>NC_057806.1:633243585-634615424 GCF_018294505.1 Triticum aestivum
AAGAGTAGAGGCGGCCAGGGCTGGGCCGCGCGCCCCTCCGTCCCTAGTCCGAATAGGACAAGGAGAGAGGGGGCCGGCGCCCCCCTCCTTCTCTCTCTCTCTTTTCCCACCTCACGAATCCTATTCCAACTAGGAAAAGGGGGGGGGAGTCCTACTCCCGGAGGGAGTAGGACTCCTCCTGGCGCGCCCTATGATGGCCGTCCGGCCTCCCCCTCTTGAAACCTTTATATACGGAGGCAGGGGCACCCCATAGAGAGAGAAGTTGATCCACGTGATCATATTCTTAGCCGTGTGTGGTGCCCCCTTCCACCATAGTCCTCGATAATATTGTAGCGGTGCTTAGGCGAAGCCCTGCGACGGTAGTACATCAAGATCGTCACCACGCCGTCGTGCTGACGGAACTCTTCCCCGACACTTTGCTGGATCGGAGTCCGGGGATCGTCATCAAGCTGAACGTGTGCTAGAACTCGGAGGTTCCGTAGTTTCGGTGCTTGATCGGTCGGGCCGTGGAGACGTACGACTACATCAACCAAACGCTTCCGTTGTCGATCTACAAGGGTGCGTAGATCATACTCTCCCCTCTCGTTGCTATGCATCACCATCATCTTGCGTGTGCGTAGGAATTTTTTTGAAATTACTACGTTCCCCAACAGTTGGATGCACACCCACTAGTTTCTTTTGTTGAGCTTTCATACATTTATAGCTCTAGTGCATCCGTTGCATGGCAATCCCTACTCCTTGCATTAACATCAATCGGTGGGCATCTCCATAGCCCATTGATTAGCCTCATTGATGTGAGACTTTCTCCTGTTTTGTCTTCTCCACATAACCCCCTCATTATTCTATTCCACCCATAGTGTTATATCCATGGCTCGCGCTCATGTATTGCCTGAAGGTTTATGAGTTTGAGATTACTAAAGTATGAAACAATTGCTTGGCTTGTCATCGGGGTTGTGCATGATGAGAGCATTCTTGTATGACGAAAATGGAGCATGACTAAACTATATGATTTTGTAGGGATGAACTTTCTCTGGCCATGTTATTTTGAGAAGACATAATTGCTTAGTTAGTATGCTTGAAGTATTATTATTTTTATGTCAATATGAACTTTTTTCTTGAATCTTCCAGATCTGAATATTCATACCACAATTAAGAAGAATTACATTGAAATTATGCCAAGTAGCACTCCGCATCGAAAATTCTGTTTTTATCATTTACCTACTTGAGGACGAGCAGGAATTAAGCTTGGGGATGCTTGATACGTCTCCAACGTATCTATAATTTTTTATTGATCCATGCTATGTTATCTACTGTTTTGGGCAATATTGGGCTTTATTATCCACTTTTATATTATTTTTGGGACTAACCTATTAACCGGAGGCCCAGCCCAGATTTGCTGTTTTTGCCTATTTCAGTGTTTCGAAGAAAAGGAATATCAAACGGAGTCGAAATGGAACGAAATCAACTGGAGAAGTTATTTTTGGAAGGAAAGCTACCAGATGGACTTGGACCCGATGTAAGGAGAGAAGGGAGGTGCCCACGAGGGTGGGGGCGCACCCCCTGCCTCGTGGGGCCCCCGAAGATCCACCGACGTACTTCCTGCACCCATATATACCTACGTATCCTAAAACTTTCAGAACGCACAATAGATCAGGAGTTCCGCCGCTAAAAGCCTCCATAGCCATCGAAAGCCAATCTAGACCCATTCCGGTGCCCTGCCGGAAGGTAATCCTTCTCCGGTGGCCATCTTCATCATCTCGGTGCTCTCCATGACGAGGAGGGAGTAGTTCTCCCTCGGGGCTGAGGGTATGTACCAGTAGCTATGTGTTTGATCTCTCTCTCGTGTTCTTGATTTGGCACGATCTTGATGTATCACGAGCTTTGCTATTATAGTTGGATCTTATGTTTCTTCTCCTCCTCTACTCTCTTGTAATGAATTGAGTTTCCCCTTTGAAGTTATCTTATCGGATTGAGTCTTTAAAAATTTGAGAACACTTGATGTATGTCTTGCTGTGCGTATCTGTGGTGACAATGGGATACCACGTGATTCACTTGATGTATGTTTTGGTGATCAACTTGCGTGTTCCGCCCATGAACCTATGCATAGGGGTTGGCACACGTTTTCGTCGTGATTCTCTGGTAGAAACTTTGGGGCACTCTTTGAGGTCCTTTGTGTTGGTTGAATAGATGAATATGAGATTGTGTGACGCATATCGTATAATCATACCCACGGATACTTGAGGTGACATTGGAGTATCTAGGTGACATTAGGGTTTTTGGTTGATTTGTGTCTTAAGGTGTTATTCTAGTACGAACTCTAGGGTTGTTTGTGACACTTATAGGAATAGCCCAACAGATTGACTGGAAAGAATAACTTTCAGGTGGTTTCGTACCCTACCATAATCTATTCGTTCGTTCTCCACTATTAGTGACTTTGGAGTGACTCTTTGTTGCATGTTGAGGGATAGTTATGTGATCCAGTTATGATATTATTGTTGAGGGAACTTAGACTAGCGAAAGTATGAACCCTAGGCCTTGTTTCCTAGCATTGCAATACCGTTTATGCTAACTTTTATCACTTGCTACCTTGCTGTTTTTATAATTTCAGAATACAAATACCTTTATCTACTATCCTTATACCACTTGTTTCACCATCTCTTCGCCGAACTAGTGCACCTATACAATTTACCATTGTATTGGGTGTGTTGGGGACACAAGAGACTCTTTGTTACTTGGTTGCAGGGTTGCTTGAGAGAGACCATCTTCATCCTACGCCTCCTACGGATTGATAAACCTTAGGTCATCCACTTGAGGGAAATTTGCTACTGTCCTACAAACCTCTGCACTTGGAGGCCCAACAACGTCTACAAGAAAAAGGTTGTGTAGTATACATCATCGGCATTCTCCCTCTTTATGAAAACCTTGTAAAATAAGAGAGGATAGGCATAAGTATTGTGACATAATGTGTAATAACAGCCCATAATGCAATAAATATCGATATAAAAGCATGATGCAAAATGGACGTATCAGTTTTTGAGAACCAAGGTATCAATCTAGTAGGAGGCCACACGCAAGTCCCTCGTACCTACACAAAAAAAATAAGAACCTCGCAACCAACGCGATAAAGGGGTTGTCAATCCCTTCATGGTCACTTACGAGAGTGAGATCTGGTAGATATGATAAGATAATATTTTTGGTATTTTTCTAATAAAGATAAAAAGTAAAGATTGCAAAATAAACGGTGCAAGGAATAACTTGGTAACGAGAGATTAATATGATGGAGAATAGACCCGTGGCCATTGGTTTCACTAGTGGTTTCTCTCAAGATAGCATAAGTATTATGGTGAGTGAACAAATTACTGTCGAGCAATTGATAGAAAAGCGAATAATTATGAGAATATCTAGGCATGATCATGTATATAGGCATCACGTCCGTGACAAGTAGACCGGCTCCTGCCTGCATCTACCACTATTACTCCACACATCGACCGCTATCCAGCATGCATCTAAGGTATTAAGTTCATAAGAACAGAGTAACGCATTAGGCAAGATGACATGATGTAGAGGGATAAACTCAAGCAATATGATATAAACCCCATCTTTTTATCCTCGATGGCAACAATACAATACGTGTCATTTCCCTTTCTGTCACTGGGATCGAGCACCGCAAGATTGAACCCAAAGCTAAGCACTTATCCCATTGCAAGAAAGATCAATCTAGTAGGCCAAACCAAACTGATAATTTGAAGAGACTTGCAAAGATAACCAATCATGCATAAAAGAATTCAGAGAAGATTCAAATATTGTTCATAAATAGACTTGATCATAAACCCACAATTCATCGGATCTCGACAAACACACCGCAAAGAGAGTTACATCGAATAGATCTCCAAGAAGATCGAGGAGAACATTGTATTGAGATTCAAAGAGAGAGAATAAGCCATCTAGCTACTAGCTATGGGCCCGAAGGTCTGAAGTAAATTACTCACACATCATTGGAGGAGCCATTGAGTTGATGTAGAGGCCCTCAGTGATCAATGCCCCCTCCGACGGAGCTCCGGAAAAGGCCCCAAGATGGGATCTCTTGGGTACAGAAGGTTGCAGCGGTGGAAATAGGGTTTCGTGGTGCTCCTGGATGTTTTCGGGGTATATGGATATATATATATATATATATAGGAGGAAGAAGTAAGTCGGTGGAGCAATGAGGGGCCCACGAGGGGGGAGGGCGCGCCCAGGGGGTAGGCGCGCCCCCTACCTCGTGGCCACCTCGTTGGTTGTTTGACATCCACTCCAAGTCCTCTGGATCACATTTGTTCCAAAAATCACGCTCCCGGAGGTTTCATTCCGTTTGGACTCCGTTTGATATTCCTTTTCTGTGAAACACTGAAATAGGCAAAAAAACAGAAATTTGCACTAGGCCTCGGGTTAATAGGTTAGTCCCAACAATAAAATAAAAGTGTGAAATAAATCCCATTAACATCCAAAACAGAATATATAATAGCATGGAACAATCAAAAATTATAGATACGTTGAGATGTATCAAGCATCCCCAACCTTAATTCCTGCTCGTCCTCGAGTAGGTAAATGATAAAAACAGAATTTTTGATGTGGAATGCTTTCTAGTATATTCTCGATGTAATTCTCTTTATTGTCGCATGAATATTCAGATCCGAAAGATTCAAGATAAAATTTTAATATTGACGTAAAAATAATAATACTTCAAGCATATTAACTAAGTAATTATGTCTTCTCAAAATAACATGGCAAAAGAAAGTTCATCCCTACAAAATCATATAGTTTGGTCATGCTCCATTCTCGTCACACAAGAATGCTCTCATCATGCACAACCCCGATGACAAGCCAAGCAATTGTTTCACACTTTAGTAATCTCAAACTTTTTTCAACTTTCACGCAATACATGAGCGTGAGCCATGGATATAGCATTATGGGTGGAATAGAATATGATGATGGGGGTTATGTGGAGAAGACAAAAAAGGAGAAAGTCTCACATCGACGCGGCTAATCAATGGGCTAGGAAGATACCCATCAATTGATGTCAATGCAAGGAGTAGGGATTGTCATGCAACAGATGCACTAGAGCTATAAATGTATGAAAGCTCAACAAAATAAACTAAGTTGGTGTGCATCCAACTTGCTTGCTCACTAAGACCTAGGGAAATTGAGGAAGCCCATTGTTGGGATATACAAGCCGAGTTCTATAATGAAAATTTCCCAATAGTATATGAAAGTGACAAAACAAGAGACTCTCTATCATAAAGATCATGGTGCTACTTTGAAGCACAAGTGTGGAAAAAAAGGATAGTAGCATTGCCCCTTTTTATTTTTTATATTTTTATATTTTTTCTTTTTTTGGGCCTTCTTTTTTTGGTCTTTCTCTTCTTTTTTTTATTTGGGACAATGCTCTATTAATGATGATCATCACACTTCTATTTATTTAGAACTCAATGATTACAACTCGATACTAGAACAAGGTATGACTCTATATGAATGCCTCCGGCGGTGTACCGGGATGGGCAATGAATCAAGACTGACATGTATGAAAAATTATGAACGGTGGCTTTGCCACAAATACAATGTCAACTACATGATCATGCAAGGCAATATGACAATGATGAAGCGTGTCATGATGAACGGAATGGTGGAAAGTTGCATGGAAATATATCTCGGAATGGCTATGGAAATGCCATAATAGGTAGGTATTGTGGTTGTTTTGAGGAAGATATAAGGAGGTTTATGTGTGACAGAGCGTATCATATCACGGGGTTTGGATGCACCAGCAAAGTTTGCACCAACTCTCAAGGTGAGAAAGGGCAGTGCACGGTACCGAAGATGCTAGCAATGATGGAAGGGTGAGAGTGTGTATAATCCATGAACTCAACATTAGTCATAAAGAACTCACATAATTATTTCAAAAATCTACAAGTCATCAAAAACCAAGCATTACGCGCATGCTCCTAGGGGGATATATTGGTAGGAAAAGATCATCGCTCGTCCCGGACCGCCACTCATTAGGAAGACAATCAAATAACACCTCATGTTTCAAATTTGTCACACAACGGTCACCATACGTGCATGCTACGAGACTTGCAAACTTCAACACAAGTATTTCTCAAATTCACAACTACTCAACTAGCACACTCTAATATCACCACCTTTATATCTCAAAACAATTATCAAGTATCAAACTTCTCCTAGTACTCAATGCACTTTTTATGAAAGTTTTTATTATACCGATCTTGGATGCCTATTATATTAGGACTAAATTCATAACCAAAGAAAATTACCATGTTGTTCTAAAGGACTCTCAAAATAATATAAGTGAAGCATGAGAGATCAATTATTTCTATAAAATAAAACCACCACCGTGCTCTAAAAAGATATAAGTGAAGCACTAGAGCAAAATTATCTAGCTCAAAAGATATAAGTGAAGCACATAGAGTATTCTAATAAATTCCAATTCATGTGTGTCTCTCCCAAAAGGTGTGTACAGAAAGGATTATTTTGGTAAACTAAAAATCAAAGACTCAAATCAGACAAGACGCTCCAAGCAAAACACATATCATGTGGTGAATAAAAATATAGCTCCAAGTAAAGTTACCGATGGACGAAGACAAAAGAGGGGATGCCTTCCGGGGCACCCCCAAGATTAGGCTTTTTGTTGTCCATGGATTTTACCTTGGGGTGCCTTGGGCATCCCCAAGTTTAGGCTCTTGCCACTCCTTGTTCCATAATCCATCAAATCTTCACCCAAAACTTGAAAACTTCACAACACAAAACTTAAATGGAAAATCTCGTGAGCTCCGTTAGCGAAAGAAAACAAAACACCACTTCAAGGTACTGTAATGAACTCATTCTTTATTTATATTGGTGTTAAATATACTTTATTCCAACTTCTCTATGATTCATATCCTCCGATACTACTCATAGATTCATCAAAGTAAGCAAGCAACACGCGAAAAACAGAATCTGTCAAAAACAGAACAGTCTGTAGTAATCTGTAGGTTTCGACTACTTATGGAACCCCAAAAATTCTAAAATAAATTGCTGGACGTGAGGAATTTATCTATTAATCATCTACAAAAATAATTAACTAAATATCACTCTCCAGTAAAAACTGGCAGAAAATCTCGTGAGAGCTAAAGTTTCTGTTTTTTACAGCAAGATAGCATAGACTTTCCCCAAGTCCTCCCAAAGGTTATACTTGGCACAAACACTAATTAAAAGCATAAAATCACATCTAAACAGAGGCTAGATGAATTATTTATTACTAAACAGAATCAATAAGCAAGGAACAAAAACAAAGTTGGGTTGCCTCCCAACAAGCGCTATCGTTTAACGCCCTAGCTAGGCATAAAAGTAAGGATAGATCTAGGTATTGCCATCTTTGGTAGGAAATCCATAAGTGGATCTCATAATAGATTCATAAGGTAATTTAATTTTCTTTCTAGGAAAGTGTTCCATACCTTTCCTTAACGGAAATTGGAATCTAATTTTCCCTTCTTTCATATCAATAATTGCACCAATCGTTCTACGGAAAAGTCTACCAAGAATAATAAGACATGAAGGATTGCAATCTATATCAAGGACGATGAAATATACGGACACATAATTACTATTTTCAACAATAAGAACATCATTAATTCTTCCCATAGGTTTCTTTATGGTGGAATCCGCACGATGCAAGTTTAAAGAACAATCATCAAATTCACGGAAACCTAGCAAATCACACAAGGTTTTAGGAGTCGTGGAAACACTAGCACCAAAATCACACAAAGCAAAGCATTCATGATCTTTAATTTTAATTTTAATAGTAGGTTCCCACTCATCATAAAGTTTTCTAGGGATAGAAACTCCCTATACAAGTTTTTCTTCATAAGATTGCATTAAAGCATCAACGATATGTTTAGTAAAAGCCTTATTTTGACTATAAGCATGCGGTGAATTTAGCACGGATTGCAACAAGGAAATACAATCTATTAAAGAGCAATTATCATAATAAAATTCCTCGAAATCCAAGATAGTGGGTTCATTGCTATCTAAAGTTTTGACCACTCCAATCCCACTTCTATTAATTTTTGCATCAAGATCTAAAAACTCCGAATCATTGGGACGCCTTCTAACTAAAGTTGACTCATCTCCAGTCCCATCATTATCAAGATTCATATTGCAAAACAAAGATTTAATAGGAGACACATCAATAACTTTTAGATCTTCATCATTATTATCATGAAAACTAGAAGAACACGCTTTCACAAAGCAATCTTTCTTAGCACGTATCCTAGCGGTTCTTTCTTTGCACTCATCAATGGAAATTCTCATGGCCTTGAGAGACTCATTGATATCATGATTAGGTGGGATAGATCTAAGTTTTAAAGAATCAACATCAAGAGAAATTCTATCCATGTTCCTAGCCAACTCATCAATCTTAGACAATTTTTCTTCAATCAAAGCATTGAAACTTTTTTGTGAACTAATAAATTCTTTAATATTAGATTCAAAATCAGAGGGTATCTTATTATAATTTCCTAAAAGTTGTTGTAGGAATTTGCACTGGGCTCCGTTTGGACCCCCTTTGATATTCCTTTTCTGCGAAACACTGAAATAGGCAAAAAAAAACAACTTCGTGCGAAACACTGAAATTTCTGCGGAACACTGAAATTTGCACTGGGCTCTATTTGGACCCCCTTTGATGAAGCTCTTCCCCGACACTCAGCTAGATCTAGAGTTCGTGGGACGTCAACGAGCTGAACGTGTGCAGATCGCGGAGGTGTCGTACCTTCGGTGCTAGGATTGGTCGGATCGTGAAGACGTACGACTACATCAACCGCGTTGTCATAATGCTTCCATTTACGGTCTACGAGGGGCCGTGGACAACACTCTCCCCTCTCGTTGCTATGCATCACCTAGATGGATCTTGCGTGTGCGTAGGAAATATTTTGAAATTACTGTGTTCTCCAACAACCTCCAACCTCACCGAGGGGGGGGGGGAGGGAATGAGGAGATGGACGACCATGGCTTCCCCGGATAGCATCAGCCCCTGAGTACTCCTCGCATCAGAAAGTAGTGGACGAGTAGAGGCTCGTCTCGACCCGATCTAGACGCAAAAAAAAAGGAAGGCGGGGAACAGATGTGATTTCTCCAGCGACTTGATTTGGGCGCTTGTGCTGGAGGTAGGGGGTGGAGAGCGGTGCTGGAGGTAGGGGATGAGAAAGGAGTGGGATGAGTGGACGAGCAGACGGATAAGAACACCGAGAGGGATCGAGAGGGATGGGAAGTGGTGGTAGGCTACGGTAGCGACGTGGCCATGTGGGCTGTCAGACGTCGTTTGATCCAGTAGGATCGTGCGACTCGAACTCGACCGGCCGAGCGTTCGGCCGGCCTTCCGGACATAAACATTCCACTTTTTAAATACATGTTGAACATTTGTCAAATGCACATTAGGCGTATTTCACAAAAGAATGCACATTAGACATTTTTTATACAGCTTGAACATTTTGTAGATACATGTTGAGCAATTTTCCGAATATATTTGGAACATTTATCAAAATGGACACTAAACATTTATAAAATACATGGCGAATATTTTTAACACACATTGAACATTTTTTTATACACCATTTTTTTAAATGTGAAACGTGTTTTTAATTTGATGAACAATTTTCTAAATTTCATGAATTATGTTAAGATAAAAAATCAAATTAACGTGAATAATTTGTATTAATATTTTCTAGAAATGGCACGGACATTTTTTTTAAGCCTGTGAGCGTTTTATTTGATGTCATGAAATGTTTTAGACAATTTTTTGCAATTTTAAATACAAGTTAGGAAAAAAAGGAAAAAAAACTAAAGTCTCACATGGAAAAAGCCAGAAAGGAAAAATAAAAATCTTGTCACAATTTAATACTCCCTCCGTCCGAAAAAACTTGTCCCATACTTGTTTTTCAAATGGATGTATCTAACACCAAGTGCTAGATACATCCATTTGAGGGACAAGCTTTTTCGGACGGAGGCAATATCTTTTTAATACACGATCAATATTTTTTCTATACACATTTAACATTTTTTCAAATACAAGTTTAACATTCTTAGAATACACGGTCAACATTTTTTTATTCACATTGTTCATTTTCAAATATAATTTTAACATTTTTCTGATACACGATCAACATTTTTGTACACACATTTAACATTTTGTTAAATACAAGTTTAATATATTTCAAATACAAGTTTAATTTTTTTAATACATGCTCAACATTTTTTCTATAGATATTTAATATTATTTCAAATATACATGGTCAACTTTTTTCTATACACATTTATCATTTTTCACATTTAAGTTTAACATTTTTTTAATGCATGGTCAACATTTTTTTCAATAGCTTGATTAACTTTTTTAAATACTTGATAGACTTTTTTCACACATTGTATTTTTATTGTATACGTTTTTCATACACATGGTCAACAATTCACCTTTAACGTTTTTCAAATGCATGATTAAGATTTTTCCAAACATTATGGAAAGTATATTTTTGTAATATATATGTTTAGAACATTTGAAAGTGTAAACAAAAGTAAAAAAACAGAAAACGAAATAAAAACAAGGCAGTGGCCTCCCGCGAACTGGGCCGGCCCATACACTCGCGCGACTGCTAGGCACTTCAGCGAGTCGCAAGATTCTCTCGCGTGATGCGAGATATAGAGTCACCCGTGTTCATCATCCTAGCGGCGGTGGCGGAATAATGGCATGGGATGGCAGCACGGCCGTGCCCTGTTAGTCTTGCTCGGAGTGGAGGTGCGGTACTCCTCTTTTCACTTAGTTGCTCTATATATGTGCTGGGATTCCATGTTGTTTTCCTTTGATTTCCTCGGCTGCCATTTACTTTCGTGTAGGTTGGCTGTCCTTTCTTGCAGATATCTCGTTTTTATTTCCTAGTTTCGTTAGCCTGGATAGGGGGGGTTTTATCCCTACTGAAGTTGTAATTCGACTATTGATATATATACCTTTTGTAAACGAAAAAACTAACGCTTATACGTGTGCCATCTTGCACATCGACCACACACCTCCTTTATCATTCATTTTGCCACATGTGAACAGATGACATCAGCAGGAATCTTTTTAGTTTTCGGCTTAAAAATGTTTTAATCCTAATTAAAAAGTTGAATTAAAAATTCGTTTTCACCATTAAATCTGTCTTAACGAGATCTTCAAAACTAGACTCCATGTTGATATGTTTTGACGAAAAAAAATTACCCAGAAGTTGCCACAATGTTTACATTGTAGTTGCCATAGTGCTTAAACTAAAGTTGCCATATGGCAATTTCAGTTTGTAGAGCGTGGCAATTTTAGTATTTTGATGATGGCAACTGCAGTACTTTGACCATAAAAAATATTTTTTTATGAACCATGGCAATTTTAAGTGCATGTATCATGGCAATATTAGTTTATGGTTCATGGCAAGTCTAGTTTCTTAATTTTCTGTTTTATAAATATTAAAATTTACTTTTAATGTAGAAGAAAATAGTTGAAATATATCATAACAACTTCAGTGTAAACACCATGACAATTCATGTGCAGTAGACATGGCAACTTTTAACCGGAAAAAAATCATCGAAATATATTGATATGAGATCTAGTTTCAAAGATCTTATCGCGAGAGATTTAATGGTGAAAACGGATCTTCAATCGGATTTTTTTATTTAAAAGATAAAACATTTTAAAAATAAGGAATCCAAAAAGATTCTTACATGCATGCATATGGTGACGTGGTGCAGTCTGTGTACTAAAGAGTGTGTGGGCGAGTTTCTCTCCCACTACACGTGTGGGCGTTAGCGTTGTCCAACTGTTGTCCACCTGCATCACAAAGGACAAACAGGTGTGACAGAAACTTCCTGGGTGGGTTTCGGGTGTTGGTGGCGGCGATGTTCTTCCTTGTTCTACATATTTTTGTTCTTACCTATGTTTTTATTGATGGAAATGTGAGTTCAGTTTTAAATCTTGTGTGAAACTATCCTCATGAGGAAGGCCAAGAACAGGTGAGGATTCAATTAACTCAAATTCGATCTGACTTCTGTTGTGTGCCTGATGCACTCTGAGGATTCAATTAACTCAAATTTTCCTCATATGGGCCGCCAATTAACTCAATTGTTGTCTTTAGTAAAAAAAATTGTTTACTAGCCGGTGGAGTCGGAAACAAATATCTACGTGCTGCTCAATAGAATTCAACTTAATCCTCCATCACCGTTGTTGTTGGGATAGTCTTTTTTTTTAGGGAATGCCATCATGGCTCCCTTTATTAATCAAATCACAGGTACATCATCAATTAAGCGTTGGGATAGTGATTTGTCATGGTCTTCGTGCACGAGTGAGGTGCACTGTTAACAACCATTGCTTGTGATATGTTTTTTCTTTTGCTTACATGTAAAAACTTGAATTCAAACTGCTATCTCAGAAACATCTATCCCCTATATTTCTAAAATGATAGTTAGCCCACCTGGTTTATTTCTAAATAGTTCAATTATTTGTTGTCAATGTTGGCGGGCGCGACAAAGCACGCCTTCATGTACTAGTCCGACAGTAAGAGAGGGACAGTAACGAGGCTTGATCTAGCGAGCGGGAGGGTGACACAAGAGATATACAGGTTGAGGCTCCTCGTGGTGGAGGTAAAAACCCTAGTCTTATTCTCCTCGGAGATTAATCCTGCGTATGTGTGTGAGATTACAGAGGTTATGAACCTATAACCAGGTACCAGGGAGGTGCTTATAAGGAGTCTCTGCCTCCTAGTTATTGCTATGTTACAGGTTAATTAAACACTAATGATGTCCGCCCACTACTGGCGGTAACGGGCATCATAATTACTAGATGGAATGCCAGGCTTCAAGGTTTCAGTAATGCTTCAATTAATGCTCATGGCCGCTAGATTACTTTCATCCGAGTGAGGCACATCTGAATGAAGATATCTTCCTTTCAATCTAAGCCGAGTGATGGAAATCTCCACTCGGGTAGCATACCCCAAATGACTAAAAACCTCACATGCATGCGATTATCTGGTACATGAACCATGGGCTTTGGGCCTTTGTGGGCCCCTGCTGGGTTTTAGGTCACCATGGGCCTACCCGGTGGGCAATAACCTCATCACCAAGAGCAGTAGTACCGGCCCGGGTATCTATAGTTGCACCAAGAGCGGTAGTACCGCTTGTAGGGTCGGTAGTACCACTGCCTTCAGGATTTGGCTCCTTCTCTTCTTCTTCTTGGCCCGCCATGGTTTGGCCTTGTTCCCTAGCTTCTCCATGGCCGCTCCCTTGGTACCTAAGTATGCAAAGACTATCCACTTGAGGTAGTATCCATGTCTCAAGTGAATTGAAGGGTAGATCAAAGAAGAGTGAGTTAACCTTTCTTCAATGGCACGTGCACGGGCTCTAGTCATCGGTCCACTTGGCGCTTGGGGTGTTGGTGTAGAATCAATGGGGATGACTGTTGGTTTCTTCGCATCATTGACCCTCTCTTTTGATCTCTTCCTTCTGTCGGGCCTCCTCGTGCTAGACGTCGTACTGGGACTTATAGGAACCCTATCATCATTATCACAATCATCTTCCTAACCCCCCCATCCAACTATGGAGAGGAATTGTTCCATGAGCTCCCACTTTTTGGGAGGAAACTCCTGATTCCTCATTTTCCACTTCTTATTGGCACCTATATTGGTCAAAGGTGACACCACTTGAAAGAGAGTTCCTCACTTACTACAAACAACCCACCCAATGTTGCATATCTCTTGAATCGTACCCATTCACTTTGAGATATCTTGGACCGTACGATTAGATTTATGCCCAAGGTGGTGATGCAACCGCTCTTCGCGCCCAACCAATAGTTTGTACTCTTTGATTTGAATCCCTCAACTCAATCACAAAAGCAATGTCCTCATTGTTGGCGTAATTTGTGGCCCAAATTGATTTCTTTCCTTGGAGGCTTGGGAGGGACATGGAGTTTCTCAACCCGAGCTCAAATGAACTTGGGTGAACAGGAAAATTGAGAAAAATTCAAAAAGAATTGCAAGCTCTTAGAGCTCTTGTCAATGTTTGTCACAAAAAAAATTGCGATTTTTTTTGAATTTGTTTCGATTTTACTGTTCACTCGAGCTTATTTGAGCTCGAGCTGGGAAGGTTACTTTCCGCTTGGGATTGATCTGATTCAACATCTTTTACTCACCACATCCCAATTGCTCAAAGTGCCCCACGGACATGCCATCAAGATCAAATCATTAGTCTCAACCAAATCACCTATCATACTAAAGAATAATTTGTTACTGACCATCTTTCCTTCCAACTGCACATAAGCATCACTACGCATAAAAACATCATACAACTGCCACCATTCTTCCACTGTCACATATCACTCAATCAGACAAAATGATATTCCGAGTGCCTTGGGGTACACATGCACCGGAGTTTTGCTTGTCGCGGTACGAAGGGAGGAGGGGAGGCACATGGGACGACGTTGACGCGGCCGCCTTCTTCCTTGGCAGCATTGGGTTTGTCACCTCTATGCTCGAGTTGTGGAAGGCGGGTTGCAGGTGCGACAGGCGAGGAAGTCGTGGGATCCTGCTCGAAACCGGGGGAATGGGCCGCAGGGGTCGGGGTAAAGTCCATGGCGTTGTCGGTAAGGGCTGCCTACAGGAGGAGGTGGCGTTACGGCGAGGGAGGGAAGGCAAAAGAGAGGACGTGAAGAGGAGCGGGAGGAGAAATGCAGTTTGTACGAAACTATTTTGGATGAATTGCACTGGGGGAAAGAAAACGCTACATCCTCCAAATATGTAGAAGGGTGGGTTGGATTTTGCACAACCTTGAGAGAAAACATGATGAATGAAGCACAGGATAACGATTTAACTGTACCGAGCTTTGTTGACCTAAATCGTCATACACTCATACGGACGATTACTAACGCGACCGTTCACCACACGACTCTCTTGCTTCATGGGTGTGCGGCAAGCAAGGACCCGGCAACATGGGCCGGAAGGATCTATACACCATCTTCGTGTTAACAGTTTGGGAGCTGTGGAAGCACAGGAATGCCATCCTGTTGGATGAAGCACGGCTGTCGATCGAGCAGTTACACGTTGAGTAAGTTTAGAGGGCATGGTGTGGTCGGTTGAATTACTGAAAAGGAACATAAACCCTTTCTTCGGTACGGTAGCGAGGTGAGGGCGTGGCGAGGAGTAGCGTGTCTTGATGATGTAGTTGTAAACTTGGGTGGGGGCATTCTTTGATTGATTCGAGAAAAGAAACGCGATGGGTCACATACGACGTCTCTCTAAAAGAGCTGCTCTAACCATTCTGACAAGGTCTCGTCCCTGCTTCGCCTCTGCCGCCGTTCCGCCTCGCCGGGGATACGAATCCGGTGACTCGAGTAACCAAATCATGGACCAATGAGCAAGAGGCATTCAAAAAGTGAAAAAAAAAGGTGGCGTAGTCATGGACCAATGAGCAAGAGGCATTCAAAAAGTGGAAAAAAAAAGAAAAGGTGGCGTAGCGGAGAACAGCCGGGACAGCAGTGTTGGCCGGTGGAGACGTGCGAAACTCCTCCAGGGCCAGACCACGCCCACGCGGCTTGACCACATGGCCTCCTCCTGCTGCTATGTTAGGGGGGTGCCAGAACCAAGACAGCCGCCCTAAGCGGAAAGAAAAACCCCTTTTCGAGCCGCGAAACGGAAGGATGACACGGCGGCCATGCCCATGCATGCATGCCAGCGTGCACCGGCGCAGCAGAGCGGAAGAGAAGGCATACGCGCAGCGCGGTGTGGGTGGGAACACAACGCACGGCTGGGATGGCATCGCCGGCCAGCGCAAGATGATTTGATACGTGCGGCCAAAACCTCGTTGCAAAGATGATTTGAATCGGATGCCAAAACCTCGTTGCAAAGCAAAGCAACCCGGCCCTCTTTTGCTTGCGCTTTCCAGATGCCTCGCCACACCGGAGAAGCATCGCTTCGCCTCCTTCGGCCGACACGCATCATGGCCTACCGCCTTTACCCCCCGCGCGACGCGCACACGGCTATAAGTACACGCACCCGCCGCCCAGAAACGCCATTAGCCACTTACCTGCTCCACTGTCACCCGTCCATCGTCTTCCAGCCGCTTCCTTCCCCATCCGTCCCCGGCGTCACTCACCGTGCACACACACAGAAAGTAGTGAGCTCGTCGATCCGGGAGAGATCAGGATGAGCGACCCCAAGTACGCCTACCCCTACCCCGCGCAAGGTACGCTCACCCTCATCTCGGCATGGAGAAGAGGATCCAAGATGTGGCCGGCCAGGCTTCGTTTCTCGATCTTGATCTTGATGGTCTGTGTGTTGTTGGTCA
Organism: Triticum aestivum; assembly: GCF_018294505.1. Classification (NCBI taxonomy): domain Eukaryota; kingdom Viridiplantae; phylum Streptophyta; class Magnoliopsida; order Poales; family Poaceae; genus Triticum; species Triticum aestivum. The sequence continues at coordinate 633,259,960 of NC_057806.1, forward strand.
TTTATGTATGTGTGCAGGTTACTACCAGGGAGGGCCATACCAGGGGCCGCCGGTGATGGCGCCGCCGCAGTACGCCGCGCCGCCGCCGCGCCCCCAGCCCAGCTTCCTCGAAGGCTGGTACGTACTTACCACTTACCCTGCGCACGGCTAATTGCTTGTCCCCGGCCGCTACTTTTTCTCATGATTCGGCTCCCTCCCTGTCTAGCACAAGTAGGCTAGGATTATCAACTCCCTAGCTTAATTACTTCACCTAGCCACTGGTGATCAGCGTACTCACAGTACTCACTGTGTGCTTTCATTTCCTGCTGTGCAGTTTGGCCGCGCTTTGCTGCTGCTGCCTGATCGACGAGTGCTGCTGCGACCCCTCCATCATCTTCGTCGGCTAGATCACCCAAGGCCAAGCCAGGGCATCCGGCCTGGCATGCTGTCAACTGTACAAAGAGATGCCCTCATCAAGGATATTTACCACGTTGTTGCCACGCTATATAATATATCATGATCTCTCTCCTCCATATATATGAACGTATTCCCTTATTATTGTTATCTCACTAGTCACTACGGTGTTGCCTGCCTTTGTAACTCGAATCCATCAGTAACAAAGGCTTTATCATCTTACTGTCTCCATTTCCTCTGCTTGCGATTCTTTATACTCTTGCACGTGTTGCTCCTTCATTGTGCTCAGTAGTGATGAATCTGTGATTAATTCTTCTCTTAGTATTATTGCGGTTGGGTGGAATGTGGATACGCGAGGGAGACGTCTCTGCACTGAGCGAGAGTGAAAGGCAACAACAATTTGCGAGAACCAATGCTAAAGCAATGTTATCCTGCCATAAAGCAGGTGCTCAGAACAAAGATAAAAGGGCAAAAAAAAACAGGCGATTCGAATAAAAAATTTGACAGAAAAAAAAGGTCACATGTGTCCGGAAGGCCTCTAGAATGGGCGAACCAGATTGCATAACGTTCGAGAAAAAGGAAGAAGAAACTTCCTGCCTTATCCGTGTGAGATGGCTCTGATAGGGACGCCGGAGATCACCGTCGCCGTGGGTTCTCTGGACGTGCGGTGGATAATCAGGTGTCAAAAGGGACCGAGGGAGCAGTTGACGGACGGTTGGAATGATCTTGCAGAAAAGGACGTTTACTGGATCACTTTTTCAAAAACAAGAAAAGAGTCTACGATGATTTTGGGAATTCCGATAAAAAAAAAGTAGTCTGCGCAAACTTGCAAATTATTCCGCTCAATGCAAAATAAAATAAAATTGCTAACGAAGCAAGCGCTCCATGATGCTCGAAATTTGAAGATCCCATAACTCAGATTTTGAAAAATCTGAAAAATACACATACACATTTAGGATATGCTCTACAAGTGTGAAGAGTTCCATGATGAAATACATTATATGATGTAGGCTACACAAAAAAGACATAATCATGCATTTTTAGCACATGTACTCTTCACTATAGAAATTTATGATTTTCTTTTCTCTTTTGTAGCTCACATAACAACTTATATCATCATGAAAATTTACACACTTTGTAGACAACATCCCTATGTGCTTGTGCATCTTTTACAGAAATTTTTGGAACTTCAAAATGTGATTTTGAATCGTTTAAAATTTCAGGCTCCATGTAGCCAGCCCGGTAACCAAAACTCCACTCTTAGAACCGGAAATTGCCAAGGCAGGATATGTTTGGTACCGTGAAAACACCTGAGCTAATAATAACGTACATATTACTTAAATCACATCAATTAGTAAGTAGTATAAACCTCTTGCATCTGGTGAAAGCAGATGAGACGGTAGAATTGCAAGAACAGTGAACGTACGTCCCTTTTGTACATTACAGAGTTACAGTGTACATTTTCATCGGCACAAGGATGTATCATCTACTTGGGAGATGTGAGTTTGCTGGTGTCGCTGGACGAGTCCCCGCTCACCAGTTCGTGGAACGCCTCCACCTTCACGGGCGGCACCCGCATGCCGTAAGAGTTCCTACAACACGACAGGAATCAAAGGGTTGAAGCAGACGATGACATATAAAACCGGCCAAGAACCCTGAGATGCTTACATCGATTGTGGCACTTGTTTGAACTGCTGGGCTAGCTGGGCTTGGGCGCTCTGGTTTCCAGACATGCCCAGCTGCTGCTGCTGCTGCTGCTGCTGCTGCGCTAGCTGGGCTTGGGCGCTCTGGTTTCCGGACATGCCCAGCTGCTGCTGAAACTGTTGCTGCTGCTGGTGGTGCTGCTGCTGGAGGAGCTGCTGCTGCTGGTGGTGCTGCTGCTGCTGCTGCTGGAGTTGCTGCTGCTGCTGCGGCTGGAGTTGTTGCTGATGTTGCTGCTGCTGCGGTTGGAGCTGCTGTTGCTGCTGTTGCTGGTGCTGCTGTTGAAGCTGCAGTAGCTGCTGTTGCTGGACCTGCTTTTGTTGCTGCTGCTGCAGTAGCTGATGGTGCCTCAGCTGCTGCATCTGCTGTTGTTGTCTGGTGAGAGATCCGTACGGGCTATCTATTTGTGAATCCATGGTGTTCTCGAGCTTCACGTTTACCAGGGCCTGGGCTTTGTCCGACATCGTAAGAGCACCACGGGGACCCGTCATTTGGTTCCGCCTCATCCACTGTTGCTGCTGCAGCAGCTGGTGTTGCTGCTGTGCTGTCAGATTCTGGTTATGGATAGTCATTTGAGGAGTGTACTGCCTCTGGAGCTGCCAATTAAGCATATTAGCTATGTGTTAATGTTAGGCGGCAGCATGACAAAATGATGTTAGGGTTTCACAGAGAAGAAATTTCCGAGAATAGTAATAGTTTCAAGTGCGTATATCAATGATAAATAAAAAGAATAGCAGAGAACTGGGCAGTAGCCCATCGGGTAGGTGTCTTAATATTATTGTCCATGAGCTCCTCCCCATTGGATCACAATAAAAAGGAAAGAAACCATTTGCTTCAAACAGTGACTAACCAAACAAACAAATGTAGCAGAAGCAGAATAGTTCCCATCACTGTGATTAGTGACCATTCGAAACCAGCCTGATGTTACAAAACCAGCTGCTTCAGTGGGTGAATGTAGAGACTAAATTCTAGAACCACTCCCAGTTCAATGGGTAGCAAATCACAGTGAATGGTCAAACCCAACATTAGTTCTGGGAGTTGGTTCCAATTTGCAAGAATTAGCAGAATTTTTCTATAGGAGACTGAACAATTAGAAGAATAAGGAGGCCTACTCTGAGGTACGAACATTGGTTTGCAACCCGTTCTAGCTAAATCTCAAAGGTACTTGCGCTAATATTAATTTGTAAGTGCCTCTAAAAATAGAAGTATCAGCAAGATTACACAGCTGTAATGATGACCAGCCAGACACCAATATCCATCCCCATCAAGTAAATTTACTTGCGGGCAGCTTAGCCAAAGAGCTTGTTTACGGTTAATAATAGATGGCCTTCTGTTCGGGACGTTCTTATAAACGCCTCAGAACAGCATCTAAGGCATTTTATCAGGTTCGCCCCAAATCATCTCTAGCTTAAGGCATTTTTCCAAAACGCATTTTTCCAAAACGCCTCGGACTGGATGAAGCTTACAGGGCATTTTTTGCAAATCGCCACAAACCAGACATAGATTTGGAGGCGTTTTCTGGAAAGCCTCTAATTGATGCAGGTTTTGAGGCGTTTGTAAGAAACACCTCCTAATGGATACTCCTGGGTGTCGTCGTTAATGGAGGGGACATGCCCGTGTATGTATCAGTAAAAAGGGCATATGAATTTCTTGCCAATAACATTACCTTTCTTGGTCTGGTGGTAAGGACGCTACGATGTTTTCCAGCCAATGCAGCGTTCGAATCATGCGTGCCCATCTATTTATACTGTGTGTTTTTTTGTTCTCACGAGAGGTTGTTTTAGTCCCATACTGCTTGGCGAGAAAGAGTTGGAGGTAGTTAAAAGGCGTAAACGTAGTTCAGAAATGGCAAGTACTGATGACATTTCTCTCGCTACTGGGCTTGTCTAGCCAAATTTAATTTAAAGTCTCAGCCCTGAAAGAGAGATAGATAGCCATTTAGCACAGAAAAGATACAAAGAGATAAAGAGAAGACCCCACGGTGTTTGTTTGTTCTGTTTTTCAATTTTGATCGACAAGTTTACGGCGCTTTGGGAAATCACCCGGAAACCTCGTTTGTGGAGTCTGTAAAACGCCGCTGAATGCCAGATCTTTCCAGGCGTTACTAGAAAACGCCTCGGTTGACTTTCCCCTTCATGAGCTTCTCTACCATTTTATAGAAATGCCACACAAAATAATTGGAGGCATTTTTTCGTCTTCTAGAGGTGTTTTAGGTGCCGTGTAATACCATACGTGTTGTAGTGTTAGTTGGCTGAATCCATCAACTTTGCATGATTGTGGGTACAGGCATTTTAGATGCCGTGTAATACCATACGTACTGTAGTGTTAGTTGGCTGAATCCATCAACTTTGCATGATTGTGGGTACAGGCTTTTTAAATATAGTATAAACAAATAATCCTACCGAGTAAGGAAGAAATTATGACAGTAGCGTACAGAAATGGTAGGAAAAAAAGGTAAGCAATGTATACACAACATAAAGTATGGTAACCAGCAGTAGTTGCCAACCTGTTGGGCTTGAAGGAGATTATTTTGATTTTGTACTTGAGCATCTTGATGAACTGGGTGGCTAGCCACTCTACTGCCCATCTTTGTAATCTCCATCAAGGGTCCAATGTTACTAAATGTTACATCAAAAAAGGAAATCATGAGCTCAACAGTTTATTTGCTAAACAACATATGCATTGAAATGTGTACAGCTCTGCCATCAAAATAAACCAATTCTATTAGCAGAGTACCTCAATTAGTTAAGCCGTACTGTAGATTTTTCATTTTCAAAAACTAAATGTCATTATAACCACTTGCACGTTTTCCCTACTTCTCTTGTTAAATACTCAACTTACCTAGGACCTTGCATATTGGATAGTGAAACCTTTCCCAAGCTCAAACATTTCTCTTCTAGTCAGGGACAGGGCACAGTTAAGTGGTTTCTTTGTCAAAGAGATAATTACGTAAAACAACAAGTTCCTGAGTGCCATAATACAATTCCAGAGCTACCAAGTTCAAACATTGGGCTAAACTGTAATACGGTACCCTGAAGTGGTGGTTTTTAGTAATGAACTCTTTGTGCAATATTATTAGAGAAGCATATATATTGTTCTATATGACCCTGTCCTAAAACAAGTTGCACCTAGTGGAGTTGGCACAATCTAGCACCTACTGCCCATCTTTGTAATCTCCATCAAGGGTCCAATGTTACTAAATGTTACATCAAAAAAGGAAATCATGAGCTCAACAGTTTATTTGCTAAACAACATATGCATTGAAATGTGTACAGCTCTGCCATCAAAATAAACCAATTCTATTAGCAGAGTACCTCAATTAGTTAAGCCGTACTGTAGATTTTTCATTTTCAAAAACTAAATGTCATTATAACCACTTGCACGTTTTCCCTACTTCTCTTGTTAAATACTCAACTTACCTAGGACCTTGCATATGGATAGTGAAACCTTTCCCAAGCTCAAACATTTCTCTTCTAGTCAGGGACAGGGCACAGTTAAGTGGTTTCTTTGTCAAAGAGATAATTACTTAAAACAACAAGTTCCTGAGTGCCATAATACAATTCCAGAGCTACCAAGTTCAAACGTTGGGCTAAACTGTAATACGGTACCCTGAAGTGGTGGTTTTTAGTAATGAACTCTTTGTGCAATATTATTAGAGAAGCATATATATTGTTCTATATGACCCTGTCCTAAAACAAGTTGCACCTAGTGGAGTTGGCACAATCTAGCATCACTCAAAGCAATATTAGAAGATTAAGGTATTTATGAGCTCATACCGTGGGTAGTTATTAACCATAAAGATAGAACTGTGTCAGTATGGACACACAGGAGTTAGGATGAAGGTGTAGAAGTGCATGCTCTAGCCAATGCAACCAAAAGACCGATCTGAGAGAGAGGGCCGGACATTATACTCCAACACTCCCCCTCACGTCTATGCTCCTTTGGAGCTATATGACGCGGGCAGCGGAAGCGGGGGCAGGCCGCAATTATTTATTGCGTTTACTGGGTTTTGAACCCTGAACCTGTTGGTTGTAAGTTTATGCACCTACTCCCTCCGTCCGTGAATAAGTGTACATCTAGGATTTGTCTTAAGTCAAAGTTTTAAAACTTTGATCAACTTTATAGGAAAAAGTAGCAGCATTTATGACACTAAATTAGTATCACTAGATTTGTTTTGAAATGTATTTTCATAATATACCAATTTGATGTCATATATACTACTACTCTTTTCTAAAAAGTTGATCAAAATTATAAAATTTTGACTTAGGACAAATGGTAGAAGTACACTTATTCACGGACGGAGGGAGTAACCAGTTCATCCATCAGACCGATCTGATGGATGAGACTAGGCAGCACATTATACGTCAACACTCCCCCTCACGCGTGGCTCCCTCAGGCCTAAACGTGGACCGAAAGTGGGCTGCAATTTAATTGCGCCAGCCGGGTCTTGAACTCAAGACCTCTTGGCTCTGATACCATGTAGAAGTGCATGCTCTAGCCAATGCAACCAAAAGACCGATCTGAGAGAGAGGGCCGGACATTATACTCCAACAGAAGGGAGCTAGATCAAGAATATCATTTTCGGTCAAAAGTGTGTCACATTCACAGATCTGCTAAAATGCTAATGCATAATAAATTGCATAATGTGGAAAGTAATATTATAGGAAACCATGCTGACATGGTCAAATCTACTGTTAGGACAGCAGAAATAAGGAAAACATTATAGTGAGGGTGTGAAACTGAAACAAATAAATGAACCTTTAAATAGATGTCAAGAGAAGTTATCACTGTTTATCCTAACCATTCTCAGTGAAGCAAAGTGGCATGGTCCCGTTTGCGACCATGACGTATCCAGCAAATCAGCGGTGAAGATCAGGAATGAAGTCATAACTAGGGAAAACATGGGAAGCAGGCATACTAAACTTGACAGTGCATGCTCAGAGACCATTGTCAGTGACACAAGGTAGAACAGTATTGTGAAGCTTGGTGAAAAAGGTGTTAGCTGGCATGCCCTACTAAGTATGGCCACATGGGAAAATTTAACTCCATGTGCGGGGAACATGCAAAACATGTACCTGAACCCTACCAAACAGTGATCAATGCAGATAAAATCTCCTTTTCCCTGACAACCTTGTGTATATCTCCCCTCCCATTTTGATTTTGCCTTCTTCCTCACCAACATGTCAGGGTTGCGGGGGGAGGTAAGTCCAATAACAACACCAACGTGGTATACTACTGGCGCGGAAGTTCAGCTGATTTCTCCCATTCAATACTAGTGACACATAGAAGGGCAGGCCTGGCACAGTGGTAGAGTCTCTCCACTTGTGGCCTGGAGGTCCTGGGTTCAAACCAGCCTCCTTGCAATTATGCAAGGGTAAGGCTGTCTAGAAATTATGCCTGTCATGAGTTAACTTGAGAAAAATTCAGGGTCCATTCTTTTAAAACTAGGTATTGTTCCCATTCATTAGTACATTTATCAGCATATTTGTCAGAGCAGCAATATGATTTCAGATAGAAAAACAAAAATGTTTATTTTTAAGCAGGTCATATGCCATAAAGTTCTTTTCTTTTATCTACAGAATACTGACAAGAACGCAAGGAGTACAAACAGAACAAGAAAGAAAATGTAAACAAAAAAGGCTACAGGTATACAAACAGAACAAGAAAGAAACATGTATACAAAAAAAGGCTCAGCATACCTGTAGCCAACAGTCTGTAGGAACATCTTAAGAAGCTCAATGGACGAAAATTGTTTCCTGTAGCTGTCAGTTATAAGTTTCAAATTGCGCCCTAGCTTAGAGATGTGCTTAACAATGATATCTGAAAAATCATCAACAGACCCTGCAGTTCCACTTTCAAAGCCTGCAACCGCTAAGTATCGAGCAACCAACTTCCGTGTGATAAGCAATGCTTGTTCTTGACTTAAAGATTTTCCTTCTACTTTAGATACATCCTTCCCTCTATATTTGTTTCCTGTCTTGTAGTACTCAGGCATCATTCCAAACCTTTCGAGCATTGCAGTGTTGCGACTAACAGGTGCCGGTAAATTATCAAGAACACCGTGAACTTCAATTTTATTGCTGATAGATATCCCACTCTCTCTAGGGATTGCACTTTCTGGAACACAGTCAGCTGGAAATTGTATTTCCGGGATGAAAGGATCATCTGTTAAATTACTGAATTCCCCATTTTCCAACATAATGTTGGGACCCTGATTGTCCATAAACACAGTCCTCTTCCTTTTATGCACACTGCAAACCTTAAGATAGTCAGACATTCCCTCTGGTGTTCTCTTTGGCATTTCTTTGTCATCTGGGCGAAACTTGCCATGCAATGTCCTGAACTTTTCAGCATATTGCTTGTACCATGTGCCAGGTAACTCATCATGTCGCTTGTGCCTTTGAGATAACATCGAACTCTCCCTGCTTGGACTAAACGCAGTTCCAGATTGCATCTGCAGAACAAGAACAGTTATAACCATCAGAATATAACATAGGAATGGAACTCTTGCCCTCTTAGTTAGCATATACCACCCAAAAATGCTATAGAGAGTTAATATAGCAAACTGAGAAGAAATATGGATGTGTTTTATAGCAATTAAGGAACACATTCAACAGTCAGGTATGTAACTAGGTTGGCAGCATGAAATATGTAACATTTAATTTTAATATGAGACCAACGTGTAGCATGAATTATAACACGGCAAGTAGGGTGAAAGTGAGATCTATTCAACATGTCCCCATCAAGAACCTAGTTTCAAAGTTTTTGAACAAAATAGGTCGAACCATTCCTACAACTATGGCGCAGGAGGCTTTCAGGAAACCATGTGTAGGATCAAGATAAGCAACAATAGCAACAGTCTCTATTATATAAAAAAAAGGTTCTTTGAACATGTCATGAAAAAACTGTGACAAGGGTTCATAACTTGGGAAATTACTATAAGATGTTTCAAACAGAAATAAATATCAGGCAGCAAAAACAAGCTTTTGAAAAAGATTTGCATATATCAGCGGATACTAAGACAAACAAACATTAAATGGGGAATATAACTATACTTGATGTTGAGTGTTATCTTCCTGCTCATCTTCCAACGAGAAATAAATATCATCTCCATGAAGCTGAAGATCTGGGATCAACAAAAAGGAAAATCACGATCAATAATGGCAGACATTTAAGCCCTAGCAGATAGCAACCTAGATCGATATTACACCATTTCCTCCAAGTCGAATATTAATCATTTCTTATCAACAACTAGTTATTATTCAAATCTTGAGCTAGCACATTTTGTCACCTTTTTCTGCATCTGACATTGGCACAGACATTTAGGACATCCAACAGAACTTAACCAATGGAAGAAGAGAAAACATAGTCTTGACTTAAATTCCAAAGCAGTTACAGTTGCAACTAATAACACCTCTTAAGAAAAGAAAAAAACATGCAAGATATGCTACATTTCAAGCCACGATACCATTTCAAATCCAAACAACTACAGCAGGCCTCAGACATTAAAATTGAACTCACGGATAACATTTCAATCCTCGGTTACTAATCAGTAAGAGATAGTAATCAGTTGGAGAAGTAGGCAAACACCCGATAATAGGGTGTAACCAAAACATATCGATCTATGATGAATGGCACCACATCCCACTGAAGACACTGGAATGTACACATTGATCATCCCCATGAAACCTAGAACACCATGTAACCAAGTCAACCTCGCCTACAAATTTCTAGCTCGGATTCTTCAGAACCCAGGCCCAGTGGTTCGTGCCAGCAAAGGATTTCCCCAAATCTCAGCAACAGAGTGGCGCGAGCGGTGGTGGTGGAGGAGGAAGAGGCTTCACTCACAGCTGGCGTTGAGGGAGTGGGGGCCGGCGGTGGAGGCGCCGGCGCGGAGGACGAGCGCGGCGGAGGCCTTGTCGAAGAGGAGCGCGCGGACGCGGAGCTGGAGGAGGAGGAGCTGGCGCGGGGGCGAGGAGGATGAGGAGGAGGAGGGGCAGAGGAAGGCGTCCCAGGTGGAGGCGGACGCGAGGTGCGGCGCGAGGGAGGCGTGGGCGCCGTCGCCGAGCCACGCACGCCACGCGCCGCAGGCCTCCAGCCGCCGCGCCAGCTCGTAGCCGCGGCCGTCGTCGCCCAGCAGATGAGCCGCCGCCGCCATCCCGCGCGACGGAGGGTCACGATCGGGCTGCGCGTCTAGCGCGGGCGGGGCGCCGGGATCTCCTCGGTCGCCGCGGGGAGGGAGCTCGGGCGGAGGTGGGAGCTGCGCGGCCGGAGTTGGGGACGAAGGGGAAGGCGCGTGTCTGGGAAATTTTGGCCCGTTGGGTTGTGCTGCTGGTAGACATCTGGCCTGTGCTGCTATTGGGCTGTAACAACCACCCTGAGTCCAGGATATTTTTTTGACTTCTCCAACATGGACATAGGCATAGGCATAGCTGTAACTACTAGTGATTCGTGCTTGTTTGGATAGTGATACTTAGCCATGCGTTTATCAAAAACTTGTTTATAGCAGATTTTTAGTAAAATCGGTTTTGCTAGTTTTTCTATGAATAATCAGTTTATGTAGAATCACGTTTGGTGTCAAAAAGGCTAAAAGCTGGCCTATCTAATTTCTTGTTTGGATAACCATCGCTCCTGTGAGTATAGGTAGGAGCGGGCCGTGAGAAACGAGCGCATCATGAGAAGTTCAGTTACGATCCAGTATATGTGAAACGTGTTTTTGGAAAAACCACTAGTAGTCGTTTTTCCATAACCATGAAATTCTGGGTTTCCTAGAAACACGTTCTTTATATCCACGGATTAGTTAGAGTACCCAAACAAGATTTTTTTTCTGTTGGACGGTTTTCCTAGTTTGTAGAGATTGCATTCTATATATTCTATCTACCCAAACAACCCCTAAAGGAAAAAAAACTAGTACTAGTAGTTTTACTTCTTGTTCTTTCAGTTTTGAGTCTAGGACTTCAAATGTTGAGGCGCACAGTCTCGCGAAACATTCTCTTACTCTAGATTTTGGTCACTATACTTGGGTTGGTCACCTTGAAATGTAGACATTGTGATGCAGTAATAAAGTTCATGAGTTTGCGTAAAAAAAGGAAATGATTAACATTAACCAGTGGATTATCACGCTCGCATCCGCCGTCTTAGTTGCGTGCCACGTGGCCTATTGGACCACCCAAGTCCCTATCCCTTATCGTATCTCTTCCGCAACATCTCTCCCGTGCACAACTGCTCAATCTTATCTAATCTAGTGGGGCGACTTCTTCATCCTCACGTTTTTCTCTCCCAACAGGAGTGCTATTGTAGATGACCACCGACACAGGCTAGCAGCAGATGACCGCCAGCACCATCTGACGCCAAATCTCTCCTCAGTCGTGGTCCGCCATGGCCGCCACATCTCAAAGCTCATCCAGCAATGCCCGCCTCAGCCATGCCCGCCACTAACTCAAGGTCCCACGGCAACACCCGCCTCGGACATGGACACCACCAACTCAAGCTCCTCCTGCCGCCAGCACCATTTCCTTCATGTCACGGTCTCTATTTGCAAAAAAAAATTGCAACATGAACTTCTGTTGCAACAAATAATGCAACATGTCCCCTATTGCAAAAGTTATCCTTTGTTTTTTACGGGAAAATGGTGGTTTTTCTGTTACTTTTCCAAAAAAAATGGTGAAATAAAAATATGTGCACAGATTATTATTTCTCATGAATTCAGAAATATTCAGAAATTTTAAAAATATTTTGTGAAGTAAGTAAATGTTTAGGTATTTAAGAAAATGTTAATGAATTAAAAAAACATGATTTTCAGGAAAGTTCATAAATTTGAAAATATGTTTCTGAAAAATGAAAATTTAAGAAATGTTTGTGAATTTAAAAATGTACAATTTTTTTTAAAAATTCTTGTGAATTTGAAATTTTTCACAATTTTCTTGAAATATTCACGATTTGAGAAATGTTCATGAATTTTAAAAAATATCCGTGAGTTGAAAAATGAAAAATAAAAACAGAATGAAGAAGAAAAGGAAAACACAGAAAAAAATAGAAACTTTATTTAGGCAAAGAAAAATAAAAACTATAAACGCCAAAATAGGATTTACCATGAATACTCTCACCGCGTCCGTCTCTGAGTGCTCTGTAGATCAGGCTTCAACTGGGCTTAACCCAACCTCGGATGGCAATTGTAAAATGAATGTGGTGGATTCTAAAAAGGTAAAATGAATGTGTGTTTTCACTCAATTATCTACCTGGCTGCTTTTATCACGATATGCATGTGAGTGCTTAGGCTGGTCATAGTGGGAGTAACATAGGTAGTAACATAGATGCCACATAAGTAAAAATGATGATGTGACAAGTAGTTAATGAGGAGAGAGGCAAATAGAGTAACATAATATGTTACCATCACATAGCGGTTTCCAATGCATAATGAGTCTACAAAGTAATAAATGAAGGCAACTATGTTACCACACCTATGACACTACCCATTATGAAGGTAGTAACATAGACTAGTAACATATGTATGTTACTAGTCTAAGTTACTTCCCACTATGACCAGCCTTAGAAGGAAAAATATGTTGGCATGTCGCGTGACAGAAAGGAGTCGTGCAGATCAATTGTGTTTGTTTAGAAAAAAAATGTATATATGTAGGTAAGAAACCGAGAAACATACGTCTAGGCGCTGCGACCTTTTACACACACGCATACCACGCCCACGCGCGCACAAAGCATCCTTGCAAAGGGTGTCGATCCTGCTGCCACTGGGATTTTCTGAACTTAATGCATATGGCGTTGTGGCAAAGGCATTCAACAAAGGTGCAATGGGCATTGTCTGCAGGGATGATCAAGAACTTACGGGGAGCCTTGGCACTGGTCTTCTAGCGAATAACTGAACTTGAGGTCCTTAAGCACATACATGCAGACAAGCTCTGGACTTGTTGCTCAACAAAAATTGCGTCGTCTCTAACTATGTAAGTGTCGTCAATGAGTTCAAATCAATGCAACACCTGGGAGGACATTGCATGATAGCTGGGGAGTTTATTTCCCATAGTCATAGTTTTTTGGCATGTGAAATATACCTTGAACAGCAAGAGTGAAATTCTCATCAACACATACATGGCACTCTTAAACATCGAGGTGCACTAAGAGTGTGTTCCCTAGAAAAGGGGGGGTTGTTCGGGACAATTCGCTATAATTTTGTTTTGAAAACATCCTTATTTAGAAACCGGACACAATGAAAGAAAAAGGGACTCCACTATGAATCCGAAGTTAGTTTTTTTTACCATGGCAAATCGAATGTTTTTTTGCGCAAATTACGTTCCTCGAGGATAGCAAGTTTAGTTGCGAGCATGGCAAGTCCATCTTAGTTTATTTTTTGGCCAGAAAATTGCCGTGTTGGTAAACTAAATTTTGATAAGTAAATAGGCAGTTTTCCGATTAAATTAATCCATGAATAAATTATGAGCATGACATTGACAGCATTGATAACACACTGGTTACGATCTAACAGAGCATGTACTACGCATATAGTAGAAACATCTACGCATATCGCTAGTACTGCTACAACAGAAAGAAACATGAGAGGGATAAACGATGTATACCCTCCAATCGGCCATGCGATGGCGGTGGCGGTGGCAGTAGCCGCGGCATCCTCGGCGGCCTTCTTGTCGGCTTCGGCCTTCTCAGCGGAGGCACGGTCGGTGTCGGTCGACATGGTGATGACGAAGGTGATGTGGACATAGATAAACAGAAGCGAGCAGTCGCGTAGTCGCTACCCAAAAACCTAATCGCCCCTCTCCCGTACAGGATCCGGAGAGGCGGGGTTTCGGAGGCCTGCTCTCCCGTCAACCGTGTACGCGGTGAACGGGACGGAGTCGCCGGCGGCAGCAGCAGCAGAGGAACGACGTGGGCGTGGAGGCGGAGATGCGTTCTGTTTCGTGGCGGCTAGGGTTGGCAGCGCCCCACATATATATGTGCGGCTGCGCGTGGAGAGACGTGGGCTGAACCCACGTCCAAGTCGGTAGCCCACGATCCGACGTCTCAGATCGTAGCCCCACCTATCAAAGACTCCGTTCCTGACCGGCACAAAGAAGCGCATAGGAGTGAGCTCGGCTCGGCTCAATCCCGCAACCCGCGTCGTGTCGTGTCGTGATGTGGCGAGGCGAGCGGAGGAGGAGGAGGAGTGCGCGAGGGCCTCATCTCTTCTCAAGCTCCAATGGCATGAGGAAGAGAATCCCTTATAAACCACTCCAACTCTCCTTCCACTTCCGGGGTGGGACTAAACTTCCCACCACCTTGTCATGCCACCTACATGGGCCCTTAGAGATCAAATCTGAAATTGTCATATGGGCTCTAGGCCCATCTCATATTTCAACAATCCCCCACCAGATCTCAGGGGCCCATTTGTCCTTTGTTCCAAACGCTGTTTTGATATACCAGCATCTCAGTGGAGACCGATTAAGGTTGAGCTCCACCTAGACCAAGTAGTTACACTCCTTCACAACTGAACAATGGACTATGCCTTGAATTGTCAGTTTGGCGTCAAGAAGTTTCACCACAAGTCTCACTGATACGAGGCTGCCGAAGGCCGACCCCTCGGGTGGAGCATATTAGTCACACTCCTGGCCTGTTCATGAGCTTGCTAGAGATCACCCCAATCTCATAGACTGTGACCAGCAGTCGGGCTCATATAGGTGTGTTCCTCCAAAGATCGCTCTGTAGGATAGCATCTTGCTTATGCATATAAGCCTTGGAACACATTAAGACAGTAGTCATCCTTCCATACAGTTTCCGAGAGTATTGCATCTCCAACGGAGTGGGTTAGTAAAGTTACTCTCCTCAGTTCACCACTGGCTTGTTTTCCCAGGTCCTACTTCACGGGATCTCCGATCACATAGGTTGGGTTACTACCATGGCAACTCATGTGGGTCTCATACCCATCTCCCTTGATGCGTTATCTATCACAACACGTGATAGCCCTTTAGTAAAGGGATCTGCCAGATTCTTAGCCGTTTGAATATAATCCAACGCTATCACTCCGGAGTTCCTCAATTTTCTGACAGCTTTCAATCTCATTCTTATGTGTTTGTTGGACTTCATGTTGTCCTTTGAACTCTTCACCTTGACAATAACTGTTTGATTGTCACAGTTCATAAGGATGGCCGGAACCGGCTTCTCAACCACTGGCAAGTCCATCAACAGATCTCGAAGCCATTCTGCTTCGCCACCCGATGTGTCTAATGCTGTTAATTCTGCTTCCATTGTCGATCTTGTTAAGATCGTTTGCTTGCAAGACTTCCAGGAAACAGCACCACCTCCAAGAGTAAATATATACCCAGTTGTGGCCTTCATCTCATCAGCATCAGAGATCCAATTCGCATCACTATACCCTTCAAGTACCGACGGGTATCCGGTATAGTGAAGTCCATAGTTCATAGTACCTTTCAGATAGCGCATAACTCTCTCAAGAGCACGCCAATGTACATCACCCGGTTTGGAAACAAATCGGCTCAGTTTGCTAATAGCAAATGCGATGTCAGGCCTCGTTGCGCTCGCTAGATACTGTAGTGAACCAACAATCTGAGAGTATCTCAATTGATCTATAGCTGTGCCTTTAGACTTTCGAATCAGCACACTAGAATCATATGGTGTTTGAGATGGTTTGCAGTCCGAATATCCAAAACGACTCAACACCTTCTCAACATAATGGGATTGCAAAAGTGTAATCCCACCCTCATCATCTCTCAATAGCTTGATGTTCAAGATAACATCAGCCACTCCAAGGTCCTTCATCTCAAAGTTCTGAGATAGGAAAGACTTAACCTCCTCGATCAACTTGAGATTAGTCCCAAATATCAGTATGTCATCAACATACAAACACAGTATAACTCCTTCGCCCCCACCATAGCGATAGTATACACATTTGTCAGCCTCATTAACAACAAAGCCAACAGATGTCAACGTTTCATTAAACTTGTCATGCCATTGCTTAGGCGCTTGTCTCAGGCCATACAAAGATTTCACCAACTTACACACCTTTCCTTCCTGACCATCCATCACAAAGCCATCAGGCTGTTGCATATAGATTTCCTCCTTTAGCTCTCCGTTCAGGAAAGCCGTCTTAACATCCATCTGATGAATGAGAAGACCATGCGAGGCCGCCAACGAGAGTAATACTCGAATGGTGGTCAGTCTGGCCACAGGTGAATAAGTGTCGAAGAAATCTTCTTCTTCTTTCTGGGCGTAGCCCTTGGCCACAAGCCTAGCCTTGTACTTTTCTATCGTACCATCGGGCCTAAGCTTCTTCTTGAACACCCACTTGCATCCCAATGGTTTGCAACCATAAGGACGTTCAGTAAGCTCCCAAGTCCCGTTAGCCATGATGGAATCCATCTCGCTATGGACCGCATCCTTCCAGTAGTCAGCTTCTGGAGATGCATACGCTTCTGAAATAGAAGTGGGATTATCCTCCACGAGGTATATGAAGAAATCATCACCAAAGGTCTTTACAGTCCTTTGTCTCTTGCCCCTACCAAGGGATTCCTCATTATCCTCCTCAGGATTTTCATCATGTGTTTGATTATAATATTCCATCGGAATGGCAGGTTCAGGAGTCTCCTCAGATTCCTGTCTAGAAGTGCTTTGTACATCTCTCATGGGAAAATGTCCTCAAAGAATGTAGCATCTTTAGACTCCATAATTGTACCGACTTTCATGTCAGGTACCTCAGATTTCACTACTAGAAATCTATAGCCAACACTATTCATAGCGTAGCCCAAATTAACACAGTCCACAGTCTTTGGTCCAAGCTTACGCTTTTTGGGGATCGGCACATTAACTTTCGCCAAGCAGCCCCAGGTACGTAAGTACGAGAGTGTTGTCCTTCTCTTGGTCCACTTCTCGTAAGGAGTGATCTCGTTATCTTTTGTCGGAACTTTATTCAGGACATGACAGGATGTCATTATAGCCTCCCCCCACCATGCCTTGGATAAACCCGACGTATCTAACATGGCGTTAACCAAATCAGTTAGAGTACGGTTTTTCCGCTCGGCAACCCCGTTTGACTGGGGTGAGTAGGGAGGCGTCCTCTCGTGAATAATGCCGTGTTCCGCACAAAAGGCATCAAACTCTTTCGAGAAGTACTCTCCACCACGATCTGACCGGACTCGTTTAATTTTCTTTTCAAGTTGATTCTCAACTTCTGCCTTATAGATTTTGAAGTAGTGTAGAGCCTCATCTTTAGTATTTAACAGATACACATAGCAATATCTAGTGGAATCATCTATCAAAGTCATGAAATATTTCTTTCCACCTTTAGTCAACACACCATTCATCTCACAAAGATCAGAATGTATGAGTTCCAGTGGCGCCAAGTGTCTCTCCTCTGCTGCCTTGTGAGGCTTGCGAGGTTGCTTAGATTGCACACACGAATGGCACTTAGAACCTTTGGCTAAAGTGAAACTCGGGATTAAATTCGATTTTGCTAGCCGCGTCATAACACCGAAACTAATGTGACAAAGACGTGAATGCCATACTTCAGATTCATTAACACTCAAATGAATATTGTTCACGACTTTATTACATAGATCTGCAAGAGAAAGGCGGAACATGCCTCCGCATTCATAACCCTTTCCAACAAATAGTCCATATTTCGTAACAACTAATTTATTAGACTCGAATACCAACTTAAACCCTTCTCTACATAGAAGGGAGCCACTAACGAGGTTCTTCTTGATGGCGGGGACATGCTGCACGTTCTTCAGCTGCACGATCCTTCCCGAAGTAAACTTCAGATCGACCGTGCCAACACCAAGAACAGAAGCACTCGCGCCATTCCCCATCAGTACGGACCCGTGACCTGTGGCCTGGTAAGAAGAAAACAATGAAATGTCAGCACACACATGAACACCTGCACCTGTGTCGACCCACCAATCGGTGGACGGCCAAACTGAAAATACAGCAAATAAATTACCGTACCCAGATGCACCACCCTCATTGTTGCTCACAATCATATTGACATACTTGGAGTCCTAGCCTTGCTTCTTATACTTGTTTGGGCACTTGTTGGCCCAATGTTCAAGCGAACCACAAGTAAAGCAGCCCTCATCCTTCTTGTTCTTCTTGAAGGTCTTCTTACCCTTCTTCTTAAAGTCGGCACTCTGTTGGACACCGTTCTTTCCCTTGGGCTTGTGGGAATTGGAGTTCTTCTGATGCACCATGTTGGCCACAGAAGTTCCTTCGACCCCTTTTCCGTGCGAGTCCTTTGCCCTTGAATTCTGCTCAACACTCAGATGGCCAATGACATCCTCCACAGAGAATTCACGCCTCTGATGTTTCAGAGTGGTGGCAAAGTTCCTCCAGGAATTGGGAAGCTTAGCGATTATGCAGCCCGCGACAAACTTGCCCGGTAACTCGCACTTAAGAAGCTCAAGCTCCTTAACAATGCATATTATCTCATGAGCCTGCTCCAATACAGGACGGTTTTCAACCATCTTGTAATCATGGAACTGCTCTATAATATACATCTCGCTCCCTGCATCGGCAGCCCCGAACTTAGATTCGAGCGCCTCCCACAAGTCCTTGGCAGACCGCACATGCAAATATGCGTCAACCAGCTTATCTCCAATCACGCTCAGAACTGCCCCGAGGAACACGACAGTGGCCTCCTTGAACGCCTTCTCCTGATCAGGAGCGATCGTTCCTGTGGGAGTCACACCGGCGACCCAGAACACGTTCATGGCAGTGAGCCATAAGGTGGTTTTAGTCTGCCAACGCTTAAAGTACGTCCCCGTAAACGGCGACGGTTTCAGTGCAGCAGCAAAACCAGAATTCGAAAAACTCCTACACATATTAGGTTTTTGGATTGATAAGAAAATAGGCAGTTTTCCGATTAAATTAATCCATGAATAAATCATGAGCATGACATTGACAGCATTGATAACACACTGGTTACGATCTAACAGAGCATGTACTACGCATATAGTAGAAACATCTACGCATATCGCTAGTACTGCTACAACAGAAAGAAACATGAGAGGGATAAACGATGTATACCCTCCAATCGGCCATGCGGCGGCGGTGGCGGCGGCAGTAGCCGCGGCATCCTCGGCGGCCTTCTTGTCGGCCTCGGCCTTCTCAGCGGCGGCACGGTCGGCGTCGGTCGACATGGTGATGACGAAGGTGATGTGGACGTAGATGAACAGAAGCGAGCAGTCGCGTAGTCGCTACCCAAAAACCTAATCGCCCCTCTCCCGTACAGGATCCGGAGAGGCGGGGTTTCAGAGGCCTGCTCTCCCGTCAACCGTGTACGCGGTGAACGGGACGGAGTCGCCGGCGGCAGCAGCAGCAGAGGAACGACGTGGGCGTGGAGGCGAGATGCGTTCTGTTTCGTGGCGGCTAGGGTTGGCAGCGCCCCACATATATATGTGCGGCTGCGCGTGGAGAGACGTGGGCTGAACCCACGTCCAAGTCGGTAGCCCACGATCCGACGTCTCAGATCGTGGCCCCACCTGTCAAAGACTCTCCGTTCCTGACCGGCAAAAAGAAGCGCATAGGAGTGAGCTCGGCTCGGCTCAATCCCGCAACCCGCGGCGGCGCGTCGTGACGAGGCGTGGCGTGGCGAGGCGAGCGGAGGAGGAGGAGTGCGCGAGGGCCTCATCTCTTCTCAAGCTCCAATAGCATGAGGAAGAGAATCCCTTATAAACCACTCCAACTCTCCTTCCACTTCCGGGGTGGGACTAAACTTCCCACCACCTTGTCATGCCACCTACATGGGCCCTTAGAGATCAAATCTGAAATTGTCATATGGGCTCTAGGCCCATCTCATATTTCAACAATCCCCCACCAGATCTCAGGGGCCCAGTTTGTCCTTTGTTCCAAACGCTGTTTTGATATACCAGCATCTCAGTGGAGACCGATTAAGGTTGAGCTCCACCTAGACCAAGTAGTTACACTCCTTCACAACTGAACAATGGACTATGCCTTGAATTGTCAGTTTGGCGTCAAGAAGTTTCACCACAAGTCTCACTGATACGAGGCTGCCGAAGGCCGACCCCTCGGGTGGAGCATATTAGTCACACTCCTGGCCTGTTCATGAGCTTGCTAGAGATCACCCCAATCTCATAGACTGTGACCAGCAGTCGGGCTCATATAGGTGTGTTCCTCCAAAGATCGCTCTGTAGGATAGCATCTTGCTTATGCATATAAGCCTTGGAACACATTAAGACAGTAGTCATCCTTCCATACAGTTTCCGAGAGTATTGCATCTCCAACGGAGTGGGTTAGTAAAGTTACTCTCCTCAGTTCACCACTGGCTTGTTTTCCCAGGTCCTACTTCACGGGATCTCCGATCACATAGGTTGGGTTACTACCATGGCAACTCATGTGGGTCTCATACCCATCTCCCTTGATGCGTTATCTATCACAACACGTGATAGCCCTTTAGTAAAGGGATCTGCCAGATTCTTAGCCGTTTGAATATAATCCAACGCTATCACTCCGGAGTTCCTCAATTTTCTGACAGCTTTCAATCTCATTCTTATGTGTTTGTTGGACTTCATGTTGTCCTTTGAACTCTTCACCTTGACAATAACTGTTTGATTGTCACAGTTCATAAGGATGGCCGGAACCGGCTTCTCAACCACTGGCAAGTCCATCAACAGATCTCGAAGCCATTCTGCTTCGCCACCCGATGTGTCTAATGCTGTTAATTCTGCTTCCATTGTCGATCTTGTTAAGATCGTTTGCTTGCAAGACTTCCAGGAAACAGCACCACCTCCAAGAGTAAATATATACCCAGTTGTGGCCTTCATCTCATCAGCATCAGAGATCCAATTCGCATCACTATACCCTTCAAGTACCGACGGGTATCCGGTATAGTGAAGTCCATAGTTCATAGTACCTTTCAGATAGCGCATAACTCTCTCAAGAGCACGCCAATGTACATCACCCGGTTTGGAAACAAATCGGCTCAGTTTGCTAATAGCAAATGCGATGTCAGGCCTCGTTGCGCTCGCTAGATACTGTAGTGAACCAACAATCTGAGAGTATCTCAATTGATCTATAGCTGTGCCTTTAGACTTTCGAATCAGCACACTAGAATCATATGGTGTTTGAGATGGTTTGCAGTCCGAATATCCAAAACGACTCAACACCTTCTCAACATAATGGGATTGCAAAAGTGTAATCCCACCCTCATCATCTCTCAATAGCTTGATGTTCAAGATAACATCAGCCACTCCAAGGTCCTTCATCTCAAAGTTCTGAGATAGGAAAGACTTAACCTCCTCGATCAACTTGAGATTAGTCCCAAATATCAGTATGTCATCAACATACAAACACAGTATAACTCCTTCGCCCCCACCATAGCGATAGTATACACATTTGTCAGCCTCATTAACAACAAAGCCAACAGATGTCAACGTTTCATTAAACTTGTCATGCCATTGCTTAGGCGCTTGTCTCAGGCCATACAAAGATTTCACCAACTTACACACCTTTCCTTCCTGACCATCCATCACAAAGCCATCAGGCTGTTGCATATAGATTTCCTCCTTTAGCTCTCCGTTCAGGAAAGCCGTCTTAACATCCATCTGATGAATGAGAAGACCATGCGAGGCCGCCAACGAGAGTAATACTCGAATGGTGGTCAGTCTGGCCACAGGTGAATAAGTGTCGAAGAAATCTTCTTCTTCTTTCTGGGCGTAGCCCTTGGCCACAAGCCTAGCCTTGTACTTTTCTATCGTACCATCGGGCCTAAGCTTCTTCTTGAACACCCACTTGCATCCCAATGGTTTGCAACCATAAGGACGTTCAGTAAGCTCCCAAGTCCCGTTAGCCATGATGGAATCCATCTCGCTACGGACCGCATCCTTCAAGTAGTCACCTTCTGGAGATGCATACGCTTCTAAAATAGAAGTGGGATTATCCTCCACGAGGTATATGAAGTAATCATCACCAAAGGTCTTTACAGTCCTTTGTCTCTTGCCCCTACCAAGGGATTCCTCATTATCCTCCTCAGGATTTTCATCATGTGTTTGATTATAATATTCCATCGGAATGGCAGGTTCAGGAGTCTCCTCAGATTCCTGTCTAGAAGTGCTTTGTACATCTCTCATGGGAAAAATGTCCTCAAAGAATGTAGCATCTTTAGACTCCATAATTGTACCGACTTTTATGTCAGGTACCTCGGATTTCACTACTAGAAATCTATAGCCAACACTATTCATAGCGTAGCCCAAATTAACACAGTCCACAGTCTTTGGTCCAAGCTTACGCTTTTTGGGGATCGGCACATTAACTTTCGCCAAGCAGCCCCAGGTACGTAAGTACGAGAGTGTTGTCCTTCTCTTGGTCCACTTCTCGTAAGGAGTGATCTCGTTATCCTTTGTCGGAACTTTATTCAGGACATGACAGGATGTCATTATAGCCTCCCCCACCATGCCTTGGATAAACCCAACGTATCTAACATGGCGTTAACCAAATCAGTTAGAGTACGGTTTTTTCCGCTCGGCAACCCCGTTTGACTGGGGTGAGTAGGGAGGCGTCCTCTCGTGAATAATGCCGTGTTCCGCACAAAAGGCATCAAACTCTTTCGAGAAGTACTCTCCACCACGATCTGACCGGACTCGTTTAATTTTCTTTTCAAGTTGATTCTCAACTTCTGCCTTATAGATTTTGAAGTAGTGTAGAGCCTCATCTTTAGTATTTAACAGATACACATAGCAATATCTAGTGGAATCATCTATCAAAGTCATGAAATATTTCTTTCCACCTTTAGTCAACACACCATTCATCTCACAAAGATCAGAATGTATGAGTTCCAGTGGCGCCAAGTGTCTCTCCTCTGCTGCCTTGTGAGGCTTGCGAGGTTGCTTAGATTGCACACACGAATGGCACTTAGAACCTTTGGCTAAAGTGAAACTCGGGATTAAATTCGATTTTGCTAGCCGCGTCATAACACCGAAACTAATGTGACAAAGACGTGAATGCCATACTTCAGATTCATTAACACTCAAATGAATATTGTTCACGACTTTATTACATAGATCTGCAAGAGAAAGGCGGAACATGCCTCCGCATTCATAACCCTTTCCAACAAATAGTCCATATTTCGTAACAACTAATTTATTAGACTCGAATACCAACTTAAACCCTTCTCTACATAGAAGGGAGCCACTAACGAGGTTCTTCTTGATGGCGGGGACATGCTGCACGTTCTTCAGCTGCACGATCCTTCCCGAAGTAAACTTCAGATCGACCGTGCCAACACCAAGAACAGAAGCACTCGCGCCATTCCCCATCAGTACGGACCCGTGACCTGTGGCCTGGTAAGAAGAAAACAATGAAATGTCAGCACACACATGAACACCTGCACCTGTGTCGACCCACCAATCGGTGGACGGCCAAACTGAAAATACAGCAAATAAATTACCGTACCCAGATGCACCACTCTCATTGTTGCTCACAATCATATTGACAGACTTGGAGTCCTGCCCTTGCTTCTTATACTTGTTTGGGCACTTGTTGGCCCAATGTTCAAGCGAACCACAAGTAAAGCAGCCCTCATCCTTCTTGTTCTTCTTGAAGGTCTTCTTACCCTTCTTCTTAAAGTCGGCACTCTGTTGGACACCGTTCTTTCCCTTGGGCTTGTGGGAATTGGAGTTCTTCTGATGCACCATGTTGGCCACAGAAGTTCCTTCGACCCCTTTTCCGTGCGAGTCCTTTGCCCTTGAATTCTGCTCAACACTCAGATGGCCAATGACATCCTCCACAGAGAATTCACGCCTCTGATGTTTCAGAGTGGTGGCAAAGTTCCTCCAGGAATTGGGAAGCTTAGCGATTATGCAGCCCGCGACAAACTTGCCCGGTAACTCGCACTTAAGAAGCTCAAGCTCCTTAACAATGCATATTATCTCATGAGCCTGCTCCAATACAGGACGGTTTTCAACCATCTTGTAATCATGGAACTGCTCTA
Source organism: Triticum aestivum (assembly GCF_018294505.1). Taxonomy (NCBI): domain Eukaryota; kingdom Viridiplantae; phylum Streptophyta; class Magnoliopsida; order Poales; family Poaceae; genus Triticum; species Triticum aestivum. Next base: position 633,284,015 of record NC_057806.1, read on the forward strand.
TAATATACATCTCGCTCCCTGCATCGGCAGCCCCGAACTTAGATTCGAGCGCCTCCCACAAGTCCTTGGCAGACCGCACATGCAAATATGCGTCAACCAGCTTATCTCCAATCACGCTCAGAACTGCCCCGAGGAACACGACAGTGGCCTCCTTGAATGCCTTCTCCTGATCAGGAGCGATCGTTCCTGTGGGAGTCACACCGGCGACCCAGAACACGTTCATGGTAGTGAGCCATAAGGTGGTTTTAGTATACCAACGCTTAAAGTACGTCCCCGTAAACGGCGACAGTTTCAGTGCAGCAGCAAAACCAGAATTCGAAAAACTCCTACACATATTAGGTTTTTGGATTGATAAGAAAATAGGCAGTTTTTCCGATTAAATTAATCCATGAATAAATCATGAGCATGACATTGACAGCATTGATAACACACTGGTTACGATCTAACAGAGCATGTACTACGCATATAGTAGAAACATCTACGCATATCGCTAGTACTGCTACAACAGAAAGAAACACGAGAGGGATAAACGATGTATACCCTCCAATCAGCCATGAGGCGATGGTGGCGGTGGCAGCAGCCGCGGCATCCTCGGCGGCCTTCTTGTCGGCCTCGCCTTCTCAGCGGCGGCACGGACGGTCGGCGTCGGTCGACATGGTGATGACGAAGGTGATGTGGACATAGATGAACAGAAGCGAGCAGTCGCGTAGTCGCTACCCAAAAACCTAATCGCCCCTCTCCCGTACAGGATCCGGAGAGGCGGGGTTTCGGAGGCCTGCTCTCCCGTCAACCGTGTACGCGGTGAACGAGACGGAGTCGCCGGCGGCAGCAGCAGCAGAGGAACGACGTGGGCGTGGAGGCGGAGATGCATTCTGTTTCATGGCGGCTAGGGTTGGCAGCGCCCCACATATATATATGTGCGGCTGCGCGTGGAGAGACGTGGGCTGAACCCACGTCCAAGTCGGTAGCCCATGATCCGACGTCTCAGATCGTGGTCCCACCTGTCAAAGACTCTCCATTCCTGACTGGCAAAAAGAAGCGCATAGGAGTGAGCTCGGCTCGGCTCGGCTCAATCCCGCAACTCACGGCGTGTCGTGATGAGGCGTGGCGTGGCGAGGCGAGCGGAGGAGGAGGAGTGCGCGAGGGCCTCATCTCTTCTCAAGCTCCAATAGCATGAGGAAGAGAATCCCTTATAAACCACTCCAACTCTCCTTCCACTTCCGGGGTGGGACTAAACTTCCCACCACCTTGTCATGCCACCTACATGGGCCCTTAGAGATCAAATCTGAAATTGTCATATGGGCTCTAGGCCCATCTCATAGTTCAACAATCCCCCACCAGATCTTAGGGGCCCAGTTTGTCCTTTGTTGCAAACGCTGTTTTGATATACCAGCATCTCAGTGGAGACCGATTAAGGTTGAGCTCCACCTAGACCAAATAGTTACACTCCTTCACAACTGAACAATGGACTATGCCTTGAATTGTCAGTTTGGCGTAAAGAAGTTTCACCACAAGTCTCACTGATACGAGGCTGCCATGTTGGGGAACGTTGCAGAAAACAAAAAAAATTCCTACGGTTTCACCAAGATCCATCTATGAGTTCATCTAGCAACGAGTGGTTGGATTGCATCTACATACCTTTGTAGATCACGCGTGGAAGCGTTCAAAGAACGGGGATGAGGAAGACGTACTCGACGAGATCCAAATCACCGGAGATCCTAGCGCCGAACGGACGGCACCTCCGTGTTCAACACACGTACGGTCAGCGTGACGTCTCCTCCTTGATCCAGCAAGGGGGGAGGAGAGGTTGATGAAGATCCAGCAGCACGACGGCGTGGCGGTGGATGCAGGGCGTCACAGTAGCAGGGCTTCGCCGTATACTGCGAGAGAGAGAGAGGTGTAGCAGGGGAGAAGGAGGCGCCAAGACTCAAGGTATGGCTGCCCCCTCCCTCCCCCCCTTTATATAGGCTCCCCTAGGGGGGCGCCGGCCCTAGGAGATGGGATCTCCTAGGGGGGACGGCGGCCAAGGGTGGAGTAGCCCCCAAGGCAAGGTAGGGCGCCCCCCACCCCTAGGGTTCCAACCCTAGGCGCATGGGATGGGCCTAGGGGGGCGCACCAGCCCACTATGGGCTGGTTCCCCTCCCCACTTTGGCCCATGGGGCCCTCCGGGATGGGTGGCCCCACCCGGTGGACCCTCGGGACCCTTCCGGTGGTCCCGGTACAATACCGGTGACCCCGAAACTCTCCCGATGGACGAAACTACACTTCCTATATATAATTCTTCACCTCCGGACCATTCTGGAACTCCTCGTGACGTCCAGGATCTCATCCGGGACTCCGAACAACTTTCGGGTTACTGCATATTCATATCTCTACAACCCTAGCGTCACCGAACCTTAAGTGTGTAGACCCTACGGGTTCGGGAGACATGTAGACATGACCGAGACGGCTCTCCGGTCAATAACCAATAGCGGGATCTGGATACCCATGTTGGCTCCCACATGCTCCTCGACGATCTCATCAGATGAACCACGATGTCGAGGATTCAAGCAACCCCATATACAATTCCCTTTGTCAATCGGTACGTTACTTGCCCGAGATTCGATCGTCGGTATCCCAATACCTCGTTCAATCTCGTTACCGGCAAGTCACTTTACTCGTACCGTAATGCATGATCCCGTGACCAGACACTTGGTCACTTTGAGCTCATTATGATGATGCATTACCGAGTGGGCCCAGTGATACCTCTCCGTCATACGGAGTGACAAATCCCAGTCTTGATCCGTGTCAACCCAACAGACACTTTCGGAGATACCCGTAGTATACCTTTATAGTCACCCAGTTACGTTGTGACGTTTGGTATACCCAAAGCACTCCTACGGTATCCGGGAGTTACACGATCTCATGGTCTAAGGAAAGGATACTTGACATTGGAAAAACTCTAGCAAACGAACTATACGATCTTATGCTATGTTTAGGATTGGGTCTTGTCCATCACATCATTCTCCTAATGATGTGATCTCGTTATCAATGACATCCAATGTCCATAGTCAGGAAACCATGGCTATCTGTTGATCAATGAGCTAGTCAACTAGAGGCTTACTAGGGACATGTTGGTGTCTATTATTCACACATGTATTATGATTTCCGGATAACACAATTATAGCATGAATAAAAGACAATTATCATGAACAAGGAAATATAATAATAATCCTTTTATTATTGCCTCTAGGGCATATTTCCAACAGTCTCCCACTTGCACTAGAGTCAATAATCTAGTTACATTGTGATGAATCGAACACCCATGGAATTCTGGTGTTGATCATGTTTTGCTCTAGGGAGAGGTTTAGTCAACGGATCTGCTACATTCAGGTCCGTATGTACTTTACAAATATCTATGTCTCCATCTTGAACATTTTCACGAATGGAGTTGAAGCGACGCTTGATGTGCCTTGTCTTCTTGTGAAACTTGGGCTCCTTGGCAAGTGCAATAGCTCCAGTGTTGTCACAGAAGAGTTTGATTGGCCCCGACGCATTGGGTATGCCTCCTAGGTCGGTGATGAACTCCTTCACCCAAATTGCTTCATGTGCTGCCTCCGAGGCTGCCATGTACTCCGCTTCACATGTAGATCCCGCCACGACGCTCTGCTTGCAACTGCACCAGCTTACTGCCCCACCATTCAAAATATACACGTATCCAGTTTGTGACTTAGAGTCATCCAGATCTGTGTCGAAGCTAGCGTCGACGTAACCCTTTACGACGAGCTCTTCGTCACCTCCATAAACGAGAAACATTTCCTTAGTCCTTTTCAGGTACTTCAGGATATTCTTGACCACTGTCCAGTGTTCCTTGCCGGGATTACTTTGGTACCTTCCTACCAAACTTACGGCAAGGTTTACATCAGGTCTGGTACACAGCATGGCATACATAATAGAACCTATGGCTGAGGCATAGGGGATGACACTCATCTCTTCTATATCTTCTGCCGTGGTCGGACATTGAGCTGAGCTCAATTTCACACCTTGTAACACAGGTAAGAACCCCTTCTTAGATTGATCCATATTGAACTTCTTCAATATCTTATCAAGGTATGTGCTTTGTGAAAGACCTATGAGGTGTCTCGATCTATCTCTATAGATCTTGATGCCTAATATATAAGCAACTTCTCCAAGGTCCTTCATTGAAAAACTCTTATTCAAGTAGGCCTTAATGCTGTCCAAGAGTTCTATATCATTTCCCATCAAAAGTATGTCATCTACATATAATATGAGAAATGCTACAGAGCTCCCACCCACTTTCTTGTAAACGCAGGCTTCTCAATAAGTCTGTGTAAACCCAAACGCTTTGATCATCTCATCAAAGCGAATGTTCCAACTCCGAGATGCTTGCACCAGCCCATAAATCGAGCGTTGGAGCTTGCACACCTTGTTAGCATTCTTAGGATCGACAAAACCTTCCGGCTGCATCATATACAATTCTTCCTTAAGGAAACCATTAAGGAATGCCGTTTTGACGTCCATTTGCCATATCTCATAATCGTAGAATGCGGCAATTGCTAACATGATTCGGACGGACTTTAGCTTTGCTACCGGTGAGAAAGTCTCATCGTAGTCAACCCCTTGAACTTGTCGATAACCCTTAGCGACAAGCCGAGCTTTATAGATGGTCACATTACCATCCGCGTATGTCTTCTTCTTAAAGATCCATTTATTTTCTATGGCTCGCCGCTCAACGGACAAGTCAGTCAAAGTCCATACTTCATTTTCATACATGGATCCTATCTGGAATTTCATGGCTTCCAGCCATTTGTCAGAATCCGGGCCCGCCATCGCTTCTTCATAGTTCGAAGGTTCACCGTTGTCTAACAACATGATTTCCAAGACAGGGTTGCCATACCACTCTGGTGCGGAACGTGTCCTTGTGGACCTACGAAGTTCAGTAGCAACTTGATCTGAAGTTTCATGATCATCATCATTAACTTCCTCTCTAGTCGGTGTAGGCACCTCAGGAACATTTTCTTGAGTTGCGCCATTTTCCGGTTCAAGAGGTAATACTTCATCAAGTTCTACTTTCCTCCCACTTACTTCTTTCGAGAGAAACTCTTTCTCTAGAAAGGATCCATTCTTGGCAACAAAGATCTTGCCTTCGGATCTGAGGTAGAAGGTATACCCAATAGTTTCTTTAGGGTATCCTATGAAGACGCATTTTTCCGACTTGGGTTCGAGCTTTTCAGGTTGAAGTTTCTTGACATAAGCATCGCATCCCCAAACTTTTAGAAACGACAGCTTAGGTTTCTTCCCAAACCATAATTATTACGGTGTCGTCTCAACGGATTTTGGCGGAGCCCTATTTAAAGTGAATGCGGCAGTCTCTAAAGCATAGCCCCAAAAAGATAGCGGTAAATCGGTAAGAGACATCATAGATCGCACCATATCTAATAGAGTGCGATTACGACGTTCGGACACACCATTACGCTGAGGTGTTCCAGGCGGCGTGAGTTGTGAAACTATTCCACATTTTCTTAAGTGTGTGCCAAATTCGTGACTCAAGTACTCTCCTCCATGATCTGATCGTAGGAACTTGATTTTTCTGTCACGTTGATTCTCAACCTCACTCTAAAATTCCTTGAACTTTTCAAAGGTCTCAGACTTGTGTTTCATTAAATAGATATACCCATATCTACTCAAGTCATCAGTGAGGGTGAGAACATAACGATAGCCACCGCGAGCCTCAACACTCATTGGACCGCACACATCAGTATGTATGATTTCCAATAAGTTGGTCGCTCGCTCCATTGTTCCTGAGAACGGAGTCTTGGTCATTTTACCCATGAGGCATGGTTCACATGTGTCAAATGATTCGTAATCAAGAGACTCTAAAAGTCCATCTGCATGGAGCTTTTTCATGCGTTTGACACCTATGTAAATACAGGCTTCTCCAAAAGTCTGTAAAAAACCAAATGCTTTGATCACACTATCAAAACGTTTATTCCAACTCCGAGAGGCTTGCACCAGTCCATAAATGGATCGCTGGAGCTTGCATACTTTGTTAGCTCCCTTTGGATTGACAAAACCTTCTGGTTGCATCATATACAACTCTTCTTCCAGAAATCCATTCAGAATACAGTTTTGACATCCATCTGCCAAATTTCATAATCATAAAATGCGGCAATTGTTAACATGATTCGGACAGACTTAAGCATCGCTACGGGTGAGAAGGTCTCATCGTAGTCAATCCCTTGAACTTGCCGAAAACCTTTTGCGACAAGTCGAGCTTTGTAGACAGTAATATTACCGTCAGCGTCAGTCTTCTTCTTGAAGATCCATTTATTCTCAATTGCTTGCCGATCATCGGGCAAGTCAACCAAAGTCCATACTTTGTTCTCATACATGGATCCCATCTTAGATTTCATGGCTTCAAGCCATTTTGCGGAATCTGGGCTCACCATCGCTTCTTCATAGTTCGTAGGTTCATCATGATCTAGTAGCATGACTTCCAGAACAGGATTACCGTACCACTCTGGCGCGGATCTCACTCTGGTTGATCTACAAGGTTCAGTAGTATCTTGTTCTGAAGTTTCATGATCATCATCATTAGCTTCCTCACTAACTGGTGTAGGTGTCACTGAAACAGTTTTCTGTGATGCACTACTTTCCAATAAGGGAGCAGGTACAATTACCTCGTCAAGTTCTACTTTCCTCCCACTCACTTCTTCCGAGAGAAACTCCTTCTCCAGAAAGTTTCCGAATTTAGCAACAAAAGTCTTGCCTTCGGATTTATGATAGAAGGTGTATCCAATAATCTCCTTTGGATATCCTATGAAGACACATTTCTCCGATTTGGGTTCGAGCTTATCAGGTTGAAGTTTTTTCACATAAGCATCGCAGCCCCAAACTTTCAGAAACGACAACTTTGGTTTCTTGCCAAACCACAGTTCATAAGGCGTCGTCTCAATGGATTTTGATGGTGCCCTATTTAACGTGAATGCGGCTGTCTCTAGAGCGTATCCCCAAAACGATAGCGGTAAATCAGTAAGAGACATCATAGATCGCACCATATCTAGTAAAGTACGATTACGACGTTCAGACACACCATTGCGCTGTGGTGTTCCGGGTGGCGTGAGTTGCGAAACTATTCCACATTGTTTCAAATGTACACCAAACTTGTAACTCAAATATTCTCCTCCACGATCAGATCGTAGAAATTTTATTTTCATGTTACGATGATTTTCAACTTCACTCTGAAATTCTTTGAACTTTTCAAACGTTTCAGACTTATGTTTCATTAAGTAGATATACCCATATCTGCTTAAGTCATCTGTGAAGGTGAGAAAATAACGATATCCGCCACGAGCCTCAATATTCATCGGGCCACATACATCTGTATGTATGATTTCCAACAAATCTGTTGCTCTCTCCATAGTACCGGAGAACGGTGTTTTAGTCATCTTGCCCATGAGGCACGGTTCGCAAGTACCAAGTGATTCATAATCAAGTGGTTCCAAAAGTCCATCAGTATGGAGTTTCTTCATGCGCTTTACACCGATATGACCTAAACGGCAGTGCCACAAATAAGTTGCACTATCATTATCAACTCTGCATCTTTTGGCTTCAACACTATGAATATGTGTGTCACTACTATCGAGATTTAATAAAAATAGACCACTCTTTAAGGGTGCATGACCATAAAAGATATTACTCATATAAATAGAACAACTATTATTCTCAGATTTAAATGAATAACCGTCTCGCATCAAACAAGACCCAGATATAATGTTCATGCTTAACGCTGGCACCAAATAACAATTATTTAGGTCTAATATTAATCCCGAAGTTAGATGTAGAGGTAGCGTGCCGACTGCGATCACATCGACTTTGGAACCGTTTCCCACGCGCATCGTCACCTCGTCCTTAGCCAATCTTCGCTTAATCCGTAGTCCCTGTTTCGAGTTGCAAATATTAGCAACATAACCAGTATCAAATACCCAGGTGCTACTGCGAGCATTAGTAAGGTACACATCAATAACATGTATATCACATATACCTTTGTTCACCTTGCCATCCTTCTTATCTGCTAAATACTTGGGGCAGTTCCGCTTCCAGTGACCAGTCTGCTTGCAGTAGAAGCACTCAGTTTCAGGCTTAGGTCCAGGTTTGGGTTTCTTCTCTTGAGTAGCAACTTACTTGCCGTTCTTTTTGAAGTTCCCCTTCTTCTTCCCTTTGCCCTTTTTCTTGAAACTAGTGGTCTTGTTGACCATCAACACTTGATGCTCCTTCTTGATTTCTACCTCCGCAGCTTTTAGCATTGCGAAGAGCTCGGGAATAGTTTTATTCATCCCTTGCATATTATAGTTCATCACGAAGCTCTTGTAGCTTGGTGGCAGTGATTGGAGAATTCTGTCAATGACGCAATCATCTGGAAGATTAACTCCCAATTGAATCAAGTGATTATTATACCCAGACATTTTGAGTATATGCTCACTGACAGAACTTTTCTCCTCCATCTTGCAGCTATAGAACTTATTGGAGACTTCATATCTCTCAATCTGGGCATTTGCTTGAAATATTAACTTCAACTCCTGGAACATCTCATATGCTCCATGACGTTCAAAACGTCGTTGAAGTCCCGATTCTAAGCCGTAAAGCATGGCACACTGAACTATTGAGTAGTCATCAGCTTTGCTCTGCCAGACGTTCATAACATCCGGCGTTGCTCCAGCAGTAGGCCTGGCACCCAGCGGTGCTTCCAGGGCGTAATTCTTCTGTGCAGCAATGAGGATAATCCTCAAGTTACGGACCCAGTCCGTGTAATTGCTACCATCATCTTTCAACTTTGCTTTCTCAAGGAACGCATTAAAATTCAACGGAACAACAGCACGAGCCATCTATCTACAAACAAGTATAAACAAGCAAGATACTTATCAGGTACTAAGTTTCATGATAAATTTAAGTTCAGACAATTTACTTAAAGAACTCCCACTTAGATAGACATCCCTCTAATCCTCTAAGTGATTACGTGATCCAAATCAACTAAACCATGTCCGATCATCACGTGAGATGGAGTAGTTTCATTGGTGAACATTACTATGTTGATCATATCTACTATATGATTCACGCTCGACCTTTCGGTCTCCGTGTTCCGAGGCCATATCTGTATATGCTTGGCTCGTCAAGTTTAACCTGAGTATTCCGCGTGTGCAACTGTTTTGCACCCGTTGTATTTCAACGTAGAGCCTATCACACCAGATCATCACGTGGTGTCTCAGCACGAAGAACTTTCGCAATGGTGCATACTCAGGGAGAACACTTCTTGATAATTAGTGAGAGATCATCTTATAATGCTACCGTCAATCAAAGCAAGATAAGATGCATAAAAGATAAACATCACATGCAATCAATATAAGTGATATGATATGGTCATCATCATCTTGTGCTTGTGATCTCCATCTCCGAAGCACCGTCGTGATCACCATCGTCACCGGCGCGACACCTTGATCTCCATCGTAGCATCATTGTCGTCTCGCCAAGCTTGTGCTTCCACGACTATCACTACCTCTTAGTGATAAAGTAAAGCATTACAGCGCGATTGCATTGCATACAATAAAGCGACAACCATATGGCTCCTGCCAGTTGCCGATAACTTGGTTACAAAACATGATCATCTCATACAATAAAATTTAGCATCATGTCTTGACCATATCACATCACAACATGCCCTGCAAAAACAAGTTAGACGTCCTCTACTTTGTTGTTGCAAGTTTTACGTGGCTGCTACGGGCTTAAGCAAGAACCAATCTTACCTACGCATCAAAACCACAACGATAGTTTGTCAAGTTGGTGATGTTTTAACCTTCGCAAGGACCGGGTGTAGCCACACTCGATTCAACTAAAGTTGGAGAAACTGTCACCCGCAAGCCACCTATGTGCAAAGCACGTCGGGAGAACCGGTCTCGCGTAAGCGTACGCATAATGTCGGTCCGGGCCGCTTCGTCCAACAATACCGCCGAACCAAAGTATGACATGCTGGTAAGCAGTATGACTTATATCGCCCACAACTCACTTGTGTTCTACTCGTGCATATAACATCAACATATAAAACCTAGGCTCGGATGCCACTGTTGGGGAACGTAGTAATTTCAAAAAATTTCCTACGCACACGCAAGATCATGGTGATGCATAGCAACGAGAGGGGAGAGTATGATCTACGTACCCTTGTAGATCGACAACGGAAGCGTTTGGTTGATGTAGTCGTACGTCTCCACGGCCCGACCGATCAAGCACCGAAACTACGACACCTCCGAGTTCTAGCACACGTTCAGCTCGATGACGATCCCCGGACTCCGATCCAGCAAAGTGTCGGGGAAGAGTTCCGTCAGCACGACGGCGTGGTGACGATATTGATGTACTACCGTCGCAGGGCTTCGCCTAAGCACCGCTACAATATTATCGAGGACTATGGTGGAAGAGGGCACCGCACACGGCTAAGAGTAAGATCACGTGGATCAACTTGTGTGTCTAGGGGTGCCCCTGCCTCCATATATAAAGGTTCAAGAGGGGGAGGCCGACCGGCCATCATAGGGCGCGCCAGGAGGAGTCCTACTCCCTCCGGGAGTAGGACTTCTCCCCCAATCCTAGTTGGAATAGGATTCGCGAGGTGGGAAAAGAGAGAGAGAGAAGGAAGGGGGCGCCGGCCCCCTCTCTCCTTGTCCTATTCGGACTAGGGGGGAGGGGCGCGCGGCCCAACCCTGGCTGCCTCTCCTCTTCTTCCACTAAGGCCCATTAAGGCCCATGTACCTCCCGGGGGGTTCCGGTAACCTCCCGGTACTCCGGTAAAATCCCGATTTCACCCGGAACACTTCCGATATCCAAATATAGGCTTCCAATATATCAATCTTTATGTCTCAATCATTTCGAGACTCCTCGTCATGTCCGTGATCACATCCGTGACTCCGAACAAACTTCGGTACATCAAAATGCATAAACTCATAATATAACTGTCATCGTAACCTTAAGCGTGCGGACCCTATGGGTTCGAGAATAATGTAGACATGACCGAGACACGTCTCCGGTCAATAACCAATAGTGGAACCTGGATGCTCATATTGGATCCTACATATTCTACGAAGATCTTTATCGGTCAGACTGCATAACAACATACGTTGTTCCCTTTGTCATCGGTATGTTACTTGCCCGAGATTCGATCGTCGGTATCTCAATACCTAGTTCAATCTCGTTACCGGCAAGTCTCTTTACTCGTTCCGTAATACATCATCCGGCAACTAACTCATTAGTTGCAATGCTTGCAAGGCTTAAGTGATGTGCATTACCGAGAGGGCCCAGAGATACCTCTCCGACAATCGGAGTGACAAATCCTAATCTCGAAATACGCCAACCCAACAAGTACCTTCGGAGACACCTGTAGAGCACCTTTATAATCACCCAGTTATGTTGTGACGTTTGGTAGCACACAAAGTGTTCCTCCGGTAAACGGGAGTTGCATAATCTCATAGTCATAGGAACATGTATAAGTCATGAAGAAAGCAATAGCAACATACTAAACGATCGAGTGCTAAGCTAACGGAATGGGTCATGTCAATCACATCATTCTCCTAATGATGTGATCCCGTTAATCAAATGACAACCCATGTCAATGGCTAGGAAACTTAACCATCTTTGATCGACGAGCTAGTCAAGTAGAGGCATACTATTGACACTCTGTTTGTCTATGTATTCACACATGTATTATGTTTCCGGTTAATACAATTCTAGCATGAATAATAAATATTTATCATGATATAAGGAAATAAATAATAACTTTATTATTGCCTCTAGGGCATATTTCCTTCAGTTCTTTCCCTTGGGCTTGTGGGAATTGGAGTTCTTCTGATGCACCATGTTGGCCACAGAAGTTCCTTCGACCCCTTTTCCGTGCGAGTCCTTTGCCCTTGAATTCTGCTCAACACTCAGATGGCCAATGACATCCTCCACGGAGAATTCACGCCTCTGATGTTTCAGAGTGGTGGCAAAGTTCCTCCAGGAATTGGGAAGCTTAGCGATTATGCAGCCCGCGACAAACTTGCCCGGTAACTCGCACTTAAGAAGCTCAAGCTCCTTAACAATGCATATTATCTCATGAGCCTGCTCCAATACAGGACGGTTTTCAACCATCTTGTAATCATGGAACTGCTCTATAATATACATCTCGCTCCCTGCATCGGCAGCCCCGAACTTAGATTCGAGCGCCTCCCACAAGTCCTTGGCAGACCGCACATGCAAATATGCGTCAACCAACTTATCTCCAATCACGCTCAGAACTCCCCGAGGAACACGACAGTGGCCTCCTTGAACGCCTTCTCCTGATCAGGAGCGATCGTTCTTGTGGGAGTCACACCGGCGACCCAGAACATGTTCATGGCAGTGAGCCATAAGGTGGTTTTAGTCTGCCAACGCTTAAAGTACGTCCCCGTAAATGGCGACGGTTTCAGTGCAGCAGCAAAACCAGAATTTGAAAAACTCCTACACATATTAGGTTTTTGGATTGATAAGTAAATAGGCAATTTTCTGATTAAATTAATCCATGAATAAATCATGAGCATGACATTGTTAGTACTGCTACAACAGAAAGAAACATGAGAGGGATATGCGCGAGGGCCTCATCTCTTCTCAAGCTCCAATGGCATGAGGAAGAGAATCCCTTATAAACCACTCCAACTCTCCTTCCATTTCCGGGGTGGGACTAAACTTCCCACCACCTTGTCATGCCACCTACATGGGCCCTTAGAGATCAAATCTAAAATTGTCATATAGGCTCTAGGCCCATCTCATAGTTCAACAAATTTGTCATCATGGCGCCGATATAAATTACGATGAAATACTTCAGATTGTCTGGGAAAAAAAGATTTTTGACGTTTCTGAAGAAAAAGTGTGGCCTTGCGCTGATGCATGAATCGGGACCAGTTTCCCTTTCACTAGCTAGCACGTGCTCGTGTGATAGAATGCCGAGAAAGAACACGTGGTTCAATGAATTTTACCAGGGAGGTCGAGCTAGATCCATTCACCTGGGAAAATGGCGTCAAATCCACAAGGAAAATAAAAAGATTGCCCGGGCGAGGCCCAAAGACAGTGTATTTTTGTTTGCGTGTTTGGACGGTAGTTCGATGCTATGTACTGCCTACTGTGGACCTACTGTGTTGATTTCGCGGACCTGGGCACGTTGCAGCGTTGTACTGTAGCTGCACACATATGTGGGACCAGCAAGGCCTCTTTTGCGGTTGGACTAAAGAGACGCTACACACAAAGAGCAGATCACGCAAGATTTACCCGTGCTCGGGGCAGTGAATGATATGGCAGCAATGGCGGCACCTTGAAAAGATGATTCATCATCAGACCTTATCACACTTGTTTTGCAACACGAGTGCGCGTGAGAAGCTGTAGACGATGTCCGTCCCTCCATGTTGTGTGACAGTTCTTGTTCACAGGCATAGCTTACGTGTGTGATGACGTCCACGCCAGGGTTAAGCACGTGAGCGGCTGTCTCCAGGTATGAATGCCATGAAATGGCTTGAATCTCAATTTTTCGTGACTATGGCATGTAGGTGTACCCCTCCTTGCAGCATCGTCTTCCTCGACAAGTGGTGCCATAACACATGATGATTATGATTTGGTGGTGTTGTCCAGAATACCATAATTGATTTTTTTGGGTCAAAACCTTCGGTTTGGTCTTCAATGGTTGCACCTGGCAATGAGGGTGTTTACACATCGTGTCCTTGTTAAAGGCATTGCATTGGAGATTTCTCATACGCGCTTTTACATGGTGAAAACTCAAGATCTAACCATCAGTGTCTACCGGCGGCGGCAATTGTGTGTTGCTCCCTTTCTAGAGGCGTTGCTTTCGGAGAATCTTTCTCGTATTCGTAAGTTGTCGATGATGGTTGATGGTGTGGCTGCTTGTATGTTGCGCGTTATTGTCTAGTTGGCTCAACTTGTTTTTTCTTCTTCTTATGTCTATGTGCGACAAGTAATTCGTCGCGAAGTGAGCATTTATGTCTTGCCCTTTCCAATAAAAGTGTACAACCAAGATCGCTTGTTTCTTAGGCTAGTCATAGTGGGAGTAACTTAGGTAGTAACATAGCGCACTTCAAATTTTTTTGCTTATGTGGCATGTAGTTAATGAGAAGAAGGATGTTTAGAGTACATTAGCTCGTTTCGAGAGAAACTGACAGTTACATCCTATCAAAGGACTGGGTGTGTATTCAGTGCTCTGCCATCATAGCATCGCCATCACACGACGCTTCTTGCTGACTAAGGGGGTGTTTGTTTCCAGGGACTTTTTTATGTAGGGATTAGAAAAAATCCCTCTTAGAGACTTTTTTACCAAACGGGTGGGACTTTTTAGGGACTAAACTAGGCATTTGGGACTAAATGAAGAAGACTCTCAAGGAGAGTCTTTTTGGGACTTTTTCAACAATGCCCCTCCATGCACCCATTGGCCCGCCACCCCATGGTGTTGTTTGATTGTTATTTTTCTATATACTAGGGGCAACATAGTCATTTAATAACCTCTAGGAAGGGATTAGGGACTTTTTAGTCTCTGGAAACAAACAGTGAGGGACTTTTTAGGGACTAGGGAGTGCATGCCTACGGAGATTAGATTGAAACGAGACCGGCGGAACAACTTTAGATGGTGTTTGGTTCTCTAGTCCTAGGACTTTTTAGTCTCTAGAAACAAACGGTGTAGAGTGCCGTGGATGGGACGGCGGAGGCGGCCGACGCGGTGCGCTTGGCGAAGTGCCGCATGACGGGGAGGATGCGCGATGAGAGGGACAGCGGCTGGAACATCGTGACCGTGTGCTGTGCTGCCTCCCGCCACCGTTGGCGGTAGCTGCGGCAGAGAGGAGGTGGCACCGGAGGAATGCCGAGGCGTGTGCACACAACTTGTTCTGACATAATGCTAAAGAGAGGTGAGAGAGAGAGAGGAGGAAGAGTCAACACGCCTATGTGGCATTTTTTGCCAAGTCAGCTCGTGACGAGTGAGCCCCATCTGTCATAAACACGTTCATACGACCCTAATCTGCCAATCGGTGTTATTTGCAAAAAGATTACGCTAGGCATGATGTTTTCTGCCAAAAAAATGTATAGTAGTGTTTTCTGCTGTCCTAGCCTTCAATTCAATGTAGTGGTTTCTTGCAATTTACTCCAGCCAAGTTGAAGATTGATCCGCACGCAGAGGCAGTGCATTCTCGGAGGCCGGAGGGGACAAGCATGAGCGCTACAGTCATCCACCGGGAAAGAAGAAGAAAAAGAATGTCAAAGCACGAGCGAGGCCAAAATATAGTGTAGAGTGGTGTCGTAGGTCCATCCATCCAGGCAGCTTCCGTCGATCCACTTGAGCAAGACGAGACGAGGCGACCTACCGTAGCGACTCCACAAGCGTCGCTGTGTGGCCGGAGTCTTTCGCCGGCCTACGGCTAGCCGCCCACTCCACACCTCGTGGCCAATCGATCCACCCATCAGCCGCGCACCGCCATGCCACCGCGGCCTCACGTAGTACCACGGACGACGCCCCGTCATCTGATCGCGACGCCGATCGCATGACGGCACTGCGCTCGTCGCACGCACGCTCCTTCACGGGCAAGCCAAGCCAGCCCCAGATCGACGCACCAAGACAAATCGCCGTGTCGACCCCCCGTCCGATCACCTTCGCCGCCAAGAAACCGACGGTGAGTCCGTCCGTCCACCATAAGTAGGGCCGAGGTCTCGCCTCGATCACCACCAGACATTAATTTGCTTCCATCTCGTTTCGGTTCTGGGTTCTGGCCGGCACGGAGAGAAGAGAGAAGAGGAGAAGAGTTCGAGCTAGCCCGCCGGAGATGCGAGGGGTGGACGGGGCGGCGGCGGCGGCGGGGGTGTGGGGCGGGCTCAACTCCGGGGTGGTGCTCAGCATCATCGCGGTGCTGTGGACGGTGGTGTGGCAGAACCTGCAGCACCTGCAGCTGCAGCACTTCGTCAAGCGCAACCTCGGCCGCCACGCGCGCCGCCTCGCCGCGCTCGTCGACCCCTACCTCTCCGTCACCATCGCCGAGTACGACGGCGGGAGGATGCGCCGCGCCGAGGCCTTCGAGGAGGTCAAGGCCTACCTCGCCGCGGCCACCTCGCGCAGCGCGCGCCACCTCCGCGCCGAGGGAGCCCCGGACGCCGACCGCCTCGTGCTCAGCATGGTCGACGGCGAGGAGGTCCCCGACCAGCTGTTGCCCGAGGAGGGCGGCGGCGCGGTCTTCTGGTGGGCCTCCTCACGCCCGGCGCCGCCGCAGGACCGGCGCTGGGGCGGCGGCTGGGGAGGCGGGGACGAGGAGAACCGCCGCTTCTACCGCCTCTCCTTCCTCGACCGCCACCGCGAGCAGGTCCTCAACGCCTACCTCCCGCGCGTCCGCCGCCAGGGCCGCGCCGTCATGGTCCAGAACCGCCGCCGCAAGCTCTTCACCAACATCTCCTCCCACCAGTTCGGCGACGGCGGCTACGCCCGCTCCGCCTGGACGCACGTGCCGTTCCAGCACCCCAAGACGTTCGCCACGCTCGCCATGGACCCGGCCAGCAAGAAGGAGGTCATCGACGACCTCGACGCCTTCAAGGCCGGCAAGGAGTGGTACGAGCGCGTCGGCAAGGCGTGGAAGCGCGGCTACCTGCTACACGGCCCTCCCGGGACGGGCAAGTCGGCCATGATCGCCGCCATGGCGAACCACCTCGACTACGACGTGTACGACATCGAGCTCACCTCCGTGCACTCCAACACGGACCTCCGCAAGCTCTTCATCGGCACCACCAGCAAGTCCATCATCGTCATCGAGGACATCGACTGCTCCCTCGACCTCACCGGCGCGCGCGAAAAGAAGAAGGACGCCGCCCCCGAGGAGGTCGACAAGGCCAGCAAGGGCGACAAGAAGGGCGCGGCGGACGCGAGCAGCAAGGTGACGCTGTCGGGCCTGCTCAACTTCATCGACGGGCTGTGGTCGGCGTGCGGCGGCGAGCGGGTGATCGTGTTCACCACCAACCACCTGGAGAAGCTGGACCCGGCGCTCATCCGGAGGGGCCGCATGGACAAGCACATCGAGATGTCCTACTGCCGCGGGCCGGCGTTCGAGTTCCTCGCCAAGGCCTACCTGGGCGTGGACGAGCACGAGCTGTTCGGCGCCGTGGGCGCGCTGCTGCGGGAGGTGGACATGACGCCGGCGGACGTGGCCGAGAACCTGACGCCCAAGAGCGCGGAGGACGACGCGGGGTCGTGCCTCAGGGGGCTGGTGGCGGCGCTGGAGAAGGCCAGGGACGACAAGGCCAGCGGCGGCGGCGGCGGCAAGGAGGAGAAGCGGCCGGAGGAAGAAGACGGGGGAGCGGTTGCCGCCGTTGACAAGGAGTGATGGATCGGGCGAGTGAGTCAGAGTAGCTCAGGATGAGAATATCATGATGTCAGGCACATTATTGGAGATGACGTTTATTTCTACTACTCCAGCAAGTAATGATGACGCTTAGAATAATCAGACCCAGATTTGGATGTTGGCGGGAATGGAAAGGCTGGCGGCCACGTCTTCTATACCTGCTCATTTGGCATTGTTAAGCTTCGAAAATGCCAAATGGAGGCCGAATTTAAAAACTTCAAAATCAAACTTTCCAGTTTCAATTATTATTATTTTGAAAAAATACACATATGCCTGAAGATATAATATACATGTGTGTAAATTTTCAGGTCGAAATACCTTAAAAAGCTACATACAAAAGAAACAAATATGTGCCTTTTTAGCATATGTATTGTTCATCCTCAAAGTACTGGATTTTTTTTATGCAGCTCGCAATTCAAAGTATTTCATTCTAAAATTTTACACACATACACATTGCTTCCTTGTGTACTTGTGTATTTTTCAAAACTTTTGGAAACCGAAAAGGTTGAGTGTTGAATTTTTTGAAAATAAGGCCTCCATGGGCTCGGTCTCAAAGATGGCCTACTATGTAAGAAACTCCCAAAACTAGCAGCGGAGTGGGACGCGACTATCCGGCGAACCGACCTATACACTATGCTCAGTAATCAAATGTGTGTGTGTGGGGGGGGGGGGGGGGGCTGAGTATGTGCCCACTCGAATGGCCGTGTGAGCGACAACAAGAAGAACACACTCGCGCCAACATCGCCAATTCCAACTTGACACGACAAGAACAAGGATTTTCATGCTAAAATGCCATATCGAACCAATCTAAGTCCAGACCAGCAATTCAAAGAGAACATATCTAACATGAAGGCAACGATGAAAGTGTGTCACCGTTGGGTCCAACCTGTAAAGGTCATAGCACAAACTTTCACCTCGGACGTGTACTGTTGTTCCATGTAGGAGGAGAAGTGACCCTGTTGCCTACATCCGCCAAGTGGGCTTTGCTCATCGGTATCTTCTAATGGAACGAACAAATCTGGGTGGAGGAGGAGGCGGCAGTGGCGGCGGCTAGGGTTTCTTATAACTATACAGCTGACAACGGGCCATGAGCTGACACGTTCACCCACTGCAGGTCACATGTTCCGCAATAATTAAGTTCCGGTAAGAACATCTTCCCGTCGGAGAAGGCCAATTTGGCTCCCAGGCTTAGCTGCACCAGCTCCGATGAAACAAATTAAAACAAATATTAAAAAATTCTAAAAGTTTCAAATTTTTTTGTATGGTAGATAATTTGATTCGTGAGGTTCGCTGCAAATTTCAACTAGTTTGGACATTTGAGCATCTCACTGCAAAAAAGACAAAATCGGGGTCTGTAAAAAAGTTTATTGTTCACGAACTTATTTGACCCGATTTGTCTTTTTTGCCGAGAGCTACTTAGATATCCAAATAAGTTGAAATTTAGAGCGGACCTTACACATCAAATTATCTACCACAAAAAAAAATTAGATCTTTTTTTAATTTTTTTAGTATTTATTTTGAATTGTTTTCTAAGCGGAGCATCTGAGCCCGGGCTCAGATGCGGATTTTCCTTCCTGTCGTTAATAATGTACACAAAGAACTGCGGTGGCAGATCCAACGGATGTACACGGACCACCACTCTGTTTTTGGAGCAAATTTACAAGTAATAAGTATATATGAATCAAGGTAACAAAAGAAAAACAGTGTTTTTGAAATTATTATTTCACAGGCGCGCAAAAATTGATCCTCACCCCAACATTCTGCCAGCAGAATGCAGGTAGTATACACTACTAGGATGTGTGTTTGATGCTTCAGCCGCAGTTGGCGAGCCGCACGATGAGGTCGCGGAAGTACTTGGCGACGGCGGCCTTGTGCCACCGGAGCCGCTTCCACTTGCCGCCGAGCAGCACCGGGTGCAGCCCCAGGATGTGCTCCGGCATGAAGTCGTGCCTCGTCAGGATCCCCACCACCGGCGACCTCTGCATGCAAGCAATTATTTGTTTCATCATCAATTAACCCGACGGCACAATGAGCAAATTCCATGGCTGCTGCGCGAGGAAATGAAGAGCACTTACATCGCAGGCCTTGGGCACGACGAGGAGGTGGCGGAGGCCGACCTCGCGGAAGAGGATGAGCGCCTTGGCCAGCGACATGGTCTCCACGACGGTGTATGGCGACGCGTTGGTGAACGGGTGCAGGTCCACGTACATCCCCATCTCCTCCGGCGACAGCTCCACGCCGTCCACCGTGTCCTGCTTGCCGGAGCCGCGCTTGTCGAAGTCCTGCGCCTCGAACCTCGCCGCGATGCTGTACTCCTTGGGGTACCGCTCCTGCGCCGGCAGGAACTCCCGCTTCCGGAGGAGCACGAGCAGGTGCGCCCTGAGCACGAGGCCGTAGAGCACCGGCGCGGTGGAGAAGGGCGGCTCGTCGATCACCGGGAACGCGTGGTGGCCCGTGGTGCGGAGGACGTGCATGATGTGGCCCACCTTCTCCACGCCGTTGAAGCTCCGCAGCGGGCCGACCACCACGTCGCCCACGCTGAGCTGCCGCATGTAGGGCTCGGCGTGGCCGTCGAGGTACGGCAGCCCCTTGAGGCGCACGATGAGGTCGTAGATGCTGGCGTTGAAGGAGTCGGCGACGGTCTTGGAGATGAGCAGCACGAGCATCACCAGCGGCAGGAGGAGCAGGTTGTTGGTGAGCTCCACGATGATGACGCACACGGACACCGTCATGCGGAGCGTGCCGCCGAGGAAGGACGCCGAGCCGAGGATGGCCACCAGGCCGTGGTCGAGGCCGGAGTGCCTGCCCAGCAGCATGGCCACCAGGCGGCCGTAGGTGGCGCCGGTGAGGATGATGGGGACGAAGAGCCCCGACGGCGCCACCACGCCGTAGCTGAGCACGCCCAGCGCGTAGGAGGCCACGAAGAAGGCGAGCATGGAGCCCCGGTGGTAGACGTCGTTGGTGCCGGTGGCGTAGAGGTTGCGGATGGCGTCGTCGTTGATGTTGAGCATCAGGCTGGCCAGGTCGTTGTAGTGGTCCGGCGGGCAGTGGAACCGCCGGAACTTGTTGAGGGAGCCGCAGGCGCCGTTGGGCCCCGCGACGGGGCAGGGCCGGCACGGCGCGAACCATGGCATGCCGAACACGCAGCACGACGTGAGCACGGACACGGCCGCCGCCAGCAGCAGCTTGTGCGCGCGCCCGCGCTCGTTGACGACGCTGTAGACGCGGAGGACCTGCATCATGAGGAAGTTGTAGAAGGCGCCGAGGACGGCGCCGATGACGCCGATGAGAACGACGATGGGGATGTCCTTGAGGTGGTACGTCATGAGGTCCTCGAACAGCGTGCTCACGTCGTACATGATGAGCCCGCCCTTGCCGAACAGCCCGCACCGCCCCGACCCGCACAGCTCCACGAACAGCCTCAGCACCACGGCCACCACCGCCGTCGTGAAGAAGGAGCGCCAGATCAGCGCGCTCCGCCACCACGAGGAGAGGGACTCGAGAGCGAAGAGGACGCCGCCGACGGGTGCGCGGAACGCGGCGGAGACACCGGCGCCGGCGCCGATGGTGACGAGGTCGCGGCGGTCGCGGTCGTTCTTGAAGTAGCGTAGCCAGCGCCAGGTGAGGCCGTACCTGCGCGAGCCGCCCTGGCCGAAGATGGCAGCTATGCACGCGCCCGTGTGCACCATTGGCCCGGCCTTGCCGACGTGCAGCGACGATGACACGGCGGCTATGTTGCCGATGACCTGCACGCATGATACGATCGGAGTTCAGTTCAAGAGGTAAAAATCGTACATGCACGCACTTAGTTATTACTATTAGAAGCATAAGGCGAAATTCGAAAAAAAATGTAATATTGTGGGAGCAGAGTTTTTTTTAGCGTAAAAAATAGTTTTTTTTGTGCCAGAAAGAGAAGTGTTGTTTCCGGTTATTATTTTTGTGACTACTGTTGTTCTATGAAAGGTGGGTAATGGAATTTTTTGGACTCTCTGTACGCTCCAATTCAAAGTGTCAAACACAAATCGACAATCTTACATTGTGGGGATCAATTATATGTCAAATTCCATGACATATATCAACTAATCGCCACCAGTGGAATGGGTTAGAACGAGTGTATTTCTTCTTCTTGTTGGCCGTGACATATATGGGGATCAACTATATGTCAAGTTCCCCGCAAAAAAAAAACACTATATGTCAAGTTGCGTAAACACCGATTGGGCATTGATCTATTCATCTTCTTACTTTAGTCAATAGCTTTTTCCCATTGCTCTCAATTCAAAACCGGCCAAATTGACTGTTGACGCCACCTGTGGCCGGCGGTGCTCCCGTTCGGACATCGCCGCCTCATGTTGCGGTATCATCGCCCCGACCTTGCTTCTAAGCCCCCTTTTGAACCATTCTTCTCGGTATGGCAGCCCATCCCAAATCGTCGCCTCAAACTCCCCTTCATCGATGACGCATCTTCAGAGTCTTCCTCGCCTCCAGGTCGCTCCTGGCTCAGCCTCGCTGGCGCTCCCGCGCCTCGGTGTTGCTCGCTGCGATGCCCCCATCTCTGTCTTCGAGCTCTTCTCCTCTCATTTTTTTTTGAATCAAAATTGATTGTGTGTGCTATATTATAATAATAATAATAATAATAATAATAATAATAATAATAATAATAATAATAAGATTTGCACTGAAATGTCCAATTAGGTGGTCGGGGTGACTAACAAGTGTACTACTCCGACTGCTCCACTAAAGGGGACCCTGGGTCGGCGCCAGTGGTGGCGTCGGCCTCACGCGCGGCAACGGCTTCTACTACCTCAGGTGTGATTTGGACCCGTCAATCATTGGAGAGTACATGGGCTCGCGAAATGCCATCTCGTTGACGGCTGTTACTCGATGGGGGTCGGGGCAACACCTATCAGGGGAATTTGGGGGAGAAATGGATGTCAACGGCTAGGTTTATGGTTGATGAGGGCTGTTTGGGGTGCTTTTATAGTTGGGGAGAGGCGAATAGGTGGTGTGTCAATGGCTATGCCATGAATATGGGGAAATAAGAGCTTGGGTGTTTTTCTACTCTTGATCTGAAGGGCTAACTTTTTAGGGGTAACTCTCCAAATATTTGAGGGATTACATCCTGGGAAAAGGACTAGTTGGTAATTCTCTAAACAATATTTATGGCAGTAAATAACTAAGAATGCTCTTAGAATGAGGTTTTTTCGCCATGAGATATAATAATATAAGATCATCTAAAGCCGGACCCCTTATACTACCCCTACACATTCACGCGGATGGCCTGGTCAGTGACCGACCAAGAAATCACGACCCGGTCGCACCCATCATACCGGTCCTATAGGTCCAGGCTGACCAACACCCCTCATATCTAGCCCATATCTTGGTGTCGGGTACGGCCCACGCTGGCATATCGATATGGCCCACGTCGAATACGAACCTTGCTGGCCCAGCAAGACCCCACAAACATCCCCACCCTATCCACATCCAAACGAAACCCTAGCCACTTGCCACTCCACACCACTTCGAGTCCGCATCGCGCCATCCCCTATCTCCTCTCTGACGATGTCCGGCCTCCTTCGACATGTCGGGTAGCGGATCCGACTCTGACAAGTCCAAATCTGTCGATTGGACATCGTCTCATACGGGACGAGGAGGAGATGGTCGTCCGCCTGGCTCCCCGGCGCTCCTCGGAGGAATCCGCCCGACCGTGGACCAAGACGATCCGGATGAATCCATTGCGTCCGCGCAAGCGGCGCTTGGATCTGCCCCGCGACGGTAACTCAAGGTGTGTCACCGCGGCCAACAATCCCGGGTTAGCGATGCAACCCCTGTGGGAGAGCCTCGTCCTAGTGATGTTGGGCTCCGAGTCTGAGGTAAACGTCGGTAGATGACCGAACCATCGCTGCGCCGAGGAGCGGGCTGCCCACTGGGCAAGGGAGAGGACGTGGCGAACAACAGAGATAGTGGCTGTGTCAGACAGAACTGAGAATGCCCTCCGAGCTTGGATCATCGTGAAGCGGCAAGCTCGCATGGTTCGTGCCCTCCAAAAGGAGCAAATCCGAGAGGTTCGTGTCCTCGCCAGACTGCCCCCCCCCCTCTCCCCAAAAAAGGAATAGAAGGAGGAGGGCAGTGATGGATCTGACAGCTCTAACAATGAGCATATCTGACTGGATCCATTTTCCGTCATCTACCGTGAAAAAGACGGCAAGGACAAGGGAAGTCGTGCGTGAACTTTTTTCATAGCTCTAATATTCAGAACATGCCAAATTTTTATAGTCCGATGACATGTATAATGAATTAGCCGTATGCTATATGTGTGATCTTAGATGAAGTACATGACTTTATTACTTTTTAGGTTAATACTTTATATGGTTTAAAGATTTGTTAATGTAGTATTCGGTCGTGGACGTGGACATTTGAGGGATGGCCTATCACTGTTTATCGACGCGTGACGAATTTTTAGGGGCCGGATTTGCTAGATCCGACTATAGACCTCTAATCATCCTAAGATTTGTACGGGAACATCCCATTAGATGGTCGGGAGGAGGGACGGCTGACCCCAAACCAAGCAAACCATGTCCTCTTCTCTTCCCTGTCACTTTCAGTGAGATGGATATCTGACGATTCCAGCTCAAATGATTGATCCATTCTATATTTCCTATACCCTCCCCACCCAATAAGACAAGCCACGTCGGTGTTGAGTAAACGGATGACCAGATCCAAACAAACAAAAATTAAAGAATATATAATGCTACTAATTCATGATGTCCTTTGACTACAAGGAAGGCGCAGCAGCAGTAGAAATTATTTTCGCTCACATGGATCATAAACAATGGTGGGAACCTGCACAATCAATCATTCCTCCGATCGTGCAGGATTTGGAATCGATGGCGTCTCCTTTTATTTATTTTTGGATAAACCCGGTCTAGTAGGCAGGAGTACGTGCACAAGTGGCAGACGTGTATGGGTGGATGCAGATGGATGGATGGATCATTGGAGAAGAAGTAACCGAGGGACGTGGGTGGGTGGACGGATCATGTGCTCGGCCCTGGACGAATTGAAGAGGCGTGTGATATGCTGAGGTGGATGAGGATGTGGTCTCACCTTGACAGCGAGGGTCTTGAGCGAGAAGATGTTGGGCGCGTCCACGCCGTTGAGGTACGCCTTCACCTCCGGGATCCCCGACCCGCCGGCCGCCGGCGACACCGACGCCGTGATCGCCGACGCCAGCAGCAGCAGCGCCAGGTTCGCGCCGGCGAACACCCAGAAGGCCGTCCAGTAGCTGCGGAGCAGAGCCGATCTCGGACAGTCAGTCGGTCAGTCAGACACATGGTGAGCCTGAATGGAATATTGCTCACAGTGGAGACAAGCATAGATACAGAAGAACATTTGTCTTGGTGCATGCTCGGCGAAGAAAAAACAAAGGGAACAGACCTGGTGGAGTCCATGAGGGAGGAGACGGCGGCGTGCTTGAAGCCGGCGACGTTCTCGACGGCGAGGTTGATGAGGAAGCCGACGACGCCGGTGATGATGCCGATGGCGAAGCAGAAGGTCCACTTGAGCACCACGTACCACACCTGGTCCGCCTTGGCCCTCGTCCGCCAGTTCTGGTCGAACAGGTCGTTCTCGATGATCCTGCAGCGCAGGTTACATTCAGCAACAAGCTTGGCAGGTACTAGTCTAGATGAAAATGCCAGGTGGGGCAAAGAGTATGGAACATGAACACACGACAGCCCAACCCCAACGGAAGAAAACAAAAGGAGAGAGAGGCGCGCTAGATTCTTGATGATAAGACAAGAGGAAGCAGAGGACAGAAAGCATCACATGACAAATCTAATGAGCATGGCAACTGGAGGAACAAAACAAGAGAGGTTGTTGAGAGGACGATTGGACTCATTCGACCAAGGAGATCCAAGGTACTAGATGCTGGGCCGGTTCATGAAGAGGAGCCGCGCAATTGAATCAATCAACAAAAGGGATGAGAGTCGGGATGACAGGCCACGAGCTCAGGAGGCAGCTAGCTGGCTGGATCAATGGAGAATCCCGGCATGGAAGCGCGAAGAGGCGCTCCGGTCCAGTAGAGAGGGTGAACACATGAGGAGGCTGCGTTGCTTACTCGTAGTCGAGGCTCTCGATGGGGCAGGCCTTGGAGCCGACCATGGCCACCTGGGAGATGTTGTTGGTGGCGCTGCGGCGGAGGAGGGGCCGCGTGAGGGGCGGCCGCTGCTCCTCGTCCTCCGTGATGAGGTCCTCCCGCGGAGGAGCCGTGGACGCCATGCCCAGGAGGGAGGACAGAGGATGATTGGCAGACCAGGAGTCTTCTCTAGGGGGGGAAAGACACTAGTACTCAGAGGGAAAAAGAATTAGTTAGTTATAGGATCAGCATAAGAGGGAGCTCGTGTAAGCCGAGAGAGAAAACAAAAGCCAAAAGGCGTAAGAGAAGATAGCTGACTCGTCATCGTGGTCATCCTTGTAGGATGAGTGACGCTGAGCGAGGCTGAATTGGCTCTTGGCAAATCCATGTACGCCGTGAGCAAAGGCCGGAGGGACGTCACGGGATGGATCCGGCCAAGACGGCGGCGAGCGGAACGGGGAAATTCGGGAGCAGGCGACACAGATCGATCGCATGCGTCCGTCTCCGGTTTGATGCATGTGCTGTGTCTGTCCTATTGTCCTTCGTTCTTACTTCCTCCTTCCATCTATATGGGGCCTAATGCGTTTTTCAAGACTAACTTTAACCAAATATTAGAGCAATAATATATGACATGTAATTTACACAAAACATACCGCCAAATTTGTACGTGAAAAAGCTTCTAATGATATAATTTTCACATTATACATCTCATGTACTATTAACCTTATCAACAGTCAAAGACAGTCTTGAAAAACGCATTAGGCCTTTTATAGACAGAAAGAGGGAGTATCATTTTTCTGAGGACTGGAAATTCACGGCCAAGGCGGCTGGGATGGGAGGCCTTGCCAACGCCCTCTCGCCGGCCGAAGAGCCAACGCGTCAGCTCTTGAGCTTCTCTCTTGCTTTCATCTCACTCCTCGTAAACGGATCGTCAAACCCGTTAGGATGTTATATGCTACCCAAAGTATATTGTTCGATTTGTACTTGCAAGAGGTTTTCTAAGGTGTACTTTTTGTGACATATAGTTTATATCTTTTAGTTAAATTCATGATCAGACTTTGACTCAAAATAAAAATGGGCCTAACAAACACCGACGGAGCAAGTAGTTTACAGAGGGAGTAGTCAATTACAAGTGAGAAAACATACCGAGTCGCTCCACGAAAACATTATCGCCCTCACCAGGTGTGGGTTCTCAAAGCAAGTTCGTCCACAAGTGAACAATGGACTATGTCTTAAATTGTCGTTTGCATGGACAGGTTTTAGTAAATGTTGTTACCGGTACATGATGTCCTGCAAGTTACGGCTTAACCTTACCGATGACAGCTCGAAAGTCTTCGTGCACATCCCCTAAGGACCGACGCCCCATAGTAGCAATCGTCGTCATTGAACCCTTGAATCGATTTGAAGCGCCTAACACCAAATATCATCATCGTGCACACAAAACGAGAAACCCTAACCTCACCGCTCCAAAAATACGTCAGGAATCTACGTGTGCGCTCCGTCGTGATGGGCGAACTCAAGGTGAATAGAAGCCCGAAAGACCAATTTGTCTGAATGCCACCCCCGCGAGAGAAAAAAATATGCTAACCTACACTACTAGCCAAAACAGAGGCACCGGGATCCCTCCCCGCCACCGGCCTTCTGTCGTGGTGTGCGCTCCGTCGTGATGAACGAACTCAAGATGAATAGAAGCCCGAAAGACCAATGTGTCTGAATGCCACCCCCGTGAAAGGAAAAAAAATGCTAACCTACACTACTAGCCAAAACAGAGGCACCGAGATCCCTCCACGCCACCGGCCTTCTGAGCGGCAGGTAGTGGGGAGGAGACTCCATGAGCTCACCGACGAAACTCAGAATGGATGCCCTGGCGGTGTGCTCCAAGAACAAGTACGCGGCGGAAGGAAGGGAATAGCCAAATAGGTCTGCTGTCTCTACTCTTTCTTTACAGCCTCACTTTGATTTGGTGGGGAGTAGCAATTTTTACAGCAATCGGTCACCTTTTAATTTACGGTCATGGAAGAATCTGCACAAGCCGCACACAACAAATTGAAATGCATGTTTGGAAATATGATCGATCTCAAAGTTAGAAAAGAATACATGTAACTCATGTGCCACGCGATAGTAATGCTGGCGCGATTGCGCTGTACTTTTCGCTGGCCTCGGTATGCTCCACCACATTAAATTATCAGTTTGTCTAATTTATATCTAGATGTTTTTTAAGAATGTCACATCTAAGCTTCTAGAAATATATAATGCAGCAACAAGAAAAAAATAAAGCAAAAAAATAGACCACAAGCAGAGTGGACATGAGCTTAGATGTGACATTACTAAATTATTCTCACGTGCCAGCGACACCGAGCTTGGTAGCAATTGAAAACCACACCATTTTTTGGAAACAAAGTACGACGGGCCACGGATGCACATTTCACGCAGGACGGGACGTACCGAAGCAATTTTCAGTTACTACGAACAAGTTTCCAGCTTCCATCCCTCAAAAAAAGAAGTTTCCAGCTTCCAGGCGGCGCCAGCAGTTCAAAAGAAGAATTGCCGCATGCACCAGCAGTGTAGGCCGCCTCCTCACCTAAAAGCGACATACACAATGCCGGTCCTATAAGACTAGAGTACATGATCTCCAAATAAAAGAGCACGTACATGACTACATCGTGGAGGGGAGCCACACACGCTGCCAGACAGAAAAATGGACCGGACCGGCGCATCAATGGACGCCACCGGCGGCGTCCGAGTATCATACAGAAAGGTTCGAGAAATCCAGCCGCTGCACACAGGGACCATCTCCTCATCAGCTCCTGTCTTCCAGCAGTACTCCGCTTGATGGCGCGGTTGAGGGACGCATCACCAGCTCATGGACGCTCCTCCATCCCTGATTTTGTCTGCAATTCCACCAGAAGAAAAAGCTCTGGGCACCTGAATGTGCTGTAGAACATGTTTATTGACTGTTATTTGTGCGCCGTGGTCGTCTTCTGCTGTCAAGATCGCACTGGCGCACCGTCAAAACCACCAGCAGGTGCAATCAAATTAAGATGGAGGAATCTTCTCCCACCAACTTTGCTCTCTTCCCTGCCAGGAGCGTGCATCTTCACTATGTGAAGCAGGCGCTGCTCTTGACTTTTTATTGAGGTATTTGCACTGTCTAGTGCACCAGAGCCGGCATCTGGATCAGATGTGTTCAATTCACCTGGCTTTCCCAATCCGGAATCTTTACCAGAGCATCGCTGATGGTTCATATGGGGCCGGGCAGAACGCTTATTTCGCTTGATGCCTGTTTGGATTACATCCATGGATTTCAGCCTGGTCCCTTGAGGGCTGCGGCTTGGCAACCTTTTGGACCGTTGAATCCCCTCTTCATCTTCACTGCTCAAAGAATACTCCGCTTGGTCTTCTGATCGAAACTCTCCATCGTACTCTGAAGTACTTGCCTTGGGTTGTTTTCGACTTCTAAGATACTCCTCGTCATAGACAGCTTCACCCATGATATCGCCATCACTGTCAAAGTTCGTGTCGATGTCCGAGACATTCTCAACAAAGTCTGTTGTGTATCTTTGAGATCTTTTTCTTTGACGAGACCTATAATTTGAACAATGCATGTTTATATGCTGATATAAGCTTTGGCAAAGGATCAGCTCAACATCAAGAGTTAAAGGAGTTACCTACGATCAAGGGTCTCAGCCTTTTCCTCACCACCACTCCCTTGGTAGCTATATGACTTCAGTGGAGATTCTCCACGCCGTCCATTACATACAGGTGAGGGTCCAGCTAACGTACCATTACTTGATGCCTCTCGTGTTGGGACAAGTACTCCTCTGTTGGTAGTGGCAACCACATGAACAGGGTTCTCACTTTTCCTGTCAATATAAGAGTACAGAAACTTGTGTCATGAGTTTCGTTGTTTATAAAATATCCTTTAATGGAACTATGGAGCGTAGATGATTCACCTACTTTATTGCTTTTAGGGCCTCATTTATTGAACGGTCATAATCATCTGCATGGTAAGGAAAGAGTTTCTCGTTAGGAGAACAGTAAATCTGTATATACCTTTGATCTTGTTCCAATGGGAACTATGAACTATCCAATGCAAAAAATGGCATGGAAATATTATTTAGTCTAAAAGATTTTTATGTACAATTGCAGTGGTATCATAACTTCAGTAGAGGGGTTTATACAAGTTACTGGGAATAGCTTGCTGACATTTATTATTCATAAGTGCTGAGACATTACAGATGCCTTTCTTAAAGCATATCAGTAAGAACAGCTAATCAGCTACAGAAAGTGCATCCCAACTTAACTATTCTTCTGCGCATAATAAACTAGCGAGACAACAGATTTGCAACTATGTAACTAAGCTTAGCAGGTTCAGACATTATTGACATGACACTTATGTGCACAGTATTTCTCATATGAAGGTGTGGATGAAAGCCTTTATAGAAGCTAGCCCTAATTCAGGCCGCGCTCAACCAAAATAAAGATAAGAATCCTATTGCTAGGAAGTTAGCAATTAGTTTCTGTTTGATAGGCTACGATTAGTTTATGGTTGTTAAGGTACTCTACCCATCCAATGTACTGCCACATGCCATTTGAAGATAGGCAAGAATCAATAAACAAAAGAAGGTCATTCTCATCCCTGATCTCTTCTCTACCAAAGAAAGCTGTGCAGCCCTTCCATCTTCTCGATCATTACGGTGATGCTAAAGCATGAAATGCCAATGAAACATCTAATGTGAAGGGTTGGCTAAATGAACAAGAAACTATAACAGCCGGTAAACACGTAATGGAGGAAATGCTACCATATTAGGACAACTAATTAATAGCAGTGTCAACTTTAGTCTTAAGCTTACCGAAAGTATAGGTGACACGCTTTCTTTCACGATGGGAGCGGCCAGAGGTGAATCTATCAAATGTCAAGTAGCTATTAAGGAGAAGGGCTTCTCTTTGTTGCTTTTTTAGCAGCTTCTCCTTCTTCTGCAAGAGGATTTCTCACATGTTAAATAGGCAGTTATTGTACTCTAGGCAGATAATTTGAACTCCTTTAGAGGAGCAGTTGAATACCTTGTGAGTCTTTTCCATCTCTGGGAGATAATTGAGCTTCAACTTCTTTCCAAGTGAGACCTCTGTCCTGTTACTACTTGAAAAGAGTTTTTCCTACATATAAGATTGAAAGAAAATAACTAATATCAGTGAACTTCCATAGAATTTTCGTAAGAGTAAGAGATCTAAAACTACTTCACAAGAATATTTTATGCCATTTGATGCCAAAAGTTCGCATTTTTATTTGGGTAAGCTCTTCCAGTGCGTCTCTCACTAAAGTCAGTAACCTTTGATGTACTTGGGGACCTTGGTTATCTCTGCCCACAGCATTAGATGGTTGCAGATGTCGGAATATTACATAGGGCATTGTAAGGTGGACACCTGACAGAGCACACTTTTGCACATGCTCGTATCCTCCCTCCCTCTCAGTTATGTTGCACAACATGCACCAACAAATAGTTAAATACTGGAGTACATGTTGATGTTATCTAAATTGGTTCTGGAAGGCCCTTGATCACATCTGCCTTTAATTTAATCTTGTCGCGAACATATGTCACACAAGAATCAAAATCAGCAATATCTAAGAAAAGCAAGCCCAAGTGTGAATAGTTGCCACCAAGCTACTAATGATACACAAGCACAGAGATTGACCAATTAATTGATCCTGTTTCCATGCATGCTCAATATGCTTTTCAGAGAAAATCATGCCAGCACCATGCATCAGTAGCAACAGAAGATGTCAAATGATGCTCACAGAAAGCGCATTTGCCTTGTGGGTGCTACTGTGTGCGTGTAAGTGTGTCTGATTCAACTCCATTCAGAGGAACAATTCCAGGACTCCATTCAGTAACAGAGGACCTAAAAAATGCATATGATTAACTCGAAAGTTTAAACTTACTGCTGCTGCTTCAAATTCAACAAAGTTTGTCGCGACAGTCTCCCACTGATAGGATACAACTGGAACACCTAAGAACCCCTTTCGTTTAGATTTTCTTGTTTGCTCCTTCACATACTCCACTTGTCTAATTTCACGATATAATCGATGCCCGAGAATCGGATCTTCATCATACCTATAGTGCATTGGTTGATTAGAATTGACCTTGGTCACAACAAGGTGCTTAAGATTCATTTCAGAATTAAAAGTTGTCTTTTGCCCACCAGTATGAGATTCCATGGGAATCTCCCCCAATTCGTTCTTTAGAGAAATCACGGAGCTGATAACCCTTTTTTAGACAACTATCTACGAAGATCCGAACATCCTCTTGCTGCAAAATAACTGTATCCTATCAGTTAATATGTCAACAATTATTTATCAATCTTGAAGCACTCATGACCAGAAAACTTAACGATGACAGACATTTGCAGCTAGTTGTAGACATCTCTTAACAATTACAAACATGAAGATATTGGGAGCATTTACATGCTCACAGAGGTGTTGTACACACGTGGGAGATACAACAAAACACTTCCTGGGCCTTGCTAGGAACCACATATTTCATCCACACAGGATTACATCAAAAATATGTCATTAAATCCATTACCACTCACAGTTTAACATGTGGAGATGAAATATGTCCAGAAAGAGATGTGTAAAACAGCAGGTAATTCATGCCACTGTTCTAAACAGCGGTTAGTGAACATTCAGAGAATCACTAATCGCTTATGCAGATTAGCAGACTCGATATGCAATTGAGTAATGAATACATCAAGCAGGTGCACATGTAGATTGCAGAGCAATACTCAAATCACTGATCATATGTTTAGATAACTGTAAGTCGCATGCCCAGACCTATCACTAGGCTGCAAACATATGCATTATTAAATCTGACTTTTGCGAGTACATCAGGCAGCTTTTAATAACATATACGAACATTCCTATGTAATTGACCACAGATATTACTGACTATTTAGCAGGAGGCCGACTACAAGTAACCTTTCATAGATTAAATGCAGACGAAGCACCAACATTCATATGTTACCATTAGCTGCTAGATAAACAACCTAGAATGTGGGTTTTGTTTCATATGATAACATAACACTGTGAGGCTCACCACTATCACTGCAAATGTTCCACACGAAAATTAGGGGCACACACCTCACAACGTATGTCACATATTGCTTTCAGGATCATTAATCGAGTCGCTGGCTCAAGTTCCTTGTACGTTTCAATTTCCGCTCTGAGAAACGGAAAACAATAAGTCATCCAATATTCAATTGTAGCAAGGGATTCAGGTGAGGAATTGCTTGGGCACAGAACTCACCCATGTGAGGCAACGATTGGTAGATTGTCTTCTGCAACCTGAAGATCATGCCTTTATTTTTAGCTCATTAACCAAATGCAGCACTACCCCTATTGCAAAATTGTTCTTGACAATGAACAAATCACATACCAGATGCCACCAGTCCTTCAATTTTCTACATAACACAGTCACCCATTTTCCGTCTGCCATGGACATTCGAGCTACAGGAGGAATCGACTGCAAAATGCAAATAAGAAACACTAAGAAGCTATGTACTCCTGTAATATTTGACAAGCTTATCAATTATTATTTGAACACTGGTTCTATGGAGGAGAATGTGTGATGTTGTTGCAACATTTCCCAACATCAGGCTCACCCTTAATAGCGGCACATGCAAGCCTTCCAATGTGCCATTGGGCACTATGAGGGCGTCCTCCAGCTCCTCCGCCGTGAACTCCACCGCGATGTTGAGCAATGGCCGGAACACCTGCAGCTCCGGAGGCCGGAGCAGAGCAACCGCGCCGAGGGTCAAACTCCGAATGCTAAACCCTAAACCCTAGAGGAGAAGGCCCAGGCAGCGGAACGCGATCGGGAGCGCTCACCTGGAGGAAGTTGAGGACGGAGGCGAGCTCCCACATGCCCCGCAGCCTCCACCGCGGCAGCTCGCCGGGGTCCGCGGGCTCCGCGACGAGCGGCGTCACGACGCGGCATTGCGGCGCGTCCGGCTCCGGCTCCTCGGGCTCCTCCTCCGCGATCTTCCTCCGGCGGCCCGGGCCCGGCCGCCGCGGCGGGGGCGTGGGGTAGGGCGCGGACGGCGCGAGGGGGCGGCTGCACGCGCGCGGCGGGCGCGTCCTCCTCGCCGGCGGCGCGGCGGCCTCCGCCTCGGGCGGCGGGGGCTCGCGCGGAGGATCCTGCTCCGGCGGCGAGGAGGCGGCCATCTCCGGCGAGATTTTGGCGGCGGAGCGTCGGATCGGCGGCGAGGGGCAGGGGCGGGAGGGGAGGGGGCCGGGCCGGTCACGGGCTCACGGGGAAAAGGGGGAGGAGTGAGGGGGCAGAAAGGGGATTTCGCGTGGGGCGAGGTAACGGAAGCGCGTGGGCAAAAGCGGGATTTCGGGCGGGCCGGGGTTTTGGGGAGGGTTTCGGCCGGACCGGGTCATCATGCCCCAATCATCATCACAAGGTGACATAGATAGGGTGATCCCATTAAAAACCAAGTGCTAGTGCTGATGCTGCTATTGTTGTTGCTGCCGAGGGAACAATGTGCAAATCTCACAACCTTGAAGGATAAAAGTTTATGCTTTGAGTCGAAAATAAGGAAAAAAAAAGGTAATGATATCTTGCGAACACCCAGAAACACACGATCCACATCCAAATAACGGCACTACAGATATTGCACTGAAGAGTAAAGACTGTCATGATTTTTCTGAAAACGGTCGCCATCCATAGCACTAGAAATGCCGCCCCGCGTGTTCGTAAGTGCCATGTGTGCCAGCGAACGTTCGCCGGGGATTAGCGTCCCAAAAAACGCTAAAAAAAAGTGTAAAGCTTTGGCAAGAGACCTGCAAATGATATGTCCCATTCATCTAATCATCTTACAAATGCTTGCCGGTTGGAGAAACCAATGAAATATATGAGGAACAATCATGAATCCGCATATAAAAAAAATATCATGTTAGGCGGTCTGCAACCTTTCAAGTATATCTCCAAACTGATATTACTGATGATACCTTCATCTCCATCCAAGTTTCTTCTTCAAATGTGGATTATATTTTATAGGCCGAAACTATTATTTGCTGCTACTCCCTCCGCGTTGAAGAAATGTTGCCTTTTTCATGAATTACTAACTTTAAAGCCTTTGTTGCGAAAGATATCAGGCACAACTTCGGCCACTGAAGGAGCATGCCAATTTAAGCGGACATCCTCCAACCTTCATCCTATGTGACTTCAAAGTGAAAATCCTAGTTTCCACATCACATAGGTCCACGAAATCATGTTTTATAGACCAATCTATCCATGCTTAAAATTCAAACATTTGTTTATTAGGGTCTAAAGAAAAAATACGCTTTTCGATGTCCTCTAAAAGGCATTTTTAGGCGAACCAACCTGTGCTTAGATGGTTAGGAGGACAGTGGTATCCCCAGCTCATCATGAGTTCAAATCTTGTCGACTACGAGGGCCTGGTGCTCGCATTTATTTCAGAATTTCTGGCGATGTGCGTTCAGTGGGAGGGGGCGTTTCCGTCGACTACAAGACGCCTACGGTGACTTTGTAAATCTCAGGATGATATACCGGCTCAGTTTTTTAGAGGTGCTCATAAAACTATGATATGTGTGCGCATGTTTGTAAGGATGAATATATGCAAGTATATACTCCCTCTGGTTCTTTTTAGTCTGCATATAAGTTTTGTCTGAAGTTAAAGCATCTCTACTTTGATCAAAATTATAGAAAAAAGTATGAATATTCACAATGTCAAATTAACATTATTGGATTCATTATGAAATGTAGATTCATAGTATATATATTTGGTATTGTAGATGTTAATTTTTTTTAATATAAATTTGGTTAAAGTTTACAAAGTTTGACTTGATACAATTTTAATATGCAGAGTAAAAAGGACGGGAGGGAGCACCGTCTGTACTGCGTTAAGAAAACAAGGTTTTTGGCTGTTGGATACGCGGCGTCTGTATAAGTTTCCACGGCGGGCGTGGCTGTGAGCATCTGGGCACGGCGGGTGAGAGGAGACGGCCCGCTGCAGGCGCAGGGGGAGGATCCCCCATGGCGGCCAGGTAATTTTCAGTTGGAACAACCTCAAATCTCTCCGTTACTGACATGGCAAAAATGGATCTACACTGGAGCTAGATTCACGATCTAAAACCCGTGGTCAGAATAATTCCAGGCATTCTTGAAAAAATATTATTCCAAAGGTACTGGTTTTGGAAGTTCCAAGTTGGAGCATTGGTTCACGACATGGACAGCCAGAGTCAGACCATGGAGTTAATGCCCGTGAAAGGCTGTTTTCATTTTCCATTTTGATGATTGATAGCTGACTCATTTCTGCCCCTCAACCTTCACAGACCAGGTCTCTTCACGAGAGCCGACTCGTTCTGCTCCTCCTTCCAGATCCAATCCATGGCGATGTGTGCTACAACAAGCCTGCCAGCCATGAGAAAGACGATTCATAAACTGTATTGCCGCATCGATTCCTAAGAGGTATGCTGGGCTCAACCGTCACCATCTTTAAACCGTAATGAATTTTTGTAGTTGCTGTTAGACCTTTCAGCCTGAGCATTGATAGTTGTGGATGACACTAGGAGAGTTGGGACAATTTTCGTTGGTTTATTTCTCACACAATGCCATGCCAACCTGAGGGGTTGGGGTTACATATTTATAGGCTGCTAGCCAGCCAAGGCATATGCTAAGATGCTGCTAAGATGCCAGTCTAAGATGCTAGTCTAAGATGCTAGTCTAAGATGCTAACTGACAGTCCTTGATGGTCAAGAACAGAACTCTATCCTAACAGCCAGTCCTTGATGGTCCAGGACTTTATCCTCCTAACTGCCACAAGGACCATGTGCTGCAGCCCCACAAGGACCCTAGTACACAGACTTATCCATCATTCTCCCCCTAAGTCTTGTACGTCGTCTTGTGGGAGAGTTGAATCATCCCAATCCTGGAGCAAAGTTCGAGGAACTTGACCCTCCCAAGGGGCTTGGTGAGCAGGTCTGCGAGCTGATCCTTGGTGTTGATGTAGCTCGCCTCGATGCTCCCTTCTTCCACACAGTTGCGGATGAAGTGATACCTCAGTCGGATGTGCTTGCTCCGTTCGTGGAACACGGGGTTCTTTGCCAGGGCCAGGGCGGACTTGCTGTCCACCAGGAGTTGCACCGTTCTGGTGTCTTGAACGAGAAGATCACCAAGCAGTCGAGCAAGCCAGAGCGCCTGAGTACAGGCGGTGGAGGCCGCTATGTACTCAGCCTCACAGCTGGACAGGGCCACCACCTGCTGCTTGACTGATTGCCAGCTCACGAGACACTTGCCGAGGAAGAGGAGGATCCCGCTCGTGCTCTTGCTGGTGTCGATGTCGCCGGCGTGGTCGCTGTCGCTGTACCCGACGAAGTGTGCCGCCCCAGGGCACCTAGGGTAATGGAGGCCGTGGTCGAGGGTCCCTGCTATGTAGCGGACGATCCTCTTCACTGCCTGCTGGTGTTCCGACGTTGGTCGCTCCATGAACCGACTGACATAGCCGACGGAGAATGCCAAGTCCGGCCGTGTGTGAGTGAGGTAGCGAAGGCTCCCCACAAGGCGTCGGTACTGCGTAGCATCCACTTCCTCCGTCGTGCTGTCGCGACTTAGTTTCAGCCTCTCCTCCATCGGAGTGAGAGCTGGATGGCAGTCGGTGAGCCCAGCTAGCTCAACGATGCG
Source organism: Triticum aestivum (assembly GCF_018294505.1). Lineage (NCBI taxonomy): Eukaryota > Viridiplantae > Streptophyta > Magnoliopsida > Poales > Poaceae > Triticum > Triticum aestivum. The sequence continues at coordinate 633,321,280 of NC_057806.1, forward strand.
TTTGGCGTAGGCGGACTGTCGAAGCGCGATCCCGGAGTGGTCCTGGTGCACCTCAATCCCTAGATAGAAGGAGAGGAGCCCCAGGTCACTCATCTGGAACGTGGCCTTCATGTCTTCCTTGAACGCCGCCACCTCTGCATCTTTGGTGCCGGTGATCACCAGGTCGTCAACGTAGACGCCCACCAGCAGGGCATTTCCTCCACTCCCCCGTCGGTAGACGGCAGCCTCATGCGGGCTCTGCTCGAAACCCATCTTCTTCAGCGTGGAGTCCAGCTTGGCGTTCCACGCCCTGGGTGCCTGCCGCAGGCCATAGAGAGCCTTGCGCAGGCGGAGCACCTTGCCCTCCTGGCCGGGAATCGTAAACCCCGATGGCTGATGCACGTAGACTTCCTCCTTCAAGTCGCCATTGAGGAATGCCGACTTAACGTCCATGTGGTGGACACGCCAGCCCTCCTGGGCAGCCAGCGCAAGGAGAAGTCGCACGGACTCCATCCGTGCCACGGGAGCGAAAGCGTCGTCGAAGTCGACTCCTTCCTGCTGCAAGAAGCCTCGGGCCACCAAACGAGCCTTGTGCTTGATGATGGCGCCGGCTCCATCCCTCTTCAGCTTGAACACCCACTTAAGGGTGATTGCGCGGTGACCTCGAGGGAGATCAGCAAGCTCCCAGGTGCGGTTTTGCTCGACCGCATCCATCTCCAACTTCATCGCGGCGCGCCATGCCGCGTCTCTCTCGGCCTCTGCAAAGGACCGTGGTTCGCCGTCTTCACACACGAGCTGTAGCTGCGCCTCCAGGTCACGTGGCACCAGTCCTGGCACCGGCTGGTCGCCGAGCACATTATCCATCGTACGGTACCGCAGCGGTTCGCCTCCATACCATGCGTCGACCCGCTCCTCGTCGTGAGTGAGCGGGGAAGCGAACTTCATCGGGTTGTGCTCTGCGTGAGCTGGTGCTGATGAAGACGAGCCCGGAGTGGCGACCGCCGGGGCTGGAGTATGCGGCGTCGCTGGTTGTGGTGTCGTCGGTGTAGCAGGCGCCGGAGTCGATGTAGTTTTGGGGGCCGGGGTAGACGTGCCCGGTGAAGAGGAGCTGCTTGCTCCCCCAGCTTCCTTGAAGTGAGCGTACTCGACAATGAAGTCGTCATACGTCGGCGTCGAGCCGTCGTCCACCGCCTTGTCCCATTGCCACCCTCGCCCTTCGTTGAACATGACGTCTCGCGCTGTGCGCACACGTTGTGTCTTTGGGTCGAGGATGCGGTAGGCCTTTGAGCCCTCCGCGTAGCCGATGAAGACTCCCGGAGTGCTCCTGTCGTCGAGCTTGCCGATGTGGCCGAGCTCCTTGGCGAACGCAAGGCAGCCAAAGACCCGCAAATGAGAGACCGCCGGCTTCCGCCCATGCCAGGCCTCGTACGGAGTTCTGCCGTCGAGTGCCTTAGTAGGAGAGCGGTTGAGGATGTAGACGGCCGTTAGCACCGCCTCTCCCCAGAAGACAGCCGGCATCCCTCTCTGCTTGAGGAGAGCCCGAGCCATCCCCACAACCGTCTGGTTGCGCCGCTCGACGACGCCGTTTTGCTGCGGGCTGTACGACGCGGAGTAGTGGCGCTGGATGCCCTCATCGGCGCAGTACGACGCGAATTCAGCCGTCGTGAACTCGCCGCCGTTGTCAGTGCGCAACACGCGCAATTTGCGGCCGCTCTCCGCCTCCACACCAACCTGCGCGCGCCTGATGGCGTCCGCCGCTTCTCCCTTACTGCCGAGGATCATCACCCACATGTAGCGGGAGAGATCGTCGACGAGCAGCAGGAAGTAGCGTCGACCTCCTGGTGTGGCTGGCGTCACCGGGCCGCACAGGTCTCCGTGCACGAGCTCCAGCTTCTCCTTAGCCCGAAAACTCGCCTGTTGGGGAAAGGGGAGTCGTCTCTGCTTTGTCAGTACGCAGATGTCGCAGAACTGCTCCACATGGTCGAGGCATGGCAGGCCTCGCACCATCTCCTTGGCACTTAGACGCTTCAGGGCCTCAAAGTGAAGGTGCCCAAAGCGCTCATGCCACTGCCACGCCTCGTCGTCTCGACGGACAGCGAGACAGACCGGTTGTGCCACCTGCACATCAAGGACGTAGAGTCGATTTTCACCTCTGGGCACCTTGGCGAGAAGGCGACGCTGGCGATCCCAGATGCGTAGGACCCCATGCTCAATCAGCACGCGTGAGCCGTTCTCATCCAGCTGTCCCAAGCTGATGATGGAATTCCTTAGCGCGGGGATGTAGTAGACACCGGTGAGCAGCCGGTGCTCTCCCATCTTGGTGGTGAAGATGACGGAGCCGACGCCCTTTATCTCCACAGCGGAGGCATCCCCGAACTTGACGGAGCCTCGCGCATCGGAGTCGAGCTCGGCGAAGAATTCCCTTCGACCGGTCATGTGGTGGGTGGCGCCGGTGTCGAGGCACCACCCCGTAGCCTTGTCCTTCCCGGAGCCATTGCCGAGAAGAGCATGTGCTTTTGGCTCATCGAGGTGGATGAAAGCCTTTGCGACTGGAGTCGCCGAGGGTAGCTCAATGCTCGCATGCGCCATGAACAGAGCCGTCTCCTCCTTCTTCGCCTGTGCGACGTGAGCCTGGCCTTGTCGTGGTTGCCGACACTCATTGGCCCAATGGCCAAACCGGCCACAGTTGTGGCAACTGTTGTCTTGTGCCGGCCTGGGCTTGCCAGCGGCACCGTCCTTGGCGCCTCCGCGGGCGTCACCTTCGGCACGTCCTTGTGCCCTGCCCGGGGGGCCTCTTCGCGCCTTACGCTGCTTGCCACGCTTGCGGCCGCCCGTCGAGGAGGAAGGCTCCCCCTTCTTCTTGTCACCAAGGCTGGGATCCCACTACTCCCGAGTTAGGAGCAGCTTCCCGCCGGTGGTGACGGGCCCCGAGGGGGGCTGTGGCTCGTCGGTGTCGACGACCTTGAGTCGACCTATCGCCTCCTCGATCGTCATCGTGGAGAGGTCCAACAACGACTCGATCGAGCGAGCCATCTGCTTGTACTTCTCGGGAATGCACCGAAAAAGCTTCTTGACAGCTCTCTCCTCGGTGTAGGTGGCATCGCCAAACTTCACCATCTTCTGCAGCAGAGTGTTGAGACGGAGAGCAAAGTCATCAACGTCCTCACCTGGCTTGAAGCCCAGGTTCTCCCACTCCTTACGAAGTGCCTGCAGGGTGGACTTGCGAGCACGGTCGCTGCCGATGCGTGCTGCGGCGATGGCGTCCCAAGCCTCCTTGGCAGTCCGCTTGTTGGAAAGCGAGAACTGCATCTCGGGCGGGACTGCGGCAATGAGGGCGTCCAGCGCCCGTCGATCCTCTAGGTGGTCGACGTTGCTGTCCTGGACTGCCTCCCACATGCGCCGCACCTGGAGCCTGACCTTCATGATCCCGGCCCACTCGACGTAGTTGGTTTTAGTGAGGGTAGGCCACCCAACACTGGAACCAACATCCCTGACCACAGTCCGGACCTCGTAGAGGCCGCGGTCCTGGTCGTTGCAGCCGCCGTCGCGGTGCGCGCCTCCACCTGGAGCGCGGGCGTGCTCGGCTGCCCACTGCGCCGTCCGCTCCTGCGCCACTTTGGCGTGATCTGCGTCGGCGCCGTCGTCCGCAGGCTCGGAGCTGCTGGAGCTGCCGGGGCTGCCGCGGAGTGCCTTGGCATCCGCCGTAGCCTCACGGGCTGCTTCTGCTGCTGCTGCTGCTTCTACCTCCGCCCTGGCTGCTTCTACCTCCGCTCTGGCTGCTGCCAGCTCCGCTGCAGCCAGCCTCGACACTCTTGCCGCCGCAGCAGCCGCTGCTACAGCCGCTCGCTCACGCTCCTCTGCCACGGCGCGCTCGGCCTCTTGCCGGCGCCGCATGCTCGAGATAGCCGTGTGCTGAGAGCGACCTGCAGACATGGCTCGCTGCAGGGGGACTGTTGCGTGAAGAGGAGGCTGATGAAGACGAGCTGCTGCTCGACAGTCCGGAGGGAGGAAGGTAACCAGAGGCAGACGGAGCAGCTGCTGCTACCGACTTGGGCTGCTCACAGGAAATGCTCAGGGTGCAGGTTAACGAGGCTCTGATACCACTTGTTAGACCTTTCAGCCTGAGCATTGATAGTTGTGGATGACACTAGGAGAGTTGGGACAATTTTCGTTGGTTTATTTCTCACACAATGCCATGCCAACCTGAGGGGTTGGGGATACATATTTATAGGCTGCTAGCCAGCCAAGGCATATGCTAAGATGCTGCTAAGATGCCAGTCTAAGATGCTAGTCTAAGATGCTAGTCTAAGATGCTAACTGACAGTCCTTGATGGTCAAGAACAGAACTCTATCCTAACAGCCAGTCCTTGATGGTCCAGGACTTTATCCTCCTAACTGCCACAAGGACCATGTGCTGCAGCCCCACAAGGACCCTAGTACACAGACTTATCCATCAGTTGCTTCAGTGGGTAGCTTTCCACAGGTTTGCATTTTGACATTCCAGATCTTTGGTTCTATGCATCAATTGGTTTCCACCTGTCCTGCTAGTGTTATCCATTCTCCCTGTCAGAAAGCACTTGACTGCTTTTCGTTTGGTTTGCACCTGGATGCAGAATTACCCAGTGCCTACCCTGAAGCTCCAGTTACTACCACGGCAGAACTCAACAATAATGATTAATTTTGCTATCTCCTACCCACAGTCTCGCCCTTCCCTTGTGGGTGCAATTCCCTCCATTGATGAAGTCCACCAACAAAATTAAACAATTTTGTGCAAATTACTGAAGAACCAACCTAGGAAAACGCAAAGGCACAGTGTCTCACTGCATAGATGAAAGAAGAGTTTGTACAAGCCCTAAGAAGGGCGACACCTGGTGATTACAACACGACGCCTCTAATCGCTAGACACCTACTCACCTAGGTTTATTATAATTAAACCAGACAATATTTATTCTTCATCATCTAGAGAACATGGTCTATGATTAAATTGGCGAAAATCGAGCACTCTTATTCTTTCATTTACGTGTTGGGCTCAAATCGACTCATACCCCATCTTTGGTCAACTTCCTACCCTTCGGCAGCCAGAGGAGATCTTTTATGAAAAACTATTTTGTATACGCACGTCAATGTTTTTGTCAGTACGTGGACATCTTATATGACCACAAATCACTTGCCAATCATTGATTCTGCAAATTACTTCTATGTTGTTGATAACTCTGGTTATCTGAGATCTGAGTTTCACATTTTTGGCAACTATTTTTCAGGTCAAGTTGATGCATCCAGCATGTACTAGTCAAGGCTAACTGGTATACGCAGTCTTTGCTACTTTTCTTTCATATAAGATGGACCTTCGAGAAAGTATGGTACCAGATATGATCCAAAGGGATGACAGATCAAAGTGGTTATCACATAGCAATCATAACATAAAATCCTTCACAGAGGATGAGATAAGAAGAATTACCAGCAACTATGAAACTATCATTGGAAAAGGCGGCTTCGAAGAAGTTTGCAAAGGTGTTCTCCAAGATGGAAGAACAGTTGCAGTCAAGAGATTTATCCATAATGAAGAGGAAAATTTTGCCAAAGAGCTGAAAGTCCACTGTGAAATCAACCACAAGAATGTAGTTACGCTCATAGGCTACTGTGCCGAGGAAAATGCCCTAATGATTGTCAGTGAGTACATATCCAAAGGGAATCTCAGCGATGTTCTTCATCATGAATGCATTCCCATCACGTTGGATACACGACTGCGGATCGCGGTGGAGTGTTCAGAGGCACTGTGTTACATGCATTCACAAATGTATACTCAGGTCATTCATGGTGATATCAAGCCTGCCAATATACTATTAGATGACAACTTCAATGCAAAAGTATCCGACTTTGGAATATCAAGACTTGTGAACACAGACTCGACCCTTTTCACTGATCGTGTAATAGGGAGCATAGGTTACACGGACCCTTTGTTTGCCCGCAGCGGGCATCTCACCTAGAAGAGTGATGTTTACAGTTTCGGAATTGTTCTGGTTGAATTGATCACAAAGAAAAAGGCAACAACAAGAAATGGGGGGACCAGCATAGTTGAATGTTTCACCCAAGCTCTTGCGACAGGGAAGAGAAGGGTGAGAGATCTGTTCGATGTTGAAATCTCAAGCCAGAACAACATGAAGGTTCTTGAAGGGGTTGCAGAGCTGGCAGGACAATGTTTGAGGATGGAGATGGATAGACGCCCTGAGATGACAGACGTGGCAGAATGTCTTCGGGCACTTAAGAAAACTCAAGTTCAAGGAAAACAAACACCAACTATTTTTCCTTGGGGGTGGAGGAACAAGCCAGCTGCTCTAAACAACCAGCAATCTTCTAGCTCAGTCACGCAACAATCTTTGCCACCCAGCTTGTGCCGCCATTTCTCACTTAGGGAGTTGAAATCTGCGACAAGAAACTTTGATAACTCACACCTTCTTGGTCAGGGTATACATCGTAGAGTTTACTATGGAGTGATTTATGGGGGTCCAACCAAGGTGGCTGTCAAACGTGGCAGTGTTGACTATGATGGAAGTGACTTCCAGACAGAGATAGCGATGATGGCAAAGCTCCGTCACGATCATCTCGTACCATTGGTCGGTTACTGCAAAGAGGAAAACGAGATGATACTGATCTACGATTACATGGCTCGTGGCACCCTGCGTGAGAACCTTTACGCTAACAACACCGAGGAGCCACCTCTTAGTTGGAGGCAGCGTTTAGAGATTTGCATAGGTGCTGCTCATGCCCTGCATTACCTTCACGAGTGTTCCTTCATCCCCAATTATGTGTCGACGACGAACATTCTCCTGGATGAGAGATTGGTTGCGAAGGTTCCATGTGAAGTCTCGGTGCCGCATAATCTCACACGTACAATATATAAGGATTACGTCGATCCTCAGTTTTACCGCTCTTGCAAACTCACAGAGAAATCCCATGTATATTCCTTTGGTGTTGTGCTATTTGAGGTTTTGTGTGCACGGGCTGCTTATGATCTCAATCTCCCAATTATATTATGTGACGGAGAAAGTACAAAACTGGTTCTTCTTTGCTTCTCGTCCTGAATAAGGTATCATTGATCGTACTAGCACCTTGTTTCTTCTCAACTTTAGGGTGCAGAAGAAGCTGAATGGAAAGCTGAAGCAGCTCAGAAGCGAGCAGGCAGACATATGCATGGCTTCAGGAGCGGTGCAAATGATGAATGACCAAGAGCTGTTCCAGCATGAACCCTCTGGGTGTTTCACAATTACTACATTTGTTGAGACGGTCAAATTTGTGGATTTTTTTTTCGATGGAACTACGAGCGAAATTCGGCCTTATACCCTATCCAATAAAAGAGAACCAGAGTTCTTTACTGAACCTTTTTCGGTGGGAAGAAGCTTTTTATCAGAGCATCTTCTTGGCGTTGTAGAACCAACTTTGGAAAGACGAGAACCGTCCCAAAGATCCAAGTCCATCCGATCTCAGGCGACACCAAACATACAGGGTAACCCGATAAACCAACTGCTCTGCTACTCAGGGAACATGCATAAATCCGCAGTATTCATGAAGAGAAGCCTGTGAGAAGTTCAAGCTTTGGAAACTAAACAAAAAAACTCAAAAAAGAAAATGTTTTTAAGCTTTCACATCCTGACAGGTTTCATGAAAAAAAATCAGTTCCGCGTTCATCTTACGAATGATTATCGGCTACAGAAATCCATGGGATACATGAAAGTCGTGAATACACGAGGAACCGTCCTTAATCCGAAGGCCAAAACAAAAAAGCACTGCGCACAGCGGTCTCCCTAAATGTATGTCTGATGTCTCCACCAGCAATTACAGCTCCAAAAGCTAGGAAAAAAACTACTCCCTCCACTCCATAATATAAGAGCATTCTTTGGAGGGACTATTATTAACTGAACTATAGAGGGTAACACAATTCCACAGAAGTGAGAATCGTGACTTAGCATACCTCAATTTGATGTTCCAAAGCTTGGACATAATTAATTATCTTATCAAGGACTTATGCTTTGCCGATAACCTGACCAAGGAAGAAAAAGCTTCCCAAAGAAAATCATTTACAGAAACAGAACTATAGGGAAGACCTAGAGCTTGCTGATTTATTTTATTTTTTTGGAAAAGGGGGACTTCCCCGGCCTCTGCATCGGAAAGATGCATACGGCCACCTTTATTAAAAAAACAAAAAGGTTCAACACAAGTCTAAAATTCTCAAAAAAAGCAGCTCACAGAGCGCTGAAGAAGCAAAACAAATGCCACAGCCGGACGGCAAGAGAAAGATAGGAAAACTAATTGCCTATCCTATTACATGACCGCCATCCAAACCGGCTGAAGATATCCCGTGCAACCATCTCCCATCGGATAGATCCAGTAACCAAACGCTCCCTGGCCTCCGTCGGAGTGAGTAATGACCACATACGGATCAACGCAATGGCTCGGAATATAACCTGCAAAAAATGAGTGTTGGATGTTCTGTTAAAGACTAAATCATTTCTGCAATTCCATATAGCCCATAATAACGCACATACTCCAACACGAATGTGTCTCGCTGTACGGGGCTCAATCCCATCCAACCACGTTCCGAATAATGTATTAATATTCTGTGGAGGAGTAATATTAAAGGCTATTGTCACTGACTGCCATAAATTTTTTGCCGTAGGACAATCGAGAAAGAGGTGTTTAATAGTTTCATCTGTATCACAAAAGCTACACCGACTAGATCCATTCCAGTTGCATTTAATCAAGTTGTCCTTAGTTAAAATGATTTGTTTATGCACAAATCACATGAACACTTTAACTCTCAAAGGGACTTTGACTTGCCATACATGTTTCGACTTTGGAATAGAACTAGAGTTAATGATATCCACGTACATAGATTTAACCGTAAAAACTCCATTTGTCGTAAGCTTCCAACATAACCGATCTGGGCGCTGAGAAAGTTGAACCTCCATCAGTCTTCTCACAAGATGGAGCCAAGCTTCCCAACGGTTACCGGCTAAAGCTCTCCTGAAGCTTACATGTAGAGGCGTGGACTGACACACCGTCTGAACGGTCGCATCTCTTCATTGAACAATACTGTAGAGAGAAGGATGCTGAACCGCCAATGGCGTATCCCCTAGCCAGGTATCCTCCCAGAACCTTGTAGACGTACCATTACCGATAACCACCTTGGCCCGGTTAAAGAATAGCGACTTAACTCGCATCAGGCCTTTCCAGAAAGGCGAATCCGTCGGCCTCACCGTCACCTGGGATAAGGTCTTGGAATGAAGATACTTATTACGCAGAATCTGGGCCCAAGTGGCTTCGGTCTCTCGCGAAAGCTTATATAGCCATTTATTGAGGAGGCATTTGTTCTTAACCTCCAGATTTTCGATCCCGAGACCCCCTTGGTCCTTAGGTCGACAAATAATGTCCCATCTAGCTAATCTATACTTTCTCTTCAATTCATCGCTTTGCCAGAAGAAACGAGATCGATAGAAATCGAGTCTTTTCCGAACACCCACTGGTACTTCGAAAAAAGACAGAAGGAACATGGACATACTAGTGAGCACCGAATTAATAAGAACTAACCGGCCTCCATATGACATCAGTTTGCCTTTCCAACATCCCAATTTCTTCTCAAAACGATCCTCAATGCACTTCCATTCGCTATTTGTTAGCCTAGAGCTTGATGATGATACAAAGATAAATACATATGGTACATTAGTGGGACATAATGGAAACGTAAGAAATATTGGGTGCTTGTTGAGATTAAAATGCACCTTATTACATCCAGGGACAATATCTTGAAGAATTTTCACCTGCTCGGGTATTTTTTCACGCCATGCTTGTGAAAATAAGTACAACTTTTAGTTAGGCTATGGCTTTCAGTTGCTTGACCCCATCTTGCCCTCGCATGGATGAAATCTTGCTTTGGTGGCTTTGGCCGAGGAGGATTTTGGGTGGGGTTGAGGTAACATAAGCGCGTGGGAGGTGGGGAGGGGGAGGGGGGAGCAGCGTTGCCGCATCCGCTGGGACAGGGGTAAAGGGGGGATTTCATGTGGCTCGGGTTTGGGGCAGGGTTTTGGCCGGACCAGGTCATCATAACTCAATCATTTGAGAAAGAAACTTGGAAAGATAAATAAACAAGTCATAAATTTTACACTTCTATTATTTTTAGAAGAAAACAATTGAAAAGTGTAAAGCTTTGACCAAAGACTTGAAAGAAGTTGGTTCCATTCATCTTATAAATAATTGTCGGCTACATAAATAAATACATGAGGAATCCTCTATTCCTAAGCGGTTATAACCCACTACCCAATTCCTCTCCATACAACAATGACACATCACCAAGTCATGCATGTAGTCATAATTTGCCTTTTTACAATAATTTGTTCATGCAAAACATGGCACATCATTAACTCATGCCTGTTATTAGTTTAAGTTTATTTAGCACTTTTTATGCATTTTTGATAAGACTCACACAACAATGCATATGGCATCTTCTAGTAGTCATGAATCCATAGGTAAAAAAAGCAGCCCGCTAGGCGATCTACAACTTTGAGTTGTATCAGTGATGCCTTCGTCTTCATCCAAGGTTTTTTTCAAAGAGGGTTCCCTCCGATTTCACCACTGAGTTTGCAACTACTAAAAGAAAAGAAAAGAAAATCAACCATAAGGCTAGATAACCTGGGCACCCTATCATCAGTTGACTACTATATCAACCAAGCCAAAAGCTCCAGGATGCCGTCACCAGGCCCCCAATAAGGCAAGCAACGTTTGTGACCCTGTTGTGAATATATTACAAGTTTTAGAGACAAAATAAGCAACGAAAATGATGAGTGTTTCTTAAGCAGGTCAGCTACATTTGATCTTCATTGGCAAGTTGACTGCATCATCTCCAGGCCAAAGCACTATTGTATTCGCAGCACACCAAAAGTCCACCCTTGTACCACCTTAAAGACTTCATTTGTTGTTAGTCCTAGAACTCTTACGACCCACTTTAGCCTTCTTTTCATTTCCCGTTTTAACAGTCCAATCACCCAGCCATCTAGCGATCATGTTAATGGGGGCATAAGGGTCAATAAATTTTTTTATTATATAAAAAGAGTTCCATTTCTAATCTTCCAGATTGTCCAGAAGGCCACATAAATCTCAGCAAATGCCAAGTGCTTATCATCAAAATGGAATTTTTGCAACCAATTCCCAAGAAAAAGCATCAATGTTATCAGGGATATCAAGAAGGTTAAAATCACATTTTATAATGTTCCAAAGCATTCTAGCCAAGGAACATTTCATAAAAGAGGCGATTATTTGGTTCATCCATCCCACAAAAAGGGCAAGCCCTGCTACCAATCCACACCCTTCCAATCAAATTGAGTTTTGTCAAAATACTTTTTCTTAGGGCTAAGTACATCAAAATTTTGATCCTTGGAGGAATGTTGGTTTTCCATATAAACTTGTGTGGAAGTTCAACACCATTTTCTATCAAGTTCCTAAAATATGATTTAACTGTGTATACACCATTTTTGTTAGAGTACATTTAACAATACCTTTTTCATTATGGAGAGTAACACTAGAGCATACCTCCTTAATATGATTCCACAGTTTAAAAGAATTACCAATTAGAATCCTTCTGAACTGAATTTGATGAAGCCCTTTCACCAGCAAATCAACAACATACATGTTTTTGTTAAAACATATGTTATATAGTCTAGGGAAATTATGCTAGCGGGGTTTATCCCCTTTCCACAAATCCTCCCAAAAACCTTACATTCTTCCCACTACTAACACCAAATTTACAAAGAGAAAAGAAATGGTCCTTACATTTCAGTAATCCTTTCCGGAATTGTGAATCTCCTTGTCTGTGTTTGATCCCAGTAAGGCACCGATTTCTTTGGCATTTCCTAGTCGGGATTTCCAGCTCTTGTGGTGGAAACTCTGCATTTCGCTTATTCCATATTGTCCACGAGGTGAGCATGGCGAGGTATGCGAGGGCCTTTCTATTTTGTACAGAAGCGTCCGACATATGTCAATCTACCAATCCTTGATGGAATGCTTTAGGTGCAAAGGGGAGGTATCGATGCTCACAATTTGTAACCAATCTTGGATCATATCACATGGTCTAATGGAGAACCGACACTTAAAGAACAGTTGGTCAACTGATTCTTGCTCACGCTTGCAAATAGGGCAAAGGCCAAAGTTTGACCATCCTATTTTGGCCAACCTATGTGATGTCCATATCCTTTTTTGCACGAACAACCATGTAAAGAACTTGACCTTTGGTAGATCACATGCCTTCCAAACCGCATGGACCATAGGGGAGCCTGTGGCACTTAAGAATTGTGATAACCCACAAGTATAGGGAATCAATTGTAGCCTCTTTTGATAAGTAAGAGTGTCGAACCCATTGAGGAGCTAAAGGTAGAACAAATATTCCCTCAAGTTCTATCGATCACCGATACAACTCTACGCACGCTTAACGTTCGCTTTACCTAGAAAAATTATGAAACTAGAAGTACTTTGTAGGTGTTTTTGGATAGGTTGGCAAGATAATAAAGAGCACGTAAATAAAAAGTAGGGAATTTTTAGATAAATAAACAATAAAGTTAGTATAGCGAGTGTCGAAAAGTGGTGGTAGGAGTTGCGAAATTGTCCCTAAGCAATTGACTACTTTCCTAGACCGATAGCAAGTTTTATGTGGGAGAGGCCACTGCTAGCATGTCATCCCTGACTTGGAATTCTATAACAAGCATCCGCAACTACTAACGTTCACTAAGGTAAAACCCAACCATAGCATTAAGATATATTGGTCCCCCTTCAATCCCGTATGCATCAATTTATATGCTAGGTTGAAGCTTCTGTCACTCTTGCCCTTCAATACATAGTCCTATCAACATACAACTAACCCTATGGTGTGATCCACGCGCGCACTCATATGATGGGCACCAAAGGACAGCAACATAACCACAAGCAATTTAAACCAATCATAGCAATTTACCAATTACCGATAGGACAACGAAAATCTACTTAGGCATCATAAGATGGCAACACATCTGTAACGCCCTCGATGCGGCTATATCTCCCACGTGTCGAAGCACGACTTAGAGGCATAACCGCATTGAAACAAGTGTCGCAAGTGAGGTAATCTTCACACAACCCATGTAATACATAAGGGAAAGAGATACATAGTTGGCTTACAATCGCCACTTCACACAATACATGAATAAAGCATTACATCAACCAGATACAAACAAGGCCCGACTACGGAACCAAAATAAAAGAAGACTACGCAAATGAGAGCGAGAAGAGAAGGCAAAAGCACGGTCGAACAACTATGATCAAGAAGTGATCCTAGAACAACCTACGTCAAGCATTACTCCAACACCGTGTTCACTTCCCGGACTCCACCGAGAAGAGACCATCATGGTTACACACGCGGTTGATGTATTTTAATTAAGATCAACTTCAGGTTTTCTACAACCGGACATTAACAAATTCCCATCTGCCCATAACCGCGGGCACGGCTTTCGAAAGTTCAATCCCTGCAGGGGTGTCCCAACTTAGCCCATCACAAGCTCTCATGGTCAACGAAGGATATTCCTTCTCCCAAGACAATCCGATAGACTCGGCATCCCGGTTACAAGATGATAACCCACAAGTATAGGGGATCAATTGTAGCCTCTTTCGATAAGTAAGAGTGTCAAACCCAACGAGGAGCTAAAGGTAGAACAAATATTCCCTCAAGTTCTATCGACCATCGATACAACTCTACGCACGCTTGACGTTCGCTTTACCGAAAACAAGTACGAAACTAGAAGTACTTTATAGGTGTTTTTGGGTAAGCTTGCAAGAAAGTAAAGAACACGAAAATAAAAGCTAGGGGCTGTTTAGATGAAGACACAACTAAATTAGTTTTAGTAAAGAGCTTTTGTCAACAAGAAAGTTATTTGTCCCTAGGCAATCGATAACTAGACCGGTAAACATTATTGCAATTTTATTTGAGGGAGAGGCATAAGCTAACATACTTTCTCTACTTGGATCATATGCACTTATGATTGGAACTCTAGGAAGCATCCGCAACTACTAAAGATTCATTAAGGTAAAACCCAACCATAGCATTAAAGTATCAAGTCCCCTTTATCCCATATGCAAACAAGCTACTTACTCGGGTGTGTGCTTCTGTCACTCACGCCACCCACCATAAGCAAATCATAAGCATATTGCAAACCCTACAGCGGGAATCCCTCACGCTTGCGCGACACGGAGAGCACCATAGGACAGCACCAATAATAAAACATACAACTCAAACCAATCACGATCATCAAATAGCCATTAGGACAAAACAGATCTACTCAAACATCATAGGATAGCCATACATCATTGGGAAATAATATATAGCGTTGAGAACCATGTTTAAGTAGAGATTACAGCGGGTAAGAGAGAGGTTACACCGTTGCATAGAGGGGGGAAGAGTTGGTGATGATGGCGGTGAAGTTGTTGGTGAAGATCGCGGTGATGATGATGGCCCCCGGTGGCACTCCGGTGCCACCAGAAGCGAGGGGGAGAGAGCCCCCCTCCTTCTTCTTCTTCCTTGACCTCCTCCCTAGATGGGAGAAGGGTTTCCCCTCTGGTCCATGGCCTCCATGGCGTGGGAGGGGCGAGAGCCCCTCCGAGATTGGATCTATCTCTCTGTCTCTCTCTGGTTCTGCGTTCTGTTCTGGCTCTGTTTCACCATTTCGTATATATATAGAGATCCGTAACTCCGATTGGCCTGAAACCTTCGCCGTGTTTTTTCCCCGAATATTAGCTTTCTTGCGGCAAAAGAAGAGCATCAACCGCCTTACGGTGGGCTCACGAGGGTAGGGGCGCGCCCTAGGGGGGGCGCCCCCCTGTCTCGTGACCACCTCGGGCACTGGTTCGCGTTGATTTTCCTTCTGAATTTTCCATATTTTCCAAAAATATGCTCCGTCTGTTTTATCTCGTTTGGACTCTGTTTGATATGGATATTCTGCGAAACCAAAAACATGCAACAGACAGGAACTGGCACTGGGCACTGGATCAATATGTTAGTCCCAAAAATAATATAAAAAGTTGCCAAAAAGTATATGAAAGTTGAATAATATTGGCATGGAACAATCAAAAATTATAGATACGACGGAGACGTATCAGCATCCCCAAGCTTAATTCCTGCTCGTCCTCGAGTAGGTAAATGATAAAAAAAATAATTTTTGATGTGGAATGCTACCTAGCATAATCTTGATCATATTTCTAATCATGGCATGAATATTAAGACACGAGTGATTCAAAGCAATAATCTATCCTTTGACATAAAAATAATAATACTTCAAGCATACCAACCAAGCAATTATGTCTTATTGAAATAACATAGCCAAAGAAAGATCATCCCTACAAAATCATATAGTCTGGCTATGCTCCATCTTCACCACATAAAGCATTCACATCATGCACAACCCCGATAACAAGCCAAGCAATTGTTTCATACTTTTGACGTTCTCAAACCTTTTCAACTTTCACGCAATACATGAGCGTGAGCCATGGACATAACACTATAGGTGGAATAGAATATGATGGTGGAGAAGACAAAAAGGAGAAGATAGTCTCACATCAACTAGGCGTATCAATGGGCTATGGAGATGCCCATCAATAGATATCAATGTGAGTGAGTAGGGATTGCCATGCAACGGATGCACTAGAGCTATAAATGTATGAAAGCTCAACAAAAGAAACTAGTGGGTGTGCATCCAACTCGCTTGCTCACGAAGACCTAGGGTACTTGAGGAGGCTCATCATTGGAATATACAAGCCAAGTTCTATAATGAAAGATTCCCACTAGTATATGAAAGTGACAACATAGGAGACTCTCTATCATGAAGATCATGGTGCTACTTTGAAGCACAAGTGTGGTAAAAGGATAGTAGCATTGTCCCTTTTATTTTTTTATTTTTTTATTTGGCCTCTCTTTTTTCCTTTTTTGGCCTTTCTTTTTTATTTGGCCTTTCTTTCTCTTTTTGGGACAATGCTCTATTGAATGATGATCATCACACTTCTATTTATTTAGAACTCGATGATACAACTCGATACTAGAACAAAGATGACTCTATATGAATGCCTCCAGCAGTGTACCGGGATGTGCAGTGATCTAGCGTAGCAATGACATCAAAAAACAGACAAGCCATGAAAACATCATGCTAGCTACCTTACGAGCATGCAAAGCAATATGGCAATAAATGCTCAAGTCATGTATATGATGATGATGGAAGTTGCATGGCAATATATCTCGGAATGGCTATGGAAATTCCATGATAGATAGGTATGGTGGCTATTTTGAGGAAGGTATATGGTGGGTTTATGGTACCGGCGAAAGTTGCGCGGTACTAGAGAGTCTAGCAATGATGGAAGGGTGATAGTGCGTATAATCCATGGACTCAACATTAGTCATAAAAAACTCACATACTTATTGCAAAAATCTATTAGTCATCGAAACAAAGTACTATGCGCATGCTCCTAGGGGGATAGATTGGTAGGAAAAGACCATCGCTTGTCCCCGACCGCCACTCATAAGGAAGACAATCAATAAACACCTCATGCTCCGACTTCGTTACATAACAGTTCACCATACATGCATGCTACGGGAATTGCAAACCTCAACACAAGTATTTCTCAATTTCACAATTACTCGACTAGCATGACTCTAATATCACCATCTTTATATTGCAAAACTATTGCAAGGAATCAAACATATCATATTCAGCGATCTACAAGTTTATGTAGGATTTTATGACTAACCATGTGAATGAACAGTTCCTATCATCTCTCTAAATAGATATAAGTGAAGCACGAGAGTTTAATTCTTTCTACAAAAGATATGCCCGTGCTCTAACAAATATAAGTGAAGCAAAAGAGCATTCTACAAATGGCGGTTGTCTATGTAAAGAGAAACAAGCAATCCAAACTTCAAATGATATAAGTGAAGCACATGAAGCATTCTATAAAGTCACCAAGGACCATCTCATACCAGCATGGTGCATAAAAAAACCTAAATGCAAAAGACGCTCCAAGACTTGCACATATCGCATGAACGAAACGAATCCGAAAACATACCGATATTTGTTGAAGAAAGAGGGGATGCCTCCCCAGCATCCCAAAGCTTAGACGCTTGAGTCTCCTTGAATATTTACTTGGGGTGCCTCGGGCACCCCCAAGCTTGAGCTCTTGCCTCTCTTCCTTCTTCTCACATCGAAACCTTCTCAGTCATCGAACACTTCATCCACACAAAACTTCAACAGAAAACTCGGTAAGCTCCGTTAGTATAATAAAGCAAATCACTACTCTAAGTACTGTTGCAAACCAATGCATATTTTGTTTTTGCATTGTGTCTACTGTAATATAAGTTTTTCATGGCTTAATCCACTGATGTAAATTGATAGGTTCATCAAAACAAGCAAGCTATGCGTCAAAAACAGAATCTGTCTAAAACAGAACAGTCTGTAGCAATCTGAACATTCACCATACTTATGATACTTGAAAAATTCTACCAAAATTAGGAAAAATAAAAAATTTGTATAGGAAGACAGTACAAAAAGAATCAGAACTATTTGACGTTCCAGCTAAAAATGTAAAATCGTGCACTACAGCCAAAGTTTCTGTCCTGCACCGTACAAGCCATCAAGCAAATGTAAACATCCTAAAGGCAAACATTGGCACATTATTTTTATAATACAATGAAATTGTACAAGGGGATAATTATTTTTGTTGAAAGGTTTCTGTAATTAAGATTCACAAAGTTCCCATGGGCATGAACAAAGTTCAAGGACGTCCCCCACTTTCACAATGCTCGTATCTCTCACTTTCACTTTTCTTTTTGAAAAAGTTTTGGGTTCCCCTCTTTATTTTTGTTGTTTTTAAACTATATGAAAGCACTCAACAGAAATAAATGACTCTCTAAAACTTCCGGGTTGTCTCCCTGGCAGCGTTTTCTTTAAAGCCATTAAGCTAGGCATATAGTGCTCGAGTAGTGAATCCACCCGGATCCCAAGGTATATCAAAGCCAATTTTAATTAACAATGATTTGTAATTTAGTAGTGAGCACAAAGTAAAATATATCATGTAACAACAAAGTCTAACTCTCTTGCTGTGCATCGGCATGTCATAAAAGAACAATTCATGCACACAAAGTAAAGGCCAATGCATAGTATAAACAGTTTCTTGCAATTTTATCGTATTGGAAACATAGAGAGGTGGAGATATAGTTCCTCTCTCATAATAATTGCAAGTAGGAGCAGCAAGCACATGCATATTATATTCATCAAAATCATCATGTGTAGTAGTAAAAGGCAACCCATCAATATAATCCTTAATAAGTGCAAACTTCTCCGATATAGTGTAGTCGGGAGAATTCAAAAAGATAATAGGACTATCATGTGTGGGTGCAATAGCAACAATTTCATGTTTAACATAAGGAACTATAGCAAGTTCATCTCCATAAGCATAATTCATATTGGCATCTTGGCCACAAGCATCATCAAAAAGGGATATTTCAAGAGAATCAAAGGGATCATAACAATCATCATAGCAATCATCCTTCGGTAAGTATGAAGGGAAATTAAACAATGTATGAGTTGAAGAGTTACTCTCATTAGAAGGTGGGCACGGGTAGCTAATCCGCTCTTCCTCCTTTTGTTCTTCGCTCTCCTCATCATCCTTTTCATCCAATGAGCTCACAGTTTCATCAATTTCTTCTTCCATAGACTCCTGCAAAATATTAGTCTCTTCTTGGACAGCAGAGTAGTACTCAATATATGGTTCAACATAGGCATTAGAAGCATAATTATCATAGCAATATTTAAATATGGCAAAAATTTCAGATTTGTGAAGAGTAGCATCATACTTTTCAATCAAAGAAGCAATTTCAAAAGCACCCTTAAAAGCAACAAATTCTTCAATTTGTTGAACATCATAGTAATTATAAACACCCTTAGCATATGAAGATAAGATTCCATTATCAATAAACTCACATTGGTAGGGAAGGTGTTTCTTAGGGTTTTCAGAACAACAAGTAAAATCATATATTTCACATAAATTCCAAGCATAGCATTGCAAATGTTGAATTTGACCCCATAATAGTTTTCCTTTTTCAGATATACGGTGTCGCACATAACAAGCATGCTCATCTAAAGATTTGCCCTCAACTAAGCTAGTTGGGGTTTCGGCATGAGCACAAAGGGATCAAAGATGATCCAAGTAATAAGCTTCAACAGTGTGATAGATTTTGATTGGTTCTTCAACCATTGGTTCAGTAGGTACAACTATTTTTTTTGGTATTTTGCGTTTCCTACCCATAACTAAAGATAGAAAACAACTAAGAATAGCAAATAAAAATTACTTAGTGATAAAGCAAACAAGCACACACGAGAATATTCACCCCACGCTATTGCTCCCCGGCAACGGCGCCAGAAAAAGGTCTTGATAACCCACAAGTATAGGGGATCAATTGTAGCCTCTTTCGATAAGTAAGAGTGTCGAACCCAACGAGGAGCTAAAGGTAGAACAAATATTCCCTCAAGTTCTATCGACCACCGATACAACTCTACGCACGCTTGACGTTCGCTTTACCAGAAAAAAGTATGAAACTAGAAGTACTTTGTAGGTGTTTTTGGGTAAGCTTGCAAGAAAGTAAAGAACATGAAAATAAAAGCTAGGGGCTGTTTAGATGAAGACACAACTAAATTAGTTTTAGTAAAGAGCTTTTGTCAACAAGAAAGTTATTTGTCCCTAGGCAATCGATAACTAGACCGGTAATCATTATTGCAATTTTATTTGAGGGAGAGGCATAAGCTAACATACTTTCTCTACTTGGATCATATGCACTTATGATTGGAACTCTAGCAAACATCCGCAACTACTAAAGATTCATTAAGGTAAAACCCAACCATAGCATTAAAGTATCAAGTCCCCTTTATCCCATACGCAAACAACCTACTTACTCGGGTGTGTGCTTCTGTCACTCACGCCACCCATCATAAGCAAATCATAAGCATATTGCAAACCCTACAGCGGGAATCCCTCACGCTTGCGCGACACGGAGAGCACCGTAGGACAACACCAATAATAAAACATACAACTCAAACCAATCACGATCATCAAATAGCCATTAGGACAAAACAGATCTACTCAAACATCATAGGATAGCCATACATCATTGGGAAATAATATATAGCGTTGAGCACCATGTTTAAGTAGAGATTACAGCGGGTAAGAGACACTACAAGAAATATGTCAACTTATGACCTTCTGTCAGTGACCCTCGAAGAATTGGTCATAAATTTACAACCATTTTAGACCAATTGGTCAAAAGCTGTCTGGGGGGCTCTAAACCCTAAACCATAACGACCATTTTGGTCAGAAAGGTCATAATTTCATTAGAGGAAATGGTCATAAAGCAAACAGCGCTAGTCCGCTGCCTTATTTCTAGTTGTTAACGACTAATATAGATGGTCATAGCCTTATAAATTGTGGTGGGTTGCTATGACTAGGCGCCATCTCATCAGTTTTGCCTATGTGTCATGTCCATGTGGCAGTTTTTGCCCTAGGTTGTGAAGCAACCTATATTTCTGTCATTCCCAAAATTCCCAAAAAAATCTCATAAATTCTTCAGGCCATATCTTCGTCAAATATGTAAAAACCTTCCTTGCCTAGTTCACAAATAATTCAAAAATATTCATTTTTCTATTCTGTTCAGAACAACAGTTTGTGAAGGAAGTACCACTTTGGCATGTCCAAATAGTATCCATTTTCTACAGTGCTTTCCTATGCCCAAATAACCATCCTCCACCAAATTCCAGCTCAATCCATTTATTATTTTGAGCCGAGCTTCAACATTCGTAGTCATGTCCAGTGTGGTAGTTTGCAAAGCAAGTACCACCTAGGCTCCTCCTTTTGAGCTGAAAATTTGTGAAGACAGTCTTCTTAGTAACAGATCACCCTCAGCCAAAACTCACGCCCATTAGCCATGTATATTTCCCATACCGCTAATCAAACACTTGGCTGCTAATTCATGTTTGAGCATCGATCGGTCTCCTCGTGAGAATCTTATGTTGTAATTTTCTTCCTAGCACCTACCTAGGGAGTGCCCAACCCACTAGACATGCCTAGGCCGCCCAGAACACATGGCAACACCACGGTCACGCGGTGACCACGTGGCGGGCATGCGAGTTTACGCGCTCTAGAGTTGGGGCCCTCGGCCACCACCCAAACCTCGACGCATCGCCACCAAACCATGTATTTATGATTAAATAGGTACTTATGTAACTAGAAATGATTTTTAGAAAAAATAAATAGCAAACTATGAGGCAGCTGCAGTTCAAATTTGACCCGCTTCCAGCTGAATCGGCGGAAATTTGTCTTTTTCACAAGAGGTGTATAAAAACATTTTACACCCAATAATCTTGTCAATTGTACATTAAATATGTCCTAGTATTTTAGAAAATTGATTTATTTTGCAACAATTATTTGGTAGGTCCTTCACAAAAAAAACCCTTCTTTTGGGCACTCAACAATGGAGAATGGTTTTTTCGTCCAAAGAAAATGAAAACTTCCTTAGGCAACATTGTTTGCCATTCCAATATGCACCCTTATGCACAATATGAGATCATTTGAACAAACTATGCCATGGATGTGGCCATAAGATTGATCATTTGGCTTGAAAGCCATTGATCTCCACACGTGATAGCTCGTTCTTGAGAACACTTTTTTAAAAGAATTGCCGTATTACAAGTTTGTTATTTTTCCTAGGAACTTGGCCACATATAATGACACAATGCGAAGGTTTCCCAATTTTTTGATTTCTTTTGAATTTTTTATGCCCGTTTCAAAATGCGGTCAAAACGGTGGGAATGACCGTTCCTAGCTAGTGGTTGAATCTTGGAACTTTTTTGGTGTTTCTATGATTAAATAGATACTTATGTACCTAGAAATGATTTTTAAAAAAAATAAAGAGCAAACTACAAGGTAGCTACAGTTCAAATTTGACCCGCTTCCAACTGAATCGGCGGAAATTTGTCTTTTTCATGAGAGGTGGATCAAAACTTTTTACACCCAACCATTTGGTCAATTGTGAATTAAATATGGCCTAGTATTTTAGAAAAATGATTTGGTCCAATTTTGCAACAATTATTTGGTAGGTCCTTCACAAAAAAACCTCCTTTTAGGCACTCAAAAAATGGAAAATGGTTTTTTCATCCAAAGAAAGTGACAACTTCCTTAGGCAATGTTGCTTGCCATTCCAATATGCACCCTTGTGCACAATATAAGATCATTTGAACAAACTATGCCATGGATGTGGCCATAAGATTGATCATTTGGCATGAAAGCCATTGATCTCCACACGTGATAGCTCGTTTCTGAGAACACTTTTTAAAATAATTGCCGTATTACAAGTTTATTATTTTTCCTAGGAACTTGGCCACATATAATGACACAATGCGAAGGTTTCCCAATTTTTTTATATTTTTTTAATTTTTTATGCCCGTTTCAAAATGCGGTCAAAACGGCGGGAATGACCGTTCCTAGCTAGTGGTTGAATCTTGGAATTTTTCTGGTGTTTCTATGATTAAATAGATACTTATGTACCTAGAAATGATTTTTATAAAAAATAAAGAGCAAACTATGAGGCAGCTGTAGTTCAAATTTAACCCGCTTCCAGCTGAATCAGCGGAATTTGTCTTTTTCACCAGAGGTAGATCAAAACTTTTGACACCCAACCATTTGGTCAATTGTGCATTAAACATGGCATAGTATTTTAGAAAATTTATTTGGTCCAATTTTGCAACAATTATTTGGTAGGTCCTTCACAAAAAAACCTCCTTTTGGGCACTCAAAAAATGGAAAATGGTTTTTTCGTCCAAAGAAAATGAAATCTTCCTTAGGCAACATTGTTTGCCATTCCAATATGCACCCTTGTGCACAATATGAGATCATTTGAACAAACTATGCCATGGATGTGGCCATAAGATTGATCATTTGGCTTGAAAGCCATTGATCTCCACACGTGATAGCTCGTTTCTGAGAACACTTTTTTAAAATAATTGCCGTATTACAAGTTTGTTATTTTTCCTACGAACTTGGCCACATATAATGACACAATGCGAAGGTTTCCCAATTTTTTGATTTTTTTTGAATTTTTTATGCCCATTTCAAAATGCGTCAAAACGGCGGGAATGACCGTTCCTAGCTAGTGGTTGAATCTTGGATTTTTTGGTGTTTCTATGATTAAATAGATACTTATGTACCTAGAAATGATTTTTGTAAAAAATAAAGAGCAAACTATGAGGCAGCTGCATTTCTTTTTCACCAGAGGTGGATCAAAACTTTTGACACCCAACCATTTGGTCAATTGTGCATTAAACATGGCATAGTATTTTAGAAAATTGATTTGGTCCAATTTTGCAACAAATATATTGTAGGTCCTTCACAAAAAAACTAATTTTGGGCTCTCGAAAAATGATTGTCTTAAAAAACACTCATTTTGGATAATACCTTTTAGAGATATTTGTATTATTCAAAGTTTGTTATTTTTACTGAAACGTAGATCACACTTGGTGACACAATGCTAAGGGTTTTCTTTTCTATTTATTTATATAAATTTTCTGGGCCGTAAAAAAGCTGACATGATTTAGCATCTTATTTTTAATCGATCACGACCAATTTAAATGGTCATAACACCATCGAAGAGATACTGCGTTGTGATTGGTCCAAAAACATATCACGCGGATCATGGATTAAGTACCGTCGGATGCTCCGGATCGAACGGTAGCCCTCGGTAGCCCTCGTCGCTCTCATCCCCCTCCCGAATCACCCCGTGCCCCTCTCATCCCTCTCACCCTCGTCCACCCACAAAACCCTAGCACATCTCTCGTATGCCGCCGCCGCTCCCTTCTCCCCCTCGCCGCCGCTCCCTTCTCCCACCCGCCGCCACTACCTTCTCCCCACCGCTGCCGCTCCCTTTTCCCCACCACCGGTCCTTCACGCACGCGCTCCCCAGAATAGACTCCACCCATCTCGCGCTCCCCAGATCCATCTGGAGCCGCCTTCTCGCGCTCCCCAAATCCGTCTTGATCCGCCTCCCCCTCGACTCGACCCGCCTCCACCCACCTCCTACCTCCTCCCTCTCACTCCTCCGCCCGCCCGCACGCACCCGACCATCCTCTCCCCCGCGATGAGCGCCGCGCCAAGGAGCGGGGAGGGCAGCCAGGCGGCCGGAATGCCCGCACAGAAGAGCCTGCACTCGTCGCTCGACGCGGACGACGGCCACGTCCAGGAGGAGGAGGTTGCCGCTGTCGCCAGGGCCGCCGGCTCCGGCACGGAGGGCGGTGGCGCAGGCGTCCAGAGGGCGGCCAACACGGGCTCTGTTGAGCTGGCCAAGGACGGTGCCGGTGAGAGCACTGCTTCCAGCGACGCGTGCCGCTGACTCATCTCCCACCACGCGATGTCCGCCAGTTCAGGTTGCTTTGATTTGATGCTTTTGCTTGTTTTGTAGGCGTTAGGCATATGATTTAGGATCTGTTTCATCTCCTCTTCCTTCGTCATGAGTTGATCCGGTTTCTGGCCTTGTTTCTCGTGGTTTTGCAGCATGGATCCATTCACCAAGAAGAAGTGGTATGAAAAATTAATCCAGTACTGTTTAATTAAGAAGAAGTGGCCTTACTGTTATGTTTATCTGTCCTATGAATTTGGATGCTTGGTACTCCATTTTACTACTGCTCTGTTCCGTGATCTCCCACTAATCTTCTTCGTGATTGTGGAGCCCGGTCGTTTGGTGCGATCCTATGTGTGTATGGAAACCTGATGTTGATCTTTATAAGATCTTCAGCAGATGTTGATCTCTTCTCTGTAGTTGCCTACCTAGCTAGCTCGATCTGCATTCAGGTGTTTTCATGCATTGCAGGAGCTTTTTTCTTAATGGTTATGCATGTTTAGCTAGTTCTTGCAGCGAGGCATATTTGTGATGCTAGTTTAGATCGACGTCCATGGCAGGAGCTTGGTGCTTGCTCAACGACCATGGTGTCCACGCGTACGCATGCATGGTTTACCAACTGCTGCTCTCAGGCATAGCTGGATTTCTGTTGTGCTTCCCCTCCATTTCAAACTAGCCTCGCCTCGTTGCTAGCTGACGGTGCGTGCTAGCTGCATGCATGTACATGCATCTTCTGGAATAGAGTGATTGGTTTGAATTCAAGTGCAGAATATAGGCAAATGGGTGCTAGCTGTACATATT
The DNA here is from genome assembly GCF_018294505.1 of Triticum aestivum. Lineage (NCBI taxonomy): Eukaryota > Viridiplantae > Streptophyta > Magnoliopsida > Poales > Poaceae > Triticum > Triticum aestivum. The sequence goes on from NC_057806.1 coordinate 633,346,547, forward strand.
AATTGCCTCCGTTCAGTGTCGATTTCTTCAGTGTACTACTGCTAGTGTCGATTGATGCATTGGTTTGAGTTTGATTTAGTCAGGCAGGTTTAGTAATTCATTTTTTAGATTATTTTGACATGGGTTTGATGAACTATGTAATACTCCCTCTGTCTCAAAATATAAAACGTCTTTTGCTCTAAATATTATCCAGTACTATTGCCTACATGCTTCTAGCGGCTGATGCTTTTAATTTTGCTTAGTTTTTATGCTTCAGGTCGCTTCCTCCATGACACCCCGATCCGGGCGGCGCCAGCAGCGATGGCGATCGACAATCGAGTGTGCCTAACTCTGCATCTATAACTGGTCTGTCTTCTTTGGACGGTCAGCTGCTTCCTCCCCACATTGAAATCTCGACCCCTTTCTTGTTGATGGACTCTTTGACTGATTCGTATGTGCATGGATGCAGGGTGCAGGTGCTCTACTACGCGCTACTCCGGACGGGTCACCTGGACATATGTTCTGGTTGTTTTTGAGCTACTTCCACTTTTTTAGCCGATTGACTACTGGCTTATTTTATAATGCAACGATGACTACTGCACTGCACCTATATTTGGCTAGCTCACTTAGACTGGCTATTCTTCTGCTCTTTTGATGGCATATATATCAACTATCAAGCAATGAAGCAATGCTCCCCTTTGCCTTGGCATGTGTGCAAACTGTGTGTTATGTATTTTGTTCTAGTGGTACTATATAAGCCTGCATGTACAGATGTGTATGCCAATGCCTGCATGAACAAAAACTTTTACAAGGTTCTGGTTGCTTTGATAGTACACTGTATGTTCTACATTATATTTCTATATCTATATAATTTAGTTTAAGAAAGTAACTTAAGGATGTGTATCCCTTTTTATAATTCCTCTACACTACTCAATCGCTATCTGCCTCTAATTATTATAGTGACATCACTTATGGGTACAATGCTGAATTCTTGAGAACCTGCAGTAATCATCATATTTTTAGCTATCTTAATTCTTTTGTGTGATGCACATTATTGGTGTTAATCCACCACCCGTTTGGCCACTGTAATATTTACATAGTATTTTTTTGATGTCCTAGTAGTAATGCCACTGTAGTATTTACATAGTAGTTTGTCTATTACTTGTATCCAGATTTTATATCCTGCCCTATGCCCTTGTCGACTTGCTTAGGTACATAATTGTTATGTCTTGCAATCTGGTATTGATGATTGTCAATGTATTCATGTATACCCTTCTAGTGTACCTTGTATGTGACCCTGCTGATTTGTATATCAATGCTTTGTTTCCAATAGATGTATGTTGATACCTGATTCCTTAAAACTTCACTGTTGCAGTAGCATTTTCCTTAGTGCATAGATGTATGAGCCATCACTTATGCTTGAAACCTTGCTCTCTTTCCCAGGAACCATCATGGTCTGCGTCACTACTGGGGCGTGTGTATCCGTGATCAGCACACCAAGACTACCGGCAGGAGAGGGAAGACTGTTGGTGTCTCCAAGAAGCGATAAACTGCTTCACAAAGATCCCTGCATAGCTTCACTACTACTGTGTTGGTCCATTTCCAGAATCTTAAGGAGTGTTCTTGTTTAGACGATTACCTTGGATGATGCTTTTGCTTGGGGAGAGGCTCAAGAAGATCAGGTATAAACTCCTCCCCCTCTCGTTTGTTTTTGTTTCATACAGTTTGGTGGTTGATACATTACTGTGCAAGTTCTATGGTAGGTGAGTTCTTTTTGTTGCTGCAAGCATTGACACAATATGTCATGTGCAGGGAGCTTTGCATCCGAGTTTTGGCCATCCTCTACAGCAAGGAGCTCTCAGCCAAAGGAGCAAGCAGCGCTGCTAGTTCCTTGAGGCCAGATCGAGTAAGATGGCGCACCATGGCGTGTGGTGGCGTATTTTGCTTCCGAGAACAATACTGTTTATTTTAAGTGAGATGTACTTGTCTAGTGCTTGGTAAAAAAATTGAAGGATGAAGTATCATGTACTGTCTATGTTGTAGTGAGCTGTAGTAGGAGTGTAATGAAATTTTATCTGCTGTTGTATGTGCTATTTTCCTTTAATGTGTTGTGTACATTTTACTTGAACAGTAAATTCTCTAGAAAAACGTTCTTACTGGACCTGATAGTGGTCACGTCCCAAATATACTTGTACTATTAAGATGCCATGGCCCAAAATAACCTGAGCTGAAAAGCTATTCAGAATAACTATAAGCAGGCCTCAACTCAAATAGAAAATAGAAACGAAAAGGAAATGGACTATTTGGAAAGGTAAAGGCCCATGATAGAACAGGCCCAAAAAAATCCAGGAAAAAAAAATCATAAATGGGCTGAATTGTTGGGCTAGACCCATGTAGAAAACCGAATTGGACCGGGCTGAATCTTGTGCCACATCAGCTTGCCACGCTGGATGCCTACGTGGCCTGGGGAGGTTGCTAGTGACCAAAACAGAACAATAGGCTTATTTTGGTCGTAAACGTCTTCGACCATTCCAGAAGGAAGGTCGCTATAGTCAGTTTATGACCGCCAGCTTTTGACCTTCTGTTTTTGGTCACAAAAAGGTCGCAAATGAAAAACCATGACCTTTCAGTGACCAATAGTGGTGGTCACAAGTTGACATATTTCTTGTAGTGAGAGAGGTTACACCGTTGCATAGAGGGGGGAAGAGTTGGTGATGATGGCGGTGAAGTTGTTGGTGAAGATCGCGGTGATGATGATGGCCCCCGGTGGCACTCCGGTGCCACCGGAAGCGAGGGGGAGAGAGCCCCCTCCTTCTTCTTCCTTGACCTCCTCCCTAGATGGGAGAAGGGTTTCCCCTCTGGTCCATGGCCTCCATGGCGTGGGAGGGGCGAGAGCCCCTCCGAGATTGGATCTATCTCTCTGTCTCTCTCTGGTTATGCGTTCTGTTCTGGCTCTGTTTCACTGTTTCATATATATATGGAGATCCGTAACTCCGATTGGCCTGAAACCTTCGCCGTGATTTTTTTCCGAATATTAGCTTTGTTGCGGCAAAAGAAGATCGTCAACCGCCTTACGGTGGGCTCACCAGGGTAGGGGCGTGCCCCCTGTCTCGTGACCACCTCGGGCACTGGTTCGCGTTGATTTTTCCTTCTGAATTTTCCATATTTTCCAAAAATAAGCTCCGTCTGTTTTTATCCCGTATGGACTGCGTTTGATATGGATATTCTGCGAAACCAAAAACATGCAACAGACAAGAACTAGCACTGGGCACTGGATCAATATGTTAGTCCCAAAAATAATATAAAAAGTTGCCAAAAAGTATATGAAAGTTGAATAATATTGGCATGGAACAATCAAAAATTATAGATACGACGGAGACGTATCACAAGACATCCTCGACAATGGTAAAACAAGTCCAGCAAAGCCGCCCGAATGTGCCGATAAATCTTGATAGGAGCTGCACATATCTCGTTCTCAGGGCACACTCAGATGAGACATCCTACGAGTAAAACCAACCCTCAAGTTGCCCCGAGGTGGCCCCGCAGTCTACTCGGTTCGGACCAACACTCAGAGGAGCACTGGCCCGGGGGGTTAAAATAAGATGACCCTCGGGAGCGCGATTCCCAAGGGAAAAGTAGGTGGTGGTGAGGCAAATAGTAAAACCAAGATTGGGCCTTGCTGGAGGAGTTTTATTCAAAGCGAACTGTCAAGGGGTTCCCATTATAACCCAACCGTATAAGGAACGCAAAATCCGGGAACATAACACCGATATGACGGAAACTAGGGCGGCAAGAGTGGAACAAAACACCAGGCATAAGGCCGAGCCTTCCACCCTTTACCAAGTGTATAGATGCATTAATTAAATAAGAGATATTGTGATATCCCAATAAAAGTCCATGTTCCAACAAGGAACAAACTCCAATCTTCACTTGCAACTAGCAACGCTATAAGAGGGGCTGAGCAAGCGGTAACATAGCCAAACAACGGTTTGCTAGGACAAGGTGGGTTAGAGGCTTGGCTTAACAATATGGGAGGCATGATAAGCAAGTGGTAGGTATCGCAGCATAGGCATAGCAATAGAGCGAGCATCTAGCAAGCAAAGATAGAAGTGATTTCGAGGGTATGGTCATCTTGCCTGATATCCCGCAAGGAAGAAGAACGAGTCCATGAAGAAGACAAATGGACGTTGCCAACGGATCCTCACAAACGCAACATTACCGGATTACTGAGAAGAAGTACACCGGAAAGAAAGAAAACAACATAGTAAACAAACATCACATAAGCATGGCACTATGCGCAAACAAGTATGATGCATGTCCGGTTTAATGAGGCATGGCATGGCAAAATGCACAAACAACCCTACAAATCAAGTGGAGCTCAATATGCAACGGAGTTGCATATTGAAGAAAACACCACATGACTTATTTAGTTCCCTCTCGTTTATGTACCCAACAAGATTAAATGTTGTTAGCATGGCAAGAGGTGAAGCATAATGAAACTATCTATCTAGGCAAGTTTAAATGAGGCCAGAACAACAAAACAACAAGTTCGGAAACTCCTCATGTGCATATTTTGGTTATGGTACTGTTCTGCCCTAAACACAATTTTAGGGTTGTTAAACATACAAGATGAATGCACCATGTTAAACTAGGCATTTTTCCACCACATTTACATATAAAGATTATTAAGTTCCAAGTTACGGTTATTTAGTTATGAATTAAAGCATTTTAGCATGGCACAGGAGCAAATTAAAGCAAACATCATTTTAAGCATTTTAAACATGGATGAGAGTGGAAAATTATGAAACTATGTAAAATTCTAAGCAACTTTCATATTAAGTTTGTTTTAATCCGATGCACGGCTCAACAGTTATTAAATGCAAGATGCTTGGGGGGTTTTCTGCAAAACTGTTAATTCGGGAAAATAGCTAAAATCATTCGGCAGGAAAAAAAACAAATACTGGGCTGAAACCGTAGGCGGCTGGGCGCTCACCAAGGCCCAAGGCCTGAGTCAGTGGAGATGCTGGGCTTCTGCTGAACAGGGACGAAGCCCACTAGGCCAGGTCAACGGGCGCACTCGCTCGTTCCTGGACAGAACGAGAAGCAGGCCCGGAGGTGTTCGTACTCCTTTGAACGCAGGGAAGGTAGCGGCGCGGTCCATGTCGTTCCCGCACGACGAAGCAGGGAAGGCCGGCGAGGGACTTGGCGCGGGGTGACGGCTTCCTGCCGACAACGTGCGCGGGTCTGGGCGGCGCGGGGCGACAGAGTTCCTTCGGTGAGGACTCGGCGACGAGGGTCAACGTGAGGCGGCAGCGCTCGCTCGAGGAGCAGAGGAGAACAGGCAACGGTGGCGACGCGATGCGACAGGCGCTCCGGTGAGCTGAGGAGGTCCGACAACGACGGGGATGGCCGGAACCCGACGGACTCGTGGGGATGCGATGGTGGTGCTCCATGAGGAAATCCATGGCGGCGGACGCGGATGATCTAGGACGATGTTGCGAGGCGAGGGAGGCAGGCGCGCATGCGTTCGAAGCTGAGGTGGCTGGTGGCGCCGGTCGACGGGGTTAGCACGGAAACGACACGGCGGCTCGAAGACGGACTTGTCGTGAGCGAGCAGGACAGCCGCAGTACTCACCATGAACGAAGAAGACGGGCGGTGCAGGACAACCGCGTGAACGAGGCCAGCTCGGGTGCGGCTGAAGGAAATTTGCCCTAGAGGCAATAATAAAGTTATTATTTATTTCCTTGTATCATGATAAATGTTTATTATTCATGCTAGAATTGTATTAACCGGAAACATAATACATGTGTGAATACATAGACAAACAGAGTGTCACTAGTATGCCTCTACTTGACTAGCTTGTTGATCAAAGATGGTTATGTTTCCTAACCATAGACATGAGTTGTTTGGTTAACAGGATCACATCATTAGGAGAATGATGTGATTGACTTGACCCATTCCATTAGCTTAGCACTTGATCGTTTAGTTTGTTGCTATTGCTTTCTTCATAACTTATATATGTTCCTATGACTATGAGATTATGCAACTCCCGCTTATCGGAGGAACACTTTGTGTGCTACCAAACATCACAACGTAACTGGGTGATTATAAAGGTGCTCTACAGGTGTCTCCGAAGGTATTTGTTGGGTTGGCGTATTTCGAGATTAGGAATTGTCACTCTGATTGTCGGAGAGGTATCTCTGGGCCCTCTCGGTAATGCACATCACTCAAGCATTGCAAGCATTGCAACTAATAAGTTAGTTGCGGGATGATGTATTACGGAACGAGTAAAGAGACTTGCCGGTAACGAGATTGAACTAGGTATTGAGATACCGACGATCGAATCTCGGGCAGGTAACATACCGATGACAAAGGGAACAATGTATATTGTTATGCGGTCTGACCGATAAAGATCTTCGTAGAATATGTAGGAGCCAATATGAGCATCCAGGTTCCACTATTGGTTATTGACCGGAGACGTGTCTCGGTCATGTCTACATAGTTCTCGAACCCGTAGGGTCCGCACACTTAAAGTTCGGTGACGATCATAATTAGGGTTTTTGTGTTTTGATGTACCGAAGGTTGTTCGGTGTCCCGGATGTGATCACGGACATGACGAGGAGTCTCGAAATGGTCGAGACATAAAGATTGATATATTGGAAGCCTATATTTGGATATCGGAAACGTTCCGGGTGAAATCGGGATTTTACCGGAGTACCGGGGGGTTATCGGAACTCCCCCGAGGGTTATTGGGCCTACATGGGCCCTAAGGGAGAAGAGGAGGGCCGACCAGGGTAGGCCGCACGCCCCCTCCCCCTAGTCTGAATAGGACAAGGAAGGGGGGCGGCGCCCCCTTTCCTCTTTCTCCCTTCCCCCTTCCTTTTCCAACAAGGCAAGAGGGGGGAGTCCTACTCCCGGTGGGAGTAGGACTCCTCCAGGCGCACCCCTTGGGCCGGCCGCACCTCCCCCTCTCCCTCCTTTATATACGGGGGCAAGGGGGCACCCCATGACACACAAGTTGATCTTCGTGATCGTTTCTTAGCCGTGTGCGGTGCCCCCTTCCACCATATTCCACCTCGGTCATATCGTAGCGGTGCTTAGGCGAAGCCCTGCGTCGGTAGAATATCATCACCGTCATCATGTCGTCGTGCTGATGAAACTCTCCCTCAACACTTTGCTGATCGGAGCTCGAGGGACGTCACCGAGTTGAACGTGTGCAGAACTCGGAGGTGCCGTACATTCGGTACTTGGATCGGTTGGATCGGGAAGACGTACGACTACTTCCTCTATGTTGTGTCAACGCTTCCGTTGCCGGTCTACGAGGGTACGTAGACAACACTCTCCCCTCTCGTTGATATGCATCACCATGATCTTGCGTGTGCATAGGAATTTTTTTGAAATTACTATGTTCCCCAACAGCGGCCGTGGCATCTCTGACGGCAGCGGAGGCAAACGGCGGCGGGGACGGAGCTGCAGCAGGCTTCAGCGAGGAGGCGTCGGAGATGGCTGGATCCGAAGCCAGGGCGACGGTGGAGCTCCGTTCTGACTTCTGAGGTAGCCCGCGGGCGGAGACGAGGCAGGGTCCTGGTTCAGGGAGAGAGATGTGAGAGGAGGGACTAGAATGCAGGGGAAGGGAAGGAAGGAGCGACGCAGGGCTCATCTGCTGGATCGGTCGGCCGGCGACGAGGCAGACGCGGAGCTTGTGTGATAGCAGACGAGCTCGGGGCGAAGGATGAAGATGGGAGGCTGGTGCCTTGGAGGCGCTGGGTACGACTGAGGATGGTGGTTCGCTGCTATGATTTGGGCGGTGCTGAAAAACAGGGAGGGGGCGGAGAGGATTTGGATCGGGAGGAGATCCCGAGGAAGAAAGGAGTAGGTGGCCAGCGGCGGCGCGATGGGACAAGAGGGCTAGAATTTAGGGTTTGACTAAATTGGACTAGGGGTTGTTTATATAGGGTAGGTGACTTGGGTTAGGGGGTTATTCGGTCCGTCCGATCGTAATCAGGCGGTCGAGAATAAATTGGTAGGGAATCCAAAAAAACAAAACGGAGATATTTTGCAGATGTTTTGGGATGATCCGGACACATCGGTGGCGATAGTCCGGGTCAGGTTCGGGACAACTTACGGACGCGCGCGAGGGGGTGCTGCGGGCTGACGAGAGAGGTTAGGTTGGACCTGGCGGTAGGTAGTGAGCTGTGTAGACGGTCTCGTGCTGAGAGAAGAGAAGAGAGGGAGGCCCGACGACTGTTTTCGGAGACCGAAAACGTCTGACGAAGAGACCGGCTATACTGCCGCCATAGTTATCCGTTGGGCTATCAAACAGACTCCAAATGCGATGAAACTTGACAGGCGGTCTATCTACACTAAAATAAGACCGCATGCCAACTTTCAACCCATTCCTAGAACATTTTCCGGCCACTTATAAAATAATAATTCGGACATGCCGCGGGCGCGTGCAAGTGTGTCTGGGCTCAGAACGGACAACGGATGGAACCGGGGGAACCCGGACGGATGCAAGTTTTGAAAACTTGATGATGCAATGCACATGATGACATGACAAGATGCAGCACGCAAGCAAATGCCATGGCTGTTGGAAATATGCCCTAGAGGCAATAATAAATTGATTATTATTATATTTCCTTGTTCATGATAATCGTTTATTATCCATGCTAGAATTGTATTGATAGGAAACTCAGATACATGTGTGGATACATAGACAACACCATGTCCCTAGTAAGCCTCTAGTTGACTAGCTCGTTAATCAATAGATGGTTACGGTTTCCTGACCATGGACATTGGATGTCGTTGATAACGGGATCACATCATTAGGAGAATGATGTGATGGACAAGACCCAATCCTAAGCCTAGCACAAGATCATGTAGTTCGTATGCTAAAGCTTTTCTAATGTCAAGTATCATTTCCTTAGACCGTGAGATTGTGCAACTCCCGGATACCGTAGGAGTGCTTTGGGTGTGCCAAACGTCACAACGTAACTGGGTGGCTATAAAGGTACACTACGGGTATCTCTGAAAGTGTCTGTTGGGTTGGCACGAATCGAGATTGGGATTTTGTCACTCCGTGTAAACGGAGAGGTATCTCTGGGCCCACTCGGTAGGACATCATCATAATGTGCACAATGTGACCAAGGGGTTGATCACGGGATGATGTGTTACGGAACGAGTAAAGAGACTTGCCGGTAACGAGATTGAACAAGGTATCGGTATACCGACGATCGAATCTCGGGCAAGTACCATACCGCTAGACAAAGGGAATTGTATACGGGATTGATTGAGTCCTTGACATCGTGGTTCATCCGATGAGATCATCGTGGAACATGTGGGAGCCAACATGGGTATCCAGATCCCGCTGTTGGTTATTGACCGGAGAACATCTCGGTCATGACTACATGTCTCCCGAACCCGTAGGGTCTACACACTTAAGGTTCGATGACGCTAGGGTTATAAAGGAAGTTTGTATGTGGTTACCGAATGTTGTTCGGAGTCCCGGATGAGATCCCGGACGTCACGAGGAGTTCCGGAATGGTCCGGAGGTAAAGATTTATATATAGGAAGTCCTGTTTCGGCCATCGGGACAAGTTTCGGGGTCATCGGTATTGTACCGGGACCACCGGAAGGGTCCCGGGGGCCCACCGGGTGGGGCCACCTGCCCCGGGGGGCCACATGGGCTGTAGGGGGTGCGCCTTGGCCTACATGGGCCAAGGGCACCAGCCCCTAGAGGCCCATGCGCCAAGATATAGGAAAAAGGGGAGAGTCCTAAAGGGGGAAGGCACCTCCGAGGTGCCTTGGGGAGGATGGACTCCTCCCCCCCTCTTAGCCGCACCCCTTCCTTGGAGGAAGGGGCAAGGCTGCGCCTCCCCCCTCTCCCCTGCCCCTATATATAGTGGAGGGGAGGGAGGGCATCCATACCTGAGCCCTTGGCGCCTCCCTCCCTCCCGTGACACCTCCTCCTCTCCCGTAGGTGCTTGGCGAAGCCCTGCAGGATTGCCACGCTCCTCCATCACCACCACGCCGTTGTGCTGCTGCTGGATGGAGTCTTCCTCAACCTCTCCCTCTCTCCTTGCTGGATCAAGGCGTGGGAGACATCGTCGAGCTGTACGTGTGTTGAACGCGGAGGTGCCGTCCGTTCGGCACTAGGATCATCGGTGATCTGAATCACGACGAGTACGACTCCATCAACCCCGTTCACTTGAACGCTTCCGCTTAGCGATCTACAAGGGTATGTAGATGCACTCTCCTTTCTACTCGTTGCTGGTCTCTCCATAGATAGATCTTGGTGATACGTAGGAAAATTTTTGAATTTCTGCTACGTTCCCCAACAGTGGCATCATGAGCTAGGTCTATTGCGTAGATTCTTTGCACGAGTAGAACACAAAGTAGTTGTGGGCGTCGATATTGTTCAATATGCTTGCCGTTACTAGTCTTATCTTGATTCGGCGGCATCGTGGGATGAAGCGGCCCGGACCAACCTTACACGTACGCTTACGTGAGACCGGTTCCACCGACAAACATGCACTAGTTGCATAAGGTGGCTGGCGGGTGTCTGTCTCTCCCACTTTAGTCGGATCGGATTCGATGAAAAGGGTCCTTATGAAGGGTAAATAGCAATTGGCATATCACGTTGTGGTTCATGCGTAGGTAAGAAACGTTCTTGCTAGAAACCCATAGCAGCCACGTAAAACATGCAAACAACAATTAGAGGACGTCTAACTTGTTTTTGCAGGGTATGCTATGTGATGTGATATGGCCAAAAAGGATGTGATGAATGATATATGTGATGTATGAGATTGATCATGTTCTTGTAATAGGAATCACGACTTGCATGTCGATGAGTATGACAACCGGCAGGAGCCATAGGAGTTGTCTTTATTTATTTGTGACCTGCGTGTCAACTTAAACGTCATGTAATTACTTTACTTTATTGCTAACCGTTAGCCATAGTAGTAGAAGTAATAGTTGGCGAGGCAACTTCATGAAGACACGATGATGGAGATCATGATGATGGAGATCATGGTGTCATGCCGGTGACGATGATGATCATGGAGCCCCGAAGATGGAGATCAAAAGGAGCAAAGTGATGATGGCCATATCATGTCACTATTTGATTGCATGTGATGTTTATCATGTTTATACATCTTATTTGCTTAGAACGACGGTAGTAAATAAGATGATCCCTTACAACAATTTCAAGAAGTGTTCTCCCCTAACTGTGCACCGTTGCGACAGTTCGTGTTTCGAAGCACCACGTGATGATCGGGTGTTAGATTCTAACGTTCACATACAACGGGTGTAAGACAGATTTACACACGCGAAACACTTAGGGTTAACTTGACGAGCCTAGCATGTACAGACATGGCCTCGGAACACGGAGACCGAAAGGTCGAACATGAGTCGTATAGAAGATACGATCAACATGAAGATGTTCACCGATGATGACTAGTCCGTCTCACGTGATGATCGGACACGGCCTAGTTTGACTCGGATCATGTAATCACTTAGATGACTAGAGGGATGTCTATCTGAGTGGGAGTTCATAAGATGAACTTAATTATCCTGAACATAGTCAAAAGGTTTTTGCAAATTATGTCGTAGCTCACGCTATAGTTCTACTGTTTAGATATGTTCCTAGAGAAAAATTAGTTGAAAGTTGATAGTAGCAATTATGCGGACTAGGTCCGTAAACTGAGGATTGTCCTCATTGCTTCATAGAAGGCTTATGTCCTTAATGCACCGCTCAGTGTGCTGAACCTCGAACGTTGTCTGTGGTTGTTGCGAACATCTGACATACACGTTTTGATAACTACGTGATAGTTCAGTTAAACGGTTTAGAGTTGAGGCACCAAAGACGTTTTTGAAACATCGCGAAACATATGAGATGTTTTGAGGGCTGAAATTGGGATTTCAGGCTCGTGCCCATGTCAAGAGGTATAAGACCTCCGATGACTTTCTTAACCTGCAAACTAAGGAGAAAAGCTCAATTGTTGAGCTTGTGCTCAGATTGTCTGAGTACAACAATCATTTGAATCGAGTGGGAGTTGATCTTCCAGATAAGACAGTGATGGTTCTCCAAAGTCATTGCCACCAAGCTGTTAGAGCTTCGTGATGAACTATAACATATCAGGGATAGATATGATGATCCTTGAGGTATTCGCGATGTTTGACACCGCGAAAGTAGAAATCAAGAAGGAGCATCAATTGTTGATGGTTGGTGAAACCACTAGTTTCAAGAAGGGCAAGGGCAAGAAGGGATACTTCATGAAACGGCAAATCAGCTGCTGCTCTAGTGAAGAAACCCAAGGTAAAACCCAAACCCGAGACTAAGTGCTTCTGTAATAAGGGGAACAACCACTAGAGCAGAATTACCCTAGATACTTGGTAGATAAGAAGGCTGGCAAGGTCGATAGAAGTATATTGGATATACATTGTGTTAATGTGTACTTTGCTAGTACTCCTAGTAGCACCAGGGTATTAGATACCGGTTCGGTTGCTAAGTGTTAGTAACTCGAAACAAAAGGCTACGGAATAAACGGAGACTAGCTAAAGGTGAGCTGACGATATGTGTTGGAAGTTTTTCCAAGCTTGATATGATCAAGCATCGCACGCTCCCTCTACCAAAGAGATTGGTGTTAAACCTAAATAATTGTTATTTGGTGTTTGCGTTGAGCATAGACATGATTGGATTACGTCTATCGCAATACGGTTATTCATTTAAGGAGAATAATGGTTACTCTGTTTATTTGAATAATACCTTCAATGGTCTTACACCTAAAATGAATGGTTTATTAAATCTCGATCGTAGTGATACACATGTTCATGCCAAAAGATAGTAATGATAGTACCACCTACTTGTGGCACTGCCACGTAAGTCATATCGGTATAAAACGCATGAAGAAGCTCCATATTGATGGATCTTTGGGCTCACTCGTTTTTGAAAAGTTTGAGACATGCGAACCATGTCTATTGGTGTATATGCATGAAGAAACTCCATGCAAATGGACCGTTTTGACTCACTTGATTTTGAATCACTTGGGACATGCAAATCATACCACATGGGCAAGATGACTGAAAAGCCTCGTTTTCAGTAAGATGGAACAAGATAGCAACTTGTTGGAAGTAATACATTTTGATGTGTGCAGTCCAATGAGTGCTGAGGCATGTAGTGGATATTGTTATGTTCTTACTTCACAGATAATTTGAGTGGATGTTGAGTACATTTACTTGATGAATCATGAGTCTGAATTATTGAAAGGTTCAAGTAATTTCAGTGTGAAGTTGAAAGATCGTCGTGACAAGAGGATAAAATATCTATGATATGATCATAGAGATGAATATCTGAATTACGAGTTTGGCACAAAATTAAGACATTGTGGAAATTGTTTCACAACTGATACAGCCTGGAACACCATAGTGTGATGGTGTGTCCGAACATCATAGTTGCACCCTATTGGATATGGTGCATACCATGATGTCTCTTATCGAATTACCACTATCGTTCATGGGTTAGGCATTAGAAACAACCACATTCACTTTAAATAGGGCACCACGTAATTCCGATGAGATGACACCGTATGAATTATGGTTTAGAGAAACCTAAGTTGTCGTTTCTTAAAGTTTGGGGCTGCGACGCTTATGTGAAAAAGTTTCAGGATTAAGCTCGAACCCAAAGCGGATAAAATACATCTTCATAGGACACCCAAAACAGTTGGGTATACCTCCTAATTCAGATCCGAAAGCAATATGAATTGTTTCTAGAATCGGGTCCTTTCTCGAGGAAAGGTTTCTCTCGAAAGAATTGAGTGGGAGGATGGTGGAGACTTGATGAGGTTATTGAACCGTCACTTCAACAAGTGTGTAGCAGGGCACAGGAAGTTGTTCCTGTGGCACCTACACCAATTGAAGTGGAAGCTTATGATAGTGATCATGAAGTTTCGGATCAAGTCACTACCGAACCTCGTAGGGTGACAAGGATACGTACTACTTCAGAGTGGTACAGTAATCCTGTCTTGAAGGTCATGTTGCTAGACAACAATGAACCTACGAGCTATGGAGAAGCGATGGTGGGCCCAAATTCCGACAAATGGTTAGAAGCCATAAAATCCGAGATAGGATCCATGTATGAAAACAAAGTGTAGACTTTGGCAGAACAACTCGATGGTCGTAAGGCTGTTGAGTGCAGATGGATTTTGAAAGGAAGACAGACAATGATGGTAAGTGTCACCATTGAGAAAGCTCGACTTGTCGTTAAGATGTTTTTCGACAAGTTCAAGGAGTTGACTACGATGAGACTTTCTCACTCGTAGCGATGCTAAGAGTCTGTTGGAATTATATTAGCAATTACTGCATTATTTATGAAATCTTGCAGATAGGATGTCAAAACATTGTTTCCTCGACGATTTTTGAGGAAAGGTTGTATGTGATACAACCGGAAGGTTTTGTCCATCCTGAAATATGCTAATAAGTATGCAAAGCTCCAGCAATCCTTCTGAGGACTGGAGTGAGCATCTCGGAGTTGGAATGTATGCTTTGATGATGATCAAAGATTTTGGGTGTATACAAAGTTTATGAGAAACTTGTATTTCCAAAGAAGTGAGTGGGAGCACTATAGAATTTCTGATGAGTATATGTTGTTGACATATTAATGATCGGAAATGACGTAGAATTTCTGGAAAGCATAAAGGGTTATTTGGAAAGTGTTTTCAATGGAAAACCTGGATTAAGCTACTTGAACATTGAGCATCAAGATCTATAAGGATAGATCAAAACGCTTAATAGTACTTTCAAATGAGCACATGCCTTGACGTGATCTTGAAGGTGTTCAAGATGGATCAGTCAAAGAAGGAGTTCTTGCCTGAGTTGTAAGGTATGAAGTTAAGACTTAAAGCTCGACCATGGCAGAATAGAGAGAAAGGAACGAAGGTCGTCCCCTATGCTTAAGACATAGGCTCTACAGTATGCTATGCTGTGTACCGCACCTGAAGTGTGCCTTGCCATGAGTCAGTCAAGGGGTACAAGAGTGATCCAAGAATGGATCACAGGACAGCGGTCAAAGTTATCCTTAGTAACTAGTGGACTAAGGAATTTTCTCGATTATGGAGGTGGTAAAGGGGTTCGTCGTAAAGGGTTACGTCGATGCAAGCTTAACACCTATCCGGATAGCTCTGAGTAGAGATACCGGATACGTATAATGGAGCAACAATTTAGAATAGCTCCAAGTAGAACAGTTATTTGGAATAGCTCCAAATAGAACGTGGTAGCTGCATCTAGGAGATGACATAGAGATTTGTAAAGCACACACGGATCTGAAAGGTTCAGACCCGTTGACTATAACCTCTCTCACAAGCATAACATGATCAAACCCAGAACTCATCGAGTGTTAATCACATGGTAAATGTGAACTAGATTATTGACTCTAGTAAACTCTTTGGGTGTTAGTCACATGGGGATGTGACCTTGAGTGTTAATCACATATCGATGTGAACTAGATTATTGACTCTAGTGCAAGTGGGAGACTGTTGGAAATATGCCCTAGAGGCAATAATAAATTGATTATTATTATATTTCCTTGTTCATGATAATCGTTTATTATCCATGCTAGAATTGTATTGATAGGAAACTCAGATACATGTGTGGATACATAGACAACACCATGTCCCTAGTAAGCCTCTAGTTGACTAGCTCGTTAATCAATAGATGGTTACGGTTTCCTGACCATGGACATTGGATGTCGTTGATAACGGGATCACATCATTAGGAGAATGATGTGATGGACAAGACCCAATCCTAAGCCTAGCACAAGATCATGTAGTTCGTATGCTAAAGCTTTTCTAATGTCAAGTATCATTTCCTTAGACCATGAGATTGTGCAACTCCCGGATACCGTAGGAGTGCTTTGGGTGTGCCAAACGTCACAACGTAACTGGGTGGCTATAAAGGTACACTACGGGTATCTCTGAAAGTGTCTGTTGGGTTGGCACGAATCGAGATTGGGATTTTGTCACTCCGTGTAAACGGAGAGGTATCTCTGGGCCCACTCGGTAGGACATCATCATAATGTGCACAATGTGACCAAGGGGTTGATCACGGGATGATGTGTTACGGAACGAGTAAAGAGACTTGCCGGTAACGAGATTGAACAAGGTATCGGTATACCGACGATCGAATCTCGGGCAAGTACCATACCGCTAGACAAAGGGAATTGTATACGGGATTGATTGAGTCCTTGACATCGTGGTTCATCCGATGAGATCATCGTGGAACATGTGGGAGCCAACATGGGTATCCAGATCCCGCTGTTGGTTATTGACCGGAGAACATCTCGGTCATGACTACATGTCTCCCGAACCCGTAGGGTCTACACACTTAAGGTTCGATGACGCTAGGGTTATAAAGGAAGTTTGTATGTGGTTACCGAATGTTGTTCGGAGTCCCGGATGAGATCCCGGACGTCACGAGGAGTTCCGGAATGGTCCGGAGGTAAAGATTTATATATAGGAAGTCCTGTTTCGGCCATCGGGACAAGTTTCGGGGTCATCGGTATTGTACCGGGACCACCGGAAGGGTCCCGGGGGCCCACCGGGTGGGGCCACCTGCCCCGGGGGGCCACATGGGCTGTAGGGGGTGCGCCTTGGCCTACATGGGCCAAGGGCACCAGCCCCTAGAGGCCCATGCGCCAAGATATAGGAAAAAGGGGAGAGTCCTAAAGGGGGAAGGCACCTCCGAGGTGCCTTGGGGAGGATGGACTCCTCCCCCCCTCTTAGCCGCACCCCTTCCTTGGAGGAAGGGGCAAGGCTGCGCCTCCCCCCTCTCCCCTGCCCCTATATATAGTGGAGGGGAGGGAGGGCATCCATACCTGAGCCCTTGGCGCCTCCCTCCCTCCCGTGACACCTCCTCCTCTCCCGTAGGTGCTTGGCGAAGCCCTGCAGGATTGCCACGCTCCTCCATCACCACCACGCCGTTGTGCTGCTGCTGGATGGAGTCTTCCTCAACCTCTCCCTCTCTCCTTGCTGGATCAAGGCGTGGGAGACATCATCGAGCTGTACGTGTGTTGAACGCGGAGGTGCCGTCCGTTCGGCACTAGGATCATCGGTGATCTGAATCACGACGAGTACGACTCCATCAACCCCGTTCACTTGAACGCTTCCGCTTAGCGATCTACAAGGGTATGTAGATGCACTCTCCTTTCTACTCGTTGCTGGTCTCTCCATAGATAGATCTTGGTGATACGTAGGAAATTTTTTGAATTTCTGCTACGTTCCCCAACAATGGCAACAACAACGAATAACTGGAAGACACCTGGCGCAACGGTCTCGGGGTGTCACAACACTCCACCACTATGAGAGGATCTCGTCCCGAGATCTAGAATGGCACCGGAGGGAAAAACGGAAGAGAAAGAGAAGAGGTAAAACTAAGTTGCTTCTTTGACAAATGAGTGAGACCAAAGAACCTTGGAAAGGTTAAGCCATTTCGAGAAAAGAATACAATGGATATGAACGAAGTTGAAAACACTCCGTTAGAAAAAGAGGGACAAGGAAGAACAACTTCGGACAACACTCCGATTGAAAAGAAAAGGAATTGAATAAGAACTTGATAAGATGAGAAGACACTTGATGAAATCACAACATACAGCCTCCGGAACTATTGAATGAATGGAACAAGGGGTAAGAAAGATCTCAGACAACACTCCGGTAGAAAAGAGATGCAAGGCTTGATAAGGCGAAAAGAACTTGAGCAAAAGGGCACAACACTCCGGTTAAATGGATATGCATGAAAAGAACATGATCTTTTGACAAAACGAGATGATGGGTTGAAAAGAGCAACATCACAATACCTCCGGAACAAAAGATAGAAGATAGATAATTTAAATAGGAGAATGGAGAAGAAAATGCCAACTTCTGCCACAAAAGAGCTTGAAAAGGCATCTTTAGGAGAAGGGTCGAACGGAGTTGTTGGAAAACCAGCAACGAAAAGGATAAGCTTGATATGGACTTATAGGAGACATCTCAAAATTATGAGGTGACAACTTGCCACTCACGAAAAAGATTTGATTGGATTGATATCAACAAGGGAGCAAGAAACTTATTTCACCGGGAGGATAAATGAAGAACTAGGGTCATTTCTAAGCATCATAAATAGCAACAATCCTTAGGGAAAGCTTTAGTTGAAACATGACACAAGATAACTCCAACGAAGAGGTTGATGGATTTTAAATACCTCATCCTTAACACATGCAAATCATGAAACACGAATTCAAATTGTCACGAATGACATAATACCACCTCAAAAGATAAGATAGAAGGAATTGCACATCGGAATGCACGATGAAGAGTAGTTGACCTCCTTTGAAAAGAATCTTGATGAACACTTCGAGAAGGAATTAAATCCTTGATGAACCACCATGTAGAGCCTCCATGAAGAACTCTGGTAATAAAATAACGATCAAACGAAAGGAAAGAGAAGTTGAAAACACAAGGTGAATCGTTGCAATGATTTAGATGGAGCTTCGCAATGACATAACCGAGAAAACTTGGCACTCCGGAAAGAAAGATGAACAACTAAAAACAAGAATTTTGATGAACCTCCGGAATAAGGAATTAATCATTTGGGTGAATCAAGAATAAGAATTATGTTATGCTCCTCCTTCACCAATTAAATTGATGATGAGCAAACGGATTGCATACAACTTATTCCCGTAGAAAGGATTAAGAGAGATATAGCTCAAACTTGAGAAGGTCTTCGACGAACCATGGGTAGAATTGAAAATGAACGTAGCAAAGGCACAATTCACCGGGAAGAATATGAAGAACGAATGAAGATACTTGAGGGTATTTAGATACAAGTGGACGAAGAGATCAAGAACTGCTTAGATAATACTTGAATGAAGCACCGGTAATATTTGGAGAACGAGAGTTGAAAGCTGAATATGAATGATCCCGAAATGTTGGCCTTCAGAGAATCAAACTGAAAAGAATCTTGAATTGCTCCGGATAGGTGAAAAGAATTATCACAATCAAAAACAATTATGAGAGGATGGTATCAAGCTTGAACTATGCATCTCTGAGAGAATGGTTAAGATTTTGAGGAAAACTCTTCTTCGGTCTTCAAAATCCGAGAATGACGACGAGAAACACCACCAAGAATTGTTGAGGCACTCCGGAATTAAAATTGAAAAAGTTGAACCAACGAAGAAAAGAATTTGAAAGATCTTGGAGAAAGACATATGACTGATGATAATCATTCTTACGTCAAACTTGGAAAAGAATTTGATAAGCTCCGGGAAAATAGAAGAGTCAGGTAAGATCCTGGGAAAAGACCTGTGGGTTAGGGCCGACTCAAAAAAACACCGTTGAAAAGATTTAAAGAGAGAGATTGCACCGGTTGAATTAAAATGGCTTGAATGAGATAACAGCCCCGGAATAGGTTTGAACGGATATTGAAGGAAAAGATGAGCCTTCCGAGATATCTTCAGCACTCCGAAATAATTGAATAGCAAGAAATGAATGAATATGATGAGCACCGGCATGAGAAGGTATTTGAAACGAGGAAAAAGGGATATGATCCACACCAAAAACTTGAATTAAAACCACCGGAGAAGAAAGAGAACGAACAGTGATGGACTTGTAGAGCATCTTCATGAGAATCACCGGATAAGAGCATTGACTGAAAGGAATGGAGAGACTTCATATCCATAAAATGGATAACGAACTAAGAAATCCGAGTCCTTGAAGAAAAAGGGGCGGGTGGGTGGGTAAACAAAGGCAACTTGGAACGAATGAAGCAAACACCACTGAGAAGAACTGATAATTGATCTTGCTAATGTTGAAGTGATCGGATCCACTTGAAGAGAGACACACCGGTTGAAAAGGATTGACATGACAATCTTGATTATCATGAAGGGTTGGTATTCACATGGGAGTATGAGAACACTGTCTAGGAGAGGTATGGAATCAACATTTGACTTCGAAGCAACTCGAATACCACAACTCAAAACAAAACAAAGGATTGGCTTGCAGAATAAGCCAGAACAAACATATGATAGAGATTTCATCCGAAGTTTTCGTGGTGGGGCCTACACGGGCTCGATCGTACAACACCATCATGTACAAGGCAGTGCACATGACATATGAAGTATCCCCGAGTCAGCATAGCCAAGGACTCTTTAAGACACAACGAGACCACTGTAAAACAAATCGTGGATAGGCGGACCACTAGACGTTGAACCCCAATTTCATATCATACATCTGTCAGAAAGATATCCTAGGAGCTACTTGAATTCCCACTTATAAACTCCCAAAACTTTCCGGTTATGCAATCAGGTGTTGGGGATACAGGGGAAGCATAATATCTCACCCAAAACTAACAAATCCTACATCCAGTTGTATCCATCCTTCAACACATAACCAAGAAACCTTCGGAAATCGTTTACCTCAACCTTCGAAAAGCATCCGTTAAATGAGTTATGGTAATACTCCCGAACTCCCGCTCCAGTACTGGGTAGCGTCGAGGTTATCTCACCAACAACTGCATAAAAGAGATTTTCGATGTCGGAGAAACTCCAGTATTCCAGAATTGCAACGATAAAATTGTGACGACAACACCTCGGAGCTCAACTCCCCGGGACACTGCCACAACCCCTAAATGTCAGGAGGCACCAAGAACAATGTTCTCGTCACAAAACCATCGGAATAATTCCAAGATACCCGCGTGATCCTAAGAATTTTTTTAGTGAAATTTGAGAAGAGAAGAGTCAAAACTCTACGTCAGGATGCCTCACTAGAGCGACGAAGGGACTGAGGAGTAAAAAGAATCCTACTCTCCGATATATATATAATCCTAAGTGACTCAAAATTTTTTTTCTAGACTCAGCGACGCCAGCGACTCGATCAAGCAGGGGGCTCCTAAGGTCGGGGAAGGCTCTGATTACCAACTTGTAACGCTCTCAATGCGGCTATATCTCCCACGTGTCGAAGCACGACTTAGAGGCATAACCGCATTGAAAGCAATGTTGCAAGTGAGGTAATCTTCACACAACCCATGTAATACATAAGGGAAAGAGATACATAGTTGGCTTACAATCGCCACTTCACACAATACATGAATAAAGCATTACATCAACCAGATACAAACAAGGTCCGACTACGGAACCAAAATAAAAGAAGACTACCCCAAATGCTACACAGATCCCCGATCGACCCCAACTGGGCTCCAC
The DNA here is from genome assembly GCF_018294505.1 of Triticum aestivum. NCBI lineage: Eukaryota > Viridiplantae > Streptophyta > Magnoliopsida > Poales > Poaceae > Triticum > Triticum aestivum. The sequence continues at coordinate 633,367,750 of NC_057806.1, forward strand.
TACTGATCCACTAGAATGAAACAACACAAAGTACAAGATCTTCATAAAGCTCCTCTTTGAGCTTGGTTGCGTCATCTGCATGGTATCCTCGGCACCTTCAAGCTGGTTTTGGAAGTATCTATGAGTCACGGGGACTCAGCAATCTCACACCCTCGCGATCAAGACTATTTAAGCTTATAGGTAGGGTAAACGGTATGAGGTGGAGCTGCAGCAAGTGACTAGCATATATGGTGGCTAACATACGCAAATGAGAGCGAGAAGAGAAGGCAAAAGCCCGGTCAAACAACTTTGATCAAGAAGTGATCCTAGAACAACCTACGTCAAGCATTACTCCAAGACTGTGTTCACTTCCCGGACTCCGCCGAGAAGAGACCATCACGGTTACACACGCGGTTGATGTATTTTAATTAAGATCAACTTTAGGTTTTCTACAACCGAACATTAACAAATTCCCATCTGCCCATAACCACGGGCACGGATTTCGAAAGTTCAATCCCTGCAGGGGTGTCCCAACTTAGCCCATCACAAGCTCTCACAGTCAACGAAGGATATTCCTTCTCCCAAGACAATCCGATCAGACTCGGCATCCCGGTTACAAGACATCCTCGACAATGGTAAAACAAGTCTAGCAAAGCCGCCCGAATGTGCCGACAAATCCCGATAGGAGCTGCACATATCTCGTTCCCAGGGCACACTCAGATGAGACATCCTACGAGTAAAACCAACCCTCAAGTTGCCCCGAGGTGGCCCCGCAGTCTACTCGGTTCGGACCAACACTTAGAGGAGCATTGGCCCGGGGGGGTTAAAATAAGATGACCCTCGGGAGCGCGACTCCCAAGGGAAAAGTAGGTGGTGGTGAGGCAAATAGTAAAACCAAGGTTGGGCCTTGCTGGAGGAGTTTTATTCAAAGCGAACTATCAAGAGGTTCCCATTATAACCCAACCGTGTAAGGAACGCAAAATCCGGGAACATAACACCGATATGACGGAAACTAGGGCGGCAAGAGTGGAACAAAACACCAGGCATAAGGCCGAGCCTTCCACCCTTTACCAATTGTATAGATGCATTAATTAAATAAGAGATATTGTGATATCCCAACAAAAGTCCATGTTCCAACAAGGAACAAACTCCAATCTTCACCTGCAACTAGCAACGCTATAAGAGGGGCTGAGCAAGCGGTAACATACCCAAACAACGGTTTGCTAGGACAAGGTGGGCTAAAGGCTTGGCTTAACAATATGGGAGGCATGATAAGCAAGTGGTAGGTATCGCAGCATAGGCATAGCAATAGAGCGAGCATCTAGCAAGCAAAGATAGAAGTGATTTCGAGGGTATGGTCATCTTGCCTGAGATCCCGCAAGGAAGAAGAACGAGTCCATGAAGAAGACAAACGGACGTTGCCAACGGATCCTCACAAACCCAACGTTACCGGATTACCGAGAAGAAGTACACCGGAAAGAAAGCAAACAACATAGTAAACAAACATCACATAAGCATGGCACTATGCGCAAACAAGTATGATGCATGTCCGGTTTAATGAGGCATGGCATGGCAAAATGCACAAACAACCCTACAAATTAAGTGGAGCTCAATATGCAACGGAGTTGCATATTGAAGAAAACACCGCATGACTTATTTAGTTCCCTCTCGTTTATGTACCCAACAAGATTAAATGTTGTTAGAATGGCAATAGGTGAAGCATAATGAAACTATCTATCTAGGCAAGTTTAAATGAGGCCGGAACAACAAAACAACAAGTCCGGAAACTCCTCATGTGCATATTTTGGTTATGGTATTGTTCTTCCCTAAACACAATTTTAGGGTTGTTAAACATACAAGATGAATGCACCATGTTAAACTAGGCATTTTTCCACCCCATTTACATATAAAGATTATTAAATTCTGAGTTACGGTTATTTAGTTATGAATTAAAGCATTTTAGCATGGCATAGGAGCAAATTAAAGCAAACATCATTTTAAGCATTTTAAACATGGATGAGAGTGGCAAATTATGAAACTACGCAAAATTCTAAGCAACTTTCATATTAAGTTTGTTTTAATCCGATGCACGGTTCAATAGTTATTAAATGCAAGATGCTTGGGGGGTTTTCTGCAAAACTGTTAATTCGGGAAAATAGCTAAAATCGTTCGGCAGGAAAAAAAACAAATACTGGGCTGAAACCGTAGGCGGTTGGGCGCTCACCAAGGCCCAAGGCCTGAGTCAGTGGAGATGCTGGGCTTCTGCTGAACAGGGACGAAGCCCACTAGGCCAGGTCAACGGGCGCAGTCGCTCGTTCCTGGACAGAACGAGAAGCAGGCCCGGAGGCGTTCATCCTCCTCTGAACGCAGGGGAGGTAGCGGCGCGGTCCATGTCGTTCCCGCACGATGAAGCAGGGAAGGCCGGCGAGGGACTTGGTGCGGGCGATGGCTTTCTGCCGACAACGTGCGCGGGTCTGGGCGGCGCTGGGCGGCAGAGTTCCTTCGGCGAGGACTCGGCGACGACGGGTCAACGCGAGGCGGCAGTGCTCGCTCAAGGAGGAGAGGAGAACAGGCAACGGTGGCGACGCGATGCGGCAGGCGCTCCGGTGAGCTGAGGAGGTCCGGCAACGACGGGGATGGCCGGAACTCGACGGACTCGTGGGGATGTGATGGTGGTGCTCCAAGAGGAAATCCATGGCAGCGGACGCGGATGATCCGGGACGATGTTGCGAGGCGAGGGAGGCAGGCACGCGTGCATTTGAAGCTGAGGAGGCTGGTGGCGCCGGTCGACGGGGTCAGCACGGAAACGGCACGGCGGCTCGAAGACGGACTTGTCGCGAGCGAGCAGGACAGCCGCAGTACTCGCCATGAGCAAAGAAGACGGGCCGCGCAGGACAGCCGCGGGTACGAGGCCAGCTCGGGTGCGGCCGTGGCATCTTTGATGGCAGTGGAGGCAAACGGCAGTGGGGACGGAGCTGCAACAGGCTTCGGCGAGGAGGCGTCGGAGATGGCTGGATCCGTAGCCAGGGCGACGGTGGAGCTCCGTTTTGACTTCTGAGGTAGCCCGCGGGCGAAGATGAGGCGGGGTCCTGGTTCAGGGAGAGATATGTGAGAGGAGGGACTAGAACGCAGGGGAAGGGAAGGAAGGAGCGACGTAGGGCTCATTTGCTGGATCAGTCGGCCGGCGACGAGGCGGACACGGAGCTTGTGTGATAGCAGAGGAGCTCGGGGCGAAGGACGAAGACGGGAGGCTGGTGCCTTGGAGGCGCTGGTACGGCCGAGGATGGTGGTTCGCTGCTGTGATTTGGGAGGCGCTGAAAACCAGGGAGGGGGTCAGAGAGGATTTGGATTGGGAGGAGATCCTAAGGAAGAAAGGAGTAGGTGGCTAGCGGCGGCGCGATGGGACAAGAGGGCTAGAATTTAGGGTTTGACTAAATTGGACTAGGTTTTGTTTATATAGGGTAGGTGACTTGGGTTAGGGGGTTATTCGGTCCGTCCGATCGTAATCAGGCGGTCGAGAATAAATTGGTAGGGAGTCCAAAAAAAAACAAAACGGAGATGTTTTGTAGATGTTTGGGGATGATCTGGACACAACGGTGGCGACAGTCCGGGTCGGGTTTGGGACAACTTTCGGACGCGCGCGAGGGGGGGCTGCGGGCTGACGAGAGAGCTTAGGTTGGACCTGGCGGTAGGTAGTAAGCTGTGTAGACGGTCTCGTGCTGAGAGAAGAGAAGAGAGGGAGGCCCAGCGACTGTTTTCGGAGACCGAAAACGTCCGATGAAGAGACAGGCTATACTGCCGCCATAGTTATCCGTAGGGCTATCAAACAGACTCCAAATGCTATGAAACTTGACATGCGGTCTATCTACACTAAAATAAGACCGCACGCCAACTTTCAACCCATTTCAAGAACATTTTGCGGCCACTTATAAAATAATAATTCGGACGTGCCGCGGGCGCGTGCAAGTGTGTCTGGGCTCAGAACGGACAACGGATGGAACTGGGGGAACCCGGACGGATGCATGTTTTGAAAACATGATGATGCAATGCACATGATGACATGACAAGATGCAGCACGCAAGCAAATGACATGGCAACAATAATGAATAACTGGAAGACACCTGGCGCAACGGTCTCGGGGCGTCACAACATCATTGGATAATAATATGAAGCATAAAGCTCCATGTTCAAGTAGAGGGTACAACGGGTTGCAGGAGAGTGGACCGTTGTAGATAGATGGGGGAAGGTGATGAAGATGTTGGTGAACATGACAAAGGTGTTGGTGTAGATCGCCGTCACACGATGATGGCCCCGACGGCGTTCCGGCGCCACCGAGAGAGAGGGAGAGAGGGGCCCCCTTATTCTTCTTCTTCTTCCTTGACCTTCTCCCTAGATGGGAGAAGGAGCCCCTCCGAGATTGGATCTGTCTCTCTGTCTCTCTTTGTTTCTGCGCTCTAGATTCTGCCCTTTCACCATTTCTTAAATTCCTGGAGATCCGTAACTCCGATTGGGCTGAATTTTGGACACAATTTTTATCCGGATATTAGCTTTCTTGCGGTGAAATAAGGGCATTAACCGCCTTACGGGGTGGCCCCGAGGGTCAGGGGCGCGCCCCCTGCCTCGTGGGCCCCTCGAGCATCGTCTCGCATTGATTTCACTTCCCAAAATTCACATATATTCCAAAAAAATGTACATCAGTTTTTATCCCGTTTGGACTCCGTTTATATGGATTTTCTGTGAAACAAAAAACATGCAACAAACAGGAACTGGCACTGGGCACTGGATCAATATGTTATTCCCAAAAATAGTATAAAAAGTTGTCAAAAGTATATGAAAGTTGTATAATATTGGCATGGAACAATCAAAAATTATAGATACGACAAAGACGTATCAGCATCCCCAAGCTTAATTCCCGCTCGTCCTCGAGTAGGTGAATGATAAAAAAGATAATTTTTGATGTGGAATGCTACCTAGCATAATCTTGATCATGTAATCTAATCATGGCATGAATATTAAGACACGAGTGATTCAAAGCAATAGTCTATCATTTGACATTAAGACAATAATACTTCAAGCATACTAATAAAGCAATCATGTCTTTTCAAAATAACATGGACAAAGAAAGTTATTCCTACAAAATCATATGGTCTGGCTATGCTCCATCTTCACCACACAAAGCATTCAAATCATGCACAACCCCGATGACAAGCCAAGCAATTGTTTCATGCTTTTGATGTTCTCAAACCTTTTCAACTTTCACGCAATACATGAGCGTGAGCCATGGATATAGCACTATAGGTGGAATAGAATATGATGATGGAGGTTGTGTGGAGAAGAAAAAAAAGGGAGAAAGTCTCACATCGACGTGGCTAATAAATGGGCTATGGAGATGCCCATCAATTGATGTCAATGCGAGGAGTAGGGATTGCCATGCAAGGGATGCACTAAGAGCTATAAGTGTATGAAAGCTCAACCTGAAACTAAGTGGGTGTGCATTCAACTTGCTTGCTCATGAAGACCTAGAGCATTTGAGCAAGCCCATCGTTGGAATATACAAGACAAGTTCTATAATGAAAATTCCCACTAGTACATGAAAGTGATAACTCAAGAGACTCTCTATATGAAGAACATGATGCTACTTTGAAGCACAAGTGTGGTAAAAGGATAGTAACATTGGCCCCTCTTTTTTGGCGGGCTTCTTTGGCCCCCTTTTTTTATTCTTTTTTTCATGGGGAAATGCTCTAATAATGATGATCATCACACTTTTATTTACTTACAACTCAATATTACAACTCAATACTAGAACAAAATATGACTCTATATGAATGCCTCCGGCGGTGTACCGGGATGTGCAATGATCTAGCGTATCAATGACATCAAAAAATGGACAAGCCATGAAAACATCATGCTAGCTATCTTACGATCATGCAAAGCAATATGACAATAAATGCTCAAGTCATGTATATGATGATGATGGAAGTTGCATGGCAATATATCTCGGAATGGCTATGGTGGCTATTTTGAGGAAGATATAAGGAGGCTTATGTGTGACAGAGCATATCATATCACGAGGTTTGGATGCACCAGCGAAGCTTGCACCAACTCTCGAGGTGAGAAAGGGCAATGCATGGTACCGAAGAGGCTAGCAATGATGGAAGGGTGAGAGTGCGTATAATCATTGGACTCAACATTAGTCATAAAGAACTCACATACTTATTGCAAAAATCTATTAGCCATCAAAACAAAGTACTACGCGCACGCTCCTAGGGGGTAGATTGGTAGGAAAAGACCATCGATCGTCCCCGACCGCCACTCATAAGGAAGGCAATCAATAAATACCTCATGCTCCAACTTCGTTACATAATGGTTCACCATACGTGCATGCTACAGGAATCACAAACTTCAACACAAGTATTTCTACAATCCACAACTACCAACTAGCATGACTCTAATATCACGATCTTTATATCGCAAAAACTATTGCAAGGAATCAAACATATCATATTCAGTGATCTACAAGTTTTATGTAGGATTTTATGACTAACCATGTGAATGACCAATTCCTGTCATCTTTTTAAATAAATATAAGTGAAGCAAGAGAGTTTAATTCTTTCTACAAAAGATATGCCCACGCTCTAACAAATATAAGTGAATCAAAAGAGCATTCTACAAATGGCGGTTTTCTATGTGAAGAGAAACAGGCAATCCAAACTTCAAAAGATATAAGTGATGCACATGAAGCATTCTATAAAGCCATACTCAAAAGATATAAGTGAAGTGCAATGAGCATTCTATAAATCAACCAAGGACTATCTCATACCAGCATGGTGCATCAAAGAAAAGTGAAAACTAAATGCAAAAGACGCTCCAAGATTTACGCATATCATGTGACAAATAAAAATATAGCTCCAAGTGAAACTACCGATGATTGTTAGAAGAAAGAGATGATGCCTTCCGGGGCACCCCCAACCTTGGTTGCTTGGGAGTCCTTGAATATTTCCTTGGGGTGCCTCGGTCATCCCCAAGCTTAGGCTCTTGCCACTACTTATTCCTTCATCCATCGTGATCTCTCCCAAAACTTGAAAACTTCAATCACACAAAACTTAACAGAAAGTTTGGTAAGATCCGTTAGTATAATAAAGCAAATCACTACTCTAAGTACTATTGAAAACCAATTCATATTTTGTTTTTGCATTTTAGATACTGTAATATAACTTTTCCATGGCTTAATCCACTGATAGAAATCGATAGTTTCATCAAAACAAGCAAACTATGCATCAAAAACAGAATCTGTCTTAAATAGGACAGTCTGTAGTAATCTGAACATTCACCATACTTATGGTACTCCAAAAATTCTGAAACAATTAGTAAAAATAAAAAATTTGTATAGAAAGACAGTGCAAAAAGTTTCAGGACCGTTTTCCGTTCCAGTAAAAAATGGAAAATCGCGCACTACAGCCAAAGTTTCTGTTCTGCACCGCACAAACCAACAAGCAATGTAAACATCCTAAAGGCAAATCTTGGCACATTATTTTTATAATACAATGAAATTGTATAAGGGGATAATTATTTTTGTTGAAAATTTTATGTAATCAAGATTCACAAAGTTTCAGTGAGCATGAACAAAGTTCAAGGAGCTCCCCCACTTCAACAATGCTTGTCTCTCTCACTTTCACTTTCCTTTTTGAAAAGTTTTGGGTTCCCCTCTTTATTTTTTGTTTTTAAACTTTATAAAAGCACTCAACATAAATAAATGACTCTCTAAAACTTCCGGGTTGTCTCCCTGGCAGCGCTTTCTTTAAAGCCATTAAGCTAGGCATATAGTGCTCAAGTAATGAATCCACCCGGATCCCAAGGTATATCAAAGCCAATTTTAATTAACAATGATTTGTGATTTAGTAGTGAGCACAAAGCAACACATATCATATAATGACGAAGTCTAACTCTCTTTCTATGCATCGGCATGTCATAAAAGAACAATTCATGCACACACAGTAAAGGCCAATGCATAGTATAAACAGTTTCTTGCAATTTTATCATATTGGAAACATGGAGAGGCAAAGATGTAGTTCCTCTCTCATAATAATTGCAAGTAGGAGCATAAAGCGCATGGATATTATATCTATCAAAATCATCATGTGTAGTAGTAAAACGCAACCCATCAATATAATCCTTAATAAGGGCAAACTTCTCCGATATAGTGTAGTCGGGAGAATTCAAGAAGATAATAAGACTATCATACGTGGGTGCAATAGCAACAATTTCACGTTTAACATAAGGAACTATAGCAATTTCATATCCATAAGCATAATTCATATTGGCATCTTGGCCACAAGCATAGCAAGCATCATCAAAAAGGGATATTTCAAAAGAATCAACGGGATCATAACAATCATCATAGCAATCATCCTTCGGTAAGCATGAAGGGAAATTAAACAATGTATGAGTTGAAGAGTTACTCTCATTAGAAGGTGGGCACAGGTAGCTAATCTGCTCTTCCTCCTTTTGTTCATCGCTCTCCTCATCATCTTTTTCATCCAATGAGCTCACAGTGTCGTTAATTTCTTCTTCCATAGACTCCTGCAAAATATTAGTCTCTTCTTGGACAGCGGAGACTCTCTCAATAAATTCATCAATATCGGAATTGAATTCATAATTCTCATAGCAATATTTAAGTATAGCAAAATTTTCAGGTCTATAAACTGAATCATCAAAATCTTCAAACTCTTTAAACAAAGATTCAATTTCATAAGCACCCATAAAAGCAATGAATTCTTCTATTTGTTCCACATCATAGTAATCATATATACCATTAGCATAAGAAGCCAAGGTTTTATTATCATTAAAATTGCATGAAAAGGGAAGGTGTGGAGCCTTCATCCTAGAGAAACAAGTATAATCATATCTCAAGCATAGTTGCCGAGCATACCAATGCAACACATAAATTTGATCCCATAATAGTTTCCCTTTTTGAGTCAAGCGATAATCCCTAAAGTACTCATGTTGATCCAACATTACTCCCATTATAAAGTTCAATGTGGTTTTCTCAGGATTATCAAAGTAGTACATAATATCTTTCACATAATGAGTATCGAGGGTTTTAGGAGGTTCCCCATCTCCATGAGTAGCAAGTAAACCTATTTTTTTTGGTATTTTGTGTTCCATATCCATAACTAAGGATAGAGAACAACTTAGAATAGCAAATAAAAATTACTTAGTGATAAAACAAACAAGCACACATGAGAATATTCACCCCACGCTATAACTCCCCGACAACGGTGCTAGAAAAGGGTCTTGATAACCCACAAGTATAGGGAATCAATTGTAGCCTCTTTCGATAAGTAAGAGTGTCGAACCCAACGAGGAGCTAAAGGTAGAACAAATATTCCCTCAAGTTCTATCGACCACCGATACAACTCTACGCACACTTAACGTTCGCTTTACCTAGAACAAGTATGAAACTAGAAGTACTTTGTAGGTGTTTTTGGATAGGTTTGCAAGATAATAAAGAGCACATAAATAAAAAGTAGGGGTTGTTTAGATAAATAAACAATAAAGTTAGTATAGTGAGTATGGAAAAGTGGTGGTAGGAGTTGCGAAATTGTCTCTAAGCAATTGACTACTTTCCTAGACCGATAGCAAGTTTTATGTAGGAGAGGCCACTACTAGCATGTCATCCCTGACTTGGAATTCTATGCACTTATGATTGGAACTATTAGCAAGCATCCGCAACAACTAACGTTCATTAAGGTAAAACCCAACCATAGCATTAAGATATACTGGTCCCCCTTCAATCCCGTATGCATCAATTTTTATGCTAGGTTGAAGCTTCTGTCACTCTTGCCCTCCAATACATAGTCCTATCAACATACAACTAACCCTATGGTGTGATCCACGCGGGCGCTCATATGATGGGCACCAAAGGACAACAACATAACCACAATCAATTTAAACCAATCATAGCAATTTACCAATTACCGATAGGACAACGAAAATCTACCCAGATATCATAAGATGGCAACACATCATTGGATAATAATATGAAGCATAAAGCACCATGTTCAAGTAGAGGGTACAGCGGGTTGCGGGAGAGTGGACCACTGTAGATAGATGGGGGAAGGTGATGAAGATATTGGTGAAGATGACGGAGGTGTTGGTGTAGATCGTCGTCACACAATGATGGCCCCGACGGCATTCCGGCGCCACCGAGAGAGAGGGGGAGAGGGCCCCCCTTCTTCTTCTTCTTCTTCCTTGACCTTCTCCCTAGATGGGAGAAGGGTTTCCCTTCTGGTCCATGGCCTCCATGGCGACGGAGGGGCGAGAGCCCCTCCAAGATTGGATCTGTCTCTCTGTCTCTCTTTGTTTCTGCGCTCCAGATTCTGCCCTTTCACCGTTTCTTAAATTCCCGGAGATCCGTAACTCCGATTGGACTGAATTTTGGACACGATTTTTATCCGGTTATTAGCTTTCTTGCGGCGGAAGAAGGGCATTAACCGCCTTACGGGGTGACCACGAGGGTCAGGGGCGCGCCCCCCCTGCCTCGTGGGCCCCTCGAGCATCATCTCGCGTTGATTTCACTTCCCAAAATTCACATATATTCCCCAAAAAATCTCCGTCGGTTTTTATCCCGTTTGAACTCCGTTTGATATGGATTTTCCGCGAAACAAAAAACATGCAACAAACAGGAACTGGCACTGGGCACTGGATCAATATGTTAGTCCCAAAAATAGTATAAAAAGTTGCAAAAACTATATGAAAGTTGTATAATATTGGCATGGAACAATCAAAGTTATAGATACGACGGAGACGTATCAAATTACGCCTTGTACGCGGACTCCGCGGAGTAGTGTCCACTAGGGTGTGTTTCCACACAATGGCGTCCTTGGCATTTGCATCAAAGTTGGATACCATGAAGGGTAGCCCAAAGGCTTACAAATTCACGAAAGTGGGCTGAAGGTGAAGTTGGGCCCAAATCTTGATCTTGGAGACCCAAGCGTCGTCTTTGAGAGGTTCGTGCACCTTCCAATATTTTCTTGCGGACGCCGCATATATGAGTGGCACCATATCTTTTGGCTTCGATCTTGGACCCAAAGAGAGTCCCAAAAATGCGCTTTCGCGCGCCCTCTCCCATGGTGGTGGTGGTGGTGGATGGGTAGAACAAATTGAAGCCCATCTCATCTCAAGAGTTTTCCCACTTCTGCCCTCATTTTGGTTGGCTCCTTCCACTCGAACCATGGCCAACAAAGGCGAAGAGCATGAGCAATTGTTTTTTTCTGTTTTTAGGGCCCGTTCTGAACTCCTCCCGCTCCCTGCTTCTCAAACTTTGGGCGAGGAGCCGGACAGAACGCCCGGGCTCCGCGGAGTTAGCTTCCTGGAGCGTTGCGAGCCTGCAATGTAAAAAGCTGAAGCTGCTAAAGCCCAGCTTCACCAATTGGAGAAGTGAGGAGTTGGTAATAATTACGAGGGGATGCCACCGCTAAGTTGAAAAAGCAGTTCGTGAAACAATTCCCCCGACGCCTCTCGATGCCTGCCTCGCTTCAACTCTGTGTGAGTGCACGTGGCCAACCCTCCTCCACAGAAAGATGCAGCGTGGGGCCATATGGGCTGCCTCGAGCTGGCCCAAATTAGCGACCAACATGCCAGTAGGCTCCCAGCTGGGCCGAATCGCTGGGAGAAGCTACAGGTGTTGCCGAACGGATGAAATCGCCAAGTGAAGTTAGAAGCTAGCTCCAGAAGCTAATTTTGTGGAGTTTGAGAAGCTGGGAGAGGTTCATAACAGGCCCTTAGCACACCAAATCCAAATGCAAAGTTCATTGTTTTAAGGAGGCTAATAAGGTGACACATAATCTTGCTAGGCATGCTTATAACTCTAAATTAAAAGTGGTGTGGAATGTGATCCTCTAGTTTTCCTTTTTTTGCCAGATATTCTATTTGATGTAACTTCATTTGAGTTTGAATAGAGTACGCTTTCCCTTAAAAAATACATTTCTGAGTTCTAATTGCTGGATACACCCTTCCACGGTTATCTCTGCTACTTCAAAAAAATGTAAGGTTCTTATTTTACCTTTTCTTCTCATCACCCCTTCATCCAACCTTCCATGTATATGATAATCAATCACCTTAATTTACTTATCTTCTGAACCAATTCCACTTTAATTTACTTACCAAATTTCTAATCAAAATATAAAGTAATTCACGGTCATAATTTGATGAACATTTATTTACACAATCGTATTATTATTGACATGTAAATTATAAGCTAACGTACTGGAATATTTATATCTCGTTGTAACGCACAGTCATTGTTCTAGTCCATAGAAAAAATGTTACGAGTGCCTTGATTTTTTTTGCGAGGGTTACGAGTGCCTTATGACCTCTCTGTCTCCGCCTCCGGCCAGTCTTTGCCGTTGCTTGACCGTTCTCAGGTTGCGCCCACATTAAATGTCGGCGGCGAGATCAGCAGGCCCATCAGATGGCTGCCGTGCCGCGGCGGTTGAATGGGAGGAGGGTCCGATGTCCAGTGGGCAGTGGACCTATGGTGTCCGACAGTGGCTGGGGCAAAGGGGGCTTCGACAGCGGCCGTGGCTGTGAGCATTTGGGCACGGCAGCTGAGAGGAGGAGACAGGCCGCTGCAGGCGCAGGGGATCCTCCATGGCTGCCAGGTAATTTTCCGTTCCAACAACCTCAAATCTTCCCATCACTGATATGGGGAGAAAAATGGATACACAATGGAGCTAGATTCACGATCTAAATTTTGTGGTCAGAAAAATTCCAGAATTCTCATTTGGAATTCCTTTTTTTTTGCAGGTATCGATTTTTTTTTGAACAGAGAAAGGCGCACAAGCGCCAACACTTTTATTCAGCTCAATAACATCTTACAGCGTGAAGTACATAGCCCTAAAAATTGATATTGGAAAGTAGGGAAACTACAGGGCATGTCCTATGTGAATGAGCTGAAGCAAAACAACTAATGTCAGGTTCTATAGAACATCTAAGAACCTGATGAGCCACATTGTGAGCTATGCCATTAATCTCTCTTGATATATGAAACACCTGTGCTTGGAGATCTTCAGTAAGAGAGAAAAATTCAGCAAGATATTTCCTGATGGACCAAGGGGTAGAATCAGCCAAAACACTTCTTTTCGCTGTCGCTTTTGCCAAGGAGAGACAATCAGTGAGGAAAGTAGGTTTATTAATGTGAAGCCTGTGAGCAATTTGAGCTGCAAGAAGAAAAGCAAGGGCTTCAGCTTGAAGAGGCGTGCTTGTGTTTTGGGTGGAAGCTTGAATTTGCACATTGACCTCAGCTTGATCCTGCAAAAAACAGAGAAACACTCCAACTCCAGTAGCTGTTGTTCCATGTACAAGTCCTGGAATCTTCGAACAGTTGAAAGCGGCATCAGAATAAATTTTAGCTCCTGAAATGAGAAGATCCGTCCTAACAGTGCAGCCTTGTTGAGGTAAGGTACTTATATTATGAGAGGTAAGAAGCTGATCAGTTTGCTTACCATCATGGAGTGAATTCTGTAAGTAATTATTGTGTTCAGCCAAAGCTGAAGCAGCAATGTGTACCTGATGAGGAAGAGGCATTTTTCTAGCAAATAAGTAATCATTTCTAGATTTCCATATGCACCAAAGGAAATTGAAAATGTTAGATATAGATGCATAGGGGTGATTCATATTGAGCAGAGCATGAATAACACTTTGCATAGAAAGATGATTCTCAGTTAGAAGATCACTTCTGATGTACCAAGGATGAGCAAACCAAGATGCTCTCGCAAAAGTGCAACGAAAAAAGAGATGCATGTCATCCTCTTCAAGATCACAACGACAACATTGTTTAGAAATATGAGATGAAAATCGACTAGCTCTCAAACCTGTTGGAAGAGCTTTCCGAAGTAACCTCCAGGCAAAAGTTTGAACTCTGGGTGCCATCAGTTTTTGCTTCCAAACCTGCTTAAGAAGCTGTTTAACCTGTAGGGAGACCTGCGAAGGTTGGTTTCTTGGCTGCCTTTGAATATCCTGCAAACACAACTTGTAAGTGGATTTAGAGTTACATTTACCATTAGGAGTAAGATCCCAGCAAAGAATGTCTGGACAGTCATCCGGAATGATGGTAGTCTGAGTAATAATAGATGCCGTCGGCTCCTGAAAAAGAGAATGAATTAAGCTGATGTTCCAAGTTTTATGCCCTGGGAGCCAAAGATCTCTCACTTGTGCAGGATAGATGTAGCCAGTAGGTTGGATAATGAGATGATTGTGAATATCAGTCCAAGCTGAGCACCAAGGAGTGCTCCAAATGGAGATGTTCCCTTGAGTGATGTGGTAGAAAGAATGGTTCTTAAGTTTAGGTAGCATCTTGAGAATGGATGACCAAAAAGCTGACTTAGGAGTGTTGGACGAGGCAGCCCAAATGGAGGTATCTGAAAAATATTTCGATTTGAGAACAAGATGTAAATGTGAGTTTGGATTGTTTGCAAGTCTCCAAGCCGAGGCAAGGATGAGGCCTTGGTTCATGGCATGAAGGTTTCTAATTCCTAGCCCTCCTTCTTTCTTAGAAGTGCAAATATCTTTCCAAGCTCTTAGGCAAAGTCCCTTGGAATTGTCCTCCCTGATTCCTGTCCACCAAAAAGTTCTAATAATAGACGTGAGTTTAGCAATAAATTTTTTGGTGAATAAAATATTGGACATGTAATAAACAGGAATGGCAGAGAAAACAGCTCGAATAAGCTCAAGTCTCGCCGCATGTGAAAGCATGTTAGCTTTATAAGAAGGAAGCTTAGCCTTAAATTTATCAAGAACAAAATTGTAAGCTACAACCCTATTCTTGGCTGGAAGGATTAACGGGTGGCCCAGGTGATTAAAACTCTCATCCATGGAACTAACAGGAAAGATGCTCCTGATATCAGCAATAGTTGATTGATTGACATATGCACTAAAAAGAATAGCCGACTTGGACCAGTTAGGAGTTTGACCTGATTGATCACAAAAATGTTGAATAATCTGAGCCATCATTTGAGCCTCCCGAATGCTTGCTTGACCACAGACCAAAAGATCATCTGCAAAGAGTAAAGAGTGGATAGGGGGGCAATTTGTACCAAGCAAAATACCCTGTAAGTGGTTATTAGCCATGGCCTCATTAAGCGCAAGAGAAAGTTCATTAATAGCAAGCACGAAAAGATAAGGAGAAAGGGAACATCCCTGCCTAATGCCTCTGCTGCTTTTAAATTTCTGAGTAGGTTGACCATTAATGATGACAGAAAAACTGGGAGAGGAAATGCAAGCATAAATAAGATTGATAAAATGAGCATGCAAACCTTTACGAGCAAGAGCAGAGACAATAAAATTCCATTCAATACGATCAAAAGCCTTAGCAAGATCAATCTTAAGCATGAAAGCTTGTTGTTTCCAGGATTTAAGAACAAATGTATGAGTAATTTCTTGAGCAATGATGATGTTATCGCTAATTCTACGCCCCTCAATGAAAGCTTGCTGAGTTGGTTCAATGTAATCAGGCAGGTGCGGTTTGAGCCTATTAGCCAAAGATTTAGCAATGATCTTATAAATAACATTACAAAGGCTGATTGGACGATAATCAGTAGGAACTTGAGGAACCAACTTTTTAGGGATGAGAGCAATATTAGTGTCACTAGCAGTAGCAGGCCTGTAGAATACAAATCCAAATCGTCTGGTTTAGGAAGCTCCCAAGTTGGAACATTTTTCCACGACATGGACAGTCAGGCCGTGCTATGCCCATAAAAAAGCATGCGTACTGTGGACTATTTGCCTTTTCATTTTGACCCCTCAACCTTCACAGATGAGGTCTTCCCACGAGAGCTGAGAGCATCTTCAGCCGTTCGGCCCCCCGGGACGCATAAAAAGCGCCCCCAGGCCGGCGATGCAATCGGCGCTGGGGCGGTTTCGCGCCCATTCGTCGCCCCCAGGCGCCGAAATTGGCCCACTTTTCAGCCCCATTTCGGCGAATAAAGGGCCCATATAGGCAACAATAGACCCATATTCGGTGTGGTTCGCCTTTGTTCGGCGTTCAATTATGCACATAAATTTTTTTATCACATATTTCATCACAAAAATATCAAATACTTCAACAAAATAGTACAACAACAAATAGTTCAATACAAATTATATAGTTTAACAAATAAAAACTCATATTTCATCACACGTCGCGCCCGGCGTCGCCCTTCAGCCTCCATAGATGCTCTATCAGATCTTGCTGCAGTTGATGATGCACCTGTGGGTCTCGGATCTCCTGACGCATACTGAGATAGGCAGTCCAGGTTGCCGGTAGCTAATGATCAACTTCGGCTAGAGGACCCTGCCTGTAGTATGGTTCAGTGTCAAACACTGGGTCTTCTTGCTCGCTCTCAATGATCATGTTGTGCAAGATGACACAGCAAGTCATAATCTCCCACATTTGATTTTTCGACCAGGTCTGAGCGGGGTACCGGACAACAACAAATCGAGATTGGAGCACACCAAATGCTCGCTCGACATCCTTCCCGCAAGCCTCGTGAACCTTTGCAAACCAGGCGTTCTTGCCTCCTCGCACAGGGTTTGAGATCGTCTTCACAAATGTCGACCATCTCGGATAGATGCCATCAGCTAGATAATACCCCTTGTTGTAGTGCCGCCCATTGATCTCGAAGTTCACCGGAGGAGAATGACCTTCAACAAGCTTGGCAAAGACAGGAGAACACTGCAGCACGTTGATGTCATTGTGAGTTCCTGGCATACCAAAGAAGGAGTGCCAAATCCAGAGGTCCTGTGTGGCCACCGCCTCAAGCACCACACTGCAACCGCCTTTGGCGCCTTTGTACATCCCCTGCCAAGCAAATGGGCAATTCTTCCATTTCCAATGCATGCAATCGATGCTTCGAAGCATCCCAGGAAATCCTCTTGCTGCATTCTGTGCTAGGATCCGAGCAGTGTCTTCCGCATTGGGTGTTCTCAAGTATTGCGGTCCAAACACTGCCACCACTGCCCGACAGAACTTGTAGAAACACTCCATGCTGGTGGACTCGGCCATGCGCCCATAGTTGTCGAGTGAATCACCGGGAGCTCCGTATGCAAGCATCCTCATCGCTGTCGTGCACTTCTGGATGGAGGTGAATCCAAGAGCGTCGGTGCAATCCATCTTGCACTTGAAGTAGTTGTCGAGTAGGTGCAGTCCATCTTTCACAATCCCGAGGAAGAGCTTTCGGCTCATCCGATAACGGCGCTGAAATGTTTTCTCGCCATGAAGTGGAGCATCGGCGAAGTAGTCGGAGTAGAGTATGCAGTAGCCTTCGAGACGATGCCGGTTCTTTGCTTTCACCCGCCCAGGCGCCGAGCCACCTCGCTGCGGCTTTTCATTGCTCGCCAGCAGCTGGGCGAGGGCGGCGAGCACCATGAGATGCTCTTCTTCCTGGACGTCGGCCTCGGCTTCCTCCTCCAGCAGCGCGGCGAGCGCTTCCTCGTCATCCGAGTCCATCGCCGAGGCAGGCAAATCACCGAACTCCTTGCGCTCGGTGGGCATGTACCCGCCGCTAAACCGCGCCTCCGCGGCCGGAAACGCCCAGCTGATGTTGGAGGGGCTGCCGGCGCGAAGCACTGCTATTTTTCCGGTGGGGAATGGCTATCTAGCGGTGTAGGGTGGCGGGCGGCGCCGGGATATAGCTACTGGTGGTCGAGGGCGCAGGGGGTGGGAGGCGAGTCGGGGAAAAAACCTTGACTTTTTCCCCTGACGGTGTGGGCCAGCCACGCTTTTCCCTTGCGCCGGAGCCCCCAACTGCTCCCCAGTGCGCCGGATTTGGCCTGTGACCGCCGGGCGGAAAAAAGGGCTGAACCGGCGATTTTCGGCGTCCTGGAGGCGCGACTGGGCCGTTTTTTCGGCGCCGGCGCCGAAAAAGTGGCCTGGCGAGGCCTGTTGGGGACGCGGCTGGAGATGCTTTGAGCATCTGCTCCTTCTTTCAGATCCACTCCATGGCGGTGTGTGCTCGTACAAAATCGGACAAAGATGCTTCATCATAAATTGTATTGCTGCATCAGTTCCTAAAGAGGTATATTGGGCTCAGCAGCGGCCATCTTTATAATCTTATTGAATTTTCAGATTTTCTTCAGTGGATAGTTGTCCACAGGTTTGCATTTTTCGCATTTTAAATCTTCAGTTCTATGCTTCCATAAGCTGGTTTCTACCTTTTTTCTCATAGTGTTAAATGCATTTTCCTTGTCAGAGTTATGGGGCTTTAGCTGTCTTTTTTTCTTTTGGTTTGCACCTAGATGCAGAATTACACAACGCGTACCATGTAACTGTTGACTACGCCCAGGAGGAGGAAGAAGACTCACGCACACAAGCTCGAGGAAGAAGAAGATACACACACTTTGGCACACGCACATAGTGCCTTTTCTCTTGTATTTCCCTTCTCACACATACATTTTTTAGAACGAAGACGCTTGATGCGTCCGGCTTTATATTAATAAAGCCAACAGAAGGTAGTGAACACAATATTCAAGTCTTACAACACGTCGAAGCCCACAAAAGCTCGAGCGAAGCGGGGGCAGAAGTTCAGGATTACATGCCGGAGGCGGCAAGACCAGAGCACGCAGGCTCGCAATGAAGAAGCCAAAAGGATCACCCAAGCACTACGGGGGCGGCGTTGGAGCTCTCGCCAAAGTGTAGACCTGTCGAAGACGGGCGAGAGCGAGGTGCAGCGGCTCAATGTCTTGGCGCCTTGCCAGCGGCGCCCACTGCTGCAAAAAGATAACACATTTGAAGATAACATCAGCCGGATGTGAGGGGAACACGCCCTCAATCGTAAGTTTGTTCCTAATGTGCCATAATGCCCAAAGTAAAGCCCCAACACAGCTCCACACGACACGGCCAGCAGAACCAGGCACTGACGACAGCATAACACTTAGCTCAGCACCTGACCTAGGATCCCAATCCCGGCCAGTGGCCTCTCGGACCGCACTCCACGCAAACCGAGCCAGATGGCAATGAAAAACCACATGATTAGCAGTTTCACGCTCCCCACACACCGCACACGACCCGTTCGTTGGTCCATTGCGTTTAGCGATATTAACCGAAGTTGGGAGTTTGTCAAGGCACAATTGCCAAAGAAAAATCTTGATTTTTAGAGGGAGCCGAGCCTTCCAAAGCCCGGTCGCAACTTGCTGCTGTGGGCCTCTAGCTAGTGCTCGGTACAGGGAGTTAACCGAGAATTTGTCGGAGGCGGTAAGGCGCCAAGATACCACGTTTGGGCCTTGAGACAATGCAGCCCCTTCCAGCAGAGATAGCAGGTTTCCCAAACTTGCCGTCTCCGGGCCAGTAAGTTCCCGCCTGAACTGCAGAACAGGGGGGGACTTGGCCAAAACTTGCTCCACAAAAGAGTGCGGATCCAGCGCAATATTATACAGCAATCTGAAACGGGACCAGAGAGGTTGGTCGCCAATCCAAAGGTCCGTCCAGAAGTGCATTGAGCGGCCGTCCTTGACCAGGAACTTCACCCCCATGGCGAAGATTGGTTTTAGCTCCTGGATGGAGTTCCAAAAGGGAGACCCCCGTCCAGTTGCAGCAAAGAAATTGCCCGTCGGGAAATACTTGGCTCGGAGAAGGTCGACCCAAAGACCAGATTCACCCTGAGACAACTTCCAAATCCACTTGCACATTAGTGCAATGTTCATCAATCTGGAATTCAAAATCCCTAATCCCCCCTGGGACTTAGGACGGCACACCGCTGTCCATTTGACTAGGTGGTATTTCCTTTTGATGCTGGCTCCTTCCTAGAAGAAACGAGACCGCGGTGTGTCCAGCTTGACATGCACACCCTCGGCTAGCAGAAACATCCCCATGGTGAACATAGGGATCAAGGAGAGACTCGAATTAGTAAGAATAAGCCGTGCACCCGACGACATAAATCTCCCTCGCCACGAGCCGACCCGGCCAGCCACCGTATTGCATAACGGGGCCCAATCCTGGATGGTAGGAGCCCGACCCCCTATCGGAAGCCCCAAGTATTGGAATGGCAGAAATCCCAGCGTACAATTAAGTAGGTCTGCCACCTCCTGACTATCGTCGAGCCCCATCCCCATGGCAACCACTTCACACTTGTGAAAATTGATTTTTAGCCCCGACATTAGTTCGAAACACAACAGTATAGCCTTAACCGTAGCAATGTTATGTCTGTCAGGTTCGAACAGCAGCAGCGTATCGTCTGCATACTGTAGGTGGGAAACTCCTCCCGGGACCAACTAGGAGGCCACCCCTCTAAGGTGGCCAGCCACACGTGCCCTGTCTAACATGGCAGCTAAGGCGTCGGCCACGAAGTTGAAGAGGAGTGGAGAGGCTGGGTCGCCCTGACGCAGCCCTCGTTTGTTACGGAAGTATTGGCCTACTTCCCCATTAACCGCAATAGCCGTATGGCCCCCCGAGACCAGTTGTAGCATGCGGTGCACCCAGACGGGCGAGAAGCCTCTACCCAAGAGGACCTGTCTAAGGAAGTCCCAATTGACACAGTCATACGTTTTTTCGAAATCTAGTTTAAGAAGGATCGCGGGCTCATGAGAACGTTTGAGCGAGTGGATAATCTCGAGCAAAGCGAGTGGCCCCTCCAAAATGTGGCGCCCACGGATGAACACGGACTGATTCCTACTAATAATACGATGAGCCACCGGGGAAAGACGCGTCGAGCAGGCTTTGGAGCAGATTTTGAAAGGGACGTTGATCAACGCAATGGGTCTAAACTGCATAATGTTATCAGCCCCCTGCACTTTGGGGATGAGGGAGAGAATCCCGAAGTTTAAACGTGAGATGTCGACTTCACCACACATGAAACCGTTGCAAACCCCGAAAATCTGGTCCTGAAGGAGATCCCAGAAGCGTTTGAACATGGCCACCGGCCAGCCATTCGGGCCAGGAGCCGTGTCAGACTTCATGCTATGGATGGCATCGTCAATTTCCTGGGTGGTGAAGGCGAGGCCAAGCGCGTCGTTTTCGGCCTCAGACACCCTGCCATCCGGACCCCACATGTTCGCGCGAAGGCGAGCCCCTTGAGGTTCGCACGAGCCCATGAGTTCAATGTAGAACTGATAGACGTGCCGCACTATGTCAACCTGACGCAACAACAGCCCCTGGTCGGATTGCAGTCGGAGGATGGCACATTTGCGACGGCGGCCGTTCGCATAGGCATGGAAGTATTTCATGTTCTCATCGCCTTTCAAGGTCCATTTAAGCCCCCCGCGCCGCCGCCAGTACTCCTCCTCGGCACGGAGGAGCGACTCCACTTGTCTCTCCAGGTCGTACCGGCGGGCCCACTCAGCCTCGGAGAAAGAGCGGGAATCGGCCTGAGCGTCCAGAACCGCAAGCTCCTAGACAAGACGAGCCCGACGGAGTTTATCTTCGCGTCCCTGGTTGGCCCCCAGCCCTTAAGAGACGCGTGTAGGCCCGCCCCGGACGCGACCCACAACTCCATGGGGCCCCGCTGGGGGCCGAGCCTATTCACACAAGCCTCCCACTTTTGCCTGAATACCTGATCAAAATCAGGGATTTCGAACCAAGCAGTTTCAAAGAAGAAACGTGGGCTATGCTTGATCATGTCCTCCCAGGTGGATGATGTCTACTACACAACCTTCTTCTTGTAGACGTTGTTGGGCCTCCAAGTGCAAAGGTTTGTAGGACAGTAGCAAATTTCCCTCAAGTGGATGACCTAAGGTTTATCAATCCGTAGGAGGCGTAGGATGAAGATGGTCTCTCTCAAGCAACCCTGCAACCAAATAACAAAGAGTCTCTTGTGTCCCCAACACACCCAAGACAACGGTAAATTGTATAGGTGCACTAGTTCGGCGAAGAGATGGTGAAACGAGTGGTATATGGATAGTAGATAAAGGTATTTGTAATCTGAAATTATAAAAACAGTAAGGTAGCAAGTGATAAAAATGAGCGTAAACGGTATTGCAATGCATTGAAACAAGGCCTAGGGTTCATACTTTCACTAGTGCAAGTCCTCTCAACAATACTAACATAATTGGATCACATAACTATCCCTCAACATGCAACAAAGAGTCACTCCAAAGTCACTAATAGCGGAGAACGAACGAAGAGATTATGGTAGGGTACGAAACCACCTCAAAGTTATTCTTTCCAATCAATCTGTTGGGCTATTCCTATAAGTGTCACAAACAGCCCTAGAGTTCGTACTAGAATAACACCTTAAGACACAAATCAACCAAAACCCTAATGTCACCTAGATACTCCAATGTCACCTCAAGTATCCGTGGGTATGATTATACGATATGCATCACACAACCTCAGATTTATCTATTCAACCAACACAAAGGACATCAAAGAGTGCCCCAAAGTTCTACCGGAGAATCACGACGAAAACGTGTGCTAACCCCTATGCATAGGTTCATGGGCGGAACCCGCAAGTTGATCACCAAAACATACATCAAGTGAATCACGTGATATCCCATTGTCACCATAGATATCCACGGCAAGACATACATCAAGTGTTCTCAAATCTTTAAAGAATCAATCCGATAAGATAACTTCAAAGGGGAAACTCAATCCATTACAAGAGAGTAGAGGGGGGAAGAAACATCATAGGATCCAAATATAATAGCAAAGCTCGCGATACATCAAGATCGTATCACCTCAATAACATGAGAGAGAGAGAGATCAAACACATAGCTACTGGTACATACCCTCAGCCCCGAGGGAGAACTACTCTCTCCTCGTCATGGAAAGCGCCGGGATGATGAAGATGGCCACAGGAGAAGGATTCCCCCCTCCGGCAGGGTGCCGAAACGGGTCTAGATTGGTTTTCTGTGGCTACGGAGGCTTCTGGCGGTGGAACTCCCGATCTATTGTGGTCCTGGATGTTTTTAGGGTATATGGAGATATATAGGTGGAAGAAGTACGTCAGGGGGGGCACGAGGGTGGAGGGCGCGCCCCCCTGCCTCGTGGCCTCCTCGCCGGTCCCCCGACGTGCACTCCAAGTTTTCTGGGCTTCTTTCCTTCCAAAAATGAGTTCCGTGAAGTTTCAGGTCAATTGGACTCCGTTTGATTTTCCTTTTCTTCGAAACCCTAAAACAGGGTAAAAACAGAAAGTGGCACTGGGCTATGGGTTAATAGGTTAGTCCCAAAAATGATATAAAAGTGTATAATAAAGCCCATAAACATTCAAAACAGTAGATAATATAGGATGGAGCAATCAAAAATTATAGATATGTTGGAGACGTATCAGCATCCCCAAGCTTAATTACTGCTTGTCCTCGAGTAGGTAAATGATAAAAACAGAATTTTTGATGCGGAGTGCTACTTGGCATAATTTCAATGTAATTCTTCTTAATTGTGGCATGAATATTTAGATCCGAAAGATTCAAGACAAAAGTTCATATTGACATAGAAATGATAATACTTCAAGCATACTAACTAAGCAATCATGTCTTCTCAAAATAACATGGCCAAAGAAAGTTCATCCCTACAAAATCATATAGTTTAGTCATGTTTCATTTTGGTCACACAAGAATGCTGTCATCATGCACAACCCCGATGACAAGCCAAGCAATTGTTTCATACTTTAGTAATCTCAAACCTATAAACCTTCACGCAATACATGAGCGTGAGCCATGGATATAGCACTATGGGTGGAATAGAATAATGATGGGGTTATGTGGAGAAGACAAAAAGGAGAAAGTCTCACATCAACGAGGCTAATCAATCGGCTATGGAGATGCCCACCGATTGATGTTAATGCAAGGAGTAGGGATTGCCATGCAACGGATGCACTAGAGCTATAAATGTATGAAAGCTCAACAAAAGAAACTAAGTGGGTGTGCATCCAACTTGCTTGCTCACGAACACCTAGGGTACTTGAGGAGGCCCATTGTTGGAATATACAAGCCAAGTTCTATAATGAAAAATTCCCACAAGTATATGAAAGTGATGAGAGACTCTCTACTATAAAGATCATGGTGCTACTTTGAAGCACAAGTGTGGTAAAAGGATAGTAACATTGTCCCTTCTCTCTTTTTCTTTCATTTTTTTGGGCCTTTTCTTTTTATGGCCTTTCTCTTTTTTTAGGTCTTTTCTTTTTATGGCCTTTTTTTATTCCTCACTTGGGACAATGCTCTAATAATGATGATCATCACACTTCTATTTATTTACAACTCAATGATTACAACTCGATACTAGAACAAAGATAACTCTATATGAATGCCTCCGGCGGTGTACCGGGATATGCAATGAACCAAGAGTGATATGTATGAAAGAATTATGAACGGTGGCTTTGTCACAAATACTATGTC
Organism: Triticum aestivum; assembly: GCF_018294505.1. Classification (NCBI taxonomy): domain Eukaryota; kingdom Viridiplantae; phylum Streptophyta; class Magnoliopsida; order Poales; family Poaceae; genus Triticum; species Triticum aestivum. Next base: position 633,392,029 of record NC_057806.1, read on the forward strand.
AACTACATGATCATGCTAAGCAATATGACAATGATGAATGTGTCATGATGAACGGAATGATGGAAAGTTGCATGGCAATATATCTCAGAATGGCTATGGAAATGCCATAATAGGTAGGTATGGTGGCTGTTTTGAGGAAGATATAAGGAGGTTTATGTGTGAAAGAGCGTATCATATCATGGGGTTTGGATGCACCAGCGAAGTTCGCGCCAACTCTCAATGTGAGAAAGGGCAATGCACGGTACCAAAGAGGCTAGCAAGGATGGAAGGGTGAGAGTGCGTATAATCCATGGACTCAACATTAGTCATAAAGAACTCACATACTTATTGCAAAAATCTACAAGTCATCAAAAACCTCGGTACTACGCGCATGCTCCTAGGGGGATAGATTGGTAGGAAAAGACCATCGCTCGTCCCCGACCGCCACTCATAAGGAGGACAATCAAATAACACCTCATGTTTCAAATTTATTACATAACATTTACCATACATGCATGCTACGGCACTTGCAAATTTAAACACAAGAATTTCTAAAATTCACAACTACTCAACTAGAACGACTTTGATATTATTACCTCCATATCTCAAAACAATCATCAAGCATCAAACTTCTCTTAGTATTCAACACACTCATAAGAAAGTTTTTACTAATCTTGTATACCTAGCATATTAGGATTTTAAGCAAATTACCATGCTATTTAAGACTCTCGAAATAATCTAAGTGAAGCATGAGAGTTCATCTATTTCTTCAAAATAAAACTACCACCATGCTCTAAAAGATATAAGTGAAGCACTAGAGCATCGACAAACTACTCCGAAAGATATAAGTGAAGATCAATGAGTAGTTGAATAATTATGCAACTATGTGAATACTCTCTAACATTTAAGAATTTCAGATCTTGGTATTTTATGAAAACAGCAAGCAAAACAAAAGAAAATACAATGACGCTCCAAGCAAAACACATATCATGTGGTGAATAAAAATATAGCTCCAAGTAAAGTTACCGATGAATGAAGACGAAAGAGGGGATGCCTTCCGGGGCATCCCCAAGCTTAGTCTCTTGGATATCCTTGAATATTACCTTGGGGTGCCTTGGGCATCCCCAAGCTTAGGCTCTTTCCACTCCTTATTCCCTAGTCCTTCGAATCTTTACCCAAAACTTGAAAACTTCACAACACAAAACTTAACAAAAAACTCGTAAGCTCCGTTAGTATAAGAAAATAAATCACCACTTCAAGGTACTGTAATGAACTCATTATTTATTTATATTGGTGTTAAACCTACTGTATTTCAACTTCTCTATGGTTTATAAACTATTTTACTAGCCATAGATTCATCAAAATAAGCAAACAACACATGAAAAACAGAATCTGTCAAAAACAGAACAGTCTGTAGTAATCTGGATCAAACGTATACTTATGGAACCCCAAAAATTCTAAAATAAATTGCTGGACCTGAGGAATTTATCTATTAATCATCTTCAAAAATAATTAACTAAATATCACTCTCCAAATAAAAATTAAAGCAGTTCTCGTGAGCGCTAAAGTTTCTGTTTTTTACAGCAAGTTCAACCAGACTTTCCCCAAGTCTTCCCAACAGTTCTACTTGGCACAAACACTAATTAAACACAAAAAACAAAACCAAAATAGAGGCTAAATAATTTATTTATTACTAAAATAGGAAAAAAGCAAGGAACAAAAATAAAGTTGGGTTGCCTCCCAACAAGCGCTATCGTTTAACGCCCCTAGCTAGGCATGATGATTTCAATGATGCTCACATAAAGGATAGGAATTGAAACATGAAGATAGCATCATGAAGAATATTACTAGCACATTTAAGTCTAACCCACTTCCTATGCACTGGGATTTTGTGAGCAAACAACTTATGGGAACAAGAATCAACTTGCATAGGTAGGTAAAACAAGCATAACTTCAAAATTTTAAGCACATAGAGAGGAAACTTGATATTATTGCAATTCCTACAAGCATATATTCCTCCCTCATAATAATTTTCAGTAGAATCATGAATGAACTCAACAATATAACTATAGCACCTAAAGCATTCTTTTCATGATCTACAAGCATGGAAATTTTATTACTCTCCACATAAGCAAAATTCTTCTCATTCGGGATAGTGGGAGTATCATAAGAGACTTGCATACTATAAATTGTTTCCACATTAAAAGAGTAATGTTCAGAAAAGGGCTAACCATAATCATGACAAGTTTTATAAATATAATCCTCACTAATTTTTATAGCATATGTATCATCACAATAATTATCATAAGTAGGAGGCATGTTATTATCATTATAAATTTGCATATCAAAATTTGGGATACTAAAAATATCATCTTCATTAAGCATAGCATCCCCAAGCTTGGGACAAACATTACATCATCTTCATCAAACATAGCATCCCCAAGCTTGGGCCTTTTCATATCATAAGCATAATCACTCTCATCATTAATAGTTAGATAGCACCAAAAGTATAGCAATTATCGTATTCTTCCAAGCAAGTGCCAAAAAGATTTTCAAGATCATAAGAAGTATCATTATCTTCCACAATTATATTTTCATGAGGCACAATAGTAATAGGAGCAACATTATTTAGGGGAGATATCTTTTTACCTCTCTTTCTTTTTCTTTTCTTCTTCTTCACCACATCATGTGTGGGTTCAATTCTCTTTTTTGAGCTCCTTATTAATGAGATTGGTTGAATAGGAGGCTCCTCCTCGTTACCTGATTCATCATAAGAAATAATAGGAGGATATTGGGAAGTCTCTTCCCTTTCATTAGTATTCTCTTCATCTTCTATTTGCTCTTTTCTTTATGTAATTGGCAATATAAGGATTTTCAATGCAATTCACCGCACAATACATATAAATTTCCTCTAGATCAAAGCCAAGAAGTTTGTAACGGGCAAATTCTGGAAGATGATTAGTTATACGTTTCATTTCTTCGTAACCCATAAGCAAACTAAGTTCATTATAATCTGTAAGGGAAATCAAGTCATCACAATTTTTGGACACGATACGATCATGAAACAATTTGCATTGGGTATTGAAATGATCATGTTCATTGCAAAGCTCACAAGCATGGCCAACATAATTTAAATTTTCAGCACATTCATGTAGCTCTTCTTGGTACAATTTAGTTTCTAAGTACTTATGTCTCTTGCAATATCTATCTTCCCTATTTGGTGTGTACTTACAAACCCAATGTACTCCACAAAAATTGACATGTTTATAGGAGACATTTTCATCATAACTAATGCAATCATAATTAGCATCATGGATATTCAAAGAATTTGTACTAACAACATTGCAATCATGCTCATCATTCACATATTTAATGCCAAGCATTCTATGTAATTCTTCTTCTAGTACTTGAGCATAATTTTCCTTTCCATCATACTCACGAAATATATTAAAAAGATGAAGCGTATGAGACAAACTTAATTCCATTTTTTTGTAATTTTCTTTTATAAACTAAACTAGTGATAAAACAAGAAACTAAAAGACTCGATTGCAAGATCTAAAGATATACCTTCAAGCGCTAACCTCCCCGGCAACGGCTCCAGAAAAGAGCTTGATGTCTACTACACAACCTTCTTCTTGTAGACGTTGTTGGGCCTCCAAGTGCAGAGGTTTGTAGGACAGTAGCAAATTTCCCTCAAGTGGATGACCTAAGGTTTATCAATCCGTAGGAGGCGTAGGATTAAGATGGTCTCTCTCAAGCAACCCTACAACCAAATAACAAAGAGTCTCTTGTGTCCCCAACACACCCAATACAACGGTAAATTGTATAGGTGCACTAGTTCGGCAAAGAGATGGTGAAATGAGTGGTATATGGATAGTAGATAAAGGTATTTGTAATCTGAAATTATAAAAACAGCAAGGTAGCAAGTGATAAAAATGAGCGTAAACGGTATTGCAATGAGTTGAAACAAGGCCTAGGGTTCATACTTTCACTAGTGCAAGTCCTCTCAACAATACTAACATAATTGGATCACATAACTATCCCTCAACATGCAACAAAGAGTCACTCCAAAGTCACTAATAGCGGAGAACGAACGAAGAGATTATGGTAGGGTACGAAACCACCTCAAAGTTATTCTTTCCAATCAATCCGTTGGGCTATTCCTATAAGTGTCACAAACAGCCCTAGAGTTCGTACTAGAATAACACCTTAAGACACAAATCAACCAAAACCCTAATGTCACCTAGATACTCCGATGTCACCTCAAGTATCCGTGGGTATGATTATATGATATGCATCACACAATATCAGATTCATCTATTCAACCAACACAAAGGACATCAAAGAGTGCCCCAAAGTTCTACCGGAGAATCACGACGAAAACATGTGCCAACCCCTATGAATAGGTTCATGGGTGGAACCCGCAAGTTGATCACCAAAACATACATCAAGTGAATCACGTGATATCCCATTGTCACCATAGATATCCACGGCAAGACATACATCAAGTGTTCTCAAATCTTTAAAGACTCAATCCGATAAGATAACTTCAAAGGGGTAACTCAATCCATTACAAGAGAGTAGAGGGGGGAAGAAACATCATAGGATCCAAATATAATAGCAAAGCTCGCGATACATCAAGATCGTATCACCTCAAGAACACGAGAGAGAGAGATCAAACACATAGCTACTGGTACATACCCTCAGCCCCGAGGGAGAACTACTCCCTCCTCGTCATGGAGAGCGCCGGGATGATGAAGATGGCCATCAGAGAAGGATTCCCTCCTCCGGCAGGGTGCCAGAATGGGTCTAGATTGGTTTTCGGTGGCTACGGAGGCTTCTGGCGGCGGAACTCCCGATCTATTGTGCTCCCGGATGTTTTTAGGGTATGTGGAGATATATAGGCGGAAGAAGTACGTCAGGGGGGGCACTGTTAGGACCCCGATCCTAAGTCACACCGATCTAGCATGTAACATTTCATATCACCTTGCGGCCTCACGCACGGTATTCCCACGAGTGCCACCTTACCTGGCCTGGGACCGTTTGCGCCTTTGGGTTCACGTATATGATAGTGTCGCTAGCATCCATATGACAGAGAACCCGGGCCGACATGACTAGTCATGAACCTAAAGTGGCACTAACTTACGGGGATAGGCATACATGAAACAACATCGAACATGTCGGTCATCAGCGTGTGAATCCGGGCTGTGGCAACTGGGCTAATAGGACTCCGGGAACCCGGGCTGTAGCAGGCTAGCAGGACTCTGGAAGTCACCACGTGACATTTCCCCGAAGGGACAGACACAAGAACAAAGTGAATCACATGTCGGCCAGTCTAAGTGTTCCACAACAGTAGTACTGGGCTAGTAGGACTCCGATAAACCGGGCTGTAGCAGACTACCAAGGCTCAGTGGAAACACCAGACTACATTTCCTCATAAGAGAGGCTACCAAGGATAAACAACTAGATTGTCAGATCCCACACATACCAAGCATTTCAATAACATACACACAATATGCTCGATATGTGCAAATACAACATGGCATCACAACAAAACTCTACGAGTCAAAGTATTTATTCATTAGGCTCCGAAGAGCCAGATTTACAAACATGGGTCTCATGACCCAACATACAGAGCATACAAGCAACAAGCACATGCGTAAGGATAACTTGTCTGAGTACAGACAACTAGAAATGAAAAAGGCTGAGAAGCGTGACTATCTACAAGACCCTCCCAAGGGTACAAGATCGTAGCTGAGGTAACAAGCTAAACTTCGAAGTCCACGCGATACTACTAGTGAGACTGAACTCTCTCTGCAAAACATAAATTAAGCAAACGTGAGTACAAATGTACCCAGCAAGACTTACATCAGAACTAACTACATATGCATCGGTATCGTCAAAGGGGTGGTGGAGTTTAACTGCAGCAAGTCAGCTTTGACTCGGTGGCTATCCTGAACTACGACTGCAAATAACTCTTTGAGGTGGCGCACACGAGTCCACATATTCACCATATCAATACACCACTATGGATCCGCTCCCGTCTCCCTACGAGAACGCCATCCATAGCACTCACGCTCATTTTGCGCATTTTAGAGTAACCACTTTCACTTGTCTATGAACTATGCAAGGGGTCCAAGTTTCCATATCCGAGGAATCTGACTATTCGAATAGATAATGATAACCCTGTAGGGGTGTACTTCTTCACACACGCTCTCGCCACTTACCACCATGTACATGTCGTGTATCTCGGCAACCTTCAAGCGGAAGCCTGGTGAGGGAGTCGGCCATGACCTGACTAATCACACAAGTCTCTCATCCAGGTTTATCGCCTATTCGGGTTCCATCCGCAAGGAGATCTGGCCGGGGTGTCGCTCACGGCCCCAAACGATGTGTGCAGGGTTCCCAAGCCCACCATCCGGGTGCCACTTGGTACACCATGCCACTGTGCCTAGTCTGTCCCAAGCCCACATGTACCGGGTGCCACTTGGTAGACTACTAACACTACCTACAAACACCAGAAACTAGTTGCAACTCTTGGACAGAGATCGAGTTGATTAATAAGCCGAGAGGGGTCGAGTTACCGGAACCCAATGTGTGGTAGTAACTGTTCATGGATCACAAACATAGAACTCAGTTCTTGAGGACGGCAGCAATGAGACAACCCACCATGTACTCCTACATGGCCTCTCACCGCTACCTTTACCAAATCGTGGTCACACACTTAGCTCTCAACAGTAGGACATGTTCACAACTTTCCAATTCACCCCCGATGAATCAGACCTGACACAACTCTAAGCAATAGCAGGCATGACAAACAAGCATGAATGAGTAGGCACATCAGGGCTCAAACAATTCCTACTCATGCTAGTGGGTTTCATCTATTTACTGTGGCAATGACAGGTCATGCAGAGGAAAGGGATTCAACTATCGCAGCATGTAACAGTTGAATCGTTGTTGTCCTAATGCTATAAAAGAGAGCAGGAGCGAGAGAGTGGGATTGTCTCGGAAAGAACAAGGGGGTTTTGCTTGCCTGGCACTTCTGAAGATAATATAGTTCTTCATCGGTGTCATCGATCACGTCGTCGGAAACATCGTCGACTCAGAGGGGACGGTTACCGGCAAACGGAGAAGGACACAATCAATGCAATGCAACAATATGATGCATGAATGTGACATGGAAATATGCTGTTGATTGGCCTAATGCAACTAGCAACAAGTTAACTGGAGTTGGTTTGAACACTAGGTTTAGGTTCAAACTCCACATGTGGTTATTTAAATGTCATTCACTTAATTTGTCCTAGACAGTAGCCATAAGTTGTTCTAACATGCATGAAAATGCCATAAACAGATTCTTTGGATTTTTCTGATAATTTTTTATATATAAATTATTTGATTCTGAGTTACGGTTGAATTTATATGAATTTAGAAGTTTAGTACATTTTCTGAAATTTATAAATCATTTCTGATTTATTTTAATTCCAGAAACATTTATTACGTAAGCATAACGTCGGTGTGACATCAACAAGTCAACAGAGGCGGTCCAGGTCAAACCTGACCAGTGGGTCCCACTGGTCAGTGTCACGGTGCTAGCTAGAGTCACTGACGTGTGGGGCCAGTCAACGGCCACGTCAGCTTGGTCAAAGCTGACGCGTGGGGCCGCTCTGGTTTAGTTAATCCTAAGCAGAAATAAAATAGGGGTTAATTAGGGCGTGGGTCCCAGGTGTCAGTGGCTAACTAAACTAACCTAATTTAATTAGCACTAACCTAGGTTAAACTAATTAAATTTAAACCTAAACTAGATTAATTAGCCGGGCAGGGCCCGCATGTCATAGACCCAGGGGAGGTCAAGTCCCCTGGTCAACCGGGGCTAAAACACCGGTGGTCAAAGCGGTCAACCCGTCGGCGACTCGACGCCGGCGAGGCCAGACGCGGCAGAGGGCCTCGGATTTGTTGGAAATATGCCCTAGAGGCAATAATAAATTAGTTATTATTATATTTCCTTGTTCATGATAATCGTTTATTATCCATGCTAGAATTGTATTGATAGGAAACTCAGATACATGTGTGGATACATAGACAACACCATGTCCCTAGTAAGCCTCTAGTTGACTAGCTCGTTGATCAATAGATGGTTACGGTTTCCTGACCATGGACATTGGATGTCATTGATAATGGGATCACATCATTAGGAGAATGATGTGATGGACAAAGACCCAATCCTAAGCCTAGCACAAGATCATGTAGTTCGTATGCTAAAGCTTTTCTAATGTCAAGTATCGTTTCCTTAGACCATGAGATTGTGCAACTCCCGGATACCGTAGGAGTGCTTTGGGTGTGCCAACCATCACAACGTAACTGGGTGGCTATAAAGGTGCACTACGGGTATCTCTGAAAGTGTTTGTTGGGTTGGCACGAATCGAGACTGGGATTTGTCACTCCGTGTAAACAGAGAGGTATCTCTGGGCCCACTTGGTAGGACATCATCATAATGTGCACAATGTGATCAAGGAGTTGATCATGGGATGATGTGTTACGAAACGAGTAAAGAGACTTGCCGGTAACGAGATTGAACAAGGTATCAGGATACCGACGATCGAATCTCGGGCAAGTATCGTACCGCTAGACAAAGGGAATTGTATACGGGATTGATTAAGTCCTTGACATCGTGGTTCATCCGATGAGATCATCGTGGAACATGTGGGAGCCAACATGGGTATCTAGATCCCGCTGATGGTTATTGACCGGAGAGTCATCTCGGTCATGTCTGCATGTCTCCCGAACCCGTAGGGTCTACACACTTAAGGTTCGATGACGCTAGGGTTATAGAGATATTAGTATGCGGTAACCCGAAAGTTTTTCGGAGTCCCGGATGAGATCCCGGACGTCATGAGGAGTTCCGGAATGGTCCGGAGGTAAAGATTTATATATGGGAAGTCTTGTTTTGGTCGCCGGAAAAGTTTCGTGCATTATCGGTATTGTACCGGGAGTGTCGAAAGGGGTCCGGGGGTCCACCTGCCCCGGGGGGGCACATGGGCTGTAGGGGTGTGCGCCTTGGCCTATATGGGCCAAGGGCACAAGCCCCAAGAGGCCCATGCGCCAAGAGATAAGGGAAAGAAAGAGTCCTAAAGGGGGAAGGCACCTCCTAGGTGCCTTGGGGAGGATGGACTCCTCCCTGGCCGCATCCTTCCTTGGAGGAAGGGCCAAGGCTGCGCGCCCTCCCCTCCTCTCCCTTGGCCCTATATATAGTAGGGGGAAGGGAGGGCAGCAACATCTAAGCCCTGGCGCCTCCCTCTCCCTCCCATGACACATCTCCCTCCTCCCGCAGCGCTTGGCGAAGCCCTGTTGGAATCCCGCTACTTCCACCACCACGCCGTCGTGCTGCTGGATCTCCATCAACCTCTCCTCCCCCCTTGCTGGATCAAGAAGGAGGAGACTTCGCTGCTCCGTACGTGTGTTGAACGCGGAGGTGCCGTCCGTTCGGCGCTAGGATCATCGGTGATTTGGATCACGACGAGTACGACTCCATCAACCCCGTTCTCTTGAACGCTTCCGCGCGCGATCTACAAGGGTATGTAGATCCACTCCTCCCTCGTTGCTAGATGACTCCATAGATTGATCTTGGTGACACGTAGGAAAATTTTGAATTATTGCTACGTTCCCCAACAGTGGCATCATGAGCTAGGTCTATGCGTAGTTTCTATGCACGAGTAGAACACAAAGTAGTTGTGGGCGTTGATTTTGTTCAATATGCTTACCGTTACTAGTCCAATCTTGATTCGGTGGCATTGTGGGATGAAGCGGCCCGGACCGACCTTACACGTACTCTTACGTGAGACTGGTTCCACCGACTGACATGCACTAGTTGCATAAGGTGGCTAGAGGGTGTCTGTCTCTCCCACTTTAGTCGGATCGGATTCGATGAAAAGGGTCCTTATGAAGGGTAAATAGCAATTGGCATATCACGTTGTGGTTTTTGCGTAGGTAAGAAACGTTCTTGCTAGAAACCCATAGCAGCCACGTAAAACATGCAAACAACAATTAGAGGACGTCTAACTTGTTTTTGCAGGGTATGCTATGTGATGTGATATGGCCAAAGGATGTGATGAATGATATATGTGATGTATGAGATGATCATGTTCTTGTAATAGGAATCACGACTTGCATGTCGATGAGTATGACAACCGGCAGGAGCCATAGGAGTTGTCTTAATTTATTTATAACCTGCGTGTCAACATAAACGTCATGTAATTACTTTACTTTATTGCTAACCGTTAGCTATAGAAGTAGAAGTAATAGTTGGCGAGACAACTTCATGAAGACACGATGATGGAGATCATGATGATGGAGATCAGGGTGTCATGCCGGTGACGATGATGATCATGGAGCCCCGAAGATGGAGATCAAAAGGAGCAATATGATATTGGCCATATCATGTCACTATTTGATTGCATGTGATGTTTATCATGTTTATACATCTTATTTGCTTAGAACGACGGTAGTAAATAAGATGATCCCTCATTAAAATTTCAAGAAAGTGTCCCCCCTAACTGTGCACCGTTGTGAAAGTTCGTCGTTTCGAAGCACCACGTGATGATCGGGTGTATAGATTCTTATGTTCGAATACAACGGGTGTTGACGAGCCTAGCATGTACAGACATGGCCTCGGAACACATGCGAAACACTTAGGTTAACTTGACGAGCCTAGCATGTACAGACATGGCCTCGGAACACAAGAGACCGAAAGGTCGAGCATGAGTCCTATGGTAGATACGATCAACATGAAGATGTTCACCGATGTTGACTAGTCCGTCTCACGTGATGATCGGACACGGCCTAGTTGACTCGGATCATGTAATCACTTAGATGACTGGAGGGATGTCTATCTGAGTGGGAGTTCATAAGATGAACTTAATTATCCTGAACATAGTCAAAAAGGTCTTCGCAAATTATGTCGTGGCTCACGTTTCTGTTCTACTATTTAGATATGTTCCTAGAGAAAATTTAGTTGAAAGTTGATAGTAGCAATTATGCGGACTAGGTCCGTAAACTGAGGATTGTCCTCATTGCTTCATAGAAGGCTTATGTCCTTAATGCACCGCTCAGTGTGCTGAACCTCGAACGTTGTCTGTGGATGTTGCGAACATCTAACATACACGTTTTGATGACTACATGATAGTTCAGTGCATAATGCTAAATGGTTTAGAATTGAGGCACCAAAGATGTTTTTGAAACATCGCAGAACATATGAGATGTTCCAAGGACTGAAATTGGGATTTCAGGCTCGTGCCCACGTCAAGAGGTATAAGACCTCCGACGATTTTCTTAGCCTGCAAACTAAGGGAGAAAAGCTTAATTGTTGAGCTTGTGATCAGATTGTCTGAGTACAACAATCATTTGAATCGAGTGGGAGTTGATCTTCCAGATGAGATTGTGATGTTTCTCCGAAGTCATTACCACCAAGCTGCTAGAGCTTCGTGATGAACTATAATATATCAGGGACATATATGATGATCCTTGAGATATTCGCGATGTTTGACACCACAAAAGTAGAAATCAAGAAGGAGCATCAATTGTTGATGGTTGGTGAAACCACTAGTTTCAAGAAGGGCAAGGGCAAGAAAGGATACTTCATGAAACGGCAAATCAACTGCTGCTCTAGTGAAGAAATCCAAGGTTGAAGCCAAACCCGAGACTAAGTGCTTCTGTAATAAGGGGAACAGCCACTGGAGCAGAATTACCCTAGATACTTGGTAGATGAGAAGGCTGGCAAGGTCGATAGAAGTATATTGGATATACATTGTGTTAATGTGTACTTTACTAGTACTCCTAGTAGCACCAGGGTATTAGATACCGGTTCGGTTGCTAAGTGTTAGTAACTCGAAATAAAAGCTATGGAATAAACGGAGACTAGCTAAAGGTGAGCTGACGATATGTGTTGGAAGTGTTTCCAAGGTTGATATGATCAAGCATCGCACGCTCCCTCTACCATCGAGATTGGTATTAAAACCTAAATAATTGTTATTTGGTGTTTGCGTTGAGCATAGACATGATTGGATTATGTCTATCGCGATACGGTTATTCATTTAAGGAGAATAATGGTTACTCTGTTTATTTGAATAATACCTTCAATGGTCTTGCACCTAAAATAAATGGTTCATTGAATCTCGATCATAGTGATACACATGTTCATGCCAAAAGATATAAGATAGTAATGATAGTACCACCTACTTGTGGCACTGCCACTTAAGTCATATCGGTATAAAACACATGAAGAGGCTCCATGTTGATGGATCTTTGGACTCATTCATTTTTGAAAGGATTGAGACATGCGAACCATGTTTGTTGGTAGATATGCATGAAGAAACTCTATACAAATGGATCGTTTGGACTCACTTGATTTTGAATCACTTGGGACATGCAAATCATACCACATGGGCAAGATGACTAGAAAGCAACTTGTTGGAAGTAATACATTTTGATGTGTGCAGTCCAATGAGTGCTGAGGCGTGTAGTGGATATCGTTATGTTCTTACTTCACAGATGATTTGAGTAGATGTTGAGTATATTTACTTGATGAATCACGAGTCTGAATTATTGAAAGGTTCAAGTAATTTCAGGGTGAAGTTGAAAGATCGTCATGACAAGAGGATAAAATATCTATGATATGATCATAGAGATGAATATCTAAATTACGAGTTTGGCACAGAATTAAGACATTGTGGAAATTGTTTCACAACTAATACAGCCTGGAACACCATAGTGTGATGGTGTGTCCGAACATCATAACTGCACCCTATTGGATATGATGCATACCATGATGTCTCTTATCGAATTACCACGATAGTTTATGGGTTAGGCATTAGAGACAACCACATTCACTTTAAATAGGGCACCACGTAATTCCGATGAGATGACACCGTATGAACTATGGTTTAGAGAAACCTAAGCTGTCATTTCTTAAAAGTTTGGGGCTGCGACGCTTATGTGAAAAAGTTTCAGGCTGATAAGCTCGAACCCAAAGCGGATAAATGCATCTTCATAGGACACCCAAAACAGTTGGGTATACCTCCTGTCTCAGATCCGAAAGCAATAAGGGATTGTTTCTAGAATCGGGTCCTTTCTCGAGGAAAAGTTTCTCTCGAAAGAATTGAGTGGGAGGATGGTGGAGACTTGATGAGGTTATTGAACCGTCTCTTCAACTAGTGTGTGGCAGGGCACAGGAAGTTGTTCCTGTGGCACCTACAACAATTGAAGTGGAAGCTTATGATAGTGATCATGAAACTTCAGATCAAGTCACTACCAAACCTCGTGGGATGACAAGGATGCGTACTACTTCAGAGTGGTACGTGATCCTGTCTTGGAAGTCATGTTGCTAGACAACAATGAACCTACGAGCCATGGAGAAGCGATGGTGGGCCCGGATTCCGATAAATGGCTCGAGGCCATAAAATCCGAGATAGGATCCATGTATGAAAACAAAGTGTAGACTTTGGAAGAACTACTTGATGGTCGTAAGGCTGTTAGGTACATATGGATTTTGAAAGGAAGACGGACAATGATGGTAAGTATCACCATTAAGAAAGCTCGACTTGTCGTTAAGATGTTTTCCGACAAGTTCAAGGAGTTGACTACGATGAGACTTTCTCACTCGTAGCGATGCTAAGAGTCTGTTGGAATTATATTAGCGATTACTGCATTATTTATGAAATCTTGCAGATAGGATGTCAAAACATTGTTTCCTCGACGATTTTCTTGAGGAAAGGTTGTATGTGATACAACCGGAAGGTTTTGTCAATCCTGAAAGATGCTAATAAGTATGCAAAGCTCCAGCAATCCTTCTAAGGACTGGAGTAAGCATCTCGGAGTTGGAATGTACGCTTTGATGAGATGATCAAATATTTTGGGTTTATACAAAGTTTATGAGAAACTTGTGTTTCCAAAGAAGTGAGTGGGAGCACTATAGAATTTCTGATGAGTATATGTTGTTGACATATTATGGATCAGAAATGATGTAGAATTACTGGAAAGCATATAGGGTTATTTGGAAAGTGTTTTTCAATGGAAAGCCTGGATTAAGCTACTTGAACATTGAGCATCAAGATCTATAAGGATAGATCAAAACGCTTAATGGTACTTTCAAATGAGCACATACCTTGACATGATCTTGAAGGGGTTCAAGATGGATCAGTCAAAGAAGGAGTACTTGCCTGAGTTGTAAGGTATGAAGTTAAGACTTAAAGCTCGACCACGGTAGAAGAAAGAGGAAGGACGAAGGTCGTCCCCTATGCTTTTGTCATAGGCTCTATACGGTATGCCATGCTGAGTACCGCACCTGAAATGTGCCTTGCCATGAGTCAGTCAAGGGGTACAAGAGTGATCTAAGAATGGATCACAGGACAGCGGTCAAAGTTATCCTTAGTAACTAGTGGACTAAGGAATTTTCTCGATTATGGAGGTGGTAAAAGAGTTCGTCGTAAAGGGTTACGTCGATGCAAGCTTAACACCTATCCGGATAGCTCTGAGTAGAGATACCGGATACGTATAATGGAGCAACAATTTAGAATAGCTCCAAGTAGAACAGTTATTTGAAATGGCTCCAAAAATATAGCGTAGTAGCTGCATCTACAAGATGACATAGAGATTTGCGAAGTACATACGGATCTGAAAGATTCAGACCCGTTGACTATAACATCTCTCACAAGCATAAAATGATCAAACCCAGAACTCATCGAGTGTTGATCACATGGTAATGTGAACTAGATTATTGACTCTAGTAAACTCTTTGGGTGTTAGTCACGTGGGGATGTGACCTTGAGTGTTAATCACATATCGATGTGAACTGGATTATTGACTCTAGTGCAAGTGGGAGACTGTTGGAAATATGCCCTAGAGGCAATAATAAATTAGTTATTATTATATTTCCTTGTTCATGATAATCGTTTATTATCCATGCTAGAATTGTATTGATAGGAAACTCAGATACATGTGTGGATACATAGACAACACCATGTCCCTAGTAAGCCTCTAGTTGACTAGCTCGTTGATCAATAGATGGTTACGGTTTCCTAACCATGGACATTGGATGTCATTGATAACGGGATCACATCATTAGGAGAATGATGTGATGGACAAAGACCCAATCCTAAGCCTAGCACAAGATCATGTAGTTCGTATGCTAAAGCTTTTCTAATGTCAAGTATCGTTTCCTTAGACCATGACATTGTGCAACTCCCGGATACCGTAGGAGTGCTTTGGGTGTGCCAAACTTCACAACGTAACTGGGTGGCTATAAAGGTGCACTACGGGTATCTCCGAAAGTGTCTGTTGGGTTGGCACGAATCGAGACTGGGATTTGTCACTCCGTGTAAACGGAGAGGTATCTCTGGGCCCACTCGGTAGGACATCATCATAATGTGCATAATGTGATCAAGGAGTTGATCACGGGATGATGTGTTACGAAACGAGTAAAGAGACTTGCCAGTAACGAGATTGAACAAGGTATCGGGATACCGATGATCGAATCTCGGGCAAGTATCGTACCGCTAGACAAAGGGAATTGTATACGGGATTGATTAAGTCCTTGACATCGTGGTTCATCCGATGAGATCATCGTGGAACATGTGTGAGCCAACATGGGTATCCAGATCCCGCTGATGGTTATTGACCGGAGAGTCATCTCCGTTATGTCTGCATGTCTCCCGAACCCGTAGAGTCTACACACTTAAGGTTCGGTGACGCTAGGGTTATAGAGATATTAGTATGCGGTAACCCGAAAGTTGTTCGGAGTCCCGGATGAGATCCCGGACGTCACAAGGAGTTCTGGAATGGTTCGGAGGTAAAGATTTATATATGGGAAGTCTTGTTTTGGTCGCCGGAAAAGTTTCGCGCATTATCGGTATTGTACCGGGAGTGTCGAAAGGGGTCCGGGGGTCCACCTGCCCCGAGGGGCCACATGGGCTGTAGGGGTGTGCGCCTTGGCCTATATGGGCCAAGGGCACCAGCCCCAAGAGGCCCATGCGCCAAGAGATAAGGGAAAGAAAGAGTCCTAAAGGGGGAAGGCACCTCCTAGGTGCCTTGGGGAGGATGGACTCCTCCCTGGCCGCACCCTTCCTTGGAGGAAGGGCCAAGGCTGTGCCCCCCCCTCTCCCTTGGCCCTATATATAGTGGGGGGAAGGGAGGGCAGCAACATCTAAGCCCTGGCGCTCCCCTCTCCCTCCCATGACACATCTCCCTCCTCCCGCAGCGCTTGGCGAAGCCCTGTTGGAATCCGCTACTTCCACCACCACGCCGTCGTGCTGCTGGATCTCCATCAACCTCTCCTCCCCCCTTGCTGGATCAAGAAGGAGGAGACGTCGCTGCTCCGTACGTGTGTTGAACGCGGAGGTGCCGTCCATTCGGCGCTAGGATCATCGGTGATTTGGATCACGACGAGTACGACTCCATCAACCCCGTTCTCTTGAACGCTTCCGCACGTGATCTACAAGGGTATGTAGATCTACTCCTCCCTCGTTGCTAGATGACTCCATAGATTGATCTTGGTGACACGTAGGAAAATTTTGAATTATTGCTACGTTCCCCAACAGGATTTGGTCCTCCGGTGACCAAATCGACGGCGGAGACGTGCTACGTGGAGATGGGGGGCTGCCGCATCCAAGGGTACAGGTGGTTGGACAAGGGGACATCGTAAACGACGCCGGCGAGCTCGACAGCGGCGGCCGGAGTTCGGTGGGCTCGGGGCCATCGTTGCGACGGCCGTGGTGGCTCGTGCGGGGCACCTATGTGCTCTACGCGGCGCGGGGAGGGAGCTGGGCAGGACGGCCGGACCAGTAGATGGCCAAAGACACATCGGCGGCGAGCACAGGCGGTGATGCGTGCGGGCGAGCTCAAGGTAGCGCGTACGATGCACACAAGCGAAAACGGAAAGGGGGGAAGGATCAGTGGCTCACTGCAGGTGCAGGCGAGCGAACGGCGAGCTCGGGGAGGCAGAGACGGCGACGAAACGGCGATGGGGATCTCAGCGTCGGGAGGTTGAAGACGAGCTCGGTGAGGTCGTCCGGGGGCTTCAGGCGTCGCGCGGCTCGGTGAGAAGGTTGAGGAAGAAGTGGCGGGGCTTCTGGGCGCATCGGCGGGGCGTGGGGTGGCCGGTGGCCGCGGCAGAGCACGGCGGCACCCTCTGGTGTGCTCGGGAAGAGAGGGGGAGGGAGCCAGAGGAGGGGAGGAGTTGCGGGTGTGAGAGAGAGGTCAGGGGGGGCGCGTGGCCTCGTCTGGAGCCGTCCGGGGCGTCGGTAGAAGCAGGAGGTGGCTCGGGCGCGTGGACGCGCGCATCGAGCATGCGACTCTTGTCCTTCTGGCGAGAGGAGGGAGATGACTGGCATCGGCCAGCTGGACTGGGCCGTGCTGGGCCAGGCCAGCTAGGCGCCAGGTTAGTTTCCTTTCTCTCTCTCTTTTCTGTTTTCTATTTATTTTGTTTCGTTTTGATTTAGTAAAATACTAAACCATTTTATAAAATCCTGGAAAAAATTAGGGGTGCTGTCTGAATTATTCCAGTGACCCATAACAACTTCCAACATTTTTGGAGCACCTAAAATATATATAGCATTTAAATAGCTCCAATTCAAATATGTTTGAATTAATTCAAAGCCCAAATATGTCCTGCAAAAATGTAAACCATTTTTGGTAGATGCTTCCACCTCAATCCAGAAATGTTGAACATTTTTAGAGGGCATTTTGAGTTCAATGAAAAATATTTTATTTTGACCCTAGTTGAATTCATTTGGTGCTAGGGTTTAAGCATCCCCATTTCAAGATTAATTGAAATTGAAAAAGATGCATGGATGCAATGCCACTAATTACAAGAAGATTTCTAGGGATGTGACGGCCACGAGGGTGGAGGGCGCGCCCAGGGGGTGGGCGCGCCCCCTGCCTCGTGGCCTCCTCGCAGGTCCCCCGACGTGCACTCCAAGTCTTCTGGGCTTTATTCCTTCCAAAAAAGAGTTCCGTGAAGTTTCAGGTCAATTGGACTCTGTTTGATTTTCCTTTTCTTCGAAACCCTAAAACAGGGTAAAAACAAAAACTGGCACTGGGCTCTGGGTTAATAGGTTAGTCCCAAAAATGATATAAAAGTGTATAATAAAGCCCATAAACATTAAAAACAGTAGATAATATAGAATGGAGCAATCAAAAATTATAGATATGTTGGAGACGTATCAGTGGACAAGACCAGAGGCACGTGGTCACACCCGATCCTAGTTTCGGCGACCAACGAGCACATAGGGAACCACAGCTCCCAGTCGGCCGTAACAAACACCCTATCTAGAACAGACCGCACCGGCGATAGTTGTTTGTTGGTCCAGGTGAACCGCGCTCCAGACCTGGCCACTTCCCTAAGTGCCATGGCTGCGATCGCATTGTTGAACATGGCGACTCTATTCCAGTTAATGTTAGCATTGTTCTTGTCCGCACTCGAGCGGATTAAGTTGAAGTCGCCCCCCATCACCATTGGCAAATGTTGGGCTTCCACAGAACCCACCCTGGCCTGAAGCTCGTTCAGGAATTCTAGCGAGCACGAGTGGTCAGCTGGGCCGTACACCACAAGCATCACCCATTCCCGCATAGACGCCCTATGTCTAACGTGGGCAGAAATAAAAAATGTGCCTGTCTCCCAAGACAGAACCTCAAAGCAAAGGTTGCTTAAACCCATGAGCAAGCCACCAGAGTGGCCGCGGGCCGGGAACCAATGCCACACGAAGCGCTCCAGGGGATCAATTGCCAGCAACTCGTGATGCCGAAACTCAGCCTTAATGGTTTCCTGGATGCCTACCACGTCAATGCCCTCATTGTGCAAATACTCCTTAAGCTAGGTCCATCTCCCAGCGTGGCCGAAGCCACGTATGTTCCAAAAGACGAAACGCATCAAATAATGCGGTTACGGAGGCGGATCCTGCGCGAGGTCACCGCTTTTGCCACACGCCTCATCCTTTGGGGCAGACGAGGGGGAGAGACGGTATCCTCCCCTGCGGATACCGTGCTCTGATCGGGCAGCGCAGCCATGGACAAGGGTGCCCCTGCTCCCTCTGCCGTTGTGGCCGCGCGCGCAGCTGCAGCACTAGCAAGTGTTACCTGCGCTAGTTCCTTCGCACGAACTAAAGATATTAGCGAACGGGCATCTCCCTCACACACCAAGTCCACCCCACTATCCCCCAAAATAGCCCCCAGATGCGTGTCCGAGAAAGATTCTAGAATCGTAAAACGAGAGGAGGGGGGATTACCGTCAATCTCCATGTTCTTCTCGGCCTGCAGAAGTTGCGCGTGTTGGAGCGAAGGCATGTTGCCCTTGGCTCCCTTGGGGCGACCACTGGTGCGCGTCGGGGTAGGGTTCGTGGCCACCGTCTTGGAGCAACGCGCCTTGATCACCGGGAGCGCCACAGCCTCCGCCCGCAGGGCAGCGACTAGTCCCAACGAGGCAGCCGCAAGACCGCCAACAGCCGGGGCCAGCAGAGAAGCCAAGGCCATGACCGCCTGCTTAGGCGTAGGTGGCGCGCCCAAATTCTCCATCGGAGGGATCGACGCCACCTTGCGGCCTGCGGTCTTCTTCACCTACCTCACCGACCCGCTCTTGCTCGCACCTCCAGAGGAGGGGGACAGCCACATGGCGGAGCCGCCCCCTGGTCTCCACCCCCGAGCCCCGGGGAGCGCACGTCTGGCAGGAGAGAGGAGCGACGCCCAGAGTCGCACGAGGCCGTCACTCCCCGTTCCGCCTCAGAGTCGAGGGCCAGATTGGACCCGTACTGGTTCACCTCCAGGAGTGCGCCCGTCGCGCCGGGAGGCGCAGACGCAGCCGCCCCCGAGCCCTTGGGAGTACCCGTCGTCTTGTCCAGGGACTTGTCGTGGATGCCCAGCTTGTCCCACGCCGCAGTGTCGATGGAGTCATCGCCCATGCTCTTGTCGTTGTCGTGGTCCGCATCTTTGTCCTTGTCGCCGGGGCCTTTGCCATTGGAAGGTGGGGGTGGTGGAGGTGCCGCGCCGCGCCCCGGCGCCGCTAGCTCTGGCTCCAGCTTGATGTCGTACCCATCGCCGTTGAACCATAGTTCGACACAACCGCGCAGCTTGTCAGGTGCACGGCAGGCGAACCGCATTCGCACCGGACCCACCCGGATCAGGGACAACTCGTCGGCCGGAATGGGGCGGCCGATCATGGTGGTGGCCGCCATGAGCCGATCGACCCGTCGTTGCTTGGGGGGGGGCGCCCCACAACTTCACCCACACCTCGGGCATGGTCATGGCCTTGGGTTCCTCCTCGCGCGCCTCCCGGATCTCCGCCATGATATTGTTGAGGGAGAGGAACAGCTTTCCGCTGCGCGTCGCCATCCTTAGCATCGCCTTGTTGGGAAACACCATCGAGAACCGGTCCACGCCGACCGGAAGCACCTGCCAATCCCATTCTCCCTCGAAGAGGTACGGCAGCTCTGCCTCAAGAACCACAGAGGAGAGCAGGCCCGGAGCGGCAGAGATGAAGGCCGCATCCGAGCCCAGCCCCTCGACCTCAGCAGCGTCCTTCGGGCCCTCCATGAACGACAGGCAGAAGAACCCCTGGCCCGGGATCGCGTTCCCCATGATCTGCAGCTGCAGCGGCCTGCCACGGGTCGAGCAGTAGGCCGAGGCGTGGCCTTCTTCTTGACAGAGGATGCAGAGGGGCTTGAACGCGCACTCACTCTGGAAATGGCCGACCCGCCCACACTTGAAGCACTCCGGCCCGTCCGCTGCCTCCACCTCCACTAGGATTGGCTCTGTCGCCGTGCCCTTGGACGAAGACGGTGCCCCCGTCAGCGCAGACGTAGCCCGGCGCAGATCCGCCACGGGCCCCGGCCGCTGCTTCTGCTTCTTGGCGTAGGGGTCGCCGACCCGGTCGCCGCCGAGAGGGTGCTGCATCTCCTTACGCTTCAGCTCCTTCTTCTTCTCGAGGCCGCGCCGCCGGTGCTCCTCCTTCTTTTGATGCTTGTGCTCCTGCTCCTTGATCCACCATGGGGGCGGCGGCCCCCAACCACCTGCTTCCGCCTCCTGGATTGTGAGCTGCATCTTAGCCTTGGCGCGCAGGTCGCGCTCGCGCTGCCTCTCGGCTTCTGGGTCCAGGGGAGGCGACATCGGTGGCTTCTCCCCGCGCCGCTCCCCGCGCGAGCCCATCTGCACCACCTCGGCGAAAGAGCGACGAAGAGGAGGGGGAGGGGATAGGCAACGCAGCCGACGGGCTTGCTTTCCGAAGCGGCGGATCTGAGCAGTGGTGGCTGGAAAACCTAAGGAGGGATCTAGCGCGCCCCGGCGCACCCACATCCATTTATAGGGGAGGCGGGAAGGCAACCCTAGCAACGCGTCGACCGACCGGGCCGCGGGCCGCAAAGGCGCCCCCTGGGCCGCCTCCAACGCACTGCCAGCCCGCAGCACCAGGTCCAACCCCACCCCTGTGGAGCCAGGCCCCGAGGGGAGCACATCGGGCCCCCCAACTAGACCGGGCGGCCCAACTGACGCCAGCGGCCCACCAATGGACCGCGGCCCAGCCACGGAAACCCTAACGGTTTCCCCTCCGAGCGGAGACGACGCCAATCCGCCGCCGCCGCCCTGCGCGCCCATCGCCGGCCGCCGAGGCTCCGCGTCCAGCCGAGCTAGCTCTTGCGCCGCGGCCTCCCTCGCCGCTGTCAGGAGCGCAAGGGCACCCGCCCCCTGGTGACCCCGTGGTACCCCGCCACGCGATGCCGCTTGGTGACCCACGCCGCGGCCACCGGGCGCAAAACGCCGGCGCCGGCCCGCCCTACCGGAAGCTCCCTGCTCCTCGGCGTGCGTGACATAGTCAGCCAGCGAGCACGACGAACGTGCCCGCGTCGAAATCGAACTCGCACTCCCACCCTCACTCACATGGCTTACCTCGTCGTTGTCCGAGCTTTCCCCCGCCAACGCCCAGAAGTGGCTGCCGCCCGACGGCGCCGGGCAGTGGAGGGGTGCAGCGTGCACCGCCCTGCCCCCCGCGCCCTTCCGCACCGCCGTCCACTCCTCGTCGGAGCAGACCGCCTCCTCCACCCGGACACCGAGCGTGTCGCCGCTGCCTCCTGACCGTACAGGAGCCGTTGGGAGCGCCATCATGGTTCCGACGACACTCTCACACATACATGATGCAGATACATGGGTTTTAATAGCCGGACTCACACGACTATCACGCACCCACTAACTACTACATGCACACACGCCGGCCAAGCCACACACAAATGGCTTGATCCGTTTTTGACTCCGCACTACCTACCTTCATGCATGCACGTGCAGCACTAACTAGCCGAACCTCACGCAACGGCCACACAGCTCGGCCGTTTACCTCCATGCATGTAGTCTGCCACTAACAAACACTTGACCACACTAATATGCATGTACATCACTAAGTCTAACTAAATCATGTCACGGCCACTCATCTCCTGGCTTGCCGATTTGCTCGCCTGCACTCGCTCTATCTCTGTGTTGCTGATCCGGCCGCTTCGCCATGTTGCCGAGCATGCAACGAATCATCACTTAGTAACACTAATGCAACTCTACATCTCTATGACCAGTGCAACAGATTAAACATGATCTAATCCTATATGCTTAATACTAATAACAAGATTAGTTCCAACAGTAACTCCAGTTAATACCACGGCAGAACTGAACAATAATGATTAATCTTGCTCTCCCCTACCTACAATTTCGAAATTTCCTTATGGACGCATGCCCTCCATCGATGAAGTCCAGCAACGAGATTAAATAATATTTTCTACAGTTTTTTGCAAATTACACGAAGAAGTAACCTAGGTATATTATAATTAAACCATCATCACCTAGAGGATATGTTCTATGGGACTGAAAATGACTCTTGTCCCATCTTTGGTCAATTTCCTACCCTTCGCGAGCAAGAGGAGATCTTGTATGACAAACTATCTTTGTTTCTTATCTTTGCACTGGATGCTGGATATGCGTTGTTCCGTTATCTGATGATAGTGGAACCCGGCCATAAGGTAGTAATTCAGTGTTTTTGTTAGTACGTGGCCATCTGATATGGCCATAAATTACTTACTTCCTCCGTCCCATAATATAAGAATGTTTTCCTCCGTTCCATAATATAAAAACGTTTTTGACACTAGCGTAGTGTTAAAAATGTTTTTATATTATGGGACGGAGGGAGTACCATTCAGTGATTCTGCAAAGTATCCCTATGTTGTTGATAACTCTGGTTATATGAGATTTCAGTTTCACTGATTTGGAAACTATTTTTCAGGTCAAGTCGGTGTGTCCAGCATATTAGCCGAAGCTAAGTTGTATACTCAGTCTTTGCTGCTTCATTAATTGGCCGGACATTCGCGATCTAAAGCCTGTGGCCAGAAAATTTCCAGGTATTCGTGGGGAAAAAGATTCCAATTGGACTGGTTTAGGATGTTTCCAAGTTGGAACACTGTTCTGTTCCACCACATGGACAGTCAGACTTCTCATTTGGTAGCATGCGTACTGTGTATTTGATATGTATTTCATTTGATACGTAGCAAGCCGGCTCATTTTGACCCCTCAACCTTCAGAGATAAGGTCTTCCTGTGAGAGTCGACCATCTCCTCGTTCGTCCAGATCCACTCCATGGCGATATGTGCTACAAGCATACAAATATGAGAAAGATGCTTCATAAATTGTATTGTCACATCAATTCCTAAGAGGTATGTTTGGCTCAATCATGACCGTCTTTATATCTTACTGAACTTCTATACTTCCGTTAGTGGATGATTTTCTATAGGTTTGCGTTCTGGCATTCTTATTCTTTGGTTCTATGCATCAATAGGTTTCCACCTATTCTCCTGGTGTTATTCCTTTTCTCTGTCAGAAAGCTTATGCAGAGTTACCCAATGCCTGCCCAGCTCCAGTTAGTAGTACCACGGCAGAACTGAACAATAGTGATTAATTTTGCACTCTCCTTCGACCTTTCCTTATGGATGTATTCCCTCCATCAATGAAGCCCAGCAACAAATTAAATAATTTTCTTAAATTTTGTGCAAATTACTGAAGAACCATCCTAGGTTTATTATAATTATGAAAACGTGACAATGTTTATTCTTCATCACCTAGAGACTATGTTATGTTATTCGATATGCGAAGTCGAGCACTCTTACTTGTGCGACTGACGGAAGCGCCTTACCTCGATGTGAGGGACGCGTTAAGTGTTATATGGAGCAGGGGCGCACCTCCCTGATAGCGCATACATTGCGGTAGTTTAGATCTTCTAGGAAGATTATATCTTGGGGAGGAAGCGATAAGAGAGAGGTTACAATATGAGATATGAGATAAACATCCAAACAACCTACTCTATCTATCTCTATCCTGCGCCGGTGTGGGGCTCAATGAACGTGACATGTTTACATGTTTGACACCCTCCCTTAATCACAACTTCATCAACTTGAGATTATGCTTGAAGTCCTCAAAGCTTCTAACAGATGGGGCCTTTGTGAATCCATCTGCTATCTGATCTCTGGAATGCACAAACCGAATGTTAAGTTGCTTTTGAGCCACTCTTTCTCTGATAAAATGGAAATCAATCTCTATATGCTTTGTTCTGGCATGGAAAACAGGGTTAGCAGATAAGTATGTGGCGCCTAAGTTATCACACCACAAACAGGGAGCCTTGGCACTTTTCACACCAAGCTCCTTTAGCATGGACTGCACCCATATGATCTCAGCTGTAGCATTAGCTAATGCTTTGTATTCTGCCTCTGTACTTGATCTGGAGACCGTGGCCTGTTTTCTTGCACACCATGAAATCAAGTTAGGGCCAAAGAAAACTGCAAAGCCACCAGTGGAACGTCTGTCATCTAGGCATCCTGCCCAATCAGAATCTGAGAAGGCACTCACAAGTGTAGATGAAGATTTGCTGAGATTGAGACCAATATTAAGAGTGTTTTTGACATATCTGACTATGCGTTTTGCAGCAGTCCAATGAACTGTAGTGGGTGCATGGAGGAATTGGCAAACTTTATTGACAGCAAATGAGATATCAGGTCTTGTAAGTGTTAAATATTGAAGTGCACCTACTAGACTTCTGTATTTTGTGCTGTCATCTTGGCTCAAGGGCTGCCCTTTTGTAAGAGATAGCTTTTCAGAACTAGACAATGGAGTGGGTGAGGGTTTACAACCTTGTAAGCCAGCTTTCTTCACCAAGTTTGTTGCATACTTTTCTTGGGAGAGATGAATACCATTCTCATGCTTCTTTACTTCTATTCCCAGAAAATAATGCAACTCTCCAAGATCCTTGAGAGCAAACTCTGCACTAAGATCTTTCAAAAGTCCTATGACAGTCTCATCAGATGAACTTGTAACAATAATATCATCAACATATATGAGAACAAATATGTGTGTGTTGCATTTATTGTAGATGAACAATGAGGTGTCAGACTTAGAAGGGACAAAACCAAGTGTTTGCATTTTTTGACTGAATCGGGAATACCACGCCCTAGGAGCTTGCTTCAACCCATATAGTGCCTTATCAAGTTTGCACACGTGAGAAGGTGCATTCTTGTTTTCAAACCCAGGAGGTTGTTTCATGTACA
Source organism: Triticum aestivum (assembly GCF_018294505.1). Classification (NCBI taxonomy): domain Eukaryota; kingdom Viridiplantae; phylum Streptophyta; class Magnoliopsida; order Poales; family Poaceae; genus Triticum; species Triticum aestivum. The sequence continues at coordinate 633,417,606 of NC_057806.1, forward strand.
CTTCCTCTTCCAGAACACTATGAAGAAACGCGTTCTGTACATCAAGTTGTCTGAGACTCCAGCCTCTAGAAACTGCAATAGACAACACAAGACGAATGGTGGCAGCTTTTACAACAGGACTAAAGGTGTCCTCGTAGTCTATGCCATACCGTTGTTTAAAGCCCTTTGCCACAAGTCTTGCTTTGTAGCGATCTATGGTTCTATCAGATTTTCTCTTGATCCTAAAAACTCACTTACAATCAATAAGATTTTTACCTTTCTGTGGGGAACCAAGTGCCAGGTTTTATTTTTTTCAGAGCCATGTATTCTTCATTCATGGCTTTTCTCCAATGTTCATCACCAAGTGCTTCTTCAAGTGTATAAGGTTCACCTGGTTCACCTGTTGAACAAATGATACCGTATTTTGTTACATGTTTGTAATCAACAGGTTGAATTACCCCTTTTTGCAGCCATGTACGCCGTGGTGACTGCAAAGAGGATCCCGTGCTGCGTACAGGAGTTTCTGCATGCACCGATCTCAAGGAGGATTCGGGGACAGCAGCGGTGTCCAGCGGCGACAGATCTTCTGTGGCAGGGGACGAAGCAGCGACGCGCACGGGCGAAGCAGCAGTCGTCACAGAAGATCTGGGCTCATCATTGCCCGTGGCCCTCCTGGCGCCAGCAGCGGAGTCCACGCCAGCAGTGGTTGGGCCCGCGCCGGTCGGGCGATGCAGGTCGCGCCGCTTGTAGCAGACCGGTTGGACCGGAAAGCGAGCGCGCGTCGAGCCAGTCGGAGGTGGCCACGCGGTCGAGCGGGGTTGGTGCTGGGCGAGGGGCGCGGTGTCAGGCACAGGAGCGGCCCGGTCGGGCACAGCCGAGATGCGGGTGGGAGCTGACCCCGAGGCAGATCCGCGCAGCCTGTCGACGAATGCAGATCCCGGGGCGGATTCTGTCGGCCCTGCACACACCGATCCCGAGGGGGATTTGTTCCCCGAGCTGGGGCACATGAAATATGGTGTTGTAGCACCATTTTCTTCAGGATTTTCACCGATTTCTTCAGAGTTTCCGTTCCCAGATGCATCTGCACTATCTCCTGTATCATCACACAACTCATGCAACGTGGTGAGTGTTGGGGAACGTAGTAATTTCAAAAAAAAATCCTACGCACACGCAAGATCATGGTGATGCATAGCAACGAGAGGGGAGAGTGTTGTCCATGTACCCTCATAGACCGAAAGCGGAAGCGTTAGCACAACGCGGTTGATGTAGTCGTACGTCTTCACGATCCGGACGATCAAGTACCGAACGTACGACACCTCCGAGTTCAGCACACGTTCAGCCCGATGACGTCCCTCGAACTCCAATCCAGCCGAGTGTTGAGGGAGAGTTTCGTCAGCACGACAGCGTGGTGACGATGTTGATGTTCTACCGACGCAGGGCTTCGCCTAAGCACCACTACAGTATTATCAAGGTGGACTATGGTGAAGGGGCGCACCGCACACGGCCAAGAGATCAATGATCAATTGTTGTGTCTCTAGGGTGCCCCCCTGCCCCCGTATATAAAGGAGCAAGGGGGGTGTGGCCGGCCAAGGGAGAGGGCGCGCCAGGAGGAGTCCTACTCCCACCGGGAGTAGGACTCCCCCCCCCTTCCCTAGTTGGATTAGGACTTGAGGGGGAAGGAGTGGAGGAGAAGGAAGGAAGGGGGGCGCCGCCCCCCTCTCCTTGTCCTATTCGGACTAGGGGGAGGGGCGCGCGGCCAGCCCTTGCCTCCTCTCCTCTCTTCCACCTAGGCCCACTAAGGCCCATTTGATTCCCGAGGGGTTCCGGTAACCTCCCGGTACTCTGGTAAAATCCCGATTTTACCCGGAACACTTCCGATATCCAAACATAGGCTTACAATATATCAATCTTCATGTCTCGACCATTTCGAGACTCCTCGTCGTGTCCGTGATCACATCCGGGACTCCGAACAACCTTCGGTACATCAAAACATATAAACTCATAATATAACTGTCATCGTAACGTTAAGCGTGCGGACCCTACGGGTTCGAGAACTATGTAGACATGACCGAGACACGTCTCCGGTCAATAACTAATAGTGGAACCTGGATGCTCATATTGGCTCCTACATATTCTACGAAGATCTTTATCGGTCAGACTGCATAACAACATACGTTGTTCCCTTTGTCATCGGTATGTTACTTGCCCGAGATTCGATCGTCGGTATCTCAATACCTAGTTCAATCTCGTTACCGGCAAGTCTCTTTACTCGTTCCGTAATACATCATCCTGCAACTAACTCATTAGTTGCAATGCTTGCAAGGCTTAAGTGATGTGCATTACCGAGAGGGCCCAGAGATACCTCTCCGACAATCGGAGTGACAAATCCTAATCTCGAAATACGCCAACCCAACAAGTACCTTCGGAGACACCTGTAGAGCACCTTTATAATCACCCAGTTACGTTGTGACGTTTGGTAGCACACAAAGTGTTCCTCCGGTAAACGGGAGTTGCATAATCTCATAGTCATAGGAACATGTATAAGTCATGAAGAAAGCAATATCAACATACTAAACGATTGAGTGCTAAGCTAACGGAATGGGTCATGTCAATCACATCAGTCTCCTAATGATGTGATCCCGTTAATCAAATGACAACCCATGTCAATGGCTAGGAAACTTAACCATCTTTGATCGACGAGCTAGTCAAGTAGAGGCATACTAGTGACACTCTGTTTGTCTATGTATTCACACATGTATTATGTTTCCGGTTAATACAATTCTAGCATGAATAATAAACATTTATCATGATATAAGGAAATAAATAATAACTTTATTATTTCCTCTAGGGCATATTTCCTTCAGTGAGCGGGTTAGTCATCATAGAGTCAACACATTTATCATCCCTTGAATCAAGAGCAGTGAGAGTGGATGGGAGAATAAGAATTTCTTTGCGAAGCAAGGCACCGGCATTTGGGTGGAGGTCAGAAAATGGAAACTTGGTCTCATCAAAGACTACATCGCGAGAGATGTAGACACGTCCGGAGGAGACATCAAGGCACTTGACCCCCTTGTGTTGAGCACTATACCCAAGGAACACGCACTGTTGGGAGCGAAACATGAGTTTTCTGGTGTTGTAAGGACGGAGATTGGGCCAGCATGCACAGCCGAAAACACATAGAGAAGTGTAGTCTGGTTTGACATGAAGAAGTCGTTCAATGGGAGTTTCATTATTTATAACACGGCTAGGGAGCATATTAATGATATGAACAGCCGTGAGAAAAGCTCCATCCTAGAATTTAAGGGGCATATGGAAGCACCAGCTAGGAGGGCTAGACCAACCTCAACGATGTGTCTATGCTTACGTTCGGCTGCCCCATTTTGTTGGTGAGCATGAGGGCATGACACGTGATGTGATATGCCAAGTGTTGGAAAAAGGAATTGAGTTTCTCATACTCCCCTCCCCCCCAGTCGGATTGGACGGCAATAATCTTGCGGTCAAACTTGCGTTCAACAAGTGCTTGGAAGTTTTGAAAAACTTGAAAGACTTCGGACCTCTTCTTGAGAAGATAAATCCACGAGAATTTGCTATAGTCATCAATAAAGCTAACGTAATATGTGTATCTACCAACTGAGCTAGGAGCAGGGCCCCAAACATCAGAAAATATTAATTGCAAAGGTTGAGTAGAAACACTAGTTGATATGGGATACGGTAACTGATGACATTTTGCTCTTTGGCAAGAATCACAAATAGTCTCAATGTTGCGCTCACCAGCAAACGGGAACTTATTTTTCTTAAGCAAACTTTCAACTAAGGAAAAGGAAGCATGTCCTAAACGATTGTGTCATCGTGTGGACGAGAGCTTGATAGCACCACAAGCTTGTTTATTTGATCTTCGAAACTCCGGAATCAACGGGTAAAGTCCTCGAATGCATCTACCTCGATAGAGGATTCTCCTCGTGGCCTGATCCTTAATCAAGAAGAAAAAGGGGTGAAACTCAATGAAAACATAATTATCAATGGTGATGCGATGAACGGACAGAAGATTCTTATTGGCACTAGGAACATGCAAGATTTTTCGAAGATGAATTTTGCGGGAAGGGGTATGAATAACTGAGTGACCTATGTGACGTATGCTCATACCTGCACCGCTGGCTGTATGGATCTGGTCCTTCCCATGATATTTCTCACGGAGAGTCACCTTCTCTAGCTCGCCCGTGAGATGGTGGCGCCACTATCGAGATACCAGTTGGTATCCATGCCATAGGAGACATCGGCAGCCGCCACCACCTTGTCATCTTCTTCAGATGTCGCCTCGTCCTCATCAAACTGGTACCAACAGTCTTTAGCTGTGTGGCCAGGTTTCCCACAGATTTGACAGCGAATGGCGTCAAGACGAGACCGGCCAGATCCACTGCGCCGCCCCCTGTTGCTGGTGGAGTTGGGACGGCCAGAGCGTGAACCGAAGCCGGTGGCGTTGCTGGGGCCGCCTTGCTTGCCCTTGGGACGAGGAGGACCGTGGTGGCGAGCTGAGTAGCCACCATGCCCGCGGGTGGCCGCGTTCGCAGATGACTTGAAGCCGCCGCCGGAGTTCTGGAAGTGGGCCACGCATTGATCGAAGTTGCTGAGCATGGCAAAGAGCTCGTCGAGGGTGACGGGCATGACGCGGGCGTCGAGAGCTGAGGCCAGGGGCTGGTAGTCCATGTACAGCCCGTGCAGGATGTAGGAGATGAGCTTGTCATCCTGGATGGGTTTGCCCGCCGCGGCGAGTTCATCGGCAAGCCCACGCATGAAGGCGAAGTAGGCAGCGACGGACTGGTTGCCCTTTTGAGCGTTGATGAGGGCGGTGCGAATGTTGTTGACGCGGCTCAAGGACTGCGACGAGAACATGCCCGCCAGTGCCAACCAGAGGCCGTGCGCGGTGGTGATCGCGGTCACCGTGATCAGCACCTCCTTGGAGAGGTTGTCGAGGAGGTAGCCGAGCACCTGCTGGTCCTCCCTGACCCAGATGGGGTGGAGAGGGTTGGGCTCGGAGGTTTCCTTCCCATCCTTGTCCTTGGTGACAAGAAGGGGCGTTGGTTCGGGCATGGTGCCATCGGCATAGCCGAAGAGACCTGCCCCTCTCAGCTGGGGCGTGATCTGAGTACGCCAAAGCACATAGTTCGTGCGAGAGAGTTTCTCCGGAACCTGGCCATTGAGGCTTGCGTGGGAGGTGGCAGAGGAAGACATGGAGGCTAGTGCTACTGGATTTCTGGAAACCTAGACGAGATTGGAAGAGGAGGCTCTGATTACCATGTGCGACTAGGCGGAAGCGTCTTACCTCGATGTGAGGGACGCGTTACGTGTTATATGGAGCAGGGGCACACCTCCCTGATAGCGCATACATTGCGGTAGTTTAGATCTTCTAGGAAGATTACATCTTGGAGAGGAAGAGATAAGAGAGAGGTTACAATATGAGATATGAGATAAACATCCAAACAACCTACTCTATCTATCTCTATCATGTGCCGGTGTGGGGCTCAATGAACGTGACATGTTTACATGTTTGACATTACTCTCTTGATTTATGTGTTGGACTGAAACCAGCTCTTACCCAATCTTTTGGTCAACTTCCTACCCTTCAGCAGCCAGAGGAGATCTTTCATGACAAACTATCTTTAAAACAACACACATCAATGTTTCTTCAGTACATAAGCATCTGATATGGCCACAAATCATTTGGCAATCATTGATTTCTGTAAAGTACTCTTATTTTGTTGATAACTCTGGATATTGAGATCTGAGTTTCACACTTTTGGAAACTATTTTTCAGGTCAAGTCCATGTATCCAGCATACTAGTCGAAGCTAACTGTTATACTCAGTCTCTGCTACTTTACTTTCATAAGATGGACCTTCGAGAAAGTACGGTGACAGAAATGATCCAAAGGGATGACAGATCAAAGTGGTTATCACACAACAATCATAACATAAAATGCTTCACTGAGGGTGAGATAAGAGGAATTACTGGTAACTATGAAACTATCATTGGAAAAGGCGGCTTCGGAGAAGTCTACAAAGGTGTTCTCCAAGATGGAACAACAGTTGCAGTCAAGAAATTTATGTGTAATGTAGAAGAAAATTTTGCCAAAGAGCTGAAAGTCCACTGTGAAATCAACCACAGGAACGTAGTTCGGCTCATAGGCTACTGTGCCGAGGAAAAAGCCCTAATGATAGTCAGCGAGTATATATCTAAAGGGAACCTTGGCGATGTTCTTCACCATGAACGCATTCCCATCCCATTAGATACTCGACTGCGGATCGCGGTGGAGTGTTCAGAGGCATTGTGTTACATGCATTCGCAAATGTATACTCAGGTCATTCATGATGATATCAAGCCTGCCAATATACTATTAGAGCATCTTCAACAGCCGCGTCAAAAGACGCGCGCGGGGTAAATTAGCTTTATAGCACGTGCGGGACGTTTACGCGCGCTCTAGCGGTGGCGGGAACGATTGCGCGCGCGGGAAAAGGCGGCCGCTCGCGCGCTACATTTGGCGCGCCGCGTCCGGCGCACCTATAAATTGCAGCGCCTCCGCCGCTCTCTTCATCGCCCTTTGCCGCTCTCTCCGTCTCTCCATCCCCCCTACCGCGCTCTGCCGCCGACACGCCACCACCGCGCCACAATGCCGCCTCGGCGCCGGGGAGGTACGGGCTACCGCGACGTCCACGTGCGTCCGTCCAGCACCTACTCCGCCGAGATTCGGTCGGGCGGCGGCATGCGGCTCCGTCTCGGAACTTTCGACACCGCCCAGGAGGGCGCCCGCGCGTACGACGCTGCGGCGTGGCACCTCCTGCAGTCCCGTCAGGACATGAACTTCGCCGACGTGGCGACGCTGGAGCGCGCACAGGAGTTGGCGCCTTTCCCGCGGCTTCTCACTGACGAGGATCATCGCAAGCACCGGAGGCGCGAGCATCGTCTCAGGCTGGCCGAGATGGACGAGCAAGTCATGACGCTGTGGAGTCATCGCTTCCCGGAAGACACCAACGAGAAACAGTTTTTCGCCCAGAGAAGGGCGAGGAAAGCGAAGAGGAGAGAGGAGCGAGCCGACTATCGCGAGGACAAGCGAACGCGGAAGGCGGTCGCTAATTACAACCAAGCGCTAGGAGATGCGTCCTCCTGGAACTCCGGCGACGAGCGGTTCCTTGACGCCTACGCTCTGACGTCGGAGGAGGACACCACTGAGACAGAGTCCGATTCAGACGAGTAGTAGTAGGAGAACTATCTACGAAACCAAATATGTAGTAGGAGAACTATCTACGAAACCAAATATGTAGTAGAAAAAACTGAAATATAGCACGCCTGCTGGAGCGGCGTGGGCGCGCTTTAATTTGCAGCGGCCGCTGGAGCCAGCGCACCGCTGCGCGCAAACTGGCTAATCCGGCGCTGTATCGCGACTTTTAGCGTGCGGCGCGTTGCGTGGCTGTTGGAGATGCTCTTAGATGACAACTTCAATGCAAAAATATCTGACTTTGGAATATCAAGACTGGTCAACACAGACTCGACCCTTTTCACTGAGCATGTAATGGGGAGCATAGGTTACATGGACCCTTTGTTTGCTGGCAGCGGGCGTCTCATCTGAAAGAGTGATGTTTACAGTTTTGGAATCGTTCTGGTTGAATTTATTACAAAGAAAAAGGCAACAATGAGAAATGGGGAGGCCGGCATAGTTGAATGTTTCACCCAAGCTCTTGCAACAGGGAAGAGAAAGGTGAGAGAGTTGTTCGATCTTGAAATTTCAAGCGAGAATAACATGAAGGTTCTTGAAGGGGTTGCGAAGCTAGCAGGGCAATGTTTGAGGATGGAGATGGATAGACGCCCTGAGATGATAGATGTGACAGAAAGTCTTCGGGCGCTTAGAAAAACTCAAGTTCAAGGAAAACAAACTATTTTTCCTTGGGGGTGGAGGAACAAGTCAGCAGCTCAGAACAACTGGCAATCTTCTAGCTCAGTCACGCCACAATCTTTGCCATCCAACTTGTGCCGCCATTTCTCACTTAGGGAGATGAAATCTGCGACAGGGAACTTTGTTGGGTCACACATTGTTGGTCAGGGTGGATCTGGTATAGTTTACTATGGAATGATTGATGCGGGAGCAACCAAGGTGGCCATCAAACGTGGCATAGTTAAGCAGGATGTCAATAAGTTCAAGACAGAGATAGGGATGATGGCAAAGCTCCGCCACCATCATCTCGTATCTTTGGTCGGTTACTGCAAAGAGAAAAACCAGAGGATACTGATCTACGATTATATGGCTCGTGGCACCCTGAGTGAGAACCTTTACGCTAACAAAACGGAGGAGCCACCGCTTACTTGGAGGCAGCGTCTAGACGTCTGCATCGGTGCTGCTCGTGCCCTGCACTACCTTCATGAGTGTTCCATCATCTCTAATGATGTGTCGACGACGAACATTCTCCTAGATGAGAAATTGGTCGGCAAGCTTTCAAGTACAGTCTCACAGCCGCAGGATACCATGAAAGTGAGCACGAGCTCTATGGGAACTAACAGAGAACTCCAATGTATACTCTTTTGGTGTCGTGTTGTTTGAGGTTTTGTGTGCTCGGGCTGCTTTTGATCCGAATCTCCCAGAAAGACGAGTTCACTTGGTAGAATGTGCCCTTGATTGCCAGAAGAAGGGCATCCTTGGTTTGATTGTTGATCCCTGTCTTGAAGGAAAGATTTATCCGCGGTGCTTCCACAGGTTTGTCGAGATTGCTGGGAAATGTGTTAGTAATCATGGTATTGATCGCCCTTCAATGCAAGAAGTGCTTGAGAACCTGGAGGCGTGCCTTGCACAGCAGAGCGAAAGCACTGGTGTAGGCTGTGTTTGGTTCTAACCCAATCTTGCTCTACCTCTTGTTATATTGGCACCAATCCAGCAGGTCATCGATCAAACAAAAGTTAATGCAAGGCAATGCGCTATTGTGAGTAGCCAAAGACTGAATTTACCAGCAGATGCAGGCTGAAATGCCACTTTGTCTGGGTCGTGTGTGTTTTAATTTGTGTATAGTTTATGCGTTGTGTTGGCTTGCGCCATTGTGCCTTGTGCTGGTTCTATACCGGCTGTAGTTCTTTTCATATGGTAATTGATCACATATGCAGCTGGGGCTGCATGGTTTGAAAAATAAATCTGGCTGAACTTTTGGCTGCCTATAGAACATCGGCTGAACCTGGAGATGTACCTTGCAGAAGAAAGCGTCAGCTATGGTAGTAAGATATCAATATTTGAACATGATGGCAGGGTTGGGGATGAGTGAGCAAGTTGCTGATATTATGTATTCTGGCTCGCCAATGTCACGATGAGCAGGCCAGAAGTGTTTTCAGGACCGATTTTCCTACTGTCAATGCTCTCTCCACTGACAGTTCATGCCGGTGGATTACTCCATACATGTGCACTCTGTCCCTTTCTTTTCTGAAGCAACTATTGTGTATTCTGACTTTCTTCATTATTTTATTTAGCCGGGTACTGAAACGGATTTTTCAGGCAGTTCGCCTGCACAATTATGTCCCGTTAGTCTTGCGCTGCTACTGCCTACCTGATTGCATCCATGATAATGATATGAATGTTATATTACAACAGTTGACGACGCCCCCTTCTTTGGCGGCGCAAACAGTTGAGCTGGAATTTTCCCAGTTCATCCATCAATCTGTGAATCTTAACTGTTCTTCACTTGGAATTTGTAGTTGTTAGTTGGGTCGTCGTTATGGATAAAATCAATCCCTTTGTTTTGTCCAGAATAAGACACCATCCATCATACTAGCAACCTGAACTTCAGGATGCAGAAGAAGTTGCAAAGATCGAGAGCTCTAGCATCTCAGAAGCGAGCAGGCTGATGTATGGCTTCAGGAGCAGTGCAAACAATGAACGGCCGAGAGCTGTTCCAGCATGAACCCTGGATGTTTGACAGTAGCAGTTGTTGAGATGGTCAAATTCGTGTTTTTTTTTTGGCCAAAATCCGGCCTGAACCATTTCCAATAGAAGGGCATCCAAGTTCTTTACAAGCCGGGGAAATAACATAAAGGCTTGAGGGTAACAAAGAAAAACTAAAAGGCAAAACCATCCGTACAAACCGCAGAAAAATTATAGGGGTGGTGAGACATGCAAACACCATATTTTCCCACTGTCAATGCTCTCTCCACCGACAGATCATGCCAGAGAATTACTCCATATATGTATACTGCAATTTCTGACGGTCCCTTTCTTTTCTGAAGCGAGTATTTTGTATTATGTGTTTGTTCATGCTTTTCATTATACGGTGCTGTAATGGATTTGTCAGGCCGTTCGCCTGCACTATTATTGTGTCCTGTCAGTCTTGTGCTGGCTACAGTTTTCAGTTGGGTCATCATTATGCATAAAACTGGTTCCTTTGTTTCACAGTTCCTATACAAAGTAGTGGGACGGATTTTTTTAAATAGCTCAGATGTAGTTACCATGCTCTTAAGTAGGGTGGTTAATTGCGTTCTGCAAACAAGGGGATGTAGCTCAGATGGTAGAGCGCTCGCTTAGCATGCGAGATGTATGGGGATCGATACCCCACTTCTCCATTATTTTTGTCCCCCTATTTTTTTGCAAATCTGAACACTGAAATATACTGTAGAATTCAAATTCCTCTACACTAAGTATCACCATCTCTACAAATCGGTCAAGTTATCACAGTTTCCTGGATGATGGAACATCTTTGTCAAAACTGTCATCGCGTGAGCTATTCACAAACCTTCATCTTCATGCATTGCTCCAAAAAAAAGTGGACAGGGGATAAAATACATGGTGAAAGGAAAAATAACCAACCAAGCGCATCTGGTGTAGTGGTATCATAGTACCCTCCCAGGGTTCGATTCCCTGGATGCGCATTTGTTTGTTTTCTCATTCTGGTGTTTTGTTGTTTTCTATGGACTTTCAGATGAGCACAGCAGGGCTTGACGTACAATGGATTTCTTTCTCTGTTGTTGGTGTATTTGTTTTTGATACCTCCTAGGCTGTCTTCTTCTTTCTTTGTACATAACAATTATCTGAAATATGGGAAGAAATTATAGTTTTTTTAGGAAGGGAAAAAATTATGGTTGTAGCTTCAGGAGCAGTGAAATGATGAACCGCCGACAGCTGTTCCCCCATGAACCCTGGCTGTTTTTTTTTCTTTGCAGGACAAGACCTGGGTTTTTTTTAACGCAGAGGCAAAAGATTTGCCTCATTCATTAATTAAGGAAGGAGACAAGGTTTAAGTCGGAGCCACATGAGGCCCACTGAATACAAAGTCATTACTCTCGTGGCATCGTTTCGCACCCGCTAGCACCCACAGCCTAGCTTCCTTCTTCAGGTTTCGCAAGATGATTTTGGGGGGGAGGGGGGTTCGATTCCCTGGATGCGCATTTATTTGTTTTCTCATTCTGGTGTTTTGTTGTTTTCTATGGACTTTCAGATGAGCACAGCAGGGCTTGACGTACAATGGATTTCTTTCTCTGTTATTTGTTTTTTATGGCCGTAGTCTTTTTTCTTTCTTTGTACATAACAATTATCTGAAATATGGGAAGAAATTATATTTTTTATAGGAAGGGAAGAAATTATAGTTATAGCTTCAGGAGCAGTGAAATGATGAACGGCCGAAAGCTGTTCCACCATGAACCCGGGGTGTTTAACAAGAGTTACATTTCTGGATTTCCCTTTGTCGAGATGGTCAAATCTGCGGCATTTTCTTCCGAGGGAACTAGGACGGGCAAAATCCAGCCTGAACCATTTCCAGTAGAAGTGAATCATGAAGAAGAGCTTTGCGAGGAGCATTGGCGCAGCGGTCCTACCGGAGCATCAAGCCGTCAGCGCAACAGCGGTAGATCGCAGGCAAGGCTTCATTTTCTCTGTGGAAAATCTTGCCGTTGCGCCGCTTCCACGTGTTCCATATGGCGGAGGTCAGCGCTGTAGAACGAACTTCTGCAAAGATGAAAAATCACGAACCTTCTTGCTGCAACATCGGAGTGAAGAAAAACGGCTGAAGAATGCGATCGAAGCCCATCCAATCTCAGGCCAACATACAGCGTAGAAGTACTGCACACAGGCTAATCCGAGGAACCAACTTCTCCTGCTACTGCCCAGAGAACAAGGCACAAATCATCATTATTCAGAAAGAGAACGGCGTGCCCTAAGGTTCTGCATGTGAAGCCACTCTGAAGCCGGCGAGCCCTGGGTAGTACCTTGGCACAGCAAACTGCATGCAAGAAGACAAGAAGGTAAACCTCTGGAGCTAAGATATATTTTGCTGTAAACAAACATGACAACATAGCATCTGCATCATAGCAGGCCTGATTGCAGATCAAGGGCCGAGATGCATAGTATATTGGCAACACAGTTTCAGAAATCAAGCATTGGAGCTAAGATATACTGTACTTCATTGTACCCATCATCTTTTTGCTACTTAACCATTGAGTTCGCAACTTGACTTACATCTTTAGATGGAAAAATGTCTCGGCCCCAATGTGAGCATGGGCATTAACCGCCTCAAGCTTCATGGACAGGAACTGCAGATGACAGCAATTGTCAAGCTATTTATTATTAACTGAACTATAGAGGGTAACACAATTCCATAGAAGCGACAATCTGTGATACAGCATACCTCAGTTTGACGGTCCAAAGCTTGGACATAATTGATTATCGAGGACTGATGCTTTGCCAATAACCTAACCAAGGAAGCATAAGCTTTCCAAAGAAAATTATTTACAGACACAAAACTAGGGAGGACATTAGTCGGACAGAGTGGAAACATAAAAAACATTGAATGCTTGTTGATGAGATTAAAATGCACCTTATTGCATCCAGGAACAAGATCTTGGAGAATTTTCATCCGCTCGGTTATTTTCTCCCGCCGTGCCTGTCAAAATAAGTAGAGATCTCAGTAATCGAATCACCTTGTTTACTTGCAATTGCCGTATAGCAAGAGTGTACTTTTCCACTTCAATTTTTAACCGTCTTTAATGGGCAGTGTCAATGTGAATCTATGGGGTACTCAAAATTGAAAATAATACATTCAGAATAGTCAAAACTGAAAACAGTGCCCATTGAACCGACCCTTTCTGCAAGGCTATGGCTGTCAGTTGCTTGACCCCTTCTTGCCCTCACATGGATGAAATCTTTTTTTTCAAGCGGCACGCGATCTCACTCCAGCACTAGCACCCGCTCGCGAGGCAGCGTGATCGCAATCGGCTCGGCCTCATGCTGGATGCGCTCCTGGCTTCGGCGCGCCACTTATCATCATCATAGTGCCAACTGGCGCCCGCCACTAGGTGGCTCTTTTTTCTTATTTCTCTTATGTTTTCTTGGGCTTGAATGTGTTGTGGTCCTAGCTGTCGTTTGTCTGTTGATGTTCGGATATGGGTTGTATGGACCGTTGCTTTATTTATAAAGCGGGGCGAAAGCCTATTTTGAAAAATGGATGAAATCTTGCTTTGGTGGTGGAGGATTTTGATCAAATTTCTTGAATTAGCTTCAGCATCTTTTCTGAAAACTGCCATTATCATCACTGGATTTAAGAGATTTGGTTTGTGGCCAGTTATCTTGCTATACTTAGCCATCTCCAACCTCGCCGACGTTTGGTTTTGGTTTATGGCATTTCAGAGATTAAGACCCGTTCGGTCAATTTTGATGATCACCGTTGGATGACAAAAAACTGTTCAAAAATCCAAATATTTACAAGAGATTTGATGATCCGCGTTGGATGGAGTTGCCCTTAGATCATCTCTAGCAGACCCCTTAAAATCGCGACCCTTAAAAGCATGATAAGGGTCGATAAATCGCGTTTTAAGGTCCGAAATCACCGGCGGCGGAACAGAACCCGTAAACCCGAACGGTAAAAGAGAATATCCCCATTTTGGCCCCGCAAACTATAAAAGCACACAAATCAATCGACCATGATTTTGAGCAAATAAAACATAAATGCCAATAATTCAAACATGATCTTGACACCACCACACAGTTTTGGCGACATTTGAACATAGTTTCTGCACCACAACCCAAAAGACATCACCACACCATCCGTCATCACTCCATCATCATCATCATCATCATCATCATCATCATCATCATCATCATCATCATCATCATCATCATCGCAAGATGAAATCTTGACTGCCACCATTGCCACCAGCATTTGCCGAACCACCATGCTCACCGAACCTTGGCACCGCATGGCCTCTTCCAGCTAGCCTCCTCCTCTCCAAGATCTCCAACCTTGCCATGTCATGCCATTCTTTGGTGACCTCGTCCATCTCATTTCGGTTCATCATCATGATCTTGTTCTCCTATTGAAGGAGTTTGGCCATGGCTTTATCCTCCTCGGCCTTGGCTCTTCTCTCCTCAATGGCGGCCTTGCGGTTGGTCTCCTCCTTGAGTAGTTACGTTGCCACTTCTCCTGCTTCCCTTGAGCCTTTTTCTCGGCCAACTTCTTTTTTTCCTCCAATGTCTTGATCACCAAAAGCTCATTGGACTTGACCATGCGATCTAGCTTGTCCCGCAAGCTTGAAGCCTCCGCTTCCTTCTAGATCTTGTCCTTGGCCTTCTTGTTTCCATCAGGCTTGTTCTTGTTTCTTGGGCCATCATCCTCTTCATCATTGTCATCATCATCCATCTTGGTGAGGGCACCTCTCTTCAGTGGGGATTCTTTCTCAAACACCTTCCACTTCTCACTATATATCTTTGAGAAGTTCTCAACAATGCTCTAGTTGAAATGCCTTTTTGCATGAAGCTTCCATGTCCTTGTACCTTTCTTGCGCAATTTTGTCCTATAAAATGGAAACAATGTCAAATTGCAACCGCTCCAAGTTGTACAAAAGATTTGCGCTTGGGACATGAAACAAACTCACATAGTCGGCTTCAATGACATCACTTGGAGGTGCATTGTGCACTTGCGTCAAGCAAGTAGCCCAACGGCTACATATTGGCTTGATGACGTCCCAACGACCTTGAAGAGAACGAAAAGTGTGTGGCGTCCTGTTGGGATACTTTGCCATCATGCGGAAGAACTGATCCTTGATCCTTTGCCAATACCGCTATGAGGTTTGGTCGGCGCCGGTGCACGCATCAAGAGACACCGACTCCCACGCCTTGATCAAAATTATGTCTTCCAATGGAGTGTAGTTCTTTGATCTTGCGCGTTTTGCTAGCGCTTCGTCGTACACCCCCTCGTCAACCTCCTCCACATCATCTTTTTCCCCGTGACCGTGCACGCCACCATCCATCTCGTTGTAGCCGTACTCACCGATCGGTGTTTGACCGATGTCGACGATGTTGTCGTCCAAGATTTGCACGAAGTCAGCCGTCGCATGATGGATACCGGCTCTACAATTGCGCTCGACATGTCACGTACAAGAGGAATGAACTCAAATGAATGAAGTGTAGGAAATCGAAGAATCATACCTTGTGTCCATTTCGTCGAACGCCTCGGGGGCGGTAGCTGCGCCATCGCCAGAGTGCTCGGGGAAGCTCTTGCCGAAGCAATCGGGGGATGTGTTAGCGGGGCAGCTTTCTCGGTGAGCTTCTTGCATTTCACACCGGAAACCTTCCCCTTCTTCGCCGGCAGTTGCCGGACCGAATTCGCATCGGAGGCGGCGAGGCGGGCGAGCAGGCGTGCCTTCACGGCGGGGCCGGTGGGGACGTCGTCCTGGACGACGACGTTGCACTGCCGCTTGCGGGGTGGCGCGGTGTAGCCTTGAACGGCGACGGGCGCGGCATGGCCGTCGACGAGATCTGCCGAAGGGGGTGGCACGTGGATGGCGTCCGCGGTGATGGCTTCCGGCTGAGAGGCTTCCATGCTGACGAAGGGACGCCTAGGAAGGTGCTCCGGGGGACTGTAGGGAGGTGGTTGGGGGTGGAGGGAGAGCGAAGCGGGAAGAGCCGCGCGAAAATGTCCCTCCCGCCAAATCTCGCAGTTGATAGGGATCGAGCTTGGGTCAGCCTCCTGCCCCGTGAATCTAAAGGTTGAGGGCGAAGTTTTTCCGCGTCCCATAAAATTTTACAATTCGCACGCTGATATGGTGTCTAGTTAGATCGTTTTTTTTTGGCCCGAAACCATAAACGAACGGTTATTTTGGGGGTCGACGCGTTTTAAGAGGTTTGCTAGAGTTCTCTTAGGGCATCTCCAGCTGTTGGCCCCTCCAGGACGCATAAAAATCGCCCCTTGGGGCCGAGCCGGCGATACAATCGGCGCTGGGGGCGGTTTTGCGCCCAGTCGTCGCCCCCAGGCGCCGAAATTGGCCCACTTTGCAGCTCAATTTCGGCGAATAAAGGGCCCATATGGGCGAGAATAGGCCCATATTCGGCGTGGTTTCGCCGTGTCTCGGCGTTCAATTATCAACACAATTATTTCTTATCACATATTTCATCACAGAAAAATCAAATATTTCAACAAAATAGTACAACAACAAATAGTTCAATACAAATTATATAGTTCAACAAATAAAAACTCGTATTTCATCACACGGCGTCCCCCTTGAGCCTCTATAGGTGCTCAATCAGATCTTTATGCAGTTGATGATGCACCTGTGGGTCTCGGATCTCCTGACGCATACTGAGATAGGCAGTCCAAGTTGCCGGTAGCTGGTGATCAACTTCGGCTAGAGGACCCTGCCTGTAGTATGGTTCAGTGCCAAACACTGGGTCTTCTTGCTCGCTCTCGATGATCATGTTGTGCAAGATGACACAGCAAGTCATAATCTCCCACATTTGATCTTTGGACCAGGTCTGAGCGGGGTACCGAACAACAGCAAATCAAAATTGGAGCACACCAAATGCCCGCTCGACATCCTTCCTGCAAGCCTCCTGAAGCTTCGCAAACCAGGCATTCTTGCCTCCTGCCACAGGGTTTGAGATCGTCTTCACAAATGTCGACCATCTCGGATAGATGCCGTCAGCTAGATAGTACCCCTTGTTGTATTGGTGCCCATTGATCTCGAAGTTCACCGGAGGAGAATGACCCTCAACGATCTTGGCAAAAACAGGAGAGCACTGCAGCACGTTGATGTCATTGTGAGTTCCTGGCATACCAAAGAAGGAGTGCCAAATCCAGAGGTCCTGTGTGGCCACCGCCTCAAGCACCACACTGCAACCGCCTTTGGCGCCTTTGTACATCCCCTGCCAACCAAATGGGCAATTCTTCCATTTCCAATGCATGTAGTCGATGCTTCCAAGCATCCCAGGAAATCCTCTTGCTGCATTCTGGGCTAGGATCCGAGCAGTGTCTTCCGCATTGGGTGTTCTCAAGTATTGTGGCCCAAACACTGCCACCACTGCCCGACAGAACTTGTAGAAACACTCTATGCTGGTGGACTCGGCCATGCGCCCATAGTCGTCGAGTGAATCACTGGGGGCTCCATATGCAAGCATCCTCATCGTTGTAGTGCACTTCTGGATGGAGGTGAATCCAAGAGCGCCAGTGCAATCCATCTTGCACTTGAAGTAGTTGTCGAACTCCCGGATGGAATTCACAATCCTGAGGAAGAGCTTTCGGCTCATCCAATAACGGCGCCAAAATGTTCTCTCGCCATGAAGTGGAGCATCGGCGAAGTAGTCGGAGTAGAGCATGCAGTAGCCTTGGAGACGATGCCGGTTCTTTGCTTTCATCCGCCCCGGCCCCGGCGCCGAGCCACCTCGCCACGGCCTTTCATTGCTTGTCAGCAGCTGGGCGAGGGCGGCGAGCACCATGAGATGCTCTTCTTCCTGGACGTCGGCCGCGGCTTCCTCCTCCAGCAGCGCGGCGAGCTCTTCCTCCTTATCCGAGTCCATCGCCGAGGCAGGCAAAACGCCGAACACCTTGCGCTCGGTGGACGTGTACCCGCCGTTAAACCGCGCCTCCGCGGCTGGAAACGGCGGCCGGAAACGCCCAGCTGCTATGGGAGGGGCTGCCGCGGCGAAGCGCTGCTATTTTCCGGCGGGGAATGGCTATCTAGCGGAGTAGGGCGGCGGCTGTCGCCGGGATATAGCTAGTGGTGGCCGAGGGCGCGGGGGGTGCGAGGCAAGTCGGAGGAAGAAAACCTTGACTTTTCCCCTGTCAGTGTGAGCGAGGCGTGCTTTTTCCTAGCACCGGAGCCCCAACTGCTCCCCAGCGCGCCGGATTCGGCCTGTGACCGCCGGGCGGAAAAAAGGTCAGAATCGACGATTTTCGGCGTCCTGGAGGCGCGACTGGGCCGTTTTTTCGGCGCCGACGCCGAAAAAATGGCCTGGGGGGCCCTGTTGGGGGCGCGGCTGGAGATGCCAGCGCCCTGCCGACGGTCGGATACACCCCTCCATGGTTATCCACAGAAAACGGTACGGCGAACCTTGGTCTCCGCTTCCTTGCCGTTGTTTCACTGTTGACATCTCCGCCGCCTTTCTCACATTGCTTGCAGGGCGCCGCATCAGACTCCTTCCAAGTCAGCGGTGAGATCAGCGGGCTGCCGTCCCGCGGCGGTTGAATGAAGCAAGCAGGGAGCGAGCGAGTACGGGTCCGGTATGGCAGTCGGCAGCCGCGGTGGACCTCTGTGGTGCGGCTGCAGCGGCTGGGCCCAAGGGCGGGCTTCCACGGCGGGCGTGGATCTGAGCATTTGGGTACAGCGGGTGAGGGGACGGCCCGCTGCAGCTGCAGGGGATCCTCCATGGCTGCCAGGAAATTTTCAGTTCCAACAACTTCAATTGTTCCCGTCTCTGATATGGGGAAAAATGGATCCATATTGGAGCTAGATTCACCATCTAAATTCTGTGGTCAGAAAATTTAAGGTATTCTTCTTTGAAATGATTTTCCCCAGGGATTGGTTCAGGATGTTTCCGTGCTGTCTGCTCTAGGAAGTTTCCAAGTTGGAACGCTGTTCCACAACATGGACAGCCAAGCCATGCTATGCCCATAAAAAAAGCACGCGTGTTGTGTATTTGATTTTTCATTTGGTAGCTAGCCGACTCATTTTGACCCCTCAACCTTCACAGATGAGGTCTTCCCATGAGAGCTGAGCATCGGTTCCTTCTTCCAGATCCACTCCATGCCGATGTGTGTTACAAAATATGAGAAACATGCTTCAACATAAATTATATTGCCGCATCAGTTCCTAAAGAGGTATGTTGGGCTCAGCAGCGACCATCTTTATAACCTTACTGATTTTTTATATTTTCTTCAGTGGATAGGTTTCTACAGGTTTGCATTTTTCGCATTTTAAATCTTCGGTTCTAACCTTCAGGTTTTTTTCCCTCATAGTGTCCATGCCTTTTCCTTGTCAGAGTTATGGGGCTTTAGCTGTCTTTTTTTTTTGGTTTGCACCTGGATGCAGAATTACACAACGCCTACCATGAAACTCCAATTAATACCACGACAGAACTGAACAATATTTATTAATTTTGCTCTCCCCTACCTACAATTTCCGCCTTATGGACGTATGCCCCATCGATGAAGTCCAACAGCGAGATTAAATAGTATTTTCTACAAATTTGTGCAAATTACAGAAGAAGTAACCTAGGTATATTATAATTAAACCACCATCACCCAGAGGATATGTTCTATGATTAAATGGGCGAAGTCGAGCGCTCCTATTCTCTTCATTGATGTGTTGGACTGAAAATGACTCTTATCCCATCTTTGGTCAACGTCCTACCCTTCGCGAGCAAGAGGAGATCTTGTATGACAAACAATCTTTGTTTCTTATCTTTGCACTGGATGCTGGACATGCGTTGTTCCGTTATCTGATGATAGTGGAACCCGGCCATAAGGTAGTATGGGAAAAAACCGAATTCAGTGTTTTTGTCAGTACGTGGCCATCTCATACAGCCACAAGTTACTTATCATTCATTGATTCTGCAAAGTATTCCTATGTTGACATGTTGTTGATAACTCTGGTTATATGAGATTTGAGTTTCACCCATTTGGAAACTATTTTTCAGGTCAAGTCGGTGTGTCCAGCATATAAGCCGAAGCTAACTTGTATACTCAGTCTTTGCTACTTCACTTTCATAAGATGGACCTTCGGGAGAGTACAGTGGCAGAAATGATCCAAAGAGATGACAGGTCAAAGTGGTTGTCATGTAGCAATCATAACATAAAATGCTTCACAGAGGGTGAGATAAAAAGAATTACCAGCAACTACGAAACTATCATTGGAAAAGGCGGCTTCGGAGAAGTTTACAAAGGTGTTCTGCAAGATGGAAGAACAGTTGCAGTCAAGAGATTTATGAGTAATATAGAAGAAAATTTTGCAAAAGAGCTGAAAGTCCACTGTGAAATCAACCACAAGAATGTAGTTAGGCTCATAGGCTACTGTGCCAAGGAAAATGCCCTAATGATAGTCAGTGAGTATATATCTAAAGGGAACCTCAGCAATGTTCTTCACCATGAACGCATTCCCATCACGTTGGATACACGACTGCGTATCGCGGTGGAGTGTTCAGAGGCATTGTGCTACATGCATTCACAAATGTATACTCAGGTGATCCATGGTGATATCAAGCCTGCCAATATACTATTAGATGACAACTTCAATGCAAAAATATCTGACTTTGGAATATCAAGACTTGTCAACACAGACTCGACCCTTTTCACTGATCATGTAATGGGGAGCATAGGTTACATGGACCCTTTGTTTGCTCGCAGCGGGCGTCTCACCTCGAAGAGTGATGTTTACAGTTTCGGAATCGTTCTGGTTGAATTGATTACAAAGAAAAAGGCAACGATAAGAAATGGGGAGGCCGGCATAGTTGAATGTTTTACCCAATCTCTTGTAACAGAGAAGAGAAAGGTGAGAGAGTTGTTCGATGTTGAAATCTCAAGCCAGAACAACATGAAGGTTCTTGAAGGGGTTGCAAAGCTAGCAGGACAATGCTTGAGAATGGAGATAGATAGACGCCCTGAGATGAGAGATGTGGCGGAACGTCTTCGAGCGCTTAGGAAAACTCAAGTTCAAGTTAAACAAACACCAACTATTTTTCCTTGGGGGTGGAGGAACAAGCCAGCAGCTCAAAACAACTGGCAATCTTCTAGCTCAGTCACGCAACAATCTTTGCCATATAACTTGTGCCACCATTTCTCACTCAGGGAGGTGAAATCCGCGACAAGAAATTTTGAGAAGTCGCACCTTATTGGTGTGGGTTTATTTGGTAAAGTTTACTATGGAGTGATTGATGGGGGAGCAACAAAGGTGGCTATCAAACGGGGCAGGTTTGAACAGGATGTGAGTATGTTCCAGACAGAGATAGCGATGATGGCCAATCTCCGCCACCATCATCTCGTATCATTGGTCGGTTACTGTAAAGAGAAAAACCAGAGGATGCTGATCTACGACTACATGGCTCGTGGCACCCTGACTGAGAACCTTTACGCTAACAAAATGAAGGAGCCACCGCTTACTTGGAGGCAGCGTCTAGACGTCTGCATCGGTGCTGCTCGTGCCCTGCACTACCTTCATGAGTGTTCCATCATCCCTAATGATGTGTCGACGACGAACATTCTCCTAGATGAGAGATTGGCCGGCAAGTTTTCAAGTGAAGTCTCACCATGGCGGGATGCCATGGATGTGACCCCCACACTGCGTATGGGACGTCTGGGTTGTGTCGATCCTGAATTTTACTGCACTGGACAACTAACACAGAAATCCAATGTGTATTCTTTTGGTGTCGTACTGTTTGAGGTTTTGTGTGCTCGGGCTGCTTATAATCCCAATCTTCCAGAAAGACAAGCTAATCTGGTATATTGCGCCCTTAGTTGCCAGAAGAAGGGCATCCTTGATCTGATTGTTGATCCAGATCTTGAAGGAAAGATTGCTCCGTGGTGCTTCAAGAAGTTTGTGGAGATTGCTGAGAAATGTGTAAGTGATCGTGGTATCGACCGCCCTACAATGCAAGAGGTGCTTGAGAACCTGGAGTTGTGTCTTGTAGAACAAAGCGGAAGCCTTGGTGATGAGATGTTGGCTGAAGATGACACTAATGGTCCTTCAAGGACAGAGCGTCGGTTGAACCTGGATATGTACCTTGCAGAAGACGATGATTCCAGCCATTGTAGTTTGGTATCAACCTTCGAATATGATGACATGGAATGTGCTTCTGATGGTGGTGTGGATTCTGATTCCGAATTGCTAATGCCACGATGAGCAGGCAGGAAGCGGTCACCAATTTTCCTACTGTCAATGCTCTCTCCACCGACAGATCATGCCAGAGAATTACTCCATATATGTATACTGCAATTTCTGACGGTCCCTTTCTTTTCTGAAGCGAGTATTTTGTACTATGTCTTTGTTCATGCTTTTCATTATCCGGGTGCTGTAATGGATTTGTCAGGCCGTTCACCCTGCACTATTGTTATGTCCTGCTAGTCTTGCACTGGCTACAGTTTTCAGTTGGGTAATCATCATTATGCATAAAACTGGTTCCTTTGTTTCGTCCTGAATAATAAGACATTATCGATAGTACTGTACTTACCAGCACAAGCAACTAAGGGAATCTGGCAGTCTGGCAGAGTAGGATAGGATTTTCTTTTTGCTCTTAGATAGAAGTAACCACTGAAGCTCCTCCCTGAACCTACGTCTGCAGGCAAAGAGACTGGGGATAACTCCCTTCTGGAAACATATGCATTCCTCGTGTTCCAAATGGCCCAAGCAATCAGTATGATGACATCCATTGCAAATGGAAGATTGAGCAGGCGAACTAACTGACTGAGCTGATCTTGAATACCTGCAGACAGACAGGGGAGACCAACCGGGGCAGATGAAAGAACAAGTGATCTCTTGTCTCCAAAACTTGCTGATCACACATGACACATGTGCAGTCCTCAGTGAAAAAACTCTTTCTCTGATTGCAGGAATTCCATAGCCATGCAATAGCAGGAATTGTAGGGTTCTCGCTTCTGAGCTGCTTCAGCTTTCCGTGCAGCTTCTTCTGCATCCTGAAGTTCAGAAGAAACAAGATGTAATTTCACAGTTCCCATACAAAGTAGTGGGACGGGTTTTTAATACTACCTCAGATGTAGTTACTATCCTGTTAAGTAGGTTTGTTAAATTTAGCAAACAAATAAGGGGATGTAGCTCAGATGGTAGAGCGCTCGCTTAGCATGCGAGAGGTATGGGGATCGATACCCCACTTCTCCATTTTTCTGTCTTTTTTTTGTTGCAAATCTGAACACTGAAATACTGTAGAATTCAAATTCCTCTACACAGTTATCACCATCTCTAAAAATCAGTCAAGTTATCACAGTTTCCTTGGATGATGGAACATCTTTGTCGAAGGGAGATGATAGGCGTCGGCGCGCCGGCCAAAAGTTTCGGCCGGTCCAGCCCAGGCCGTTGGATGTGAGCCGCGCGGGTCGCTGGATCCAGGCAAAAAAAAAAAGAATCGCCCTCCAGCTTCTTCTTCCTCGAGCACTCGGGCTGGATCCACATGCCTCGCTCGAGGAGCGCGGCCTCTTGTCCCCTTCGGTGGCCGTCCTCATCATCGGCCCCCATCGGCTTTCCTCATCGTCGGTCCCCATCCCTCGCCAACCCCCTCGTCTTGATGGATGTAGCAAAAAACTTTGCCGGTGGTAGCAAAAACCAGCTACGGTTGAATCTTTATTATCTACGTTGAAGCTTTTTGTGACACCTTGAAGCTTTTTCCCTTGTTGGCAGTAGCCAGCCCCTAGCATCGGCATTCAGTGTTTGAAGCTTTTTCCAACGCCGGTTGAAGCTTTGTGCGATACCGGATGTAGCCTTTTGTTGTGGCAGTGGTTGGTTCCAGCATCTGCCGTCGCTGGTTGAAACTTTTTGCCGCATCGGTTGTAGCTTCCCAGATCGCTGGTCACAACATCAGGGGGTGTCCCCATTGTACTCTCAGCTCGACGTCCACCTCGAGCTCGTGAGCCATGGCCGCCCTGCCTGTGAGCTCGCAGGTGATGCCTCCCCTGTCGTAATAGCGCCGGTGCTTGGCCCCCGACGAGCGCGGCCATGGCTTACGAAAATCGAGGGGGGGGGGACACTAGCTCGGGGGGGGGGGGGGGAGGGTCGGCTTCGGGGGTGCTCGCCGGAGAAGAAAGGAGGGGGTCTCGTTGGAGGAGATCGCGGGCTTGGACTTCCATGACAGCCGGGGAGGTGGGGAAAAAAAGAACCAGGAAAGGAAAGGAGAAGGACGCGGGGATGGGGGAAAGAATAACGTGGTGGGCCCTCATGCGTTCGGCCGGCGCGCCGAACGCAATCGTTTACCTTTGTCGAAACTGTCACCGCATGAGCTATTACAAACCTTCATGCATTGCTAAAGAAAAAAAACCTTCATGCAGACGATAACGAGCTGAGATTTCGCATTCACCTGGTAGATAAGAGACCATCATATATACGGAAAGGAAAAACAAATTAACAAAGCGCATCTGGTGTAGTGGTATCATAGTACCCTCCCACGGTACTGACCAGGGTTCGATTCCCTGGATGCGCATTTGTTTGTTTTCTCATTCTGGTGTTTTGTTGTTTTCTATGGACTTTCAGATGAGCACAGCAGGGCTTGACGTACAATGGATTTCTTTCTCTGTTGTTGGTGTATTTGTTTTTGATACCTCCTAGGCTGTTAGTCTTCTTCTTTCTTTGTACATAACAATTATCTGAAATATGGGAAGAAATTATAGTTTTTTTAGGAAGGGAAGAAATTATAGTTATAGCTTCAGGAGCAGTGAAATGATGAACCGCCGACAGCTGTTCCCCCATGAACCCTGGCTGTTTTTTTTTCTTTGCAGGACAAGACCTGGGTGTTTTTTTTTAACGCAGAGGCAAAAGATTTGCCTCATTCATTAATTAAAGAAGGAGACAAGGTTTAAGTCGGAGCCACATGAGGCCCACTGAATACAAAGTCATTACTCTCGTGGCATCGTTTCGCACCCGCTAGCACCCACAGCCTAGCTTCCTCCTTCAGGTTTCGCAAGATGATTTTGGGGGGGAGGGGGGGGGTCGATTTCTTCTGGAAGACCGTTGCATTTCTCTCATTCCAAATGGTCCGGGTGGTGATCAAGGTGAGGGTCGCCACAATAGTTACATTTCTGGAATTCCCTTTGTCGAGATGGTCAAATCTGTGGAATTTTCTTCAGGGGGAACTAGCCAACTAGAACGGGTAAAATCCGGCCTGAACCATTTCCAATTGAAGAGAATCATGAAGAAGAGCTTTGCGAAGAGCATTGGCGCAGCAGTCGAACCGGAGCATCGAGCTGTCAGGGCAACAGCGGTAGATCGCGGGCATAAGGTTCATTTTCGTTGCGGAAAATCTTGCTGTTGCGCCACTTTCACGGATTCCATATGGCGGAGATCAGCGCTGTAGAACGAACTTACGCAAAGATGAGAGCCATCCCAAAAAACACGAACCTTGCTGCAATTGTCTGTGAACATCGGAGTGAAGAAAAACGACTGACGAATGCGATCGAAGGCCATCCAATCTCAGGTGAACCCAGAAGACACCAAACATACAGTGTAGAAGTATTACACACATTGTAATCCGAGAAACCAACTTCTCCTGCTGCTACCCAGAGAACAAGGCACAAATCATCAGTATTCAGAAAGAGAACGGCGTGCCCTGAGGTTCAAACTTTGGTCCGAAAACTGAAAAAAAAAAACTCAAAAGGAAAAGGGTTTACGCTTTCACAGCCTGACAGGAGACCTGAAAAAAGTTTCTTCCATACATGGCGGTCTCCCTAAATACATGTTTGGTGTCTCTACCAGGCACCAGCAAATTAAAGCCCCAAAAACTGTAGATAAAACCGCATTTGGAACAAGATGGTCGCGCAAAAAAATGGGACTAGAAAGGTGGGGAATAATTGGCTGAGGATTCATGGTATGCTTTGTTGGGCGCCACCCTGATTCTTTTTTCTGTTCATGTCGCCCTTTCGTAGTTGCCACCAATCTGCATGCGAAGCCACTCTGAAGCCGGCGAGCCTTGCGTGTACTCCCTTGGTGTTTGCGGGTCAAATATTAGACCTGGAGCTGTGTTGTACGTCGGCGAGAAGACAAGAATACATATTTTTCTGTACACAAACATGACAACATAGCATCTATCATAGCAGGCCTGATTGCAGATCAAGGGCCGAGATGCATAGTAGGCAACACAGTTTGAGAAATCAAGCATTGGAGCTAAGATATACTGTACTTCTTTGTACCCATCATTCTTTTGCTACTTAACCATTGAGTTCGCAACTTGACTTACATCTTTAGTTGGAAATGTCTCGGCCCCATTGTGAGCATGGGCATTAACCGCCTCAAGCTTCCTGGACAGGAACTGCAGATGACAGCAATTGTCAAGCTATTTATCATTAACTGAACTATAGAGGGACATAATTCCATATTAGCGACAAGACACAGCATACCTCAATTTGACGTTCCAAAGCTTGGACATAATTGATTATCTCACTGAGGACCGATGCTTTGCCAATAACCTAACCAAGGAAGCATAAGCTTTCCAAAGAAAATCATTTACATACACAAAACTAGGGAGGACTTAGAGCTTGAAGATGATACCAAAGATAAATAGATCTGGACATTAGTGGGACTGTGGGAGAGAATGGAGACATAAAAAATATTGAATTCTTGTTGAGATTAAAATTCACCTTATTACATCCAGGGACAAGATCTTGGAGAATTTTCACCCACTCGGTTATTTTCTCACGACGTGCCTCTCAAAATAGTAGAACTTCCAGTGATCAAGGGTGTACAAGAATAGTCAAAATGAAACAATGCACTGAACTGACCCTTTCTGCAAGGCTATGGCTGTTGGTTGCTTGACCCCTTCTTGCCCTCACATGGATGAAATCTTGCTTTGGTGGCGGAGGATTTTGATCAACAGCCTTACTAGCATTTCTTGAATCAGCTTCAGCATCTTTTCTGAAACTGCCATTATCATCAGTGGATTTATTTGCCTTGGAATGTTTTGCTTTTGCATTAGTCTGCACATTAAGGTTCGAGTGACTTAGCGATTAAGACAGACGAGAGAAAGAACAATTAACCTGTTGCCCTCTGCATAAGCTGTGCTACGGGCATTTTTTTCTTTAGAATATAACAGAAATATTGTCAACCGCCTTCTGGCCTCCCAAGTCAAACAAATATTTAAACTGTCAATCGGCACATAACCAGTTAATATAAGGGGCGAAAAATCATATAATGGCACCAGTAAAATCAAAGATCACATACGACAATAATGATAGCTTGCAGACTATCACCAATATGATGCCTGCTAAAATAAATATGACAGTAGGTTACTAAATGCAAGTAGAAGATGCAAAATACTCTGGACCAGGTCATTGGCTCAGTACTCTGGACCAGGTCGTTGGCCGCCTCCAAGAGGTTTGACGGGGCCGTCTCATCAGAGAATGTTGCGGACCTGGGTGATCCGCTTCATCCGGGTCTAGTCAGAATGTCGGAGCGGGGAGGTTCTCGTTGGGTCGGCTCCACCAAAGTACAACCACATTCCCCTGACGCGGGCCTGAAGTGGCTGGATCCTCCGGCTGACCCAGGCGGCAACGATGTCATTGCCGGTCATATCCGACTTCGTGAGCACGCTGACCTGCTCCATCAGGATCTTAGCCTGGGTCTACTCCACCCTCGTGAGCTTGAGCGGCCACCCGGTGTGCCAATCTGCGGCCTCGGGCGTGTACGGAGGCAATCTAAGGCCCAAGGCAAAGGCAAAGATGTTGATGCTCCAACAACATCAACATCAACTCCGAGGGCGTAACGTTCACCAGAAAATTGCTACCTGCTATGACCCCAATAGTAAGGCCTTCATCTTTGGGGGAAAGCCTTTCAGATGACTGTGGAAGATGTCGAGCATATCATAGGTGTGCCCGCATTGGGCCAAGAGTTTTTTTTTCATGCGAATCAATTCAAGTATTTGCATTATACGAAGAGCTAAAAGGCCCTAGCGGAAATAACCCACTTTGAAAGGACTTGTTGAAAAATAAAAAACAACAAGGGATCAACTTTCATCCGCGCACACAATAGGTGTGCTAATGTGTCCAATAGCAGAGAGGCACGTCGGCACGAAGTACCTAGGATTGGTAGCAGACATATCTAGAATAACGATGGTGAATTTTGCATTCCTCACGCTTACTCATCTGATGGCCATTATCACCAAATTTAAAGATGGAAGCTCGAATTTGGAGGGGAACCTCCCATTGCTACATGTTGGAAAAGCTATAACTATCTGAATGTGAGGTTCATATAGATTCATATATTTATAGCCTTTTGTAACCTGTAGCAATGGGAGGTTCCTCTCCAAATTCGAGCTTCCATCTTTAAACTTGGTGATGCTGGGCATCAGATGGTTAAGAGTAGGGAGTGCAAAATTCACCCACTTTATTCTATATATGTCTGCTACCAGTCCTATGTAGCTCGTGCCGACGTGCCTCTGTGTTGTTGGATACATAAGCACACATGTTGTGTACATTACATAGGCGCGGATGAAAGTTGACCCCTTGCTGTTTTTTATTCTTGTAGTAAACCCTTTCAAAGTGATTTTATTTTCGCTAGGGTCTTTCAGCTCTTCATATAATGCAGATGTCTGACTTGATTCGCATGGAAAACACTCTTGGACAATGTGTGCACACGCATAATATGCTCGACATCTTCCACAGTCGAGAGGGCATTGCCCCAAAGATGAGTACCTTCTTGTTGGGGTCATAGCATCTATCAATTTTCTGGTTCAAGTTATGCCCGGTGTTCGTTTTTGTTCACACGTTAATGGAGCAACCACTTATCTGTGATCACAGACCTGGGATGGTTCCGGTGCATCGCCTCCAAAAATGGAGAAAAATCCTTATTTGACACTATCTTAAAATCTAGTTCCTTATTTGACTCTGAAAAAGTTATTCTTCCCTATTTGACACTAGTCCTAAATTTTATTCCCTATATAACACTTCTGTCCATTTTGAGCCTAAATGACATCTGAAAAGACGATTTTGCCCCTCATGCGGTATGTGTGTGCGCTCGCGTGTGTGCTATTGCGTGTGTGGGTGCACGCGCACATGTGTGCTGCCGCTGCATGTGTGTGTGCATGTGTGCTGCAGTGTGTGTTTGCTACTGCGTGTGTACGTGCGCGCGTGTGTGTGTGCTGTTGCATGCCTATGTGCTGCCTGTGTGTGTGCTGCTGCTGCGTGTGTGTGTATGTGTGCGTGTGTGTTGCTGCGTGTGTGTGTATGTGTGTGTGCTGCGTGCGTGTGTGTGTGCGTGCATGTGTGTTGCTGCGTGTGTGTGTGTGCACGGGCACGTGCATGTTGTTGCGTGTGTGTGTGTGCACGTGCGCGTGCGTGTTGTTGCGTGTGCGTGTGTGTTGGTGCATGTGTATGTGTTGATGCGTGTGTTCTCTTGCCCTCGCACTGATGCTGCGTGCGTGCGCTATTGCCCCCCACACATACCACATGAGGGGCAAAAGAGTCTTTTCATGTGTCATTTAGGCTCAAAATAGACGGAAATGTCATATAGGGAATAAAATTTAGAACTTGTGTCAAATAGGAAAGAAAAACTTTTCCAGTGTCAAATAAGGAATTTTTTCCAAAAAATGAATGGAGCAACCACTTATATGATGCCATGGTCTAGTCCAATTCAATGCCAACCCCAAAGACAACTGTGCTGCAATGGTGGTTCAATCCTATGATTGGAACAAATGGCAAGTTCTATTTGTTCACATGGTACGTGTCAAACACAACAACATCACCAAAGGCATCATAGTCCAACCGGGACTACGTCTGACCAAAAAAGGTTCTGCAGATGGCCTCTGCTGTCTGTGTTGTACCTGTACCAAAATTCAGAATCTCATCTTCCTGCGCTGCCATATAGTTCAGCATGTATTGGGCACCGAAATCTTTGATTCTTTGCTTCTTGTACTCAGCAAAAAAATTATATAGGTCCCGAGACACACAGCCAACTTTGTCATAACCAGCGTGATGCCTCTCCATTACCTCCATTATCTGATGTGTGCGTGACCACCAATACCATACTCAATGGCATCAGGCTTTTGAGCATCATTAAGTCCACGACGAGGCCATAAGAAAGGTGTCTGGTCAGGCTTAGTGAATTCATAGTTATGCTGGTCCACAAATTCCTTGACAAGAGAGTGCCCTTGGTTTCCTTTTTCCAGTTGGACCTTCCAAAGTTATTCATGGGCCTATATATCTCTTTGCTGCACATATACAACCTTTGGATTCTTATGTCTCCCTTATTTTTCACATTGGCCTTCCTGACGCTGAACACTTCCTCTTAAGCATGTTTATTACAGAACTCGAAACCTTGTTCATCGCTTGTGAATGTTTGACTAACAACCCTGTAATATTCTTCAGTTTCCTCTATGCTGACATGGCGAGCATCCATGTTGTGCAACTGCATGCCGGCCACAAATAAACTGAATAATGTCATTTACGCATCTCTAGTGCCAAACTACATCATCAAAAATGTAAATCAAAGCACTTCTGCCACATGACAACCAACACACCAAAATGTGAACCGTAATTGCAAGTGTTCTGAATGTATGTGGATTGACTTTGCCTGTACTGTAAGCAAACAATATAAACTATGTGATTCCACCAAGCAAATAATATGTAGCCACCATGTTTTCATGGAGAGTTGGTCCTAAATACTCCATGCAATTTCTAAAACAGTTTTGCTAAAGCACATCTAGATGTGCTATAAGTATTGCACATCTAAATCCTATGTCATTGATCTTACGTTGAGATTCGTGTGGATACTTACTTTTTCTTTTTTCTTTTCCTCTTTATGCTTGACTCACTCACTTAGATGTGCAATAACTAGTGCCCTAGACACACCCTTTCTAAAATTATTTAAGATTCTGTATGAACAAAACTTCTGATGCCACATCATTCTTATAGAAGATATAACAGTGTCGACGATAAAGGTCAAGAGAATATAGAGTACTGAAGGCAAGAGCATGTCCAGTTTAATTTTACTTGGGCCTCATACGTGAATTCTAATCTCTTTGGTATTATTGAAGCATTACCTTCTGCCGGCGGACCAGCAGTGATAGAGACGAACGGAAGGGCAGTGCCAACGGCGACAGCAGGATTAGCGGGCGGTGGTGCATCGGTAAACGGCGGCCAGAGATTCTGGTAGAGGCAGACGGAACGGACGGACCTGAAGGTTCCGGAGGCGGACGGCTCGGGCAGGCAAGAGGTACGGTAGAGGCGGATGGAACGGACGGGCAGGAAGGATCCGGAGGCCGACGGCGCGGTGGCGCGGCGGCGAGAGCCACGGGTCGGCTGCGGCGGCAACTAGGGCTTGGGTGACAGGTCGGGACTTTCTGTTGATTGATTGAACTATTTAACTATCGAGCTAGACTGCCCTTGGGCTAAAAGAAAAGAAATCTAATGTAAACTGCCTATATTACCCTTCAAATCGACGGTGGATCTGTGCAAATACTAGCATTTCCTATGACTGGTAACTTGCACCGTAAAACGAATCCTAACTGACCCCAGGACCGTCGAAAACGCTGACAGCACACCTCCTTTGCACGCTGATCGCCACTAAACAAGGAGGCGTCCACTCGTCGAGAACCATGTAATCTAGTATTCATATCATTGACAAACACATGATATAATAGTGCAGGCAAAGAGGGACGCGGGCTTTGGTCTATGGATGTACATACATCCTAGGGAGTGCCTAGGACTCATCTAAATGAGATATAATTTGGTCTCATTCACCTGAAAACAAAAACAGATAAAAATAGTACTACAAACCACATCAGCACACACGCATCTTATAGTATCAATCCAATGACTATAAAAGTGAATGAGACATAACTAAAACTCAGCTAGATGAGTTCTAGCAAAGCCGTACATCCTATATGAAAAAAATAGTAATTCATTGTACTTGTG
This sequence comes from Triticum aestivum, assembly GCF_018294505.1. Classification (NCBI taxonomy): domain Eukaryota; kingdom Viridiplantae; phylum Streptophyta; class Magnoliopsida; order Poales; family Poaceae; genus Triticum; species Triticum aestivum. The sequence continues at coordinate 633,449,422 of NC_057806.1, forward strand.
ACAAAATTTCACAAGACGAAAAACCCTACGAACTCCTTTTCAAAAAAATAAAATTTTCAGCCAAAAAAATGTGAATAGTGACCTATAATAGCAAATAAATTTCCTTTTTGCCCCGAAGTCAACGCTGGGTTTTTATTCGCGAAAATTTATATACTAGTGCAAAATCCAAACAAACTTCTAAACTTATTTGACTTTTTTGTAAAAAAAAAATCCCGGGTGTATCTACAACCAGGAAGCAAAGGGTATTTCCCAGGCGAAGGGCCTCATAAATCCATTACAGCACTCGGGTAACGAAAAGCATGAAGAAGTAAGAAATACTTGCTTCCCAAAAGAAGGGGCGGAACATATAAATTTATGGAATAATTCTCTCGGACATGAGCATTACCAGTACTAGGAAATTGGTCGTGAAAGCACTTCTTGCCTGCTCATCATGCCGTTGGCCGTTAGGAATCCATACTATCCGCAACTTGCTCATCACCATCCGTGTCATCATCTCACCACAATATCTGGAATCATCGTCTGCTACAAGGTACTCTACAACTCTTCGGCCAGCATCCCATCACCAAGGCTTCCGCTTTGTTCTACAAGACACAACTCCAGCTTCTCAAGCACTTCTTGCATTGTAGGGCGGTCGATACCACGATCACTTACACATTTCTCAGCAATCTCCACAAACTTGTTGAAGCACCGCGGAGCAATCTTTCCTTCAAGATAGGGATCAACAATCAGATCAAGGACGCCCTTCTTCTGGCAACTAAGGGCGCATTGTGCAAGTTCAACTTGTCTCCTTGGAAAACTAGGATCCCAATGCAGCCCGAGCACACAACACCTCAAACAGCACGACATCAAAAGAAATAAAGAATATCCATTGGATTTCTCTGTTGGTTGCCCAGTTCCGAGAAATTCAGGATCGATATAACCTGCATATACTCCAGTGTTCCTTGTTTTCTCCTGAATAAGACACCGTTGATCGTACTAGCATCTTGGTTTTTCTCAACTTCATGATGCAAACCTACATAGAAAGCTGAAGGAGGTCAGAAGCGAGCGGCAGATATATCAAAGCTTCAGGAGCAGTGCAAATGATGAATGGCTTCGAGCTGTTCCAGCATGAACCCATGCGTGTTTTTGTTTTTCATAAGCTCTTCGCCCTCCGGCATTTGAACCCTGGGCGTTTGACAATCACATATTTACATTTGTTGAGATGGTCAAATTTGCGGACTTTTTTTTAGGTACCGGCCTGAATCGATTCAGGTAAAAAAGAACCAAAGTTCCTTGCAAGCTCTGAAGATAAAATAAAGGCCCTAGGGCAACAAGGGGACACTAAAAGCTAAAACCAACTATACAAGCCATGAAAAAAAAGGGTTCGTTTTTGTAGCGCAAAATCGTGGAGTGAAAATCCAATCTCAGGCAAACCCTGAAGACACCAAACATGTGATCCGAGAAACCAACTGCCATGGGCACAAACCCACAGAACTCAGAAAGAGAAACATGCCATAAGGTTCAAGCTTTGATTCTAAAACCAATAAATAAATGAAATCAGAAAAAAAAGAGATAAGGTTTAAGCTTTCACAGCCTGACAGACACCTGAAAAGAAAGTCGCTTCCTTTCATCTTAAGAATGATTACCAGCTACAGAAATCCATGGAATACATGAAGGTTGCGAATACATGAGGAACAGTCCTGAATCCGAAGGTCAAAACAAAAAGGCACTGTGCTCGGCGGTTCTCTCTAAATACATGTCTGACGTCTCTACCGGCAATTACAGCTCCAAAAACTATGAATAAAACCGCATTTGGAACGAGATGGTGGCACAAAAAAAATGATCTACGATATGAAAGTGGGGGTTGATTGGCCGAGGATTCATGACACGCTTTGTTGGGCAACACCCTGGACTTTTGTTCTGCTCATGTCACTCTTTCGTAGGTGCCACCAATCTGCATGTGAAGCCATTCTGCAGCCGGCGAGCCCTGGGCATACTCCCTTGGTGTTTGTGGGTCAAATGTTAACCCTGGAGCTGTGTTGTATGTTGGCGCAGCGAACTGCAAGTGAGAAGAACAAAAGGTAAACCTTCTGGAGCTAAGATATGTTTTGCTGTACACAAACGTGCCAATATATCATTGGAATATATTTGCAAGGGACAAAATGTGAAATAATATATTGGTGGCACAGTTTGAGAAATCAAACGTTGAAGCTAAGATATATTTCCTTGTACCAGTTATCTTGCTATAGTTAGCCACTGAGTTCACAACTGACTTACGTCTTTAGTTGGAAATGTTTCAACTCCGTTGTGAGCATGGGCATGGGCATTAACCGCCTCAAGCTTCATGGACAGGAACTGCAGATGACAGCAATTGTCGAGCAATTATTAACTGCACTACAGAGGGCAACACAATTCCATAGAAGCAACAATCTGTGACACAACATACCTCAATTTGACGTTCCAAAGCTTGGACATAATTGATTATCTCATCAAGGACTGATGCTTTGCCAATAACCTAACCAAGGACGCATAAGCTTTCCAAAGAAAATCATTGACAGACACAAAACTAGGGAGGAAGTTTGAAGATGATACAAAGATAAATATATATGGACATTAGTGGGACAGAATGGAAACCTAAAATATATTGAATGCTTGTTGATGAGATTAAAATGCACCTTATTACATCCAGGGACAAGATCTTGGAGAATTTTCATCCGCTCGGTTATTTTCTCACGCCGTGCCTGTCAAAATAAATAGAACTTTCAGTGACCAGATCCGTGGCTCCTGTAATGGGTAGTGTGAATGTGTATCTATGGGGTGTATAAGAATACTCAAAACTGAAAACAATACATTCAGGATAGTCAAAACTGAAAACTGTGCATTGAACTGACCCTTTCTGCAAGGCTATGGCTGTCAGTTGCTTGACCCCTTCTTGCCCTCACATGGATGAAATCTTGCTTTGGTGGTGGAGGATTTTGATCAACAGCCTTACTAGCATTTCTTGAATCAGCTTCAGCATCTTTTCTGAAACTGCCATTCTCATCACTGGATTTATTTGCCTTGAAACGCTTTGCTTCTGCATCAGTCTGCACATTAAGATTCCAGTGAATTGGCGATTAGGACAGATGGGAGAAAGAACAATTGAGCACTTGCTCTCTGCATAAGCTGTGCTGTGGGGCATTTTTCTTTATTATAGAATATAACAAAAATATTGTAAACCACCTTCTGGCCTACGAAGTCAAACAACTATTTAAACTGTCAATCGGTACATAACCAGTCAATATAAGGGGCACAAAAATGGCACGCCAAAATCAAAGATCACATATGACAATAATGATAGCTTGCAGACTATCACCAATATGATGCCTGCTAAAATATCACAGTAGGTTACTAAATGCAAGTAGAAGATGCAAAACACTCTGGACCATTAGGTTGTTGGCTCAGTACTTTAGTAGTTAAGTGTTGGAGACAATTGATTGGATTTAATTGTTTGTCCATCAACCACCTTTAACCAGCAAGTACAGACCAAAAAAGTATTGCACTAAAACCGTAGGTACCGAAAACAGAGAACTCTAAAACAAATAGTCAAACCAGCTGTCACCCAAAAACTTGGCCATGGTATATAATTCAACATGCATACAGTTTATGTAAACAAAAAATAACACTGGGAGAAGGTTAAGAAAACAGTGGATGGTTTTATTTTCTAAGCTACTAATATAGCAAGCAGGTAACTGGGATACCAATGACTATTACAGATTTAAAAGTGCCAGCAAGATTTCAACAGTAGAATAGTGCTGACTGTAGGCTGTAGCTACATAAAGAGCATGTAGGACAGTAGAAGTTCTATGGCATATGCACATCTACTGCTGGTTGAGTAACTTGTCCCCTTGCAACTAGGGATTATAAAGATTGGCAGACTTTGTGCAAGGATAAACTAGTCTTGTTAACTTGATACTGAGCAGAGCAATCATACGCTGTCAACATCAGTGAGCCAAGCCTGACAGGCATTATCAGTTTAGCACCGATATGGACCAATCTAGAGTGCGTACACACATCACTGGTCAGTACCAAGTTACGACACCTACTTATTATATACATCCTTTCAGTTGACAGAAGTTGAGTTCTGAAAGCCACTACAGGATGGCTTTGTCAAAAGTACTCCCTCCGTTTCTTTTTACTCCGCATTTGTTTTAAGTTAAACTTCGTAAAGAAAGTTTGACCAAATTTATATTTAAAACTATCAACATCTACAATACTAAAGATCTGCAATATTGATACTGTGAATGTTGACATTTTCCCTATAATTTTGGTCAAACTTTGCAAAGTTTGACTTAAGACAAAACTTGTATGCGGAGTAAAAATCCCGGAGGGGGTAGAATCCATGCCAACACCATGGATATAATAAAACGGTGGCCATCTAAAAATAGGAAAACTACTACTGCAATCAACTGTGTGTTATTATTAAAATAATGATGAAAGGTGGTTACAGAGTAATGGTGGCTTTCAGACATCTGGAAGTGAGTCTTATCTATACTCAAACTTAAACACCACTTATGGTTCCTACTCGAAGGCATTTGGTAATTAGGGTAATCTACAACGTTAACCTTCCAGTACTTCTGGGAATGTTGTGGAATTTTTTGTACGGCCCTATGTAAACTAAATTGTGAACCAGCATCCAAGTCTAGTTACATACAGGCACCGTCACAGGGCAAGTGCTAGACCATATATATCGAACTAAACTAAAGTACCAAACCAATCCAAGCTAACCAAAACGGTCATGCTACTGACTTAGAAGAAGCACAACTACGCCGAATCGAACACATGAACAGATCACCGACGCAGCCAAGCTGACCAGTGTCTGAAGCGTACACTCTCAGAGCTCACTTCCAGCAAGTAGTGGAGCAACAATTTGTGAGCCTCCGAATTCCCCTCTCATCAGCCCAAACTCCACCCCCGCCACACGGATCACGACGAACGCCGAGGAAGAACCTACCAAATCCTGGCCGCCGCCGCCGGAGGTGGAGACGGGCCTGGCGGAGGCCGAGTCGTCCTCGGACGCGGGAGGCTCCCGCTGCCTCCTCCGCGGGCGGCTGCCGCTGCTCTGGCCCGTGACGGCGGAGGACGCCTCCCCCGCCGCGCGCCCGCCGGCCGCGCCGGCGCGGTGCGGCGGGCGCCAGGGCTCGGCCTTGAGCTGCGGGGCGGGCTCCATCACGGGCGGGCGAGCAGCGAAGCGCCCCTTCGCGCGGCGGCGCGGCGGAGCCCTAGGGTTTGGCGGGGGCTGCGTCCGCGGGCGGGGGGCGACCAGATCGGGTGGGGAGGCCGAGGCTGGGGGAGCTCGCCGCGGCACTGACCCACTGTGCACTTGCGCAGGGGAGAGGGGAGGGAGGGTCAGAGAAGACTGGAGGAGAAAGAAATTAATAAATGCTCGGGATTTGGCCACGCGGTGATTGGCGGGCGTGCGTGGGTCTGGATCTACTCTACTCCACTCCACGCGATCGAATCTGCCCCATCGGTGTGGGTCTGGACGTGCGGGTCGGCCCGGCCCAGCCCAGCCCGGCCCGTCTTGGAGCATGTTGTTGCGCCGCAAGCTGTCTTCAGCCTGGCGAACCGACGCGGGTCGCCGTCACGTGTCCGGTGTGCCCGTGGAAGGCAGTATAGGAGGTAGGGACTATGACTCTGTTTGGTTCGGCTGTGGATTTTTAAAAGTAGCTGTGAAAAATCTGCTGTGAAAAAATAGTTGTGAAAAATCTGATGTGAAAAAAATGTATGTTATTTGGCAAACCAGCTGATACAGCTTTTTCAGATTTTGACCCGCAGCGGAATCAGATTTTGGAAAGCACGTCCTGGGCTGCTTCTGCTTTTGGTTCAAATTTTGGCAGCAGATTTCTGAAATCGGATTCTGCTGGGTTCGCCCTTTGGTTCAGATTCTATTGCGCGGCAGCGGAATCCGTCGATAAAAGCTAAACCAAACAGGGCCTCCGTACCGGGTAGGCATCTTCTTTGTCTTTCAAATAAAGCTTTTCTGTCTCACTTTTTTTTTCTTGCGAAAAGCATCAGATCTATACCGTAAAATAAAAGGTTCATCAGAAGAATTACAAAGCATATTAAATGGTATATAATAAAAATTACATCAAGATTTCGAGACTAGCGAATGACCATTACTGCCGCCAGAACGAGCCGCCGACGTGTCACTATCACCACTCTCCAATCGCAGCCGATTTGACCTTTTTCGATGCCACTATTTCTCTTGTGTATACCATATCTCCTCTTATAAAGATGGTTTGTCATCAAGCGCAGGACCCCTACTCCTAATAGATTTATCCCGATTAACTTCAATAAGGTCATCATCATCATCGACTAAGTGAAGGCTGCAGTACTTGGCGGCAAAAGGGATTTAGAGAGAAAGTCGCGCAAAAGACAGATGCGAGACCGCCCTAGCTTTGTGGGCCACACAAGTGATTTTGACGATATCTATGCACGAGCACGACATTAAGCAATCTTGTCGATGAGGGGTGATGGAAGTTCCTCAAGGTGGTTATCATCGAGAAAGTTGTCATCACAATATTGTCACATAGGAGCTCTAAATAGTCAAGCTTGCACGCTAAGGGATAACTATGGCTTAAGGTTCGTACTACTCACGGGAGAGGACAAATGTGTGGCAAAAGGAGGGAAATCTATAACATAATTAGTGAGCACTGAACAAGCCTAAAAAAATTGAATCTCACTAACATATCCATTTTTTGGAATTTCATAAGTTCTTTCGAATTTTTGATATGTTGGAACTTCGTTGAACTTTGTAGAAATTTGATCTAAAATTTTGTTCAAAATTAGGTTGAATCAACCCAGAATTTTGAAGATTACAAAAGTTTCTAAACCCATCAAGCATGATTATCGCGATCCCTATTTTTTGTAGTTCTGATGGGTTCTGAAACATTTTCCTTACAGCAACGCTTGCGACTGGAAGAGGAAAGGGCCGGCGAGGAAGTGGTGAAGCTCGGCCCTCTCTCCGTTTATATAATCTAGCTCCTACTATCTAGTTAGAATTTGCCGAATGGTTGAATTGTGTCCACTTTTGGTGATGTTTATATGTGAATTATGCCCATTCGCTATCGGTTTTATATGTCTGATTCATATCGATTCTGGTCGTTTGGTGATCTTGTAGTATGTTGCATGATTTTGTATGGATATAAGATGCCGGATATGATACATGGCCATGGAGGCGTCGATTTGGGGACCGCCCGGTCATTGATCACGGACGCGCCTGGGCGTGCCCGCGGGCATATGGGGTTTTGGATTTGGCAAGTCTGGCTATAGATGTTTTTATCCCCTCCTCCCCATCTTTGCCACCGCCAGATCTCTGATAACCCACAAGTATAGGGGATCGCAACAGTTTTCGAGGATAGAGTATTCAACCCAAATTTATTGATTCGACACAAGGAGAGCCAAATAATATTCTCAAGTATTAACACCTGAGTTGTCAATTCAACCACGCCTGAAAACTTAATATCTGCAGCAAAGTGTTTACTAGCAAAGTAATATAATAATAGTGTTAATGGTAGCAAAAGGTAATGATAACAAAAGTAATGTTTTTGGTATTTTATAGTGATTGTAACAATAGCAACGGGAAAGTAAATAAGCGAAGAACAATATATGGAAAGCTCGTAGGCAATGGATTGATGATAGAGAATTATGCCGGATGTAGTTCATCATGTAACAGTCATAACCTAGGGTGACACATAACTAGCTCCAATTCATCAATGTAATATAGGCATGTATTCCGAATATAGTCATACGTGCTTAGGGAAAAAACTTGCATGACATCTTTTGTCCTACCCTCCTGTGGCAGCGGGGTCCTAACGGAAACTAAGGGATACTAAGGCCTCCTTTTAATAGAGTACCGGACCAAAGCATTAACACATAATAAATACATGAACTTCTCAAACTACGGTCATCACCGGGAGTGGTCCCGATTATTGTCACTTCGGGGGTGCCGGATCATAACACATAGTAGATGACTATAGACTTGCAAGATAGGATCAAGAACTCTCATATATTGATGAAAACATAATAGGTTCAGATCTGAAATCATGACACTCGGGCCCTAGTGACAAGCATTAAGCATAGCAAAGTCATAGCAACATCAATCTCAGAACATAGTGGATACTAGGGATCAAACCCTAACAAAACTAACTCGATTACATGATAAATCTCATCCAACCCATCACCGTCCAGCAAGCCTATGATGGAATTACTCACGCACGGCGACGAGCATCATGAAATTGGTGATGGAGGATGGTTGATGATGACGACGGCGACGAATTCCCCTTTCCGGAGCCCCGAACGGACTCCAGATCAGCCCTCCCGAGAGGTTTTAGGGCTTGGCGACGGCTTCGTATCGTAAAACGTGATGAATCCTTCTACTCTATTTTTCTCTCCCCAAAAGTGAATATATAAAGTTGGAGTTGAGGTCGGAGGAGTTCCAGGGGGCAGGCGCGCCCCCTGGTCTTGATCTTTTGCCAGTATTTTTTATTATTTCCAAAAAGACGCTCCGTGGAGTTTCAGGTCATTTCGAGAACTTTTGTTTCTGCACATAAATAACACCATGACAATTCTGCTGAAAACAACATCAGTTTGGGTTAGTTCCATTCAAATCATACAAATTAAAGTCCAAAACAAGGGCAAAAGTGTTTAGAAAAGTATATACGACGGAGACATATTAATCTCATTTATGTGCAAAGCCCTATCGACGTAGGCGACAACGAAGACTCCTCTTCCCTCCACGCGATGGTGGATGGCGCAGGCCGACGTCGTAGGGCGGAGGTGTGACGACAAGGAGGGAAAATGTGTGGCAAGGATCACTATGTCTTGAGGTTCATAACGCTCACGGGAGAGGACACATGTGTGGCAAGGAGGGAAAATCATGACGTAATCAATCAACATTCAACAAAGCCCAAAATTTTTGAACCTCGCCGACATATCAACCTTTTGAAATTCCAGAAATTCTTCTAAATTTTGACATATTTAAATCCGTTGATTTTCTTTTGAAGTTAGATCTAAAATTTTGTTTAAGATTAGGCTGGATCAAACACGAAACTTGGAGATTACAAACGTTTCTGAACCCATCGAAACTACAAAAAAAAGGGGAAGCTTCACCGAAACCCGGCTGAACGCGCAAAAAAGGTCGATTTGACAGGGCCTCAGGACTCAAATGTTAGACTATCGTGTATATTTCGCTGTCAAAAAATGATAGCTGCCATAAAAACTTTTAGTAAAATGCCGTCTACCGCGTCATAGTCTTATTTTTGTACAATAAAGCGCGTCACATGCGTGACATGTGTGCTGTCCATTCTAGATGTGTTTGATGCTACAGCCATCCATACGCGCCAACATCACAAGCTTCGTTGACCCCAGTTTCATTTCATACAATTACGCACCAATCGCACCTCACACAAGCTTCTAGTACTCCCTCCGTTTACTTTTGTAAGTCGTTTCAGACAATTCAAAATAGGCTGTTTTACACATTGTCTGAAATGTCTTCAAGGTCTTATAAAAGTGAACAGAGGGAGTACTAATTTAATAGCCAAACTTGTGGTAATCTGACTGTATTTGCAGGAGTAGAAAAGAAGAAAGGAACGTAGATAGTTTTTTTCCCTTGAGCAAAGGAAGATAGATAATTAAATCATCGACGGTACGGAGAAGGCACGCGGCTGCTGAGCCCGACGAGGCAGCTAAGCTAATCAATCCATCCCTCGCTTAACCCTGAAGAAACCAACCCCGGAAAAGTTGAACCGACAAACGACCCACCAGGAGGGAGCCAGCCAGACCAGAAGGGGTCTCCACGCGGTGGGCGGAAACATTTCGGGGACCGTTCCGCAAAACGTCCACCTACCAAATTTGATTTCCCTTTTTCTTTTACCACCCCCACCACCCCCATTGCCCCTTGCCCCTCCTCCCACTCCACCAAAGCGAAACCGACCTTTCCCCCTTCCCCTCCCCTCCCCTCCCCTCCCGCAGCAGCCTCGCCGAGATCCAATCCGGCAGCCCCCCTCCCCCGCCGGCGGCGAGCTCCAGCGGAGAGGCGGCGAAGCGCGCGGGAGGAGCCATGGGCCAGCAGTCGCTCATCTACGCGTTCGTGGCCCGCGGCACGGTGGTGCTGGCCGAGTACACCGAGTTCACCGGCAACTTCACCACCATCGCCTCCCAGTGCCTCGTCAAGCTCCCCGCCAGCAACAACAAGTTCACCTACAACTGCGACGGCCACACCTTCAACTACCTCGTCGAGGACGGCTTCAGTGAGTCGCCCGCCTCCCCTCCCCTCCCCTCCGCCCCGCCCGATCCTTGCTTCCCTCCGTCCGGTTCGTCGCGGGCGTGATCTGATCCGCGTGGATCTGGTGCGACGCGCGCTCGATTTGGGCTCGCCGGGCGTAGATCTCGCGGATTCGCTGGATTTGCGGCCGGGTCGTTTCGATTGCTGCTGCCGATCGGCTTGTTGCCGCGCGAACTTCGTGCGGGAGGTTGTTGCTCTCGCCGTTTGGTACCAGGCTTCTAGTTTAGTTGGTCGCACGCTGGGTATCGGCCAGTTCGAGTTTGGTAATACTTGGTCAATATCGTGCTATGCAGTCAATATATTGTGGTTGCTCCTCTTATCCCACGCCTATGGGGCCAGTGGTTGTAAGAGCTGCAATAGCCGACCGACATCAGCAGTAAAATAATCAAGTACATAGTGCCGGCTCTGGATATCTGTGCTATTTATAGTAGAGGGCAGACTGTTAGTTGCTGGCTTGCTAGGCATGTGTATGGAATGCCAGCACATATTTATGCTAATTTGGCAGTTCATTTGTTGCTGCTTACATGTCGTGATATCTATTTATAGTAGAAGGGTAGATGGTTCATTGCTGGCTTGCTAGACGTGTGTAGCAAATGGCAGCCTATATATGCATGGTATAGGCTTCCAGATAAGCAATGCCCCTTAATAATCTATTAAAAAGTAATATAGATGTATCAACATTTCCGAGTTTTCTAATGGGTGTGAGTGCCATTTATAATGCTATTTTCATACCCTTGATCTTTTTGAAGAGCAAGTAGATAGGGAATTGGTTAGAAGATGTTTTCACCAGTGATAAATTAAATCAACCTACATAAGTGTGTAGCATGTTTCAGCCTTTTATGACAGCAGATCACATTACGATGGGCCATCTAAGTTTGTATAAGCATTTCATGGATAATATTTCTACAACCGCAAAAGTATTCGAGTATTGATCTGCAAGCACCATAAGAATGAATATTCCCTTGCACGGTATTTATGAAAAATCAATTCACATAGATGTTCCTCTCTGATTGGACTGTAGATTTGATGCACTTGTTTGTTAAGTGTAGCCTTTGGCACTTTGCAACAACACTAGTCTTTGCTTTTGTCGCACATGCCCAGTGGAAGCTTTAAAACTGTTTCGAGATTTGCATTAATGTGGAAACTATAATGCTCTCTCAATCCATATTTAGTTCTGACATTTGGCTTCTACTTGTGAATATTCAATAGTAGCATTTTACTGTACACAGATGCACTTTTTTAAGTGTATAGCATCAGTAGAGTACATCTCATTGCCAGTCTAGCAATACCGTTCATACATTACATGATTATGTTCAAATGTTCAAATATAACATTTGTGAAACCTTCATTAGTTAAAGTCAAAAGTCACAACTGATTGTGTACTGAGGTAGTAGAAGACAGATGTGATGATGTAGTGGAAATTAACATTACCGACTAATTTTGTTATATTGCTGCGTTTTTTTCTAGTGCTACTATGTGAATTTTAATGCTCAATTCCTTCAAACCCGTTTTCCAACGACCACATTGCTTATAGCAGTGACAATACTGCTGGGAAAAATTGATAAAGGAACTACTGTTGAAATATATTAAGCAACTGATTTTTTGCAGACATAGCACTTCTCTAAAAATGAAGATAATGCTTGTTTCTCTCCTTGGTTGAATTATAATTCCAGAACACTACATTGCATTTGTTGATGTTGCTAACTTCCAAGTCAAAAAACTATGATGCTGACATCATGCTTTCATCTGCAGCATACTGTGTGGTTGCTGTGGAATCAGTGGGGCAACAGATGCCAATTGCTTTCTTGGTTCGGGTTAAGGACGATTTCAGCAAAAGATATGCTGGTGGGAAAGCTGCTACTGCTGCACCAAGCAGCCTCAACAGAGAGTTTGGGTACGTGTGTGCTTTTGGCAGTGTGGGGCTATTTAAAATATATGGCCTTACTTTGCTCATTTTGTGTGAATGTTTACTGTTGTAGGTCAAAACTCAAAGAGCACATGCAGTACTGTGTAGACCACCCTGAAGAGATAAACAAGCTCGCTAAAGTGCAAGCACAAGTTTCAGAAGTCAAGAACGTGATGATGGAAAACATTGAGAAGGTACATCTTTGTACTTTGCAGATATACTGAAGGTATAATTTGCAGGAAGTTTCTGATCCTAAGTGTACTTCTAAAATTCAGGTTCTTGATCGCGGGGAGAAGATTGAGCTGCTTGTTGACAAGACAGAGAATCTCCGCTCACAGGTTTTAATAATTGACACATTCTTTAATCCCGCTCCGCTCACAGGTTTTAATAATTGGCACATTCTTTTATCCCGCCCTGTACTGGGTACTGTACTTTAATTGGGTTCGATTCCAAGCTGTTATTATTTATTGTTAGTACCAGGATAATTAGGCTTGGTTCCAAGCTGTTATTGTATATTAGCAAGAGTACAGAAAGGTCACAATTGAAGCAGTTAAGATGGATCCAGCTTTATACTAAACTGTAGTTATGGTAAGTGGTCAAGCCAACTACTGGCACACTTAGTAGTTGTTGTGTTAGGTGCTCTTGATATGCTCAAACTACTCAGGCGTAACTGGCTAATACTTCATCGAAGAAGGCTGGCTAGTACTCCCTCTGTCCCATAATATAAGATGTTATTACCTATGTTTTTAAGGCGACGCCTAGGCGTCGAGCCCCCCCCCCCCCCCCCCCCCCCAAGCGCTTTGCAAATATGTCCGCTTTAGGCGTCGAGGCGCCCCCCCTAGCGCCTTAAAGCAAAGCGTCGCCTTAAAAACATAGGTTATTACATCCAATATGTGAGACGGAGGGAGTACTTCTTATGGATGACTAGAGACCTCCCTAGGTTATATCAAAAATTGTTTTCTCCTATAGCTGATAAGGACTTTAAGGTGATTGAATATGTCATCTTCCTGTAATTCCTACTTCCGTTGGTGAGAACAGTTACATATTTGTTCAGGTAACGTTGGATAGGATTTATTACTAATGGAGCATTAATTATTTCTGCTGTTACGATAAGTTAACTGTTATTTTTCCTCTACAAGAGTTTTAAGTGTTTTCCTGCTATTGCTCTAATGGTAATGACCAGTTATATCTCCAAGTTGATGTGTTCTTGTGATAAGGAGACACAAACGACCATAATGTTGTTCTTAAGCTTGGGCATCAAAATTTGAATTTTGAAGTTGATGTTCTCCTGGCTGATACAACGCCGCCCATCTTAGCATCCTGGTCTTATTCTGGCGAGCCAAAACATTGCCTAGTGTTGAGCTTTTGGGTATTTCAAAAGGATAACATGATATTGCTACTCAATTTTGATCATAAAGTTTGCATAAACATACCATGTGTTTCCAATTATGCTTCAGTTGGATGTCTGAAACAGCAATTGTTATCTAAGATTTTTAATGGTGTGCATGCAATTTCAGGCCCAAGATTTCAGGCAGCAAGGAACACAGGTGAGGAGAAAGATGTGGCTACAAAACATGAAGATCAAGCTGATTGTCCTGGGCATCATCGTCGCGCTCATCCTCATCATAATCCTGTCGGTGTGCCATGGGTTCAACTGTGGCAAGTCCAAGTGAGGACTACTCGAGGTCGTGAGACACATTCAACTGTCCTTATATTACTGCTGATTCGAGCAAAACCCATATATGGTGCTTAGTGTTCTTTCTTCTCTAGTGTGCGCTGGCCCGGGCCGCGGTGCCTGTGGGTGGGTCTGTGTTTTCGTTGTCGTCGTGTTGGGATGTTCGCTTACCGCCGGATGGGTGGTGGCTGGGTCGGCGGGTCGTGTATTTTTGGACGCTATGTATGTATAGCTTGGATCTTGACATCTTTGTTCTATTGTTATATGATGATGAGGATGAGTAGTAGATTTACTTAATTGGAGTCGGAATTATGTGGATGTGTCTGCTTTGGTCTCTCTTGTTGGGGGCTGGAGCTTGTGCTTGTCTGACCACGACAAGCCTGGCCTTGGCTTCTACGCGTTGGCCAGTTGCTCTCATATGCCGTGTCACTTTCGTTGCTGCGACGTAGATGAACCTTGTTGCGTTCTGCTGCATTCACCCGGTTTATTTGCATAGCTTGGGGTCATATCCCTTCCCGTTTGCTGTTAATAGAGGCCAGTCTGATAGCAAATGTATTCGGCAATCCATGGGCGTGTAACGGAGGGATATGCGTACGCTGTTCCGGCGTGGGACGACTGTGCAGTGATATCACCCACCGCTTGCTGCGATCCTTCAGCACGGAGAACATGACTGCACAATACTTCGGTTTTACTGTTGCATTTTTTGGCCCTGTAGCCTACTGTAGCAGCCTGGGGCCCGGGGCATGGCCCAATCCAAGCTCCGCCCCACACAGGAGCAAGCACGGGATGATCATCACGATTTTATTGCTGCGGCATCTTGGTTTATACATCATGTTTCTTCGATGGATTCGACAGAAATGATAGCTATTCAGAATGGATTCTACTTACTAGCTAAGATTGGCTATAGCAGTTTACAGATTAAACCGGACAGCTCAAACGCAGTTGAGGCTCTAAACCTTTTTCTTGGGCCAGAAATCGGCAATTCTTTTTGAGTGCAAGGAAATGTAACAAAATGCTCCAGGGAAGCTAATAGTGTAGCTGATTGTATAACAAAATCATCTCATTCTAGTGGACCCTCTGAGGTTTTGGAAGATGCAATCTCAGACTATTTCTCACCTTAATGTAAACGACCTGGCATTATCTGCGAAATAAAGTACTCTCTGTTAAAAAAAAACCCACCGCCTGCTGCGATTTCCAGTTGCCTACAGTATGACACGTTTAGTTGCTGCTGCTACGCACGCACTGAACACCGCTCATCAGTCAGTGCCGGCCATTGTTCGGTGAGCCTGCCCTGCCCCGCTTTGCGGAA
This sequence comes from Triticum aestivum, assembly GCF_018294505.1. Classification (NCBI taxonomy): domain Eukaryota; kingdom Viridiplantae; phylum Streptophyta; class Magnoliopsida; order Poales; family Poaceae; genus Triticum; species Triticum aestivum. Next base: position 633,464,618 of record NC_057806.1, read on the forward strand.
CATCCAGAGCTTGAACCAGAGCTTTCATTGGCTGGCTGCATCTGCTTACCTGCCTGCCTTCCTGCACCTCAGCTCAGGCAGCGGGGTGATCACTGCAGCTGCACCTGCACGGACTATGATGATTCTGACGGCAGCTTCAATTCTGTCCATTAAATCAGACAACGTGTCCGTGGTCAGTGGATAGTGAAGCAGCCATCCAACCCATCGCCTACGCACCTGCCCCCTTTCTTAAAAAGAAAAGTTAATCAAATGTCTGTCATTCAGCCTCATTTTAAATCATTCGATCGATGGCAATTAGAGCTAACTCCAATTTCGTATGTGCGCGTTCGTTTGGGTCATGATGAACAGAAAAGTTGGCCCAACACAATGACCCAAACAGATGCGCGTCCGCTTTTTGTCCGCCTGTCAATCCATTTACGACTCATTTTTTAGCCTGATTTACGTCGGCGCAAACAAGAGACGGGCGCGCGGACTGCGCACCAACTACTCCTCCTGGCCCGCCAATCGGTGGCAAAGCATCCATTATTCCCTCAATTTCCCAAAAACCCTCCCGCCCGCGCGCTCCTGGCCGTTCGCCATGGACGACGCCCTCGATGTCGTCGTCGGCGGCCTCGCCTCCCTCGTCTCGTCTGGTCTCGCCTCCGCCCCTTCCGGCAAAGGCAAACCCCACGCCCCTTGCAAGACCGCTGCACCGCCCAAGAAGAAGCTGACGCCGGAAGAGCGGGTCGTGCAGTCGACTAAGAGGAAGGGCCGGAGGCACGCGGCGGGCGCAAGGAACGAAGCAGCGGCCCTCACCGCCGCCGCACAGCAGGAGGACAGTACTAATGCTCGCGTCGCGGCGGCAATGAGGGAGGCCTTGATCTACCTAGGGTTAAACCCTGGTGGGGCTTGTCAACGCCGCTGTGGCTGCGGCTAGCACCGGCTCGTCCGCGTTTCCTCGGATGGTGCTGCTGGAGTCGCCGCACGCGTCAGCGACGCACCCGATCCCCGGCTTCCACGTCTACCCGCAAGCCTCCTGAGTCTCCGGGGAATGCTCGCTGGAGGTGAGCGCGGTGGCTCCTTTCACGCCCACGCCCATCGACCTCAACGCCACGCCGGTGGCCTGTGCCACGTCGTCCGGAGGGACCAGGAAATGCGCGTCGGCGATGCACCCGATCCCCGGCTTCCACGTCTACCCACTATCCTCCCAACTCTTTGGGGAATGCTCGCCGGAGGTGAGCGTGGTGGCTCCTTGCATGCCTGTGCCCGCGCCCATCGACCTCAACACCACACCGGTGACCGGTGCTTTGTCGTCCGGAGGGACCAGGAAACGCACGCGGGAGATGCCAGCCGACGTGCTCACCGACACCCGTAACCTGTTCGACAGAATGCCGGCGGCTGCCACCGACGAGACGACCAACCGTTTAATGGAGAACATCATCTTCGAGGGTGGTGCGGCGGCCGCTAGCGGTGCCACCGCGGCTGGCTACGATCCCGATGAGACCCAAAGCCAAGACGGTCGAGGGCCGTTCACGCCGGCGACCTATGATCAAGCTGGCATGCACGGAGCTTCGAACCAAAGCGATCTCGCTAAAGAACATGAGATCAGTAGGTGGTCGATACTCTCTTGTTCGTGATCGCACATTGGGCATGCTCCCTAGTGCAGAAGACCCTTCTGTTGGGAATCGTTGCATGGAAAACGAAAAAAAATGTCCTGGAGCTGGACGGCTTCCCGCTGGACCACGAGTTTTCGGAGGACTATGGCCAAGAGGAAGAGGATGAGTTGTACATCGACTGGGAGCCTTTGTTCGAGGACGAGCTCGCCAACCAAGCCGTCTGGGTGAAACCGAAACGCAAGAGCAAGCGGACAAAGGCATACATAACGGCTGAGGACAAGCTCCTTTGTGAGTGTTGGAGGGACATTGGGCAAGGCCCCAAGGTTGGCGTCGAACAAAAGGCATCAACCTTTTGGATTCGTGTCCATCGTGAGTACCATGATGAGTGATCTATGGCAGCATGCACCATCTTTTTTTGTATGCCGACAAGTGTGCTGGCATGACCACAACCGAGATGGCGTGGTCAAACTCCTGACCTTTTTTGTGTGCTGGCATGTGTGCCGGTCAAGCGCGCAAGCAAGAACTGTGCGATAGTATTTTTGGAAGCTGGCATTGTATGCCGGCCGCTGGCATGGTGCCGACGATGAACTTTGGGCGGCGGCATGGCCACTGGCATGATCTATGGCCGCAAGCCTTTTAAATTTGTAGATGGACATGAAATGGGTATGTTGCGTTGGACGCACGGCTGACCCAGAAAGAAAACATGGCGGACGTCGAGCGGGCAACCGACCCAAACAGACGAAAAGCTGACAAAATGACACAAGTACATGTTTAGCAACGTTATTTTTCTTTGGAAACTCAAACTTATTACTCACTCCGTTCATTTTTATAAGTCGTTTCAGACAGGTGAAATTGAGTTGTTTTACGCAATGTTTGAAATGTCTACAAAGCCTTATAAAAATGAATAGAGGAGTACTTAATTAAGAAAGTACAGGAAACGTTTTGATGGATGACACTGGGGATGCCCTAAGCGGCTATCTGACTGCATGTCGCAGCGGACGTAGTGGCGCGCCCTGGGCATTGCAGAGCTCGCGTATAGTCCCAGCTGCGTCTGTCGTGCCAATCCACGCGCTCCCCTCTTCTAGGCCGGCCGTAGCCGGTGCGACGCATTTGCTGCCGCATTTACGTGCCCCTCCCCTCGCTCTTCTCCATTGCTGCCGCTGCAGCAGCATCTGCATCTGCAACACGCGAATTGAAGACGGCTCCTGCCTCAGACCAGCAGCCCATGGTGATGGATGCCCCTAGCGTGTTGCAGCTCCTATCCTCGCTGGCCGCTCGCCGCTCGCCTAGTCGTTCTCCCTCGCTGCCAACTCATAAATGGCGCCCATCAGGTGCCGTACCTGGAACACCCGATGCCGATGGAGTGCAAGCTAGCCGCGCCACGTGACGCCGCTTCAGAGCTCGGCCTGGCCTTGACCGGGCACCGCCATGAATGGCCAGCGGTTGCCCGACCGAGCACATTTCCATTCCCAGCTCTAGCAAGCGCACAGTGGACAGCGCCCGGACCGACGTGGCGCCGATCTCGAGGCCCGATTCGCATCAATGCCGGTCGATCGCCGGACGTACGCACGCGGGTGGATCGATCTCTGCCGCCTACTATCATGCTGCGTGCGTCCTGGGCTACAAATTAAAGATGGATCTCCGCCGAAAGTACTGTACATGCATGATGCCTTCGACTAGGGCGTAGTAGTAGTGTAGTACGTACGGCCGGGTTCGTCTTCAGTTCCAGTTCGTCACCGCGCAGTGGGATGGACTCGTTTACCTCGCTGGCTGGCTGGCTGTGTAAGTAATATGGCGTACGAGGCGTTTATGGCAGGCGCAAACGCGGACGACGCAGCATGGAGAGCAGATGAATCAGGCCATCAGGGGTGTGTGAACTGATTCACGTGGCTATGTAGATAAATCCCGGCCCCTGTTGCCATAATATCGATCACACTCACACGTATTTACAGGCGCGCCTAAATCCTTCACTCCGGCATGAACCGTCTAGTGCTCTGTAATGCTATTTTATTTATTTTGAAACAGAAAACGTGAACACTACATGCTCGTATGAATGTTTTTGGTACAGAAAACGTGAATGCATGCTACCCCACGAAAAAAATGGCTAGTACGTGAATGCTGAGATCAACACTGGGTACACTCAAGCGAACTCGACCTCAGTTCATAAAGTCCACATGCATTGAGGGCAATTTTTGTTATGGTGACTAATTTCAAGCTTTGAATTGTTAGCACGAACACGAATCGCCCGCTTTCTTCTTCGGGTTAATTTGATAAATACCACTCCAATTATGGCGATTCTTCCTTTTGGTTTATAAATTTTTCCCTCTTCAGTTAACCCGAGCATTTTGTCAGCTGCAATTTAGTAGTACTGTATACTAGTATGAGGTATAACCTTGCCTCTTTCCCTATGTTAATATTGCCACGTAGACAAAAGAGACGCGCACACACGAAATGAACACTGGAGTTTGGAACACTGCGAGGACACCGAGTTGAGTTGAGGACACCACGAGAATCACACGTACTACATACCATTAGCAGCTAGCTAGTCGGATACACAGGTAGTTCACACGACCAAACACAACCACACAACAGTCACAAACCCTGACTGGCCACACACACACTCCCAGCGAATCAGCTACTTCTCGTACACGGACCTGAAAACTAAGTACTACTGCGCATATACCTTGCGCCATACCATGACAACACCCTAGGTCCAAGGAAACAAGTGGTCAAAGCTAGTGCGATCCACCATGAGCTAGAGCGCCACTTCGTCACGTACATGTATGCACGTCCCAGAGCGCCCAAGCTAGCTCGGCCACCGCGGCGTACTCAAGGCGTGACGCCGCCGTACCCGCCGAACGGGGCGCTGCCACCCCCGAAGCCTCCGAAAGGGATGCCGCCGGCTCCCCCGACGCCGCCGAACGGGCCGACGCTCCCCACGCCGCCCCCGACGCCGCCGAGCGGGCCCGTGACGCCGGTGAAGACGCCGGCTCCGTTGTTGCCGAAGCCACCGCCGTAGCCGCCGCCGACGGCGGGGAAGCCCGGAAGGTCCCCCATGGCTCCCACGCCCACGAACAGGTTCTTCGCGTCCGCCGCGCCGGCTCCTCCTGCACCGGCGCCCTTCTCCGTGGCGGCGGCGGCCGGAAGTGAGGCCTCCGCCACGCCGCCAGCTGCAGCGGGCATGGTCCTGGCAGCCCCGACGGCGTGCGCCGCCAGCGCGAGGCAGAGCAGGAGAGAGGTGGCAGTGCCTGAGCCCTTCTTGGCCATGGCGCCGCTCTAGTCTAGCAAACCAGCTACGGATATCGGTTCTACTCGCTCTCTCTTGTGTTTTCTGCGCGTGAGATCGTTGCTACTGGTGCACTTGGCGTGCCGATGCTTGCGGTTTAAATAGGCCGAGAGGGAGGAGGAGAGGAGTACGTACGGTGGGACGGAGACTCGACCGGGGCATGGGGAGGGGCGTGGGGTGCAGTCAATGTTTGTTCAGGGATCAGGATGGCCAGTAAAAATCTCGGTGGAGTGGGAGGTAGGCGAGGCGCGATAATGCCCGGGAAGTGGGCGGAAATACCCCTTGGTTTCTCGGTAGTGTATGTACACCCAGTTTTTGATTTTTTTTTTGAAAAAAGTCAAAACAGTTCAGAAGTTTTTTTTTAATAAACTTGATTTTTTTGCATAAATTTACGTGAATAAAAACCCAACGTCGACTTCCGGGCAAAAAAACATTTTTTTGCTATGCTATATACAAGTCACTATTCATACTATTTTGTCCAATCCTTTTATTTTTTTCGCCTTGAAGTCAACGGGGTTTCTTTTGTGGAATTATTTTATGAGTACAATGGAAGATCAGGTTTATTTCAAAAATATTTTCAAAAGTTTTTGACTTTTACTTTAGTTACTATTTTTTTTTCAAAACGAGGTGTATATACACCAAGGAACCAAACATCCGCGCCCGGGAAGTGGTGGCCAATACGACAAATTGATGGTATTTCTACAGGCTGGGCTTGTAAATTCTGGACTTGGACTTGAGCGGTCCAGTCGTTTTTTTGGTGCCACTTTTTGGATCTGCTTAATATAATCTTCATTGTTGGACCCACTAATAAAGTTTGTAGTGAAATTCACAGGAAACCAAGTTAATACAAATTATTATTTTATATATATGTTGAAAGCTAATACAAATTACTCATTCACTTGGGAATACTTTGAACATTAACCAGTCCCCTAAATAACGTCACTATTAAATTTACACATATTTTCAGGGGCAAGGCTCTTTGACCCAGCTGTGCACCTAACTAGTTGGATCGGAACTTGAACTATTCAGCCTTGGTTTGCTTTTTGTGTGTGTGTGTGTGTGGGGGGGGGGGGGGGGGGGGCAATAAGATAGATTTCACCACGTTTAGCTCAAAGACATGTAGTAGCATTTGAGAAAAGAAAACGAATCAATAGCATTTAAAAAATCTACCCAAAACATCGTCCACATAAAAGTTCTAGCAAATTGAGGCAAGTTCCCAACTTACGATGTCACTACTACGGTCAACATGGCAAACATATTTGGCATATTGTGCTTCTTCAAAAGATTGCTTGATGGATATTGTGGGGTATGCATATTTGTGTGCTTTTATTTGACTATCAGCTATGGATCATGTAATACACACAGCGAGGCTACAGATTGGGGGCCAGAAATGAAAATCTAAGCTTCTAAATTCTGGACTGACTTGTGCCGCAAAGGCCAACTTTTGAAAAGTCTCAGGGCACAATATGTTTGTTGCAACCATTTTCATCGTTGGATCCAATGACATAGCTTCGAGTGCATCAGTGGAAACCAAAGCATTATAAATTAGGAAATTTAATTCATACTATTTTGAACCTTAATAACTCGACTAACCAAATAACATTATACCATTGAAGCTAGACTAATTTTCAGGGGTCGGTGCTCAGTTGACACCAAAAATCTCCGACATAGCTAGCCGGATCAGAGATTGAACCATTCACTTGCATTACAGCAATAAGTTGAACATAAATTTCACACATTCATGCTAAATACATCTTAAATTTGAGAATATAATCAACATGATTTCAAAATCGACACAAAGCATGACCCACTAGTGAAATAAGAGTATAAGACGAGTTCCCAACTTACAAGTTCACACCTATCTGAACCTTGCCCACATGGTTGCATGCCCTAAGAGATAAGTGCATATTTCAACCCTCAACTCATGTCCTAGTCTAATTTACATTCCACAACTTCAAAACCGATCAGGACACAACCCTGAACTTCCAATACCATTCAATTTATCCAGTTGACGCGGTCAAGCAACGGTTTTGCTGTGATGTGGCACCCGGTCCCACATGTCATGGTAACCCATACAAACATTAAAGACAAGTACAAAGTAAATAGAGTCCAAGGGCTAAATTAAAAAAATCCCCAAAAGGATAGGAATTTCTCTTTCTTCACTGCGTAAGCCGGGGTTCTTTTAGCCGCCAGCGCCCAGCGCTGCTTGGAGTTGGTAGGGACGACGTCCCCAAGCTCGCTCCCAAACGTGCCGCCGAGCCCGTCTCCCAGACGGCTATCGCCGGTGGCTGAGGGAGGAGTGCCACGTCCATGACACAGTGGTCCTGGGGACCATGCAGTCGGGCGGAGTTTCACGTGACGCCATAGAGATACACCGCCGTAACGAGGAGAACGACATGGTGGGTGGGTTGATGCGTTATCGGGAGGTGTGTCGACCACCGTCCCATGAGCCATATATACTCAGACGCCCCGTGTGCATCCAACACGTGCACAGACGTTATCCTAATCCTCCCCAAACTACATCACCGGTTGCCCCCCACTACTTCCTCTGTACTAGGAAGTTGTTGGGCCCTCAACTGCAGGGTTCGTAGCGAACAACAATTTCCCTTAAACGGCCTCGAAGTTCATCAAACCGACATGAGTTAAGCGGCACAACCAATGACCAGTACTTGTACACACAAACAAGTCTAACCTGACAGAGTAAAGAAAATAATCTAAACACAAATTAGTAACAAGATTAAATCTAACACTTTGCTAGTAGTTATAAAGGATTAAATGCAACGAAAACAGGGAAAAAAACTTTACGTGCCCCTCTCTTCTCGTCGCTCTGCTGCTGCTTGCTGCAGCATCTCTGCCGCGTGCGCATTCATGTCAGGCTCCGGTCTGAGGGGGTGTTTGTTTCCAGTGACTTTTTTATGTAGGGACTAGAAAAAGTCCCTTTTAGAGACTTTTTTATCAAACGGGAGAGACTTTTTAAGGACTAAACTAGCATTTGGGACTAAATGAATAAAAACTCTTAAGGAGAGTCTTTTTTGGGATTTTTTCAATAATGCCCCTTCATGCACCCATTGGCCCGCCACCCAATGGTGTTGTTTGATTGTTATTTTTCTATATACTAGGGGCAACATGGTCATTTAATAACATGTAGGAAGGGACTAGGGACTTTTTAGTCTCTGAAAAACAAACAGGAAGAGACTTTTTAAGGACTAAAGACTTTTTAGTTGGGACTAGAAAAAGTCCTACGACTAGAGAACCAAACACCACCTAAGAGCAGCAGCTCATCGTGATGTCCATAGCTTGCTGCAGCACCGCCCCGCGTCCTACTCCCATCCTCGCTCGCCGCTCGCCTCGTCCTAGCATGAGGATCCTCTACCGTTCGGCAGCCTGCCGTTCTACCACTGACATGTGGGCCTGTGGGAAACCTGGCCCATATGTCAGCGGTCCAACGTCACCTAGCGCACGGCAGAGGAGCCGTGTCCCTCGTCCTACGCCTTGTTGCCAACTCAGAATAAATGGCGCCTCTTGCCCTATCACATGGAACACCCGGTCGATGGAGTGCACGCTAGCCGCGCAACGTGACGCTGGGTACGCCGCTTGAGAGCTTGGCCTGCCCCCTTGACCGGGCAAGCTCGCCATGAATGCCATTGGCCGTCCCCCACTGAGCACATTTCCACTCCCAGCTTTCGCAAGTGCACACTGCCCGGACCGACGTGACGCCGACGGCCGACCACGAGGTCGGATTCGCATTACTGGTGCCGGATCGCTGGGCGTACGTACGTAGTACGTGGGTGGGTTCATGCGTCGAGAGATCGGTCTCTGCCGCCTAGCATCTGCATGCGCCTTGGCTTTGAAGTAAAGATCTCTCTCGCAAACTCATGGACAGTCACAATACATCGATCAACTGGAGTTTGGAATAGCGCAGGAGCACATCAACTTGAAAACATCACAAGAATCACACTTGACACAGCTAACCTGGCAAACATATTTGCCATATTGTGCTTCTTCAAAAGATTGCTAGATGGATATGTGCGGGGTATGCATATTTGCTGTAACGTAGATCAAATTTAGAAGAGAAATATAGCCTAATTAACATGGCGAAATACCCATTTCAGATAGACGCCCAAGTACAATTTATCCTTGGGGGTATAAATTTCCACTGAATTAAGTGATATGTGATCTCTAAACTAATACAACACTAGTATGTGTCTAATAATCTCATGTTAGATGATGTATAAGTGAATTTACCTAAAATAAACTACAATATATATTGTCCTACCTTGCAATATTTCTAGCAATATGCCATGCATCGCGTAATGGTGTGCGCATATGTAGTAATGTGCACCTCTAATGCACTAGAATTTGACACTTCTGAGAACTTGTACATAAGCTAGAAATAGCAAACGATCAAAACTGATATGAATTGGATAAGCAAATCAAGTCTCAAAGATACCTACAAGTAGGACAAAGGATGAACCGCATTCACGTGAGTTGGATTTATGTTTGCACCAAACAATAAATGTCCATGAATAACAATGACGACCAACTATCCTCCAAATAAAATGCATTTCGAACTTGCTAGGAGGTGGTCGGTGAGGCATGTGCATGTCCATATTAGCAACCGCATGCAGTAGATATGTACAGTCTGGTCACACGAATAGGTTGAACCATCGGGCTCTCATGTTCCTTAGCCCCAGTAAGTTTAATTCTCGGTGGACAAGTATCGATCATCGAAACAATTAGATTGCCGGTGAGCCACACTGGATTAGGAGGTATCGGTAATTACAATTGAAGTTCATCATCTACTGCCCGTTATAGATCAACTAATACAACGAGGCTACAAATTGGGGGCTAGAAATGAAAAATTCAGGGTTCTAGCTAAATTCTGGACTTGGACTTGCGCCCCAAAGACAAACTTTTGAAAAGGCTCAGGGCGCAATTTGTTTGGTGCAACTATTTTCGTTGTTGGATCCAGACAGAGCTTTGAGTGAATGAGTGGAAACCAAGGCATTATAAATTAGGAAATTTAGTCAAGAGTATTTTGAACCTTAATCACTCGGCTACCCAAATAACATTACTATTGAAGCTACACTACTTTTTAGGGGTCAGTGCTCACTTGACAAAAAAAATATCTTTGCACATAGCTAGTCGGGTAAGAGCTTGAACCATTCAACTTCCCTTTCAGCAACAACTGGAACATAAATTTCATGCATTCAGGTTAAAGGCATTTGTCATTTGAGAAACGAATCAACATGATTGCTCCTCAGAGCATCTCCAACAGCCGCGCCAAAATGGCGCGCCCGCGGTAAACTTGATTTTTAGCACGCGCGGAACAGTTTCGCGCGCTCCAGCGGTGGCTGCAAACAAGTGCGCGGGGGAAACAATGGCGCGCGCACGGGAAAGGGCGGCAGCTCGTGCGCTACTTTTGGCGCGCCGCTTCCGGCGCGCCTATAAATTCCGGCGCTCGCCACGCGCCTATCCACACTGCCACGCGCCTCGTAGCTTCTTCGCCGCTCCAGCGCCTCCACCGCTTCCTCTCCTCGCCGCTCCAGTGCCCCGCCATCGTCGCGCCACCATGCCGCCGCGCTGCCGAGGAGCGTCGGGCTACCGCGGCATCTGCCAGCGCCCCAACGGCTGGTACTCCGTCGAGATTCGGTCCTGCGACGTCCGGCTCGGCCTCGGTACGTTCCAGACCTCGTACGAGGCCGCATGCGCCTACGACGCGGCGGCGTGGTGCCTGGACAGGCGCGCCAGCAGATGAACTCCTAGGATGTCCACACGCGCCAACAGGCGCAGGACGCCCCTCCGCCTCGTCTTATCACGGACCAGGACCGTGCGGAGCACGCTCGGCGGCAGCGCCGCCTGCTCGTCGCCGAGGAGGACGAGCGGGCCATGGCGGAGTGGCGCCGGTGCCACCCGGAGGACGTCGCCAACGATGAAGCCTTCTGGGCAAGGCGCGGCGAGGAGCAGACGGCAAAGCGCCGCGCGGAGCGGTTGGATAGACGTCGGCGGAAGGCCCTGGCGTTATCGCAGTGCGAAATCGCTAAAAATGGTGGGCAGACGATCTTTTCGTCTGATGACGACCGTTGGGAGGACATGTGGCTCGATACTCCGGACCAGACCAGCGAGGATGACGATGTTGATGATGATGACGACTGGGAGTAGGCTGTAGTTGCACTATGTAGTTGCACTATCTAGTATTTTTTTATGTCGTTGCATCGTAGTTTTTTAATCTATCTATGCTATGGAACTATGTAAAATATCTATGTATCATTTTTATCTATGAATTTTATTTATTGTTTTTATTAAAAAAATATACGCAATTTTTAGCGCGCGCTGCATTTTAACGCGGTCGCTGGAGCTACGCGCTCGCGCTCAATTTTAGCGTGGCTGCTGGAGCCAGCGCTGCCGGCCGCGCCAAACCTGGCGAAGGACGCGCGACAAATGAGTTTTTAGCGCGCGGCGCGTTGTGCGGCTGTTGGAGATGCTCTGACGATAATCGTAAGGCTAGCTTTAGATTTGCAGAAAATGTATGGCCGATGATGCCAGACGACATACTCTTGCATCCATATCTTCAAATCGATCATCTGTTGAATACAAGGCCGGGATATATCAAGGGCTTCGCACATGGATTGTTCTTCTCTTCACCGATTAACCGAGGAACATGAGGCATCTTTTGTTGTGCCGCCTCAATGTCGTCCTCGCCGAACACCGCCTCATGTGCAAGGGTTACATCCCAGAACTCGTGATAGCCAGGGTTCAGTCCATACACCTTTCGGTAGATGATCCTTTCCAAAATGATGAACTGCATCTTAGGAGGTGGGCCATTTTCATCGGAGTCATTTGCATTCCCCTCCTCATACATTCTGTCCCCCAACCCCAACGCTGCCAACCGGGCCGACCCTCCCCACGCCACCCCCGACGACGCCGCCAAGCGGGCCCGTCATGCAGGTGAAGACGCCGGCGCCGTTGTTGCCCAAGCCCCCGCCGTAGCTGCCGCCCACGGCCGGCATGCCCGGAAGGTCCCCCATGCTCCCACGCCGGCACGCCCACGAACAGGTTCTTCCCGCGCCCTCTCCTCCTGCACCGGCGCCGCTCTCTGAGGCAGCAGCGGCCGGAAGCTAGGCCTCCCCCGCGACGCCAGCTGCATCAGGCACGGTCCTGGCAGCTGCAACGGCGTGTGCCACCAGCGCGAGGCAGAGCAGGACAAGAAAGGCTGCAGTGCGAGAGCACTTCCTGGCCATGGCGCCGCTCTCTAGCTAGCCAAAGCCAACTGCATATATCAGTTCTACTCGCTCTCTCTTGTGTTGTGCGCGTGAGATCGTTGCTATCGGTGCACTTACGGTGTAGTAGAGTGACTCACTACCGGAATAACCTTATATGCCTACGGTCTTATCTATGCCGACGGCTGCCGTAGGCATAGATAGAGCTATGCCGACGGCCTGGGGAATATTGTCGGCATAGAAAAGCCGTCAGCATAGCTCCATCTATGCCTACGGCAACCGTAGGCATAGTAAGGCCGTCGTCATACATCGATCTATGCCTACGGCAGCCGTAGGCATAGTTAGGCCGTCGGCATAGAGGTGGCCCTGGTGGCCCGGGGACAGACGACGGACTGACGCCGTCAAATCTATGCCGACGGCCCTGACGATGGCCCTCGGCATAAATATCATCTATTTTTTCTTACCGGGAGCTGCCACGTCGCAGAGCTATGCCGACGGCAAAGCCGTGGGCATAGTTTTCCATCTAGCCGTAGGCATAGCCCCGCCACGTGGCGCCTCCTGGTAGCCCCGAGAGCTATGCCTACGGCATGGCCGTAGGCATAGATATCATCTGTTTTTTATTTTAAATTATTTTTGTTTTTTTAAGTTAAAATTTGAATGATTTAAATCAAACTTATCTAAACTTAAACATACACAAATTATACATCGACTTGGGGTAGAATTTCCCATGGATGATGAATATCTAGTTTGTTTTTATTTTTTTAGTATGTTAGAAATGTGACCTCATGTACTTTTGCATATAGGTCTTTATACTTTGTTAAAATCATAAGTAATTGATACTTGGATTGATTTTGAAAAAAATTATATGGTTTTTTATCAGAATCTTGAAAGGATTATGTTGCTATGCTATGTTTCAAATTTGAACAAACTTAAAACATGTTTGCTTCAAATTTACATAAAGCACCCTTTTGTTTTGAATTTTTTGTATATTTTTCATTCCTTGGGCAATCGAGACAAATTTTATATCTACATCCATCAGATTGTTTCAAGGATTGTGGTGGCAGGCGCAAACACCCGACAACCGGCTCCGGAGTGAGACCCCTTCATGGACGACGATGCCGTTGGCACTTGAAGGGGGAAAACGGCCACGTTGGGCCGACACAGAGGGAATCTTATGGCCAGGGGCCTTCGGGGGCTAGCTATGCCACCAAATCTTGCGCTGGGTCCTCTTACATGTTTGGAAGTGTGGTGTCAGGTGCAAACACCTGTCATGCGGCTCCGGAGTGTGACCCCCTTCACGGAAGGCACTGCCGCCGGCACTCGGAGGGGGGAAACGGCCACGTCGTGTTGACACAAGGGGGATCCGATGGTGGGTTGGGCCCAAACCTTGTTCTGAAATGTTTCTATGGGCTGACCTATCACAACCAGGTGGAAATTCCGTTGGTCATAGGCCGTCCAGTGAAAGTCAAAGGCCTAGATCTTCGGGTCAACGGGGCTAGGGTTAGGCCGGTCAGGGGCCTTCGGGGTAGCAATGCCACCAAAACATGCATTTGTATCTTAATATATGTATACAAGTGTGATGGAGGTTTGAAATAGCCAACGGAGCAACGGGTAGCACACTTCCTTCACAAAATCTGACACGTTCTCTCTCGATAACCAGATACTACCTTGGAGATGGTGTAGTTTACAAGCGGCCTCTGGTCAGGCTTCTGCGAAACATGCTCAAACTTTTACCACACCCTACAAGGGCCATATGACTACACCATGCCAGGTCCCGAGGATTTTCGGCATCGTATGGTTTCCCGTGGATTTTAACGGCTAGATCCGGCATGTCGCCGAGGTACATTCGCCTCCCGGTGGTGGGGCATGCCCCTCCTTGGGTTGCACTAGGCCTACACATACTACCAAGACATCATATATGATTTGCCAAACCACTTCTGGACATCATTTCAGGTGGCCGCCGTGCAGATCTGCAATTTCCTGCATTGAAACCCTACGGATGCAGTAAATGTCTCAAATATTGCAGGCTGGCCCGAAAAATGCCATGTACTGGCACGTGTCATGCAATGCCCCCCTTTGTGAGCACGAGAAGTTTCGAGGCCAACGGAGCAACGGGCAACACACTTGCTTCACAAACCGGACAGGTTCGCTCTCGATAGCCAGATACTACCTCGGAGATCGTGTAGTTTACAAGTGACCTCCGGTCAAGCTTCTGCGAAATGCGCTAAAACTTTCACCGCACCCTACAAGGGCCATATGACAACATCGTGCCAGGTCCCGAGGCAATACGTAGCTCCGGAGTGTGGCCCTCCTCGTGGACGGCGATGACACTGAAGTAATGTTTTGCAGTTTGGTATTGCATGAATATTCTTGAACGCTCAGAGCGAGATCAATTCAGTGTCATCCCGCACGCAGCTTCGGAGTGTGACCCCCATCACGGACGGCACTGCGCCAACACTTGGAGGGGGGAAACAATCACGTCGGGTCGACACGGGAGGAAATCTTGTGGTGGGTTGGGCCCGAACCTTGTTCTGTAGAGTTCGTATGGGATGACCTACCACAACCAAATGGAAAAGAACGTTGGTCAAAGTCCGTCCGGCGAAAATCAAAGGCCTAGATCTTCAGGTAAACGAGGCCATGCTTAGGGCGGTCGTGGGCCTTGGGGGGGGGTAGCAATTGTTGGGGAACGTTGCAGAAAACAAAAATTTTCCTACTCGTTTCACCAAGATCATCTAGGAGTTCATCTAGCAACGAGTCATTGGATGCATCTACATACCTTTGTAGATCGCGAGCGGAAGCGTTCAAAGAACGGGGATGATGTAGTCGAACACGACGTGATCCAAATCACCGGAGATCCTAGCACCGAACGGACGGCACCTCCGCATTCAACACACGTACGGAACAGCCACGTCTCCTCCTTCTTGATCCAGCAAGGGAGGGAGGAGAGGTTGAGGGAGATGGCACCAGCAGCAGCACGACGGCGTGGTGTTGATGGAGCTGCAGTACTCCGGCAGAGCTTCGCTAAGCTATAAGGAGGTGGAGGAGGTGTTGGGGAGGGAGAAGGAGGCAACCAAAGGCCAAGGACTCAAGGTCTGAAGTCCCTCCTCTCCCCCACTATATATAGGGGTGCCAAGGGGGGGTGGCCGGCCCTAGGAGATCCAATCTCCTAGGGGGTGCGGCGGCCTAGGGGGTTTCCCTCCCCCCCAAGGCACCTAGGAGGTGCCTTACCCTCCTAGGACTCTTGCCCCCTTAACCCTAGGCGCATGGGCCTATGTGGGGCTGGTGCCCTTGGCCCAAACAGGCCAAGGCGCACCCCCTACAGCCCATGTGGCCCCCGGGGATGGGTGGCCCCACCCGGTGGGCCCCCAGGACCCCTCCGGTGGTCCCGGTACAATACCGATAACCCCGAAACTTGTCCCGATGCCCGAAACAGGACTTCCCATATATAAATCTTTACCTCCGGACCATTCCGGAACTCCTCGTGACGTCCGGGATCTCATCCGGGACTCCGAACAACATTCGGGTTACTGCATATACATATCCCTACAACCCTAGCGTAACCGAACCTTAAGTGTGTAGACCCTACGGGTTCGGGAGACATGTAGACATGACCGAGATCGCTCTCCGGTCAATAACCAACAGCGGGATCTGGATACCCATGTTGGCTCCCACATGCTCCACGATGATCTCATCGGATGAACCACGATGTCGAGGATTTAAACAACCCCGTATGCAATTCCCTTTGTCAATCGATATGTTACTTGCCCGAGATTCGATCGTCGGTATCCCAATACCTCGTTCAATCTTGTTACCGGCAAGTCACTTTACTCGTACCGTAATGCATGATCCCGTGACCAAACACTTGGTCACTTTGAGCTCATTATGATGATGCATTACTTGAGTGGGCCCAGTGATATCTCTCCGTCATACGGAGTGACAAATCCCAGTCTCGATCCATATAAAACAATAGATACTTTCGGAGATACCTGTAGTGCACCTTTATAGTCACCCAGTTACGTTGTGACGTTTGATACACCCAAAGCACTCCTACGGTATCCAGGAGTTATACGATCTCATGGTCGAAGGAAGAGATACTTTGACATTGCAAAACTCTAGCAAACGAACTATACGATCTTGTGCTATGTTTAGGATTGGGTCTCGTCCATCACATCATTCTCCTAATGATGTGATCTCATTATCAATGACATCCAGTGTCCATAGTCAGGAAATCATGACTATCTGTTGATCAACGAGCTAGTCAACTAGAGGCTCACTAGGGACATGTTGGTGTCTGTTATTCACACATGCATTACGATTTCCGAATAACACAATTGTAGCATGAATAAAGACAATTATCATGAACAAGGAAATATAATAATAATGCTTTTATTATTGCCTCTAGGGCATATTTCCAACAGTCTCCCACTTGCACTAGAGTCAATAATCTAGTTACATTGTGATGAATCGAACACCCATGGAATTCTGGTGTTGATCATGTTTTGCTCTTGGGAGAGGTTTAGTCAACGGATCTGCTATATTCAGGTCCGTATGTACTTTACAAATCTCTATGTCTCCATCTTGAACATTTTCACGGAATGGAGTTGAAGCGACGCTTGATGTGCCTTGTCTTCTTGTGAAACCTGGGCTCTTTGGCAAGTGCAATAGCTCCAGTGTTGTCACAGAAGAGCTTGATCGGCCCCGACGCATTGGGTATGACTCCTAGGTCGGTGATGAACTCCTTCACCCATATTGCTTCATGTGCTGCCTCCGAGGCTGCCATGTACTCCGCTTCACATGTAGATCCCGCCACGACGCTTTGCTTGCAACTGCACCAGCTTACTGCCCCACCATTCAAAATATACACGTATCCGGTTTGTGACTTAGAGTCATCCAGATCTGTGTCGAAGCTAGCGTCGACGTAACCCTTTACGACGAGCTCTTCGTCACCTCCATAAACGAGAAACATTTCCTTAGTCCTTTTCAGGTACTTCAGGATATTCTTGACCGCTGTCCAGTGTTCCTTGCCGGGATTACTTTGGTACCTTCCTACCAAACTTACGGCAAGGTTTACATCAGGTCTGGTACACAGCATGGCATACATAATAGAACCTATGGCTGAGGCATAGGGGATGACGCTCATCTCTTCTATATCTTCTGCCGTGGTCGGACATTGAGCTGAGCTCAATTTCACACCTTGCAAAACAGGCAAGAACCCTTCTTGGATTGATCCATATTGAACTTTTTCAATATCTTATCAAGGTATGTGCTTTGTGAAAGACCTATGAGGCGTCTTGATCTATCTCTATAGATTTTGATGCCTAATATATAAGCAGCTTCTCCAAGGTCCTTCATTGAAAAACTTTTATTCAAGTAGGCCTTGATGCTGTCCAAGAGTTCTATATCATTTCCCATCAAAAGTATGTCATCTACATATAATATGAGAAATGCTACAGAGCTCCCACTCACTTTCTTGTAAACGCAGGCTTCTCCATAAGTCTGTGTAAACCCAAACGCTTTGATCATCTCATCAAAGCGAATGTTCCAACTCCGAGATGCTTGCACCAGCCCATAAATCGAGCGTTGGAGCTTGCACACTTTGTCAGCATTCTTAGGATCGACAAAACCTTCCGGCTGCATCATATACAATTCTTCCTTAAGGAAACCATTAAGGAATGCCGTTTTGACGTCCATTTGCCATATTTCGTAATCATAGAATGCGGCAATTGCTAACATGATTCGGACGGACTTCAGCTTCGCTACCGGTGAGAAAGTCTCATCGTAGTCAACCCCTTGAACTTGTCGATAACCCTTAGCGACAAGCCGAGCTTTATAGATGGTCACATTACCATCCGCGTCTGTCTTCTTCTTAAAGATCCATTTATTTTCTATGGCTCGCCGTTCTACGGGCAAGTCAGTCAAAGTCCATACTTCGTTTTCATACATGGATCCTATCTCGGATTTCATGGCTTCTAGCCATTTGTCGGAATCCGGTCCCGCCATCGCTTCTTCATAGTTCGAAGGTTCACCGTTGTCTAACAACATGATTTCCAAGACAGGGTTGCCGTACCACTCTGGTGCGGAACGTGTCCTTGTGGACCTTCGAATTTCAGTAGGAGCTTGATCAGAAGTATCTTGATCATTATCATTAACTTCCTCTCTAGTCGGTGCTGGCACCTCAGGAACATTTTCTTGAGTTGCGCCATTTTCCGGTTCAAGAGGTAATACTTCATCAAGCTCTACTTTCCTCCCACTTACTTCTTTCGAGAGAAACTCTTTCTCCAGAAAGGACCCATTCTTGGCAACAAAGATCTTGCCTTCGGATCTGAGGTAGAAGGTGTACCCAATAGTTTCTTTTGGGTACCCTATGAAGACGCATTTTTCCGATTTGGGTTCGAGCTTTTCAGGTTGAAGTTTCTTGACATAAGCATCGCATCCCCAAACTTTTAGAAACGACAGCTTAGGTTTCTTCCCAAACCATAATTCATACGGTGTCGTCTCAACGGATTTCGACGGAGCCCTATTTAAAGTGAATGCGGCAGTCTCTAAAGCATAGCCCCAAAAAGAAAGCGGTAAATCGGTAAGAGACATCATAGATCGCACCATATCTAACAGAGTGCGATTACGACGTTCGGACACACCATTACGCTGAGGTGTTCCAGGCGGCGTGAGTTGTGAAACTATTCCACATTTTCTTAAGTGTGCCCCAAACTCGTGACTCAAGTATTCTCCTCCACGATCTGATCGTAGAAACTTGATTTTCCTGTCACGTTGATTTTCAACCTCACTCTGAAATTCCTTGAACTTTTCAAAGGTTTCAGACTTGTGTTTCATTAAGTAGATATACCCATACCTACTTAAATCATCAGTGAGGGTGAGAACATAACGATAGCCACCGCGAGCCTCAACACTCATTGGACCGCACACATCAGTATGTATGATTTCCAATAAGTCGGTTGCTCGCTCCATTGTTCCTGAGAACGGAGTCTTGGTCATTTTACCCATAAGGCATGGTTCGCACGTGTCAAATGATTCATAATCAAGAGACTCTAAAAGTCCATCAGCATGGAGCTTCTTCATGCGTTTAACACCTATGTGACCAAGGCGGCAGTGCCACAAGTATGTGGGACTATCATTATCAACCTTACTTCTTTTGGTACTCACATTATGAATATGTGTAGCATCACGTTCGAGATTCATAAGGAATAAACCATTCACCATAGGAGCATGACCATAAAACATATCTCTCATAAAAATGGAACAACCATTATTCTCAGATTTAAAAGAGTAGCCATCTCGAATTAAACGAGATCCCGATACAATGTTCATGCTCAAAGCTGGCACTAAATAACAATTATTAAGGTTTAAAACTAATCCCGAAGGGAGATGCAGAGGTAGCGTGCCGACGGCGATCACATTGACCTTGGAACCATTCCCGACGCGCATCGTCACCTCGTCCTTTGCCAGTTTCCGCTTATTCCGCAGCCCCTGCTTTGAGTTACAAATGTGAGCAACTGCACCGGTATCAAATACCCAGGAGCTACTACGGGCACTAGTAAGGTACACATCAATTACATGTATATCACATATACCTTTTGTTTTGCCGGCCTTCTTATCCGCTAAGTACTTAGGGCAGTTCCGCTTCCAGTGACCGCTTCCCTTGCAATAAAAGCACTCAGTCTCGGGCTTGGGTCCATTCTTTGGCTTCTTCCCAGCAGCTTGCTTGCCGGGCGCGGCAACCTCCTTGCCGTCCTTCTTGAAGTTCTTTTTACCCTTGCCTTTCTTGAACTTAGTGGTTTTATTGACCATCAACACTTGATGTTCCTTTCTGACTTCTACCTCTGCTGATTTCAGCATAGCAAATACTTCAGGAATGGTCTTTTCCATCCCCTGCATATTGAAGTTCATCACAAAGCTCTTGTAGCTTGGTGGAAGCGACTGGAGGATTCTGTCAATGACCGCATCATCCGGGAGATTAACTCCCAGCTGAGTCAAGCGGTTATGCAACCCAGACATAGTGAGTATGTGCTCACTGACAGAACTGTTTTCCTCCATCTTACAGCTGAAGAATTTGTCGGAGACTTCATATCTCTCGACCCGGGCATGAGCTTGGAAAACCATTTTCAGCTCTTCGAACATCTCATATGCTCCATGTCTCTCAAAACGCTTTTGGAGCCCCGGCTCTAGGCTGTAAAGCATGCCGCACTGAACGAGGGAGTAGTCATCGAAACGTGCCTGCCAAGCGTTCATAACGTCTTGTTCCGCAGGGAGAACGGGTGCGTCACCAAGCGGTGCTTGTAGGACATAATCTTTCTTGGCAGCTATGAGGATGATCCTCAGGTTCCGGACCCAGTCCGTATAGTTGCTGCCATCGTCTTTCAGCTTAGTTTTCTCTAGGAACGCGTTGAAGTTGAGGACTACGTTGGCCATTTGATCTACAAGACATATTGCAAAGATTTTAGACTAAGTTCATGATAATTAAGTTCAACCAATCAAATTATTAGTGAACTCCCACTTAGATTAGACATCCCTCTGGTCATCTAAGTATTACATGATCCGAGTCAAACTAGACCGTGTCCGATCATCACGTGAGACGGACTAGTCAACATCGGTGAACATCTTCATGTTGATCGTATCTTCTATACGACTCATGCTCGACCTTTTGGTCTTCTGTGTTCCGAGGCCATGTCTGTACATGCTAGGCTCGTCAAGTCAACCTAAGTGTTTGCATGTGTAAATCTGTCTTACACCCGTTGTATGTGAACGTCTGAATAAAACACCCGATCATCACGTGGTGTTTTGAAACAGCGAACTGTCGCAACGGTGCACAGTTAGGAGGAACACTTCTTGAAATTAGTATGAAGGATCACCTTATTTACTACCGTCGTTCTAAGTAAACAAGATGCAAAACATGATAAACATCACATGCAATCAAATAATAAACGTGACATGATATGGCCAATATCACATAGCTCCTTTGATCTCCATCTTGGGGCTCCATGATCATCTTGTCACCGGCTTGACACCATGATCTCCATCATCATGATCTCCATCATCGTGTCTCCATGAAGTTGCTCGCCAACTATTACTTCTACTACTATGGCTAACGCGTTTAGCAATAAAGTAAAGTAATTTACATGGCGTTTCTTGATGACGCGCAGGTCATATAAAAGAATGAAGACAACTCCTATGGCTCCTGCCGGTTGTCATACTCATCGACATGCAAGTCGTGAATCCTATTACAATAGCATGAACATCTCATACATCACATATAGATCATTCATCATTCATCACAACTTTGGCCATATCATATCACAAACCACTTGCTGCAAAAACAAGTTAGACGTCCTCTAATTGTTGTTGCAAGTTTTACGTGGCTGAATTAGGGTTCTAGCAAGAACGTTTTCTTACCTACGTTAAAGCCACAACGTGATTTGTCAACTTCTATTTACCCTTCATAAGGACCCTGTTCATCGATTCCGCTCCAACTAAAGTAGGAGAGACAGACACCCGCCAGCCACCTTATGCAACTAGTGCATGTTAGTCGGTGGAACCGGTCTCACGTAAGCGTACGTGTAAGGTTGGTCCGGGCCGCTTCATCCCACAATACCGCTGAAGCAAGAAAGGACTAGTAACGGCAAGAAGGTTGACAAATCTACGCCCACAACAAATTGTGTTCTACTCGCGCAAGAAAAACTACGCATAGACCTAGCTCATGATACCACTGTTGGGGAACGTTGCAGAAAACAAAAATTTTCCTACTCGTTTCACCAAGATCATCTAGGAGTTCATCTAGCAACGAGTCATTGGATGCATCTACATACCTTTGTAGATCGCGAGCGGAAGCGTTCAAAGAACGGGGATAATGTAGTCGAACACGACGTGATCCAAATCACCGGAGATCCTAGCACCGAACGGACGGCACCTCCGCGTTCAACACACGTACGGAACAGCCACGTCTCCTCCTTCTTGATCCAGCAAGGGAGGGAGGAGAGGTTGAGGGAGATGGCACCAGCAGCAGCACGACGGCGTGGTGTTGATGGAGCTGCAGTACTCCGGCAGAGCTTCGCTAAGCTATAAGGAGGTGGAGGAGGTGTAGGGGAGGGAGAAGGAGGCAACCAAAGGCCAAGGACTCAAGGTCTGAAGTCCCTCCTCTCCCCCACTATATATAGGGGTGCCAAGGGGGGGTGGCCGGCCCTAGGAGATCCAATCTCCTAGGGGGTGCGGCGGCCTAGGGGGGTTTCCCTCCCCCCCAAGGCACCTAGGAGGTGCCTTACCCTCCTAGGACTCTTGCCCCCCTTAACCCTAGGCGCATGGGCCTATGTGGGGCTGGTGCCCTTGGCCCAAACAGGCCAAGGCGCACCCCCTACAGCCCATGTGGCCCCCGGGGATGGGTGGCCCCACCCGGTGGGCCCCCGGGACCCCTCCGGTGGTCCCGGTACAATACCGATAACCCCGAAACTTGTCCCGATGCCCGAAACAGGACTTCCCATATATAAATCTTTACCTCCGGACCATTCCGGAACTCCTCGTGACGTCCGGGATCTCATCCGGGACTCCGAACAACATTCGGGTTACTGCATATACATATCCCTACAACCCTAGCGTAACCGAACCTTAAGTGTGTAGACCCTACGGGTTCGGGAGACATGTAGACATGACCGAGATCGCTCTCCGGTCAATAACCAACAGCGGGATCTGGATACCCATGTTGGCTCCCACATGCTCCACGATGATCTCATCGGATGAACCACGATGTCGAGGATTTAAACAACCCCGTATGCAATTCCCTTTGTCAATCGATATGTTACTTGCCCGAGATTCGATCGTCGGTATCCCAATACCTCGTTCAATCTTGTTACCGGCAAGTCACTTTACTCGTACCGTAATGCATGATCCCGTGACCAAACACTTGGTCACTTTGAGCTCATTATGATGATGCATTACTTGAGTGGGCCCAGTGATATCTCTCCGTCATACGGAGTGACAAATCCCAGTCTTGATCCATATAAAACAATAGATACTTTCGGATATACCTGTAGTGCACCTTTATAGTCACCCAGTTACGTTGTGACGTTTGATACACCCAAAGCACTCCTACGGTATCCAGGAGTTATACGATCTCATGGTCGAAGGAAGAGATACTTTGACATTGCAAAACTCTAGCAAACGAACTATACGATCTTGTGCTATGTTTAGGATTGGGTCTCGTCCATCACATCATTCTCCTAATGATGTGATCTCATTATCAATGACATCCAGTGTCCATAGTCAGGAAATCATGACTATCTGTTGATCAACGAGCTAGTCAACTAGAGGCTCACTAGGGACATGTTGGTGTCTGTTATTCACACATGCATTACGATTTCCGGATAACACAATTGTAGCATGAATAAAGACAATTATCATGAACAAGGAAATATAATAATAATGCTTTTATTATTGCCTCTAGGGCATATTTCCAACAGCAATGCCAGCAAGTGTGGTGGGATGTTTAAATAGGCAATATGCAGCTCCGAAGTGTGCCCCCCTCACGGATGGCGATGACACCGTAGTAATGTTCTGCGGTCTTCGGCGGCTAGCAATGCCATCAAAACTCGCGTTGGATCCTCTTACATGTCTGAATGTGTGGTGGTAGGCGTGACCACCTGACACACAACTCCGAAGTGTGGCCCCTTCATGGACGCCACTGTCGCCGGCACTTGGACGGGGGAAATGGCCACGCCGGGTCAGCCCGAAGGCAATCTTGTGGTGGGTTGGGCTAATACCTTGGTCTGACATGTTCCCATGGGATGAGCTATCACAACATAGATTCTGAGCCGGAAGAGGTCGACAATAATCAGAATTAGAAAAAAAAGAAAAATAATCAAGAGAGAGACCCACACACTCAATTTCAGTTTCACTTATTCTCATTAGAAAAAAAATAGCCCGCGAATGAAATCAGAATTAGAAAAAAAAGAAAAATAATCAAGAGAGAGACCCACACACTCAATTTCAGTTTCACTTATTCTCATTGGTGGATCCATTTGTGCCACGGATCGATGACCTGGCTCACATCCTACCGTCCATTTGTGCCCAGGAATCCCAATCCCACATCCATCCATCCATCCGACCCAACGCACTCTCTCTCTCTCTCTCGCTCGAACCCACCCAAACCCTCGTCGCCTCCTCTCTCCCCCCGAACCCCTCTCTCCCTCGCCGCCGCCGCCACCCACGCCGCCCGGTTCCGGCGAGCTCCGGCCGCGCGCAGCACGCCGGCGAGATCCCCTTGGTCCGCGTCTAGCTTACCTCCGCGCAGATCCGCGGCTCCCCCACTGGCTAGGGTTTTGCATCCCCTTTTGTTCGCCGGGATCCGCCACGGCAGGCCACGACGAGGCCATAGGTGACCGGATCCAGCACTGGTAAGCCCCTCCCCCTCCTTCTTCGCCCACCATCTCCTCCTCACCTCACCTCATCTTCTCTTCCTTCTCTGCAGGTCGCCATGGGCATGCCGACGACGACGGCAGGAGGGGCACACCTCCGTGGGGCGGGACGCCGCCATGGAGATGGATTCCCTTGTCCCCCACCACGCAGCGGCACCATGGAGCCTCCCATAGCCCCATACCCTAGCGGAGAGAGAGGAGCTGCTCCTAGTACAACACGCCATGGAAGGTTTTTTTTGGGTCTTTTTTTGCTGTTTCTCTTCCAGATCTAATCATGTGGAAGGCCCTTTTCCTCACCATGATTTATTCATCTCCCCTTCCTCTGTTTTGTGCAGGTTGCTCTAATGGCGAAGCTTCTTCTGCAGGATGCCCTCCACCCCTCCCCTGCATCCACCTCCTACCCCCATACATGGTGAGCTACAACCTCTCTTTCTAGCCCTTGCAAATCTGATCTGGAGTGGACATCAATTGCAATTGTCATGGACACTACATAACAGCAAGTATTGGTTCAGTTTTTGTGTGAAATTTGATTGTCATTGTGCTTTTTGATGCTTGCTTCAGAAAAATAAAATCATGGATAGATAGAAGATGGAAACAGTGAGCTTCCTTTCAAGTTAGTAATACTAAAAATCATTTGGCTCATCAGTTTTTCATGTCTTGTGTTAAATCCACTCCATTGCAATCTGGCTATGTATGGATGGTTTGGTACAGTTTGCCATGGATGAGTATAGGTAGTTACGTACACATGTGCTCTGCAGTTTTAGTTCTTCTTGTGTTGCTGCACTTAGTCTAGAGATACAACAACATTAGTTAGGTCATGGATGGATGGATCAATACATACAGCTAGCAGTGCTAGCAACAACAACAAAATAACCTTGTGATTGATTCTGTTGACGCTAGCATGCTCTATTAGTTTTGGAGCCCAACCATGGACTGTACGTACTAAGCTAGCTCAAGCACACACACAGGCAGCTTGATTTATTTCTGTAGATACTAGCAGCAGCACGCGTTCTCTTATACTAGCTTGCTTAATTTCTGTACTAGATCAATGACACTAGCACTTACTTGTTTGTTAGATTCGGAGCAGCAGGCATCCTCCGTGGACGATGACGACAACCAGGTCATTCACCGCCACGACGACACCCCACACATGGTCCAACTCGACTACAACATCCACCGCGTGACGGCGACGTGGTCGTGTGCGGCATCGACTACAACCTCCTCTCCTGTGAATCCGTCTCCTACCTCTAGCTCCCGCTCTTGTGCTGCTATATTAGTACCTTGCTCTGTTTCATGCGTATGGGTGATTTTGTTTGTTCTTGCGATGCTTGTGTCATGGAAAAGATCATTCCTATTTATTTGTGCTCTGTTTTCTTTATTATCACGAGTTACAAAATTAGTAATGGGAAGTAAACTTTTGTTAACTTGTTGGTTGAACCAATGGAACTACTGTTATATTTGATTTGTTGCTCAACTAGTGCTGCAATGATGGGATCAAATGATTGCATGACCCTAATGTTGGTCTATCATTGCAATTATCTTGGTCTTATAGATGTTATTGTTCCTGTCATATAGCACATGCTAGTTTCTTTATTGGTTGGCTGCTGGTTCTGTTTGTTCATATGCATAAGTGCTACTGTTTCTTTGTTATCTTATAAAGGATATAGTCCTTCATTTGTATATAGCCGTAACTCTCTTATTGATCAACATATACTGATTCATCTCTTTACTGCAATTACTCTGTGTACTTCATGATTTGCTCCTGTAGTGGTATAAAATTATAGTTTCTCTTTCAAGCTGGTATCTGTGTTTGATATATTCTAGTCTTTATCTAAATACCATGTATTGGTATTTCTTGTATGGTTTAGTACATCATCTACTGGTGGTTTAGTTGTATATTGTACAGGACATAGTCCTGATGGTTGCATGTAGTGATAATTCTTTCTTTGCATTAGCTATTTCATATGTTTCAGATGATTTAGATGCATGCTTATACTCCTATCTATACCAGGTGCATGTGTTGTGCTTGTGTACCTATATACAGAATAGTACCCATGTCTAAGTGGGTGTATGTGTTCTGCTTACAGCAGATGTTTAGTAAAGGTGCTATCAATGGCCTATTTCTTCTTGCAGGTTATGGACTATATCTTTCCTTGCCAATTCCCTCTCTCTTAAATCTGATTTGAACAGATGCTACACTGGTCTCTTCACTTTCTTTCTTTCTCTCCTACTCTCACTGATAAGAACAGGTGCTCCTTAATCTTGCCATGCCAATGATGGTGTCCTGAGGCTCTCATCGTTACTTAAAGATGCTGCACTACTTGATCCAATGATGCAGTAGTCCTAGCACTACTAGGTTGCCTGAGGACAATCCCTACTTCAAACCCTACCTCTGGGCTAGTTGATTAGTAGTGGGTTTGTTGGATTTCATCTGAAAACTAACCCAAGCTTAATTGAGGGATCCCCTAATCATGGAGTTAGTGCTAGTTTGAGTTGATCTTTGGGTTTGGCTTTGATCTATACTTTGCTGGCTCTACTTCTGTCTTGGGTTATTGGCTCCATTTATGCAGTGTTGGCTCTCTTCTACTGTTTCTTTGATCAACTTAATCTGATTGGGGTTTGACTAATGTTTCCAAACTCGTAAGTGCTAGCTCCTACAGCAAAGGCATTTTTGCTAAGGGGAATGCTACATTTAAACCTTGATCAAGTTTTTCATGTTTGTTGTTTCTTGTTTTGCAGGTTGATGAACTGGAAGAAAGAAGCAGAAGATGAAGAACTAGATAGTTTAGTATAGGTTTAGTTTAGGACTTTTTCTTTCTTCTTTTATTTCTTTTTCCTCTAAGTGTAATTCCTGAATGCTTGTAATTGACATTTATATTAATAAAGTCTATTGTTTATTATTCAGACCAAATAACTGTAGTGTTCCGTATATTATGAATATAGTTTCTTTTATTCACTTTTTGCAATATTACTTGTATCATTTATTCATCAATATAGGTAGCTCCTAGCAGAGGGCTATGCCTACGGCTTTGCCGACAACAAAGTCGTAGGCATAGTACTCAGCCAGGAGCAACCATGAGCTGCCACGTGGCAGGACTATGCGACGGCAAAGCCCTGCTGCCAGGAGTCACCAGAGGCCGCCACGTGGCAGAGGTATGCCTACGACAAAGCTGTCGGCATAGGTGAAAATCTATGCCGACGGCTTTGCCGTAGGCATACCCTGCTGCCAGGAGTCGCCGGAGGCCGCCACATGGCAGAGGTAGCCGTCGGCATAGATTTTCACCTATGCCGACGGCTTTGCCGTAGGCATACCTCTGCCATGCGGTGGCCCGTGATTCGTCAGCGCTTTTGACGGCGCCGTCCATTGCCGTCAGGTGAAAATCACTGCCGACGGCTAAACTATGCCGACGGCCGGACGGAACCCGTCGGCATAGGTCCCTATGCCGACGGCTAAACTATGCTGACGGTCTGACAAGACTACGCTGATGTGATCTATGCCGACGGGGCTATGCCGACGGCAGCCGTAGGCATAGATGTATGCCGACGGGAAATGGCCAGGGCCGTCGGCATAGGTGGCGAGTCCGGTAGTGACTCTTTTTTTCTTTTTGTGTTTTCATTTATTGCAAAATCAGTGTTTACAAGAGTAGAAAATCACAGGCAAGTCCTTGAAGTATTCTTCTGCATCCCGTGGTGGTGTGCCATGAGTCAGGGTGGACACGGTCCGGGCCGGTCCGGTCCCTGACCGAGCCGCCGTTTGGACAGGCCACCGGCGGTCCGGACCGAACCGGACCGAGCAGCCTGGCGGTCCTGTTTTCAGGGACCGGACCGGCGGCGGGAAAGCCCGGGCCGGACTGAGAGGACCGGCAAATGGAGATGTGGTGATCATGGCGGCGGCTCCGGGACAAGGAGGAGGTGGTCTTGAGCTTCTGCGCGGCGACCATGGACGCAGTGAGGCATCGGAGCGAGCCGTCGCGGCCACGAACGACACACCGGAGGCAGCAGCAACGCGCGTGCCGTGGTCGTCCAGCGTGCCGGTGAAGTTCTCGTGCTCTATCAAGAACGTGCGCGCCAGGATCTTCCAGGAGGCAGAAGCCCACGACCAGCCCTTTCGTTGTTTTGCCTCAGCGATTTTTTAGCCGCATGCAAATATGATAACACGTGCATGAGCCAATAAATTTTTGTGTGCTAGCCTTCCGTGATTAGTGGATCAAGATTGACATGGAGCTGTGTCCTATTCGTGCTCGTAGTGGGCGCAGAAGACACATCAATTTCATTAGTCGTGGGATGAGGATCGGATCTGAGCCCATATTTCTCGCTCTTTCTGTATCTACTCGATTGAATAAAAGGAAAAGGACCTACGATACAAAGTACTTTTATGAGGTAATATCACCAATGGTGCTTAAACTTGCCACCGATATTCACTTTAGTGTCTGAACTTGAAAAATACGTGGACCTGGTTCTAGAATTAGGCACAAGCGTGTAAATACGGTGATAATCTCATCCACCAGACATATAATGCATTGATGTGGCGCCGTATTTTTTATCAGCATGCACACGTGGCATGAGACCCACTTATAACAGATGCTTTATTTATATATATATCTCTATGACCAGTGGGCCCATATGTTAGCACAGAGGAAAAATAAACAATAAAAATTGGAGCTGGCCAGTTTCGAACTAGCAACGTAGCGCTTGCAAGAGAACTGCGCTAGCAACTCGGCCAATCAGTTCCTGATATCGTACTCTTTTGTTTTTTGACACAATCCTCGGAAGACAGGCGTGGCTTTTAGTTGCAGCCCATTTTGGACATGTTTGTGTTTTTTAGAGATTTGTAAAAAGTTTGTCAACTATAATCACAGTAACAAAAATAAATTTCAATTATTCATGTGTTATAAATATTATATGTACAAATAAAATAATTTATTTATAAAATGTTCACGCAATTTTACAATATTCAAAATTTTATTAGTATTCGCTTGTGATAACTTTGACTCGTGGCACATATGCATAATTTCTATATAAATGAAATATAGACATATGTACATATTTATATTTATATTTTTTATTTTTCCATAATTAAGAATATTTTTGAGTTATACGAAAAATAATTAAACAACAAACTTATGAATTATGAAAATGTGCATATCATTATTCAAATGTTATTATATATTTATGAATTGTAGTATCACCAATATTTATGTTATTCTAAACTATATAAATATTTTTTAACCAGAAATACAATTTAGTTTATATGATTTTTCCAAAAAATAATATGTCCAAACTATTTAAAATTATTTGAACATTTATCTAAATAAGTTATCTTTTGTATGTATAATATTTATAAACACACTAATATTTGAAATTTATATTTAATACTATCATTAAATTTTACGTGTTTTTTACAAATTCTAAAAAAATAATAAAAGAATGCTAACACGGGTTGCACTGACTGCAGCCCATTTAAACCAGACGGGCATGTTGATTTATTAATAGATAAGGCGTTTACACTCACATGACAAATAATCTTGAGTGGTGGAGTGGCTAGCACAGCTTGATCGTTATTCTCAGGACACTATAAATCCTATTCACTTCAATTTTTAACTGGGATTTCCCTTTGTGCTGACATATGGGGCCGGCTGGTCATAGAGACATATATAAAGCAAACTCTCTGTTAGAAGCGGGTCCCGTGCCATGTGTGTGTGCTAATCAATATACGGTGCCACATCAGCGCATTATATGTCTACAGATAGGATTATCACCGTATTTGCACGCTTGTGCCAAGTTTTAGAACCAGTTTGATGTATTTTTCAAGTTCAGGCACCAAAGTGAACAACGGTGGCAAATTTAAGCACCACCGATGATATTACCTCTACTTTTATCTAAATCGTGGGCGTAGTGAACGGAGCAGACGCATCAATTTCGCTAGTCGTGGAATGGCAGGGGATCCAAACGATCAGATCGAGCCCATATTCCTCGTTCTTTCTGTTTCTGCTCCATAAATCTTACGCACCGTGAGAGAGAAAATCGTGAAGAAATAACAACCTCAAATAAATCGTGAAGATAACCATCGATCGCTCCTCGCGTGAGTTTACTGGTGCATAAGAAACAGCCATGTTGTTTCGGTCCAATCGGTCCAATCGAGTTAACCGGGCCAAGACCGGACCGGACCGGCCGATTTTCGGGCTGAAATTCACAGCTCGGACCGGCCTATTTTTCCAGCGGGCCAGGACCGATCGGTCCGGTCCAGAGCGGTCCACGAGCGGGCCTAAAAGCCCGCTCGGTACGTCCAGCCTGAGCCATGAGCAATGCTTGTTGCCGACTCCGGGCTTCTGCCTTAATGAAGCAACCTTGTTGAAACCCACAAGCTTGTAGGAGCAATGACAATGAAGTCGTTGATGTAGACCAGATGACACCGACGACCGCGGCAACAAATTTCGTACTATTCCCGACCGACAGTCACTCGCTGTTCACGTGCTTTCCCAACAAACTAGAAGTTTTCTCAAGCCACGGGCAGTCGGCAATACTGACTTTTCCCAACACATGTCCCCAGGAGGAGCGACACGGGGGTTGGGGGGAGGATATCCGTCTCTCCAGAGCACCTTGCGGCGCCACCTGAGGCAACTCGGGTTTTCGGTCGCTGTATGCTTAGCTCATCCGGTTGTGGCCTGACTACGAGATATGCGCGGTTCCAATCGGGGTAATAACACGCCGGGAGCTTCTGCTGGACTAGTTTCATCTTAGGCGAAGGGCTTGTACACCGGACTCCTACGATGCTTCGGGCTATCCCTATGTTGAGGTTTTCAATGTAGGCATTGTGATAATTTATAATTGGACGAGTTGAAGCTCCCCTGCTATTTACTGGCACACAAAATCCCTTTACTCCAGCAGGCCTGTAGTAGAGCAACGCGAGTACGAAGCTCAGAGCCCAGCAGCGTGAATGTTCCTTTTTTTCTTTGAAGGTTTTTCTTTAGGGTTGATTTTTCTTCTTCTGAATATAAAACATGAATGCCAGGCTCGTATGATGTTGTTTCTTTCGGAACAGAAAACGTGAATGGTAACCCGCAAAGAAAATATATTAATGCTGAGATCAACATGAGTACATTGAAGCCAACTGGATCTCATTTCATAAAGTTCACATACAGGAGGGAAATTTTTATTACGGGTGACTAATTTCAAACTTTGAATTGCTAGAATGAACAGGAACAGGTTCGCTTTCTTCCTTCGGTTTACATATTTTTCTATCTTCAGTTAACCCGAGTGTCTTTCCAGATGTTAACACGTAAAGAAAATGCACGCGCCCCACAGGAAATGAACTCAAGTGTGGAACAACGCGCGAGCATCGACTTAGAACATATAAGAAGAATCAAAGATGAGATACCATTAGCTAGCTCTTCTATGACGATAGATAGTTACTCCTAGATACAACTTCACACGACCAATCAAACACAAACACAACCATCACAAACACTGACTTTTAGCTACGGACAAACTCCAACGTCTCCCACTGTACTCCTCCAGCAGCTCGCACACACACCTGGAGACTAAGTACTACTGCGCATATATGTTGCGCCATTCATTTGGAAATACCTAGTTACACGCAGCTACGCAGGCAAAGCTAGCGCGATCCACCATAAACCACTGCCGAGGATGGTCACGTACATGTATGCATGGCCCAGAGTGCCCTAGCTAGCTCGGCCACAACGGCGTACTCAAGGCGTGGCACCGCCGGTGCCTCCGCCGCCGTACACGCCTCCGAGCCCGCCAAACGGGGCACCGCCCCCGCGGAAGCCTCCGCACGGGATACCGCCGGCACCCCCGACGCTGCCCAGGAAACTGACACTCCGCACGCCACCCAAGACGCCGCCGAGCGGGCCCGTGATACCGGTGGAGACGCCGGCTCCGTTGTTGCCGAAGCCCCCGCCGTAGCCACCGCCGACGGCCGGGAGGCCCGGCAGGTTCCCCATGCCTCCCATGCCCACGAACAGGTTCTTCGCGTCCGCTGCGCCCACTCCACCTGCACCGGCTCCGCTCTCTGTGGCGGCCGGAAGCGAGGCCTGCGCCGCGACGCCAGCTGCAGCAGGCACGGTCCTGGCAGCTGCCACACCGTGTGCCGCCAGCGCGAGGCAGAGCAGGGCAAGGGAGGCTGCAGTGCGAGAGCACTTCCTGTTCCTGGTCATGGCTCCACTCTCTATAGCTAGCCAACTACAAATTTCAGTTTTACTCGCTCTGTCTTGTGCTGTGCGCGTGAGATCGTTGCTATCGGTGCACTTGCGGTGTAGTGGAGCTAGCTGTTTTAATAGGTGGAGGAGAAGTGGAGGAGTAGGACGGGGAGACCGGAGCAGGTGGCGAGGGTGTAAATGAGGCGAGTGCGAGAGCAACGTGGGGTGCAGTGAATGTTTGGTCAGGAATTGGGAGGATGGGTAAATTTCGGTGGAGGGAGAGATAGGCGAGGCGACGAAACGGGGCGGTGACAGGTGAGTGAATATGTTGCCCGTGTTTTCTATTTATTTTTTGAGCGAATGCCTGTGTTTTGTAAAGGCTGACCTTTTAATTTCTGGAGTTGAGCGCCTTAAAGCTCAGTTTTGGAGAAGGCCCAAAACCTGATCTTTTTTTTTGGCGAAAATGGCAAAATAGATTATGCAAAATCTGCGAGTCCTTGAAGTAAATTACACCATCTTTCTTCTGCATCCCTCAGCGTGGCGCTGTGAGCATAGTTTGTTGCCGCCTCCAGGCTTCTGTCTTACCGGAGGAACCACGTTGAAATCCATGAGTTTGTAAAAGCAGTGGCAATGAAGTCGTTGATGTAGGCCAGATGGCACCGTCGACTGCGATCTAGAGAAGCTGGCATCAAGAAGGGCCGCACGATACTCCCAACTCTGGCCGAATCAGGGTCCAGAGCACAAAAACCACATAAGTTCCTCAACGGAGCTGTATCTGACTGAGCTTCATCGAATGAAGATGAAATTGGAGATGAAAAATCTGCCTCAACGGCATCCCCTTAGCAGGGCACAACGACCGTGGACAAACATAATTACGCTAGGCCAAATGCTCGACATCGACACCATCCTCCGACTCGTTGACACTCAACTCAGGAAGGCCATTGACACGAGGAAATCCATGGAACCATTATTCACTTCACCATCATAGCCCCAACTACATGAACGATGAAAAATTAGAGAAACCTACATGAAATGAATTAGGCACACAAACCTAGGGTTCCGCAATCTCCTTACATCATAGCGGGGGAGTGCAAGGGAACTCGCGGAGGCTCTAAAGTCTGGGCGCCGCTTCTCTTCCAAAACCTAGAAAAATGATTTGATTTCAATCTACACACCCAGACATGCTAAAGTGCAATTGGTTTGTCCCACTATCATCATTGTTCGACCCATGATAGAATTTAGAGAAAGAAGAAAACCAAGGTAATAGGAGGGGCAGGGTGTTTTCTATACGCCTTCGGTAGTGGGTGAAAGCCCATGAATCGCCCATGGGTAGATATTGGGTTGACCCATTACCTTAGGGGCGGGGTGGAGGAGAGCGAGTATGTTTTCCCACGCGTGTAGGGGTTTGGCGAGAAAAACAATTTCTTTTATCATTCCCCTTTCCTTATTTGAATTTCAATTTTATTATAAAATATTAACATATTCTAGACATTTTTCATGACATCTAAAATTTTGCAGACTAATTTTGAAAGGTACTCTTGTATTTTAAAATGTCTTCATAAAAATAAAAGAGGTGTTCATTAAATATTTAGAAACCACGCCTTTTTAAACGTTCCATGTGTTTTAAAATTAGTTTGTCTATTTAGAAAAGTGTTCATACAAAAAATTAAATTCATGCAAATTTGATAAGTTCTTGTACTTAAAAAAATTGTTTAATTTTCAAAAGTGTCCACATAGTTGAAAACATGTTCATATTTTTTCAATAGTCATCTGATTTTTAAGAAGGTGTTCAAAATTGACAAAATATTCTGGTAATTTTAACTACTTTTCATGTTTTCAGAAAATTGTTTATGTACTTCTATGAAATTTTTCACACATTTGTAAAATATTCATGAGTTTGTCAATAATATTTTATTTCTTTTAAATAAATATAAAATGATAAATAAGTGGAAGAAAATAATAATAGAGAACAGAAAAAACAATAATGTAAAGGAAAAAATAAACTATACAAAGAAAGAGAACTGCAAAGAAAAAATGTTGGAAGGAAATCGTGACAACCAGAAGAGAAAAATAGAAAAATAAAAGAGGCAACACAAATAATCAGCGATACTTGTAATCACACAGTAAAAACACCCTAAAAATAAAACAGTTAGGCTAAAACTAGCCGCCTGCTCCACTGCTCCAGTGCTCCTGCTGGGCCGCCCACTACATGCTTGTGTGGGTGATCACCTACAGTGAGCGATATATAGCATTTAAAAATGTAATGTAAATTATTATTTGGTGCCATGAAAGGTAATATGAATTTGGCAATCCCGTTGGCATTAGTCTGAACCTTAATTAATTGTCTATTACAAATTACGTTACTATTGAAGATGCACATTTTTTAGGAACCCAATGCTCACCTTGACCCGAACACAAATTAGCTAGTTGAATCAGAGTTTGAACCATACAACTTTGGTTACCGGGAAATAAAAGGAAGATTAATTTTCCACATTCAGATAAAAAAATACATGTATAGTATTTGAGATAAACAGAAAGAACTAATAATATTTGATAAATCAACACAAGACATACCCTTACATGCTGATTTACCTAATTTAAAACTATAATATCAATTTTCATACCTTGCAATTTCTAGCAATATGTTGTATGTGCCATAAGGGTTATGTGCATGTGTACTAATGTGCACATCATGTACACTATAATATGACATTATTAAAGATAATGCTGGGAACAGGTACATAATCTCTAAGAAATTGGCTCAATGTTGATATGAATTAAACACACAAATCATTGCTCAAAGCTACCTACAAACAAGACAATGAATGAACTGCATTCATGTGAGCTAGATTTATGTTCTCACCAAACAATATCTTTCCATGAATACCAATAATTACCAACCATCCATCAAATGATTTTGAAGTAGCTAAGGAGGTGGTTGATGAGGCATATGAATGCCCACATTGGCAATCATACATGTTAGGTATGTATAGGTTGATCATGTGAATAGGATGAACCATCGAGCTTTCAATATTCTTAGTCAAGTCAATTGATCCTCTAGTGAACGAGGATCAATCTCCGATCACTTTTAGATTGCCAGTGGGCCTCATGGGATTATGTGGTATCGGGAATTGCACTCAACCTTCATATGAGACGCCGAGCTTCAGCAATAAAGGTCACCTCCTGATATACGAAAGACTTTTACATGAGTGAGTGTGAAAATTACATGACTATTGCACGGGCCAAGGATTAACTTGACCTATGAATGCACACTTTGCTAGTTGGATCGGAGCCTTAATAACTCGACTTAGATTTCAACAAATAGGAAGAATAATTTTACAAAGTAAGGTAAAAAAGACATGTATGCATTGAGAAATGAATCACCAACTTCAGCCACTATGAGATTGTAGTGAATCGTGGCCAGTTTCGAACTTAAGAGCTAATTCACATAATTAAAGTTGCCAATTTAAATTATTCTTCTCTATTATGAAATGTTTTTTTAATACACATGGCCCCTCATGCTGCACACTCAACACGTCATCATGTTCTAGTATGAAAGATGGTATGACTTTGTATGTTTTGGTCAAAGCCCAACTTCAGTGGACCTAAAACTCTTCTTGTGGACTAATTGCAGAGATAACCCATGTCATATTGGTTTGCGGTTGCTACCAAGACAATCTTCGTATACCCATAAAAAAATCTTGCGATGCTAATCCATGAAAGCCTATACGAGAAATGTGAAAGAACTTGACTATCGAATGAGGGCGACCCATGAAAATGCCTGAGTTGCTTACTCACGCCATTGTCCAACATGTTAGATGGAAGACCAGTTTACCAAATTCGAAAGCTTTCTCTACTCTTATTTAACCACGAGTAACCTAGATTTAAAATTTCATTTTCCTGGCAATTTGAAAACATGTATCACAAAAACCTTATGATGTCATTTTCAACTAAATGTAATAAATATTATAGTATATATAGTTCCTCCTTTTAGCCCTAATAGACTTGGCATATTTTACCTTGAATAGTCAAAAAATTGAAGGCATAGTCGAATTTCATAATGTTTGGTCATTATACAATGGTTTTCTTCCCGAATATATGTCACTTTGATTGCATTTAGATGGCATCACAACTTGTTTCCCTTTTTTGGGTGACATTGTAGCTAATTATTTTGAAATGAGGGCCATGATATCTACTTAATGTGTGTAGAAGAAATATGGCACGCACAAAAATAGAGTAGTTAATACTAGCAACAAATCAATCATCCGCCGGCTAAAAGAACATCATCTACGTCATGCAAATTAGTGCTCATGTTGCGCTTGCAGTGGACAAATTGCGGGCATTGCTTCGTGGAAATAGACTGAGGTTGGGTTGCCAATCAATGGTGAATGATACATACATAGAACGCCGACTGAGTCATGCTTGTCTGATAATGCTACACTTTTACTCTTTACAGGAAAGAGATATACAAAGTTAAAAAAAGAACATTAAAAATAGTAAAACTAAGCTAATTATGCCTCCTCACAACGATATGGGGTATTAGATAATTCTATAACCCCACAACATTCCATTGGGCCGTATACGTGATTAATGGTGCAGAAGGTGACCACCCATTGCCTTCCCTACGTCCGTTACCGTCCAGTTGTAAAGGACGACAGTTTTTGGCTACTTATAATTCAGTTTCTCACTTTGTGCAGCATCTACGATGGTAAGGCTACAACGGATGGCGAGTGCCATCCAGACATGCTCCACCATTTATTCAAATGTCTTAGTAAATGTTATGGTTTAACAAACGTTTTTGCACAATGACATTCCAAAGCTGATGTAGATGGCATTGTCATCCGTTTCAATTTTGCAATTTATACCTAAAGCTCAACAATGCACCACTATCTGTATTGAAGTATTGTACTAAATGTTATTCGCTTTTTTATGATATCAAGATATTCCCATATATTTGTATCAATTTTTATTAATGACCCAATAAAATGTATAGGCACTACAACACGTGCCTTTATGTTCTAGTTGATCTTATAGCCCAAGGACCTGAAAGACTAAAACGGGAAACTGAATCCTGGTTAAGAGTTTAAAGGCCTCTCTCTAAACACCGCATGGCATGCATCGCACATAATTTGGGGAATATTGTTATCAGAAATGGTTAGGTTAATTCACCAATTATCGGGTTGTCAACTGGTATGATCTGGTATGTGCAT
Organism: Triticum aestivum; assembly: GCF_018294505.1. Classification (NCBI taxonomy): domain Eukaryota; kingdom Viridiplantae; phylum Streptophyta; class Magnoliopsida; order Poales; family Poaceae; genus Triticum; species Triticum aestivum. The sequence goes on from NC_057806.1 coordinate 633,502,507, forward strand.
CTTTCCCATTGAAGTGGCGTCAGGAACTTATACCTTTTATTTGTGCATAGTAGATTTTAATTGCGATGATATAACAATTCTACGTGTTTCATGTTCACGTTGTTGCTACCCAGGAAGTGGTGGTACAAAATCGAAAAGGGAATAGAATGATCATGGGCGTGAGATCTAGTGGCAGAGTGTTCTAGTAACTTTTCTAAATTCAACTTCAAATTCAATATAATTAGAATAAACGCAAACAATTCGATTTTCATTATTATTTGTGTACATTTTCATTTTGATTTATCGATATTAGATTTTTTTTTCTTCAGTTCGGTATTTTTCTAACAGAAGTTCCCACTGGTACTATTGCTGGGACTATGCCTTACGTCCTTCTAGTGTATGATCATGCGGCACCATGGCAAGTCATACCGTCGAACCAAGTCAATGCACGTACGTACACAAGTGCGATGCGAAGCGCCACAGCCAAGTACGTGGACGAAGGTCGCATGTGCATCTGACCCAACACCCTCCAGCCAGTACCGCAGTTCATGGCGTAACAACGTACCCGCCTCTGCTGAACAGCGGGACTTTGCCACCGACAAACGTTCCGACGAGGTTGGTAATTCTCCCACTAGTACGTTCAAATTCTTGACTGACAGAGCTTGGCAGAACATCTTCGGGCGGAGTGACCGGCCATTGTCTAGGGCGGGGAATGAAGCTCTGCTTAAGTCTATCACTCAGGCCATTCCTACTTTCGTCTCCAGCTGTTTTCGCCTTCCGGTTGCCACTTGTGAAAAGTTCAGACAAATTATGGCCGATCAGTGGTGGGGAAGGAAGGACAGTAGGAAGAAGCTTCATTAGAGATCTTGGGCCTGGCTTTCGACACCCAAGTCTCTCGGAGGCATGGGTTTTAGGGATATGACCCTCTTCAACCAAGCAATGCTGGGTAAGCAAGGGTGGAGACTTCTAACTGAACCTGATTCATTGTGTGCTAGAGTTTTGAAGGGTAGATACTACCCCAATTGCAGCTTCTGGAATGCCTCGGCGCCACGGACGGCGTCGGCCACGTGGCGTGGTATTATGCATGGACGTGATCTACTCAAGCAGGGAGTGCAGCGGGGGATCGGAGACGGGCGGCAGATTAATATCCTTGCTGATCATTGGATCCCGTCTACTCCACCAAGTTTGCTGCAACCCACCTCGCCTATTCCTGCTACTGCCACAGTTCACTGTCTTATTGATGCCGACAGGAAGGCTTGGGACGAGGAGACCGTCCGGGCTTTCTTTTCTCCGGGAGTGGCAGAGGAAATTCTTCAAGTCCCGGTTGATAGGAATGGTGGAACTGATTTTGTGCGATGGCCTTTCACAAGGTTTGGCGAGTATTCAGTCAAAACGGCGTACAATTTTGCAAGAACAAGTCGGTTTCTCCAAGACCGAAGCAGCAATGGTTTGGGCCAAAGTTCAGGCTGGCCAGCGGAGGAGAAGCTTTAGAAGGCCCTGTGGCGGGTCAAGGTTCCCAATAAAATGAAGATTGTGCTCTGGCGCCTTGCTCATGATTGCTTACCTTCAGGTGATCAGCTCAGTCTTCGCCAAGTCCCTACCAGGACGGACTGCCCTTTTTGCGGTAGAACTGAGCGAGTGGAGCATGCACTGCTCTTCTGCCCTCATGCCCATGCTGTGCGGGACGACATCAAAGGCTTCTTCCACATCAAACACCGGCGCACATCTTTTTCCTCACCCAAACAATGGCTTTTCGACTTCTTGTCAGGGTGCTCGGACCGAGAGGCAACTGTTCTTACGGTTGCCATTTGGCATATCTGGGAAGCACGGAATGTGGCGAGGAATGAATCTGTGGCTTCCCAGCCAAAACATACTGCTGCAAGAGCAAAGGCCTACATCGACCTGATCTTTCGACATTTATATGACCACGCTCCTGCTCCTAGGCGTGAGACCTCCCTTTCGGGTTCTCCCTGGTCTCCACCGCCGCAGGGTTCGGTGGTGGCTTTTTCTGATGCTGCGGTGTCGAAGGAATTGGGCAAGTCTGCTTTGGGTGTGGTGGTGCTCGATCATGTGGGGCGCTGTGTAGCAGCCTGTTCTGAACCTCTTCTGGGCGCACGGCCTCCCGAGCTGGTTGAAGCCATGGCGCTCCGGCGTGCTGTCGCCTTGGCTAGTGAGGAGGGTTTCTCCGACGTCATCTTCAACACTGATTGCCTCTCGGTGGTGCAACGCCTCTCTTCTCCCACGAGGGATCGCTCGGAGGTGGGTTCTGTTCTTTCAGAGATCAAGCTCTTGGCTGGCGGCCTCTCTTCAACTTGTTTCCAGCATGTTCGTCGGCATTATAATGTTCTAGCTCATATGCTAGCTAGATCTAGTTTGAACTCTTCTACTCTTTGTATTTTTCATTCTGCTCCGGATTGCATCCGGGAGACTCTGTGTAAGTTTGTTGCTTAATCAATAAAGGCCGACGTTCTCTCTCAAAAAAAAAAAAACGGGATACCGCAGGCTTCACGGCACGGTTTTTTCGGCTGACGCTCCCATGGCCGCACCCCACTCCACTGAAGGGCTCAGGAAGACTTCGGAAGACCCTGGCACCATTGTTGCTGAAGCCACTGGTATTTAGGCGGCCCATGGCCAAGAGGCCTGGTAGGTTCCCCATGCCTCCCATACCCACGAAGATTTGTCTTGTTCACCGTGCCGAAAGTGAGGCATTTGCCGTCGCGTCGCTCGTTGTAGCAGGCACAGCCCCATGATGTGTGCCGCAGTGCGACTCAAAGCAGGACGAGGGAGGTAACAATGCGTGGGGCTCTAGATTTTACTCTGTTCCTCTGTTGTGCGTGTGAGGTGCTGCCGTTGATGCATTTGTGGTGCGGAGTTTGTGGTTTAAATAGGCGGCATGGAGGAGAAGCGCGTACGACGGGGAGGCACGTCGAGAGTTAAAATAGACGGAGCAGGACATGTACCGAATTTTACTCTCTTTTAAGACCGTGCTTCCTTTGTCCTAACAAATGAAGATTTATGCGGCTCAAAGCTCAGCTTTTATAAAGGCCCATGGCCGAATCATTTTGTCAGTTTGTATTCAAGCATATGCTATTTCTCGAGAGAGTTTCTCTCTATAGCTGTTGAAATGCACCAACCTTCCTTTTTACTGCATCTATACTTTGACACAGGTTGGTCACTCACGAGCTGATATGCACACAAAAGAGAAAGGCCGAGGGACAAATTTAACAAGGCCTTTTTCCTTGAACAAATTGTGTACCTGTAGATTAATGGATCAAGTAACAAAGTCTGTAGTGAGCAGTCAAAGGAACCCAAGGTAAAAAATCAATCAACTGGGAAAAAACTTAATTTTCAGTCTGAAGAATCAGCCATTCATTTCTTGCTTACAATCGGCAGCGCTTCTTCACCTTTGATCGCTTAAGAGCATCTCCAACAAGCGCGCGGTAGCGTGTCGCCCTAATTTTTTTCAGCGCATGAGGGTGTTTGCTTTACCAGGCGCTCCAAAATTTAGCGCGCCGCTATAGCGCCAACAGCCTGCAAAATCCACCGTGCGTGAGTAGTCGATGCTTGGAAAAAATTGAATCAACACATAAGAAAAAATATGAAACAACACGTAATTCAAATTCAAGCCCCACACCACAAGCTAGTCGATACGATGCAAATATAAAACTAGATAAAAACGATGCTAAGATGCAAATATACTATATAAACGCGTCGACAACTAGATAAACTACTCGTCATCCTCCTCGATGGTGTAGTCCGACGATGTAAACGCGTCGGTCCACCGACAATCTTCCTCGTCCCAGGTTGCACTGGGCTTCCCCCAGTGCCTTCCGCTCACGCTTGTCCACCCAACGCGTGACTCACTCCGCCCTCCTTTGCGCCCAGAACTCGTTCTCGACAACGACATCATGAGGGAAGTCCTCGCACCACACCACCATGGCATGTGCATCCGCCTCAGCGATGAGGAGGCAGCGCTCCCGCCTCCGCTGGACGTGACGATCCTCCTCGATGATTAGTTGTGGGGGAGGTGCGAGTTCCTGCACCTGCTCGCGCGCCCGCGTGTTGGAGAAGTTCATCTGCGTTCGTGGCCTCCCGAGGCTCCATGCCGCCGCGTCGTATGCGCGGGCGGCCTCGTGGGCAGTCTCGAACATTCCGAGCCCAAGACGTGTACCGCCGGAGCGGATCTCCACGTAATACACGCTGAAGGGGTGGAGCTGGACGCGCGGAAGCCCGAAGACAAGGGATGGAGATGGACGCTGCAGGGGCGTGGCGGCATGGCGGGGCGCTGGAAGACACGGGGGAGAAGGCACAGCGGTGGCAGGGCGCTGGAAGAGGTGGGGGAGAAGGTGCTGCGACGGCGGCGAGGCACCGAAAGAGGCGAGGAAGAAAGCGCGAAGGAGGGAAAGGGTGGCGGTTGGCGGCCGCCCGCGCGCGGCTTTTAACAAGCGTGCTGGACTCCGCGTGATGCTGCTTTTTCCCGCGCGCGCCAATTTTTTCCCACACCAAACTTTCGTGCGCCTGCTGGAGAATAGCCAGTTTTTCCAGCGCGCGGCTTATCTAGTGCATCTGTTGGAGATGCTTTAATGGGCACATGGAGTCGGCCCATTTTATTTTAGGCGCACTTCTACTTTGTTTTATCGTAGCCTCTTAATTTTCTTTCTTTCTTGTTTCTCCTTTTAAATCAGCCGTTCTCATTTCTCATGTCATTATTAAAAGACACAGTCTTATAAAGAAAAGGAGAAGAAGGGCACGTACATGGTACATGGAGTTTCTTACTAGCTTGAGCTCATATGAGCTATCAAGCGAACAATGAATTTGAATAAAAGTTCAAAAATTTCTGATCTTTTTGTCACAAACATTACAAAATGTTGTCAATGCTTGCAAAGTTTCATACCAAAATGACAATGCTCCAAAAACATTATTTCCAAAAGCATTTTAGAGTGATGAATTTTTTTTGCCATGACTTCCACAAATATCATTTCATGATGAAAATTTACAAGCACTCCAAATTTACAAGAACTCCAATCATATTTGTTTGAATGTATTTCCATTTTTTGGGGATTGCACTGTTCATCCCGAGCTCATTGGAGCTCGGAGCCAGAACAATACTTACGATGAACAATGTTTTTCCATAGATTTTCCTATGTTGAACTTTCTACTGTTGCATATGTGTGATCTTCAGAGCATCTACCCCCGGAGCCACTCCCCCGTTCCACACACACGCACGCACGCACGCACGCACGCGCGCGCACACACACACACACAAATGTTAGGGCACCGCTCGGACAAAAAACACCGATCACTGAACTCCCGTGAGCCAGCCCAAACATCCGGCTGTTCGGCACACCTCAAACTCAGACCATATGTGGGGTGGATTTGGGGGTTTGCACATGAGGCAGGCGGCTATGAACGCGGACAAATGAGAGGTGACTGGATGCTGTCCGTGAACGCGTCTACAGACGTATAGGGGGTGCATATTAGCCTGTTCCGGTTGTAGATGCTCTTATTGTGGATTCTACAAAGAGAGACTCATCAACATCACCCACAACTATGAAAGTTAGTACTCACCTTATGTTGGAGAACGTAGTAATTTCAAAAAAATTCCTACGCACACGCAAGATCATGGTGATGTATAGCAACGAGAGGGGAGAGTGTGATCTACGTACCCTTGTAGACCGACAGCGGAAGCGATAGCACAACGCGGTTGATGTAGTCGTACGTCTTCACGGCCCGACCGATCAAGCACCGAAACTACGACACCTCCGAGTTTTAGCACACGTTCAGCTCGATGACGATCCCCGGACTCCGATCCAGCAAAGTGTCGGGGAAGAGTTCCGTCAATATGACGGCATGGTGACGATCTTGATGTTCTACCGTCGCAGGGCTTCGCCTAAGCACCGCTACAATATTATCGAGGATTATGGTGGAAGGGGGCACCGCACACGGCTAAGAATATGATCACGTGGATCAACTTGTGTGTCTATGGGGTGCCCCTGCCCCCGTATATAAAGGAGTGGAGGAGGGAAGGGGCGGCCCTCTCTATGGCGCGCCCTAGGGGAGTCCTACTCCCACCGGGTGTAAGATTCCCTTTTTCCTAGTCCAACTAGGAGTCCTTCCATGTAGTAGGAGTAGGAGACAAGGAAGGGGAAGGGAGAAAGGAAGGAAGGAGGGGGCGCAGCCCCTCCCCCTAGTCCAATTCGGACTAGGCCTTGGGGGGGCGCGCGGCCTGCCCTAGGCAGCCCCTCTCTCTTTCCCGTATGGCCCAATAAGGCCCAATACTTCTCTCTCGTATTCCCGTAACTCCCCGGTACTCCAAAAAATACCCGAACCACTCGGAACCTTTCCGATGTCCGAATATAGTCGTCCAATATATCGATCTTTACGTCTCGACCATTTCGAGACTCCTCGTCATGTCCCCGATCTCATTCGGGACTCCGAACTCCTTCGGTACATCAAAATTCATAAACTCATTATATAACTGTCATTGAAACCTTAAGCGTGCGGACCCTACGGTTCGAGAACAATGTAGACATGACCGAGACACGTCTCCGGTCAATAACCAATAGCGGGACCTGGATGCCCATATTGGCTCCTACATATTCTATGAAGATCTTTATCGGTCAGACCGCATAACAACATACGTTGTTCCCTTTGTCATCGGTATGTTACTTGCCCGAGATTCGATTGTCGGTATCTCAATACCTAGTTCAATCTCGTTACCGGCAAGTCTCTTTACTCATTCCGTAATACATCATCTCACAACTAACTCATTAATTGCAATGCTTGCAAGGCTTATGTGATGTGCATTACCGAGAGGGCCCAGAGATACCTCTCCGACAATCGGAGTGACAAATCCTAATCTCGAAATACGCCAACCCAACATCTACCTTTGGAGACACCTGTAGAGCTCCTTTATAATCACCCAGTTACGTTGTGACGTTTGGTAGCACACAAAGTGTTCCTCTGGCAAACGAGAATTACATAATCTCATAGTCATATGAACATGTATAAGTCATGAAGAAAGCAATAGCAACATACTAAACGATCGGGTGCTAAGCTAATGGAATGGGTCATGTCAATCAGATCATTCACCTAATGATGTGATCCCTTTAATCAAATAACAACTCTTTGTCCATGGTTAGGAAACATAACCATCTTTGATTAACGAGCTAGTCTAGTAGAGGCATACTAGTGACACTCTGTTTGTCTATGTATTCACACATGTATTATGTTTCCGGTTAATACAATTCTAGCATGAATAATAAACATTTATCATGATATAATGAAATAAATAATAACTTTATTATTGCCTCTAGGGCATATTTCCTTCACCTTATCCATATTAATTGTTGCTAATATAATAGAAAGTTGTACTAAATTAGTTATAATTAATACTGACCGAAGGCAGTAGTGTTTTTGGGCCTCTTGTTTCTAGTGAATTGTTGCTACTTTTTATTTGCGAAATCATATTTTGACTCGAGGTAAAAGATACCATATTCAGTTTCTTCACGCGACTGCAGGATGTGATCTAATATTTTGGAAAAAAACATAAGGCAACTAACCGCCCTCAGCCCCCCCACCCCTCCCCACCATAGGGCATTGTACAATGCAAGGTGCTTAGAGGAGGTTTTTAGAGAAATAAACCAGTATTTTCTTAAGCACCGGTGCTTATTTGTAAGGATAGACGCTTAATTAGGTGTCTCTTCTATAGAAATGGGCACCGATGCTTCAGAAAAACCCGGTTTATTTTTCTAAGCATCTAGAATTGTACAAGGCCTAACTTGCATGACTGGTGAACATGTAACCCGTAGGGTGATATTCTTTGTAAAAAATGCAACTACCACCCCTTTGTTGCACATGACCAGTGGATGCAGCTTCGATGATTTTGTTTGTTTGTTCAGTCACATACGATTTAGTGGATTATTTTCCACAAGTACATAGGCTGAGGCGAACTGAACCTAACTCAAATGGTTAGGTTTTTGTGATTGAACCAACCCACGAGGGTTAAAATTCTAGAATTGACATTGGTGGTCGTATTTTCTTGATTTATTTCAGGCTTTTCGGTGATATGCGTTCGGTGAGAGGAGAGGTTCCGTTGTCTACGACGACGTATGTGGCAAATTTGTCAATGTCAAGATGTTGTGCTGGCTTAGTATCTCGGAGATGCTCATAGGGGTATGATGTGTCCATGGGCGTTCATAGGGTTAAGTGTATGTGGGCATGTGCATTCTTAGTGTGTTAAAAAAGTAAAAAGGCAGGTTGGTCATAGGTTTGTGAAGACAAGCCGACATTTTTATACTTATTCTTGACTTTATTTGGCATTGTTAAATACTCAAACATTTATGTTTGCATCCATCAACCAATCTAGAGTTCATGGGTCATAGTAATTTTTCTAAATGGGGATACCACTAGCATCCCCAACTGAACTGGGAATGCTAGTCCCTTCCATTTTTCCGTGCATGCAATGACCCCCCCCCCCCCCCCCCCCATTTCGAACTCTATTTCCATGCAACCCTGGTCAACAAAAACACACAAACAACATTGGACATATCAATTCATGGATAGCATGGCGGAGCTAATAATAGTGGCGGGATCTATTCTAGACCACATTCTTGGCACGACGAGTTGCCCGCACCTTAGACCCAGAGCGCAGTGATAGGCTTAGACGTTGCGGGACTAGTACCTGCCGTCGGGCCTGTGGGGACAGTCCAGAGATGCAAAATCCCCACTGAGCCCCTGTGGAAGGTAGGAAGCTCGATGACCCGCCTCGGGTTTCCATTCGTTATTCACATAGAGCCACACAGAGGGTGAGCTTCCTCATTAGAAGGCGAGGAGTTTGACTCCGCCATGAGCGCGTCCTAGTCAATGGGGTCTGCCTCTAATCGAGAGCCGGAGTCGGACATGGTGGCGCGAGACGACGGATACATAACCGGATCGGAGCAAAGCGGATAGGAGAGAAAGAACAAGGGTTTGGTGTCCATTGTAGGGTAAGAGTGCGATTTATTGTGGGGTTCGGATGGGCCAGGATAGGGAAGGCCGATATGACAGACGTGTCTAGATGGCCCAAATCCACCGCAGATATAGACTGGATTTGAGGGTATGGTTAGAGGCATGTTTTTGTTGTCCGGACAGTGTACCGGTTGTTCGACGGACAAATGGGATTTTTTGGGGTCTGGTTGGAGATGTTCTAAGTTGGGGCATTTCTCTGTATAGGTTTTCCAAGAGATCATCTGTATGCGTGCATAGATGGGTTCTGACGGTAACCAATGGTAAGCATCTCTACCCGGACTACTCATATCCTCCCTAAACGTTCGAGCGGATAGTGTGGTTGTTGTTTGCACAGGAGAGTGAAGGAAAAAAGCCACCTAACCGGACTCTCCACTTTGTCCTCATATATCTAGGATGTCCGTAAATCCCCATGTCCTAAGCATACTCCCTCCGATCCTTTTTAGATTGTGGATAACATGAAGCCCGAATACCAAAGAGGAGCAGCGGTGCAAAAAAAAATTGGACATTTTTACCCCTGCGATAGTTTGACCTGCATGCCCGGATTTCCCACTAAGTAATAACTCCAACCCTTTGATACACAAACTATTGAGGACCAGAGGGAGTATATGGGGAGGATTTGGCCCACCACGAACTACCTTTTCTCTTTATTTATTCTTTCTTTCATTTCTCTCTCTTCCTCTCCATCAGTGTATGCATGCGACATATAGGGCAAAAATATTGGGAGGAGGTGGGGGGGGGGGGGGGTATGATTGTGTGCATGAACAAATAGGAACTGAAAACAAACATGCTCGGACACTGACTGAGCGTGTCCGTGAATGTTTGAGCAGACAGATTTGTGCATCATGGTTATAGATGCTCTAGTGAACAAGAAGTAGGATCACACGAACAATTGAGAGCGAGGGTTGGGAGAATCGAAGAGCAATCTTATTCGGAGAATCATCATGTTGTTGCAATGTAAGGATAACATTGTCGCCGAACTAGGAGGAGGATCACACGAACAATTGACCGCTTTAACCATTTAGTGTCAAGCAGTACTTCCGGCATCAATTACGAAGTGGTCTTGCCAAACGTACATGCAGACTTACTCTATTTTCACATGACTGACTTATTGACATCTTCTGACTGCTTCACTTGGAACGATCGTGGAGTACAACATTGACATGAGCGGCTTAACCACCGAGCTTAATTATAGCAAAATTAGACGCTGTACTCAAGTGAATCACCTAATTAAGATAACCCACTACCATACCTTGCAATATACTGCCGTAGTACTCCAACCAGTCTCTTCCATTCCGTTACGCCCGACGTCCGAAAACTAGCTTGTACTATTACTCATTTGAGGTCTGACCGCGCCGGCGCCTCCGCAGTGGAACGGACTGCCTCAGTCCACGAAGCCATCGAAGCGGACACCACCGCAGCCAGCAATGCCGCGGACGGCGAAGACACTTCCCGCACCGCCCCTGATGCCGCCCATTGGTGGGATGGCACTGCTGAAAACACCAGCAAGGCTGTTACCGGGCCCCTCGGCATAGCCGCCACCCATGGCCAGGAAGCCCCACAGGTTCCCCATGCCTCCCACGCTCACGAACAGTTTCTTCTTGTTAGCCAGCTATAGATGTCGAGTCTACCCGCTCTATCCTGTGTTGTGCGCCTCTGATCGTTGCTGCTGATGCACTTGCGGTGTGATGGAGTTTGTGGTTTAAATAGGCGGAGAGGAGGAGGAGATGAGTACGCACCATGCGAGGACAGACAGTAGGCGAGGGTGTAAATGAGGCAAACGCGACAGCGCGACATGGGCCGCAGTGAATGTTTGCTCAGAATTCAGGAGGGTGAGTAAAAGAGGTTAACCAAATTTTGGTGGAGCCAATATGGCGTATCCGTTGCTTTGATAATTGTTCAAGGCTCCAGGACAAAAAATATTCAACAATCCTAAAGTTGTTTCCGTAAATTTTAAAAAGTATTTAATACCATGCAAAAATATGGCCCATACACACTGCACATATGCGTGCTCAAAAATATGTTTGTGGCATTTATGAGAAAATTTCAATTTGTCTTACAAAAATGTATATTGTGTATTCAAGATATGTTTGATGTGCATTTGACAAATGTGTAACGTGTATTTGAGAAAAATGTTCAACATCCATCTGAAAAATATTCAACCTATGTACGTATACCAAAAATGTTGAGCGCATATTTGAAAAAAGTATGATTGTATTTGAAAAATGAAGAAAAACTAAGAAATGAAATAGGAAAAAAGAATATAAATAACAAAAAAGGTGAAAACCAATACAGGAAATTCATTTTTAGGGGTATAGCAAAGCTTTATTGAGCATAGTCCACATGAAGTGGTATACAAAAAGGATCATGGGGATAGATGAACCATAGATGTCGGCCCTGATCAAGAGTGTTTGAAAACTTAGCTAATATATCTGCATTAGTGTTCGATGCCTAACCTTTAAAAGCAAACTTACACTTAACTAAACTAGCTCGCCGGTTAATCTCACTAATGATACAACCATAAGTGCTACTAGTCCCTCTTTCAGCGTCGTTCACCACCTGCTGTGAGTCGGAGGCAATTATAATATTTTGAATCATCAATTCTTTTCCAAGAGCCAAAACATCTCTCCATGCCATTGCTTGAGTGTGGCTACATTGATGATTCCCTGGACAACCATAGAGCAGCAGCCTAAATAGTGTCCAACCTCATCACGACACACTGCGGATGCCGCTCCTATCAACTCGGACTTTGCCACGCTTGCATCGATCCAGAAAATACACTGAATAAGCCGCGCAAACTTCTAAAACCGGTCTAAACTGGCCTATAGAAGCTTTCCAAAACCGATCCCAGAAAATCACATGAGCCCACTTGGGTCGGCCTGCTAGTGCTCGTGCGAGAGGAGACATGCACGACCTACCGTCTCGTAGGTGAAGTTTGCGGGGCAATCAATTTGGGGCGTAGAATAGAGGGCAAATCACCCATGCAGGGACTATGTGTCGCACAGTCAAATAGTGTTGGCTCAGTTACCCTCGTCAGTAACTCGATTACGACTTGTTTTCTTCTCGCTCGGAAAACATTGACCAATGTTTATGACGAATTAGGAAAATATGTGAAGTTTACAAGTGTTTCGGAAAGTGCTAGTGAATTTTAAAAAAAAATTGTTCAGAAATTAATTTTTTCTCCAAATTTCCACAAATGTTCATGGATTTTAAAAATGTTTTCCAATTTAACAATGTTAGTTTATTATAAAAAATGTTCAAGGATTTAATTTCCATGAATTTAAAAGGTATTCGGGCAATTTAAAACACGCGTGTTTGTAAAATGTCAAGAAATTTACAAGTATTCATGAATTTAAAATTGCTAGCAATTTTTTTGCATGAATTATAAAAATGGTTCATAACTTTGTAAAATTATTAGAATTTTAAAAATCATGACATAAAAAAGGAATTTCATTATTTGTGGATTTCGAAATTAAGATATAAGAAACCATAAATAAATAAACATAAAAGGAAAAATTAAAACCCAAAACCAGCAAAAACTGAAAGAACATACGAAGAAAACCAAGAGTGTGAAATGCACTCGAAGCAGAACGAAAGCCGTGCGTGAGAAGATGAGCGGAAAAAGTCGACCTCAATAAGCAGACCCATGACGTTGGAGAGGTGTGTGCTTTGTACCATTTACCTACGGGGGCAATATAAAGTGCGTGAGAATCAGTTTTTTTTTTGAGGGGTAAAGCCACTTTATTGATCAAAATCCACAGAAGGTGGGATACAAACTGGGTCATGTGACTGGCCAAGCCAAACATGACGACCCGGAGCTAGGTTTCTAGCAAATTTCGCTAACCTGTGAGCTTCTACATTAACACTACGACTTTCGAAAATAAAGTTGCAAGAAAAGGGGGCCGATCTAGACTTTATTTCATGAATGATTGCTCCGTGAAGACCATTGCTGCCCTTTGTGATGTCTTCCACTACCTGCTTGCTGTCGGAAGAGATGATGAATCTTTGAAGATGAAGATCTTCAGCAAGAAATATAGCTTCCCGACAGGCTATCGCCTCGAGCGTCGCTGGATCACTTACTCCATACACAACTGGAGCTGAACTTCCCAAAAAGTTGCCCTGGCTGTCCCTGCATACAGCTACTGCTGACCCCCCTCTTTGGGCTCGTACACCCGCGTCCACATGAATCTTCGCAAAATTTGCCGGAGGAGCTCTTGGTCGATTAGTGGTTCCTGATGGCGCATTAGCCACTCTCAGCTGTGTTGGCTGTTTCGCCCTCACGACGTTCAAGTCCGAAATGAAACGCGAGATGAAGGATTGTATTGCATGTGGAGATTGAAATATAGCATCATGGGTAGCTTTCCTCCTACAAGTCCAGATTGCCCAAAGGGTAACTGCTGTTAGCACGAACTGATCATGCGATAGAGTTTCTTGCAACGAGAAAAGCCAATTTTTTGCACTCGGTTCAGTGTTCGCTGCTAGCTTGCTCCCCAGATCCTCATCAGTAAGAGCCCAAGTGCATCTGGATACTGTACACTCGAGGAGCGAATGCCGCCATGAATCCGGCGCGCCACATATCCCGCATGAACTGGAAGTCGACATGTGCCGATGAGCACGGACGTCCTCTGTTGGTAGCGAATGCTTCGAAAGTCTCCATAGAAACATACGCACTTTAGCTGGTACCTCTGTCTTCCATAAAGTTTTCCATGATTTCTCCTCCTGGTGGGTATTCGAGGAGCCCGATGAACCATCCAGCCATGCCTCTCGCCTTTTCTGGGTCGATACTAGCATTTGGTACGCCGATCTAACCGAAAACCTGCCATTCTTCTCGTGAACCCAGCACCAAAAATCTTGCATGTTCATTGTGCATAGTGGAATGCTCAAGATAACCTTCACATCAAATTGCATAAACGTGGCTTCTATCAACTCCTTATTCCATGTGGCCGAGGTAGGATCGATTAGGTCAGAAACAACCACAGGTGGGTTTGCTGCAATGCATCCATAGGGCCTCATCATCTCAGCCCGTGGGAGCCAGTTGTCTTCCCAAATGTTAGTCGTTGCACCATTGCCAATGCGTCTAATCAACCCTTGTTTCAAGGTGTCCCGCCCTTCAATGATAGCCCTCCAGACTTGGCTAGGATGGTTCCCCAAGTTGGCTTGAAGAATGGAAGTATTAGGGTGGTAAACACTTTTCAGAATCCGAGCACTTAAAGACTCCGGATCTTGCAATAGACGCCAAGCCTGTCGTGCCAACATTGCTAAGTTAAAAAGCTCAAAGTCTTTGAAACCCAAACCTCCCATTGCTTTAGGTTGCGTCATCACTTTCTAGGACACCCAATGGGGTTTGCGTTGTCCGTTTTTACTCCCCCACCAAAACTTCCAAATCAACATGTTTAAATGCTCACAAAGGCCTCTGGGTAACTTGAAGCATGACATCGAATATACTGGCACCGATTGTGCTACTGATTTCACCAAGACTTCTTTTCCAGCAGTTGAGAGTGTCCTCTCTATCCATCCCTGAATCTTGCTCCACAAACGATCTTTTAGGTATTTAAATGCCCCATTCTTAGAACTCCCTATATCTGAAGGCATGCCCAAATACTTCTCACTTAGATTCTCATTGGGGACATTTAACAAACCTTTGATCTCATTGCGGATGTTGTCCGGAACTCCTTTACTAAAGAAGATGGATGATTTATCATAGTTCACCCGTTGGCCCGTAGCTTGACAGTAAACATCCAACAACTGGTTCACCTCGGTAGCTCCCCCACTATTTGCCTTGAAGAATAGCAGGCTGTCATCGGCGAATAAAAGATGGTTAACTAGCGGCGCTGTAGGAGCCACTTGTATCCCATCCAGGTTTGTGTTGGAAATATGCCCTAGAGGCAATAATAAAAGGATTATTATTATATTTCCTTGTTCATGATAATTGTCTTTTATTCATGCTATAATTGTGTTATTCAGAAATCGTAATACATGTGTGAATACATAGACACCAAACATGTCCCTAGTAAGCCTCTAGTTGACTAGCTCGTTGATCAACAGATAGTCATGGTTCCCTGACTATGGACATTGGATGTCATTGATAACGGGATCACATCATTAGGAGAATGATGTGATGGACAAGACCCAATCCTTAACATAGCACAAGATCGTATAGTTCGTTTGCTAGAGTTTTTCCAATGTCAAGTATCTTTTCCTTAGACCATGAGATCGTGTAACTCCCGGATACCGTAGGAGTGCTTTGGGTGTACCAAATGTCACAATGTAACTGGGTGACTATAAAGGTATACTACGGGTATCTCCGAAAGTGTCTATTGGGTTGACACGGATCAAGACTGGGATTTGTCACTCCGTATGACGGAGAGGTATCTCTGGGCCCACTCGGTAATGCATCATCATAATGAGCTCAAAGTGACCAAGTGTCTGGTCACGGGATCATGCATTACGGTACGAGTAAAGTGACTTGCCGGTAACGAGACTGAACAAGGTATTGGGATACCGACGATCGAGTCTCGGGAAAGTAACGTACCGATTGACAAAGGGAATTGTATACGGGGTTGCTTGAATCCTTGACATCGTGGTTCATCCGATGAGATCATCGAGGAGCATGTGGGAGCCAACATGGGTATCTAGATCCCGCTGTTGGTTATTGATCGAAGAGTCATCTCGGTCATGTCTACATGTCTCCCGAACCCGTAGGGTCTACACACTTAAGGTTCGGTGACGCTAGGGTTGTATAGATATGAGTATGCAGTAATCCGAAAGTTGTTCGGAGTCCCGGATGAGATCTTGGACATCACGAGAAGTTCCGGAATGGTCCGGAGGTGAAGAATTATATATAGGAAGTGTTATTTCGGCCATCGGGAAAGTTTCGGGGTCACCGGTATTGTACCGGGACCACCGAAAGGGTCCCGGGGGTCCACCGGGTGGGGCCACCCATCCCGAAGGGCCCCATGGGCTGAAGTGGGGAGGGAACCAGCCCATAGTGGGCTGGTGCGCCCCTCCTTGGGTCCCCCATGCGCCTAGGGTTGGGAACCCTAGGGGAGGGGGCACCTCCACTTGCCTTGGGGGGCACTCCTCCCCCTTGTCCGCCGCCCCCCTAGGAGATCCCGTCTCCTAGGGCCGGCGCACCCCCCTAGGGGGCCTATATAAAGGGGGGGGGAGGGAGGGCAGCCGCACCCTGAAGTCTTGGCGCCTCCCTCTCCCCTGCTACACCTCTCCCTCTCGCAGAAGAACGGCGAAGCCCTGCTGCGGTGACTGCTGCATCCATCACCACGCCGTCGTGCTGCTGGATCTTCATCAACCTCTCCTTCCCCCTTGCTGGATCAAGAAGGAGGAGACGTCACGCTGACCGTACGTGTGTTGAACGCGGAGGTGCCGTCCGTTCGGTGCTAGGATCTCCGGTGATTTGGATCACGTCGAGTACGACTCCCTCATCCCCGTTCTTTTGAACGCTTCCGCTCGCGATCTACAAAGGTATGTAGATGCATCCGATCACTCGTTGCTAGATGAACTCATAGATGGATCTTGGTGAAAACGTAGGAATTTTTTTTATTTTCTGCAACGTTCCCCAACAGTGGCATCATGAGCTAGGTCTATGCATAGTTCTCTTTGCACGAGTAGAACACAATTTGTTGTGGGCGTAGATGTTGTCAACTTTCTTGCCGCTACTAGTCTTATTTTGCTTCAGCGGTATTGTGGGATGAAGTGGTCCGGACCAACCTTACACGTACGCTTACGTGAGACCGGTTCCACCGACTAACATGCACTAGTTGCATAAGGTGGCTGGCGGGTGTCTGTCTCTCCCACTTTAGTTGGAGCGGATTCGATGAAAAGGGTCCTTATGAAGGGTAAATAGAAGTTGACAAATCACGTTGTGGCTTTAACGTAGGTAAGAAAACGTTCTTGCTAGAACCCTCTTGCAGCCACGTAAAACTTGCAACAACAATTAGAGGACGTCTAACTTGTTTTTGCAGCAAGTGTTTTATGATGTGATATGGCCAAAGTTGTGATGAATGATGAATATATATGTGATGTATGATATCATGTTCTTGTAATAGGAATCACGACTTGCATGTCGATGAGTATGACAACCGGCAGGAGCCATAGGAGTTGTCTTTATTTTTTGTATGACCTGCGTGTCATTGAGAAACGCCATGTAAATTACTATACTTTATTGCTAAACGTGTTAGCCATAGTAGTATAAGTAATAGTTGGCGAGCAACTTCATGGAGACACGATGATGGAGATCATGATGATGGAGATCATGGTGCCATATCAAGATGGAGATCATGGAGCCCCAAGATGGAGATCAAAGGAAGCTATATGATACTGGCCATATCATGTCACTATTATTTGATTGCATGTGATGTTTATCATGTTTTTGCATCTTGTTTACTTAGAACGACGGTAGTAAATAAGATGATCCCTCATAATAATTTCAAGAAAGTGTTTCCCCTAACTGTGCACCGTTGCGACAGTTTATTGTTTCGAAGCACCACGTGATGATCGGGTGGGATAGATTCCAACGTTCACATACAACGGGTGTAAGACAAATTTACACATGCAAACACTTAGGTTGACTTGACGAGCCTAGCATGTACAGACATGGCCTCGGAACACAGAAGACCGAAAGGTCGAGCATGAGTCGTATAGAAGATACGATCAACATGAAGATGTTCACCGATGTTGACTAGTCCGTCTCACGTGATGATCGGACACGGCCTAGTTAACTCGGATCATGTTATACTTAGATGACTGGAGGGATGTCTGTCTGAGTGGGAGTTCATTGAATAATTTGATTAGATGAACTTAATTATCATGAACTTAGTCTAAAATCTTTACAACATGTATTGTAGATCAAATGGCCAGCGTTGTCCTCAACTTCAACACGTTCCTAGAGAAAACCAAGCTGAAAGACGATGGCAGCAACTATACGGACTGGGTCCGGAACCTGAGGATCATCCTCATAGCTGCCAAGAAAGATTATGTCCTACAAGCACCGCTAGGTGAACCACCTGCTCTCCCTGCAGAACAAGACGTTATGAATGCTTGGCAGACACGTACCGATGATTACTCCCTCGTTCAGTGCGGCATGCTTTACAGCTTAGAGCCGGGGCTCCAAAAGCGTTTTGAGAGACACAGAGCATATGAGATGTCCGAAGAGCTGAAAATGGTTTTTCAAGCTCATGCCCGGGTCGAGAGATATGAAGTCTCCGACAAGTTCTTCAGCTGTAAGATGGAGGAAAACAATTCTGTCAGTGAGCACATACTCACTATGTCAGGGTTACATAACCGCTTGACTCAGCTGGGAGTTAATCTCCCGGATGACGCGGTCATTGACAGAATCCTTCAGTCGCTTCCACCGAGCTACAAGAGCTTTGTGATGAACATCAATATGCAGGGGATGGAAAATACCATTCCTGGAGTATTTGCAATGCTGAAATCAGCAGAGGTAGAAGTCAAAAAGGAACATCAAGTGTTGATGATGAATAAAACCACTAAGTTCAAGAAAGGCAAGGGTAAGAAGAACTTCAAGAAGGACGACAAGGGAGTTGCCGCGCCCGGTAAGCAAGCTGCCGGGAAGAAGCCAAAGAATGGACCCAAGCCCGAGACTGAGTGCTTTTATTGCAAGGGAAGTGGTCACTGGAAGCGGAACTGGCCCAAATACTTAGTGGACAAGAAAGCCGGCATCACGAAAGGTATATGTGATATACATGTAATTGATGTGTACCTTACCAGTACTCGTAGTAGCTCCTGGGTATTTGATACCGGTGCGGTTGCTCATATTTGTAACTCAAAGCAGGAGCTGCGGAATAAGCGGAGACTGGCGAAGGACGAGGTGACGATGCGCGTCGGGAATGGTTCCAAGGTTGATGTGATCGCCGTCGGCACGCTACCTCTACATTTACCTACGGGATTAGTTTTAAACCTCAATAATTGTTATTTAGTGCCAGCTTTGAGCATGTACATTGTATCAGGATCTCGTTTAAGTCGAGATGGCTACTCATTTAAATCCGAGAATAATGATTGTTCTATTTATATGAGAGATATGTTTTATGGTCGTGCTCCGATGATGAATAGTTTATTCTTAATGAATCTCGAGCGTAATGCAACACATATTCATAGTGTGAATACCAAAAGATGTAAGGTTGCTAATGATAGTCCCACATACTTGTGGCACTGCCGCCTTGGTCATATAGGTGTCAAACGCATGAAGAAGCTCCATGCAGATGGAATTTTAGAGTCTTTTGATTATGAATCATTTGACACGTGCGAACCATGCCTCATGGGTAAAATGACCAAGACTCCGTTCTCAGGAACAATGAAGCGGGCAACCAACTTATTGGAAATCATACATACTGATGTGTGCGGTCCAATGAGTGTTGAGGCTCGCGGTGGCTATCGTTATGTTCTCACCCTCACTGATGACTTGAGTAGATATGGGTATGTCTATTTAATGAAACACAAGTCTGCGACCTTTGAAAAGTTCAAGGAATTTCAAAGTGAGGTTGAGAATCAACGTGACAGGAAAATCAAGTTCTTGCGATCAGATCGTGGGGGAGAATACTTGAGTCACGAATTTGGCACACACTTAAGAAAATGTGGAATAGTTTCACAACTCACGCCGCCTGGAACACCTCAGTGTAATGGTGTGTCCGAACGTCGTAATCGCACTCTATTAGATATGGTGCGATCTATGATGTCTCTTACCGATTTACCGCTATCATTTTGGGGCTATGCTTTAGAGACTACCGCATTCACTTTAAATAGGGCTCCGTCGAAATCCGTTGAGACGACACCGTATGAATTATGGTTTGGGAAGAAGCCTAAGCTGTCGTTTCTAAAAGTTTGGGGATGCGATGCTTATGTCAAGAAACTTCAACCTGAAAAGCTCGAACCCAAGTCGGAAAAATGCGTCTTCATAGGATACCCTAAAGAAACTATTGGGTATACCTTCTACCTCAGATCCGAAGGCAAGATCTTTGTTGCCAAGAATGGATCCTTTCTAGAGAAAGAGTTTCTCTCGAAAGAAGTAAGTGGGAGGAAAGTAGAACTTGATGAAGTATTACCTCCTGAACCGGAAAGTGGCACAACTCAGGAAAATGTTCCTGTGGTGCCTGGACCGACTAGAGAGAAAGTTAATAATGATGATCAAGATACTTCTGATCAAGCTCCTACTGAACTTCGAAGGTCCACAAGGACACGTTCCGCACCAGAGTGGTACGGCAACCCTGTCTTGGAAATCATGTTGTTAGACAACGGTGAACCTTCGAACTATGAAGAAGCGATGGCGGGCCCGGATTCCAATAAATGGCTGGAAGCCATGAAATCCGAGATAGGATCCATGTATGAAAACGAAGTATGGACTTTGACTGACTTGCCCGATGATCGGCGAGCCATAGAAAATAAATGGATCTTTAAGAAGAAGACAGACGCGGATGGTAATGTGACCATCTATAAAGCTCGGCTTGTCGCTAAGGGTTATCGACAAGTTCAAGGGGTTGACTACGATGAGACTTTCTCACCTGTAGCGAAGCTGAAGTCCGTCCGAATCATGTTAGCAATTGCTGCATTCTATGATTATGAGATATGGCAAATGGACGTCAAAACGGCATTCCTTAATGGTTTCCTTAAGGAAGAATTGTATATGATGCAGCCGGGAGGTTTTGTCGATCCTAAGAATGCTGACAAGGTGTGCAAGCTCCAACGCTCGATTTATGGGCTGGTGCAAGCATCTCGGAGTTGGAACATTCGCTTTGATGAGATGATCATAGCGTTTGGGTTTATGAAGACTTATGGAGAAGCCTGCGTTTACAAGAAAGTGAGTGGAAGCTCTGTAGCATTTCTCATATTATATGTAGATGACATACTTTTGATGGGAAATGATATAGAGCTTTTGGACAGCATTAAGGCCTACTTGAATAAGAGTTTTCAATAAAGGACCTTGGAGAAGCTGCTTATATATTAGGCATCAAGATCTATAGAGATAGATCAAGACGCCTCATAGGTCTTTCACAAAGCACATACCTTGATAAGATATTGAAGAAGTTCAATATGGATCAGTCTAAGAAGGGGTTCTTGCCTGTGTTGCAAGGTATGAAATTGAGCTCAGCTCAATGTCCGACCACGGCAGAAGATATAGAAGAGATGAGTGTC
This sequence comes from Triticum aestivum, assembly GCF_018294505.1. Classification (NCBI taxonomy): domain Eukaryota; kingdom Viridiplantae; phylum Streptophyta; class Magnoliopsida; order Poales; family Poaceae; genus Triticum; species Triticum aestivum. The sequence continues at coordinate 633,523,654 of NC_057806.1, forward strand.
ATCCCCTATGCCTCAGCCATAGGGTCTATTATGTATGCCATGTTGTGTACCAGACCTGATGTAAACCTTGCTGTAAGTTTGGTAGGTAGGTACCAAAGTAATCCCGGCAAGGAACACTGGACAACGGTCAAGAATATCCTGAAGTACCTGAAAAGGACTAAGGAAATGTTTCTCGTTTATGGAGGTGACGAAGAGCTCGTCGTAAAGGGTTTAGTCGACGCTAGCTTCGACACAGATTTGGATGACTCTAAGTCACAAACCGGATACGTGTATATTTTGAATGGTGGGGCAGTAAGCTGGTGCAGTTGCAAGCAGAGCGTCATGGCGGGATCTACATGTGAAGCGGAGTACATGGCAGCCTCGGAGGCAGCGCATGAAGCAATTTGGGTGAAGGAGTTCATCACCGACCTAGGAGTCATACCCAATGCGTCGGGGCCGATCAAACTCTTCTGTGACAACACTGGAGCTATTGCACTTGCCATGGAGCCCAGGTTTCACAAGAAGACCAGGCACATCAAACGTCGCTTCAACTCCATTCGTGAAAATGTTCAAGATGGAGACATAGATATTTGTAAAGTACATACAGACCTGAATGTGGCAGATCCGTTGACTAAACCTCTCCCTAGAACAAAACATGATCAACACCAGAATTCCATGGGTGTTCGATTCATCACAATGTAACTAGATTATTGACTATAGTGCAAGTGGGAGACTGTTGGAAATATGCCCTAGAGGCAATAATAAAAGGATTATTATTATATCTCCTTGTTCATGATAATTGTCTTCTATTCATGCTTTAAGTGTGTTATCCGAAAATCGTGATACATGTGTGAATACATAGACACCAAACATGTCCCTAGTAAGTCTCTAGTTGACTAGCTCGTTGATCAACAGATAGTCATGGTTTCCTGATTATGGACATTGGATGTCATTGATAACGGGATCACATCAATAGGAGAATGATGTGATGGACAAGACCCAATCCTAAACATAGCACAAGATCGTATAGTTCGTTTGCTAGAGTTTTTCCAATGTCAAGTATCTTTTCCTTAGACCATGAGATCGTGTAACTCCCGGATACCGTAGGAGTGCTTTGGGTGTACTAAACGTCACAACGTAACTGGGTGACTATAAAGGTATACTACGGGTATCTCCGAAAGTGTCTATTGGGTTGACACAGATCAAGACTGGGATTTGTCACTCCGTATGACGGAGAGGTAACTTTGGGCCCACTCGGTAATGCATCATCATAATGAGCTCAAAGTGACCAAGTGTCTGGTCACGGGATCATGCATTACGGTACAAGTAAAGTGACTTGCCGGTAACGAGACTGAACAAGGTATTGGGATACCGACGATCGAGTCTCGGGCAAGTAACGTACCGATTGACAAAGAGAATTGTATACGGGGTTGCTTGAATCCTCGACATCGTGGTTCATCCGATGAGATCATCGAGGAGCATGTGGGAGCCAACATGGGTATCTAGATCCCGCTGTTGGTTATTGACCGGAGAGTCATCTCGGTCATGTCTACATGTCTCCCGAACCCGTAGGGTCTACACACTTAAGGTTCGGTGATGCTAGGGTTGTATAGATATGAGTATGCAGTAATCCGAAAGTTGTTCGGAGTCCCGGATGAGATCCTAGACGTCACAAGAAGTTCCGGAATGGTCCGGAGGTGAAGAATTATATATAGGAAGTGTCATTTCGGCCATCGGGAAAGTTTCGGGGTCACCGGTATTGTACCGGGACCACCGGAAGGGTCCCGGGGGTCCACCGGGTGGGGCCACCCATCCCGGAGGGCCCCATGGGCTGAAGTGGGGAGGGAACCAGCCTATAGTGGGCTGGTGCGCCCCCCCTTGGGCCCCCCATGCGCCTAGGGTTGGGAACCCTAGGGGAGGGGGCGCCTCCACTTGCCTTGGGGGGCATTCCTCCCCCTTGGCCGCCGCCCCCCCTAGGAGATCCCATCTCCTAGGGCCGGTGCACCCCCCTAGGGGGCCTATATAAAGGGGGGGAGGGAGGGAAGCCGCACCCTGAAGTCTTGGCGCCTCCCTCTCCCCTGCTACACCTCTCCCTCTCGCAGAAGAACGGCGAAGCCCTGCTGCGGTGACTGCTGCATCCACCACCACGCCGTCGTGCTGATGGATCTTCATCAACCTCTCCTTCCCCCTTGCTGGCTCAAGAAGGAGGAGACGTCACGCTGACCGTACGTGTGTTGAACACGGAGGTGCCGTCCGTTCGGTGCTAGGATCTCCGGTATTTGGATCACGTCGAGTACGACTCCCTCATCCCCGTTCTTTTGAACGCTTCCGCTCGCAATCTACAAAGGTATGTAGATGCATCCGATCACTCGTTGCTAGATGAACTCATAGATGGATCTTGGTGAAAACGTAGGATTTTTTTTTGTTTTCTGCAACATTCCCCAACAGTTTGATGACTGTCTTTGTGATTTAAGGAGGCATGACATGCCCTCTGCTGCTATCAAGAACAAGTAAGGAGATATCGGGTCCCCTTGTCGGATCCCTCGTGATGGCGTAAATTGCTCAAGCTTCTTCCCATTGAACATAACAGAAAATTTTACTGAAGTGACTAGGCTCATGACAATATCCACCCAGTTATCCGTAAAGCCAAGCTTAAGCATGATTGCTCAAGGATAGGTCCACTCCACCCTATCGTATGCTTTCATCATATCAAGCTTTAAAGCACATGATTGATGTTTTTTGGCCCTGTTCCGCTTCATGAAATGCAAACACTCATAGGCAGTTATTATATTATCAGTGATAAGACGCCCTGGAACAAAAGCTGATTGCTCTTCGGAAATTATGTCTGGGAGGATTAGCTTCAATCTATTTGAGATCACCTTGGAAGCTATTTTATAAAGAATGTTGCACAAACTTATTGGGCGGAATTGTGACAAGAGTGTGGGATTCTTTACCTTTGGGATCAAGACTAGGAGAGTTTCATTGATGCATGCAGCCGACTCGGAACCGTCAACAAGTTTCAAGACTACCTTTGTAACATCCTCACCACAGACCGCCCAATGGCGTTGGAAGAAGTGGGCCAGAAAGCCGTCCGGACCTGGTGCCTTGATCGGAAACATTTGGAACAGGGCGTCTTTCACTTCTTGCTGTGTATACGGAGCATTGAGGGTGTCATTCATTTCTTGTGTGACCTTGTGTGGAACTGTAGCTAGAACCCGATCCATGTTTTGGACATCTTCTGAGGTGTACAAGTTCTTATAAAATTCTGTCGTCATTATCTCCATCTCTGCACTGCCTGTCGTTTGTTGTCCGTCCGGCCTTTGCAAGGACTTAATTTGGTTTTTCCGTCGTCTACGGCTTGCTCTCAAGTGAAAGAAATAGGTGTTCTTGTCTCCATGGACCAGCCAATCCAGGCGCGCCCTCTGTCGCCATAGCATCTCTTCTCGATGGAAGAGTTCAATCAACCTATTTGTCACCTTTGTTTCCTCGTGCGTAGGGCCTGATCTTCCTGGAACCGAGCGCAAGTGCTCAAGTGCAGCCTTTAAATGGCTTATCTCTCCTCGTACTGAACCAAAATGGCTGCGGTCCCAAGCAGACAAGTCGCCAGCCAAGTCCTTTAGTTTTCCTCGCAGCGCCTCGGCTGTATCTGCTGCATGCTGCTTCCATCTTTCATCAACCACATTAAATAAAGTTTCATCTCTCTCCCACATTGTTTCATACTTAAAGGATCTGGGCCCCACCCTGCATGCATGCATCTCACGTAGACTTAAAAGGATGGGGACGTGGTCCGAACTGGCTGCAATTTTGTGATCAAGTGTCGCTGAAGGGAACATCAAAGACCATTCAGGGTTGACAACACATTTGTCTAGTCTAACCCTTGTATACGTGCCTTCCGACACTTTCTTCTCGAACGTCCAGTCCGAACCAGTGTAGCCCATATCAAATAAACCGCATGTGTCCAGAGCGTCTCTGAAACCATCCATCTGTGCTTGGCTCTGACTCCCAATGCCAACATGTTCATGGCTGTAAAGCACCTCATTGAAATCACCCAAAACTGCCCATGGTCCATCATGAGTGCCTGCAATGCTACGTAGCATATCCCATGTTCTAAATCTTTCTGGTACTTGAGCTTCTCCATAGACAAAAGTTACTCTTACCTGCGTCTCTACTAGATCATCAACAAGAGCATCAATGTGATACTGCGAGTAACCAATTATTTCAACTTTTATTTCATCATGCCAAAAAATTCCAAGACCTCCACTTCTACCCGAACTACTAACAGCATAACTTTTATTATAGCCTAAAGAGTCTGCCATATCCTCCACTCTCGAACCCTCTATTTGAGTTTCTAGAATACAAAGTATAGAGGGGGCAAATTGCCTCGTTAGATCACGAAGCTCACGAACTATCGCGGCATTGCCAATTCCGCGGCAGTTCCAGCTTAGGAGACTCATTGCGCTGGGCGAACTCCTCCCTGGGAGTTCGCCAAACGCGCATCAGAGGTCTTGTTGGGCACTACCGTCTTCGCTATGCTTGTTTCTGCAGTTGAAGGGCTAGTTTTGTTTCTCTTTTGTCTCCTGTTTTGATGTTGGGCTTGGGGGGATCGCCGGCGGCAACATGACCAGGGCTTTGCTATTCTGCACCTGATGTGGTGGATTTGTAGTTTTTGGGTCAGCTAAGGCAGTCCTCTTCCTGTTGCGATCTGATTCATCCATGGTCACATCATTAAGCACAGGATCACCATCTTGCTGAGACTAACCTCCCGTGGCACTGCGGTGTGTTGCACGCCCACCTCCTCTGCCAGTCCGTCCTCTCCCACGTCCGCCTCTTGTGCCTTCGTACTCTCCAGGCCCTCTGCCGGGGCTTTGGAACCAGCTGGCTTTGAGATCCTTGAATACAAGTGCCTTTGGAGGATGAACCCCGTCACCGCACTCTTTATACAGATGGCCTAGATATCCACACACGGCGCACCAGTCCGGCAATCTCTCATACTTGATTTTGAATATAACACGTTCAACTGTATCCTTCTTCTTCACCACCAGCTAGACAGCGTTTTTCAGAGGTTTGGTCACGTCGATTCTCACCCGGACCCTTGCAAAATTGCCCTCAGAATCCTGTGACTTCGGCTCAGCAAATATAAATTCTACCACCGTGGATGACAGGGCCTTGATCTTGGAGAAGTAACCATCTGGGTGGTCATGGATTTGCAACCATATATCTATCTTTTTGAGCTCAATAGTGGACGGCTTCGTGAACCCATCATATGGCGCCAGAACTACCGCCTTCCCCTTGAAATTCCATGGCCCGTCCTCCATGACCCTCTCCCAGTCGCCGAGACACGAGAATTGGAGGGTGTAAAGGTTATCCTCCAGCGGTCTGATCTTGACTTCCTGAGCCAGATCCCACGCCACCTTCATACCTCTGTAGAACCAGTACTGGCTATAGGGTTTGTCAGTATGAACCCTAGCGATCGCCATCCATCGTGTCGTCTCCTGTGGCAATTCCAAGCTCCTCCATCATTGCCTCGAGATCGGACGAAGCCAACCCTGACGCTGATGCCGCCGATTCCATGATCTTCTCGCTTGGGGTTTTGGTTCCGCGAGCGGTAGTTTCCCAAGATCCGCCTCCTCCGCGCGGCCACCACATCCGATTACGCAGCGAGCCCCTGCCCAGGAGAAGCGGTAGGGGAGATTTGGTCTCTACGGTGATGGCGGCGCCGTCGCCGAGAGGAGATAGAAAACCCTAACGCGAGGGGACGTACAAAAGAAAATAAACAGTGCGTGAGAATCAGTTGGTTGTATTCTGTAGTGGCTGGGCTTCTAGATTTTGGACGTGGAGTACTTGACGGCCTGAAACAATATTTCCTGTGCCACTATGGATGCCGCTGCCGAAGTGGCCGCCGCTGATCTAGATCGTTTTGTCTGTCTGTTTCATGGTTTTTTTATAACCTTCTCCATCCTTACGTTCCAATAAAAGTTACATCGTTTAGCAAGAGAGGGATGGACACACTAGAAGGTCGATAAAGGAAGCTATTACAAGAGGGCCCTTAACCAAATTTGCTAGTTCATGAGAAATATTATTACCTTCCCTACGACAATACACAAAGGAATAAAAGGGGAAATCACATGCCTAATGGCAGCAACGATCAAAAATTGCAATAAAGTGTTGTAATAGTGGTTTATCTTAGTTGTTGTTGCTACCTGGGAATTGGCGGTGCAAAATTGAAAGGAGAATAAATTGACAATATCTGTATGTTCAAGTAGCAGTGTTCTAGTACTTCTTTTTGTTGAATTCGACTTCAAAATTCAAAATATTTACGAGGGACGAGAACAGTCTGTTTTTATGGAGCAGCACTGCTATACACACGATGTCCTCTGGCCGATTTATGAACGATAGTGTTAATCAAGCCGTTGGTGTTAGGAAGTAACATCCACAACAACGTCCGATTATGTGTCATGCACAAATCGGCCATGCATGTCGTGCACAAAGTAGTTTCGTTTATGGAGTGTTAGAACTTTTCGGTACTTCGGGATTTTTATTTCCAGTAGCCGATGTGCATGCGTAGGGTGTGCCCGCACATATTGATGGATGGTATGGTCGAGTGGTACCATCACTTTAATACATTGTCGTATAAGTGCCATGCGAGCACATACCCAGATGAAAGCACGTGCACAACATTTTCATGTGCCAGGCAGTACGGCTGCTAATGGCGTGACGCCGCTGGCTCCTCCGCGGCCGTACCCCTTGCCGAGCACGCCGAACGGGACATTACTACTGGCACATTCTCTCAACGGGATATCGCCGGCTCTTCCGCCGCCGCCAATAGGTCTGTTGCTACCCACGCTGCCTCCGGTCGCACTAAGCTGACCCGCACCATCGGGAAGTCGCCGGCTCCGTTGTTGTCTAAAGTCCAAGACGTGACTGAGGCCCTGTTCGGTAGTTATCCACTCCCAGAATCTGTGGAGCGGCCAATCTGCAACTCTACGAATTTGTACTACAGCTCCGCCAACTCCCGGAGCGGAGTTGTGGAGCGGAGCATTACCGAACAGCCCCTGAGTCCGAACGCCATCGTGCCACGCGGTATGTTCCCCATGCCTCCCACGTCCACAAACAGGTTCTACTCGTCTGCTGCACCCATTCCTCCTACAGCAGCGGCTGAAAACGAGGCCTTCACCTCACGCCCAACAAGCATGGTCCTGGCGGCTGCTAAAAATATGCACCGCCAGCGCGAGCAAAAGCAGGAGGGAGGTGACAGTGCTAAAAACGCTTCTTGGTAATGTGGGGCTCTATATCCTACTCGCTCGCTCGTGTTGTTGTGTGCGTGAGAACATGCTTCTGTTGATGCACTTGTCGTCTTTAAATAGGCGGCGGATGGGTATGCACGACAGACGGAGAGAGAGGGGTAGGTTGGGAGCGTGTAAATGAGGCGAGTGTCAGTGCTGTAGCGAATGCTTCTGTTTACAATCAGGAGTAAATTTTGCGAGTGGAGGTAAGAGAGGTAGACGAACGGAGTTTGTTGCTCGTGTTTTTTTTTAAGAAAAGACATACGCCCAACTTTATAAGTAAAGCCACCAGGTAGTGTCACATAGAGTCTCATGACCCAAACCACACACAGTACCAGCAGGCCCACGACCAAACGACATTCCAGGCAAAATAAAGGGCACGCAAGCCACCAAATAGTTCGAAGACTAGCGGCACGCAAGCCATACCTATTGTAGAAAAATAAACGACGCAACGGCGATGTTATGTCGGTCCACTAGAGTTTTGCTATGAGATGGAGGAAGCCGATGGCCCAGACCTTGGAGATGAGCACATCCACTGCGTCTTTATCATCAGCCCTAATCAACAATCTCCACTTCCGTAGAAAGATGGACATTTTAAGCAGACAATCAGCCGGCTCGTTAGGGAAAACATGCTCAATAGTGAACTTGTTGCTCGTGTTTACTGTGTTTTTTTAGCGATGGTTCTTTCTTCCCTACTTCCCTAGCAAATGAAGACTGGGCTACAAAATTGAACTGGTCGCTGAATCAGACCTCCCCATGTGTCCAACCACGCCCGGCCCATAGGGAGGGGACGAGTAATTGACAAAAAACTACCACATTTCACGTATCCGTCCCACAGAACTACCACATTTTAAAAACTGACCAAAAACTCCAAATTAGTGCTAATTTCGTGACAAAAAACTACCAGGTCAAGTTGATGACCGTTTTTATGATTTTAAACCTGTTTATGACATGTGGGACCGGCAGCAAAGTCAACTCTGTTTATTTTGACCGTCAAGTTAACCGTTATGACAGGTGGGACCCACACGTCATCATCAACCTTCTTCTTCCTCCCCTCCTTTCTCTCTTTGGTATTTCAACAAACACCTCTTGTGCATGAGACGAAAACTGGGGAGCTCCGGCCGCCTGCTCGCTTTACACCACGTCGGAACCCAGCACGAGCGCCAGGTGAACTAGCTTCGGTCGGCTCTGCCTCGCAGCGCCGTCCTCGCCGTCGTCGACCCGCCGGACGGCGACGCCGCCTCGGCCGCCGTCGTGGCCCGACTCGCCGCGGCCAACCCTTCCATCGCCTTCCGCCTCCTCCCGGTCCGTCCCAGCCCAGACCCCGCCGCGCACCCGGTCAGGCGCGCCCACGACACGCTCTGCCTCGCCAACCCCGCGCTCCGGGCCTTCCTGCGCGCGCTGCCGGCCCCCGCCGACGCGCTCCTTCTCGGCGGCGCAGCTGAAGTAGATCGCTCGCGGGCTAGAGAGCTCCGGGCACCGGTTCCTGTGGGCGGTGAGGAGCCCGCCGGAGGAACAGAGGGAGTTCCCTGAGCCGGACCTCGAGCGACTGCTCCCGGCCGGCTTCCTGGAGAAGACGAGAGGCATTCCCCGAGCCGGACCTCGAGCGGCTGCTCCCGGCTGGCTTCCTGGAGAAGACGAGAGGCATTCCCCGAGCCGGACCTCGAGCGGCTGCTCCTGGCTGGCTTCCTGGAGAAGACGAGAGGCAGGGGCATGGTGGAGGAAGAAGGTGATGCTGACGTGTGGGGTCCACCTGTCGTAACGGTCAACTTAACGGTAAAAAATAAATGGAGTTGACTTTCCCGCCACGTCAGCCCCGACAGGTGGGCCAACTCTGTCAGAAAGGGGTTTAAAATGGTTAAATCGGTCTTCAACTCGATCTGGTAGTTTTTTGTCACGAAATTAGCACTAATCTGGAGTTTTTGGTCAGTTTTCAAAATGTGGTAGTTCTGTGGGACGGATACGTGAAATGTGGTAGTTTTTTGTCAATTACTCCGGAGGGGACAGAGCATGCGACAATAGAAAATCCTTCCACCCACACATTTGGCAATTGCAATGACACTCCAAATTAGTATGTCTTCAGCAGATCTTCGCTATTGCAACCATTAGTAAATTTTGGGGTCCCCAAAACATTTCACCACAAAATTATGGCATGCATGGTATTGAAGTCGATTGCACAGGTATGCATTGCCTAACAAAGATGAAGCAAGAGTTGATGAGATGTAGAGACGTTCTTACTCTTCATCAACACCAATGTCTTGGTATTTGACAAAGCAGATCAGATGTTGAAGGGCATCAAAATATTCACCCTAGAATGCTTAGCTAGGGCGGGTTTGAAACAGCTTAGCCTTGTGCATAAGCCAATTGTCTACATAAGCTCTAGATAAGCCATGGTGAGAATAAACTGGGAGTATTTTAGCTGTATGTTTGGAATGCCGTATGAATTTTGAGTTTATTCTCCTAGATTGAAATTTAGAAGAGCCTAAAATACTCCTGAATTTTCAGTTACCACCATACAAAATGTTGCATCACGCTACAGAATACTCCCTCCTTCTCATTTTCTAAGGCGCCTAAACTTTTGCACGAAAATTGGCGTACGACTAAACAAGCTCCTCTAACAGTCCCCGCAAAAAAAAAACTCCTCTAACAAAAGTGATTGAACGATCCAGGAAAATAGCAAACAGGCATGAGAGAATAGGACCGATCTAGTACTCCCTCCGGTCCTTTTTACTCTGCATATTAGAATTCTCTGAAGTCAAACTTCACAAAGTTTGACCGTATTTATATGAAAAAATATCAACATCTGCCATGCTAAAGTTATATAATATGAAACTTTAAGTCATAACACATCTAGTGGTATTGATTTCAGATTGTGAATGTTGACACTTTTTTCTACAAAGCTGGTCAAACTTTACGAAGATTGACTTCAGTCAAATCTTATATGCGAACTAAGAAGAACCGGAGGGAGTACTAGCGATAGTTAGCAGCCACTACCTGTACGTGAGAAAAACACGGGTTGGGAGGCTTATGCACCTAATATTGTGGGATTTTATAAAAATGGTTAAGCGCCTAAGATTTTAGGAAGGAGGGAGTACTTGTTTATTTTTGGACTTTAACAATCGTTTGAATAAACACTTAGAAAAAAATAACTTAATTTGTCACACTCCCCGACCCATGACCTGAGTAGTAACCAAACACAGCCCATGACCATCGAAATAAGCTTTATGTAGCAAGAATTCTCGGTGCAATAAGTCGAATAAATCATATTTCTTACCAGCTTGATAGTAAAGCATGTGCAAATCCTAATTTTGAACTGTATAATTAGTAAACATTTGCACTAACTCACACTTCCATACACAATCAAATGCTATCTGCAGGTTGGCTTGAGAAGTCTGCTACGGAAGAAGCACAAACAAATACTTGTATCATGGAACACAAATATGTTGTCTTTTAAGGCATGATAAACTGCTAATTGCATATCGTCTACTGTTTTTGTAATTGCTGCTCACGTATATACATAGGTGTTTGGTAATTGCTGCTCACGTATACACATAGGAACTTAACACAAACGCAAACACAATCGAGTAATACAGTTACTGTAAAGGGAATGAAGAAAAATCAGAATATGTTTGGTTACTCTAATGAACTGTAATAACATAATCAGTCGTATGACCAGGCCCACCATCCATCCCCATCGGCGACATCAACGGCTTTGACGCCGCCGACTCGAGCTACCCGGTCAGCACATCAACCACCTCGCCTCCAAGCTCCTCGCCATCCTCTCCCTCGGCCTCGGCGTCCCAGCCCCTACCCTCGAGCGCCGCCTCTGCCTTGCCACTACAGACGAGAATTCTGACCTCAAGCAGCGGGATGACGTGCTGCTGAAGCCTGCAACCGGAGCTGGCGGTGGGTGTGGTGGCGCGCACCGGTGTCAGCGTGCTCTCGTTCATCCTCACTGTTGTGCCCGGCCTACAGCTCCTCACCCACGTCGGCCACTAGGTAACTGCACGCGATCGACGAGCCACGCACGCAACACACTCATGATCGTCAGTACCTGACGGTATACCAGCGTGCTACAGTCTCCATCGGCCACCGCGGACTTGTCAACCGCCATGTCGAGCCGCCGCCAAACTCCATGGGTCTCGATAGGGAAGACACGGTAACCGTTTTAGGATAGACGCGAGAGAGTCGCACTGGTTTCTGTTAACTAACACACGATTTTGAGGGGAACAGATTTGCACTGGATTTTGAGTACAGGCCGAACTAACCAAACAAGATCCAGCGTCATTTGACACCGCTGTTAACTGATTACGTTACAAAGTTCTGAAACAAACACCTCCATAATGCAAAGAACACCCACATCCGTTTGGACCCCTCCTTCCTCTAGAAAATTGTTAACACCCACATTCAAAAACTGTTCTCAATCTCCTTTGTTCTAGTGAACAGTGGCACCACTACCTTCTTCTGGTTTGACACTTGGCTAACTACCGCCCAGCTTGCCCAACAGTTCCCCAACCTCTTCTCCCACTCCACCCTTCCTCATGTCTTGGTCTCTGATGTTGTTCATGATGGCTTACTTGCTATCCCGCGGAACCGCCTAACCCATGTTGCGTCTGCCGAGCTTGCTGTCGTTCTATCTTTGTTGCAGGATGTCGCCTCCAGGGATGCCCCCGATGACAGGTTTCTCAACCACGGTGAACCGTTCTTTGTTGGCTGCTTTTCTGTGATCGGCTGAACACGAAGGTAAACCTCCATCATAAAACTATTGCTGACAACTCCTGCTGCCCGAGATGCGATCACCACCTAGAGGACGCCACACACCTGGCCCTCACTTGTCCTCGGGCGGTCCAGGTGTGGCGCCTCCTCGATTTCCACTCGCCTTCCAACATCGACCTTCTTTGGGATATTGTGACTCCGGACGGCCTCGACATCAACATTTGGCCCACGGTAGCCCTCGCCATCCTCTGGAAGCTCTGGGACTCTCATAACGCCCAGGTCTCCTGCTCCGAGACTCTGCGCTGGACACTATGAGGAATGTAATTTCCGATCTTACTCTTTGGGTCCTTAGGTTTAAAGACCACGTTAGCAGGGAGGCAGCCATGTCATGGCGCCTATACCTCTCCTCCCATTATAATCTCTGATGTAACGCCGTCCTTCGGGCCTTTTGAGTAATATATTCAGGTAGGGATGCTCTCCCCCCGGTGATTGTTCAAAAAAATGCAAAGAACAAAGCTCATCTCTGTAGTTGCTTCTCAATACACACATATTTAAAGAGAAATAATGAAGTGTTGTATCTCAGCTCAACAGAAACACAGGGGCTGTTTGCAGTGGCGGAGCCAGGATTGGACCAAGCCTCGGGCCAAAAAAAAAAAAATTCGCCGCGAGGGAAAATCTTAACGCCCATAAGGGTTTTAGCTACCTTAAAAGATACCCCATACAAAATATGGCTCAGTTGCATTAAAAAATTATAATTTAAACTCAATGCTTAACAATACAACAAAATAGATAAAAACTTGAAAGAACAGTACATGGTAAAAAAAGTACCAAATCAATGGTTTGCTTCATCAATGCCTCGCATAACCTCATCAACAGTGGAAGAAGAGTCAACACCTTCAAGGCATAAAAAGCAAAATATCATAAGAGAAGGCATAAACATCAAGTGAAACAATTACCATTGATACATATTTAAAAACGTACCACTTCGACGAGGTAAGAGCCCTTTGCGAGACCTATATGATTGAAAGCGATACACAATATCATCATCATCAATAGTTGCAAATACATCTCGCTCAATATAGCACACCATCCTATAATTCAGCCAATCATCACTCATCCTATTCCTCAGCTCAGTCTTGATAATACTCATTGCTGAGAAAGCTCTTTCCACTGATGCGGTTGCAACAGGCAAAATCAATGCCAACTCAATGAGGCGATATACCAAAGGAAAAACAATGTGTCTACAAGTCTGAACCATCTTCACAACAAGATTACCAAGGTCATTACAACTCACAAAATCTGTATTAGCTCTCACATCAGCGATGAATGTTCTAAGCTGGTTTCTAAGGACAAAAGAAATCTCATATGTGGAGAAGTCATCGGCATACAACCTAGCAAGTTCAACAAGTTTGTCTTCATCAAAATTAGCAAATTAGTTCCTTGGATCAAGACATGCAATGCATCTTAATAATTGAGTAGATCTCTAAGCAAAGCGGTTATTTAACTCAGTAATAACTTGGTCATGCACAACATTGAACAATTCATATCTGAAGTGATGATAGTAATTAAGTTACCATTTGACCACCACGCCCCCTTGAACGACCTCAACACGCTCCAGCCAGTACCGCAATTCATGGCGTGACGTCGTACCCGCCTCCGCCGGCGAACGGGACTCCGCCACTGACAAACGCTCAAAACATGATACCGCAGACTCCAACGACACGGTCGTTCCGGTTGACGCTCCCATGGCCGCACCCGACCCCACACCACGGTCTAGTGAAACCGTGGAAGATGCCAGCATCATTGTTGCCGAAGCCCTCGCTACACACGCCGCCCATGGCTAGGAGGCCCGGTAGGACCCCAATGCCTCACATGCACGATGCACGAAGAGGGTAAACTCTCGAGCCCCACACCACTTGACGGAGAAGGGCCCTGGTATTGTCACTCCTTTGTCCTGCTCTGTTCGCACTGCAGTAGCCAGGACTGAGCCTGCTGCAAAGGGTGCCGTGGCGGAAAATGGCTTGCTTCAGGCCTCTGTTGTCGCCACATGCTGCTGTTGATGCACTTATGATGCGGAGTTTGTGGTTTAAATTGTCGGAGGTGAAGTACGTGTGTGACAGAGGCACGTGGAGGGTGCAAATGAAATGAGGGCGAGTGTGATAGTGAATGTTTAGATATCAGGCGAGTATAATTTATATGACGGAAGTAACAAAAGAATGCTGGGGGGCCAAATGGCGACCGGATCTTTTGTTACTTGGTCATCTTTCAAGACCATGCTTCCTTTGTGTTGACACCTGTTTTTGGCATGACAAAAGATGTAATTTAGATGGCTTCAAATAACCCCCCAGCATTCCCTTGGGCCTTGATGTGATTAATGGTGCAGAAGGTGCCAGCCGTTGCCTTCACTACATCTGTCACTGTCCACTTGTAATGGACAGCAGTTTTTTGAATACTTATAGTTCAACTTATAATTCATTTTCTCCCTTTGTGCGGCATCTACGATGGTAAGGCTACAATGGATGACGACGTGTGCCACCAGAGATGCCCCACCACTTATTCAAATGTCTTAGTAAACGTTATGTTTCAACAAGCCTTTTTGCAAAATGATATTCCAAAGCTGATCTAGATGGCATTTGCCATCCATGTCAATTTTCCAACTTAAAGCTTCAACAATGCCCCACCATATATATTGAGGTATCGTAATGAATGTTCTTCTTTGGCTTTTTATGATATCAATTCTCATAAATTTGTATCTATTTCTAGTATTATTTCAATAAAATGTGCAGGCACGACAACGCATGCCTATGTCCTAGTTGATCTTATAGCCCAAGGACATGAAGCACACAAACGGGAACTAAATCCTGGTTAAGAGTTTAGAGGCCTATCTCTAAACACCACATAGCTTGCATTGTATATAATTTGGGGAATATTGCTACCAGAAATAGTTAGGTCAATTGACCAATTATTAGCCTGCCAACTGGTATGACCTCATATGTGCATGTTTCTCATTGAAGATGCATCATGAACTTATACATTTTATTTTATGCATATAGTAGATTTTAATTGTGATGATATAACAATTCTACGTGTCTCATGTTCATGTTGTTGCTACCCAGATTGTGGTGGTACAAAACCGAAAAGAGAATACAATGATCATGGCTGTACAATCTAGTGGCAGAGTGTTCTAGTAACTTTTTCGAAATTCAACTTCAAACTCAAAATAATCACAAGAAACGTGAACAATTTGATTTCCATTATTAATTTGTACATACACATTTTGATTTATCCATATTAGACTCTTTTTCTTCAGTTTGGTATTTTTTATCAGCAGCAGTTCTCGCATGGGTGGTATTGGTGGGACTACGCCGTACGTGCCTCCAGTGTATGATCGAGTACGTAGTTACGTACGTATGCGTGTGAAACTCGATCAACCCGTGAACATTCACGATAATAAAAATGTACAGTGCCATGCAGTACTATGGCAGGTCAAACCGCCAAACCATATCAATGCGTACGTACACAAGTGCGATGCACTGCGCCACCTGCATGTACTGTACGTGCACAAAGATGTCATGTGCATCTGACCCAACACGCTCCATCCAGTACCGCAGTTCATGGCGTGACGTCGTACCCGCCTCCGCCGGCGAACTGGACTCCGCCGACAAACGCTCTGAACGGGATACCGCAGGCTCCAACGACACGGTCGTTCCGGTTGACGCTCTCATGGCCGCACCCGACCCCACGTAGTGGTCTGGTTTTTTTTAGGCAAGCTCCAAAGTTTTATTAAGACGTCACAATGTTTACATGGACGAAAGAGAGTCCGTCCGGCTGTCCTAATCAAACATGTCGGCCAGCCGGAAGGGATAAAGCATGCTTCGCGAGATTGTGAGCCTCGATATTCAAGCTCCTAAATTCATGGCAAATATTACATAAGTGGAAGTTTGATCTATGCTCTATTATTTCTTGTATGATCGCACCATATGCAGATGGGTTGTTCTCTCGGATGTCCTCAACCACCACCTTCGAGTCGAACGCCACTTGTATATCTGACACATTCAGATCATCAGCAAGGGCCAGCGCCTCCCTGATCGCCATGCATTCGAGGGTCGCGGGATCCGATATGCCACCAAAGACCACAGCCGACGCTCCCAGAAAATGGCCAGCAGAATCTCTTGATATTGCCGCAACAGAACCATGTCTACTTCCCTTCCCTACTGCAGCATCTACATTCATCTTTGTCAGCCCTGCTGGTGGAGGGATCCAGCCCGTCGGGCGAGGCAAAGGATTGCCCGATCGCCTCGAAGTGACAGCTTGGATAGTTTTGAGCTCACTGATGTAAGATTGAACAAAAGCATGGACTGAAAAAGGACTCTGGTATATTTGCTCGTGGATCGCCTTGCGCCAAGCTATCCACAATGCCCACAGTAAGGATGGCAATGGGTCGGGTTTGGATCGGGTTGAACAATCTCAAATCCATATCCATGTCCATGACGACAGTCTTTGCCCGCCGATGAAAAAATCCATGGGTGAAAAATTGTGTCCATGTCCAAATCCGATGGATATCCATACCCATTGGATATCCATCGGGTCCTCTCGAGACATATAAATAAGACATAACACAATATTAACATAAACTCTTCCATTCTTCACCCCGTGGTAGGCTAGGCTTCACTTATGGTAAATCAACATCCACTAACAACCTAAGATCATTTAGTATTTTTCTAACAGATGAGAATGACGAGTCATTTAAGAAGGAGGCAAAAATAAGGAAAGGGGTGTTGGAGTATGTTACAGAGGGGATTGAATGTCAACTAAAAAAAGTTATGATGGGGATTGTGTAATTTCTTATGCATGTTTTAGATAAAAAAAGTGTAAAATTGTTGTGGGACATATGACCGTGGGGCAAGGATAGCAGATTTTCCCCCCATTAAGTCATACTATCGGGTCGGGTTTGGGTATATCCATGGATACAAGATTATATCCATGCCCTATCCACGAACAATCGGGTCGGGTTTGGGCGCCGCCCATGGACACAAAAGCATATCCAAACCCTATCCATTTGGGTCGGATATCCATGGATGTCCATGTCCATGGATAAAATTGCCATCCTTAGCCCACAGTGTGACTACGAGATTGATGAATTCATCATGAGATAGGGACTGGTGCATGGAAAAGAGCTATCTCTTCGCGTCACCTTCTCCGTTCCTACTCAGTGCTTCGATGATATGGCCAGATGACAACGCCCATGTGCTCCGAGATACTCTGCAATTTAGCAAAGCATGCCTCCAAGTATATTCCGCTCCACAGAGGCAGCACGCCGGTGTGTCCGCCATGTTCCGATGATGCAAAAGTGCCGCTGTTGGAGTGGTGTTCTTCGCAAATCTCCATAGGAAAATCTTCAGCTTTGAGGGTACAGTAATCCCCCATAGTTTAGTCCAAACCTCGCTATCAGCATGTGAGTGAGATGACCCCCCTTGCTCATACAACCAGGCTTCTCTGCTTAGTTTCTTCTGAAGAATCATATGGTAAGCAGTTCTAACCGAGAAAATGCCCCGTCTGTCCTCGCTCCACGACCAAAAATCCTTGATCTGTCTAGTGCAGAGAGGAATCTGCAAAATAGTCTCCGCATCAATCGGAATAAAGGTTGCCCTGACCAACTGTTCATTCCAAGAACAAGTGGCGCTGTTGATGAGTTCCGACACTTCGAGAGGTGGGTGTTGAACCAGAGATGTTAACGGTCTCTTCATAAGTGTGCGAGGTAGCCAATTGTCCTGCCAGATGTCCGTGGTTTCCCCATTTCCAGTTCTCCTCACTAGTCCCTACACCATAATATCTCATCCATCCAAGATAGCTCGCCAGATTTGTGATGGATGATTTCCGAGACTTGCTTCAAACAGAGAACCATCCGGAAAGTAGACCCCCTTGAGGATGCGGGCGCTCAACGATGTGGGGTTCTGAAGCATCCTCCATGCCTGTTTTGACAGTAGGGCAAGATTGAAAATCTCCAAATCCCTGAAACCGAGGCCACCTAGATGTTTTGGTTTTATCATCTCGTCCCAGGCTACCCAGTTAGGTTTGCGTTTCCCCTGTTTGCTCCCGCACCAAAATTGTCTGATCATGGAGGTGACGCTCTCACATAATCCTCTTGGGAGCCGGAAGCACGACATAGAGAAGACCGGTATCGACTGCGCCACCGATTTGATAAGCACTTCCTTCCCCGCTGAAGATAAGAGCTTCTCCATCCATCCTCTGATCTTCTCCCACACACGGTCTCTTAGATATCTGAATGTGCCATTTTTTGAATGCCCAACATCAGTAGGCATCCCCAAGTACCTGTTACTGAGCGATTCATTCTGAACATTTAAAGTGTTCTTAATATTCTGCCTCATAGCTTGTGGACACCCCTTACTAAAGAAAATAGAGGATTTCTCATGATTTATCCGTTGTCCCGATGCCGAACAGTAACGTTCCAACAAGTTTGATACTGCAACAGCCCCTTCAACACTCGATTTAAACATTAGCAGGCTGTCATCGGCGAAAAGGAGATGGTTCACGGTTGGTGCCGTGGCTGCCACCTTGATCCCTTCTAGCTGAGACGACGATGAACTGGATTTCAGTAGGCACGAAAGGCCCTCTGCTGCTATTAAAAAGAGATACGGGGATATCAGATCTCCCTGCCGAATACCTCTGGATGGATAAAAGGTGTCAAGTCTCTCACCATTAAAAAGAACTGAAAAGGAAACTGACCACACCATGTTCATTACTATCTGAACCCAATATGGGGCAAAGCCAAGCTTTATCATCATCACATGTAGATAATCCCATTCTAATCTATCGTATGCCTTCATCATATCAAGTTTTAGGGCACAGAAACTATTAACCTTGGCTTTGCTGCGTTTCATAAAGTGAAGGCACTCATATGCACTGATGATATTGTCTGTAATATGCCTACCTGGCACAAAGGCTGATTGCTCATCTGAAATGATGTCCGAAAAAATCATCTTCAATCTGTTCGCAATCACCTTGGACGCAATCTTATATAGCACGTTACATAAACTGACTGGTCGGAATTGAGTTAACATAGACGGGTTCATTACCTTAGGGATGAGAACCAGGACCGTATCATTGATGCTTTCTGGACTCTCCTCACCTCGTATTATCCTGAGAACCGCCTCCGTTACCTCGGCACCACAAAGATCCCAGTGATGTTGATAGAAATGAGCTGGAAAACCGTCGGGTCCCGGAGCCTTGGTGGGGAACATATGAAAAAGGGCTTTCTTTACTTCTTCTCCCTTGTAAGGTGCGACAAGTAATTCGTTCATCTCTGCTGTAACTTTGGTTGGTACACAATTTAGAACTGCTTCCATATTGTTTACACCCTCCGATGTGTACAACATTTTATAGAAATCATGCACCATAGCTTTGAGTTCATCTGGATCATCTGTCAAGACTCCAAGCGAGTTTTGGAGCGCCTTTATCATATTCTTGTTTCTTCGAATGCTCGCTCTCAAATGAAAAACTTCGTGTTTTTGTCACCCGACGTTAACCACTCAATCCTGGATCGCTGCCTCCATAGTATCTCTTCCAGATGGTAAAGTTCAACTAAATTTTCGTTGATCTTCAGCTCAAGGTGGGACGGAGACGTACGGTTTGGGTCAGACCGAAGCTTTTACAGCTCCGTTTTCAGCCTTTTAATCTCCTTCCGCACGTTCCCAAATGTCTCATTATTCCACCGTCCCAAATCAAGGGATATAGCCTGCAATTTAGCCCTAAGATCCTCCACTCTGTTGCTGATTCCTCCGCCCGTCCATGCTGCGCTGATAGTGTCACTCCACGATTCATGGCCCTCCCACATTGCCTCATACTGGAAAGGTTTCAGCTGTCTGCTCCGTGGCTGCTCTTTGTTCAGCCGCAACAGGATGGGGCAGTGGTCCGAAGACGTTGCCGTCAGGTGAGTCAGATCCGCAAGAGGGAACCTTGCATGCCAATCAGCATTGGCTAGGGCACAATCCAGTCGGACCCTAGTGTAGGATCCTCCCCACACTTTCTTTTCAAATGTCCAGAAACGACCATTATAACCAACATCTAGCAACATGCAAACGTCCACCGCATCACGAAAATTCTGTATCTGCGCATTGCTCCTTTGTCCAACTCCATGATGCTCATCAGGACGTAGAACTTCGTTGAAATCACCAAGGCAGAGCCAAGGCAGATTGCTAGAAGTGCTGATGTTTTTCAAAGTATCCCATGTTTTATATCGAAGGTGCGTTTGCGCTTCGCCATAAACAACAGTAGCTCTCCAAGGGTCAAAACCTACCTCCTCAACAGAACAATCAACATGGTAGTCCGAGTAACCAAGAATTTCCAATTTTATTTCATTGTTCCAGAAAATGCCAATACCTTCACTTCTACCACGACTATCAATCGCAAAACTATTATCATAACCAAAAGTGCCTGCTAGAGCTTCTACCCTCGAGCCTTCTAACTGAGTTTCCACAATACATAAGAGGGTAGGGGAAAATTTGTTCACAAACTCGCGAACCTCTCGAACTGTCGCGGCTTTGCCCGCACCCCGACAGTTCCAACATAGCACACTCATTGGGCCCGGCAGTGTTCCTCGAAGGAGCCCGCCAAATTCTTCACTTTTGAGTTTGCACCTTCGGAGTCCTCCTCCGTCTTCTTGGTTCTCTTCAGATCTCTGTGCGGTGGTGGACTCACGGCCGTCAAAGCTGTCGGCACAATTGCTAGTGGGTTCACTTCTTCCCCTGCATTCTCAGAGATTTTTTGGGCCGTAGTTCCTCTAGCCCCCAGCTCTGATCCCGCGTTCCTCTTCCTGCTCCACTCCTCCATATCCGCGGAAGACACCGGCATGATTGTTGCCGAAACCCTCGCTACACATGTCGCCCATGGCCGGGAGGCCCAGTAGGACTCCGATGCCTCCCATGCCCACGAAGGTTTTTCTTTTCACCGTGCCGTGGTGGCAGAGGCCGCACTGCGAGTCAGAGCAGGACGACTGAGAGGTAACAATGCCAGAGCTTTACTTGGGTCATGTGGGGCTCTAGATTTTACGTGTGAGTGTTGCCGTCGATGCACTTGTGATGCGATGTTTGTGGTTTAAAACTTTAAATAGGCGGCGAAGGAGAGGAACGTACGATGGGGAGGCGCGTAATAGACGGAGGAGATTAAACCCATTAAGCTATGCGAGAAGGGAGGCCAATCAGCTATGCCACGTGGCACAAGCTGGTTGTCCGCGGTGAGAAAAATTTTGATTTTTTTTAATGAAGGTGTGGATTATTTTTAAAATGTATTTTTTTTCTTTTTAGATGAAGATGAGGACCTCTGATATTTTTTTCTAAATGGACGGTTATGAAAAGTGGCACTCACTGGTAGGCTGTGGTGTTAATTTTTTCTTTTTCCTTTTTTACTTCTTTTTTAGATGAAGGTGCGGATTTTTTCTTTGAGATGTTTTTTTAGATAGAGGCAAGGACTTTATGTATTTTTTTAAATGGAAATGTGCACATAGCTTCCTCGCAAGCGGCGCGACAGGGTGGCACCCCAACCACTAGTATACTGAATTTTGCTCTCTTTTATTTAAGGCGGTGCTTCCTTTGTCCTAACAGATGAAGACTGGTCTTCTAAATTCCGGCTTTAGCGGCTCAAAGCTCAGCTTTGAAAAAGGCCCATGGCCGAACCAGTTTTTCAGTTTTCATCCAAGCATATGCTATTATCGCGAGAGAGTTTCTCTCTATAGCTGTTGAAATGCGTCAACCTTCCTTTTTACTGCATCTATACTTTGACACTGGTTGGCCACTCACGAGCTTACATGCACATAAAGGAGATACACCGACGGACAAATTTAGCAAGGCCTTTTCCTTGAACAAATATACTTACAACATGTGCATATTAAGTACCATACTACCATGGAATTGTGTACATGTAAAAATGGTACCATGGAACTGTGGGTAATGTGGATTAATGGATCAAGTAACAAAGTCTGGAGTGAGCAATCAAAGGAAGCCAAGGTACAAAAATAAAACAACTAGGAAAATATTTAATTTATAGTCTTAAGAATCAGCCATTCATTTCTTGCATGCAATCGGTAGCGCTGCTTCACCTTCGATCGTCTTATGGGTACCTGGACTCGGCCCATTTCATGTTAAGCACACTTGTGTTTGGTCTTATCATAGCCTGTTAATTTCTTTTCTTTCTTGTTTCCCCTTTTAAATCAGCCATTCTCATTTCTCATCTCATTATTAAAATCCAAAGTCTTATAAAAGAAAAGGAGAAGAAGGGCACGTACATAGTACATGGAGTTTCTTAGCTCCAGCTCATATGAGCTCGAGTGAACAGTAAATTCGAAAAGAATTTCAAAAAGTTTTGGATTTTTTTGTGACAAACATTAACAAATGTTGTCAATGCTTGCAAAGTTCAATACTGAAATGACATTTGTAGAAGTCATGGCAAAAAAAAAAACGATGCTCCAAAAAAGTTATCACCGATAGCATTTTGGAGTGATGATTGTTTTTGCCATGACTTCCACAAATGTCATTTCATTCCCATTTTGAACATGCTACTGTTGCATATGTGTGATCATTAGAGCATCTACACTTGGACCCACTCCCTCCCTTGCCCATACACCAATGTTAGGGTGGACAGTCTAGACACCACTCGGACAAAAAACACCGATCAACTAAACCCCCGAGGGCCAGGCCAATCATCCTGTTGTCCCGCACCCCTCAAACTCAACTCATATGTGGGGTGGATTTGGGGGTTTGCACATGAGGCATGCAGCTGTGAACGCAGACAAATGAGAGGTGATTAATTGTACGCTGTCCTCGAAGCGTCCGCGGACATAAGGGGGGGCATATTAGCCTGATCTGGTTATAGATGCTCTTATTATGGATTCAACATAGAGAAACGACTTATCAACATCGCCCACACCTATGAAAATTAGTACTCCCTCTATCCATATTAATTGTTGCTAATTTACTAGAAAGTTGTATTAAATCAGTGACAATTACTACGAAGGGAGAGTAGTGGTTTTCTGCCTCATGTTTCTGGTGAATTGTTGTTAGTACATTTTTCTTGCGAATCATATTTTTCTTCGAGGTAAAAGAGATCATATTTAGTTTCTTCATGCGACTGCAGGATGTGATTTGATATTTTGAAAAAAAAAACGCAACTAACCACCCCCACTCCCACCCCTTCCCACCATTAATTGCGTGACTGGTGAACATGTAACCCTTAGGGTGATATTCTTCGAAAAAATGGTTGTGTTACTGAGGTGAACTGAGCCTAACTCAAATGGTTGTGTTACTTGTGACGGAACCAACTCACGAGGGTTCAAATTCTAGATTTGGCACTGGTGGTCCCATTTTTTCGGATTTATATCAGCCCTTTTGATGATGTGCATTCAGTAAGAGGAGACGTTCCGTCGTCTACGAAGGCATCAGTGGAAATTTTTTCAATCTCAAGATGTTGTGTCGTCTCAGTATTTTGGAGATGCTCATAGGGATAACATGCGCGTGTGTGCGTTCATAGGGTTAAGTGTATGCACACGTATGTGGGCATCTGCGTTCGTATTGCGTTAGAAAGAGTCATAGGTTGAGTTGGTCATAGGTTTGTGAAGATACAATTACACGTATGTCCGATTTGGATGGGCTTGATTTATTTATTTGTAGGCCGACTTTTTAAGTATTAATTCTTGAATTTATCCGGTATTGTTAAAAAAATACTCAAATCATTTATGTTTGTATACATGAATCGAGGTATGCTTCAAGGGTCATAGTAATTTTTTAAATGTATATGACTAAGAGCATCTCTGACTGAACTGGGAAAATATGACCCTCAGTCCCATTTTTCCGCGCATGCAATGACACCCCCATTCCAAATTCCACATCCATGCAACACCGGTCAACAAAAACACAGAAACTACATAGGACATTTCAATTCATACATAGCATCTCGGTTTCCCAGGAGGGGGAAAGAGCATGGGAACAATTCTTTTGTCCCATGGATTCATCTCAGACATATGTTTCTGTCCCAGCCCAGTGGGTGGATTTCTTCACAGCAAAACTGTTATCACCAGCGGATCTTGATTGGGCTCGGTCCATCCTTCAGTCCAAGCTGTAGGAGATTTTTCAGCATGGTTGTTTGGCTAGTTCTCTTAGGCAATTTGTGCTTCCCACAACATGTCCAACCAGTGCACCGTCGTTATGTTTTCTGCAGGCTGCTAGTCAGCAAGTTAGCAGAGGCTTCTCCACCCCTCAAGCCGCCAAGATTGCACCAGTTGTTCAGGTTGAGCTGCTCAGTACTTCTCTGGTTCATGCTCGCAAGAAGAATGCTAAAACACCTATGGTTATATCAGAGGTACGACGAAGTGACAGGCTCAAGCTTCTTCATAAAGGTTAGAAGGGAAAACATGCTTTGATAAAAACTGCTTGGCTTGTTCTGCTGTGGAGCCACCCCTCAACAAGAAAATTGTGAAAAATCTCTATGATAAGTTTGGTTTGGCTGAGGATCAGCCACTGCCAAAGAAAGCAAAGAAGGCAACCAAGAAGAATGTGGATGACCCCAAGAATGCCCATCCCGAGAAGAAGTGAAGAGTGGGCCTCTGCTCTTCTGAAAAAGTTTCTTATGTTATTTTACTATTATAAGTACTCTGTCAGAAGTTTGCTTTTGAACATGATCATGTGGACCTGTTATGTTATCTCTATCCTTCTGTGGACCAGTTTATATGTTCAGTACCTTGATATTTGCAAGCCTGGTCCAATCCAGGCTATGATGTATGCTTATATTTTGCATCTTCATGGTTGTTTTGGATTTGATCCTGTTCTGTCAGCTGATAGTGACACTTTCTCCCTATGGGATTGGGGCAGTGGTCAGTTAGAAATCAGTCCCTTCTTTTATCAAATCCATTCAAATGAATAAACAACACTGGAAAGTATTAAACTGGAATATTAGAGGTCTTAACTCCCCGGACAAATGGCTGCATATACAGAATAAGATTTCTGAAAGTGGTTGTTCCATAGTATGTTTTCAGGAAACTAAGAAGGAAACTATTCATATATCTTTTATCCGGAATTTTTGCCCCTCGCGATTTGATGCTTTTGCTTTCACACCTTCTATTGGTCGGTCTGGGGGCATACTTACTGTTTGGAACTCTGCTCACTTCAAAGGGGAACTCTTATTTCAGAATAGCTGTGCAGTTTCAGTGGGTTTGCAATCTACTAAATGTGGTAGTTGTTGGACACTAACAAATGTTTATGCTCCATGCCAAGACGATAAGAAAACAGAATTCTTGGGCTGGTTAGAGGGAATTCACATCGCAGATGATGCAGATTGGCTTCTGGTTGGAGATTTCAATCTCATTAGGAGCCCTGATGATCGAAACAAACCTGGTGGTAAAATTTCTGACATGCGGCACTTTAATGCCGTTATTAGCGAGCTGGGTTTGATTGAGATCCCATTGAAGGGGAGAAAATATACTTGGAGCAACATGCAGGATAGCCCACTCCTAGAGAAGCTAGATTGGGTTTTCACATCTAGTGCCTGGACCATATCTTATCCAAATACTATGGCTTTTCCTATGGAAATGCCAACCTCTGATCATGTACCATACATTATTTCTATCCAGAATTCTATGCCCAGAAGCAATGTGTTTCGGTTTGAAAATTGGTGGATGGATCATGATAGCTTCTTACCCTTGGTTGAGTCTGTCTGGAAGCAAAGTATTCACTATGCAGATGCAGCAAAGAGGATTAATGCAAAAATGAAAATCTTGAGAAAAAGTTTGAAGAACTGGGCCAAAACACTCTCCAATCTTAAATAGGATATCTTATCACTCAATGCTCTGATTGCTATGCTGGATACTTTAGAGCAATCCAGAGATTTATACCCTTTTGAATCCTCTTTTAGAACGGCTCTCAAGCGTCACTTGGAGAAATTGCTCTCCCAGCAGAAGGAATATTGGCGGCAAAGAGGCAAGATTAAATGGGTAACCTTAGGCAGTGAAAATTCAGACTTTTTCATGCTTTAGCCTCTGTTCAGCACAGACATAACTGCATCACTTCTCTTGTTGGCTCTGATGGTGTAGAGGTTTTTGGTCATGAGGCAAAGGCTAAAATACTCCATGCGGCTTTCAAAGAGAGGCTGGGACAATCCGACTCCTTTGATATTCCTGATGATCTTCTGAATCTTATACAGGCCCATAGTGACTTATCTTTCCTGGAAAACCCATTTACCAAAGATGAAATTGATGCTGTAATTAAAGACCTCCCTTCTCACAAATCTCTGGGGCCGGATGGATTTAATACAGATTTTATCAAGAAGTGTTGGCCCATCATCAAGCAGGACTTTTATGACCTTTGTGATCAATTTCATAAAGGAGATTTGTGTCTTCAAAGCATAAATAGTTCCTTCATCACCCTAATTCTGGAAAAAGTTGATGCATCTGGAGTCAACGACTTCAGACCAATATCACTCTTGAGTTGCACTATTAAACTCTTGACAAAATTGCTGGCTAATCGATTGCAGTCTATTATTTTGGAATTAGTACATACTAATCAATATGGGTTTCTCAAATCAAGGACCATCCAAGACTGTATTGCCCGGGCATATGAGTTTCTGTTTCAATGCCATAAAAGTAAGAAACCAACTATTGTGCTCAAGTTGGACTTTGAGAAAGCCTTTGATAAGATGGAACATGGTATGATTCTAGCAATTCTTAAGAGAAAAGGTTTTGGAGACACTTGGTGCTCTTGGATCAAGCAGATTCTTGGCTCTGCCACATCATCTGTTCTCCTTAATGGCATTCCTGGAGTTCAATTCTTATGCAGACGAGGGGTGAGACAGGGGGACCCCCTCTCTCCTTTGCTCTTTGTTTTGGCCGCAGATTTCCTACAAACTATTCTCAATGATGCAATGCATAGAGACCTCATTCAACCACCCATTCGGTTTCAAACATGTCTAGATTTTCCCATTCTTCAATATGCGGACGATACCTTGATTATTATGCCTGCTTGCCCCAATCACCTAGAACATCTCAAACACCTTCTGGGCATTTTTTCTAGGGCCTCTGGTCTCAAGGTCAATTTCCAGAAATCCAACATGATTCTTATCAATGTGGCTGAGGAACAAATGCAATGTCTATCTACTATCTTGGGTTGTGCAATTGGAAAGTTCCCGTTTACCTATTTGGGAACACCCCTTAGCTTTACTAAACCAAAAATGGAGCACTTCATGTATCTCATTGAGAGGATTCAGAAGAGGCTTTCCACATGCTCTCAGTATTTAAGCTATGATGGGAGACTACTTATGGTCAATGCAGTCTTTTCCTCATTGCCAACTTTTCTCATGAGCTGCCTGCTCCTTTATAAAGGTATCATTGAGAAAATTGATAAATATAGAAGGCATCTTTTTTGGAGAGGAAAAGACCTTGAAAAGAAAAACCCACCTTTAGCCGCATGGGATATGCTCTGTCGACCCAAGAATAAAGGTGGTTTGGGTATCTTAAACCTGTGGCTTCAAAACAAATGTTTACTAATGAAAATGGTGCATAAATTCATCAATCATGCAGACATTCCATGGGTGAATTTGGTTTGGGAAATATATTATCCAGAGGGACTCTCGCCAATTAATACTCAGACTTGCTCCTTCTGGTGGAGGGATTGTCTTAAGCTTCTACCCGATTACAAGAACCTTGCGGTCTATTCTTTGCAGGATGGAAAATCTCTCTCCTTTTGGTCAGATATATGGGATGATCTACCCAAAAGGGAGTTATGGCCACACCTATTTTCCTTCTCACAGAATCAGAATATTCTGTCCACAGGTTGGGCAATTTGGAGGATTTAGCTACACACTTTCATGCTCCTTTGTCAGAAGAAGCTTATGAGCAATTTCAACAATTGGAACTACTGTTGCACAATACTGGCCTAGTTTCAGAGCACGATATCTGGCAATTACCACAAGGAGCCCATGCTTACAGCATCTCTAAGACATATAAGCTGCTAGTCACTTATCCAGAGCCCATTCCAGTCGTGAAATGGTTATGGAAAACCTGTTGTCAACTAAGGCACAAAATCTTCTACTGGCTTTTGATATTTAACAGATTAAATACGAGAGCTATGCTGCACCGGAAAAATTTCTTCATTGAGGATTACACCTGTGTTATGTGTAATCAACACTCCCTGGAAACAAGAGATCATCTCTTCTTCCAATGCCCATACGCTCAGCTTTGTTGGCAATATGTGTGCCCCTCATGGCAGCCCCAGAATACAAATATTCAGGAAGAAGTTGCACATCTCAAGCATCTTATCAATTTTCCTTTTGCTCTGGAAATCATCATTCTGGTCTCCTGGGCAATATGGACAACGTGGAATGACTTCATATTTAAAAAGATTCCCCCAAATCTATATGCTTCCAGGCGCAAATTCAAAGAAAAGATGAAATGGCTCACTCATAGAGAAAGAAGACAGGATTATTTGGCATGGCGGATTGGGTTGCAATGTTCAGATAACTTGCTGGTCCAGATGGGTGTTTTTGCTGCTTGTTTTCCTTGTATGTATGTATGTATGTATGTATGTATGTTCTTTTTACCTTTCCTAGGTTTTCTTTTTAGTTTTGATGTATAGTTCTTTTTCTCTTACTTGGACTATTTGTATTCTTTTTTTTGAAATTAATAAAAATACGCAACAGAGTCCTGCTGTTTCCGTCAAAAAAAATTCATACATAGCATGACGGAGTTCATACTAGAGTGGCAGGATCCAGCCTGGGCCACATTCTTAGCACGTTGAGCTACCCGCACCTCAGAAGACTCAGGGCGCGGTGCTAGGCTCAGAGGTCGCGGGACTAGTACCTACCGCCGGGCCCGTGAGGATAGTCCAGAGCTGCAAAGTCCCACCGAGCCCCCGTGGAGGGCAGGAAGCTCGATGACCCGCCTCGGATTTCCATCCGTGACTCGTAGAGAGCCACGCAGAGGGTGAGCTCCTCATCAGAAGGCGACGAGTTCGACGAGGAAGGATTGCGGGGCAAAAAGTGATTAGGTGGCAAGGACTCTGCTGCGTATCAGTGGCCCAAAAAGTGATTAGTTGGCACCCGCTCCCCAAGTCACTGAATGCTGACGAGTACCTTCAATCTTCCATGGTCTGACCATGCCGATGCCTCCGCTGGTGAACATCCTGCCTCAGTCCAACCGTGCAGACGCTCCCCATGCCGCCCCAGATGCCGCAGATTGTTAGAGCATCTCCAGCCGCCTCCCCGAGTGCCCCCCAGGAGCCTTTTTTCTCTGTCGACGATGCAAAAAGGGCAAAAAATGGCCCAGCCGTGCCCCCCAAGCCCCCCACGACCTCAAAATGCCGCCGGCGAACCCAGGCCAAACCCAGCGTGCTGGGGGGCTGCTGGGGGCGCCGGCGGAAGCAACGGCCAATCCTACTGCCCCACGCGTTTTTTTGCTTGCCACCTAATCACTTTTTGCCCCACAATCCTTCTGAGGGCACCAATGGCTGGGGAAACGAATTCTTGGGGACGCCGGCGGAAGAGTTTTGCCCCCCAGGACGTGCCATTTTTGGTCCGGCGATTGTCCTGGGGGGCTCCAACGGCTGGAGATGCCCTTAGGATGACTCTACTTGAAACACCAGCAAGACTATTACCGGGGTGCCCGGCCTAGCCGCCACCCACGGCTAGGAAGCCCCGGAGGTTCCCCATGCCTTCCACGCCCACGAAAAGGTTTTTCTTGTCGGCCAGCAACAGATGTCGAGTCTACCCGCTCTATCCTGTGTCGTGCCCCTGATGCACTTGTGGTGTGATGGAGTCTGCAGTTTAAATAGAAGGAGGAGACGAGGAGTACACACTGTGCGACGGAGAAGGAATTTCCTATTTGCCGCTCTTTGCGGCAAGTAGTCGACCGGACGCACAGGCAGATTGACGAGCGCGTTAGGATGGGCCGGCCCGTTCAAACGTTAAAGCGAATCCGGTTTTGGGAAACTTCTAGGTAGTTCCCAGCCGGTTTTTCTGGTTTTGGGAACCTTCTAGAAGATTCATGAACTGGTTTTTCTGTTTCCCCCTTTACCCCTTTTTGTTTATTTTCTTTTGCTGTTTCTTTTTCTTTTTTGTTTTAATGTTCTTTTTTCTTTGTATCTTTTTTCTTTTTTATGTTTCCTTTTTTCCTGTTTTCTGTTTCTTTTTCATTTTTTCGTTTGTTGTTTTTCTCTTTTCAAAGTTATATTATTTTTTTTTCAATTTTTTTGTGTTGCTCACAATTGTTCAAAACTTCACAAAATGTTCTCATTTTTCAAATTTTGTTCATGCTTTCAAAAAATTGTTCAAAACTTCACAAAATGTTCTCATTTTCAAATTTTGTTCATCCTTATAAAAAAATTGTTCAAAACTTCACAAAATGTTCTCATTTTCAATTTTTGTTCCTGACTTGAAAAAATGTTCATGCTTTCAAAAAATTATTCAAAGTTAAAAAAATGTTCTCATCTTCAAATTTTGTTTCTCTTTTCTTTTTTTAGTTTCTTTTTCTTTTTTCTGTTTTTTTTCACAATTTCACAACTTTGCAAAATTTGTTCACAAATTAAGAAAAATGTTTGTTTTTCAATTTTTGTTCGTGAGTTTCAGTAAATGTTCCTTTTCAAATTTTGTTTGCATTTTTTCAGAAAATGTTCGTGTTTGAAATTTTTGTTCCTGAGTTTCGTAAAATGTTCACATTTCAAAAATGTGTTCACATATTTCTAATTTTGTTAGGGAGTTTTAAAGAATGTTCACATATTTCATACGAACTTAACTTTTTCTCTCAAACATAACGTTCGCGTACAAAATTTTGTTCTCCAAATTCAAAAAATGTTTGAGATTTTAAAAAGTGTTCATTTTATCAAAACTTTGTTCAAGTTTTTTAGTTGTTCTTCTAGCATTCAGCAAACGCGAACAAATTTTGAATTTTTAACTTTTTTGAACATATCCAATGTTTAAGGTTTCTAGGTGGGGGTGTTAGATATGTAGTAGATGATCTTTTAAAGTACCCGTGTTACATATGACCGAAGGAGGTAGTTAGCTCGCCTGGTTAGTGACAAGAGTATACTAGCTCCAGGTGCAGGGATTGATTGTTGGGGAACGTAGCAGAAATTCAAAATTTTCCTACGTGTCACCAAGATCTATCTATGGAGAGACCAGCAACAAGTAGAAAGAGAGTGCATCTACATACCCTTGTAGATCGCTAAGCGGAAGCGTTCAAGTGAACGGGGTTGATGGAGTCGTACTCGTCGTGATTCAAATCACCGATGATCCTAGTGCCGAACGGACGGCACCTCCGCGTTCAACACACGTACAGCCCGGTGACGTCTCCCACGCCTTGATCCAGCAAGGAGAGAGGGAGAGGTTGAGGAAGACTCCATCCAACAGCAGCACAATAGCGTGGTGGTGGTGGAGGAGCGTGGCAATCCAGCAGGGCTTCGCCAAGCACCATGGGAGAGGAGGAGTAGGGAGAGAGGTAGGGCTGTGCCAGAACTTCGTGTATAGCTCCCATGCGCCTCCCCACTATATATAGGGGTGGAGGGGCTGGTTTCTTGCCCTCCAAGTCCATTGGGGCGTTGGCCAAGGTGGGAGGAAAGAAATCTCATTATTTCCTTCCCCACCGATTGTTATCCCCCCTTTTTAGGGATCTTGATCTTATCCCTTCGGGATATGATCTTATTCCTTCTAAGGGGGGATCTTGGTGCGCCTTGACCAGGGGTGTGGGGCCTTGCCCCCACTAACCACGTCCATGTGGGTCCCCCCATGCAGGTGGGCCCCACTCCGGAACCTTCTAGAACCTTCCCGGTACAATACCGAAAAATCCCAAACATTTTCCGGTGGCCAAAATAGGACTTCCCATATATAAATCTTTACCTCCGGACCATTCTGAAACTCCTCATGACGTCCGGGATCTCATCCGGGACTCCGAACAACATTCGGTAACCACATACAAACTTCCTTTATAACCCTAGCGTCATCGAACCTTAAGTGTGTAGACCCTACGGGTTCGGGAGACATGTAGACATGACCGAGACGTTCTCCGGTCAATAACCAACAGCGGGATCTGGATACCCATGATGGCTCCCACATGTTCCACGATGATCTCATCGGATGAACCACGATGTCAAGGACTTAATCAATCCCGTATTCAATTCCCTTTGTCTATCGGTATGTTACTTGCCCGAGATTCGATCGTCGGTATCCAATACCTTGTTCAATCTCGTTACCGGCAAGTCACTTCACTCGTTCCGTAACACATCATCCCGTGATCAACTCCTTGGTCACATTGCGCATATGATGATGTCCTACCGAGTGGGCCCAGAGATACCTCTCCGTTTACACGGAGTGACAAATCCCAGTCTCGATCCGCATAAAACAATAGATACTTTCGGAGATACCTGTAGTGCACCTTTATAGTCACCCAGTTACGTTGTGACGTTTGATACACCCAAAGCACTCCTACGGTATCCAGGAGTTACACGCTCTCATGGTCGAAGGAAGAGATACTTGACATTGGCAAAGCTCTAGCAAATGAACTACACGATCTTTTGTGCTAGTCTTAGGATTGGGTCTTGTCCATCACATCATTCTCCTAATGATGTGATCCCGTTATCAGCGACATCCAATGTCCATAGCCAGGAAACCATGACTATCTGTTGATCACAACGAGCTAGCCAACTAGAGGCTCACTAGGGACATATTGTGGTCTATGTATTCACACGTGTATTACGATTTCCGGATAATACAGTTATAGCATGAATAAAAGACAATTATCATGAACAAGGAAATATAATAACAATACTTTTATTATTGCCTCTAGGGCATATTTCCAACAGTCTCCCACTTGCACTAGAGTCAATAATCTAGTTCACATCGCCATGTGATTAACACTCACAGGTCACATCGCCATGTGACTAATACCCAAGAGTTTACTAGAGTCAGTAGTCTAGTTCACATCACTATGTGATTAACACTCAATGAGTTTTATGTTTGATCATGTTGCTTGTGAGAGAGGTTTTAGTCAACGGGTCTGAACCTTTCAGATCTGTGTGTGCTTTACAAATCTCTATGTCATCTCCTAGATGCAGCTACCACGCTCTATTTGGAGCTATTCCAAACAACTGTTCTACTTGGAGCTATTCTAAATTATTGCTCCATTATATGTATCCGGTCTCTCTACTCAGAGCTATCCGGATAGGTGTCAAGCTTGCATCGTCGTAACCTTTACGATGAACTCCTTTACCACCTCCATAATCGAGAAAATTCCTTAGTCCACTAGTTACTAAGGATAACTTTGACCGCTGTCCTGTGAGCCATTCTTGGATCACTCTTGTACCCCTTGACTGACTCATGGCAAGGCACACTTCAGGTGCGGTACACAGCATAGCATACTGAAGAGCCTACGTCTTAAGCATAGGGGACGACCTTCGTCCTTTCTCTCTATTCTGCCGTGGTCGAGCTTTAAGTCTTAACTTCGTACCTTACAACTAAGGCAAGAACTCCTTCTTTGACTGGTCCATCTTGAACACCTTCAAGATCATGTCAAGGTATGTGCTCATTTGAAAGTATTATTAAGCATTTTGATCTATCCTTATAGATCTTGATGCTCAATGTTCAAGTAGCTTAATCCAGGCTTTCCATTGAAAAACACTTTCAAAATAACCCTATATGCTTTCCAGAAATTCTACGTCATTTCTGATCAACAATATGTCAACAACATATACTCATCAGAAATTCTATAGTGCTCCCACTCACTTCTTTGGAAATACAAGTTTCTCATAAACTTTGTACAAACCCAAATTTTTTTTGATCATCATCAAAGCATACATTCCAACTCCGAGATGCTCACTCCAGTCCTTAGAAGGATTGCTGGAGCTTTGCATACTTATTAGCATCTTTCGGGATTGACAAAACCTTCTGGTTGTATCACATACAACCTTTCCTCATTAAAATCGTCGAGGAAACAATGTTTTGACATCCTATCTGCAAGATTTCATAAATAATGCAGTAATCGCTAATATAATTCCAACAGACTCTTAGCATCGCTACGAGTGAGAAAATCTCATCGTAGTCAACTCCTTGAACTTGTCGGAAAACATCTTAACGACAAGTCGAGCTTTCTTAATGGTGACATTTACCATCATTGTCCGTCTTCCTTTTGAAATCCATCTGTACTCATTAGCCTTACGACCATCGAGCCGTTCTGCCAAAGTCTACACTTTGTTTTCATACATGGATCCTCTCTCGGATTTTATGGCTTCAAGCCATTTATCGGAATCCGGGCCCACCATCGCTTCTCCATAGCTCGTAGGTTCATTGTTGTCTAGCAACATGACCTTCAAGACAGGATTACGTACCACTCTGAAGTAGTACGCATCCTTGTCATCCTACGAGGTTTGGGAGTGACTTGATCCGAAGTTTCATGATCAATATCATAAGCTTCCACTTCAATTGGTGTAGGTGCCACAGGAACAACTCCCTGTGCCCTGTCACACACTAGTTGAAGAGACGGTTCAGTAACCTCATCAAGTCTCCACCATCCTCCCACTCAATTCTTTCGAGAGAAACTTTTCCTCGAGAAAGGACCCGATTCTAGAAACAATCCATATTGCTTTCGGATCTGAATTAGGAGGTATACCCAACTGTTTTGGGTTTCCTATGAAGATGCATTTTATCCGCTTTGGGTTCGAGCTTATCAACCTGAAACTTTTTCATATAAGCGTCGCAGCCCCAAACATTTAAGAAACGACAACTTAGGTTTCTCTAAACCATAATTCATATGGTGTCATCTCATCGGAATTACGTGGTGCCCTATTTAAAGTGAATGTGGTTGTCTCTAATGCCTAACCCATGAACGATAGTGGTAATTCGATAAGAGACATCATGGTACGCACCATATCCAATAGGGTGCAACTATGAAGTTCGGACACACCATCACATTATGGTGTTCCAGGCGGTATTAATTGCGAAACAATTTCCACAATGTCTTAATTGTGTGCCAAAACTCGTAACTCAGATATTCATCTCTATGATCATATCATAGACATTTTATCCTCTTGTCACAATGATCTGCTACTTCACTCTGAAATTACTTGAACCATTCAATAATTCAGACTTGTGTTTCATCAAGTAAATATACTCAACATTTACTCGAATCATCTGTGAAGTAAGAACATAATGATATTCACTGCATGCCTCAGCACTCATTCGACTGCACACATCAAAATGTGTTACTTCCAACAAGTTGCTCTCTTGTTCCATCTTACTGAAAATGAGGCTTTTCAGTCATCTTGCCCATGTGGTATGATTTGCATATCTCAAGTGATTCAAAATCAAGTGAGTCCGAACGATCCATTTGCATGGAGTTTCTTCATGCATATACACCAATAGACATGGTTCGCATGTCTCAAACTTTTCAAAAACGAGTGAGTCCAAAGATCCATCAACATGGAGCTTCTTCATGCGTTTTATACCATTATGACTTACATGGCAGTGCCACAAGTAAGTGGTACTATCATTACTATCTTATATCTTTTGGCATGAAAATGTGTATCACTACGACCAAGATTCAATAAACCATTCCTTTAGGTGCAA
Organism: Triticum aestivum; assembly: GCF_018294505.1. NCBI lineage: Eukaryota > Viridiplantae > Streptophyta > Magnoliopsida > Poales > Poaceae > Triticum > Triticum aestivum. The sequence goes on from NC_057806.1 coordinate 633,559,236, forward strand.
GACCATTGAAGGTATTATTCAAAAATAGAGTAACCATTATTCTCCTTAAATGAATAACCGTATTGCGATAGACATAATCCAATCATGTCTATGCTCAACGCAAACACCAATCTCAGTGGTAGAGGGAGCGTGCGATGCTTGATCATATCAACCTTGGAAACACTTCCAACATATATCGTCAGCTCACCTTTAGCTAGTCTCCGTTTATTCCGTAGCTTTTATTTCGAGTTACTAACACTTAGCAACCGAACCGGTATCCAATACCCTGGTGCTACTAGGAGTACTAGTAAAGTACACATTAACATAATGTATATCCAATATACTTCTATCGACCTTGCCAGCCTTCTCATCTACCAAGTATCTAGGGTAATGCTGCTCCAGTGGTTGTTCCCCTTATTACAGAAGCACTTAGTCTCGGGTTTGGGTTCAACCTTGGGTTTCTTCACTAGAGCAGCAGCTGAATTGCCGTTTCATGAAGTATCCCTTTGTTCCCTTGCCCTTCTTGAAACTAGTGGTTTCACCAACCATCAACAATTGATGCTCCTTTTTGATTTCTACTTTCGCGGTGTCAAACATCATGAATATTTCAAGGATCATCATATCTATCCCTGATATGTTATAGTTAATCACGAAGCTCTAGCAGCTTGGTGGCAATGACTTTGGGGAAACATCACTATCTCATCTGGAGGATCAACTCCCACTCGATTCAAGTGATTGTTGTGCTCAGACAATCTGAGCACAAGCTCAACGATTGAGCTTTTCTCCCTTAGTTTGCAGGCTAAGAAAATCGTCGGAGGTCTTATACCTCTTGACGCGGGCACGAGCCTGAAATCCCAATTTCAGCCCTCGAAACATCTCATATGTTCCGCGACGTTTCGAAAACGTCTTTGGTGCCTCTACTTAAACCATTTAATTGAACTATCACGTAGTTATCAAAACGTGTATGTCCGATGTTCGCAACATCGACAAACGACGTTGGGGTTCAGCACACTGAGCGGTGCATTAAGGACATAAGCTTTCTACTGATCGCATAATCGCTACTATCAACTTTCAACTATATTTTCTCTAGGAACATATCTAAACAGTGGAACTAAAGCGCGAGCTTACGACATAATTTGCAAAAGGTCTTTTGACTATGTTCAGGATAATTAAGTTCATCTTATGAACTCCCACTTAGATAGACATCCCTCTGGTCATCTAAGTGATCACATGATCCGAGTCAACTAGGCCGTGTCCGATCATCACGTGAGACGGACTAGTCATCATCGGTGAACATCTTCATGTTGATCGTATCTACCATACGACTCATGCTCGACCTTTCGGTCTCCGTGTTCCGAGGCCATGTCTGCACATGCTAGGCTCGTCAAGTTAACCCTAAGTGTTTTCGTTGTGTAAAACTGTCTTACACCCGTTGTATGTGAACGTAAGAATCCATCACACCCGATCATCACATGGTGCTTAGAAGCGACGAACTGTAGCAACGGTGCACAGTTAGGGGAGAACACTTCTTGAAATTTTGTAAGGGATCATCTTATTTACTACCATCGTCCTAAGCAAACAAGATGCATAAACATGATAAACATCACATGCAATCAAATAGTGACATGATATGGCCAATATCATTTTGCTCCTTTTGATCTTCATCTTCGGGGCTCCATGATCATCATCGTCACCGGCACGACACCATGATCTCCATCATCGTGTCTTCATGAAGTTGTCACGCCAACGACTACTTCTACTTCTATGACTAACGTGTTTAGCAATAAAGTAAAGTAGTTTACATGGCGTTCTTCAATGACACGCAGGTCATACAATAAATAAAGACAACTCCTATGGCTCCTGCCGGTTGTCATACTCATCGACATGCAAGTCGTGAATCCTATTACAAGAACATGATCAATCTCATACATCACATATCATTCATCACATTCTTCTTGGCCATTTCACATCACATAGCATACCCTGCAAAAACAAGTTAGACGTCCTCTAATTGTTGTTGCATGTTTTACGTGGCTGCTATGGGTTTCTAGCAAGAACGTTTCTTACCTACGCAAGACCACAACGTGATATGCCAATTGCTATTTACCCTTCATAAGGACCCTTTTCATCGAATCCGTTCCGACTAAAGTGGGAGAGACTGGCACCCGCTAGCCACCTTATGCACCAAGTGCATGTCAATCGGTGGAACCTGTCTCACGTAAGAGTACGTGTAAGGTCGGTCCGGGCCGCTTCATCCCACAATACCGTCGAAACAAGATTGGACTAGTAACGGTAAGCATATTGAACAACATCAATGCCCACAACTACTTTGTGTTCTACTCGTGCAAAGAATCTACGCAATAGACCTAGCTCATGATGCCACTGTTGGGGAACGTAGCAGAAATTCAAAATTTTCCTACGCGTCACCAAGATCTATCTATGGAGAGACCAGCAACGAGTAGAAAGAGAGTGCATCTACATACCCTTGTAGATCGCTAAGCGGAAGCGTTCAAGTGAACGGGGTTGATGGAGTCGTACTCGTCGTGATTCAAATCACCGATGATCCTAGTGCCGAACGGACGGCACCTCCGCGTTCAACACACGTACAGCCCGGTGACATCTCCCACGCCTTGATCCAGCAAGGAGAGAGGGAGAGGTTGAGGAAGACTCCATCCAACAGCAGCACAACGGCGTGGTGGTGGTGGAGGAGCGTGGCAATCCAGCAGGGCTTCGCCAAGCACCATGGGAGAGGAGGAGTAGGGAGAGAGGTAGGGCTGTGCCAGAACTTCGTGTATAGCTCCCATGCGCCTCCCCACTATATATAGGGGTGGAGGGGCTGGTTTCTTGCCCTCCAAGTCCATTGGGGCGTTGTCCAAGGTGGGAGGAAAGAAATCTCATTATTTCCTTCCCCACCGATTGTTATCCCCCCTTTTTAGGGATCTTGATCTTATCCCTTCGGGATATGATCTTATTCCTTCTAAGGGGGGATCTTGGTGCGCCTTGACCAGGGGTGTGGGGCCTTGCCCCCACTACCCACGTCCATGTGGGTCCCCCCATGCAGGTGGGCCCCACTCTGGAACCTTCTAGAACCTTCCCGGTACAATACCGAAAAATCCCGAACATTTTCTGGTGGCCAAAATAGGACTTCCCATATATAAATCTTTACCTCCAGACCATTCCGGAACTCCTCGTGACGTCCGGGATCTCATCCGGGACTCCGAACAACATTCGGTAACCACATACAAACTTCCTTTATAACCCTAGCGTCATCGAACCTTAAGTGTGTAGACCCTACGGGTTCGGGAGACATGTAGACATGACCGAGACGTTCTCCGGTCAATAACCAACAGCGGGATCTGGATACCCATGATGGCTCCCACATGTTCCACGATGATCTCATCGGATGAACCACGATGTCAAGGACTTAATCAATCCCGTATTCAATTCCCTTTGTCTATCGGTATGTTACTTGCCCGAGATTCGATCGTCGGTATCCAATACCTTGTTCAATCTCGTTACCGGCAAGTCACTTCACTCGTTCCGTAACACATCATCCCGTGATCAACTCCTTGGTCACATTGCGCATATGATGATGTCCTACCGAGTGGGCCCAGAGATACCTCTCCGTTTACACGGAGTGACAAATCCCAGTCTCGATCCGCATAAAACAATAGATACTTTCGGAGATACCTGTAGTGCACCTTTATAGTCACCCAGTTACGTTGTGACGTTTGATACACCCAAAGCACTCCTACGGTATCCAGGAGTTACACGCTCTCATGGTCGAAGGAAGATATACTTGACATTGGCAAAGCTCTAGCAAATGAACTACACGATCTTTTGTGCTAGTCTTAGGATTGGGTCTTGTCCATCACATCATTCTCCTAATGATGTGATCCCGTTATCAACGACATCCAATGTCCATAGCCAGGAAACCATGACTATCTGTTGATCACAACGAGCTAGTCAACTAGAGGCTCACTAGGGACATATTGTGGTCTATGTATTCACACGTGTATTACGATTTCCGGATAATACAGTTATAGCATGAATAAAAGACAATTATCATGAACAAGGAAATATAATAACAATACTTTTATTATTGCCTCTAGGGCATATTTCCAACATTGATCCCCCGCTCCGCGTTATAATTTTTATAGGTGATCATTTTGCTGTTTGGTCGTGACGATGGGCCGGCCCATTCGGGGGGCTGTACCTGTGAGGCGTGTGCGAATCGGACGCAAAGAGAGGCGCATAGGAGGTCCCCAAGGAAAATCCTACTCGCCGCTTATTGCGGCAAACTATCGAGCTGCCGCACACCCCCTTGTCTCGAGTGGGCCGGCCTTTTTATTTCCTCTTCCGTGCCCTTTTCCTTCCTTGCCTCGACTCTCTCATATTCAGAGTAGCCACAACTTTCCCTTCCTTCCCCGCCTCGCCTGGATCCCCTTTTCCTTCGTTGCGGCGGCTGGTTCATCTGCTTCCTCCGCCGGTCGCTGCTTCTTCTGCTCCCTCCGCCGACCGCTGCTTCTTCTGCTTCTTCTGCCGGCCGTTGTTTCTTCGGCTCCCTCCGCCGGCCACTGCTTATTCTGCTTCCTCCGTCGACCGCTCCTTCTTCGGCTTCCTCCGCTGGGATCCTACTCCGCAAGAGACTGCGGCTCTCGTAAGCAGCCAGGGAGCCTCTCTACTCGCTATTCATCCGCGCCATTGCATCAGATCTTGCTGAGCTAAGCGTGTTGGATGTTTTTTTGCAGGTTTTCTGTGCCTCTGCTAGGGTTTCCTCAAGCTCGGCGGCGTCCAGGTCCCAGTGAAGCTCGGCATCAACTTGGTAACGCGCCCAATCCCCCCCACCTCCGGCCCCCCGTTGTGTTCCTTGCTCCCTGTGTTATACCGCGTGATCTAGCCGTTTTTTTTCATTTAGCATTTTGGTGAAGTGTTGCTAGGGTTTTGTAGAGGGCTTTAGTCGTAGTGGTGGTGTTTTGGATGTTATGGAGATTATACAAGGGGGTTTTGTTCAGAGATCTGGATTAGGGGGTTTGATTCAGCATGATGATGTTAGGGGGCTGTGTTCAGAGATTTGGAGTCAGGGGTATGATTTTCAGCATGATGATGTTAGTGGGTTATGTTTAGAGATTTGGAGTCAGGGGTATGATTTTCACCATGGTGTTGTTAGGGGGTTATGTGTTCTGGTACTTGTCCTTGAGATTTTATGTTTTGTTTTGTTGATGATGGTAGGTGCTTTGTGTAGCATGGTCGTCTCTATGTGTTTTCTGAATTTTGTAGTAGCATCTGAAGATGACATGGAATTTTTTTTCACATATGTTTGTGTAACTTTTTACTAGTACTGTATCTGTGTTGGATCATATTTTGACAAATCAAATTTTTGATTCCACTATGATTTGTGCAACCAAAGTGAAGGTTCTTCATATTTGATTTGTGCCTATGCAGAAAATAATTTGTTGGTTTGTTGACTGACTTTGTTGATTTCTTAATCAGGCTGGAAAATAATTTGCGTACATTTGCACCATCCAAGAAATTGTCCCTTAAATCATCCCCCCTCTCATTAATCTGGCAGCGTTGTGATGCACAATCGTTTTTCTGTCGTAGGACTGATAGACATTTGATATGTGCTTATGCAGAAAGTATTTTGTAATTGATAAGCAAAGTTGGAAATCTGTTTTTAACTGCTTGACTGAACGCATTCAACTGTTGCGTCACGTGTTTTATACTTTTATTGATTCCACGCCTATCCTTGTCGATTAATTCATAGATGCATCCATAAAACCCTATCCTAGCCTAGTGTAGTGAGTGGCAAAAGCGACTTTCAGGGTTCCGGGGCGTGGGATGTGGGGAGACGAAACGAACGTGAACCGTAGGAATAGGTGGAACCAACAATCAGTGCCTGCTTTTATTGTTTGTTTGCTGTGAAGTTATATGTCATTTCTTTTTGTTAATCTGATGTTTACTACAGGGGCTACTTTTTATTGTGCCCTTTTTTTTGTTAATCTATTTTCGAAGTTGTTGAACTTGTGGCATTTTTTATACATTGATTCCTATTAATTCACTGCTTTTATATTTGATTGGAGAATCACTCTTCTCTTCTTTTTCACAATAAACCATGAAATAAGATATGAATAAGATTTTCTTAAATTACAGTTTTGAGAATAACTTTTGTGTGCTACCCTTTTTTCACATATGGATGGTTCTCATGTTAGTTTCATTTTTTAGACGACTGTTATTATGTGATGAGTTATATATTCCATATAGTATGTTGTTGTGGTTTTTCATATATGATGTAAACCCAGTAATGCAAGATGAAACTTGCAAGATGTGGTACTTTTTAGGTTGATGTTTATAAACATTTTTTCTTCAAATGTGTTTACATGTTTTTAATATAGTTACTTCTGTGTATTTAATTAGTCTTTGTTTCATGACCTTAGTTTTTTTATTTTTATACAGGTCCCCCTCAACTCTAAATATGCCTAGACTTTACAAATATCCTGCTAGTACCATCAAGCACAGGTTTTCTACCATCAGGTGGCATAAAGCAATTTCTGATTTAAGTGATAATCAAAAGTCGTTTGTTAGGAAATATGAGCTCGATAATCTTCTGAATATTCATCCTCACTTAATGGTTCCAATACCAATCCTTCAATGGGTGGCGGACCACCTGAATTGCAATGGGACTGGAGTTTTCAGAAAGGGTGATAAAATAATTCATCTTAGAAGAGACATGGTAATTCAGGTTTTTGGGATCCGTTCTGGTTTTGTGCCTTTTCCTCTGGATAGCACAGATCCAGTTGTTGTGGCTAGAGTGTTACAACTTAGGTCTCGGTATCTCGGTAATGGCCAGAAGAACATTCAATTTGATAATATCATCACTATCATGAAGAATGTGGAGTTTCTTATTTCTGTTCATAAGTTCTGTTTTCTGTCCAACCACTCGGAATTGTGCAAATTGGAAAATTCTTTATGGGTTGCACGACATTAGCAAGTTGAAGACCCTTGATTTGGCTCAACTTTGCATTGATCACTTGAACAAAGAAATTGATAACTTCAGCACCAATCTATTCAATAGGACTGAAACTCCATTGAACAAGTCAATCTATGTTGGTGGATGCTTACCTTTAGCTGCTGTAAGTTTTATAATTTTCCCTCCTTTTCATTTTTTTAAATGTATTGTTAAGTTATGCTATTTTTGTTTATATTTCACTGATTTGGTGTTTCATGTTCTCTTATGACTCCCAATATTCTTAGATTGTCTATCTGGACTTTGTGGACTTCACAAAAGCTTCTCAACAATGAAGTATCAATTATGGAGTCCCTAGAATGGCCTATATTCAGAATGATGACTTTGCCTATCTAGCTACAGTGGACTTAAACCCAAGATCCAAGAAGACGTTTGCATTGGGATTCTTACCAGTAAGCTTGTTCTATCTTTTTTTCCGCATTTGTTTAAGTGACGACAAAAGTTGCAGAAAATACTTTCAAACAATAATAAGAAAATGTTTTCATTCTTAATTCTTTGGAATGACATTTTTAGGTGACTTTAAGAACTTTTCAGAACTGTTTGTTGACTTTGTTTTTTCTTTTCAGCTGAAAGACATTTCTATGACACCTTACGGTGCTCGTGCAATTGTATTGGCTCAAGAGAAGTGGTCCAAAGCCCCACAGAGTTATGTTGCTGAGGAAAATCTCATTCCAAAGTCCAATGACATCTCAAATGTTGCATCTACCTCGAACAGTAATCCAGAAGTATGTTTTATCTAGTTGTTATTAACCTTTTTGTTTACCAATTCATTTTAGTCGTCTCACTTCAGTGTCATAGCGAACTAGGAAATCAGTTGCCATACGTATATAGTCTGTTCACAAGAAAACGGATTACATAATATGCTCCTAGTATAACATAATAGAATGAGTTCTGTATTCATAAAATGAACATACTGTGTTCATGATGTCAACTGAGGTAGGAATTTTGTTAGAGGTAATTTCCTCGTCAATTAGGCAGTTCTCCATTGTATTGACATTGTATCAGCAATTGACAAGAGTAAAATGAAACACAAGGAACAGAGTCTGACTATTTTTCATTGTTTACCAATGACATCTCACACGATTTTTTCAATGCATGAATCTGTTCCATGTGCAACATATGAATAGTCAAAGAATAAGAGTTGCAGTGTTAACAGTACAACATATGAGTACTTCAATGCATAATTTGTTCCTCTGCTTTGAACATATAATCATTTTACTAGATAATGATTTGGTCCTTCTATGTTTATCTGCTTATTTTTAACCTTTTTTACCAATATATTTTAGTCTTGTCATTTCACTCTCATATCACAACTAATACACATGTAACTTTTCTGTGCTGAAATAATAGGTTATGAATATAATATCTCAAGTTGTTGCAAAGCATGATGAAATTTGGTAGAAGCTTCATGAACAGCATATGCAAAATATGTTTTCAGATCTCAAAACAACTCTCATGTCTCTTCAGCCAAATACAAACAGCCAAGTAAACATTGCTGGTACTTCAACCATGAATCCTATTGTTCTTTCAGCACGCAGCAACATGAAGAACCAGAATGAACCAATAAATGCAAACCATCGCCCAGTCCAGATAGTCAGTGAGCCAATTAGAGCATCTTTATTCCAAGATCATGTACAAGTTACTCCTACTCCTGAGGTTACCTTAATGCACAGCAGCAAGGACATCCAACTTGAAAAGGCAGTTCCAGTTAAAGATCAAGATTCAGTTCCTCAGCAAGTGCAGCAAACTGAGCAAGCACCTTCAGTTGTAAACATTGTTCAGAATGAAGAAATTTCACCTCGGAACAATGGTATTCATACTGACAACACACTTGATCAACCTATTTCTTATAGTCAAATAAGTGATGGTACTCAATTTGCTGTTAACACTCTTATTGAGATCTCAGGTACCTTTTCTGAAACAATTCATACTCGACCAATCTCAGTATTGCAACCAGTGGACTGCGTTCTACATGCAGTCAATAGTGAGCCATATGAAATGGAATTTCAGCATGTGAACGCCACAACAGTCCATATTTAGGAAACTCCCGTTTTTGTGAGCAAAGAAACTTAGTTAGTGAATGAGCCTCCAATGAAAGAAGTGCCTTCTTCGTCAAACATTCTAACTGAAGATGCCATTATGCTAAGGAATGTGATCTCACAATCAATTATTCCTCAATTATTCCTCAATTATGCTAAGGAACATTCTTTTATCCTTTGTAGTAAACTTGCCTTATTCAGGGAAATCTGGTTGACTGAAGGGAACATTATTCAATTATTACTTTTTAAATCTTCATTTGAAAATGTCCCTTTAATAATGTCCCCAAGTAAATGTTCAACTTTTTTCTCACCTATAATGTCCCTTGATTAATATAATAATGTTTTCGCCAAATAATGTTTCCTCAATAATATTTTCCTTTAATTATGGTCCCCAAATAATGTTCCCTTAATAATCGTTGATGCCGACGTAATTTTATTTTACTTGAAGAATATTTTTTAACCCATGAGAACATTTATTTGAGAACATTATTCAAGGAACATTATTCTTGTAGTAAACTTTCTTTATTCAATAATCTCCCCTTTAATAATGTTCCTCAAATAAATGTTCACTCTCTTTTTCGCTCCAGAATAATGTTCCCTGAATAATGTTTCTTTAATATTGTTCTCCAAATAATGTCCCCAAAATAATTGTACATACCAAGGAGTTATCATATTTTAAGAACATTTTTTAAGAACTTTGTTCAAAACACAATAATGTTTCCCAAATAAACATTCAAAAATGTTCCCCAAAAAATGTTCATTTTCATTTTCGCTCCACATTAATGTTCGCTGAATAATTTTTTAACAACATTATTGAGGGAACATTATTCAAGGACATTCTTTTGTCCTTGTTCTTATTCAGGGTAACCTGGTTGACCCAAGGGAACATTATTCAATTATTGCTTTTTAAATCTTCATTCGAAAATGTCCCTTTAATAATGTCCCCAACTAAATTTTCATTTTTTCCACCTATAATGTCCCTTGATTAATACAATAATGTTTCCTCAATAATATTTTTCTTTAATTATGGTCCCCAAATAATGTCCCTTTCAATAATCGTTGATGCGGACGCAAATTTATTTTACTTGAAGAACATTTTTAAGCTCATGAGAACATTTATTTGATTAAACAGAAATTACCCACTTTTTAACAACATTATTGGAAGAACATTATTATATTCTTGTAGTAAACTTTTTTATTTTCAAGGAAATTATAATTCCCCCTTTAATAATGTTCCTCAAATAAATGTTCATTCTCTTTTTTGCTCCACAATAATGTTCCCTGAATAATGTTTATTTAATATTGTTCTCCAAATAATGTCCCCAAAATAATTGTTGATACCGAGGAGTATACTTTAAGAACATTTATTATATTTGTAGTAAACTTTTTTTATTCAAGGAAATTATCATTTTTTAATGTTCATTCAAAAAATGTCCCTTTAATAATGCTCCCTAAATAAACGTACATTTCTTTTTGTTCCCCCAATAATGTTTCTTTAATATTGTTCTCCAAATAATGTTCCCCAAATAATTGTTGATACCGAGGAGTAATTATTTTTTTAAACTCTTGAGAACATTTATTTATTTTTGACAAAAAATTACTCATTTGTTAAGAACATTATTCAAGGAACATTATTATATTCTTGTAGTAACTTTTTTATTCAAGGAAATTACAATTCCCCCTTTAATAATGTTCCTCAAATAAATGTTCACTCTCTTTTTGCTCCACAATAATGTTCCCTGTATAATGTTTCTTTAATATTGTTCTCCAAATAATGTCCCCAAAATAATTGCTGATACCGAGGAAGAATTATATTTTAAGAACATTTTTTTAAGAAAATTATTCAAGGAAGATTTATTATATTCTTGTAGTAAACTTTTTTTATTCAAGGAAATTGTCATTTTTTAATGTTCATTCAGAAAAATGTCCCTTTAATAATGCTCCGTAAATAAATGTTCATTTCTTTTTTGCTCCCCTAATAATGTTCTTTGAATAAAGTTTCTTTAATATTGTTCTCCAAACAATGTCCCCCAAATAATTGTTGATACCCAGGAGTTATTCTTTTTGAAACTCCCGAGAACATTTTATTTGTTTTTGAAAAAAATTACTCATTTGTTAAGAACATTATTCAAGGAACATTATTATATTCTTGTAGTAAATTTTGTTTATTCAAGGAAATTATAATTCCCCCTTTAATATTTGTTCCTCAAATAAATGTTCACTCTCTTTTTTGCTCCACAATAATGTTCCCTGAATAATGTTTCGTTAAAATTGTTCTTCAAATAATGTCCCCAAAATAATTGCTGGTACTGATGAAGAATTATATTCTAAGAACATTTTTTTGAGAACATTTTTTAAGACCATTATTCAAGGAACTTATATTCCTGTAGTAAACTTTTTTATTCAATAATTCCTGCTTTAATAATATTCCTCAAATAAATGTTCACTCTCTTTTTCGCTCCAGAATAATGTTGCCCGAATAATGTTTTTTAAATATTGTTCTCCAAATAATGTCCCCAAAATAATTGTTCATAAAAAGGAGTTATCATATTTTAAAAACATTTTTTAAGAACTTTGTTCAAAACACAATAATGTTCCCTAAATAAACATTCAAAAATGTTCCCCCAAAAAAGTGTCATTTTCTTTTTGCTCCACATTAATGTTCCTTGAATAATGTTTTGAGAACATTATTGAGGGAACATTATTCAAGGACATTCTTTTGTCCTTGTTCTTATTCAGGGAAACCTGGTTGACCCAAAGGGAACATTATTCAATTATTACTTTTTAAATCTTCATTCGAAAATGTCCCTTTAATAATTTCCCCAAGTAAATGTTCATTTTTTCTACCTATAATGTCCCTTGATTAATATAATAATGTTTTCGCCAAATAATGTTTTCTCAATAATATTTGTTTATTATTCCTTGGGTAAGCGTTGCACCTGTCCACTTGAATTCTATAGAAACGGAAACAAATTTCAAACTCCCCCCAAAAAACAGAAAAAATACAAACATTTTTCAGAAAACTAGAACATTTTTTAAAATAATGTTCATTTCAAAAAATATCCCTTTAATAATGTTCCCCAATTAAATGTTCAATTTCTTTTTGCTCCCCAAAATAATGTCCCTTTGAATAATGTTTCTTTCATATTGTTCTCCAAATAATGTTCATTCAAAACACAATAATGTTCCCCAAATAATGTTCCCCAAATAAACATTAAAAAATGTTCCCCAAAAATTCACTGCACATGTTCTCACCAACACTGTCCTGTAAAAATTTGACATCAGAATAAGAATCTTTAGAAAACAAAGTTAATATCTAGAAACTCTTTTTTTATTATTTTCCCAGAAATGCAGAATCTTACCTCACGGCAAATATTTTCCACTTCTTCTGTTATTGTCAAAGGTTCACTGCACATGTTCTCACCAACACTGTCCTGTAAAAATTTAGTTATGTGTTAATAGCCATATCATTTCTCAATTCACTTTATTTTCCAACACAATCACTTGCAGCTTTTCCCTTTTTTCTCACACTAACCTGTTTGCTCAAACTTAGCACTACTGCTGAAGATGATTCCGTAACATTGCAGTTGTTCTCATAATTTATGTCCATTGCCTGGCAAAAACAATGACAATATACTTTCTGTCAAACACTACAACCGTAGTCGAGATCTTGCCACAATTTATGATTGAGAAAAATATATGCTAGAATTATATTTGCACTACCCAGTTTTGTAAGTACTTATAGTCTGTTCATTGTTATTTGACATTCACAAATGTTCCGTGATGATGTTTGGTGCAGCTTCTTCTATTTCTTTGTCAATGCCCCCAAATAAATTGAACCCTATTTCATCTTCTTGGCTCTCAATCAGTTCCTGGAACACCATTTTTGTGTGTTCAAATTTGTTAGTTCATATCACTTCCTAAGAAGAAATGCATTTTGAAATCACACATACCAAACAACCAACCTCAGTTTCTTTCCTCAAACTTTGATATTGAACAAACTGATCAAATTCTTCCATCAAAGGACACCCCTAAGAGAAAAGTGAAAGGAATCTAAATGATTTTTTCATCCTAACTGAAATCCTATGTGAAGCGATGACTGAAAATCAGGGACAGTGACCTACCATAGTAGCAGGTTCTGCAGCACATTTGCCCGCTGTAGGTTCGAGCAGCTTGTCATTATTGTTGTTCCTTCTCTGCTTCACTTCTTTTCCATTGGATCCATTTCTTTTGTAAGTTTGCTTCTGCATCCACAAGAAAACATCACACATTTTTCTTTTTTATTCAGTTTTAAAATAACAGACTCAACTTGTACTTTTATAAACAAGAAACGTAGATGCTAACCTTCTTACTAATCTCTTTCTTCTTAGTAATTACTTGCTGATTAGCAAAACTGCTTTCACCTTCCATCTCGATGTACCGTACGCTGCAACCATAATTCAGAATCATCTGTCACTTATTTTAAACAAACAAGACAGTATGCGAAGTAAAACGAAATGGGTGACAGCAAAAGCAGAACAGAAAACGTGAACCCAATTACTGTTCATCGAACTCCAATGCAGCATCTATCTATAATTCTAACAACAAGTGCAAATCATACCACACGAAATTATTCACAGCATTAAACTAGGTATTTGTTCGCCAGATCAACAGCAACTAACTGGCCAACGTTCAACAACTCCCCAATTTTAGCTAAATCTTAAACTAGGTATTTGTTTGCCAGATCAACAGCAACTAACTGGCCAATTCTACCTGTTAGTCTCATAGAACTATAACTAAAATTTCTTCCACTTCTTCCGCCTTTTCCCCCAACCATTCTTTCTTCAATACACAATACAATTAAGGAAAGTAAAGGAAGTAGATCAAGAAGAGCGAGCGAGGTATTACCTCTGCGCTCGAGGAGCGCTGCCGGTGGAAACAAGATGGAGGCGCCCTGGCGGCGTCGCCACTACCCTGTCGCCACCGCCTGTCTTATCCACGGATTGGTGGAACAGATCGAGCCACGTACCGCCCAGGTCTTATCTCCTCGAAGCCTGTTTTTTTCCTCGTCTATTTTCTGTTCAGCAGCAGACAAGTGGGGTCGTCCACTTATAACACTTTCCCCATTCCGCTTCTCTGTTCTGCCCCCTCCCCTCTGCTCGCCGTCGCCTCTCCTCAGATCTGAATCATCCTTTGCACCAGAATTTCTCCGCTGTGTTGAATAGACTCTAAACAAGAGGTTCGATCCCTTCTCCATTCCGACCTCCCCTAGGTTCTACTCGCCTCGAATGTCTTCATATGTGTATATTTTTCTTTTTTTCAAACGTGCGGAAGCATCATCGTGATTTACATCTTCTTCGAAGGATTGGAAGTTTTTTAGCTGGGACGCCGTGTTCTGATGAACCATTGTTAGTTTAATTCATACATACTCCATGGCCTAATTGAGTTTCTGTACTAGGGCATGGAACAATTTTCATCACAAATTTTTTTTGTGTTCAATTCCACGTACAAGCTACATCTATATTTTTGTTATCTAACTGCATCTCTAATAGTAGCCATGTTGCATTTCATGAACAAGAAGTTAGTGGTTAGGTTTTTTTGCAGCAAGCCATGTAATGCAACATGTGGTTCTGCATCATCTTCCACCACATATATATGTGGAATTGCATTACATGAAATTTTCAGCACCCACATAGGGAAATTAGAATATGTCAGTACTAGTAGGCTTGTTGAAATATTGTTGTCTCCATTGGGCTGTACACTTTTGTAGGAGCCATTACTCAATGTCTCTGTTTTGGTCATGCCGGTTTTTCTACTTCGCGGCTATGTTCATGGCAATTCACATGTTTTGTAGGAGCCGTTACTTTTCATTGGAACAATTAATAATACTTTATTCACTATAGATGGAAAAAGGATGTACAAAGAAAAGAGAAGCAGAAGAGATTGTACATGCAAACAAAGCTCAGAAGAGATCCAAGGTAATGGACTTATGCTCTATACCATTCTTTTTCCCAAATGAAAAAAAAACATCTAATATTTCCATTTCTTCCTTTATTTTTTGTCATGCAGTGCAATTAATTTCAGCATGTTGAATCATTTATCAAGCTTGCATCTGAAATGACTGACAGTCACAAACAGTGTGTATGTAGAATGGGCTTTCAAACATTCCTACAAATAACCAGCATGTCCAATATTGACTCCATTTACTTCTGGCTTGCAAACCACCATTTCAACACAACTTCTTGCTCCATTGAAATGCCAAATGGATTCAAATTCCCAATTACAACTACAACTGTTCACAAGATTTTTGGCATTCCAATTGATGGAGTTCCTGTCATCACGAAACCATCAGAAGCAACATATGAATTCATCAAGCACGAGTTAGGAACAACTGCACCCACTATTGAGTACCTTTTCTCATTATCAATGATGATCTTCCTCAAGAAAAGTACTGCCGAATCTTCATTCTCATACTTCTCACTGTTTGTTGCTCCTAATTCAAGTGGAGTTGTTACCAAGTTTGTCTACAACACAATAGTTGACATAGACAGTATTTCCAAATATGATTGGTGTCTGCTATGTTTGAGCTACATGGTTTACTCAATAAAGAAAGCAAAACTAAACAACTCAAGCACCAATAAGTTCATTCCTGGAGGAAGCAAATTACTTATGGTGGTAAGCATATTTCCCATGACAAAATTTCTTTAACTTTTCTTTTTCTATGTAGCATTCAATTTTTTTATGTCTGTGACTAACACTTTTCATTTTTACCCAATATGTCTGAATTTTGTTTTCAACGTCATATTTCCTATTTTGAGTTCCTCATAATAACTGAGTTCAAGTTGCCAACCATTGAACCAAGACTACCTATTTGGTCAGCAACCATGTTGAATTCATACATGGCTCTAGATGCACTCCATGGCGAAACTAACGGATATGGCAGACTACCGGTATATGGCCTTGTTCATAGTTTTTACTATTGCACATTACATAGTTCTATTCACTCTCTTCAATTATGATTTTGTCGTTCTAGTACTTCTTCAAAGTGCTATGAAATATTATATATATATATATATATATATATATATTAAACACCCTCTTCTTACTCAACAGATAAAGCACATCTCCTCTACTCCATTCAATGATTCAGTTTACATTGAACTACATGAAGAGATATCACAGTATATTGAATCCAAATTCACAGATATAAGTCTGACACAAGTAAGTTACCTTGCTGGTTTTCATCTGTTTTCTTAGCAACAATAAACTGCCATTCTTCTAAGTATCTTTCAGGAATTGGTCATAGAATCATCTTTCACAGATATTGAACCCAAGACTGAACAATTATTGGCTATAGAATCACCTGCAAATTTCCCAATGCTAGATGTTCCAACAATTGAAAATGAACAAGTCAGCATCAATGAAATTCTTCAGGAATTGGTCATAGATTTCACTCAGTCTATGAACATAACATGCTCTAATCTCTCTCTACCTTTTAATGGTAGTCTACCATCTTTCGAAGAGCTTGCTTGTCCAGAATTATTTGTGAAGACATCAACTCAGAAACAACACCTCCCACTGATGTTTTAGCTCTGTTGCATCGTAAGTTTTTCTTTCATAGCTCTTCTAAGTATCTTTTTTTCTTTGCACCAAAATAGATCATGAAATAAATAATCACAACTTTTTTTCTATAGGATACTTCTATGAATCAAAACCCCCAATTCAAAGAGTACAAGAAACAAAATTTTGCTTGCCATTGTTCAGATTCTTATTACCAGTAGAGCGTTTGGAAGGTCGTTTCTCTTACCAAATTTCATTTTATCCAAAGTAATTTTTTCAGACATGTAGATGAACTGAGCTGTTAACATTTCCTATTCTTAATGTTGTCTTCATTTTTTTCAACCAGATTTCATGGATGGTGAACTGGATAAAGGCTCATTGACTGATGAAAATTTACTTGCAGCTCACAAAACTTTCAATAATACAATGCATGGTAATTCAAATGGAGAGGCTGGTACAGGCACTCAATATGAAGGCACATGTTCCCCTTCATTTGATGCAATTACCAATTCAATTGACATAGTTCAGAATGTTCCATTTGTATCTCGTGCCTCTAATGAGTTCAGCCTGCCAGAAAATCAGTATAGCATGCATTCCAATACTCATACCAACCTGAATGTCCCTGAAACTCAGAGCCCAATAATGGGAATGGACTTCCTATCTCCGAAACTCTACGCAAGCAATACTTCCACACCTATTGAAGATCCGTTGCTACTTCAAGCACTCAAACAACATGAAGCACATTCCAGTAAGTTTTCAAAAGCAGAAACTTCAACTTGGCAACAACGAGTGAACAATTCTTTCAAATCTACGACACTAGTAATTCAAGAACCAAAAAAGGCTGGTAACCAGGCCATCTTTTCCGACGAAATTGAGAATGATTTCTACCAAACATTGGTTGGACTTCTACCCAAATTAACTTACAGGTATGTACAAAAATCATATGAATTTTTATGTGACATGTTCCACATAATTTCAACATAAAACAGTTTTCATATGCGGTCCATACTGTTTTCTCATGATTTATTTTTCACTTTTCTTCATGATTTTCTCCTGCCATGAACAACCAAAGGATATTTGAGATTGAAGGAGTTTGGGTGGATCAGAAAACTATAACTCTATCATTCAAGCCTGGTGGCTGGATAAATCCTCGGGTTGTTGGGTGTTTTCCAAAACTAAAGAACAAAGACCAGCTGGACCGAGGAAGAAAAGGCCTCATGCGAAATAGCGAAATACTGGAGCACATTCTTAGCATTGACGACATGGTCAGCCTATGTTCTTCTGGAAACAAACATGCAGGAGAAGCTAATGAACCCAATGCTAAACATTCTGATCCTGCAAACCAACAAATCTTACAGGAAAGTAATGTTGGCTTCAGTTTATTGAATGCTTCCTTGGTAAGACAAGTTCTTTTGTACAAACTACTCTTATAGTTTTTCCTTCTTTAAAGAGTTACACTAATAGATTGTAACTTTGCACAATTCCTTAGGTAAAAATGCCCGTATTCAAGGAAAAACAATGGATTTTAATCATTGCTAACTTCAGAGCCAAATTTTTTGATATCATGAACCCATACTACAGTGGTGATTCATTCCTACCAGCAATTAACGCTGTTATCCACAACTTCAAGGTTTTGTTTGCTGCTACATACGGAAATTCTAGTTCTTTCAGCATAAGAAATTTCGAATCAAGATTTGTACCAGCTCCCAAGGTCAATTTCAGGTGGGTTCTCTATGGAAATCTCCCATTTTACAAGATTTAAACCAGCCACCAGCAGCTTTTTGGTTCTTTCTCCAAAAGAAGCAGATTAAGAGTAATTTAATTCACAATAATTTTCATACTAAGTATGTAACTGATTATTTTCATTTTTTTTCTTTGACAGGTATGACTCAGGTATTTTCCTTCTTCAGTATGTTAGCAAGTACAAAGGTCTTCGTTTAGAAGGTTTCTCTAATGTAAGTAATAGTCATATCTTTTCTTTTTGGATCATTACTTGTAACATATCAGCAATGAAGCAGCAACTTTTTCTAAAATACTGTAGGAGGATTTACATGCTCTATGTCAAAAATTCCTTTTCGAGATTGTTACTTGCAAGCACAATGAAATTCAGCTCCCATTAGTAACTTCTTTCCTGCAGAGACATGTAAGTTCTTTTTTTTATTTTTGTTTCCCAATGACATAAAAGAGTTGTTTCTTTCTTAGAGATTGTTGTTTCCCAATTTCTTAGAGCCTCTTCTTCTTTTCTTGTAATCACGTGTACGTTTCAAGAGGGTTTCCGCATATTGAAGTGAAGCTTACTTGTTCTGCACATGACAGTAACCTGAGGTAAGTTCTCAAATCAACATGTAAGTTCAATTAACATCCTTATTCTTTCTATTATGAAAGGTCTCATTAATTTTGTTAGTTAGTCTAAAAGGTTCAAGCAATAATAATCCCAACGATGAAATGTTCTGCCCCTGTGTTTCCAATTAACATATTTCTTCTTTCTATTCTCAAGGGTCTCATTAATATTGTCACCTTCAACGGAAGTTGCACTGGAAGATTCAACTCAAAGGAATACTTCAATGCGAAAAATGTTTCCTTAATGATAGAGCTATCTTTTTTTGTCGAAATGGTCCAGTGATAGTTTTTTTGCAAGAAATTTGGGTGTAAACAAT
Organism: Triticum aestivum; assembly: GCF_018294505.1. Classification (NCBI taxonomy): domain Eukaryota; kingdom Viridiplantae; phylum Streptophyta; class Magnoliopsida; order Poales; family Poaceae; genus Triticum; species Triticum aestivum. Next base: position 633,578,477 of record NC_057806.1, read on the forward strand.
GTCTGGAAACAGCTGAAACATTTTTCTAAACAGGAAACCAATTACTTTGGGAAAGATATTTCCCTTTTTAATTCTCTTAATGGTCCCAACGCAAGAATTTTTTTCAACTCAAAGGGACAATTCCATGAGGAAACTAATTTTTTAACATGGTTCCCTAGTTATATTTTCTTGCATTACATTCAATTTTTTAATAAGGCTTAAATCTGCAAAACAAGTTTGCAAAGAAGCTCAAATATTTATATTATTATTTCCATGTATTTTTTTCTGTATGTTTTTTCTTATACTGATTCTTTGTTGCACTTCTTCTTTTACTACTGTTTGTCAAGTTTATTGGAACTGTTCTTCCTTGGACAAAGAAACAGCTCTCTTTGTTGGAAAATAAGTTTGCAAAATAAGTTGTCATTATTTTTCTCTTTTATTGGAACTGTTCTTCCTTTTGACAAAGAAACAGCAGAAGCAACAGAGATAAACAGTAGAAGAAACGAAACAGAGAAACAAACACGCGCGAAACAGAGAAAGAAGGCGTCCGCGAAACAGTACGAATGGTTTTCAAAACGCGCGCCCAACAAAGAAACAGAGAAACACGGCCCAAACAGCCCACTATCGAACCCCCCTGTGCGAACGCCCGACACTTTGACGCAGAATGCGTCGTATAGGAGTTCCCTAGGCGAGGGTGTCAATGAGGCGAACACAAGAGCGGCGTGGGGCGCAGTGAATGTTGGCCCAAAATTCAAGAGGGTGAGTAAAAGAGGTTAACCAAATTTCAGTGGAGCCAATGTGGTTTGTTGCTTTGTGAATTGTACAAAGGCCCCAGAGGAGACAAGCATGACCTACCGTCTCGCAGAGAGTGAGACATAGCTCTAGCGCAAGGCAACTGATTCGGCGGGTACGTAGAATAGAGGGCAAATCACCCATGCAGGGACTATGTGTCATACAGTCCAATAGCGTTGGCTCACTTACTCCGGTCACTAACTGGCATACAAGTTGTTTTCTTCTCACTCGACCTTGCTCGAAAAACTTTGGCCAATGCTTGTTCATGGACTTTTAAAAACATAAATGATAAATTAGGAAAATATGGTGAGGCTCCAGAAACTTTGGCCAATGTTTATGATAAATTAGGAAAATATGTGAATTTTTTAAAAAATTCAAAAAGTGCTAGTGAATTAAAAACATAAAAACATGTTCACCAACTAAAAAATATTTCCAAATTTCAATACTTGTTCATGGACTTTTAAAATATTTTCCAATTTAATTTTTAATTGATCATTAACTAATGTTCAAGGAATTATTTCTCCTTGAATTTAAAAGTTATTCGTGAAATTTATTTTTTTTAAACATATTCATGCATTGGTAAAAAAGTCAAGTACTTTACAGGTATTCATGAATTTTAAAACTGCTTGCAATTTCTTTAGATGAACCATAAAAATGGTTCATAACTTTTGTAAAATTATTCGATTCTTTTTCAAAAACAAGACTAAAATGTTTACAGGAAATTTATTTATTTGTGATTTTTTAAAAAAATTAAAATATAAGAAACCACAAAAAATGGAAAAAATGGAAAGGAAAAAATAAAACCAAAAAACCAGCAAAAATTGAAAGAAGTTACAAAAAAAACCAGGAATATGAAATATATGGGAAGCAGAAAGAATGTCGTGCATTAGAAAATGAGCAGAAAAAGACGACCTACCCATGTCGTTGGACAGGTGTGTGATTTGTACCATTAGCCTACGGGGGCAATATAGAGTGTGTGAGAATCGGTTGGTTGTACTATTCTGCAGTGGCTGGGCTTCTAGATTTTGGACATGGACTTCAGTGCATGGAAACCAACTTTGGGAAAGGCATGGGGTCCAATATTTTTGGTGCCACTATGGACGCCGCTGTCAAAGTGGCGGCCGCTGATCTATATCGCTCTTTTTATGTGTTTCGTCGTTTTTTTATAACCTTCTCCCTGCTTTATTACGTTGCAATCAAAGTTACAGCATTCATCGAGAGAGGGATGGACACACTAGAGGGTTGATCAAGGAAGTTGTTTCAAGAGGACCCGTAACCAAATTCTATAGTTAATGAGCAACATTATTACCTTCCCTAGCTAGGACAGTGCACAAAAGAAACAACGGGGAAATCACACTTCAAATGGTAGCAATCATCAAAAATTGCAGTAGAGTGTTGAGTGTTCTAATAGTGGTTCATGTTGGTTGTTGTTGCTACCCAGGAAGTGGCGGTGCAAAACTGAAAGTAGATTAAATTGATAACATCCGTACGATCTAGTAGCAGAGTGTTCTTGTAATTTTTTTTTTTGTGAATTTGACTTCAAAATTCAAAATATTTACAAGGAATGAGAACAATTAGTTTTCCGTTAGTGTTTGAGTGTATGTTCTTACTATAATTTTAACTTATGAATTGTTAGAACTTTTCTTCAGTTCGTGATTTTTATCTCTAGTAGCCAATGACCCAATGTGCATGCGTACGGTGGTACTTAAGCCGTGCCCGCACATATTAATGGATGGTATGGTGGAGTGGTACCATCACGTTAAGACAGTGCCATAGAGTGGCATATGCCAGGTCAGTGCACGCACGTACGATGAAAGCACGTGCAAGAAATTCTCATGTGCATCTGAATCACCATGTCCGAGCCAGTACGGCAGCCCACGGCGTGGCGCCGCTGATTCCTCCGCCGCCGTATCCGTCACCGAGCACGCCGAATGGGATGCTACTGCTCGCATATTCTCTCAGAGGGATATCTCCGGCTCTTTCGCCGCCGCCAGCTCTTCCACCGCCGCCGATCAGGCTGAGGCTACCCACTTTGCCTCCGACCCGGCCAAGCTGACCCGTGCCGTCGGGAACATGCCGGCTCCATGATTGTCCACAGACCAAGATGTGACTGCGGCCAAGCGGCTCCGTGCCACGCGGTATGTCCCCTATGCCCCCCACGCCCACGAACAGGTTCTCCTCATCCGCTGCGCTCATTTCTCCTGCAGCAGCGGCCGAAAGCGAGGCCTTCGCCTCACCCGGTCTTGTCCGCCGCCATGGCATGCACCGCAAGCGCGAGGCAGAGCAAGGGGAGGGATGTGACAGTGCTAGAGTGCTTCTTGGTATTGTGGAGCTCTAGATCCTACTCGCTCTCTCGTGTTGTTCTGTGCGTGAGAACATATGCTTCTGCTGATGCACTTGTGGTCTTTAAATAGTCGGTGGAGGAGAACACACGACGAACGGAAAGGGAGGGGTAGGTTGGGAGGGTGTAAATGTGGCGAGTGTTAGTGCTGTAGTGAATGCTTTTGCTTACAATCAGGTCTAAATTTTGCAAGAGCGGAGGTAGGAGAGGTAGACGAACAGATCCGTTACTCGTGTTTACTTATTTTTTGGGGCGATGCTTTTTTTTCCCTATCAAATGAAGACTGGGCTTCTGTGTGGGCGGCTCAAAGCACAACTTTGACAAAGTGCCAAGTCATTTTATGCCAATTTTGTATTGTCAAGAGCAAGCCCACGCATATGCTGTTTACTTAGAAGAGTTTTTCTTAGCTGTTCAACTGCATCACCTTTCCTTTTTACTGCATACACATAGGCTGGTCACTGGCGAGCTGAGATATGCAGGCAAGAGCAGTGGCGGAGCCAGAACTTTTGTGGAGCCTGGGCAAGTTTAAGTCTAAACGTATAATTTAGAAATCAAGTCGGGTATTCGAATACACAACATGTAATATACCACGAAGCTTCGGATTCACAAATCCGCTCTAACAATGAAGTGAAAACATGACCATAATAGTCACACAAAATTTCATTTAAAGTGAGCTAATATTCAATATCCGCTTCATAGACCAAATAAAGTTGGTACATGACAACAAAAGATACATAGCCAACCATGCATAGATACCAACTCGCCATGTTGCCAACAAAAGTAAAGCTATATATACATACATATGTCACTACATGTGACCGTGCAATTTCTTCCAGCACGGTCAAAAGCATCTCTCACTTGTTCATTTTTTGCCAACAGAAAGACATACAATCAGCCTAGAAGAACTGCAATACAAAAAATGAATTTTTAATTAAATAAGTTTAGTTGTGAGATGAGAAGTCGAAAGCTTGCAAGAATAGAGATGGTTGGAAGGAACATACCGACAGTGCACTAAAGAAAATTACGAGGCAAATGCCCTTTCCGAGACCGCATTGCAGTAAATGTTGGAATAATATCCTTATCATCAACTGACTTGAATAACTCCCGCTCGGTGTAACATATCATCAAGTCATTGAACCATTCATTATTGATCTTGCTACGCAGTTTAGTCTTGATAATCTTCATTGCTGAAAAAGCTCTCTCAACAGATGCCGTTGACACCGGCAATATCAAAGCCAACTCAATAAGTTTGTATACCAATGGAAATACCAAATGTTTCTCAGTTTCAACCATCTTCATGGCCAAACTTTGAACACCATCACAAGTAGAAAAAGAAGCATGCCTTTTCACTTGACTTATATAAGTGAGAAGCCGCTCTCTTATTGTTCCACGGTCATCATTGGAAAAGTCATCATGATAAATTTCAGCAAGATGTGCAAGCTTGTCAACATTAAACTTTGAGAAAGAATTATTGGGGTCAAGACATGAGAAGCAATCAAGCACACCATTAGCTCCTTCACTAAAGCGGTGGTCCATCTCCACGCATATTTTGTCAATAGCAACATAAAAAATCTCTGCACGGTAATGGTGAAGATTAGTGATAGTCCTCCCTGCTCTCCTTGAGTGACCACGAACTGGTATTGCTTCATCCATGTTTGGCACTGGAATACTATTAGCAGCACAAAATTCTTGAACATCACAAAATAAATCATCCCAACCACTCTCTCTTAATGTTGCCAGCCGAGCTTTGACATCATCCACTAATTCCATGGCAAGCACAATATTAAGATCTTTTCTTTGCAAGACTTTTGAGACCTCATTTGTGATGCCAAACAACTTCAACATAAGCTTTAGAATGAAAGCAAATTTAAAGCTCTCCATTTTTTTATCAAACCTGCTGCTTGAGATGGCCCACGTCCATGTTCATCAACCGTACTAACTACATGTAACACAGAGGACCACATTTGATTCAAACGAAGCAAAGTAGTATGATGGGAACCCCATCTAGTGTCACCTGGCCTAGCAAGAGTAGATGATTGGTGCAAGCCCCTTCCTGTAGATATCTCACCACTCTTAAGTCTATCCAGAATATCTTGGTGTTGTGCCTCTGTCAATGCATCCCTTCTCTTGCAAGGTGTAGTTGTTGTGGTCACAATTAACGAGGTGTACTCAAAGAAATCATGAATAGATGAGCAACTACTAGCAACAGAGACAACCACCAACTGCAAACGATGAGCATAGAAATGAACATAGAAAGCAAAAGGGTTTTCATCTATGATCTTTTTCTGCAAACCATTAAACTCGCCTCTCATATTTGAAGCACCATCATATCCTTGCCCTCGTATCCTTGAAATAGATAACTTATAATGATCAAGAATACCATAAAGAGCATTCTTTAGTGACTCGGATGTAGTATCTTTGACATGGTGAAGAGCAATAAATCGTTCCACAACCTTTCCTTTGTCATTCAAAAACCTATATAAAAAAGAAGGTTAGTGCACAACATAGAGAATAAATGACAAACAAATAACGAAAGAAAGTGAAATTACTAACCTCAACATCACCGCCATTTGCTCTTTCACAGATATATCACGTGATTCATCAATAAGCACAGAGAATTGTTTATCACCAAGCTCTGCCATGATCCTATGCACAAAGAACCGATCGGTAACTTAATTAACCAAAAATCTCCTCATCTCTGAAATTTAATGATCAAGTTTGAAGTTAGTTGCTAAACAAGCTACAACAAGTTCATAGTACAGAATTCTTTGTATTCAGTTTGAAGGTAAGAAAAATTTGCATGAATACCAGTCTGCAAGTTGCCGTCTTCTTACATACTTTGATTTTGTAGTTCGAATAGCCAACAAACAAATACAATTTCTCTCTAGTAATGAATTCATGATCATCCCCAATGATTTCCCCCTAAATTTAAGCCCTAACCCCTAAGTCCGACCTTGAAATCTCAGACCATGTATAATCAGTATCTCGATCCATACTTCACATCAATCCTACTTCCCAGACCAACTATTCAGACTTCAAAGATGAGAGATCCTTGGACCTAAATTTGATGGAGATTTCTTACCGAAGGAAGCCGAGTCAAAGCCAAAGCCAGATGAGAGGAAGGAGAGGTTGAGGAACGACTGGAAGCATAGATTGCGTGGTAGCCTGGTGTCGCTCGCCGCCGGTGCCGGAGCCGTCTAGGGTTCAGCCGCCGCCGCCGCCCTCTGTCGCCCAGTCCCTGCGCTAGTCGTGCGTGACAAACGAAGAGACATGAGAGAGAGAGAGAGAGAGAGAGAGAGAGAGAGAGAGAGAGAGTTGGAGCGACCGAAGGAAGCCAGCGCCCCTTTGTTTCTTTGTTTCAGCGGCCTGGGCTGATTGCATGTAGGCATGTAGCCACATACTAATCCATTTGTTGATTATTGGGTTGTGAACCTGAGAGAAACGAAGGCCTAGTACTTTTTTTGCCCGGGTAAATTAAGTTACCGATCAGTTTAGCCCTTTATTTAATCTGTCTATCGCTGCTGCTAGGAAAAAGCGAGCCCGGGCAGGTGCCCAGGGTCGCTGGGCGGTGGCTCCGCCACTGGGCAAGAGAGAAAATTGGGGATGGACATGGAATTGTGTCCCCGCAACTGGGTACTAGGAAATTGTTGGTAATGTTGATTGTTAGATCAAGTGACAAAGTTTGGAGTGAACATCAGAGAAAACCATGGTACAACTTAGGCAATGAAGTTGGGACTACTTGAGGAAAACCCTCCTTTCCAAGAAAAATATGTTTGGACTATTTTAAACGTTACTCACTCGTTTTCCCACATAACTTAAATTCACTACAAGAAATATGTCAACTTATGACCTTCTGTCAGTGACCCTCGAAGAATTGGTCATACATTTATGACCATTTTAGACCAATTGGTCAAAAGCTGTGCAGGGGGCTTCAAACCCTAAACCATTGCGACCATTTTGGTCAAAAAGGTCGCAATTTCCTTACACGAAATGGTCACAAAGCAAACAGTGCTAATCCGCTGCCTTATTTCTAGTTGTTAATGACCAATATAGATGGTCATAGCCTTGTAGATTGTGGTGGGTTGCGATGACTAGGCGCCATCTCATCAGTTTCTGCCTATGTGTCATGTCCATGTGGCAGTTTTTGCCCTAGGTTGTGAAGCAACCTATATTTCTATCATTCCCAAAATTCTCAAAAAAATCTCATAAATTCTTTGGGTCATATCTTCATCAAATATGTAAAAATCCTTCCTTGCCTAGTTCAAAACTAATTCAACAATATTCATTTTCCTATTATGTTCACAACAACACTTTATGAAGGAAGTGCTATTATATATTCTTGATTGCCCTAGGAATTTTTGGGCACTCTTTCCTATCCAAATCATTATCGCATGACAAAATTCAGCTCCATTTGCCTAGCAAATCTTCCTCGGCAAATTTCCAAAGTTTTTGTCCACCTAGAAGCATTGTGAAGGAAGTACCTTTTTTATATCTCTAAATGACATGAAATTTATAAAGTTTCTTCATATGCCCAAATTATCACCCTCCTCCAAATTGCAGCTCAGTCAAATCATTTATGTGAGCCCAGGTTCAATTTATATTTTATGGCCAAATTGGCACGTTGCAAAGCAAGTGTTATATAGACCCCTCCTATTACCCTCAAACTTTTTGGGCACTCTTCTATACCCAAATAATTGCCACATGATAATATTCAGCTCAATTTTCCTAGTAAATCTTTCTCGGGAAATTTCCAAAGTTTCTACCTCGAGAGAAGCTTTGTGAAGTAAGTACTAGCTAGGCTTACCCAAACGATCTGAAAATTGACCAGCGCATGACCATACCTAAGTAACTTATCTACACCAATTTTGAGCTCATTTCATTCATCCAATCTCTCTCACTAGTTTTCCCAAGTTTCTGTCCATAGAAGAGCATTGTGAAGGAAGTACTACTTTGGCATGTCCAAATGGTATCAATTTTCTACAATGCTTTCCTATGCCCAAATAACCATCCTCCACAAAATTTCAGATCAATCCATTTATTATTTTGAGCCCAGCTTCAACATTCATATTTTTGTCCAGCGTGGTACTTTGCAAAGCAAGTACCACCTAGGATCCTCCTTTTGAGCTAAAAATTTGTGAAGACATTCTCCTTACTAGATTATCATCCTCAGCCAAAACTCACGCCCATTGGCCATGTGTATTTTCCGTACCGCTAATCAAACACTTGACTGCTAATTCATGTTTGAGCATCGATCGGTCTTCTCGTGAGAGTCTTATGTTGTAATTTTCTTCCTAGCACCAACCTGGGGAGTGCCCAACCCACTAGACATGCATAAGCCTCCCAGAACACATGGCAACATTACGGTCACGCAGTGACCACGCGACGGGCATGCGAGTTTACGCGCTCTAGAGTTGGGGCCCTCGGCCACCGCCCAAACCTCGACGTATCGCCACCAAACCATGTATTTATGATTAAATAGGTCCTTATGTAACTATAAATGATTTTTGGAAAAAATAAATAGCAAACTATGAGGCAGCTGCAGTTCAAATTTGCCCCGCTTCCAACTGAATCGGCAGAAATTTGTCTTTTTCACGAGAGGTGGATCAAAAAAATTTACACCCAACCATTTTGTCAATTGTGCATTAAATATGGCCTAGTATTTTATAAAAATGATTTGGTCCAATTTTGCAACAATTATTTGGTAGTTCCTTCACAAAAAAACCTCCTTTCGGGCACTCGAAAAATGGAAAATGGTTTTTTCGTCCAACGAAAATGAAAACTTCCTTAGGCAACATTGTTTGCCATTTCAATATGCACCCTTGTGCACAATATGAGATCATTTGAACAAAGTATGCCATGAATGTGGCCATAAGATTGATCATTTGGCTTGAAAGTCATTGATCTCCACACATGATAGCTTGTTTCTGAGAACACTTTTTTAAAATAATTGCCATATTACAAGTTTGTTATTTTTCCTAGGAACTTGGCCACATATGATGAAACAATGCGAAGGTTTCCCAAATTTTTGATTTTTTTTGAATTTTTTATGCCCGTTTCAAAATGCGGTCAAAACGGCGGGAATGACCATTCCTAGCTAGTGGTTGAATCTTGGAATTTTGTTGGTGTTTCTCTGATTAAATAGATACTTATGTACCTAGAAATGATTTTTGGAAAAAATAAATAGCAAACTATGAGGCAGCTGCAGTTCAAATTTGACCCGCTTCCAACTGAATCGTCGGAAATTTGTCTTTTTCACAAGAGGTGGATCAAAACTTCTGACACCCAACCATTTGGTCAATTGTGCATTAAATATGTCCTAGTATTTTACAAAATTGACTTGGTACAATTTTGCAACTAATATATGGTAGGCCCTTCACAAAAAAAATCTCTTTTCGGGCACTCGAAAAATGGAAAATGAATTTTTCGTCCAAAGAAAATGAAAACTTCATTAAGCAACATTGTTTGTCATTCCAATATGCACCCTTGTGCACAATATGAGATCATTTGAACAAACTATGCCATGTATGTGGCCATAAGATTGAGCATTTGGGTTGAAAGCCATTCATCTTCACACTTGATAGCTCGTTTCTGAGAACACTTTTTTAAATATTCGCTGTATTACAAGTTTATAATTTTTTATGGTAACTTGGTCACATATAATGACGCAATGCGAAGGTTTTCCAATTTTTTGAATTTTTTTGAATTTTTTATGTCCGTTTCAAAATGCGGTTAAAACGGCGGGAATGTCCGTTCCTAGCTAGTGGTTGAATCTTGGAATTTTTTTGGTATTTCTCTGATTAAATAGATACTTATGTACCTAGAAATGATTTTTGGAAAAAATAAAGAGCAAACTACGAGGTAGCTACAGTTCAAATTTGACCCGCTTCCAACTAAATCGGCGGAAATTTGTCTTTTTCACCAGAGGTGGATCAAAACTTCTAACACCCAACAATTTGGTAAATTGTGCTTTAAATATGTCCTAGTATTTTAGAAAATTTATTTAGTATAATTTTGCAACAATTATTTGGTAGGCCCTTCACAAAAATACTCATTTTGGGCACTCGAATAATGATTTAAAATAGCTACAAAGATTAAAAATTGCATGCAAACTGGCTATCATCCATAAAATATGGTCTAAATTGATAGAAAATTTTAGTTGTGCCATTTTGCAAAATATTTTTGATAGCTGCTTCACAAAACTCTCCTAGTTTTAGTACTTAGAAACTATTCTAAATCATAATTTTTCTGAGCCAATCAGAGCTCTTCACACGGATCACCCCACTTAACCGATCTGGACCGTCCACATCCGACGGATCCAACGTCTCTCAGGTCCTTTCTCAACCCAACCCAACCCAAACCCTAGCAGCCCCCCTTTCCTCACTCGATCCAGATCTCGCTCCCCTCGTCTCCCACATCGCCGCCGCCACCCACCCCGATCCCATCCCTCCCCTCGTCTCTCCTTGCTGTCTCACCCGATGGAGAGAGAGCGAACGAGAGCTCGCCTCCTCCCTTCCAGATCACCGCCGCCGCCTCCCTCCGACGGAGCTCACCGCCGTCCATGGCCTTCCCCACGCCCTCCTTCTCTCGCCCCTCCTCTTCCCTCACCAGAAGGGAGAGAAGAACCCGAGGGAGGGAGATCCAACGCGATCCAGCCTCGGTCCACACTTGGGAACCAATGCTGAATACGTCTGAATGGAGAACGCCCGCCCTCGCCTCGCTCCTCCGGCCCGCCCACCAACCTACCCGGGCCCCGATCCGCGCGGAGGGGGGGGGGAGGAAATGGCGGTGGTCCTCGCGTGGCTCAACGCCAGGGTCGTCGATCCCCTGCTGCAGCTCATCCAGAGGTGAGGCCCCAGCCGCCCGGCTATAGTTTCTGTTTCGTCCGGCCGCGCCGGCATCTGGTCGCCGGTTTCATCGCTTCTGCTTTGGTGGTTGGCCGGTGCAGGGGCGCGGAGCCAAAGCAGCTGGCCTTCTCCGCCGCGCTCGGCGTCACCATCGGGGTCTTCCCCATCTGCGGTACGTGTGTGGTTGCTGCTGAATCCCCTACCCCTACCTCTCGTCGACCAAAATTTATCTGCGGTTAGCCTAGTCTAGATTCGATTGCTCCATACGCATGGCGTGTCGGCGCAGCAATACAGTAAATAGGATCCGATGTGTGCGTGTGCGGCCATAGTTGAGGAGAGCACGGCTCAGTTCCTGGGAAACACACGGCTGCACGCCACCATGCTGCCATAAGCCCTTCATTTACATCTCCAGGAGTCCAGGACTCCTTCCCAAGTGATGGTCCACATCTACAGATGTAGATGCCTGTTAGGATGCGGAGTAGAGTATTCTCAGAGCCTAACTGCTCCACTAGCCAGCCCACTGTTGGTACCAGATTGATAGCAGCAGTATCATACAGTATATGGAATAGGATTCAGCATATATGTTAAAATAGAACATGTCCGTACGACGCAAGCTCAAGATACTACTACTACTAGTGACAGTATAGCTGTATAGTAGTGTGGATCAGGGTATGTTTTCGCAATTCTGCTGTTGACAGTATTTTATTTTCATTCATCAAAAAGGAGCGGTGCTGCCGGCTGCTATGCTAGTGTGCAGTGCACATGCTGGAGATGCAGATGCATTGGGGGTGTCTGTGTGAAGAATATTCCCAGCGATCGGTCGACAACGCAACCTGACATGCGTGAAAACTTACTTGAACAACACGCCCTTCTGTCGTTTATGTAAGATTCCACCGTGATTGGCTCTTAGAATATCTTGCATCGGCCGGTGAAGTTACACATAAATAAATACTCTAGGACATGATTTGAACTTGTAAAGGCGTACGGAGAGCACCGAACTGTCATTTATATACCACGCGACGTTCCTGTTCAAAAAGTAGGACGGTAGCTTCAGGTTTGAAATGTTCCTGTTCAATTCTGACGGTGGAATTAGTCTTTGGATGCGTTGTTTTCTAGTCAGTTTGTTTTGTATATCACTGAATTATGTGAATTGCCGAAGATTTAACCATCACTTTGTTTTCCAGATCGGCTACCCTACTCGATAAGTATTCTGCTCGAGTCGGCAATCAGAAACTGCGACGAGTTCCAGGTCACGGGGAAGGACGTTGAGAAGATCCTAGACTGGGAGAACAGTGCCACCAAGCAAGTCGAAATCCCGTTCAAGCTAGCCCGTGTCCTCCTCAAGGTATCGATCCTGATTCCTGCCATCGTCTCCACTTGTTTTGTTCCAAGTTGTCCAGTTGCCGTGGAAAGAATATATGTGAGTTGGAAAGATTCGAGTCAATAGCTTTTGATGGCAGGAATATTGGAAATGGAGGTCCCCTTTCCTATCCTTTCAAGAAAGTGTAGTTCCCCAATAACCATGTCTTATTCCCATTATGTATGTGATGTATGATTGCTGCTGTCACCTGGATTTTTAAAGATAGATATCGTGCGCCAGTAGGTGATAGGTTTCTGTATAAGATTAGCTGCATCGTCATCACATATTCTTCTTCTATTTGCAATTATAAAAGTCAACACTTCTATTTTAATCTGGCAAGCGGTACTGTAAGCTGGATACATTGCTTATTTTATTCTGATACGTTTCTGCTAGGATCTTATCTTCAATTTATTCACTTAATCATTTGTCTCTTTATAGGATTTCATTGGTGTCCCAGCAGTTGTTGATCTTGCTTGTATGAGGGATGCTATGAGCAAACTTGGGAGTGACCCGAACAAAATTAATCCTCTGGTGAGTTCATAGACCAGTGGTCACATTTACTATCTCCTTGTCTTAATAGCTTCTTGGGAATATATTTGACATTCAAACCTTTGTTCTTTTTCTTGGTGTTTACAGTTGCTGATGAGTAGAGGCTGGTCAAATCCTCGATGTCCTACATTGCCTGCTATCTTATTCAGTTTTTTTCTTCCCTGTATCTGTCAAGCTTAGTCATGTTTACACACAACTTCAGTAAATGGCATTGTATATGTTTTTCTCAGTAAATGCAATAAGCACAAGCTATTCAGATTACTTAACTGAATTTGTTATATGCTGCAGTTTTAACTGAATTAGAGCACCTAAACTGTTAACTGAACATGTGCGCATAATATGTTAACTGAATTTCTGCAGTAAACATGTTATCTGAAATTCTGTAATGATATTAACTGATGTGAGTTTGTGCACTTGATGTTTTATACTTGGAAGACAAATGAACTTGTTTTGGTTATACCTCTCCCTGTTAATTATGGGTGATTTCCTTCTTTCAAATTATATATGTTCTGTTTTGAGCTATCCCTCTGCCTGGTAATAAAAGTATGTGCATTGGTTGATATTTAGTATTCGTATGTCTAGTTCATGATGATGGTCACTTGCGGCAGAGGCACCGATATTTTTGTGTCTAGATATTCGTCGCCGATAACTAAGCACACAATGCTTGTATATACCGAGTTTTTACTGCCTAGTAGTGAGCACACCTAGCCCCAGTCACCTACTTCAATCAAAGAAACTAAGAATGTTCATAGTAATTTGAAAAGTATCTCATGCTTGATGCTTATACACTTGCATACACATCCCTCCTCCTATTCCTCCTCTCGTCTCCCACAATCTGATTTGTGTGTGCATTTATTTTTGCAGGTTCATGAAGAGGCCAATCTGGTGTTGTGAAAGAAGGGGGCTGTCCATGGAGAAGATCCCGCGGCGAGCTCCTCAGGGTAGGTTATCCCACAAATCTCCTCAATTGGGATGTGAAGAAGCAGAACTTCTGTTTGTTCGGGAGCTGCTTTATTATATCAAATGCACCAGATACTTACGATTTCTCTTATGATCTTGTGGCTGGGCTAGAGAAAAAACAGAGTTGCATATGATTTCTAGGTACTACTAGTCTAAAATGTTGGCCTATCTAGTGTACTGTAGGAACCTGTTGTAATCCCTTCATATATACTGCATGCTCACTTTGGATAGAATTGGAGTGAGATAGAATTGGAGTGAGCAGATCACTATAGGACTAAGGAAAAATCAAAAAGTATGTGTAGGAAAATATCATCGTTCTTGCTCACTTTGCAAAAATGACGAGTACTAGAAATTGCCCCCTTTCACTAATATTTGCTGTTTGCTGATGGTTATACATCTTTTGCTTGATCTATTATGATTCATGCACACAGGTTGGCTATAAATAGCCCTGGTTATAGATATTTTTATTATTTTATACATTAATGTATGCTGTTATTATTTGTATGTGTGATGCTTTCAGCCTGTTTTACTGTTTCCTCCTCGATTGATCTATTCATGTAATGTTCTGTTCTTGTAGGAAGGCAAGTTGTCGCACCTGGAGAACTTGCCCATCAAAGGGAGCAATGAAGACATTGTTAGGACAGTACCAAATGTGCTCCTACGTGTTGAACAATGTTATGTAGTAGTGAGATAAGGCAAATTATGTAGACATTGTTAGGACAGTACCAGATGTGCTCCTACGTGTTGAACAATTCCCGTGTAATGAAATTTTGTATTCCCTGTGTACATGTTGCTTTAATGCCAGATTGTGAAAATTACTCAATTGCCATGATAGTACCGGGCCTGAATAGGCCATGACCCAGAAACAAACGTGCTACAAACGTGGTCTGGAGTGAAAAGGCCATGGCCCAAACAAAGGCAACGGCCCAAAGATAAAAAGGCTATAATGTTGGGCTAGGCCCATGAAATTGACCAAAAATTGACACGAAAAATATATAGAAAGGCCGAATTGTTGGGCTAGGCCCATGTAGAAAATCGAATTGGACCGGGCTGAATCTTGTGCCACGTCAGATTGCCACGCTGGATGCCTACGTGGCCTGGGGAGGTTGCTAGTGACCAAAACACCACAGTAGACGTAATTTGGTCATAAACGTCTTTGACCATTCCAAAAGAAAGGTCGCTATAGTCAGTTTACGACTGCCAGCTTTTGACCTTCTATTTTTGGTCACAAAAAGGTCATAAATGGAAATTTGTGACCTTTCAGTGACCAATAGTGGTGGTCACAAGTTGACATATTTCTTGTAGTGATTATACAAATATTGTAGGGCCAATGCTCACCTTGACTCCAATGTTTCGTAACAAAAGAACCCCTATAAGGTTCATCTTGGCCCCACTATCTCTTTAGAAAGAAAAACAAAAGTGACCTGAAGCTCCACAACTGATTAGAGCTTAAACAATTCATAACTTCACTAGTGGAGAAAAGACAACATTGTGAAGCACTTTCACATTAATATTGGCCAACATATACCAACAAGTTCTTTAAAACCTCATTAGAGCATCTCTAGCAGATCCTGTAAATCATGGTACCGTAAATTTCGTTTACGGGATAATATAAAACTATTTTGCGGTACCATGGAAGGCACAACAGAGCAGATCCTTCAAGCATGCTGCATAACTTGAACATAGAAGATACACATAGTTCCCGCCACCAAAGTTCGCCGGAAGTTCATCGCACAAACTTAAAACATACTAGATTAAACCAAATCTAAACTAGTAATCCTTCTTCTTCTTTTTGACCGGACTACCCATCCTGCTTCTTGACATGGAGATGGAACTCCATCGCGGAGTTGGAGACAACGAAGGCAAGGTTGAACTCCTCCTTGGCTGCCTTGAGAAGCGTGGCGGCGCCTTTTTCTCCAGCCACGATCACCTCCTTCACCTCGGTGAGCTCGTGCTCCGCCTCACGGAAGCACTTGGTGGTCGGCCAAAAGATGTCGTGGAGGAGAAATCCCTCCACTCCCTCCGGCCGCCACTGGGAGAGGTCGTCATGCTCCCTCGCCTGCAGGCACCGCCATTCCTCCACTGTGGGGCGGATGGCAGAGCTCCCGGCCTCGTCGTCGTGGTCGGCTCGCTTGTGCGGCTGCGAGCCGCCCCCCCCCCCTCGCCCACCACGCCCGCGTCCCTCGCTCGACATTGAGGCGGTCGAAGAGTTACTGTGCATGCGGAAAACACCGGCCGGGGGAGAGAGAGAGAGAGACATTGCGGCATAGGAGGGTTAGGGATTTACCAGATAGGAACCCTAAAACGCACCAGATCCGGTAAAAGCATCTTAGTAGACCCCGTATAAGCTTGCGGGCCTTAAAATCCCTGCCGATTTACAGGATACGTGAAAAGTTCGTCCCGAGCAGATCCTGTTAAAATAGCTCGTCTCGTAAAAATATACAGGCATGTAAACCCTTTTTTTACGCCTTGTTTGTTGGTGAGGAGTTCCTATAGCGATGGCGGGTTTCGAGGCTTGCTTGATGACATGTGAATTGAAGGGGATAACAAGGAAGAGTCCAGCAGCACCTTAGGGAGCTCAGGGAACATATGTATGAGTTAGGCGCTAACCGAAAGAGAGGGGGTCGGGGCACGGCGTCGGTAGATCGAACTCGGGGAAGGCGAAAAGGGCACTGACGATGTAGAGGTTCCTGCATTAATTCCTTCTAGGAGGACGACGGACAAGGCTAGGAAAATCTCCGTGACACGACCACTAATCCCGAAGAGGTCACTCACTGCGCAAACAATGACCTACGGTGGTGATTCCGCAAACTGGGGGCCGCGTGCTTCCTTGATGTCCAGGACGGGGGAATCGACTAGATCTTGAGGGAAAATGAGATCATGATGATGCAGGTACACTGCATGGCCCCTCAGGTGGATTCTGGCAGGCTTCTGTGGTGACCAGGGGCGGGGTTGTCCCTGCATCCCTTCCCGCATGGCACCACGGAGGAAGGCAACGCAGGCCGAGGCTCGAGTAGGCGGGACCTCGCGAGGTTGGGAGTTGTCCCCGGGCGTTTCCCTTCACCGAGAGGTCCACCAAAGTGAGACTGAGCGGCTAGGCAAGGTGGCGCGTCGAGGTGTTCCCGGCGGCCACGCAGCCTGCTGAAGGAGATGCCGACCGCGACAAGGGAAGGTGTGAGATTGAGGATTTGAGAAAAAAAGATTTGATTTTTTATTTAGACTGACATGTGGCTCCCATGTGTCATAACACCCAACTTGCCAGTCAATCTGAAAGAGTTTGACTATGGTGCCACATGAATGCTCACAAGTGGGCTATCCCTTACATAACAGGATTTAATTTCGGGGAAATCAAGGCATCGCCAATGCATAGCCTTAGGGTGATGCACCGTAGTCAATATTTTAAATAGCAGATAGCGGGCTGATAGTGGAGTGGGTTACGCATAGCGGAATGCGGATATCAGGCGATATTGCGGGTGCTATGTCCATAGCGGATTTCTAAAAGCACTAGATTATTGTATATATTTCTATAGCATTAACAAAAGGTAATGCCATTTAATTACAGCAATAGCAGTCCCTATTGCGGTAGTGCTGTTGCGGATGCAATAGCGAGCCCTATCTTCGCTATTTAAAACTATGCCTGCAGGCCATGTAGGATCAGATATCAGGAGAAATATGTTGGACTAATGTAGCGGGATCCTTTGCAGGGCGGATGTTTGGAGAGAAAAAGTGTGGTCCGATGCAAAAAGCTGAAAAAGTTGAAGTGAAAAGTAGAGATGCATGAAATACATGTGTAGGGGAGTCTCTATTTTCTATTCCTTGATAAGGCACATTAATGGTAGCTTGCATTAGGTAGAAAAATATCAATGTAGATGTCTCAAACTATTTTTTTCTCATGAGGCATATGTATTCATATGCCATCACAGTTTACGACTTCAGTGACTAACTCGAATTCGTAGGTATTTGCAAATATTAAAGCAAAAGTGCTAGTTTTTTGACTGTCAATCAAAAGTGATAATTCTGTGACACATACCTGTAAAGTAGTAGTTTTTTTGCTAAATACTCAAACCGGAAGGACTTCAGGCAATAATTACCAAGTGATCTTACTAGTCGTTGCAGACTTATTACTTTCACACAAGTGACTTGGAGCATCTACAGCCGCAATCTGCAAATCCAGGCGAGCACTGATCGACACTTCTTAAATCTTATTGTCCACATCTGTGTATCTTATTTCTGGTACCCTATGTCCATACTAAAGCATGCAACGTAGAACTAAACAACGTAGATCTTCAAACAAACATAGAATTGGGTATAGAAATGTACATCCCGATCACAAAAAGATCACCAATGGATCTCCAAAAAAATGCCAAATTTCACATAATTCACATAAACGACGGAGAAGTTTAAATTGGATTACTAAAAACTTGAAATAAAAATTGGAGACGGCGGAGCTTCACCACTTCCTCACCGGTCCTTTGCCCTTCCGGTCACCGGCGCAGCTATAGGCGTCGGCGGCTGGTGGAGGATCGTCCAAGTTGTCGAACGAGGAGCCTTGGTCATCGTAGTCGTCGGAGGTCTCGGAGAGGATGATAAACCCTTTCAACCGCCAGACGGACCTGTCATCCTGCTGGTTGAGCTTCACGAGCCGAGCCGCCTTCGCTACCTCACGCTTGGACTGCTCAATGCAATCCGGAACGCCTTGGCGTTCTTCCGGCGGAGCCGCCACGTGTTGCTACCTCTTGAGCACTTGCGTTGGTTTTCCCTTTAAGAGGAAAGGGTGATGCAGCAAAGTAGCGTAAGTATTTCCCTCAGTTTTTAAGAACCAAGGTATCGATCCAGTAGGAGGCCACGCACGAGTCCCTCGCACCTACACAAACAAATAAATCCTCGCAACCAACACGATAAGGGGTTGTCAATCCCTACACGGTCACTTACGAGAGTGAGATCTGATAGATATGATAAGATAATATTTTTGGTATTTTTATGATAAGGAGAAATAAAAGATACAAAGTAAAATAAAAGGCAAAGGAAATAACTAAGTATTGGAAGATTTAATATGATGGAAGATAGACCCGGGGGCCATAGATTGCACTAGTGGCTTCTCTCAAGAGTATAAGTATTCACGATGGGTAAACAAATTACTGTTGAGCAATTGACAGAATTGAGCATAGTTATGAGAATATCTAGATATGATCATGTATATATGCATCACGTCCGAGACAAGTAGACCGACTCCTACCTGCATCTACTACTATTACTCCACACATCGACCGCTATCCAGTATGCATCTAGAGTATTAAGTTCAAGAGAATAGAGTAACGCTTTAAGCAAGATGACATGATGTAGAGGGATAAACTCATGCAATATGATGAAAACCCCATCTTGTTATCCTCGATGGCAACAATACAATACGTGCCTTGCTGCCCCTACTATCACTGGGAAAGGACACCGCAAGATTGAACCCAAAGCTAAGCACTTCTCCCATTGCAAGAAATATCAATCTAGTAGGCCAAACCAAACTGATAATTCGAAGAGACTTGCAAAGATAACCAATCATACATAAAAGAATTCAGAGAAAATTCAAATATTGTTCATAGATAAGCTTGATCATAAACCCACAATTCATCGGTCTCAACAAACACACCGCAAAAGAAGATTACATCAAATAGATCTCCACAAGAGAGGGGGAGAACTTTGTATTGAGATCCAAAAAGAGAGAAGAAGCCATCTAGCTAATAACTATGGACCCGTAGGTCTGAAGTAAACTACTCACACTTCATCGGAGGGGCTATGGTGTTGATGTAGAAGCCCTCCGTGATCGATGCCCCCTCCGGCGAAGCTCCGGAACAGGCCCCAAGATGGGATCTCGTGGATACAGAAAGTTACGGTGGTGGAATTAGGGTTTTGGCTCTGTATCTGGTAGTTTGGGAGTACGTAGGTATATATAGCAGGAATGAGTACGTCGGTGGAGCAATAGGAAGCCCATGAGGGTGGAGGGCGCGCTTGGGGGGGGGGGGGGGGGTAGGCGCGCACCCCTACCTCGTGGCCTCCTGGTTGATGTCTTGACGTAGGGTCCAAGTCCTCTGGATCTTGTTCGTTCCGAAAATCACGTTCCCGAAGGTTTCATTCCGTTTGGACTCCATTTGATATTCTTTTTCTGCAAAACCCTAAAATAGGCAAAAAAACAACAATTCTGGGTGGGCCTCCGGTTAATAGGTTAGTCCCAAAAATAATATAAAAATGTATAATAAAGCCCAATAATGTGCAAAGCAAAATATAATATAGCATGGAACAATAAAAAATTATAGATACATTGGAGACGTATCAAGCATCCCCAAGCTTAATTCCTGCTCGTCCTCGAGTAGGTAAATGATAAAAACAGAATTTTTGATGTGGAATGCTACTTGGCATAATTTCAATGTAATAATTGTCGTATGAATATTCAGATCCGAAAGATTCAAGAAAAAAGTTCAATATTGACATAGAAATAATAATACTTCAAGCATACTAACTAAGCAATTATGTCTCTTCAAAATAACATGGCCAAAGAAAGTTATCCCTACAAAATCATATAGTCTGGCTATGCTCTATCTTCACCACACAAAGTATTTAAATCATGCACAACCCAGATGACAAGCCAAGCAATTGTTTCATACTTTTGGTGTTCTCAAACTTTTTCAATCTTCAAGCAATACATGAGCGTGAGCCTAGAATGGTGGTTGTGGAGGAGACAAAAGGGGGAAGATAGTCTCACATCAACTAGGCGTATCAACGGGCTATGGAGATGCAGACTAAGGCATAGCCTAGTGGTGGGAAGGGGCTGATGCCTTCCCACTCATCCAGGTTCATGACTTGGTACTTGCAATTTGGGTTTGTTGCACCAATTATACTGCAGGGGGTTCCCTTACAGTCTTTCTATCAAAAAAATGGGCTATGAAGATGCCCATCAATAGATATCAATGTGAGTGAGTAGGGATTGCCATGCAACAGATGCACTAGAGTTATAAGTATATGAAAGCTCAACAAAAGGAACTAAGTGGGTGTGCATCCAACTCGCTTGCTCACGAAGACCTAGGGCATTTTGAGAAAGCCCATCATTGGAATATAGAAGCCAAGTTCTATAATGAAAAATTCCCACTAGTATATGAAAGTGATAACATAGGAGACTCTCTATTATGAAGATCATGGTGCTACTTTGAAGCACAAGTGTGGTAAAAGGATAGTAGCATTGTTCCTTCTCTCTTTTTGTCTCATTTTTTTTATTTTGGCCTTTTCCCCTTTTTTTATGGCCTCTTTTTTTATTTGGGCTTCTTTGGCCTCTCTTTTTTTCGTCCGGAGTCTCATCCCGACTTGTGGGGGAATCATAGTCTCCATCATCCTTTTCTCACTTGGGAAAATGCTCTAAAAATGATGATCATCACACTTTTATTTACTTACAACTCAACAATTACAACTCAATACTTAGAACAAAATATGACTATATGTGAATGCCTCCGGCGCTGTACCGGGATATGCAATGAATCAAGAGTGACATGTATGAAAGAATTATGAACAGTGGCTTTGCCACAAATACAATGTCAACTACATGATCATACAAAGCAATATGACAATGATGGAGCGTGTCATAGTAAACGGAATGGTGGAAAGTTGCATGGCAATATATCTCGGAATGGCTATGGAAATGCCATGATAGGTAGGTATGGTGGTTGTTTTGAGGAAGGTATATGGTGGGTGTATGATACCGGCGAAAGGTGCGCGATATTAGAGAGGCTAGCAATGGTGGAAGGAAGAAAAGTGCATATGATCCATGGACTCAACCTTAGTCATAAAGAACTCATATACTTATTGCAAAAATCTACAAGTTATCAAAGCAAAGTATTACGCGCATGCTCCTAGGGGGATAGATTGGTAGGAAAAGACCATCGCTCGTCCCCGACCGCCACTCATAAGGAAGACAATCAATAAATAAATCATGCTCCGACTTCATCACATAACGGTTCACCATACGTGCATGCTACGGGAATCACAAACTTTAACACAAGTATTTCTCAAATTCACAACTATTCAACTAGCATGACTCTAATATCACCATCTCCATATGTCAAAACAATTATCAAGTATCAAACTTCTCATAGTAATCAACACACTCATAAGAAAATTTTATTATTAATCTTGAATGCCTAACATAGTTAAAGCAAATTGCCATGCTGTTTTGTAGGACTCTCAAAATAATCTAAGTGAAGAACGAGAGAACAATAGTTTCTATAAAACAAATCCACCGACGTGCTCTAAAAGATATAAATGAAGCACTAGAGCAAAAACTATAAAACTCAAAAGATATAAGTGAAGCACATAGAGTATTCTAACAATTTCTGAATCATGTCTCTCTTTATCTCTCTATCTCAAAAGGTGTGTATAGAAAGGACGATTGTGGAAAACTAACAAATAAAGACTCAAATAATAAAAGACTCTCCAAGCAAAACACATATCATGTGCTAAATAAAAATATAGCTCCAAGTAAAGTTACTCATGGAAATAGACGAAAGAGGGGATGCCTTCCGGGGCATCCCCAAACTTTGGATTTTAGGTGTCCTTATATTATCT
Organism: Triticum aestivum; assembly: GCF_018294505.1. NCBI lineage: Eukaryota > Viridiplantae > Streptophyta > Magnoliopsida > Poales > Poaceae > Triticum > Triticum aestivum. The sequence goes on from NC_057806.1 coordinate 633,600,903, forward strand.
TGGGGTGCCATGGGAATCCCCAAGATTAGGCACTTGCCACTCCTTGTTCCATAATCCATCAAATCTTTCACCCAAAACTTGAAAAACTTCACAACACAAAACTTAAAGTAGAAAATCTCGTGAGCTCCGTTAGCGAAAGAAAACGAAACACCACTTCAAGGTACTGTAATGAACTCATTATTTATTTATATTGGTGTGAAACCTACTGTATTACAACTTCTCTATGGTTTATAAACTATTTTACTAGCCATAGATTCATCAAAATAAGCAAACAACACATGAAAAACAGAATCTGTCCAAAACAGAACAGTCTATAGTAATATGTAGCTAACGCAAGATCTGGAACCCCAAAAATTCTAAAATTAATTTCTGGACGTGAGGAGTTTATCTATTAATCATCTGCAAAAATAATTAACTAAATATCACTTTCCAAATAAAAATGGCAGCAGTTCTCGTGAGCGCTAAAGTTTCTGTTTTTTTACAGCAAGATTAAAAGGACTCCCCCAAGTCTTCCCAACGGTTCTACTTAGCACAAAAACTAATTAAACACAAAAAAACACAACCAAAATAGAGGCTAGATAAATTATTTATTACTAAACAGGAGCAAAAAGCAAGGAATAAATATAAAATTGGTTTGCCTCCCAACAAGCGCTATCGCTTAACGCCCCTAGGTAGGCATAAAAAGCAAGGATAGATCTAGGTATTGCCACCTTTGGTAGGCAATCCATAAGTGGCTCTCATGATAGATTCATATGGTAATTTAATTTTAGTTCTAGGAAAGTGTTCCGTGCCTTTCCTTAACGGAAATTGGAATGTAATATTTCATTCCTTCATATCAATAATTGCATCAATCGTTCTAAGAAAAGTTCTACCAAGAATAATAGGACACGAAGGATTGCAATCTATGTTATGAACAATAAAATGTACGGGCACATAATTCCTATTTGCAACAATAAGAACATCATTAATTATTCCCATAGGTTTCTTAATGGTGGAATCCGCAAGGTGCAAGTTTAAAGAGCAATCATCAAAATCACGGAAACCTAGCAAATCACACAAAGTCTTTGGAATCGTGGAAACACTAGCACCCAAATCACACAAAGCATAGCATTCATGATCTTTAATTTTAATTTTAATAGTAGGTTCCCACTCATCATAAATTTTTCTAGGGATAGAAACTTCCAACTAAAGCTTTTCTTCATAAGATTGCATCAAAGCATCAACAATATGTTTAGTAAAAGCTTTATTTTGACTATAAGCATGAGGAGAATTTAGCATGGATTGCAACAAGGAAATAAAATCTATCAAAGAGAAATTATCATAATTAAATTCCTTGAAATCCAAAATAGTGGGTTCATTGATATTTAAAGTTTTGACTTCTTCAATCCCACTTTTAACAATTTTAGCATCAAGATCTAAAGACTCCCAATTCTTGGAACGCCGTCTAGGTAAAGGTGGATCATATTCAGTCCCATCATTATCAAGATTCATATTACAAAACAAAGATTTAATAGGGGACACATCAATAACTTTTAGATCTTCATCTTTATTATCATGGAAACTAGAAGAACACGCTTTTATAAAACAATCTTTCTTAGCACGCATCCTGGCGGTTCTTTCTTTGCACTCATCAATGGAAATTCTCATGGCTTTGAGAGACTCATTGATATCATGCTTAGGTGGAATAGATCTAAATTTCAAAGAATCAACATCAAGAGAAAATATAAAAAATACCTGCAAAAGATGAAGGCACGGGGCCCACCACCTGTCCACGAGGGTGGGGGCGCGCCCCCTACCTCGTGGGCCCCCTAGAGCTGCTCCGACTCCAAATCCAACTCTATATATTGTGTTTCGGGGAGAAACAAAATCAGAGAGAAGAATTCATCGTGTTTTACGATACGGAGCCGCTGCCAAGCCCTAAAACCTCTCGGGAGGGCTGATCTGGAGTCCGTTCGGGGCTCCGGAGAGGGGAATCTGTCGCCATCGTCATCATCAACCATCCTCCATCACCAATTTCATGATGCTCACCGTCGTGCGTGAGTAATTCCATCGTAGGCTTGTTGTACGGTGATGGGTTGGATGGGATCTATCATGTAATCGAGTTAGTTTTGTTAGGGTTTGATCCCTAGTATCCACTATGTTTTGAGATTGATGTTGCTATGACTTTGCTATGCTTAATGCTTGGCACTAGGGCCCGAGTGCCATGATTTCAGATCTGAACCTATTATGTTTTCATCAATATATGAGAGTTCTTGATCCTATCTTGCAAGTCTATAGTCACCTATTATGTGTTATGATCCGTTAACCCCGAAGTGACAATAATCGGGATACTTACCGGTGATGACCGTAGTTTGAGGAGTTCATGTATTCACTATGTGTTAATGCTTTGTTCCGGTACTCTATTAAAAGGAGGCCTTATATCCCTTAGTTTCCGTAAGGACCCCGCTGCCACGGGAGGGTAGGAAAAAAATGGCATGCAAGTTCTTTTACATAAGCATGTATGACTATATTTGGAATACATGCCTACATTACATTGATGAACTAGAGCTAGTTCTGTGTCACCCTAGGTTATGACTGTTACATGATGAACCGCATCCGGCATAATTCTCCATCACTGATCCATTGCCTACGAGCTTTCCATATATTGTTCTTCGCTTATTTACTTTCCCGTTGCTATTGCTATCATCACTACAAAATACTAAAAACATTACTTTTACTACTGTTACCTTTTGCTACCATTACCACTACTATCAAATTACTTTGCTACTAAACACTTTGCTGCAGATATTAAGTTTCCAGGTGTGGTTGAATTGACAACTCAGCTGCTAATACTTGAGAATATTCTTTGGCTCCCCTTGTGTCGAATCAATAAAATTGGGTTGAATACTCTACCCTCGAAAACTGTTGCGATCCCCTATACTTGTGGGTTACCAAGACTATTTTCTGGCGCCGTTGCCGGGGAGCATAGCTCTATTCTTTGAGTCACTTGGGATTTATATCTGCTTATCATTATGAAGAACTTGAAAGATCCAAGAACCAAGATTTATCCCTCAACTCTGAGGGGAGGTAAGGAACTGCCATCTAGCTCTACACTTGATTCACCTTCTGTTTTGAGTAAGCTTGCGACACCTAAACCTGCTTCTGCTATTCGTTCTGATATATCGCATGTTATTGATGATGCCACTTCTGCTATACATGATACTTATGATGAAACTACTTCTATGCTTGATACTACCGTGCCACTTGGTGAATTTCTTGATGAACAACTTGCTAGGGCTAGAGAGATTGAAAATATTGAATCTGATAATACTGATGAAATTGATGATGAAGACTTGCCTGTTATTCCTGAGGGTTATGTTTTTGATAAAGAAGCTTCTTTAGCTATTTTAGCTTGCAAAGATAGATACGAACTCAAGAGGTTATTAGCTAAATGGAACAAGCAATCTCTAAATGCTAGAATGAAACCTGGCCCTGCTTTTGCTACTTCACCTATCTGTGTTACCGATAAGGATTATGAATTCTCTGTTGATCCTAATATAATTACTTTGGTTGAATTTGATCCTTTACATGGCTATGAATCTGAAACTGTTGTGGCACATCTTACTAAATTAAATGATATAGCCACCCTGTTCATTACTGATGAGAGAACTCGTTACTTTTATATCCTTAAAATATTTCCGTTCTCATTAAAGGGTGATGCTAATATATGGTTTAATTCTCTTGATCATGGTTGTGTGTGTAGTCCCCAGGATATGATTTATTACTTCTCTGCTAAATATTTCCCTGCTCATAAGAAGCAAGCTGCTTTAAGGGATATATATAATTCGGTGTAAATTGAAGAAGGGAGTCTCCCACAAGCTTGGGGGAGGCTTCTCCAATTACTTAATGCTTTGCCTGGTCATCCTCTTAAGAAAAATGAAATACTTGATATCTTTTATAATGGACTAACCGATGCCTCCAGAGATTACTGATACATTTCCAACGTATCTATATTTTTTGATTTCTCCATGCTATATTATCTACTATTTTGGACTATATTGGGCTTTATTTTCCACTTTTATATTATTTTTGGGACTAACCTATTAACCGGAGGCCCAGCCCAGAATTGCTGTTTTTTTGCCTATTTCAGTGTTTCGAAGAAACGGAATATCAAACGGAGTCCAAACGGAATGAAATCTTCGGGAACGTGATTTTCTCACCGAACGTGATCCAGGAGACTTGGACCCTACTCCAAGGCATCAAAGAGGCGGTCACGAGGGTGGGGGCGCGCCCCCTGCCTCGTGGGCCCCTCGATGCTCCACCGACGTACTTCTTCCTCCTATATATACATACATACCCCAAACAATCAAATACGGAGGCAAAAACCTAATTCCACCGCCGCAACTTTTTGTATCCACGAGATCCCATCTTGGGGCCTGTTCCGGAGCTCCGCCGACGAGGGCCGTCATCACGGAGGGCTTCTACATCATCATAGCCTCTCCAATGAAGTGTGAGTAGTTTACCTCAGACCTTCGGGTCCATAGTTAGTAGCTAGATGGCTTCTTCTCTCTTTTTGGATCTCAATACAAAGTTCTCCCCCTCTCTTGTGGAGATCTATTCGATGTAATCTTCTTTTTGCGGTGTGTTTGTTGAGACCGATGAATTGTGAGTTTATGATCAAGTCTATCTATGAATAATATTTGAATCTTCTCTGAATTATTTTATGTATGATTGGTTATCTTTGAAAGTCTCTTCGAATTATCCGTTTGGTTTGTCCAACTAGATTGGTAGTTCTTGCCATGGGAGAAGTGCTTAGCTTTGGGTTCGATCTTGCGGTGTCCTTTCCCAGTGACAGAAGGGGCAGCAAGGCACGTATTGCATCGTTGCCATCGAGGATAACAAGATGGGGTTTATTTCATATTGCATGAATTTATCTCTCTACATCATGTCATCTTGCTTAAGGCGTTACTCTGTTTTTAAGTTAATACTCTAGATGCATGCTGGATAGTGGTCGACTAGTGGAGTAATAGTAGTAGATGCAGAATCATTTCGGTCTACTTGTCACGGACGTGATGCCTATATACATGATCATGCCTAGATATTCTCATAACTATGCTCAATTCTGTCAATTGCACAACAGTAATTTGTTCACCCACCGTAGAATACTTATGCTCTTTAGAGAAGCCACTAGTGAAACCTATGGCCCCCGGGTCTATTCTCATCATATCAATCTCCATCACTTTAATCTTGCTTTGCTTTTTTACTTTGCCTTTACTTTTTACTTTGCATCTTTATACCAAAAATACCAAACATATTATATCTATCAGATCTCACTCTCGTAAGTGACCGTTAAGGGATTGACAACCCCTAATCGCGTTGGTTGCAAGTAGCTATCATTTTGTGCAGGTACGAGGGACTTGAGCGTGGCCTCCTACTGGATTGATATCTTGGTTCTCAAAAACTGAGGGAAATACTTACGCTCCTTTGATGCATCATCCCTTCCTCTTCGGGGAAAACCAACGCAAGCTCAAGAGGTAGCAATTACCTGGATTGTTGTGCTGGTTCTGTTTTCGGGGAAAGAACACCGGATGAAGCTGAAATTCTATTGAATAATATGTTGACAAATGAAAATAATTGGACACCTCCGGAGCCAATTCTCCTGAGCCTATTCCTAAACCAACTCTGAAGAAGAGGGGTATTCTATTTCTCAGTCCCGAAGATATGCAAGAGGCAAAGAAATCTATGAAAGAAAAAGGTATTATAGCTGAAGATGTTAAGAATTTACCTCCTGTTGAAGAAATACATGGTCTTAATTTACCTCTTGTTGAAGAAACGTATGATCTTACTCCTTTACCTATTGAAGAAACTCATGGTCTTGATAACCCGACACAGGTAGTAAAGGTAAATTCTCTCTATAGATATGATAAACCTGAAATCCCATTTACTAAGTTTGCTAGCCCATGCTTAGATGAGTTTGATAAATTTATGGTTAAGCAAGAAGACTTTAATGCTTATTTTGGTAGACAATTGAAATACAATTCAAATATTCTTGAACACTTGGGTGATTATATGGCTAATGTCAAAGGTGAACTTAAACTTATTAGTAAACATGCTTCTATGGTTACCACTCAAGTAGAACAAGTACCTAAAGCTCAAAATAATTTTCTCAATAAATTGAATAGTAAGAATAATGACAATGTTGTTAGAGTTATGACTAGAGGTGGTAAAATGACTCCGGAACCTTTGTATCCTGGAGGCCACCCTAGGAGAATTGAGCAAGATTCTCAGAGAAATAATATAGATGCACCTAGTCCTTCTAAAAGGAAGAAAAAAATGATAGGACTTTGCATGCTTCTAGTGAACCTGTTATTGAAACACCTGAGAATCCAAATGACATTTCTATTTCTGATGCTGAAACTCAATCTGGTAATGAACCTGAAACTAGTAATAATGTTAATGATAATGTTCATGATGATGCTCAACCTAGTAATGATAATGATATAGAAATTGAACCTGCTATTGATCTTGATAACCCACAATCAAAGAATCAACGTTATGATAAGAAAGACTTTGTTGCTAAGAAACATGGTAAAGAAAGAGAACCATGGGTTCATAAACCCATGACTTTTCCTCCCAAACCATCCAAGAAAGAGGATGATGAGGATTTTGAGCGCTTTGCTGAAATGATTAGACATATCTTTTTGCGTATGCGATTAACTGATATGCTCAAAATGAATCCTTATGCTAAGTATATGAAAGAAATTGTTACAAATAAAAGGAAGATACTGGAAGCTGAAATTTCCACCATACTTGCTAATTATACTTTTAAGGGTGGAATACCAAAGAAACTTGGAGATCCAGGAGTACCAACTATACCATGCTCCATTAAAAGAAACTATGTTAAAACTACTTTATGTTATCTTGGAGTCGGTGTTAGTGTTATGCCTCTCTCTTTATATCGTAGACTTGATTTGAATAAGTTGACACATACTGAAATATCTTTGCAAATGGCCGATAAATCAACTGCTATACCTGTCGGTATTTGTGAGGATGTGCCTGTTGTAGTTGCAAACGTTACTATTTTAACGGACTTTGTTATTCTTGATATTCCCGAGGACGATAGTATGTCTATTATTCTTGGAAGACCCTTTTTGAATACTGCAGGGGCTGTTATTGATTGCACTAAAGGCAATGTCACTTTTCATGTTAATGGTAATGAGCATACGGTACACTTTCCGAGGAAACAACCTCAAGTTCATAGTATCAACTTTATTGGAAAATTTTCATCGATTATATTTGGAGGCTTTGAATTTCCTCTTCCTACTGTCAAGAAGAAATATGATATTCTTATTATTGGGGATGTGCATATCCCTGTTGAGGTAACATAGTGTTATTCGAAATTTCTCCGGTTCCATGTTATTCGGAATGAGTTTGTTAACAAGACTTGATCAACCTTGTTAGTGGATTCCTTTTGATGATCATGAGATGGATGAAACTAGAAGGCGCAACCTTCTGTACCATTCTTTTACTTTCTGTTATTAATATTAAATAAAATAAAAATAGTATTTTTTTGTCTGTTATCTGATTATCCATGCAATATAAAAATACCCCGAAGATAAAAGTTCTCCAAATGCCCTGAAATTTCAATATGATTTTTTCTGAAATATTTGAGAATATTTGGCACTGAGAACACAACAGGAGGGTCAACCACCTGCCCACGAGGGTGGAGGGCGCGCCCTACCCCATGGGCGTGCCCCCTGCCTCGTGGGCCCACGGTGGCCCTCCTCCACTTATTCCTGCACCCACACACTTCTTCTTCCTCCCACAAATACGAATATCCAGCTCAAGCACGAGTTCTAGCTCATCTTGCTGCCATTTTCGATCTCCTTGGTCAAAGCACATCTCACAAAACTGCTTGGGAAGATTGTTCCTTGGTATGTGACTCCTCCATTGGTCCAATTAGTTTTTGTTCTAGTGCTTTATTTATTGCAAATTTTTGCTGCTTAGTTGACCCCGTTCTTGAGCTTGCATGTCAACTTTATATGGTCAAAATTAGTTTTGATGCATGATATAGGGCCAATTCTTTTAGGCGATTCTCCTAGAATCGCCCCCTCCCCAGCTTCTCCTAGAATCATCACTTCATATTTTTGAAAATCCTAGCTAATTAGACATTAACTAGATAGGATTGTAAAAAATATATAAAGTGACGATTCTGGGAAAAGCTAGGAAGGGGGCGATTCTCGGAGAATCGTCCAAAAGAACTGGCCCATAGGCCCTAGGCACTTGTAAGAGTAGTTGCTATCAATATTATTGAGTTTGGTTTACTTTTATTTTGAAGTTACTAAAAATTTTCAGAATTTTTCTGAGGAAGAAAAATGCTTAGGAAAATGTTCCAAGGTGGTTCCTCAAGGAAGCAAGGACCCAGGCTTGCAATGCGTGATAACCAATCATACATAAAAGAATTCAGAGAAGATTCAAATATTGTTCATAGATAAACTTGATCATAAACCCACAATTCATTGGTCTCAACAAACACACCGCAAAAGAAGATTACATCGAATAGATCTCCTCAAGAGAGGGGGAGAACTTTGTATTGAGATCCAAAAAGAGAGAAGAAGCCATCTAGCTAATAACTATGGACCCGTAGGTCTGAAGTAAACTACTTCATCGGAGGGGCTGTGATGTTGATGTAGAAGCCGTCCGTGATCGATGCCCCCTCCGGCGGAGCTCCGGAACAGGCCCCAAGATGAGATCTCGTGGATACAGAAAGTTACGGTAGTGGAATTAGGATTTTGGCTCCATATCTGGTAGTTTGAGGGTATGTAAGTATATATAGGAGGAAGGAGTACGTCAGTGGAGCAACAGGAGGCCCACGAGGGTGGAGGCCGCGCCTGGGGGGGGGGGGGGTAGGCGCGCCCCCTACCTCGTGGCCTCCTAGTTGATGTCTTGACGTAGGGTCCAAGTCCTCTGGATCATGTTCGTTCCGAAAATCACGTTTCCGAAGGTTTCATTCCGTTTGGACTCCGTTTGATATTTTTTTTCTGCGAAACCCTAAAATAGGCAAAAACAACAATTCTGGGCTGGGCCTCCGGTTAATAGGTTAGTCCCAAAAATAATATAAAAGTGTATAATAAAGCCCAATAATGTGCAAAACAGAATATAATATAGCATGGAACAATAAAAAATTATAGGTACGTTGGAGATGTATCACGTGTCTGTCTCTGCGATCGTAAGCGACCGTCGGTAGACCCAATCGAGGAGCCGCGCGTCCTCGTTGGGCTCCGCCTGCATCCCGTGGCGGCGGCGCACAGACTGCTCAGCCTCCTTCCTCTCCCCTTTATGTTGCCTCTTGCGGCAGGCGGCGCACTCCTCTGATTCCGACGTGCGCGTCCGAACTGGCTGGGCGGACACAAGCACCCATCGCTGCCTACGTGAGGGAGCAGCAGCCGGCGCGGGCAGGGGACGACATAGAGGAGGCGCGGATTGCGCAAACCTGTTGGAGTTGTGCACAAGCTGGGAGGGGCCATCGCTTGCGTCCGCGCTGCGCCGACTGGGAGCTACGTCTGCAACGACGCTGCAGATCCGGAGTAGCCCCCTGTCTCCACCTTGGACTGCTCCAAGGCAATACCGAGGGCCAACTCAAAGTCGGGTTCTAGCTCGGAGTCAAAGCAGCTACCGGAGCTTGATATTGCGCCGGATTCGATCATAACTGATGTGGGAGGGAGAAGATGGAGCGAGAGAGGAGAGTGTGCATGAGCTAGGGTTCGGAGTGATGAGCCGGATGGTGTTTTTTGTGGGAGAACCATGGGGTCGGTGGTTGGCTGGGTTTGTCAGATGGTCGCACCCGGACATGCCTGGGCTGCCCATATCTGCCCTACATTTGGGCTGAATATGAGAGGCGCCGGCTAGCTCGGGAGTTTGAGGACGGTTCGAAGTGCCCGGCTGGGAAGATTTTTTGTGATCAGTAAATGACCGGTCAGTCCACCGGAGCGTTCGAGATGGATTTGGGACGCCCGACTACAAATGCCCTTATGGACATTTTTCATCGGCCTGCTTCGCTTTGAATGAACATGCAAGCGAAATGTGGTCTCTAGGCTAAACATTGACATGAGGCGCTTACATTGTTTAATTACGCTATGATTAATCTCTGAAGTTAAGCGCTCGGCTTAAGGGTGAGCCGAACTGCTCGAACTACCACTGATCACTTCCGTACACTGTACACCGAGAGCCTTGACACACCAGTAGATACATGTGCCCGCATACAAAGCGCGATACAGCACAACACGAGTCGACTGGCACGGCCCAGGTTGCTGGTACAGACACGAGTCATTCAAGGTCCCACACAGCCGGCGCCTCCGTAGTCGATCGGCCTGCCTCAGTCCACAATGCCATCGAAACGGACACCGTCGCAGCTACGGACGGCATGGAACGTGCAGATGCCAGCCACGCCACCGCTAATGACACTAATTTGTATGCTTTGTCTGCTGAAAACGCCCGCATCGTTGTTACCAGGGCCCCCGCCCTAGCTGCGCCCCACGGTTGGGAAGCCCCGGAGGTTCCCGATGCCTCCCACGCTCACGAACATGTTCTTCTCGTAAGCTTGCTATACACCGTGTTCTTCACTGCGGTGGTAGTGGCCGGAAGCACGGTCTTGGTCTTGGTCATCGCTAGCACGTGGCAAAGCATGAAGAAGGCAGCAGTGCCGGAACACCTTTTGGCCAGCGCACCGCTATAGTCTAGTAAGGCCTTGTACAATGAGAGATGCTTAAAGAAATAAACCAGACTTTTTTTAAGCACCGATGCTTATCTGTACAGGATAGACGCTTAACTAAGCGTCTTTTCTGTAGAAATAGGCACCGGTGCTTCAGGAAAATCAGGTTTATTTTTCTAAGCATCTCTCTAAGCACCTTCCATTGTACAAGGCCTAAGGCAGCTACAGATCTCGAGTGTATACCCTCTCTATCCTGTGTTGTGCGCGCGTGATGGTTGGGAGTACTCTATACTATACTGATGCACTTGCCACCGGACAAGGCTGATCGTTGGAGATGCTCTAATGATGCACTCGCGGTGTGGAGTGTGCCGTTTAAATAGAGAGAGAAGGAGAGAAGTACGCACGTGTGACAGAGACAGTAGGAGAGGGTGTAAATGGGGCGAATCGTGAGAGGGGGTGGGGCGCACGGAATGTTTGCTCAGAATTGAGGAGAGTGAGTAAATTACTTTCTTAGGGGGAAAAGAGGATGATTAAGTTTCGGTGCAACCAAATGTTAGTACTTAATTTGTCTGAATCAGTGTTGTCCGGAAATTCAGACTGAGCTTTGTGATCTTGTCAGGTAATCACACAGATTGCTCGTGGCATTTAAGTAGCATGCCTCAGGGTGCTAATTTGTGAAGGTAATAAACGACACATGCCCTCTAACCATCGAGTCATGATTGCTCTTCTGGTGATTGCAGCCTTTTGTACACTTCGCTCGGGAGGTAAGAAGCCTTTGAGAAAGTTGTACTATAGAATCACATTTGCTTTTGATTCACATGGAGTATCTCCAATCTATATACGGCCAGGTACACACAACTACCACATCCGTCCTGAGTTATTGGTCCTTTTTTGTATTTTCTGTCCAAGTTTGATCATAAATTTAACTATTGAAATATTTTTTTTGTGAAATAACTATTGAAATATTAATGCATGTCACGGAAAAAGTATATCTTCAGATTCGTATTTGCACATAGTTTCCGATGATATTATTTTTGCTGTGTATAACATATATTTTATTAGATAAAACGGTGGTCAAAATATGACCCTAAATATGAGGGGGGCTAATAGGACAGAGGTAGTAAAATGTAAGGATTTCAACATTGGGACTTCATATTGCACATGGACTCATAGAGAAAACCATGTGCTAATGAAAGGTTAATTACCCTGAAACCTCTCAAACGTTGAGAGATATATGCGGTCAAGCTAGTGGAAAGAAAGCTCATGAAAGGTGTCATCTGGCTGAGAGATATGAAGGACTAATTGTCCTGCAACCTGTCAACAGTTTGATATTCCAGACGCTTTGTTTGATTAGCTATGTTTGGGCGGCAGAATGAACAAGATATTTAGACCTTCCTCTACTTGTAATGGATCCGAACTCCTATTATGTTGTAACTATATATCTACTCAAATGATGCCCCCCCCCCCCCCCACCCACCACCACCAAAAAGAAGAGTACAATCAGTACTAGAATCGACAACGTTGCCTAATGCGGGATGTCCGCCGATTGATTTTTATCAGGAGCTTGGCAATAGAAGCATTTTGCTGAGTGCGAAATAAAAAGAACTTTTCTAAGCTAACCTATGTTCGGTATGCGATAAAATTAAATAACCCAACAAAGACCTGACCAAGTGGCCCCATACACACTAGGTGATGGCTCCGTGATAGTGGGGATCCCTTTGCCGAGTTCCCCGTAACGTAAACTTGTTAAACATTTGTCATTTTGTTTTTATAAATGTGAAAATACTGGAGTCACTAGTAGGCGTCATTTGGCTACTTTTGTCGAGTTTGGGCCAGAGGGACTCGGCAAATTTATCCTCAAGAAATTACCAGCGTGGAACTATGCAAATGTAGACATTGATGACGTGTTCCCAGCCTAGTCCCTTTTGCTGAATTTAGTTTATGGCAACTCAACAATGTTGGTGAATCCCGTTCATGGATTGTGGATAGTGTAGATTGTTAAACCAAATGACGGAGTTTGAAGTGAACATCAGATTAACCGAAGGTACAATAGGCAGTTCAGTTGGGACTATTTTGAATCTTACTCACTCGTGTCCCTAAGTTACAGTTCTATTGATTAACACATATTGTAGGACCAAAGTTCACCTCAACCCCAATATTTCATAGAAAAATAAACCCTTCAAGCCACCTGGGTCCCAATGTATTATTAAAAAGAAAAACCTTGACTTCAAGGTCGGCACCTAAGACCTAACTAGTGAGATCAAAGCTTGAACAAATTCAATTTCAGATCTGACTAAAGTAGTGATCTAAAACATCTTATATTACTTTACAGAGAGTGTACAATCTATTTACTTAATTTGAGTTCATAAATTATACAAATTTGTAAACAAAATTCATGACAATTTTGTTAATCTCTCTAGGGAGTCAAGTTTTTTTTAACATAGTAAAATCAAAGTCGCTCACATATATACACGAGAATACACTCGCTCACATATATACACGAGAATACACTCGCTCATATAAACGCACACAGGCATACCCTATGCTTATGAGCATACCTTTGAGAGACTGAGCCGAAATAACATCTTGAGATTTTACGAAGTCATCGAAGGCGTCTCACAGTCAACGGAACATCTCCTCCTACTAAACCAATATCGCCGAAAGCCTAAAATAAATCCAGTAGTAATGCAAGCAAAGTTTAGTACTTAAACCCTAGTGGGCTGAGGATACCATTGTACTCCTAACCATCTAATCAGAAGTTGATTTTCAAGGAACCATGTCGTTAGTATCCCATCATATCTTCTAATGAACTGGAAGGACTTTAGGCATTGATCACCAAGTGATCTTACTAATCATTGGAGACGTATTACTTTCATACAGGTGACTTATGGAAATCTTCGATCGGCTTGCTTCGCTTTGAACGATTGTGGAAGCGAAATGCTACAGCATTGACATGAGCCGCTTAAACTCAGAGCTCAATCATAGCATATAATTAGACAATGTAAGCAAGTGAATCACGTAACATGACCCACTACAGTAAACCTTGCAGTATACATACTGCCGTGCGTGGCTTAAGGGTGAGCGTGAGCCATCCTACTCCAGCCACTCGCTTCTGTGTCACCGTACATGCACACCCCTGACACACCAGTAGATACATGTAGCCGCGTACCAAGTGCGATGCACCACACGTACAGTGCATACGGGCAACGGCACGGTACAAGTCGGCTAACATGGTCCAACACTAGTAGAAAACAGGATTTTGGTCCAGGCCGGGTCAGCCCATTAGTCCCGGTTCAGTCTAGAACCGGAACCAATATGGGTATTGGTTCCGGTTCGTGAGCCCAGGGGGCCGGCCGGGCCAGGCCGGGTTCATCTGGACTTTTTGGTCCCGGTTGGTGGGACGAACCGGAACCAATGGGCCTCGCTCCTGGCCCACCACCATTGGTCTCGGTTAGTGGCTTGAACCGGGACCAAAGGCTCCCCTTTAGTCCCGGCTCATGTCACCAACCGGGACCAATGAGGTGCCTATATATACCCCCTCACGCAAGAGCAGAGCACAGTGCTCTGTTTTTTCTGGCCGAGGGGGAGAGGGCTTTGTGGTGCTCTAGCTCACCTCCTATGCACATGAGGTGTTCGATGGAATGCCCGAGCCACACTACTTAAGCTTTCTCCTCTCGAAACTCGACCTCCAAGCTCCATTTTCCTCGAGATTTGTCTAGATTTAGCGGTCCGTCACACCCCGTCCCCGTCTACACCATCGTCGATCACCCGGGCCGATCTCATCACCGTGGTGAGCCTCTTGTTCTTATCTTCTTTCTGAAAGGACAAATATTGTTACTTGTATGTTTAGATAGATACCTGTATCATTTTTTTACATTTATTATTGCATCTTATATAGTGCGATGGTTTTGGTATCCGTCCCCGTCGGCCCTCGTCCTGTCTATGATTCGGATGTGGTATGTATATTATCTTTATAACTATTGGTTCATTTATTGTTTATGAAAATTATGCCGACCAACGTGACATAGATTTTATTTATCTAGGATGTATGTGAATCGGAAATGCAAACCCTATTGTCAAGAGGTTAAATTTAGTTGAAGAAGAAAATGATTTGTTGAAGGAAAAAATAAAAAAATTGAGGAGGAGAAGATGATATTGGAGTTGCATGTTGCGGATGTTGTCGATGATCACAAGATCAAGATGGATGCAATGCGCTTGAAGATTAGAAAGATTAGAAAATATGTCATTCATACCGAGGCTTGGTATCATTATGCCGTTGGATCAATTGTTACCTTGGTTGCAATTATGATCGCATTTATTTTCGCATTGAAATGTTTTACATAGTTTCAATGTATGGTTTAATTAGTTAGATGCTCTGGAGAGCTATATGTTGTTAGATGAGAACTATGTATGCACTTTGGTTTTAATGTGATGATGAACTTCTATTAATTTGGACACTTAATTATATATAATGCACGCAGATGAACCGGCAATGGATGTACGGTGACAGACACACCCGCGAGTACATTAAGGGCGTGCATGAGTTTCTCGATGCGGCTGAGGCAAACAAGCAGAATGGTTTTATATGTTGTCCATGCACTGAATGTGGGAATACGAGGTCTTACTCTAACCGGAAAATCCTTCACTCCCACCTGCTTTACAAGGGTTTCATGCCACACTATAATGTTTGGACGAGGCATGGAGAAATAGGGGTTATGATGGAAGATGGCGAAGAAGAAGAGTACGATGACAACTATGTGCCCCCTGAATACGGTGATGCTGCAACGGGGGGAGCTGGTGAAGATCAAGAGGAACCAGACGATGTGCCCAATGATGCTGCAACGGGTGAAGCTGCTGAAGATCAAGAGGAACCAGACGATGTGCCCGATGATGATGATCTCCGCCGGTTCATTGTCGATGCAAGGACGCAATGCGAAAGTCAAAAGGAGAAGCTAAAGTTCGATCACATGTTAGAGTATCACAAAAAAGGGTTAAACCCCAATTGCGAAGATGGCAACACAAAGCTCGGTACCGTACTGGAATTGCCGCAGTGGAAGGCAGAGAATGCTGTGGCTGACAAAGGATTTGAGAAGCTACTGAAAATATTGAAGAAGAAGTTTCCAAAGGATAACGAATTGCCCGACAGTACATACGCAGCAAAGAAGGTCGTATGCCCTTTAGGATTGGAGGTGGAGAAGATACATGCATGCTCTAATGACTGCATCCTCTACCGTGGTGCATACAAGGATCTAAACGCATGCCCGGTATGCGGTGCATTGCGGTATAAGATCAGATGAGATGACCCTGGTGATGTTGACGGCGAGCCCCCCAGGAAGAGGGTTCCTGCGAAGGTGATGTGGTATGCTCCTATAATACCACGGTTGAAACGTCTGTTCAGAAACGAAGAGCATGCCAAGTTGATGCGATGGCACAGTGAGAACCGAAAGAAAGATGGGAAGTTGAGAGCACCCGCTGACGGGTCGCAGTGGAGAAAAATTGAGAGAAAGTACTGGGATGAGTTTGCAAAGGACCCAAGGAATATATGGTTTGCTTTAAGCGCGGATGGCATTAATCCTTTCGGGGAGCAGAGCAGCAATCACAGCACCTGGCCCGTGACTCTATGTATGTATAACCTTCCTCCTTGGATGTGCATGAAGCGGAAGTTTATTATGATGCCAGTTCTCATCCAAAGCCCTAAGCAACTCGGCAATGACATTGATGTGTACCTAAGGCCATTAGTTGAAGAACTTTTACAGCTTTGGAATGGAAACGGTGTACGTACGTGGGATGAGCACAGACGGGAGGAATTTAACCTTAAGGCGTTGGTGTTCGTGACCATCAACGATTGACCCGCTCTCAGTAACCTTTCAGGACAGACAAACAAAGAATACCACGCATGCACGCACTATTTAGATGACACTGAAAGTATATACCTGGACAAATGCAGGAAGAATGTGTACCTGGGCCATTGTCGATTTCTTCCGACCAACCATCAATGTCGAAAGAAAGGCAAGCATTTCAAAGGCGAGGCAGATCACCAGAAGAAGCCCGCCATGCACACCGGTGATCACGTGCTTGCTATGGTCAATGATTTACACTACGTAATCTTTGGAAAGGGTCCCGGTGGACTAGCTGTTCCGAATGACGCTGAGAGACACGCACTCATGTGGAAGAAGAAATCTATATTTTGGGACCTACCCTACTATAAAGACCTAGAGGTCCGCTCCTCAATCGACGTGATGCACATGACGAAGAACCTTTGCGTGAACCTGCTAGGCTTCTTGGGCGTGTATGGGAAGACAAAAGATACACCTGAGGCACGGGAGGACATGCAACGTTTGCACGAAAAAGACGGCATTGCCTCCGAAGCAGTATAAAGGTCCTGCCAGCTATGCTCTTACGAAAGAAGAGAAAGAAATCTTCTTTGAATGCCTGCTCAGTATGAAGGTCACGACTGGCTTCTCGTCGAATATAAAGGGAATAATAAATATGCCAGAGAAAAAGTTTCAGAACCTAAAGTCTCATGACTGCCACGTGATTATGACGCAACTGCTTTCGGTTGCATTGAGGGGGCTTCTACCGGAAAACGTCCGATTAGCCATTGTGAAGCTATGTGCATTCCTCAATGCAATTTCTCAGAAGGTGATCGATCCAGAAATCGTACCAAGGCCAAGGAGTGATGTGGCGCAATGTCTTGTCAGTTTCGAGCTGGTGTTCCCACCATCCTTCTTCAATATCATGACGCACGTCCTAGTTCATCTAGTCGACGAGATTGTCATCCTGGGGCCCGTATTTCTACACAATATGTTCCCCCTTTGAGAGGTTCATGGGAGTCCTAAAGAAATATGTTCGTAATCGCGCTAGGCCAGAAGGAAGCATCTCCATGGGCCATCAAACAGAGGATGTTATCGGGTTTTGTGTTGACTTCATTCCTGGCCTTAGCAAGATAGGTCTCCCTAAATCGCGGTATGAGGGGAGACTGACTGGAAAAGGTTCTCTTGGAAGAGACTCAATAATATGCAGGGACGGATATTCTTGGTCTCAAGCACACTACACAGTTCTACAGAACTCTACCTTGGTGACCCCGTATGTCGTTGAACACAAGAACAGTCTGCGCTCCAAACATCCGGAGCAGTGCGACGACTGGATTACATGTGAACACATCAGGACTTTCAACAGTTGGTTGGAAACACGTCTCAGAGGTGACAACACTATTTGTGATGAGTTGCACTTGTTGTCCAGGGGACCATCTTTGACTGTATTGACTTACAAAGGAGACGAGATAAATAAGAATACATTTTACACGATCGCCCAAGATCAAAAGAGCACCAACCAAAATAGCGGTGTCCGCTTTGATGCAGCAACCGAGAGCGGAAAGGATACATATTATGGTTACATAGTGGACATATGGGAACTTGACTACGGACCTAATTTTAAGGTCCCTTTGTTTAAGTGCAAATAGGTCAATCTGTTAGGCGGCGGGGTACAGGTAGACCCACAGTACGGAATGACAACAGTGGATCTGAAAAATCTTGGGTACACTGACGAACCATTCGTCCTAGCCAATGATGTGGCACAGGTTATCTATGTGAAGGACATGTCTACCAAATCGAGAAAAAGAAAAGATAAGGAAGCGAATACATCATACGATGAGCCAAAGCGCCATATAGTTCTTTCAGGAAAAAGGGACATCCTGGGAGTGGACGGCAAGACAGACATGTCTGAAGATTATGAAAATTTTCATGAAGTTCCTCCCTTCAATGTCAAGGCTGACCCAAGCATCCTGATAAACAATGAAGATTATCCATGGTTACGGCGCAATAAGCAAATGATACAAGCGAAGAAAAAGTGAAGACTTTCTTCCGCAACTATTATGATGATATCATGCCAAATTTGTAACAGACGAGTATGCTATGCCAACTTTTTCAGAGTTCATTTGAAAACTATGAATTTAGGTCAAATTTTCTCTATATGTGCATCTATGTTCAAATTTAAACTATTCAAATTTGAAAACTAATGGCACTAACAGAAAGTTTATATTTTTTCTAAAACTAATGGCACTAACAGAAAGTTTATAATTTTGCTGACCTAAAAGCAAAAAGAATTAAAAAATAAAGCAAAAAACAAAAGAAAATAAATAATACAGAAAACAAAAAAAACCGGAAAAAAATAAAAATAGCAACAATAAGTATTTTGTTGTAAGTAGAAACAAAATAAAATAAATAAAGCAACAAAGAAAACAAAAAAACTAAAAAAGTGTTTTCAAATTTGAAAACTAATGGCACTAACAGAAAGTTTATAATTTTTCTAAAACTAAAAGCAAAAAGAATTAAAAAATAAAGCAAAAAACCAAAGGAAATAAATAATGCAGAAAACAAAACAAAAAAACTGAAAAAAATAGGGCTCACCCCTATAATATTTGTTATGACTAACTAAAATTACCAAATTGAGTATAATGATAAAACACAGTAATATTAAATAGCAGGAAAAAGATTGACTCAAAAATCAATTTTTATAGTAAAGTTATTCATAAACTAGTGATTCACACAAATTTTAAAAAAAATTCAAATTTAAACTATTCAAATTTTAAAACTAATGGCACTAACAGAAAGTTTATAATTTTTGTGACCTAAAATAAAAAAGAAAACACTACAAAACTATAAGTATTTAGTTCTAAGTAGAAACAAAAAAAAACAAAAAAACAAAAAAAGTGCCACCTACTCGGCCCCCATGGCCTGAATACGACTAGAAACCCTACCATGGGCCAGGATTCAGGCCCGCGGGAGGCCCAGTAGGCTCACAGGTACAGATTGCAGTGTTAGGCCCGAAAGCCTGCTTTAGAGAGGAGCTCGAGAGGGAAGGCGCACTGCACCTTATAAACAGGTGCGCCTCCCTCTCAACTAGCGAGGTGGGACTAAATATTTGGGTTCGGGGCAGCACAGGCCTTTGATCCCGGTTGGTGCCACCAACCGGGACCAAAGGCCTCCCTTTAGCACGAACCAGGACCAATGATCTTGCTATATATACAGCACTTTACAGTTTTCGCCAAAATCAATCTGTTTCTTCTCGCCCCGACGCCTTCTGCTCCTCGTCGCCGTCGCCGCCGAGCCCTGCCCCGACGCCGTCAGGCTGGTCCACCTCGCCGTCGCCGCCACCGAGCCACTGCCCCGACACCGTCGCCGCGCCCGCCGCCCCTGCCGGCCCCGACACCATCGCCGTCGCCGCGCGCGCGGCCCCTACCCCGACCCAACCGCCGTCGCAACGCGCGCCACCCGTTCCCCGACCCCGTCGTCGTCGCCGCGCGCGCCGCCCCTTCCCCGACCACGTCGCCGTCGCCGCGCGCGCCGCCCCTTCCCCAACCCCGTCGTCGTCGCCCCGACCACACGCCGCCACCTTCGGTCCGGCCGCCGGCGCCCTTTCCTATTATTTTTTTCATTATTATAAAAACGTGCATATATGTATATGTTCTCTGTGTATATATATTCATATATGCAAAAGTTAGATTTTAGAAAAACTTTATATATGCAAAAGTTTATATATGCAAAAATTTATACATATATGCAACTATATATGTATTTTATATATGCAAAAATTTATATATCTAGCTAGGAAGAAGGAAGAAAGGAAGAAGAAGAAAAACTTATATGTGAGAAATGTATGTATGTATGTATATATGAGAAATGTATGTATGTATAGATGTATGTATGTGGATACATGAGGGGGGTCGATATACCCCCTCTCCGATAGCTTTTTTGTGCATTTTAGGTTAGTGTATATATATGTTGATGTATATATGCAAAAGATAGATTTTTAGAAAAAATACTATTTTTTCTGTTGATGATATGATGATGTTTTTTTCATATATGCATTTTTTCATATATGTATTAATTTTTTTAAGTTGTTAGTAGATATCGATTTTAGGTTAGTGCATTTTATCATTGATTTTAGGTTAGTTGATCGATTTAGTGCATTTTATGTTTGTTGCATTTTAGGTTAGTGCATTTTATGTTAGTGGAGAGGAAAAAGTAAAATAAGGAAAAGGAAAATAAGTAGAGAAAGAAGGAGAAGAAGAAGGAGAAGACGAGGAGAGGAAGAAGAGGAAGAAGAAGTAAAAAAGAGGAGAAGAAGGAATCCCAAAGTTCAGCAAGAGCCTTCCGAATATCGCTATTTGGAAGGCCTTTGCTGAATTCGTACTAAAAGGCGGATTATCCTATCCGGGACTCCATTCCAGAACAACTTTGCAGAACTTCGTACCAACATGTCCTGGTTACTTCCGGCTAATGATGAAGGCATGGATTTCTTCAATACTTTGACACTAGGAAACCTCTCCCGAACCCTCGGCGATCCTCTCGAACATGAGAGGAAGAAGAGGATAAAAAAGAAGAGGAAGAAAAAAAAAGAAGAGAAGAAAGAATAGAGGAGTTCTTCTCCTCTATTCTTTCTTCTCCTCTTTTTTTTCTTCTTCTTCCTCTTTTTTTATCGGGAACGAGGGTCGTCAAGGGACATAGATGTAGTGTCGTTGTTGTCGATATATACCCCCTCCCGATAGCTTACTATGATTAGGTAGCTAGTTCTATGTTTGGCACTAATATATCCATCTGTCATGTTTGAATAATAATTGCCATGTTGTAAATATTTGTAGAAACTATGGACACCGCCCTAGACGAAGCAAAAGAAGCGTTGTTGAGGGACATAATCGCAGAAGGAAGTGATGCCGTCTCGTTGTTTCTCAACGACACCAATGGTCTGGAAGGAGAGGGTGAAGAAGTTGGCTACGGTGACCTAATGCCGGTGCAAGAAGAAGAACATGAGGACGGCTCCGGTGACCCAATGCCGGTGCAAGAAGGAGACCGTGATGACGGCTCCGGTGACCGAACCGAGTCCGGCCAGGTATATATATTAGTTAAGCCTGTGCTGACTAGCTGATTGATGCATTCATTTTTTTGGTATGTACACATATTAATTAAGTCTTTGTTCTTTTTTCTAGCCCTCGGATCGAGCACAACTTCGGTAAAGAGATGAGGCCCGAAGAAAAAGTTGAGCTCGGATGAAAAGTTTGAGATCATAGCAATCGCGCCCGACGGCCAACCGATTGAACCCATCCGAACAAAGAACGCATTTGTTGCTCAGTGCGGGGTTCTGGTTAGGGACAAGATCCCGATAAGCATCCAGCAATGGTTTAAGCCGGCTACAGAAGACCCTGAGGTGTCTTATGTCAATGATATGCAGAAAAATGATCTTTGGACTGAGCTGAAGTCAAATTTCACCCTACCGCCAGAGGATAATCCAGAGAACCCAGTTAAAGAGAAATTAATCAAGTCTTTTGCTCTTAATAGGATGGCAGAACTATTCAGGAGGTGGAAGAAAGAGCTGAATAAGTTTGTCGAAAATAATGAGACACCAGAATTCAAGGGCAGATATGAGAAGATCAGAGATCACTGGCCCGCATTTGTGGCCCACAAGACATCGGAAAAGAGTAAGAAGATGTCGGCGACAAACAAGCAAAATGCTGCGAAGAAGAAGCTTCACCATCGCACGGGGTCAGGTGGCTACCTCGTAGCCCAGCCTAAGTGGTCCAAGACTGAGAATGATCTGGTTGATAAAGGGATCGAACCAGAGACAATTAACTGGCCAGACCGTTGCCGGACTTGGTTCTTCGGGGCTGGCGAAACCTTGGACCCTGTAACAGGGAAGTGCATTTGGACGAACGATCAAATGGACATACCAGTCAGGAAGCTTAAGCAGTATATCGAAGCAGTGTAGGAAGGGACGTTCTTTCCAGACAGAGAGAACGACGAGCTCACAATGGCCCTCGGGAATCCTAAGCACCCTAGACGGACACGAGGCACGCCAGGCTCCATTCCATGGAAGGTTGGGTTTCCGGACGCAGGCGGTTACAAATCCCATGAGAGGAGGAAAAAAGTGCAGCAGACCCAAATGCAGGCGTTGCAAGCAAGGGTAGATGCGATAGAGGAACGAGAAGCAAATCGCAGCAAATGTATTGCCGAAGCCTCCCCCGAAGCTACCCCGCCATCTCAGCGCAGAAGCAGCGTGGCTTCCACCGAGCTGCTTCAGACGGAGCATGCCTTGACGGCTCCTTCCAGCTATCCCGTGGATGCTATCACGGAGTCTCAAAATTGCCACCTTATGACGCAATGGATGAATTTGAAGGTCAAGGCGGCTGCTGGCTCTGTTTATCCTACCGAACCCGGCGCAACTTTTCACTGTCGGCCGATTCCAGAAGGATATGCTAGGGTGATGGTGGATGAAATAACAGAGGGATTTGAGGACCTCCAGCTTGACCACCCTACCGGTGAAGGGGAGACTCGGCTGGGGTATGCTCTGAAGACTCCATGCCTATGGCGGAAGGAGCTCATCAACCTTCCGAACTGGACGCCTCCGCCTCCTCCTCCTCCTCCGGCGAGTCAGGGCACTCCGCCTCCTCCACCGCCTCCTCCTCCGGCGAGTGACGATCAGGGCCCTCGGCCGGCTCCTTCTCCGGCGTGTGGCGGCACTCCGCCTCCTTCTCCGCCTGCGCCGACGCGCCCGAGCAGCCAGCCTCCTCCTTCTCTGCCTCGTCAGCAAGGGCGGAAGAGACCTGCCGCCGCTCGAGCTACTCCGGCGCGTCGTAGTCCTTCTCCTCCGCCTCGTAAGCAAGTAAAGAAGACAACCGCTCCGTCTGCTCGGTCGGCGTCTAGCAGTACAACCAGAGGCGGGAGGACATACAGATTCGGTCCTTCTTTAAAGACTCCAGAGAAGTTACCATACAGAGGACCCCGGAGAAGAACGCGAAGATCGCGCGAACCGAAGTGGAAGACTGGTTTCAAGGGTTAAAAGCAAATAGACATCCACCTCCGGAGGAGAAGGTAGATCCGGTGAAAGTGAAGCGCACTCTGGCTGCCCTGGCAAAACCACCCAAGTCTCTGCCGAAAGGCAACTATGAGCGCATTATTGCAAAGACATGGGCCGAAGTGGAGCGGT
The DNA here is from genome assembly GCF_018294505.1 of Triticum aestivum. Classification (NCBI taxonomy): domain Eukaryota; kingdom Viridiplantae; phylum Streptophyta; class Magnoliopsida; order Poales; family Poaceae; genus Triticum; species Triticum aestivum. Next base: position 633,624,574 of record NC_057806.1, read on the forward strand.
CGGGAAGTACAGTCAGTGATCAAAGGCTGAAAGAACGACGAGCAGCTGGGAAACAAATTTCCCAGCTCGGCGAACAAGCGAAGCAATCGTGCCCCCCCTCAAGGTGCCTAGCGACATTGTCGATCCGAGGATGGTTCCCGGTTATGGCAATGTTGACGATTACCTGCCCTACGATGTACATTATGATCCCATGGAGGTGCAGATACACAGATACGAGTACGGGAAGCCTCTCGTCAAAGATGAAAAATCTTTAACAACGATGATGCGAAGATTACATGATTGGTACTTGAAAATCTGCAGAGAGTCTGGGGGAGGAGTACTTTGTATGCGAGAGTTAAACCAGAGCATGACCTCGTTGGAATTGAACCGTTGCCTATTCCATTTGAGGAGTTCTCTCAGTTTTTCAATCAATTGGCCCTAATAAAACAACGATCACCTGCTACTGTCTGTAAGTACTACTACTTCTGTCATTAAGTCTCTCTATATAGCTCATCTCTTTCATTGCATGTATTTATAATTATCCTCACTATATTATGCAGAATGAAGATCGCCGAATTGAAGAAAAGACAAATCGGTGATATTGGGTTCGTTAACACATATCTCATAGATGCAACTGAGGTTGAACATCATCCCGGAGATACCGAGGCCAACTTGCTACGATCATTCAAACAAATGAAAACAAAGATATAATACTCTTTCCTTACAACTTCAAGTGAGTGTTACTATCTTGTGCATATTCGGTTTTCCTTATATATTAGTCCAGGTTATATAATGTAATTGATGAGTTATGCATGCGTGTGCAGTTTCCACTATATTCTCCTAGAGATTAGGCTTGAGCAGGGAGTAGTAACCGTCTTGGACTCTAAACAAAAAGATTCCCAGGAGTATGCGGACATGACTGAAATCCTCAAGAAGTAAGTTAAATCGATCATTATCCACCATATCAGCAACTTTGTTCATTTCCTGATATCAAGTAATTGTTTTCTTTGTCCGGTAGGGTTTGGAGAAAATTCATCAGAAAAGTTTCGGGACTGTCGAAGGAGCTGGAATTTAGACACCCGAAAGTAAGTACTATAGTAGCATGTTCCGCGCATCTCCTAGTGATTCGAGCGCTAGTTTCATCAATACCATTTAGCATTCTTGCTTATCAGTTTGATTGACCTCTATTTCTTGTAAAGTGGTTGTGGCAGGAACAAGGGAATGATTTCTGTGGATACTACGTCTGCGAGTCCATCCGCCACACGACCTGTGAGCGGGGCGGGTACTCTGACGAACAATATGAAGTACGTAAATAACAACATTCATAATTTTATTTTATTACCATCATTTGTATTGAGTTTCATTCATTCATATATATATGTATTGACCCCCTTCTTCAAATTAGATGTTTCGGAAGCGGGATGAACTCCTAGCACCAGCTCGCATGCGAGCAATTCAAGAGGAATTGGCGGCATTCTTTTTTGACCAAGTGATCGCTGAAGACGGAGAATACTATGTGGACCATGAGTCCGTATGATTATATTTGTAAGAGATAATTATTGTATATATGTAGCCGGTAGTGTCGGATAGATATACGAGAACTTGTTGTTCGACCAATCTCTCGGAGAAGGAGAGGTGGTCGATATCACTTCTCTCCGTATGCATATATGTTCATAACAATCTTCTGTTTCCTTCGTTTGCTTACTAGCTAACTAGCGTGTCTAGTCCTCTCTATACGTATGTATAGTACGTAGCGTCGACCAAGCACGGACGTAAGAGAGGACACTTCTCTCTATTAATTATAGCTAGTTAACACAATATATGAAACACCTAAATTAACCCCTCAAAACCCCCAACCCCTCCCCTCTCAAAAAAAACAAAAACCCCAGGCACAGAAATGCTGACGCGTGGATGCCTATTGGTCCCGGTTGGTACCACCAACCGGGACCAAAGGGTCTCCTGCTTGGGCTCTGCGCACTGCCCACGTGGAGGCCCATCAGTCCCGGTTCTGGATTAAACCGGGACTAAAGGGTTGGGGCATTAATACCGACACTTTAGTTCCGGTTCAGTAACCGGGACTAAAGACCCTTACGAACCGGGACTATAAGCCCTTTTTCTACCGGTGCAAGTAGCTACTACAGACGAGTTATTCAAGGTCTGATGCTGCCGGCGCCTCGGTAGTCGATCAGCGTGTCTCAGTGTGCGAAGCAGTCAAAACGGACACCGCCGCAGGGACCACGTCGACCGCTGGCGCTGACCCTGATGCCGCCGGTTTGAACTACGTGTCTGCTGACAACACCCGTGTCATTGCTACCTAGGACCCTGCCCTAGCTGCCAACCACGACTGGGAAGCCCCAGAGGTTTCTCATGCCTCCCACGCTCGCGAACAGGTTTCTTCTCGTCTGTCACGTCCGCTTCCCCTACATCAGCGCCGTTCTCTGTGGCGGCAGTGGCTGGAATCGAGGCCTGCGGCGCATCCCCAGCGGGGCACGGTCCTGGTCATCGCTAGCATGTGGCAAATCAGGAAAAAGGCAGCAGTCCCGGAACACTTCTCGGCCAAGGCGTCGCTCTAGTCTAGCAAGCCAGCTACAGATGTCGAGTCTACCCGCTCTATCCTGTGTTATGCGCCTCTGATCGTTGCTACTGATGCATTTGCGGTGTATGGAGTTTGCAGTTTAAATAAGCCGAGAAGGAGGAGAGGAGGAGTATGCACGGTGCCACGGAGAGGCGGCAGGCAAGGGTGTAAATGAGGCGAAGGCGAGAGCGAGGTGGGGGCGCAGTGAATGTTCCTCAAATCAACAGGAAAAAAAGAGAGGATGATACATGTGCCCGCATATGAAGCAGGATGCACCACACGTACAGTGCGTATGGGCAACAGCACAACACAAGTCAGCTAACCCGACCCAAGTACTCCCTCCGTTCCTAAATATTTGTTTTTCTAGACATTTCGAATGACTACTACATACGGATGTATGTAGACATATTTTAGAGTGTAGATTCACTCATTTTGCTTCGTATGTAGTCACTTGTTGAAATGCTTAAAAATATTACAGGTAAACCCGGGCAAACGTCGGGCCGGGCCGGGTTTCGGGCCGGGCTTATAAAAGCCCGACCTTCATTTCCCAAGCCTGAGCCCGGCCCGAAGCCCGAAATACTCCCTGTTTTCAAGCCCGAGCCCGGCCCGAAGTCAAGCCCGAAGCCCGAAAGCCCGGCCCGAACGCTGTTTTTTAGTGTACGCACGTGCAAGCCCGGCCCGAAGTCCGAAAGCCCGGCCTGTAATACATAAAAAATGAAGCCGAACTATCTTCCGGGCTGCAAAACTAGGCCCGAGCCCGGCCCGAACTATCTTCCGGGCTGCAAAACTAGGCCCGAGCCCGGCCCGAACGTCAAGCCCGGCCCGGCCCGGCCCGGGTTTTTCGGGCCGGGTCGTCGGGCCGGGCTGCCCATGCCCGGGTTTAATTACAGGTGTGTCCGCGGGCGATCAATCTATCTTAGTCCGCGAAGCAGTCGAAACGGACACTGCCGCAGCCAGCCAGCCACGGACGACGTCGACCGCGCAAACGCTCCCTGTGCCGCCGCTGATGCTGCAGATTCATACGATGTGCCTGCTGAAACCACCCGCATCGTTGTTGCGTAGGGCCCCCACCCTAGCTGCCACCCACGGCTGGGAAGCTCCAGAGGTTCCCCATGCCTCCCACGTCCGCTCCCCCTACACCGGCGCTGTTCACTGCCGTGGCAGTGGCTGGAATCGGGGTCTCAACACACCCCCAGCATGCATGGTCCTGGTCATCGCTAGGACGTGGCAAAGCTGGAATCGGTACAACCCACCTCGTAATACGTATAAAGGGCAATATGGATATTTCACACTTTGTATCTACTTTTTGTAGTAAAATATACGCAGGGCAGCTTACTTGGGCCGGCCCATTTGCGGCGGCATGCGATGGAAAACCACTGCAACAGCGTGCCTTTGGTAGAGTATATAAAGATAGGCACATTAAGTGAGTGACGGGCTGGGAATTTTAAAAAGATTTTACGAACACTTTGTGAACTGGTCATTTTTTTCATAATTTCTTTTTATTTATTTTCCTTTTCCTGTTACGTTTTTTCTTTCTTTTTCAAAAAATGGTCACGCTTTCAAAATGTTGCCCAAAATTTCAACTGCATAAATTAAAAAATATTTGCATTTTTAAAATTGTAAGGTAATTTCAAAAAATGTTTATTCTTTAATTTTTTCAGAATTTCAAAATGCGAATAATTTTTTGGACAGCACAAGCAAAATTGTGAAAACATACATTTTCTCAGAGCACGGACAAAAAATTAAATTCCAAAACATTTTTCAAAAATGAGACTAAATATATGATATAAAAAGTGTTCTCAATTTTCCGGAACATTTTTTTTATTTGTGAACAATTTTTTGTGAAAATGAGAAATTTTTTAAATTCCAAACAAATTTCAACAATCGCTTGACAGGACCGATGTCTTCGCTTAGTTGGGTAAGGCCTAAGATTTTCTTTTCTGTTCCATTTTTCATTTTTCTCATTTTTTGTTAATTTATCCTTTTCCCTTTTAAAACTTTATTATTTTTTTGAAACCTGTACAAAAATTTAAATACCAAACAGTAGTTTTAAGTAACTCTTTTAAATCATGATTTTAATTCTTTTTTCATTTAAATATTTATTAAATGATTTTAAAAAGCATTTTTTGTTTTCAATTCTATCATTTTCTACTTATTAGTTATGTTAGAAACTTAAAATGACAATTTTAAGTACCTATATAAATTATGATTTTAAATACATTGTTCCTTCAAACCTGGCATGGATGACTACTCGGACATGCTACGTTGAGCATGGTGTTTTTTTTGGACATTCTTGAAATGACCCCAACAATTGCTAGCATGTGGCATGCCTATACCTGGCCATGGACCGCCCAGCCCGGATGGCTCGACCCGACCTGGCCCGAAAATCATAGGCCAGGCTGAGCCCGAGTGTGCCATCGGGCCGGGCCCGGGCCTGGAAAATGAGCCTGACAAGTAGATTGGGCTAGGATCGGGCCTGCAAAAAATGCAATTTTAACTGTAGCCGGGCTGACAGGGCCGTGTCGGGCTTCCTCGGGCTCGGGCCGGGCTCAGGCCCGGTAAGAAAATGCAGAAAAAGGGCTGAACGTGTCACAACTTGCATACGGTGTCGAAAATTGTTCAAGTTGGCATGAATGCCTATGAGGGGCATGCCACCTGGTGGCAAAAGTTAAGATCATTTCAAGGATGTACAAAAATAGACCATATTGAACGAAGTATGTTCCGGGGGCCATGAGGCTCCGTCTTGGAGCATGTTATTCCTCGACATCCTTGAAATTACTCCAATTTTTTTAAGGACCTCGTATGACCAGTTCAAGGCATCATGAAAAGTTGTTTGGGATTTCGACAAGTTTTGCATTTTCTGGAGTTTTCTCGGTGGAAAAAAATGACAATTAATGACAGAACATGTCGCAACGTGTATACGGTGTCGAAAATCATTCAGACTAGGTATGGATGCCTAACATGGGCATGCCCACTTGTTTGCAGAAGTTGGGGGCAGTCTTGATATTTCCAAAAAATACCATGTTCAATGGAGAGTGTTCGGATAGGTCAGAAGGATATGTTTGGGAGCACCTCATTTCTCGATATCCCTTAAATTGCCTCATTTTTCATGACCTTGTATGACCATTTCAAGGCACCATGCCAAATTGTTTGGGGTTTCGCCCAATTTTGAATTTTTTGAAGTTTTCTTGGTTAAGAAGGCCGATAAAATGACCGGATGTGTCACTACTTGCATATGGTGTCGAAAATCGTCCAAACCAGGCATGTGCCTACCATGGGCATGCCTACCTTCTTGCAAAAGTGGGGTTCATTTAAGGATGTCCAAAAATAGACTATGTTCAACGCAGACTGTTCGAATAGGCCAGAAGGGTCCGTTGAAAGCTCGTTGTTTTTCGATACCCTCAATATATTCCACCAGCTTCTATGATCAATTCAAGGCAATATGCCAAGTTGTTTAGATTTTTGAGAAGTTTTGCATTTTCTAAAGTTTTCTCGGTAAAAATAGGCCGATAAATGGTCAGACGTGTCGCAACATGTAAACGATATCAGAAGTCATTCAAACCTGACATGATGCCTCATATGTCCATGCCAAGCTCTTACAAGACGCTGGGATCATTTATCCATAGCCTAAAACATACTCCCTCCGTCCCATAATGTAAGATGTTTTTTAACACTACACTAGTGTCAAGAAACGTCTTATATATGGGACGGAGGGAGTACAAGTTAGATGCGTATATTTGTAATTCCCATCATTGTCACTCAACATAAAAAAATTTATTTTTTCCAAACAATTTCCTGAAATTTGTCAACAATTTTGGAATTTCAAAGTGTGTATGGAAATTTTACTAACTTGAACACTTTCTTTTCCAATTTGAAAAAATGTTTGTGTTTTTGTTTTCCAATAATGCCCACCAATTTGAAAAAGTGTTTACATTTTTTTAAATGTTTGGAAATTCAAAAACTGACATGTTTTCAACAAAATGTACACAAATTTGATAAATTATTCGTCTTTTTGAAAAAATGTCTGCAGTTTCAGAAAATGTTTACAATTCTGAAAAACTGTTCTCCAGATTTGAAAAATATTCACAAAATCAAAGTATTTTTCATAAAAAAAGTTCAGAAATTTGAAATAAAAGATCACGTTTCCAAAAGAAGTTCAAGTTTTGAAAAAGGTTTCATATTTTTAAAAATATTCCAAAAGATGAAAAAACACATTAAGCTATAAAAGACGCTTTAGCTAGAATGTCCGGTCCGGCTGTACAGTACCATTTTTGATCTGCTACAGTATTTCTAATAAAAAACATCTACAGTACGTCCACTCTAGGTGATAAATAAATGCGCTACATAATTGTAACTAAACGGTGATGGTTCTGGTTGCTGTTACCAATTTCACAAAGCGGGAGGTCGTGTATTCGACGTCTAATAGTAGCACTACTTTTTTGGTTATTTGGATTTTCGATATATTAATGGGCCGGGCCAAGGCGGACTTAGAACATGATAGATTTTTAGTTATTTGGATTTTTGATATATTAATGGGCAGGCTCAAGGCGGACTCAGAACATGATAGATTTTTACGACGTATTTTCTGGAAAGACCATCCTACCCATTATTATGAAGGGGTATGAACAGATCTCGTCCATTGATGTGTTCAGAGGGGGTTGTATCAAAGAAGAAGTGTTAAATCTCGGTGGAGCCCAATGTTACTCATATTGCACATGAACTCAGAGAGCAGACCATGTGCTAATGCTAGGCTGTCTACGTAGTGAAAAGAAAGTTGATGGAAGGTGCTCTCAAGCTGACAGATATGAAGGATTAATTGTCTTGCAACCTGTATCAAGTATCAACAGTTTGAGATTCGAGACTCTTTGTTTGATTTGCTGCGTTTGGACCGCACAATGAACAACACATTTAGATGTTCTCCTACTTGTAAAGTTGTAATGCATCTGAACTCCTATAATGTTGTAACTATATGCCTACACAAATTATTTTATCTTTGATTCGCAGCTAATGGTTGAGTCACTAATACCATCACTCGTGAAATCGATTTAACCAGCTACCTTAATTTGTGTAAACAAGATTTCCAAAAGGCCGATTTCAATTCCAATAACTTAGTTTTCTTACGAGACGGGTCACCCATCTCATCGACTAATATAATTGTAAATGCCGGCCTCGATCAGTTTGATGTGTATGTGTCGCGGAAAGGAAGCTGATGAAAGGTGCTCTCCGCTTGAATGATATCAAGGATTTCGTATCCCGCGACCTGCAACCAATGGTGGAGGAAGATATGATCCTGGGAGATGAGCACGCTGGGAGGTGTTATGTTGTTGCGATTCCAAACTCTTTGTTTAATTAGTTGCTCATAGATAAGATAAAAACGCACAAGATCACCTCGCAAGAGGCGAGCCACTGAGGCGTTCCAAGTCTCCAACCCGTAGTGTCTGTGAAATTCGGCCGATCCGTAAACATGATGCTAACGATCCTTAATCATGGACTAGTACCGTGCCAGGTCAAACCGTCAAACCAAGTCAATGTTCTTATGCACGCACTTGCATGAATGCACAACACCACAGATATGTATGTGCACGAAATTCATTCTTGAGCCTGCATCTGACCCAACACGTCCCAACCATTAACGCAGTTCATGGTGTGACGCCGCGAGCGCCTCCGACGCTATACCCTGCGGCGAGCCTGCCGAGCGGGGCGCCGCCACTGCAAATCCATCGCAACGGGATACCACCGGCGCCACCAATACGGCCGAGTCCTGCGATGCTCTCGACGCCTCCCCCGACGTAGCCGGGTGGGCTTGTAGCACCAGTGAAAACGACCACGCCGTTGTTGCCGAAGCCCCCGCAGCAGCCGCCGCCCACGGCAGGGAGGCCGGATAGGTTCCCCATACCTCCCGAGCCCACGAAGAGGTTCTTCTCGTCCTTCGCGCCTGCCACGTTGGTGTTTTTCTCAAAGGTGGCATCGGCATGCCTGGCAGGAGAAGGGATGCGATAGTGCGAGAGCATTTCTTGGCCGCGCCTATATTCTACTCCCTCTCTTGTGTGTTGTGCGCGTGCTACTACTATACTTGTGGTGTGGTGGAGTTTGCGGTTTAAATAGCTGCGGAGAAGTGCATACGAAGGAGAGTCAGGGGGATTGTAGGTGTAAATGAGGCCAGTACGTACGAGTGCAGCACCACTGCTCACCCTGTAATGAATGATTTTGTCTAGGAATCAAAGAGGAGTAAATTTTGTAGGAGTAGATGTGGACGAGACCTGTTGCCAGTGCAAATGAGGCCCGGTAGGTTCCTTAAGAATGTTGCTAGGAGATGAAGACCGGGCTTCTAAATGTGCCCAACCATTTTAGGATCTCAGAGGTGCCCAACTATTTTTTGGTGCCAGTTGTTGTCAGGCGCATGCCCAAGCGTATGTTGGTTTTTTAGAGAGGTGTTTTCTAGCCGTCCAACTGCACCACCATTTCTTATTACTGCATATATACATCCCTGCTGATCATTGGCAAACTGTGGAAACAAGAGAGAAAAGTCGGGGCAAGTTGAGCAAGGCTTTTTCTCCCTTGAACAACTATACTTGCAACATGAGCTTATTAACCAACATGGAATTGTGTCCCCGCAGAAACAAGAGTGCCATGGAATTATGTGCCCGCAAAAAAAAAGTACCATCGAAATTGTGGACGATGTAGATTGTTGGATCAAATGGCAGAGTTAAGAATGAACGTAAGATTAATGTAAGGTACATTAGGCGATTCAGTTGGGACTATTTTGAAATTTTAGTCACTCATCTCCCTACTTTACAATACTATTGATTCAAATTACACAAATGTTGTTGGACCAACGCTCACATTGACCGAAATTTTCTTAGAAAAGTAAACCCTTCAAGCCACCTTGGCCCCGGTATTTTATTTGTTGAGAAACAAAAAAAACCTTGAGTCCAAGATCTGCACCTAGCTAGTTAGATACTTAGATCAGAGCTTGAACAATTCAACTTCAGATCCAAACGTTAGTTGGAAGATAAATTGTACAAATCTTTTTACTTGATACATTGTACACAATGAGGTAAAAAGGTAGCATTTGAGAAAACAAAATGAAATAGTAACATTTGAGAAATAGACCCAAACATCACACCAACTGAGAGGTTTCAACGAATTATGGTGACTTCCAACTTTCGTTTTACTCCTGATTTTAATCTAGCCAACTTCAAATAATTATCACCATTCTTATAAAAGACGAATCCGAGGACGTGGGCATAGCCCAGTGGTTGGGGGCGCATGATTGTAAACCTAACGACCAGAGTTCGATCCACGTCGGGGACGAATTTCTGGAATTCTCATGAGGGATGCTTCTTCTATATCAATAAATCCGTGGGTGCTAGTGCCCATGGAGTTTCATTTTTTTTTATAAAAGACGAATCCAAAGTACTTTGGGTTTGACCAAGGATAAAACCTATGTTTTCTTACGATATTGTGAAAATATGTTCCATGAAAAGAAACATCGTATAATGCCATTTTCACCTATGTTCCAAATTTTATTGTATCTTCATCCATTTAATTCAAAATACTTGACATTCTTACCTTGATTAGTTCGACTTCTAATGTTTGGTCACTATGTAGATTGGTTGCATTTAGTTGGCATTGCTAGATTTTTGTAAATGTGTTACTATTAAATTACACTCACTAAGCTTTCTTGTAGGTGTAGTGCTAGGAAACAAATATATATCTAAATTAAAGTTTAACTATATGCATAGACCAAGCATGGTGAAAATGGTTATTAATTTGAGCGTTCTCGTGGGGACCATGTAACTACTTATCACGTGTTAGAAATATTTCGTGTGCTTAATCACACCCAAGGTTTTCTGTATCCCGCTATGTACGGTAGTTTTTTTTATCCTACCATGACAATCGATAAAAATCTACGGTTATCCTACTCTATCCGTATCTTACTTGTATCATTATACATATCGTGGAAACACTCGTATCCCGATACAAGGTCGAGCAATGTTGGCTTGGAGTTGCAACGTGATTTGGATAATTATGTAGCACACCCTTCCGTTAGTACAGTGTTGTAGGAGTAAAACAAAGGAGTTTCTCCATGAAAGCAACGAGTCAGATATCCATTTGTGTCCATGGACTTTGAAGTAGACATGTGTAAATATGTTGTTTTATGGGTTCACAATTGGTTACACTATGTCACACATTGGATATCATGTTATAATCCATAGAAATGCAGTGGTTACACGGTCGGTTTCTGTGGAGGACATATATCTCAAAATTTAAATTTAGATGCATCGGAAATATTCATATTTTGATACGTAAATATTACATATACAGAAGAATTTTAATAGTATTATGATAGTAGGATATGATTATATGATCTAATATTACTAACAAAAGAGATACTACCTAATGTCCCGATACCGCAAACCTCGATCATGGCCACATGGGTGCCCAAATTATTTTAAGAGAACAAAGTACATATAAGTAGGAACATGGCCATATGTACCTTGATTTTAGTACATCAACAACATAGCCGTTTTCAACTAAAATTATCATAGTTGCTCCTGAATGAACATTGATTGAGATGTTGTTGTCTAATCAACCTATACAATTAGTCCATAAGTGTGGAGATATCTAAGGGTTGGATAATTTTTTTATCATAGCCAAGGATCCGTAGGGTGTCTTTGGTTCGCATGATTTTAAATGCTTAGTTGTAGTCTTTCAAGACTATGCTTCCTTTGTCCTAGCAAATGAATACCGGGCTTGTAAATTTTGGACTTGAGCGACTCAAAGCGCGGCTTTAAAAAGACCCACTTCCCAAGCATATGATCTCTCCAGAGTTTCTCTATATAACTGTTGAAATGCACCAACGTTCCTTTTCACTTCATCTATAGCTCTACATAGGTTAGTCACTGGCGAGCTGATATGCCCACAAGAGAGAAAGTTGGGTGAAAAATTTAGCAAAGGCTTTTTCCCTGAACAAATGTACTTGCGACATGTGCCTCTTAAGTACCATGGAATGTGTACCTACAAAAAGGGTACCGTGCATTTGTGGGCAATATAAATGAATGGACCGTGTAACAGAAATTTCGAGTGAACACCAGATGAACCCAAGGTGCAAAACTTAAGGGAGCGGCTAAGTCCTAGCGGACTGAGAATTACTTAATTTGCAGTCGATGAATCAGCCGCTCGTGTCCTGCTTCACATGCGAATGCCTAATGGGCAGAAATAATCGTTGTTTACACGTGCTTTACGAAACCTTCCAATTAATTTTCTACCCCTGAATTTCACGGGGGTGAGGACCAACCCTCTCCCTATCTTCCAATCATGTTGATCCACAACGGTAGTGACGACGCCAGCTGGAATAATATATGGGTCGTTGGTAGTTTTTGGGATAATAATATTTTTAGGTTGTTTTCCCTGCTTCTTAGAGCATCTACAACCGGCATCTTCAAATCATTCTGAAGCGTCCACGGACACACCTGATCAGTGACTGGACAGGAGAGAAGTAAAAAAAAAAAAGAGGATCCAATCGGATCCCTTATATCATTTCTATATTCCCGTGTTGTCCGCGTACCTTTGTATTAAGGAAAAATATAGGGAGGATATGAGGGCCCGCGGATGAGCCCGGACGCGCCCGGTCAGTCCGCCACGTAGGACATGACCCCATCCGGACCACCTTTTTCTCTTTCTTTATTCATTATTTTCTTTTTCTCTCTTCATCTTCACCAAGCAAGTACAAGTGATCGGACATATGATGAAAAAAATGAGAAATATGATTGCGCGGACGGATAAAGAAAGGGCTCAAAATGGACACGCCGGATCACTGATCGATTGCGCCCGCGGATGTTTGGCGGGTCAAATTAGAGGTACACGGCTGTAGATGTTCTTGCACACATCTGACGGATGTATAGAGAATGGCATCTTTTTTCTATGTGTAACATACTTTTTGTCAGTTCAATCACATGACGTCCATTTCATGGTAGATTTTGGGGATACTATTGAGACAATGGTCCAATTTGGACGAGCGCAAGTTTTTATTTAGGACAACGCTAACGCCCATTCGTCGAAACCCATCCACATGCCCTATAACACACAGACCGTGCTACGTTACCGCATGCATGCATGTGGTAATCTTTTTGGATGTTCAGTTTTTAAAATGTTTTATCTCTTAAATAAAAAAATCAATTGAAGACCCGTTTTCACAATTAAATCCCTCGTGACGAGATCTTCGAAACTAGATCTCATATCAATATATTTTGACGATTTTTTTGGTTGAAAGTTGCCATGTCTATTGCACATGAATTGCTATAGTGTTTATACTGAAGTTGCCATGATGTGTTTTAGCTATTTTCTTCTACATTTAAAAGTAAATTTTGACATTTATAAAACAAAGAATTAAGAAACTAGACTTGTCATGAACCATAAACTAAAATTGCCATGATACATGCACTTAATATTGCCATAGTTAATACAAAAAATAATTTTCATAGTCAAAGTACTGGAGTTGCCATCATCGGAATATTAAAATTTCCATGCTCTACAAACTGAAATTGCCACATGGCAACTTTAGTTTAAACACTATGACAACTACAGTGTAAACACCATGGCAACTTTTGGGGAAAAAAACTCCGTCGAAACATATCAACATGGGGTCTAGTTTTGAAGAACTCGTCGAGACAGATTTAATGGTGAAAACGGATTTTTAATTTGATTTTTTAATTAGGAGATAAAACATTTTTAAGCCGAAAACCAAAAAAATTCCTGCTGATGTCATATGTTCACATGTGGCAAATGAGTGGTAAAAAAGATGTGTAGGCGATGTGCAAGATGACATACGTATGGGCATTAGTTTTTCCCTTTATTTATCTATTGTTAGCCGACTTGTTTAGTATTGTGCTTGATTTGGTTTGATATATTGTTGAATACTCAATAAATTACAAGGGGTCTGGTTAGAACACACTCGACTGAGACTCAACGATGGTCGAGTAGCGTCAGTGTAGTTGTGTTGCTATGAGTGGCATTGCTGAATGCTGGAAACAACAACGAAAAATGTTGCGACAGTTTTGCAAGCAACGACAGCATTTTTTTTGAGACAAGCAAGCAACGACAGCTAACGCTGCAACCTGTGTGCAGGGGTGGAGCTACATTGCTGGGCCAGGGTCAATTGACCCAATGACCTTCGCTCAAACCCAGTTGCATAGTACAACCCATGAGGAAAAATAACACAATTAAAATAATGGGCCCTAGTGGAAAAACAGCAAGGCCCAAATCTGACGTTCAATATGGCCGCATGCAGCCCAAATATCACCCAGGCCCAATGGCATTTCCGAACATTTTTATGTAATTATGAACATTTGTAAAATCCATCAATATTTTGTACAAATTCGTGAACATTGTTTTAAAGTTGTTAACATCTTAAAATTTGCTAACATTATATCTTAGAATCTCAAACTATATTTTTCAAAACTTAAACATTTTGTTTAAACTCGTGAACATTGTTCTAAACTAGTGAACATTTTTAATTTAGAAAATAAATTAGGAACATTTTTAAAAATTTATGAAGTTTTTTGTGCGATTTTTTTATAATGCGTGAACATTAATTTGCATCCATGAAAACTTTTTGAATCATAAAAAAATTGATTCGACATTCTTTTTTGTAATTCATGAACATTTTGTTTATTTTCAAGAATATTTTTTAAATAATTAATGGACATTTTGAATATGTGACATTTGTTATAAATCATGAATATTATTTCATTTCATGAACATTTTTTCGAAATTGCGATCATTTTTTGAATTAGCGGACAGTTTTTTTTATTCCTTTTTTGGATCAGAAATTTCCAATCTATGCATCTCAAATCATGGTAGTACAAAGAACACCAGATGTAATATAAATTACAAGTAGGTCCGTGGACCATCTAGTGACGACTAAAAGCACTGGAGGGAGCTGAAGGCGCGCTGTCATTATCGCCCCTCCCTCACCTAAACTGGATAAACCTTGCTGTAGTAGACAGTCTGGAAGTCGTCGTGCTAAGACCGCGTAGGATCAATGCACCAGAGTAGCAACCATCACTGATGAAGAAAGTTGTAGATCGAAAGCATCAATCCTGGGAACACCCAAAACCAAGATGAACGAAGATCGGATCCAAACAGATTCATCGAAGACCAGCATCGACCGAATCTCGCGACATCCAATGGAGACACACCTCCACATGCCCTCCGACGACGCTAGATGCATCATCGGGACGGGGATAGAACATGGGAGGCATTATTCCTGCTGAGAGACATCACTGCCGCCACACAGTCCCGACCAAGAGACTAGAACTAACAGGAATGAGAACGAGAACGGGGTCCCTCCTGCCGGTGGGGGCCCGAGATCCTCTACATCTCCATGGCCCAAAGGTCATCGGAGATGAGGCGGACCGGTGGCGGCGCCGGCGGAAGGAAGAGGAAGTTTTGGGATGTTTTCTTACAATTTTTAATTTTGAGAAAAATTTTAGAATTCAAGAATATTTTTTTACTCGTGAACCTTTTTTGACTTCGAGAACAATTTCTCAAACTCATGAATATTTTTTGAAATTCATATTTTAAATTCCAACCGTTATACCTAGTGACTCACGCGTGAAATAGGAGCTCCCCTCAAGCGCCTCGAAGAAATATCGATCTATCTCCAGGAAAAGGATCGCTAGTGCCTAAAAAAATCGATAGATCTCCAAGAAAAAGGATCGCTCGTTCACACATTTACACCCTCCTGCACCTCTTTGTTCTTTCTTCGTGTTTCCCCAATCTCCTCTGTTCGCGTGCTCGCCGCCGTCTGTCCGCTCTCAATCTCCACTTCACTCCTCTCTTTCATAAAAGTGCAATATTCTTTTTACAGATTCCATCCATAAGTGATACTATAATCTATTCTTCATCTAATTGCTATTGTATTGTTTTTCTAAAATTTGTATTCTTCTATTATCTTGAGGTTTGTTAGACGTGTTGATTTTTGTTCTTATAATTGCTTGAAGATCTGGGTGGGTAATCTATTCACGTGGATTAGACCATCTAGATTAAGCTTCAAGTCATATCCCATCATTGTTAGGCATCAATTATTGCTGCTTTGTATTTGAGGGGGTACATTGGTACTACTTGTTCATGTTGACTCATCGACCTTTTATCCTGGCTTTGCCATGCCTGCGTGACTATATGCTACAACCGGGAATGGGGAATGTTGCGACTGGTAAGACGACCTGCTATGAATGACGAGGGCAGCTGTTGTGACCCGTGAAATGACACGGTGCAATCAGCAATGTCGGACACTGCAACCGGTAGGATGACATGTTGCAAATGATGGGACAAAATGCTGCAAAGGACAGTCAATCCAGTTCGAATCTTCATGCAAAAATTCAATGGTTGAGGAGTCCATCGAGACTTGGTTAAATCTCGGTCGATTGAATTTTAGCAAACCCAATTTTTAATGGTGCACATCAATCGATGCGGAGGCAGGGATTGTCCTCTTATTTTCAGTGAGGATGTGTTGGGCCATGTCTCGGCATTTTTTTTTGACAAAATCATTTGTACTCGTGTAGATAGCTTCTCGGGCCAGCCAATGCAAGTCCCCTTGGGGGTGGGTTGGTCGTGAATGAATCTTGTATATCCAGGGAACCTTGTCGTTGCAATGCCTCACTATCCCTATCACATCTTCTACTCGTGAAGTGATCTGGAAGGACTTCAGGCATTAATTGTGAAGTGATCTTACTAATCGTGCAAGTGACTTATGGACATCTTCGATCAGCCTGCTTAGCTTTGAACGATCGTGGAAGCGAGATGTTATCTCTAGCTAGGCTACAACATTGACATATGAGCCGCTTAACCTCAGGGCAGACATGCTAACGAGCTATCTTCTCTCATTTTCAGTTGCGATGTTTGCTCAGAATACTAGGCTAATGTTTGCTCAGAATACAGGACGGCGAGTAAATAACTTTCTCAAAGGGGAAAGGAGAGGATGATTTCTGAGCTTTGTGATCTTCTCAGGCAGTGGCGGAGCTAGAATTAGACCACGTCCCAAGCAGGCTGTATGGCTACAGTGTAATACAGTGTGCTACAGTGGACATTTTACTACAGTCAACGAAGAAAATCGTCACCACGCCACAGACAAGGCCCTGGCCGCCTGGGGCCTGGATCCGCCTCTGTTCACAGGTAATCACATTGATTATGGCCGTCAAATTGAAGTGGCATGCCTCTGTGTGCTGATTTGTTGAGGTAATAAACCACACATGACCATCAAGTTATGATTGCTATTGTGGTGAGTGCAGCCAGTTGTACACTTGTCTCGGGGGACAACAGCCTTTGAGCAAGTTGTACAATAGAAGCACATTTGCATTCGCTCCACATGGATAAACTTAAGAAAGGACTCCCGTGCCGCTCCCGTGGGCGGCCCGGGAGAGAGAACCGCGCCGCCAGCTCCAACCCCACCGTTGTTAGATATAATCTTGATGTCTCGTGTATCTGCATGTTTTTGGTTTTTCGTTCTGCATTTAGCGTAGGGAGTCGTCCGGCAAGGTCTCGGCTGAGTGCGCACAGCTGTGAGATGCAGCATGGCCGTGAGAAGCGGTAAGGCGTGGCTGGGGTCAGACCGGCTGGAAAAATATCAACTAGAGGAGATCGTCTAGTTTGTTAGTTTGTTAGCGCATGGATAGGTTAGTTAGCCGCATGAGCTCGCACGTCCTAGAGAGATTCTAGGGGAAGAGTTATGCGTGCGTGGGCACTGCTAGTGGCCGGGTAGTGCGCCGTGTGGCTGCTACTTATACAGATGCAAAGCATGTTTACCTTTGACAAGAAATAGACAGAAGAAAACGCTGGCTGTGTGAGGCAGCGGCACCAAACTTTTTGTGTTCTTGTGTTCTTGCGTGTGTTGTGTGAAACAACCAAGAGAGAAGAGGTGAGCTGAGAGAGTCGGCTCCAACATTTGGTATCAGAGCCAGGTGATGACGAAGACGATGTCGCGTGATTCTTCAGCGAGTGGAGCGTTGGTGCCGAGCGACTCGTCAGCGACGGCGGCTGCGGCGGCGACGGCGGCGGCGGGGAAGCTCCCGTTCCCGCTGCTCACGAGGACGAACTACGCAGCGTGGGCGATGAGGATGAAGTACCTCTTGCGCGCCAATGGCGCGTGGGGGGCCGTTGATCGCGAGGCGTCGGCCTCGGAGGTCGACAAGGGCAAGGAGGAGATGGCCATGACGATCATCTCCCAGTCGATCGACGACACGACGCTGCTGCGCGTTGCTGAGAAGGAGACCGCCGCCGATGTGTGGGTGGCGCTACGCTCCATGCACGTTGGCGTCGAGCGCGTCCGAGAGGCGAGGATTCAGTCCTTGCGCTCGGAGTTTGATGGCCTCAAGATGGGCGATGCGGAGTCCGTGGATGATTTCACGGCGAGGTTCACGACGCTCGTGGGGCGCATCCGTGAGCTTGGTGATGCGATGGAGGAGAAGTACGTCGTGAAGAAGCTGCTCCGAGCCGTCTCCAACAAGTTCATCCACGTTGCGTCATCGATTGCATTGTTCGGCGACACCAACAAGATAGCCATGGAGGAGGCCATTGGTTCACTCAAGGCACACGAGGAACTCGTCAAGGAGCGGGAGACAGGACGTGAAGAAGAGCAGCTCCTCATGGCGAGAGGGCAAGACTCGTCGCGAGGATGGGGTCGTGGCCGTGGACGCGGTGGAGGACGCAAAGACAAAAGTGAGGTACAGTGTTACAATTGTCGTCAACTTGGTCACTTTGCTTGGGAGTGTCCGGAGAAGAAGAAGGAGAATGAGGAGAAGGCGCTGCTGGCCGGCTACGGCAGCGACGGACCGGCTCTCCTTTGAAGTTTCTGCGTGAAGATTGGCCATCAAGATTAGGGGGTTGAATGTTAGATATAATCTTGATGTCTCGTGTATCTGCATGTTTTTGGTTTTTCGTTCTGCATTTAGCGTAGGGAGTCGTCCGGCAAGGTCTCGGCTGAGTGCGCACAACTGTGAGATGCAGCATGGCCGTGAGAAGCGGTAAGGCGTGGCTGGGGTCAGACCGGCTGGAAAAATATCAACTAGAGGAGATCGTCTAGTTTATTAGTTTGTTAGCGCATGGATAGGTTAGTTAGCCGCATGAGCTTGCACGTCCTAGAGAGATTCTAGGGGAAGAGTTATGCGTGCGTGGGCACTGCTAGTGGCCGGGTAGTGCGCCTATGTGGCTGCTACTTATACAGATGCAAAGCATGTTTACCTTTGACAAGAAATAGACAGAAGAAAACGCTGGCTGTGTGAGGCAGCGGCACCAAACTTTTTGTGTTCTTGTGTTCTTGCGTGTGTTGTGTGAAACAACCAAGAGAGAAGAGGTGAGCTGAGAGAGTCGGCTCCAACAACCGTCCCCTCCTCCCCTCGCCGCCACCGGTGTGCGTCGCCGGGCAAAGCCCGCGCGGCGTGGCGGCAGCGGGGCCCTTTCCTCACCCCTCTTGGGCTTGGACGGCACGGGTCGTTCGTCCCGGCGGGAGCCGGACGCTGCCCGGGCTTGGCGGGGAAGCGCTGCGAGGAGGCTCGGGGTGACGTGCGGGAGATGCACTAGAGATGCGGCGCGAGCGACCTCGGCGCGGTGGGCGCGTGCAGAAGGCCGGGAGGTGCTGATCTGGGGCTTGGAGTTCGAGCTCATGCTCTGGGCGGCGTTGTGAGGAGGCGCTGGGATGCGCGACGCGCTCGCTGGCCATGGCGCGGGTGTGCAGGAGGCCGGGCGGCACGGATCTGGAGCATGGTGCTCTGTGGCGGGACTCGTGGTGGTGAGGAGTGGTGCTGAGGCTCGGGCGGCGCGTCTGGGCGCTCGCTCCAGCGCGGGCGGTCCGAGGGGGCGCGGGATCTGGCGCTCCAGCAGGGGCACCGTCAAGGGGAGGCGCGGATGCGTGAGGAGGAAGCCGGGGCGGCGGCCCCGGGCTGGAAGCCATGGCGTTTTTGGCCGTGGTGACATGTGCGCTCGCTTCTCATTCGCAGCTTGAGGTGCTGCTACCGAGGATGCTGCACGATGAAGCTTGGTGGTCGGCGTTGGAGAGTGCAAGGCGCAACAGGAACGGGCTCCAATGATCTCCACGCTTCTGGGTGGATCAGATCTGCAGGCCTTCATAGGGATGTGTGTGTTCCGGGCGAAAGCCTTGACCCGACTTTGTCGGTGCCGTCGACGGTGATACTTTCGAGCGTCGTTTCCCTCCTTGGAGGCGTCGTTGTGGAATTCATCTTCTCCTATGTGGGGCTCGGGCTCCCCGGGTGAAAACCTAATTAAGCTCCAGATTTTCTGGAGCGGGCGACGGCGGCGTCTTCGTCGTTTCCCTTTTGGGGGCGTTGCTTGGGAGAGTTAGCTTGTTCTTGGTGCGTTTGGTTTTCTCCTACGTCGGGTTTGGTGGATGCCGGGGCAGCGGCCCCGGACGGCTGATGTGCGCCGAGGCGGCGGCCTCGGTAAGTGATGCGCGGGGTGGGGCGGCGGCTCGGCCTTCGCTTGGGTGTCAATCTTGGGCCACTTGGGTGTCAGGCTTGTCGGTCCGGTCGACGCGTTCTAGAGGGGGCGGTCTGACTTTGCGTCGGGACGACGGCCCCGGATGTGGTGCGACGTTCGTGGTCTGCGAGCGGTTGCCCTGAGCAGTGTGGGCTGCGGGCAGCTGGGTCGTGCGGCGTTGCTGCTCGAGCAGAGCGGTGGTACGTCGGGGTGGCGGCCCCGGAAGGTGGTGTCGGTTGATTGCGCTGGGCGCGGCGGAGTGGTGGATGTCGGGGCGGCGGCCCCGAGAGACTCACTGTGGAGTCGAAGCTGCGGCGGCGAGGCCCTGTGGTGTACGATGACTGGCTGCAGGTGGCCTTTCGGCGATTTTTCGTGGCGCCAGCCGTGCCTGGTTTCGTTCTTCTGAGTTCTCCGTCAGAATCGGAGTTGCATTGTCTGTTCGTAGGTCGACATGTCGTCGAGGAGGGTGGGCTTTGCCCTGTGTGTTTCAGTCTATGGGAGTGGGCTCGACCCTTGTTGTTCCGGTTTTTGCCCAGTTTTCCGTAGTTAATTGGGCAATTCTCTTCTGCTTAATTAATAGATGAGACAACCTTTGCCTTCATTTCAAAAAAAAAAAAACATGGATAAACTTGATCAATACCTGTGTATCACCTCTTTGTATGCGGTCAGGTACACACACTACTGCATTGTAAGGATTTCAATATTGAGACTTCATAGTGCACATGGATGTGCTAATGATAGGCTGTCGAGGTAGTGGAAAGAAAGCTGATGAAAAGATGCTCTCTAGTTGGGAGATACTCCCTCCAATCCATAGTAAGTGTCATAGCTTTGAACAAATGTTGAAATAAGCTTAATTCAAAACCATGACACTTATTTTAAATCGGACGGAGTTTAAAGGATTAATCCTCCTACAACCTGTCAACAGTTTGAGATTCCAGACTCTTGTTCCCGTACTTCTAATTGATCTGTACTCCTATAATGTTGCAACTATATGCCTACGCAAATGATACTATCTTTCATTCTCAGCTAACGATTGAGTCACTAACATACCCTAGTTTCTATTGGAAATATTAGCCCCTTTTCGATTACACAAATCCCCAAGTAAATAGTAAACATGACAAATACGGTATGCATCTCATATTGTTCGTGCATTTTTTAAGTATTCACATATTTTTTCTAAAAAATAGTACATGTATTTCGCAAAACAATTATTCATATAAAAAAATATGTAAATTTAAAGTGTCCATGTGCTTTTTTAAAAAGTTGTATACTTTTTTATAGTACTCACGTATTTTTAAAGTGTCCACAGAAATTTAAATTAGTCACACTTCTTTTACAAACATTCATGCAATTTTTAAAAGTTCTCATGCATTATCCAAAATGTTAATGTAATTTCGAAAAATGATCATGATTTTACGAAAAATTCTCATGTAAATTGAAAGAAGTGCTCATGCATAAAAAAAATCTTCCCATGTTTTCCAAAAAAAGATATATTCTTGTAAACAAAAAGAAATGGAAACCAAAATGAAATGAAAAAGAAACATAAAACACGAAAACGTTAAAAAAGAATGAAAGGTAAAAAATTAAATGACAAAAAATAGTGAAATTAAAAATTATAATAAATCCTAAAGGAAACCATGAAATCGGGGAAGAAAACCACAAAAATTAGCGCAAACCAGGCAGGCCAGTAAACCACACAACATAAAACCTACTTGAAAAAAAACTAACGAGGCAAAAACCAGAGTAAACTGCCTCACGAACTGCTTCTGTACTGGGCGGCCCACTACACGCCACTATGTGGTCGCCAACAAACATTGCTATTCAAGTTGCACAAATTTTTAGTGGACAATGCTCGCCTTGACCCCAACACCATGTAGCCAGTTGGATCAGAGCTTAGAGCTTGAGCTGCTCAATGTTGGTTTTGGCAAACAACAGGAAGATAACTTTCTCCACGTGTAGGTACAAAACATTTGCTCCCTCAATTTAAAATAAGTCTCGTGGTTTTGGCTCAAATTTGAACTAAAATCACGACACTTGTTTTGGATCAAAGGGGGTAGCATTTTAGATAAAATAAAACCAATAGCATTTGATAAATCGACCTGAAACATCATGTATCGAGATACTCCAGCGAATCAAGGTGAGTTCCTAAGCTAGAATTCCACTCCTATCAAGAACATGGCCAACATCTTTGGCACGAAGCCCCTTTGAACTGTTGTTCGATGATTTTTATATCTGTGTCAAATTTTCACTGCAACACAAATGTGGATTTTTATACCTACGCCCCTGTGAAGTAGGCGATCAAATTAAGTGTACTATGAGCCTACTGCATAAACTATAATACTCCCTCTTGTCCTTTTTACTTCGCATATTAGAGTTGTGTCAAGTCAAACTTTGTAAACTTTGACTAAATTTATATTAAAATATATCAACATCTACAATACCAAATATATATATATATATATACTATAAAACTACATTTTATAATGATTTCAATCATATTAATTTGACATTGTGAATGTTGATACTTTTTTCTATAAATTTGGTCAAAGTAGAGATGCTTTGACTTCGGACAAAACTTATATACAGACTAAAAAGAACCGGAGGGAGTATGACAGTACTATCCTCCAACATTTCTCATATGGTGTAAAACAAAATCTCACTGTGCCGATGCCAGAAACTAAAAAAAAAATTCAGACCCATAAACAGAACAACAATGAGACAAATCTGAATTCTGAAACCGAAAAGCAGCATCCATGAACGGAAAGATAAAGCTGCACTTATTTCCCAACCCGAGTAGATATGTTGAAGAGAATATGCGGTTGTCTCTTCTCCGGCGACCGGCGAGTCGTCAACAGTTGAGGAACTCGGCGATGACCTTGTCCTGCGCGACGGCCTCTTGGCAGCACGGCTCAAGGAGGTGGAACGTGTGCCCCTTTCCCGGCGCCTGCCATATGTCCGTCTCCCCGCTCCACCCGCTCGCCCTCAGCCGGTCGTAGTAAGCGCGGCCGCGGTCGCGGAGCACGTCGCCCTCGGCAATGCACACGAGCACGCGGCCGGATGCCAGGGCCTCAAGGCCCGGCACGCCGTCGACCAACGGGTTGATTCGCGGGTCGTCCTCCCCCGTGGTCGTCGGGCACATGATCCGCCATGCGCTCGCTAGGGTCTCCCGCGCCGTGGGGTCCAGGTCGTCGGAGCCCACCTTGTTGCTCCCCAGGAAGTAGGGGTGGATCATGACGAGGCCGTGGATCTTGGCGCCCCGGGCCAGCCCCTCCGCGCCCACCCGCATCGCCATGTGGTGCGCGATGTTGGCGCCGGAGCTGTCGCCCCCGAGGTAGAGGCGGGAGAAGTCGGCGTGGTCGGCAAGCCAAGGCTCGTCAACGTGGGACACGGCCCAGGTGAGAGCCTCCCATGAGTCGGCATATGCAGCGGGGACGGGGTGCTCCGGCGCGAGGCGGTACTCGACGGAGACGACGAGGACGTTGGCGAGCGCGACCAAGTTGTTGAGGTAGGCGTGGAACATGGGGTTGAAAGCGGAGCCTAGGCAGAACCCGCCGCCGTGGTAGTAGACGAGGACGGGGAGCTTGGCGGCCGCGTCGAGGCGGGGGAGGTAGAGGCGCGCGTAGACCTGAGGGGAGATGGTGCGGTCGCGGGAGGTAACTCCGGTGGCGGCGTCCGTGGAAGCGGCGACGAACTCGGAGCCGAGGTAGCGCTCCACGCGGTTCCTGTAGATGCGGATGCAGGGCATGGACTCGTAGACGAGCTCATCGTCGGTCGTGGCTGCCGGGGAGGGGGTGAGTGCGGCGTCCATCTTGCGGCGGAGATGTGGGCGGGGGTTCGAGAGAGACGAGAAGAATGAGTAGACTTTGCGTTGGTCAAAGAATGGCTCTACCAACTCCTGGCTACTTGCTGCAAGCATGCACCTACTTAACCTTTTTTTATGTCGTACATAACTTGAAGCAGAATTGATAGGTTCCATAGTTTAATTCTGATTCGAACATGGGCGAGTTCTGATTTTTCTTCTTCCAATTTTTTGTGGGAAGAAAAATTGCAACATAGTACTCCTCACGTGATCTCAACATTTTTAGGCCTCCAAGGCAGGGGAAGATATCAGGTGATACCATGTATTAGGTGATACCATGATACGGGCTTCTGGGAGCTGTTGGATCTCAGATCCGACGGCTTTCGGGAGTTCTTGAGCATTTTGCAAAAAAGTCATCCAGGAGTCTCAAAATTTCACGTAGGTACAATGGACTTCCGGGAGCCGTCGGATCTGAGATCCAACGGCCCAGAAGCCCGTATCACGGTATCACCTAAGTGTTGGTAGCACCTGATATTTTCCCCCAAGGCAGATCGTCAAAGGCCAACGCTAGGCGTCGGCGCGCCGGCCCAAGTTTCGGCCGGTCCGCTGCCGAGCGTTGGATCCGTACGAAATCAACGGTCTACGTATAGCAACGACTGAGTCGTCTTCTTCCTTCTGTGCTCGTCACCCGCGCTCGCGCCTTTACTTGCTGGCCACCCCCGCCCTGCCCAGCGCTCGCCCCCGTGCTCGCCGGCACCCTGCGTCGCCCGCGCTCGCTCGCTGGCCACCCCGCGCTGTCCATGCTTGCTCGCGCCCGTGCTCGCCGGCCACCCTCGCGCCGCCCAGCGCTAACGCCCGCGCTCGCCGGCCACCCTGCGCCGTCCGTGCTCGCTCGCACCCGTGCTCGTCGGGCACCCCCACGCCGCCCGCACGTGCTGGCCACCCCCGCCCACAGCTAATCGCCGTCGATCTTGCAGGTCCACCATGAAAAAGGATGTAACAAAAATCCTCGACGGACGTAGCAAAAACTACAACTGTTGTAACAAAAAAAAGGTCGCCGCCGTCAGTCACGGGATGCAGCTTGGGCGTGAATGAATGTAGCAAAATCTGTAGCGGGTTCTAGCAAAATTGCCGCCGGTACCAGCAAGAAAGAAAAGGGGTTGTAGCACTAGTGTTCTAGCAAAAAAAGTCTCCTCCTTCCTCAGGCGATATTCTCAAGCGCGAAGCACCTCACCTGGTCGCCTCTCATGACGGTTCCAGCAAAAACTACAATGGTTGCAACTTGGTGCGTACCCGCTTCCAGCAAAAATCCAAGCCGCTTCCTGCATTGTAGCAATTTGAATTGCCGGTTCCAACATTCTACCACCACCGGCTCCAGTAAACTCGATGGGTCGGCTGCAGCAAAACTCGAGTCTCCGGTGACAACAACTTGTTTTGGGATCACCACCGGCTGCCGCTCTCGCTGGCCGCCGTTGTAGCATGGTCGCCGCCGGTTGTAGCACCCCACTCCGTGCCGCAAGCTGTAGCAAAAACGTCGCCGGAACTCGTCGCCACGCTTGAAGCACCATGGCCTTCTGAATGTATGTAGCAAAAACATGTCGCGAGTAGTAGCAAACAAACGAGGCTATTGCAACAAAAATGTCGTCCTCGTCATCGCCGGGCACATCTCAGTCAGTAAAAAAGCGCCATGGCCTCATGAAATGGATGTAGTAAAACACACAGACGGTAATAGCAAAAAATGACACGGTTGTAGCAAAAAATGGCCTCCGTCGCCGTCGCCTGTCGCAACAATGGCCGCCGTTGCAAAACCAGAAGACGGTTGTAGCAAAAAACTTCGCCGGTAGTAGCAAAAACCGATTACGGTTGCAGCAAATCGCCGTCGCCGCCGTCATGAGGTTCAGCTCCACCTTGATGGATGTAGCAAAAATCTTCGTCGGTAGTAGCAAAAACCAACTATGGTTGAAACTTTAATATGTACTCTTGAAACATTTCTGTCAATAGTTGCAATTCTTTTCCACTTGCGGGGTGTCAGCTGCAGCTCCGGCCATCGCTCGTCGCACCGCTTGGCTTGCAGCTCGCAACATCCGGTCCTGGCCCCCGTCATGCTCGGCCATGGCGACAGGCGCAGGGCACGAGGGTGCTTCCATGGCGACGAGGTTGCAGCAAAAAGGGCATGGGATTGGGTACTTGTGCTGGTTTGCACCGGCCGCAAGGGCGCGCACGGCTGCACACGAGGCTGTTGGTGCTCGCCGGGGAAAGAGGATGGTAGGTGGTCGGTTGAGATGGAAGCAAGAAGATAAGACAAAAGAAAAAAAACACAGAAAGCGAAGGATAGACGCACGATCCCTGTGGGTTGATCGAGCGCACGCGACGCGACCGGCCGAATCGTTCCTTTAGTCTTTTTTTTTGTTTCTTTTGTTTTTTTCTTTAAATTTATTTCTGTTAGAAATATACTATGCAGCTGCAACTCCCATGTAGAATTTATTCCCGGATTTAGCTATTCATGAAGTTTACGTATGAAGAACATAACTTTTCAAGTTGGAAATGGACACTTTTACTTCTTCCGTTCTTCTTTGACTTATTGGCTCTCTTTGTTTTGCTTTAAGCCGCATAGGCTCCACGTATATTTACATTGGTCGACCCGTATAGGAAATAATAATGTCCCAATTAGTAGTCTATATATGATTCTATTACAGAAAACCAAACTACTAATTTATATTTTATTCGTAATATCGTACACGATTTTTTATGTTTTTATTCATCTAATTAGATTTTTCATAAAAAAATCATTTTGAATTTTGCTCTGTTCATCCTTGTCCCATGGAAGTTCAAGTTCTTAATTTATTTTTATTGCAACATTTATATATAAACAAACGGAAATGTTAAATCCCAAACTTTCGGATTTTAAGCATGGCAATCGAATGTTTTTGATGGCAACTTTAGTTCACGCGAGGTTGGCAAACATGGCAAATTTCTGACAAAAAACAAACTAAGACAAAAGTTGCCATGTTTTAACAACTAAAGTTGCCATGAAAAAACGCTCGGGATGACCTTCTTAAAATCCGAACGTTCGGGATTTATCGGGTCCTAAACAAATACTTATGCATCTAAGAATAGTTGTGTTGCTATGGGTTTCTGCAATACACATCGTTATACTATGAGCCACTACGGTCAAGAATAGGAAATGTAGCCTATGCACGAATTGCTATTGGACTGTAAAAAAAATATTTTCATATATAATGTTTCTTTGCTGGAAATTCATTTTTACACTTTGCATTAAGTAGACATTAATTCACTTGCACTGTTATAGCCTTAGTTCATGGGAAAGTTCTTCCTTTTTCTTTTTGCTAGAGTAGTTTGAGGAAAATTTCTATTCATAATTTCTCTAGTCTTAAATTAACACCATCAATTTGACCTCCATAGTTTGTGAGAATGTGAACATAAAAATTAAATACATAGAAGGAGATAAATAGGTGGTTATTGAGCTTGCCAAAAGTTAAAGTAGAAGGACCGTGGTTCAATGCAAACTTTTTTCACGCACCTTGTACCTGCCAGTTTAATAAACTTAATTTTATAACTTTTTGCATGTAACGTAATATCTTTAAATCTCGGCCCTAAGTATTATTGATCAATGATGTATATTATTTTAGATTATATGGAAGACCCTAGTGTCTTATTTGGCTTCTGTTTTAAGTATATAATAGATAGATAGATGTTTTGGGTCTTGATAACTAGTCTATCTTAAAAATACTACTATCAATATTACACGAATAGTTTAAAGATTCAAGGCCCACCTTTCCCAGTGAAAGCTCTAGACATCTTAAACAATTCGACTTTGATCCACCAATTCACTCACATCAATAACACTGCCACCTTAAATTAATTTTCTCTGTTCCTAAAATATCTTTTTGACTATGCTCCCTAGGTTCCTCAGTACTCAACATGACACCAGTCCATGATCGGAGAGTTGGGGACGACTCAATTGGCTTTGGTTGAGAGTTGGATGGCAATGGACCTACAACCCATGCATGTGGACTAGCTACAAAACTAATCTTTGTTCTATTTGTCTAGTGGTTTCTACCAAGATGATTGACGAAAAAGGGTTTCCCCCGCTTTACATATAAAGAAACATCGCAGTACATCCGAGAGAACGATACAAACACACGCCAACGAACACCGCACACAACACACACCCAAGGCGAGATACAAGGGTGCCAGACACTAACACACCAGTCCAACGACTAGAAAGCACACTAAGGATGAGCAAAGGAGCACCACCTTGAGCCGACGGAGATCACCAAGAGCGAACTACCTAGGAGAGGTGAGATGGTCAACGGCGGAGCGAGAACTCCAAAACGGTGCCTCCAAGAAGGGCACGACCATAGCCGCCACCGTTGGATCACACAGATCAAGTATTCACCCGGGGTAACCCAAAGGGATTGGGAGCACCACGACGGAGCCTGCAAGGATTCTACCATCCAAGATTATTCTTTATGCCCATCAAAGAACCCTGAGATATTAATCCAAAAAATGATGGGAGCCAGCATGGCCCTGTGATGTTAATCCTTTATATAAACTCTTGTCGGACCGTGTGAATCATCTAGTTCTTTGTAACGTGGAGCTACATGAGTAGTTCAGTCCGAGCCAGCTGCGTGATTTCTGAGGCTAGTCATAGTGGGGAGGAACTTATTGGAGTAGTGTCATGTATATGACACTAATCTATATTACTACCTTCATAGTGGGGAGTAACATAGAGGTAGTGTCATTGATGGTTGTATTTATTAGCTTGTAGACTCATATTTCCCTTGAGAAGAGTTATGTGATGGTAACTTATTATGTCACTCTAAACACCTCACTCTTCATTAATTATGTCACATAAGCAAATTTATCTTGGTGTGTGTTACGTTACTACTATCTAAAGCTTGAGACTGATTGTACTGCATTGAGGCCGAACTCCACCTCACTTAATAAGGTCCACAGACAGGAGGAAAATTTTTATTATGGTGACTTAATTTCAAATTTTGAACTGTTATAATGGACAAGAACAATTAGTTTTTTTCCTTTGATTTACTACTATATTTTCATTCTTCAGTTCACCTCAGAATTTTGTCAGCTGCTGTTGTGTAGTGTATGATTTAGATTCAAGGCAAATTTTAGCGTGTCAAAATTACTCTAGATTCAAACCTTGAATGACTAGACTCCTTTAAAAAAAAATGGAGGATGAACAGGATTAATTCATTTTCTTCTTCTCATTTATCACATATTCGATTACCTGTTTGTCTCATCAATTTGACTATTTTTTTCAGTAGCTGCTGCGCGCGTGACCGATGACCACACATATTGGCAAGACTACGCCATGCATGGATCACAATTAGTGTGGTATCCCCCGTCTTTCCAGATGTTCATATTGTTATGTAGACAGAAGGATGAAGTTGACATGAGTTTGGAACAACGCGAGCACACCAACTTGATAACATCACGAGAAGAGCTCTAATAGCTAGCTAGTCGGACATAGTAGTTCACACGACCAAACATAACCACGACCCTGAATGCCTTCTAGCTACAGACACAGTCCAGCTTCTCGCCAGACAATCGCCACCGGTACCAATCTCTAGGCACACAGGACTACTGCGCCTGAACTCTGCGCTACACCTGGAGCAAACCCTAGGTCCACGCATGTACCTACGCTAATCTAGCGCGATCCACCATGCGAGTCCCAGAGGCATGGTGACGTACATATATGCATGACCCAGGGCGCCCTCCCTAGCTCGGCCACGACAACGTACTCAAGGCGTGACACCGCCGGTGCCTCCACCGCCGTACCCGTCTCCCAGGCCGCCGAACGGGGCGCTGCCTGCGGCAAAAGCTCGGAAAGGGATGCCGCCGGCTCCTCCGACGCCTGAAAATGCGGTGAGGCTCCCCACGCCGCCCCTGACGCCACCGAGCAGTCCGGTGACGCAGGCGAAGACACCCGCGAAATTGTTCCCGAAGCCCCCACCTTAGCCGCCGCCGATGTCCGGGAGGCCTGGTAGATTCCACATGCCTCCCACGCCCACAAACTTGTTATTCTCGCTAGTTCTCTACCGTGTTGTGCGCGTGAGATCGCTGTTCTGCGATGGAGATACGTGTGGTGCGGTGGAGCTTGTGGTTTAAATAGGTCAAGGGGGAGTACATTGGACAGACCGGGGCAGGTGCAGGGGTCTAAATGAGCCGAGTGCGAGTGAGAGAGCGGCATGGGGTGCTGTGATTTCCTTTTTCTTTCGACGCCGATAACTGCCACATGTGTGGTATATTTGACATGCACCCAAACACCGTGTGTGGTGTGAGCAGAAGGCAGCCCACACGGGCTGTGTGTGAGCGGACATTAGAATTGCCCACACGTGTGGGCGCGGTTACTTTGTGCCACACGCCCAACAAGTATTATATTCATCTCCACCCCGCGCGTGTGGTACGAAGCAAAAATGCCCACACGTCCTGGCGCAGCTACGTTAGTACCCCCGTGGGATGACGATTTAATTGCCATCCTGGTTGGCAGATGTGGTTATTCGGGATGGCAAGTGTAGTTGTAAAAACATGGCAACTCTACCTGTTTTGATTAACTATAGTTGACATGTCTAATTTATGTTAGTTGCCACGTGTAATCAAACCGTAGTTGCCGTGTGTGATTAACTACTTGCCACATATGGTCAAACAGTAGTTGCCATGTGTGTTTACCTAGTTGCCAAGTGTGTTCCAACCATATAGTTGCCTTGTATTATTAATCACAGTTGCCATGTGTGTTTATCTGGTTGCCACGTACGCGCAACTGCACTTGCCGTCTAGCAAAGAATCACAGTTGCCATGTGTATTTACCTAGTTGCCACGTTCGCGTAACTGCAGTTGTCATCCACAAAGTAGGAGTGTCGTGTGGGCGAAAAGCAGTTTGGCCACACGCGCATGACCTAGGTGGTGGCTGTGTGGGCAGAAACTAGTTCGCCCACACAGCGCAGCTGGCAAACAGCATGGTGCGGGCGTGTGGGCAAACTCTCCAACGCCCACACACCAGCCCCATCCTACGTGGCACATAAAATCCACCTTTTCGTGTCAAGATTCGTGCAAAAGACAACGAACAACGATCCAGGCATGTGGGCGAGTTGGGTAACGCCCACACGTATGGGCGTTAGTGTTTCCGTTTTCTTTTTGCGGGGTAGGGTGATGTGAATGTTTTTTCAAAAAACTGAGGGACCCCCCCCCCCCGCCGCGCATAAATCCTTTATATAAACTCCCGCCGGTCCATGTAAATCATCTAGTGCTTCGTAACATGGAGCTACAATAGGGCATCTCCAAGGTGACCCTCAAACCGTCCGCACCTGTCCGGATCATGTAGCCCAGTCATGTTGTGCCATCCAATATGGGCTTGTATCGCTCCGTGCACTATTAGAAAAAGGGCTATAGATGATATGGTCACTAATGGCACACCAGACATGTGGTGTGCCACTACTATATAGTAATGGCGCATCATGAGTTGGTGCGCCATTAGTGTGGACACTAATGGCGCACCAGACCCACGGTGCGCCATTAGTAACAATTTTTTTCCAAAAATACTAATGGCGCACCAGGAAAGAATGCGCCATTACTAGTTTAACTAGTAATGGCGCACCTCCAACACAGTGCGCCATTACTATTTTTTTCGTAAAACTACTAATGGCGCACCTCAAGCTGGTGCGCCATTAGTAACCAGGGTTATTAATGGCGTATTTTTGGGTGGTGCGTCATTAGTAACCTGAGACCAGCTAGATATTTTGGACAGCCACACCTACACACTCACTTTCCCCACTTCATTCTCTCCACCTCCCCCTCCAAGCTTGTGTCGGCTGCCTCCTCCTCCTCACCTCATTTGCACCATAGATTCATCAAAATTAAGTGGTTAAATTACCTTTTTTGATAGGTAAGTAAGGGGAAAGCTATCTTTATGTTGTAGATCTATTTTTTTTCTCCCTCGCTCCAACAACGTGCACATGCACTTTTTATGGCCTTGCTAAATCTATGTATGTTTGTGGTGTTGCATATGTTTGTGCTGTTGCATATATGTTTGTGTTTGCAGGTACTGGTATTTGAAATGCGATGGTTGCCAATATTTTGCCGGAATGTTGATTCATTTCCGTTTCGGCGAGAATTTTGGCACTATGCATTCTTTTTGGTCCTATTTTTAGGGAAAGTCATGCGAAATTTTTTCTTGGTTCTAAAATATCGTTTTGCTCTACCCTGCAGGCGACCATGGTCCGCACGATGACCGAAGGCATCGTGAATAGGTTTTTGAGCTCCGCGAAGGCCGAGATGCTTCAAAAGAACGAGACAGAGATAAGATATCCGTGTCGAAGAAGCAAGCTGAAGAGCCTTACACCGGTAGAAAAAGGGCCTTTTGTCCCGGTTCCTGAACCGGGACTAAGGGTCGGTACTAATGCTCTGTCCCTTTAGTCTTTTTTTTGTTTTTTTTGTTTTTTTCTTTAAATTTATTTCTGTTAGAAATATACTATGCAGCTGCAACTCCCATGTAGAATTTATTCCCGGATTTAGCTATTCATGAAGTTTACGTATGAAGAACATAACTTTTCAAGTTGGAAATGGACACTTTTACTTCTTCCGTTCTTCTTTGACTTATTGGCTCTCTTTGTTTTGCTTTAAGCCGCATAGGCTCCACGTATATTTACATTGGTCGACCCGTATAGGAAATAATAATGTCCCAATTAGTAGTCTATATATGATTCTATTACAGAAAACCAAACTACTAATTTATATTTTATTCGTAATATCGTACACGATTTTTTATGTTTTTATTCATCTAATTAGATTTTTCATAAAAAATCATTTTGAATTTTGCTCTGTTCATCCTTGTCCCATGGAAGTTCAAGTTCTTAATTTATTTTTATTGCAACATTTATATATAAACAAACGGAAATGTTAAATCCCAAACTTTCGGATTTTAAGCATGGCAATCGAATGTTTTTGATGGCAACTTTAGTTCACGCGAGGTTGGCAAACATGGCAAATTTCTGACAAAAAAACAAACTAAGACAAAAGTTGCCATGTTTTAACAACTAAAGTTGCCACCTTGCGTCAACTAAAGTTGCCATGAAAAAACGCTCGGGATGACCTTCTTAAAATCCGAACGTTCGGGATTTATCGGGTCCTAAACAAATACTTATGCATCTAAGAATAGTTGTGTTGCTATGGGTTTCTGCAATACACATCGTTATACTATGAGCCACTACGGTCAAGAATAGGAAATGTAGCCTATGCACGAATTGCTACTGGACTGTAAAAAAATATTTTCATATATAATGTTTCTTTGCTGGAAATTCATTTTTACACTTTGCATTAAGTAGACATTAATTCACTTGCACTGTTATAGCCTTAGTTCATGGGAAAGTTCTTCCTTTTTCTTTTTGCTAGAGTAGTTTGAGGAAAATTTCTATTCATAATTTCTCTAGTCTTAAATTAACACCATCAATTTGACCTCCATAGTTTGTGAGAATGTGAACATAAAAATTAAATACATAGAAGGAGATAAATAGGTGGTTATTGAGCTTGCCAAAAGTTAAAGTAGAAGGACCGTGGTTCAATGCAAACTTTTTTCACGCACCTTGTACCTGCCAGTTTAATAAACTTAATTTTATAACTTTTTGCATGTAACGTAATATCTTTAAATCTCGGCCCTAAGTATTATTGATCAATGATGTATATTATTTTAGATTATATGGAAGACCCTAGTGTCTTATTTGGCTTCTGTTTTAAGTATATAATAGATAGATAGATGTTTTGGGTCTTGATAACTAGTCTATCTTAAAAATACTACTATCAATATTACACGAATAGTTTAAAGATTCAAGGCCCACCTTTCCCAGTGAAAGCTCTAGACATCTTAAACAATTCGACTTTGATCCACCAATTCACTCACATCAATAACACTGCCACCTTAAATTAATTTTCTCTGTTCCTAAAATATCTTTTTGACTATGCTCCCTAGGTTCCTCAGTACTCAACATGACACCAGTCCATGATCGGAGAGTTGGGGACGACTCAATTGGCTTTGGTTGAGAGTTGGATGGCAATGGACCTACAACCCATGCATGTGGACTAGCTACAAAACTAATCTTTGTTCTATTTGTCTAGTGGTTTCTACCAAGATGATTGACGAAAAAGGGTTTCCCCCGCTTTACATATAAAGAAACATCGCAGTACATCCGAGAGAACGATACAAACACACGCCAACGAACACCGCACACAACACACACCCAAGGCGAGATACAAGGGTGCCAGACACTAACACACCAGTCCAACGACTAGAAAGCACACTAAGGATGAGCAAAGGAGCACCACCTTGAGCCGACGGAGATCACCAAGAGCGAACTACCTAGGAGAGGTGAGATGGTCAACGGCGGAGCGAGAACTCCAAAACGGTGCCTCCAAGAAGGGCACGACCATAGCCGCCACCGTTGGATCACACAGATCAAGTATTCACCCGGGGTAACCCAAAGGGATTGGGAGCACCACGACGGAGCCTGCAAGGATTCTACCATCCAAGATTATTCTTTATGCCCATCAAAGAACCCTGAGATATTAATCCAAAAAATGATGGGAGCCAGCATGGCCCTGTGATGTTAATCCTTTATATAAACTCTTGTCGGACCGTGTGAATCATCTAGTTCTTTGTAACGTGGAGCTACATGAGTAGTTCAGTCCGAGCCAGCTGCGTGATTTCTGAGGCTAGTCATAGTGGGGAGGAACTTATTGGAGTAGTGTCATGTATATGACACTAGTCTATATTACTACCGTCATAGTGGGGAGTAACATAGAGGTAGTGTCATTGATGGTTGTATTTATTAGCTTGTAGACTCATATTTCCCTTGAGAAGAGTTATGTGATGGTAACTTATTATGTCACTCTAAACACCTCACTCTTCATTAATTATGTCACATAAGCAAATTTATCTTGGTGTGTGTTACGTTACTACTATCTAAAGCTTGAGACTGATTGTACTGCATTGAGGCCGAACTCCACCTCACTTAATAAGGTCCACAGACAGGAGGGAAATTTTTATTATGGTGACTTAATTTCAAATTTTGAACTGTTATAATGGACAAGAACAATTAGTTTTTTTCCTTTGATTTACTACTATATTTTCATTCTTCAGTTCACCTCAGAATTTTGTCAGCTGCTGTTGTGTAGTGTATGATTTAGATTCAAGGCAAATTTTAGCGTGTCAAAATTACTCTAGATTCAAACCTTGAATGACTAGACTCCTTTTAAAAAAAATGGAGGATGAACAGGATTAATTTATTTTCTTCTTCTCATTTATCACATATTCGATTACCTGTTTGTCTCATCAATTTGACTATTTTTTTCAGTAGCTGCTGCGCGCGTGACCGATGACCACACATATTGGCAAGACTACGCCATGCATGGATCACAATTAGTGTGGTATCCCCCGTCTTTCCAGATGTTCATATTGTTATGTAGACAGAAGGATGAAGTTGACATGAGTTTGGAACAACGCGAGCACACCAACTTGATAACATCACGAGAAGAGCTCTAATAGCTAGCTAGTCGGACATAGTAGTTCACACGACCAAACATAACCACGACCCTGAATGCCTTCTAGCTACAGACACAGTCCAGCTTCTCGCCAGACAATCGCCACCGGTACCAATCTCTAGGCACACAGGACTACTGCGCCTGAACTCTGCGCTACACCTGGAGCAAACCCTAGGTCCACGCATGTACCTACGCTAATCTAGCGCGATCCACCATGCGAGTCCCAGAGGCATGGTGACGTACATATATGCATGACCCAGGGCGCCCTCCCTAGCTCGGCCACGACAACGTACTCAAGGCGTGACACCGCCGGTGCCTCCACCGCCGTACCCGTCTCCCAGGCCGCCGAACGGGGCGCTGCCTGCGGCAAAAGCTCGGAAAGGGATGCCGCCGGCTCCTCCGACGCCTGAAAATGCGGTGAGGCTCCCCACGCCGCCCCTGACGCCACCGAGCAGTCCGGTGACGCAGGCGAAGACACCCGCGAAATTGTTCCCGAAGCCCCCACCTTAGCCGCCGCCGATGTCCGGGAGGCCTGGTAGATTCCACATGCCTCCCACGCCCACAAACTTGTTATTCTCGCTAGTTCTCTACCGTGTTGTGCGCGTGAGATCGCTGTTCTGCGATGGAGATACGTGTGGTGCGGTGGAGCTTGTGGTTTAAATAGGTCAAGGGGGAGTACATTGGACAGACCGGGGCAGGTGCAGGGGTCTAAATGAGCCGAGTGCGAGTGAGAGAGCGGCATGGGGTGCTGTGATTTCCTTTTTCTTTCGACGCCGATAACTGCCACATGTGTGGTATATTTGACATGCACCCAAACACCGTGTGTGGTGTGAGCAGAAGGCAGCCCACACGGGCTGTGTGTGAGCGGACATTAGAATTGCCCACACGTGTGGGCGCGGTTACTTTGTGCCACACGCCCAACAAGTATTATATTCATCTCCACCCCGCGCGTGTGGTACGAAGCAAAAATGCCCACACGTCCTGGCGCAGCTACGTTAGTACCCCGTGGGATGACGATTTAATTGCCATCCTGGTTGGCAGATGTGGTTATTCGGGATGGCAAGTGTAGTTGTAAAAACATGGCAACTCTACCTGTTTTGATTAACTATAGTTGACATGTCTAATTTATGTTAGTTGCCACGTGTAATCAAACCGTAGTTGCCGTGTGTGATTAACTACTTGCCACATATGGTCAAACAGTAATTGCCATGTGTGTTTACCTAGTTGCCAAGTGTGTTCCAACCATATAGTTGCCTTGTATTATTAATCACAGTTGCCATGTGTGTTTATCTGGTTGCCACGTACGCGCAACTGCACTTGCCGTCTAGCAAAGAATCACAGTTGCCATGTGTATTTACCTAGTTGCCACGTTCGCGTAACTGCAGTTGTCATCCACAAAGTAGGAGTGTCGTGTGGGCGAAAAGCAGTTTGGCCACACGCGCATGACCTAGGTGGTGGCTGTGTGGGCAGAAACTAGTTCGCCCACACAGCGCAGCTGGCAAACAGCATGGTGCGGGCGTGTGGGCAAACTCTCCAACGCCCACACACCAGCCCCATCCTACGTGGCACATAAAATCCACCTTTTCGTGTCAAGATTCGTGCAAAAGACAACGAACAACGATCCAGGCATGTGGGCGAGTTGGGTAACGCCCACACGTATGGGCGTTAGTGTTTCCGTTTTCTTTTTGCGGGGTAGGGTGATGTGAATGTTTTTTCAAAAAAACTGAGGGACCCCCCTCCCCCCCCCCCCCGCCGCGCATAAATCCTTTATATGAACTCCCGCCGGTCCATGTAAATCATCTAGTGCTTTGTAACATGGAGCTACAATAGGGCATCTCCAAGGTGACCCTCAAACCGTCCGCACCTGTCCGGATCATGTAGCCCGGTCATGTTGTGCCATCCAATATGGGCTTGTATCGCTCCGTGCACTATTAAAAAAAGGGCTATAGATGATATGGTCACTAATGGCGCACCAGACATGTGGTGTGCCACTACTATATAGTAATGGCGCATCATGAGTTGGTGCGCCATTAGTGTGGACACTAATGGCGCACCAGACCCACGGTGCGCCATTAGTAACAATTTTTTTCCAAAAATACTAATGGCGCACCAGGGAAGAATGCGCCATTACTAGTTTAACTAGTAATGGCGCACCTCCAACACAGTGCGCCATTACTATTTTTTTCGTAAAACTACTAATGGCGCACCTCAAGCTGGTGCGCCATTAGTAACCAGGGTTACTAATGGCGCATTTGTGGGTGATGCGTCATTAGTAACCTGAGACCAGCTAGATATTTTGGACAGCCACACCTACACACTCACTTTCCCCACTTTATTCTCTCCACCTCCCCCTCCAAACTTGTGTCGGCTGCCTCCTCCTCCTCACCTCATTTGCACCATAGATTCATCAAAATTAAGTGGTTAAATTACCTTTTTTGATAGGTAAGTAAGGGGAAAGCTATCTTTATGTTGTAGATCTATTTTTTTTCTCCCTCGCTCCAACAACGTGCACATGCACTTTTTATGGCCTTGCTAAATCTATGTATGTTTGTGGTGTTGCATATGTTTGTGGTGTTGCATATATGTTTGTGTTTGCAGGTACTGGTATTTGAAATGCGATGGTTGCCAATATTTTGCTGGAATGTTGATTCATTTCCGTTTTGGCGAGAATTTTGGCACTATGCATTCTTTTTGGTCCTATTTTTAGGGAAAGTCATGCGAATTTTTTTTCTTGGTTCTAAAATATCGTTTTGCTCTACCCCGTAGGCGACCATGGTCCGCACGATGACCGAAGGCATCGTGAATAGGTTTTTGAGCTCCGCGAAGGCCGAGATGCTTCAAAAGAACGAGACAGAGATAAGATGTCCGTGTCGAAGAAGCAAGCTGAAGAGCCTTACACTGGTAGAAAAAGGGCCTTTTGTCCCGGTTCCTGAACCGGGACTAAGGGTCGGTACTAATGCCCTGTCCCTTTAGTCCAGGTTCAATCCAGAACCGGGACTGATGGGCCTCCACGTGGCCTGTGCGCGGAGCCCAGGCAGGAGACCCTTTGGTCCCGGTTGGTGGCACCAACCGGGACCAATAGGTATCCACGCGTCAGCATTTCTGTGGCTTGGGTTTTTGTTTTTTTTGAAGGGGGGGGGTTGGGGGTTTTGGGGGGTTAATTTATGTGTTTCATATATTGTGTTAGCTAGCTATAATTTATGTGTTTCATATATGTCCGTGCTTGGTCGACGCTACGTACTATACATACGTATAGAGAGGACTAGACACGCTAGCTAGCTAGTAAGCAAACGAAGGAAACAGAAGATCCTCATGAACATATATGCATACAGAGAGAAGTGATATCGACCACCTCTCCTTCTCCGAGAGATTGGTCGAACAACAAGTTCTCGTATATCTATCCGACACTACCGGCTACATATATACAATAATTATCTCTTACAAATATAATCATACGGTGATCACGTGGTCAAGAAAGAATGCCGCCAATTCCTCTTGAATTGCTCGCATGCGAGCTAGTGCTAGGAGTTCATCCCGCTTCTGAAACATCTAATTTGAAGAAGGGGGTCAATACATATATATACATATATATGAATGCATGAAACTCAACACAAATGATGGTAATAAAATAAAATTGTGAATGTTGTTATTTACGTACTTCATATTGTTCGTCAGTGTAGCCCCGCTCACAGTTCGTGTGGCGGATGGACTCGCAAACGTAGTATCCACAGAAATCATTCCCTTGTTCCTGCCACAACCACTTTACAAGAAATAGAGGTCAATCAAACTGATAAGCAAGAATGCCAAATCAATAGGAGATGCACGGAACATGCTACTATAGTACTTACTTTCGGGTGTCTAAATTGCAGCTTCTTCGGGAGTCCTGGAGCTTTTTTGGAGAATTTTTCCAAACCCTGCCAGACAAAGAAAATAATTACTTGATATATCAGGAAATGAACAAAGTTGCTGATATGGTGGATAATGATCGATTTAACTTACTTCTCGAGCATTTGAGTCATGTCCGCATAGTCCTGGGGATCTTTTCATCTTGAGTCTAAGACGGTTACTAGTCCCTGCTCAAGCTTAATCTCTAGAAGAATATAGTGGTAACTGCACACGCATGCATAACTCATCAATTACATTACTATAACCTTGACTAATATATAAGGGAAACCGAATACGCACAAGACAGTAACACTCACTTGAAGTTGTAAGGAAAGAGTATAATTTTTTTTTCATTTATTACCAACGATCGTAGCAAGTTGGCCTCGGTAGCTGCGGCATCAAATTTAACCTGAGTTGCATCTATGAGATATGTGTTAATGAACCCAATATCACCGACTTGTCTTTTCTTCAATTCGGCGATCTTCAATATGCATAATATAGTGAGGATGATTATAAATACATGCAATGAAAGAGCTGAGCTATATAGAGAGACTTAATGACAGAAGTAGTACTACTTACAGACAGTAGCAGGTGACCATTGTTTTATCGAGGGCCAATTGATTGAAAAACTGAAAGAACTCCTCAAATGGAACAGGCAACAGTTCAATTCCAACGAGGTCATGCTCCTTTTTAACTTTCACATACAAAGTACTCCTCCCCCCAGAGTCTCTGCAGATTTTCAAGTACCAATCATGCAATCTTTGCATCATCGTTGATAGAGATCTTTCATCTTTGACGAGAGGCTTCCCGTACTCGTATCTTTGTATCTGCACCTCCATGAAATCATAATGTACATCGTCGGGCAGGTAATCACCAGTATTGCTATAACTGGGCACCATCCTCGGATCATTAGCGATGTTGTCGCTAGGCACCTTCAGCGGGGGGGCACGATTGCTTCGCTTGTTCGCCGAGCTGGGCAATTTGTTTCCCAGCTCGTCGTTCTTTCAACCTTTGATCACTGACAGTACTTCCCGACCGCTCCGCTTCGGCAAATTCCTTTCCAATAATGCGCTCATAGTTTCCTTTTGGCGAAGACTTGGGTGGATTTGTCAGGGCAGCCAGAGTGTGCTTCGCTTTCATCGGATCTACCTTCTCCTCCGGAGGTGGATGTTTCTTTGCTTTCACCCCTTCAAAGTAGTTCCTCACTTCTTCTCGTGCGATCTCGGCGTTCTCCTCCGGGGTCCTCTCGTATGGTAACTTCTCTGGAGTCTTCAGAGAAGGACTGAATCTGTATTTCCTCCCTCCTCTGGCTGTACTGCTAGACGCCGGCAAAGCAGATGGAGCGGTTGTCGTCTTTACTTGCTTACAAGGTGGAGGAGAAGGACTACGACGCGCCAGAGTAGCCGGAGTGGCGGCAGGTCTCTTCCGCCCTTGCTGACGAGGCGGAGAAGGAGGAGGCTGGCTTCTCGGGCGCATCGGCGCAGGCGGAGAAGGAGGCGGAGTGCCGCCACGTGCCGGAGAAGGAGCCGGTCGAGTGCCCTGATCGTCACTCGCCGGAGGAGGCGGGGTGCCCTGACTTGCCAGAGGAGGAGGCGGTGGAGGAGGCGGAGTGCCCTAACTTGCCGGAGGAGGAGGAGGCGGAGGCGCCCAGTTCGGAAGGTTGATGAGCTCCTTCCGCCATAGGCATGGAGTCTTCAGAGCAGACCCCAGCCTAGTCTCCGCTTCACCGGTAGGGTGGTCAAGCTGGAGGTCCTCAAATCCCTCCGTTATTTCATCCACCATCACCCTAGCATATCCTTCTGGAATTGGCTGGCAGTGAAAAGTTGCGTCGGGTTCAGTAGGATAAACAGAGCCAACAGCCGCCTTGACCTTCAAATTCATCCATTGCGTCATAAGGTGGCAATTTTGAGACTCCGTGATAGCATCCACAGGATAGCTGGCAGGAGCCGTCAAGGCATGCTCCGGCTGAAGCAGCTCGGTGGAAGACACGCTACTTCTCTGCTGAGATGGCGGGGTAGCTTCGGGGGAAGCTTCGGTAGTACGTTTGCTGCGATTTGCTTCTCGTTCCTCTATCGCTTGTACCCTTGCTTGCAGTGCCTGCATTTGGGTCTGCTGCAATTTTTTCCTCCTCTCCTGGGATTTGTAACCGCCTGTGTCCGGAAACCCAACCTTCCACGGAATGGAGCCTGACATGCCTCGTGTCCGTCCAGGGTGCTCGGGATTCCCGAGGGCCATTGTGAGCTCGTCGTTCTCTCTATCTGGAAAGAACGTCCCTTGCTGCACTGCTTCGATATACTACTGAAGCTTCCTGACTGGTATGTCCATTTGATCGTTCGTCCAAATGCACTTCCTTGTTACAGGGTCCAAGGTTCCGCCAGCCCTGAAGAACCAAGTCCGGCAACGGTCTGGCCAGTTAATTGTCTCTGGTTCGATCCCTTTATCAACCAGATCATTCTCAGTCTTGGCACACTTAGGCCGGGCTACGAGGTAGCCACCTGACCCCGTGCGATGGTGATGCTTCTTCTTCGCAGCATTTTGCTTTTTTGTCGCCGACATCTTCTTACTCTTTTTCGATGTCTTGTGGGCCACAAATGCGGGCCAGTGATCTCTGATATTCTCATATGTGCCCTTGAATTCTGGTGTCTCTTTATTTTCGAAAAACTTATTCAGCTCTTTCTTCCACCTCCTGAATAGTTCTGCCATCCTCTTAAGAGCAAAAGACTTGATTAATTGCTCTTTAACTGGCTTCTCTGGATCATCCTCTGGCAGTAGGGTGAAATTTGACTTCAGCTCAGTCCAAAGATCATTTTTCTGCATATCATTGACATAAGACACCTCAGGGTCTTCTGTAGCCGGCTTTAACGATTGCTGGATGCTGATCGGGATCTTGTCCCTAACCAAAACCCCACACTGAGTAACAAAAGCGCTCTTTGTCCGGAGGGGTTCAATCGGTTGGCCGTCGGGTGCGATTGCTATGATCTCAAACTTTTCATCCGAGCTCAACTTTTTCTTCTGGCCTCGTCTCTTTACCGAAGTTGTGCTCGATCCGGAGGGCTAGAAAAAAGAACAAAGACTTAATTAATATGTGTACATACCAAAACAATGAATGCATCAATTAGCTAGTCAGTAGAAGCTTAACTAATATATATACCTGGCCGGATTCGGTTCGGTCACCGGAGACGTCATCACGGTCTCCTTCTTGCACCGGCATTGGGTCACCGGAGCCGTCCTCACGGTCTCCTTCTTGCACCGGCATTAGGTCACCGGAGCCATCATAATCATAGCCAGCTGCTTCCAGACCATCGGTGTCGTTGAGAAACAACGAGACGATGACATCACTTCCTCGTGCGATTATGTCCCCCAACAACTCTTCTTGTACTTCGCCTCGGGCAGTGTCCATAGTTTCTACAAATATTGACTACATGGCAATTATTATTCAAACATGACAGACGGATATATTAGTGGCAAACGTAGAACTAATATTAATTAGTGGCCTCGACGCTGCTTCTCTAGGGTTTGGGGTGGCCTCGACGCTGCTTCTCTAGGGTTTGGGGTGGCCTCGACAACGCTTCAAGGATAAAAAAAGAAGAGGAAGAAGAAGAAAAAAAGAGGAGAAGAAAGAACGAGGGTCGTCGAGGGTCACCGAGCGGTAGAGGAAACCCTAAATAGCAAGTATCGTGGGTGTGAGATACGGGTGGCCGTCGGTGTCGGACACTACATCCACGTCCCACAAGTGACGTGGGCGTCGAAGCCCGCGCCACTTGTGGGACGTGGATGTAGTGTCCGACACCGACGGCCACATGTATCTCACACCGACGAGGGTCAGGGTCTTCTTCTTCTCTTCTTCTCTTTTTTTCCTCTTCTTCCTCTTTATTTTATCGGAAACGAGGGTCGTCGAGGGTCAGGGTCGCCGAGCAGTAGAGGAAACCCTAAATAGAAAGTAT
Organism: Triticum aestivum; assembly: GCF_018294505.1. NCBI lineage: Eukaryota > Viridiplantae > Streptophyta > Magnoliopsida > Poales > Poaceae > Triticum > Triticum aestivum. The sequence continues at coordinate 633,667,823 of NC_057806.1, forward strand.
CGTCGGTGTGAGATACATGTGGCCGTCGGTGTCGGACATTACATCCACGTCCCATAAGTGGCGCGGGCTTCGACGCCCACGTCACTTGTGGGACGTGGATGTAGTGTCCGACACCGACGGCCACATGTATCTCACACCGACGATACTTTCTATTTAGGGTTTCCTCTACCGCTCGGCGACCCTCGACGACCCTCGTTCCCGATAAAAAAAGAGGAAGAAGAAAAAAGAGAGGAGAAGAAAGAATAGAGGAGAACAAGAATAGAGGAGTTCTCCTCTATTCTTTCTTCTCCTCTCTTTTTTTCTTCTTCCTCTTCTTTTTTTATCCTCTTCTTCCTCTCATGTTCGACGACCCTCGACCCCTCGGCGACCCTAGACCCCCTCTCGACCCCCTCATGTCAAAGTTATCGGGTAGGGGGTATATCGACAACGACATACCCGATACATACATACATACATATCACATGCATCCATACATATATGAACAAAATTAATATCTACTAATTAACAACCTAAATAAAAAACTAATACATATAGGAAGAAGAAGAAAAAAGAAGAGAAGAAAGAATAGAGGAGAAGACTTCCTCTTCTTCCTCTCCTCTTCTTCTCCCTCTTCTTCCCCTTCTTCCTCGCCTCTCTCATGAATGTCCGACGTTCTCGACCCCCCCCCACGTGTCGAAGAAAAAGAAGAAGAAAAAAAAGAGGAGAAGAAGAAAGGAATAGAGGAGAAAAGAGAAAATAGAATATATATTCTATTTTTCTCTTCTTCTCATCTATTCCTTTCTTCTTCTCCTCTTCTTTTTCTTCTTTTTTCTTCTTCTTATTTATTTCTCCTCGTCTTCCTCTCCCCTCTTCTTCTCCTTTCTTCCTCTTCTTATTTCCTTTTTCCTCTCATTTTTTTTCTTCTTCGTCCTTCTTAAAAATACATGAAGTAGTATTGCCTAATTCATTGTTCATATGAATATACAAACATTTGCATATTTACAATAATTAATATCACCAAAAAAAATCTATGAACAGAAAAAAAATCCTAATTTTTCTAAAAAACTATTGCATATATACATGAACATATATATACACAGAGAACATATATACATATATATAAAAAACAAGCATATATAAGAAAAAAAAGCATATATATAAAAAAATGCTAGCTAGGGAGGGCGCCCACCGGACCAGGAGGCACTACAAGAAATATGTCAACTTATGACCTTATGTCAGTGACCCTCGAAGAATTGGTCATAAATTTATGACCATTTTAGACCAATTGGTCAAAAGCTGTTCAGGGGGCTCCAAACCCTAAACCATTGCGACCATTTTGGTCAGAAAGGTCGTAATTTCCTTACACGAAATGGTCACAAAGCAAACAGTGCTAGTCTGCTGCCTTATTTCTAGTTGTTAATGACCAATATAGATGGTCATAGCCTTGTAGATTGTGGTGGGTTGTGATGACTAGGTGCCATCTCATCAGTTTTGCCTATGTGTCATGTCCATGTGGCAGTTTTTGCCCTAGGTTGTGAAGCAACCTATATTTCTATCATTCCCAAAATTCCCAAAAAAATCTCATAAATTCTTTGGGGCATATCTTCATCAAATATGTAAAATCCTTCCTTGCCTAGTTCAAAACTAATTCAACAATATTCATTTTCCTATTCTGTTCACAACAACACTTTATGAAGGAAGTGCTATTTATATATTCTTGATTGCCCTCGGAATTTTTGGGCACTCTTTCCTATCCAAATCATTACTGCATGACAAAATTCAGCTCCATTTGCCTAGAAAATCTTCTTCGGCAAATTTCCAAAGTTTTTGTCCACCTAGAAGCATTGTGAAGGAAGTACCTTTTTTATATCTCTAAATGACATGAAATTTATACAGTTCCTTCATATGTCCAAATTATCACCCTCCTCCAAATTGCAGCTCAGTCAAATCATCTATGTGAGCCCAGGTTCAATTTATATTTTATGGCCAAATTGGCACGTTGCAAAGCAAGTGTTATATAGACCCCTTCTATTACCCTCAAACTTTTCGGGCACTCTTCCATACCCAAATCATTGCCACATGATAATATTCAGCTCAATTTTCCTAGTAAATCTTTCTCGGGAAATTTCCAAAGTTTCTACCTCGAGAGAAGCTTTGTGAAGTAAGTACTAGCTAGGCTTACCCAAATGATCTGAAAATTTACCAGCGCATGACCATACCTAAGTAACTTACCTACACCAATTTTGAGCTCATTTCATTCATCCAATCTCTCTCACTAGTTTTCCCAAGTTTTTGTCCATAGAAGAGCATTGTGAAGGAAGTACTACTTTGGCATGTCCAAATGGTATCAATTTTCTACAATGCTTTCTTATGCCCAAATAACCATCCTTCACAAAATTTCAGCTCAGTCCATTCATTATTTTGAGCCCAGCTTCAACATTCATATTTTTGTCCAGCGTGGTACTTTGCAAAGCAAGTACCACCTAGGATCCTCCTTTTGAGCTCAAAATTTGTGAAGACATTCTCCTTAGTAGATGTTCATTCTCATCCAAAACTCACGCCCATTGGCCATGTGCATTTCCCGTACCGCTAATCAAACACTTGGCTGCTAATTCATGTTTGAGCATCGATCGGTCTCCTCGTGAGAATCTTATGTTGTAATTTTCTTCCTAGCACCAACCCGAGGAGTGCCCAACCCACTAGACATTCCTAGGCCGCCCAGAACACATGGCAACATTACGGTCACGCGGTGACCACGCGACGGGCATGCGAGTTCACGCGCTCTAGAGTTGGGGCCCTCGGCCACCGTCCAAACCTCGACGTATCGCCACCAAACCATGTATTTATGATTAAATAGGTCCTTATGTAACTAGAAATGATTTTTGGAAAAAATAAATAGCAAACTATGAGGCAGCTGCAGTTCAAATTTGACCCGCTTCCATCTGAATCGGCGGAAATTTGTCTTTTTCACGAGAGGTGGATCAAAACTTTTTACACCCAACTATTTTGTCAATTGTGCATTAAATATGTCCTAGTATTTTAGAAAAATGATTTGGTCCAATTCTGCAACAATTATTTGGTAGTTCCTTCACAAAAAAACCTCCTTTCGGGCACTCGGAAAATGGAAAATGGTTTTTTCGTCCAACGAAAATGAAAACTTCCTTAGGCAACATTGTTTGCCATTCCAATATGCACCCTTGTGCACAATATGAGACCATTTGAACAAACTATGCCATAGATGTGGCCATAAGATTGATCATTTGGCTTGAAAGCCGTTGATCTCCACACATGATAGCTCGTTTCTGAGAACACTTTTTTAAAATAATTGCCGTATTACAAGTTTGTTATTTTTCCTAGGAACTTGGCCACATATGATGACACAATGCGAAGGTTTCCCAATTTTTTGATTTTTTTTGAATTTTTTATGCCCGTTTCGAAATGCGGTCAAAACGGCAGGAATGACCGTTCCTAGCTAGTGGTTGAATCTTGGAATTTTGTTGGTGTTTCTCTGATTAAAAAGATACTTATGTATCTAGAAATGATTTTTGGAAAAAATAAAGAGCAAACTATGAGGTAGCTACAGTTCAAATTTGACCCGCTTCCAGCTGAATCGGCAGAAATTTGTCTTTTTCACCAGAGGTGGATCAAAACTTTTTACACCCAAACATTTGGTCAATTATGCATTAAATATGGCCTAGTAGTTTAGAAAAATGATTTGGTCCAATTCTGCAACAATTATTTGGTAGTTCCTTCACAAAAAAACCTCCTTTCGGGCACTCAAAAAAATGGAAAATGGGCACTTGAAAAACCTCCTCAATTATTGACGAGAGGTGGATAGACAACTATTGATACACAAGCATTTGGTCAATTGTACCTAATATATGATCTAATATTATTGAAAAATAGAGTGGTGCCATTTTGCAACAAATATTGGTGGGTGCTTCAAAAAATATATACCATTTTCGACACTCCAAAGATAGAAAATGTTTTTTTGCAAATAAAACTCATTTTTGAGATCAATTTTTAAAGATATTTGTATTATTCTAGGTTTGTTATTTTTCTGAAAAACAAGTCTCACTTTTAACACGATGCTATTGTTCTTATTTTTTTCTAATTCTATGATGTTATAAAATAGGTGACATGATTTAGCATATTATTTAATCGATTACGACCAATTTAGATGGTTATAAAATCGTCAAAGTGTGTACTACATTGTGATTGGTGGAACCATTTGTGGCACGGATCGATGAGATGGCAGACATCCTACCATCCATTGCTAGCAATCCAACGTCCATCCATCCGTCCATGCAAAGAAAGGAAAAAAACCACCGCACCAAACCCTACCTCTCCTCCCTTCCTTCCGCCCGCCGCCTCCCTCTCTCTGTCCCCGATCCAGATCAGCCTCTCCCTCACCCCTCGCGCTGCACCCTCCTTCCCTCGCGCTGTCACCGGCGGCGCCCTCATTCCTTTCTGTCACCGGCGGCGCCCTCCTTCCCTCGCGCTGCACCCGAACCTCGCTCCCGCTCCCAGCTCTTCTTCCTCCTCCGCTGCAGCTGGGGTTTCATTTCCCCGATCCCCAATCCCTGAAGCTCGGATCCAGCAGCAGCATCAGCGATGGCGGCTGCGGGAGATCCTCTCCAAGGTCAAGCACGTCCAGGCCAAGCCTGCTGGCCGCCCTCGCGGGTGACTGCCTCCGCGGTGACGACGGCGGCGATCTCGTCGTCCCCACCCCCGATTCATCTCCAATCCCGCCGCCGACACCCACCCCCACCCCCACCGGTGACCTCCCCTAACCCATCACCACCGGCGACCTCCCTCCCTTGCTCCTCCCTCCCACGTCACCGCCGCCGCCACACACTGCCGATCCCCTCACATCCCGTACCCTCTCCAGTCCCCTCCCCTCCCCTGCCCTCATCAAAAGAGGAAAGAAGAGGGTTAGGCGGATCAGGCGGCCGCCATGGCGCGACCAGATCCGCCATGGTTGCCCCGCGCGTTGTCCACGGGCTCGACTCTAGGGACTGGTCTGCGAGGCCCTCAACGACTCGCGCCAGCTCGCCATCCACCACCCTGCCCTCCTTGTCCCCATCCTGTAAGTTCTTCGATCCCCTATGTCGTTTCTGCTCTTGGCTTCTGTTTTGGCGAATTCCGTTGGGGATCTGACCCGAGAATCGTTCGTCCGTCTGCGGGTGCTGATTGGCAGGGAGAAGGTGGTGCTGGGGATCTTGAAGACGGTGAAGAACCCGTGCAGCGTCGTGCTCAAGACCTCCATGATGGCGTGCACAGACGTCTTCACGGCCTTCGGCAACCTCTCCTTGAGTAGCAGCTTGTCCAAGCCGATGCAGCTGGAGTTCATATATATTTCTCCAAAAATTATACTCTCACTATGTAGAATCTTTTGGGCCTGAATCATTGGTTGAGTTTAGGTCAAAAGCATCTGTATGCCAATAGTTTTGATGTTGTTTTGTGCTATATACTTTAGGCAACAGTTAACTCATTAATTAAGATGCCGAGGTACTATCAACTAGATCTGTTCACACACATACTTTAGTAACCAGCTCCATTAATCATCTGATCAGCTATGTAAACTAATCACTGAACCTGGAAATTATGTGCTTTGATAGAACATGGAAACTAATCAAATGCAGAAGAGTTGTTTCAGTTTGAGTTCTGTTTGAAATGTTGCAACTTCAGAATTCTGGGAACTTTCCATAAAGTTTGCATCAGTTTAGTGGGTTCACCTATATTATGTTGTTGGAAGCTAGTTCATGATGAACTAATTTAACTCTCTACTGGAATATTATTGTTTTCTTTATGGGAGGAATATAGTGTATTAGTTGATGTAAATTTGTTTGGGTTCAGACCTATGCTTCCTCCACTGTTTTGTAGAGTTGGCTAATTTTAGATGCTGCATAATAACCTTTAAGGCTGTGGCCAATTTTAGATGCTGCATAATAATCTTTGTACTGCATAATAAAAAATTGTAGCAAAGATGAATGGTCGATTAGTTTTAGCTTCAAGCCATTTTAGTATATTCTTTGTGCATGTGGCCTGTGGCTATAACTAGTTTGTTGTAGTTCATCCGTGATGTCCAGTAGCTATGAGATCCGAGAGATGCCGACCATTCGAGCCACTTAACTTATTCAGCTTTCACTCTACAATCTTGCTAATTTAAAGTCAGTGGGGGGCTTTCCCCCACTGTCCATAGTTCCTAAAAAAACTTATTCAGCTTTGGCCATCCTCATTTGCTATGCTAGGTATAATGTAAACTCTCTTCTGAATTTGATTTGTACTAGTTTGACTTTCCTAAGTTTCTTTTCTTGTTAGCAGAGCTTACACTATCTTTCTATAGGCGCCGCCGGATTTGAGGGTGGAGCCCGAGCCTCCACTGGAGCATGGATCAGCCGTGCAGAGGTGGAGCTCCGCATGGATCACGACTTGGTCGTTGTGGGGGCCTGGACCATCAAGCTCGCGGGTGAGATGGACGGCCTCGACAACGGAGGCGCGCGTGAGATCCTGGGGTTGACCAATCCACGGGGCGCCAGATCTTCCCTCGGGGTCGCCTGATGTAGCCACACTGTCGCCGGATCTCCTCCCCCCTCTCTCTCTGTGTTTTTCTGTCAATAGCTAGTAGCATAAGTTGGAGCTGGCTGTACCAGGAACTTAATCTGCATTTATTCAACTAGATCAAGTACAAGTACATTAGTTCGTAATCTGCTATTAATACATGTCCTATTCATAAATTTCCTGAAGTAGTGCATGTAATATATTTAGGTGCTGGTTAATTAGAAAATGGATGTGATTTCTAACTTGATTGCTGTAGGATACAAGATATATCTCTGTTGGTTCATCTTGCTGTAGAATATGCCCCTGTTCATTCATTTATGTGTATTGCTATTTACGTCCTAAATATTTTTCTTGAAGCTCCACTGCCGCATCCTATTCCTGGTAAAAATATGAAGGAATCCCTTTTAACTTGTTCCTGTTCACATACACATGTTCACGAGCACACATTGACATGGCCAAGCCTCACGTGCACATGGTGAGTGAGCTTCAGAATTGAATTTTGTTTTTGCTGGGTCAGCTCAACCCAAAAGAACTATGTCACACACATTTTTTTCAAGTAAACTGAAGCATTCTTTTTTTCATTTCATTTCATCATGTGTGTGCCAGATGCTTTTACTTCTACAACGCGAATGAGCTAATGATGAACTACTCTAATTTAAATGAGTTGGGATTCATCACTACAATATGAGTATGTTTGCATTTTACTTAGCTCGTAATCAATAACCCAATCCTTAACTAAATATTTGATTACATCATGAGGTTTTCTACAAATTAGTAAGGTAGTGGTTTCAGCTGCTGCATTGTTGCTTATATTTGATACTACACAATGTGACTGGAGTTTATTGTGATTTGCAGAAGATAGAATCTGGATGCAATTGCTTTGATATTCCTGTTTGGCCCCCAGGCATGCTCATGAAGTACAATGAGGTGTCCTCATCTGACCATTTCGCCAATGGGTAAGCCTCACTGCCAATCTTTCAAGTAGTAGTTGTACGGTGTCGCTATCATCTCTGTTTGTATATAAGTACGCCACTGTTGAGGTTTAGCAATCTCTGTTATGGTGTTGATCTGAATCATGCTTTTCTGTATGTGACAGCGAACTGGCTACCCTCGTGTAGTTGAGCAATTAGTATCCATACATGCCCAGTGCATGCCTAAATCCCGAGTTTTATTTTTAAACACCTCTCCATATATGTGCAGTGCCTATTGTAATTGTCAAGTGTGAATTCTGTATATGAGGTGTGTTCTCCTTGTAGTAATTTCTAGTAGCCTACTTGTTATGTGTAGAGTGCACAACACATTACGTGTACTGAGGATGAAATGGTCTGAGTATGGCATTTTCAATTTAACTTACTTTTTTGGTGTTGAGCTGTCGATAAATTGGTGTTGGTACCATGATGCTTGAACTGTTATTTTCTTTTGGTAAATGAACTGCTGCTTTGGTGCATAGATGTATCTTCACGAGTCACAAAACTCCTGACATGTAGGCGACTGGAGCGCACCAGAAGCATTGACGGCGACTCAGTCCTCGGTGCCGCCCTCTGCTAGAGCGGTGCGTCCCCTCTCTGTTCTCCCAGCCACCCCTAAGTTTTGGATTTGAATCGTTTCTGTGAACTCTAGCCATGCTCACTTGTAAATCTGGTTTGATGTTTAAAGCGTGACTTATGATAATCTGGTTTCATCGCCTTCCAGGGACAACATATATATGCTCAATACACTCTACTTGTTTTCCTGTATAGTTTTCTTACTTGTTTTCCTTTATGCGTTCACTCTTTTTCAGGAGCTCCTAGCCTAATTTTTTTCCTTTATGTTCGCTCTTTTACAGGAGCTCTAGTCCTAATTTTTCTGAGTGTGAAGCCGTGAAGCCAAGTGCGAAGCAGTGAATGCTGGAGAGAGATGATGCTGGAGAGATGCCCTTCCTGTAGGTCTGCACATAAGCGGAAGTTCCTGGGTATACAAGATTCGATGGTTAAATTGGTTGATGTGATGTGAATGAGTGTATGGAAACTGGTTGTGTAATGTGAATGAGTGTATGTAGTTTCACGTGTTCTGTTCTGTATAGCATATTGTAATAAACTTATTTTAGCTGTTATTTGAAGATTTTCATATGCTTTCTCTCTTCTGTCTGTTTGATATATACATATATATTGCTTATTAATAAGCTGTGAAAAATCTAACATTTGGGACCCATCTGTAAACTGGAGCTGGGAAAAAAAGCTGGAAATAAAAAATAAATTGACTGCAAAATGTTGTGCGCTAGAAAATAAAAAGGCCAAATTGTAAGCCAGGCCCATGTAGCTAACCAAAATCAGCATAAAATACATATATTAAAAGGGCTTGCCTAAAAAAAATACATGGGCCGAATTACTGGGTCAGACCCATGTAGCTAATAAAAGCACAGGAAAAAACAACAAATGGGCCGAATTGTTGGGCTAGGCCCATGTAGAAAACCGAATTGGACCGGGCTGAGTCTTGTGCCACATCAGCTTGCCACGCTGGATGCCTACGTGGCCTGGGGAGGTTGCTAGTGACCAAAACGCCACAGTAGGAATATGTTGGTCATAAACGTCTACGACCATTCCAGAAGAAAGGTCACTCTAGTCCGTTTACGACGCCCAGCTTTTGACCTTATGTTTTTGGTCACAGAAAGGTCATAAATGGAAATTTGTGACCATTCAGTGACCAATAGTGGTGGTCATAAGTTGACATATTTCTTGTAGTGAGGACCGCGGGGTCGGCGACGAGGATGGCGACGGGGTAGTGGGCGCGCGCTCGGGGCAGGGGGCGCGGGCGACGGCGACGGCGGGCCGGGGCGGCGCGCGTCGGGGAAGGGGCTGGCGCGGGCGATGGTGAGGGCGGGCCGGGGCGGCGCGCGTTGGGGCAGGGACGCGGGCGACGGCGACGGGGGCGGGCCGGGGCATTGCGCGTCGGGGCAGGGGCGCGGGCGACGGCGACGACGGGTGTGGGCTGGGGCAGGCGGCGTCGGGGGCAGCAACTGCAAGATGAGAGTGAAAATTTCCTAAGTGTGGACTTATATAGCAGAGCTTTTAGTCTCGGTTCGTGGCAGCAACCGGGACTAAAGGTGGGCATTAGTCCCGGTTGGTGCCACCAACCGGGACCAAAGGCCTCTTTTCAGCAGCCCAAAGGGCGGGAAGCGGCGGCCTTTGGTCCCGGTTGGTAGCACCAACCAGGACCAAAGGCCTTGTGTTGCTGCGGCGTAGAAAGTTTAGTCCCACCTTGCTAGTTGAGAGGGGTGTGCAGTGGTTTATAAGCCCAACTGCCGCACCCCTCTCGAGCTTCTCTCCATTGCAGGCTTACGGGCCTAATTGTCACTGCTATGCATGTGGGCCTACTGGGCCTCCTACGGGCCTGAATCCTGGCCCTTGGATGGGTTTCTAGTCGTATTCACGCCGTGGGGGCCCAGTAGGTGGCATTTTTTTTGTTTTTTGTTGCTTTATTTTATTTTCTTTTGTTTTTTGCTTTATTTTTTAATTCTTTATGCTTTTAGTTTTAGAAAAATTATAAACATTTTGTTAATGCCATTAGTTTTCAAATTTGAAAACACTTTTTTTGTTTTCTTTGTTGTTTTATTTATTTTATTTTGTTTCTACTTACAACAAAATATTTTGTTGCTATTTTTTCCAGATTTTTTGTTTTGTTTTCTGCATTATTTATTTTCTTTTGTTTTTTGCTTTATTTTTTTATTCTTTTTGGTTTTAGTTTTAGAAAAATTATAAACTTTCTGTTAGTGCCATTAGTTTTCAAATTTGAAAACACTTTTTTTGTCTTTTGTTTTCTTTGTTGGTTTATTTATTTTACTTTGTTTCTAATTACAACAAAATACTTATTGTTGCTATTTTTTTCAGTTTTTTTGTTTTGTTTTTTGCATTATTTATTTTCTTCTATTTTTTTCTTTAATTTTTAATTCTGTTTGCTTTTAGGTTAGCAAAGTTATAAACTTTCTGTTAGTGCCATTAGTTTTAGAAAAATTATAAACTTTCTGTTAGTGCCATTAGTTTACAAATTTGAATAGTTAAAATTTGAATTCTTTGAAATTTGTGTGAATCACAAATTTGTGCTTAACTTACTAAAAAAATGAGAATAGATGCGCTTATAGAGAAAATTCAACCTAAATTCATCCTAAATTTCTATGAATTTCAGAGAAATTCACTATGAATTTAGGTTAAAGATTTCTCTATTAGGGCATCTATTTTCACTTTGAGAGGAGCTCAACAAGGCAGAGAGGGAAGGGCTTACTAAAAAAATGAGAATAGATGCGCTTATAGAGAAAATTTGAATAGTTAAAATTTGAATTCTTTGATATTTGTTTGAATCACAAGTTTGTGATTAACTTTACTTTTTCCAGTTTTTTTTGTTTTTTGCATTATTTATTTTCTTTTGTTTTTTGCATTTTTTTAATTCTTTTTGCTTTTAGGTCAGAAAAATTATAAACTTTCTGTTAGTGCCATCAGTTTTAGAAAAAATTATAAACTTTCTGTTAGTGCCATTAGTTTTCAAATTTGAATAGTTAAAATTTGAATAATGGTATTACGAGGGCCGAACCATAAGACATGAAAGCATTTCAAATGAACTCTGAAAAAGTTGAAAGTTGGCATGGTATCATAATTTCACCCACATAGCATGTGCATGTACAAAACAGAAAATGGTAGCATGTTCGTGTGTTACAAAGTTGGCATGGTATCATCATAATAGTTGCGGGAGAAAGTCTTCACTTTTTCTTCGCTTGTGTCATTTGCTTATTGCGCCGTAACCATGGATAATCTTCATTGTTTATCAGGATGCTTGGGTCAGCCTTGACATTGATGGGAGGAATTTCATGAAACTTTTCATAATCTTCAGACATGTCTGTCTTGCCGTCCACTCCTAGGATGTCCCTTTTTCCTGAAAGAACTATGTGGCGCTTTGGCTCATCGTATGTTGTATTCGCTTCCTTATCTTTTCTTTTTCTCGATTTGGTAGACATGTCCTTCACATAGATAACCTGTGCCACATCATTGGCTAGGACGAACGGTTCGTCAGTGTACCCAAGATTTTTCAGATCCACTATTGTTATTCCGTACTGTGGGTCTACCTGTACCCTGCCGCCTGACAGATTGACCCATTTGCACTTAAACAAAGGGACCTTAAAATCAGGTCCGTAGTCAAGTTCCCATATGTCCACTATGTAACCATAATATGTGTCATTTCCGCTCTTGGTTGCTGCATCAAAGCAGACACCACTGTTTTGGTTGGTGCTCTTTTGATCTTGGGCGATCGTGTAAAATGTATTTCCATTTATCTCATATCCTTTGTAAGTCAATACAGTCAAGGATGGTCCCCTAGACAACAAGTACAACTCATCACAAACAGTGTTGTCACCTCTGAGATGTGTTTCCAACCAACTGCTGAAAGTCCTGATGTGTTCACATGTAATCCAGTCCTCGCACTGCTCCGGGTGTTTGGAGCGCAGACTGTTCTTGTGTTCATCGACATACGGGGTCACCAAGGTAGAGTTCTGTAGAACTGTGTAGTGTGCTTGAGACCAAGAATATCCGTCCCTACATATTATTGAGTCTCTTACAAGAGTGCCTTTTCCAGTCAGTCTCCCCTCATACCGTGATTTAGGGAGACCTATCTTCTTAAGGCCAGGAATGAAGTCAACACAAAACCCGATAACATCCTCTGTTTGATGGCCCATGGAGATGCTTCCTTCTGGCCTAGCGCGGTTACGGACATATTTCTTTAGGACTCCCATGAACCTCTCAAAGGGGAACATATTGTGTAGAAATACGGGCCCCAGGATGACAATCTCGTCGACTAGATGAACTAGGACGTGCATCATGATATTGAAGAAGGATGGTGGGAACACCATCTCGAAACTGACAAGACATCGCGCCACATCACTCCTTAGCCTTGGTACAATTTCTGGATTGATCACCTTCTGAGAGATTGCATTGAGGAATGCACATAGCTTCACAATGGCTAATCGGATGTTTTCCGGTAGAAGCCCCCTCAATGCAACCGGAAGCAGTTGCGTCATAATCACGTGGCAGTCATGAGACTTTAGGTTCTGAAACTTTTGCTCTGGCATATTTATTATTCCCTTTATATTCGATGAGAAGCTAGTCGTCACCTTCATACTGAGCAGGCATTCAAAGAAGATTTCTTTCTCTTCTTTCGTAAGAGCGTAGCTGGCAGGACCTTCATACTGCTTCGGAGGCATGCCGTCTTTTTCGTGCAAACGTTGCAGGTCCTCCCGTGCCTCAAGTGTATCTTTTGTCTTCCCATACACGCCCAAGAAGTCTAGCAGGTTCACGCAAAGGTTCTTCGTCACGTGCATCACGTCGATTGAAGAGCGGACCTCTAGGTCTTTCAAGTAGGGTAGGTCCCAAAATATAGATTTCTTCTTCCACATGGTTGCGTGTCCCTCAGCGTCATTCGGAACAGCTAATCCACCGGGACCCTTTCCAAAGATTACGTAGTGTAAATCATTGACCATAGCAAGTACGTGATCACCGGTACGCATGGCGGGCTTCTTCCGGTGATCTGCCTCGCCTTTGAAATGCTTGCCTTTCTTTCGACATTGATGGTTGGTCGGAAGAAATCAACGATGGCCCAGGTACACATTCTTCCTGCATTTGTCCAGGTATATACTTTCAGTGTCATCTAAATAGTGCGTGCATGCATGGTATCCTTTGTTTGTCTGTCCTGAAAGGTTACTAAGAGCGGGCCAATCGTTCATGGTCACGAACAGCAATGCCTTAAGGTTAAATTCCTCCTGTCTGTGCTCATCCCATGTACATACACCGTTTCCATTCAACATCTGTAAAAGTTCTTCAACTAATGGCCTTAGGTACACATCAATGTCGTTGCCGGGTTGCTTAGGGCCTTGGATGAGAACTGGCATCATAATGAACTTCCGCTTCATGCACATCCAAGGAGGAAGGTTATACATACATAGAGTCATGGGCCAGGTGCTGTGATTGCTGCTGTGCTCCCCGAAAGGATTAATGCCATCCGTGCTTAAAGCAAACCATACATTCCTTGGGTCCTTTGCAAACTCATTCCAGTACTTTCTCTTGATTTTTCTCCACTGCGACCCGTCACTGTGCCATCGCATCAACTTGGCATGCTCTTCGTTTCTGAATAGACGTTCCAACCATGGTATTATAGGAGCATACCACATCACCTTCGCAGGAACCCTCTTCCTGGGGGCTCGCCGTCAACATCACCAGGGTCATCTCGTCTGATCTTATATCGCAATGCATCGCATACCGGGCATGCGTTCAGATCCTTGTATGCACCGCGGTAGAGGATGCAGTCATTAGGGCATGCATGTATCTTCTGCACCTCCAATCCTAGAGGGCATACGACCTTCTTTGTTGCGTATGTACTGTCGGGCAATTCGTTATCCTTTGGAAGCTTCTTCTTCAATATTTTCAGTAGCTTCTCAAATCCTTTGTCAGCCATAGCATTCTCTGCCTTCCACTGCAGCAATTCCAGTACGGTACCGAGCTTTGTGTTGCCATCTTCGCAATTGGGGTATAACCCTTCTTTGTGATCCTCTAACATGCGATCAAACTTCAGCTTCTCCTTTTGACTTTCGCATTGTGTCCTTGCATCGACAATGACCCAGCGGAGATCATCATCATCGGGCACATCGTCTGGTTCCTCTTGATCTTCAGCAGCTTCACCCGTTGTAGCATCATTGGGCACATTGTCTGGTTCATCTTAATCTTCACCAGCTCCCCTCGTTGCAGCATCACCGTATTCAGGGGGCACATAGTTGTCATCGTACTCTTCTTCTTCGCTGTCTTCCAACATAACCCCTATTTCTCCGTGCCTCGTCCAAACATTATAGTGTGGTATGAAACCCTTGTAAATCAGGTGGGAGTGAAGGATTTTCTAGTTAGAGTAAGACCTCGTATTCCCACATTCAGTGCATGGACAACACATAAAACCATTCTGCTTGTTTGCCTCAGCCGCATCAAGAAACTCATGCACGCCCTTAAGGTACTCGCAGGTGTGTCTGTCACCATACATCCATTGCCGGTTCATCTGCGTGCATTATATATAATTAAGTGTCCAAATTAATAGAAGTTCATCATCACATTAAAACCAAAATGCATACATAGTTCTCATCTAACAACATATAGCTCTCCAGAGCATCTAATTAATTAAACCATACATTGAAACTATGTAAAACATTTCAATGCGAAAAAAATGCGATCATAATCGCAACCAAGGTAACAATTGATCCAACGGCATAATGATACCAAGCCTCGGTATGAATGGCATATTTTCTAATCTTTCTAATCTTCAAGCGCATTGCATCCATCTTGATCTTGTGATCATCGACGACATCTGCAACATGCAACTCCAATATCATCTTCTCCTCCTCAATTTCTTTTATTTTTTCCTTCAACAAATTGTTTTCTTCTTCAACTAAATTTAACCTCTCGACAATAGGGTCGGTTGGCATTTCCGATTCACATACATCCTACATAAATAAAATCTATGTCACGTTGGTCGGCATAATATTCATAAACAATAAATGAACCAATAGTTATAAAGATAATATATATACCACATCCGAATCATAGACAGGACGAGGGCCGACGGGGGCGGATACCAAAACCATCGCACTATATAAGATGCAATAATAAAAGTAAGAAAATAATACAAGTATCTATGTAAACATACAAGTAAGAATATTTTTCCTTTCAGAAAGAAGATAAGAACAAGAGGCTCACCACGGTGGTCCCGGCGATGAGCTCGGCGCGGGTGATCGATGACGGTGAAGACGGGGATGGGGCGTGACGGACCGCTAAACCTACACAAATATTATGGAAAATGGAGCTTGGAGGTCGAGCTTGGAGAGGAGAAAGCTTAAGTAGTGTGGCTCGGGCATTCCATCGAACACCTTGTGTGCATAGGAGGTGAGCTAGAGCACCACCAAGCCCTCTCCCCCTCGGCCAGAGAAAAACAGAGCACTGGGGTGCTCTGCTCGCGAGCGAGGGGTATATATAGGCACCTCATTGGTCCCGGTTGGTGACATGAACCGGGACTAAAGGGGAGCCTTTGGTCCCGGTTCAAGCCACCAACCGGGACCAATGGTGGTGGGCCAGGAGCGAGGCCCATTGGTCCCGGTTCATCCCACCAACCGGGACCAAAAGGTCCAGATGAACCGGGACCAATGGCCCACGTGGCCCAGCCGGCCCCCTGGGCTCACGAACCGGGACCAATGCCCCCATTGGTCCCGGTTCTGGACTGAACCGGGACTAATGGGCTGACCCGGCCTAGACCAAAGCCCTATTTTCTACTAGTGTTATTGCGGACCCGGATTCCGGGCAGGTGCGGGACCACCTGCTCTTGCGTGGTTTCATGGATGGCTATCGGTGGCAAGGTGATGAAGATGACTATGAAGTCGTCCATGGGGGCCGGGCAAGAAATGAGGAAGGGCAGCAAGACAACCACCACCGCGGCGAGGGCAGGCGAGAAGACGAAGAATCTCAAGGACATGATCACGACGGTGATGCTGTACACAGTCATCTTGTAGAAGATGCCGGACATGATGATGAGGAAGAACAAGACGAAGGGCATGATCATGAAGATGAAGATGCCGGAGCAGACGACGATGGAGGCTGGGTGCAGAACCCTCGTATTCAAGAGCTACTTCTCAAGCAGACGGATAACGCAAGAGCTGCTGCCCGAGAGAAAGCCAAGCTGGATCAACTGGAGATGGACGCGGTTACTTCATTGTATGAAGGATGCAGGCCCGAGGATCCCCGCCTGAAAGTAACGCTCATGGCTCTGGAGATGAAGGTAAAACACAAAATGACCGACGCATGCTCCGATGAGAATATTTCATTCTGGCACGAACATCTTCCAAAGGGGAACAAGTGCCCGACCAGTTTCGAGGAGGCGAAGAAAATCGTGTGTCCTCTGGATTTACCGCACGTGAAATACCATGTGTGCATGAACAATTGCATCATTTATCGGGACAAGCATGCGGAGTCTACCATATGTCCGGTGTGCGGCGTCACTCGATACAAGAAGAGGAAGAAAACTCCTCGAAAAGTGGTGTGGTACTTTCCGATCACTCCTCGTCTGCAGTGGTATTTCGCGGACCCTAAGGTAGCAAAGCTCCTGCGTTTGCACGCGGATAGGGAGGAGAAGAAGCGAGAAGATGACGGAAATGATCCGGAGATAAATAAAAAAGACAAGATGCTGAGTCACCCTAAGGATGCGAGCCAGTGGCAAGCGTTGAATTTCAAAGACCTAGAATTTGGGAACGACCCAAGGAACATCGTGCTGGGTGCGAGCACCGATGGAGTCAATCCATTTGGCAGCCAGAGAAGCACACATAGCACCTGGCCTGTGTTTGTGTGGATGTACAACCTTCCCCCTGGTTGTGCATGAAGAGGAAGTACATTCACATGAGTATGCTAATTGAAGGGCCGAAACAACCAGGGAACGACATCAATCTGTATCTGGGGCTACTGAAAGAGGCGCTAGACATGCTATGGAAAACACCAGCCAATACGTGGGACGCAACAGAGAAAGAATATTTCCCTATGAGAGCCGCACTGCTCACGACGGTGCACGACTATCTCGGTTACAGATATCTCGCGGGGCAGGTGGTCCACGGATTTTCTGGATGCGTCAGGTGCATGGATGACACAACGTATCGCCAGCTAGATAGAGATCCCGGGTCTTCGAAAACCGTGTTCATGGGACATCGAACGTGGCTTCGCGACGATGACCCGTGGAGAAAATGCAAGGATCTGTTCGATGGTGAAACCGAACCCCGAAGACGCCCGCGTACGAGGAGCGGCGAGGAAATAGATGAGTTGTTGAAAAATTGGAAAGATTGCCCACTGACGGAAAAGAAGCAAAAGGCGCCAGAGCCGGGAAAGAAGCGAAAGGCGCCAGAGCCGCTGCTGAAGGTATGGAGAACGAGGTCTGTTTTCTAGGACTTGCCGTACTGGAAGATCCACCGTGTGCCTCACAATCTTGATTTCATGCATATCACGAAGAACGTGTGCGAGAGTCTGCTTGGTACCCTGCTCAACATGCTAGAGAAGACCAAAGATGGGCCGAAAGCAAGGGCAAACTTGAAATCAATGGGCATCAGGGAGGAGCTTCACGCTAATGATGATGATGATGAGGCAAAGCAGGACACAGAAAGTCGTCACAAAGGCAAAAAGGCCAAGAAGACCGGAAATGACAACCCTCCCGCATGCTTCACTCTAAGTCAGGAGGAGATCGAGCAGTTTTTCACCTGCCTCGTAGGAGTAAAACTTCCTTATGGTTACGCGGGGAAGATAAGAAGATACCTAGACCCAGCGAAGCAGAAGTTCAGCGGGATGAAGTCTCACGACTGTCACGTGCTGATGACGCAGATATTTCCAGTTGCAATCTGTGGGATCATGGACGCGCACGTCCGTGAAATGCTATTTGGCCTATGCAACTTTTTCGACGTCATCTCTCGGAAGCCGGTTGGCGTGAGGCAACTCAGAAGGCTACAGGAAGAGATCGTGGTGATACTATGCAAGCTTGAGATGTACTTCCCGCCCGCATTCTTCGATGTTACGGTGCATCTGCTGGTCCATATCGTGGAGGATGTCATCCAACTCGGGCCGACGTTCCTGCACATCATGATGCCATTCAAAAGGATGAATGGTGTCATCAAAGGATACGCTCGCAACATGTCACGTCCAGAGGGAAGCATAGCCAGGGGCTTTCTGACCGAAGAGTGCATCTCCTACTGCACGAATTATCTAGGCATCAAGAACCCCGTTGGTCTGCCCGTCAATAGGCACCTCGACAGGCTCACTGGATGGGGTCACCATGAGGGTCATCGCGAAATGCATGTCTACTTCGATGGTCGACTCGCCGACTTTGAAAGAGCAAACCTAGTCGCGCTAAAATACATAGACGTGGTCGATCCTTGGGTGGTAGAGCACAAAACCTTTATTGATAAGACGTACAATGACCGAGGCCAACAGAGGACGGACGGAGATATAATCAAAGAGCACAACTCATGTTTCACGCGTTGGTTCAAGCAGAAGCTTCTTTCGTACCCTTTACATGAGGATTCTTCCACGGGAGAACAACTCATATTCGCCTTGTCACAGGGCGCCGAGCATAACCTAATGACCTATGAGGCGTACGATATCAATGGCTACACATTCTACACCGAGGACAAGGACATGAAGAGCGATGGTTATCAGAACTCTGGGGTAACGATTGAATCCTACAGCGGTAACGACAAGGACAGATACTACGGAAGGATCGAGGAGATCTGGGAGCTAAGCTACGCTGGAGAGAAGGTCCCGATGTTCCGTGTCAGATGGGCCAAGAGCGTCCTAAAAGAAGACCGGTATTTCACCACCGTGGTTATACCCGAAGCCAAATCCAAGACCGCGGGCGCAAACATCACCGCGAAAAATGAGCCATGGGTACTGGCTTCCCAAGTGGACCAATGCTTCTTCATTATCGACCCGTTAAAGCCCAGTCGTGTTGTCGTGAGGAGAGGCAAAAGGAAGATCATCGAAATGGATGGAGTCGCCAATGAGCAAGACTTCAACAAGTATGGCGACCCGAAGATGGAACATGACGACGGCGATGAAGTAGCAGCATACACCACAAGAAGAAGCAGGACCACCCTACCTAAAGGACGTCCGTTCCATAGAAGAACTCCATTTACGAAAAAGAAGGGCAAGAAGATTGTGAACAGATAGCTAGCTAAGATCGATTGTATTTAAATCGTAGTCTTCATTTCTCGATTGTATTTCATGGGCACTTTTTGATATCATGAATATTTTTAAATTTCATGGGCACTTTTTGAATTCATGAATATTTTTTCAAATTTGATGATATTTTTTCATATTCAATATGAAAAAATACTGAATATTCATGAGGACACTCGATCTCGATCCCCCTCCATCTTGATCACTACCCCCCTCGCCAGACCCCCCCTCGCCACCGAGCACCCCCCCACACCCTCCCCCCGCTCCGCCGCCGTCGATGACCCCCCGCACCCTCCCCCGCTCCACCGCCGTCGACGACCCACCGCACCCTCCCCCGCCCCACCGCCGCCGACGACCCACTGCACCCTCCCCCGCTCCACCGCCGACGATGACCCACCGCACCCTCCCCCGCTCCATCGCCGCCGCCGACCCCCCGCACCCTCCCCCGGCCCGCTCCACCGCCACCGCCGACACCCCGCACCCTCCCCCGCTTTTTGATGATATTTTTAAATAACAAATTTGATGATATTATCAAATAACAAATTTGATGATATTTTCAATTAAAAATAAAAAACAAATTTGATGATATTCTCAAAAAAATTGATGATATTTGATGATATCTTCTGTTCTAGTCCTCATGAAAATAACAAATTTGATAAAAAAAACAGATTATTAGATGCAATAAGAAATAATGAAAAAAAGAAGTTACTAATGGCACACCAGAGGAGGGTGAGCCATTGCTATCAGAAAAAAGTTACTAATGGCGCACCAGAGGATGGTGCGCCATTGCTATGAGTGTTTTTATGGCGCACCTCTAGATGGTGCGCCATTACTAACATTCCCCCCTCTAGTTGGATATACCCCTTCGCCCGATCCCCCTTCCCTCTCCCTCGCCAGATCCCCTTTCCCTCCCTCGCCACACCCGCTCCGACGAACCCCGCGCCCGCTCCACACCCGCTCCGGCTCCCCCGCGCCGCCGCCCCCGCGCCCCCACCACTGCATTCGCTGCACCGTCGATGACCGCACGGAGTGCAGGACGACGACCGCCGCCGACCCGCGAAGCACGTGGCCGCCGGCCTCCCCACGACTAACCGAGGCGCCCAGGAGGACCACCGCCGTCTTCCTCTTCGACTACGAGGACCCGGACGAGATCGGACGCCCTCGAGCCATCCCTTCGACGCCGCCGCCACCGCTGACCCCGACCCCGACCCCTCCGGCGACCGGCTGCGCCCACCTAGGTACCTCTCCTCCTTCTTCCTTCCTCCCAAATAGGTTCAGTCTCAGCGAGCTCTATCCACAAAACCTAACTTCAATTTTGTGTAGCACAAAAAGGTGCTACCGTCCACAAAACCTAACGATGCAGTTAGCTAGTTGTGAGCAATCTTTTGGTTTTCTAGTGTTCTAGCTTGGAAGTTGCACCTACCACTATTTTCTGCAGATTACATTCTTAATGGAGGGCTATGGTTGTGCACTCAAAAGTTGTTGGAAAGAAAATACCCTGTATTTTTGTGCATTATATATAGTACACAAAAGTAGGCAAAGTTTCTGTGAAAATATAGATGCAAGGAGAAATAAGCAGCCAAAACAGCGGTTAGCAAAAGTGATAGTGGTACTGAATTTAAGTGTGTAATGGTGGACCCTGAAGCTGATATTTTAGCAATGGTGGCTTCAGTGTGTGGTGCAATGGCAGCCACTCCTCCTTCCCCCTTCTGCTGCCATCCCAATAATGTTGGTCTTATTCTTATCTTCACCCTATTTTTAACACACTATTACTGCTTTCCACTACTCTTTTTATCACCAGAAGCTTAGCACTATATTATCACAGTGTTTTCATCCATGTCCAGGTTCAGACTAGTGGAATTTCTTTTCATTTTTTTAAGATAAGACGAGTGAAAAACAAGTATAAGACCAACATCTAGAGATGCTAGCATGGATATACATGTTGCTGATTGTCATAAGTACTCTATATTTTAAACATCTACCATAACCAACATCTAGAAGTTTATTTGCTTCCACTGTAAATTCATATTCAGAAAAGTTCTCTGTATTTGAGTGGAAGAACAAATTTTAAACTGAATTTTGAGGTGTAACCAAACTAAACTGATGATAACTCTTGTTGCCTAGAAATAGAGGTAGTTTACATATTGCATTGCCTTCTGTTTTACTGCATTTATCAGGGGTGTCACAGCCCTAGATTTTGCTTGTAGCTAATTACCTGAGTGAGCATCATGCATCATGTCTAAATTCTGAAAGTTGAATTGAGGTTAGTTGAAACCCTGATAAATCACTTCAAAAATAATCAACATTAAAATCTTTTCAAAGAAGTCCAAGAAAATGTTCCTCTTAGTCTTTGAAAATATTGGCAAGAGGTAAACCTTAAAACAATATTTTTGGAATCTAAGAGATATTTATTTTGGGCCTTTGAATTAAATCAATAACTATTTGCATTGGATATATATTTATTTATTAATTAATATATGTCCAATAATTCTGATCTTTGGTGAAGGGCTTTGGAATAATCCAACTAGTCCCTACAAGAATTATCAGAAGCAACAAAAACGATTTAGTGTCTAAAACTAAATCAAAACAAATTACAGAAAATAGAAAACGGAAAGAATTAGAAAAGAGAGAGAGAGAAGAGCTCACCTAGCCACCTGGCGGCCCAACTTTGCAGCCCAGCCCAGCACCACAGCCCCCTCTATCGTCTTCCTCCTCACGCCAGTAGGCAGGGCGCGTGGTCGCCGCGTGCGCGCCAACTCCTGCTTCCACCGCGACGCCCCGGCTCTTCTGGATGTGCCACGGATACACCCAGCGCTCCCTCTCGCTTCCCCTCCTCTCCCTGGACCTCACTCCCCTCTCTGCTCTCTCTCTCTTTCTCGCGACCGAGCGGAGCTCGTCGCCGCCAACGTGCACCACCGCGGCCACCGCCTCTCCCTCGCTTCTCTGACCGGCCCAGAGGCTCCGCCTCGACCCCCTCTTTCTTCCACCCTAAGCCACGCCACCGCGGGAGCCCCACATCGCCGCCACGAGTCATCTTCCCCGAGCACGGCCGTCGGACTCCATCGACGGATTCGCCGTCGCCAAGCCGTCCCCGAGCAAGCCGAGCCCCTCTTCGTGATCGCTGTGAGCTCCGCCACCGTTTCCCCCTCTCCCCCGCTCCATTTGATCGCCGTAGCCGTCGCCCCCTTGATGACCGAAGCACGCCGCCGCACGAGCTCGTCGCCGACGAGGCTTCGGTGGCCAATCGGTCCCGTTCTTATGCCCGTTAGATTTGTGAGAGCCCGTAGAAACCTTAGGTGCTACCCGTTGACCCTCCCGTGCATGATGTCATCATTTTCATCGGCACCCGAACTCCGGCCACCGCCGCGAGCTCCGTTCTGGTGAGCTCCGGTGCCCCCACAGCCACCCACCTGCTCCTCTGGATGCGGGCGAGCGAGGGCAACCCACTGGTGCCCTTGGCTTGACCCACGGCCGCCTGTAGCGCCATCTCCGCCGTTGCCCGAGCTCCGGCCGCCACAAAGCTCGACGCCGTCAGCGCTGTAGACCACCCCATCCACTGCTGCTTGCTCCGATGGATGCAGATGAATACCAGCTCCACGCAGAGCCCCTCCGCCACTCGTTTGGTCGCCGGAGGAGCAAACCCGACGCCCTCCGCCGTCTCTGGCTCCGCCGGCGACGAGCTGCGGGCCAACTCCGGCGAGTTGACCCGTGTTTGACCCCCCCCCCCCCAGGGTCACTGACGCGTGGGCCCGCCCTGTTAATTTTTAGTTAGGTTTAGTTTAGTGCTAATTAACTTAGATTAGTGCTTAATCTAACACTAAGTAACTCTGTTAAGTTAGTGATGACACTGACACGCGGGACCCACAGGTCAGGTTTGACCTGGACTGCCCCCGTTGACCTGGTGACGTCATAGTGACGCTATGCTGATGCAATAAGTATTTTCTAGATTTATTTTTATATAGGAAATTCTAGAAAATGTTGCAAACTTCAAAAATTCATAGAAATTAATCTGTAACTCCAAATGCAAAGATTTATATATGAAAAATTATCAGAAAAATCCAATCTATCCATCTGTACTGGTTTCATGCATGTTTAAACAAGTTAACTTGATATTTAGTGCAAAAACATGATAAGCACTATTTAAGATCACAAATGAGTTTGAACTTTGAATCTTTGGTTCAAAATGGCTCAAACCCATCTGGTTGTAGTTACATTAGCCCAACACACTCATTTTACCATGTCATGATCATGCATCACATTGTGCATTGCATTGATTGTGTTTCTTTCTCTGTTACCCGTATTTGTACCCTCTTGATAGACGTGGTTTCGACGATGAGTTCGATGACACCGATGAAGAGCAATAATATCTTCAGAAGTGCCAGGCAAGCAAAACCCCCTTGTTCATTCCGATACAATCCCACTCTCTCGCTCCTGCCCTCTTTTACTGCATTAGGACAACAACGATTCAATTGTTACATGCTGCGGTAGTTGAACCCCTTTCCTCTGCATGACCTGTCATTACCACAGTAAATAGATGAAACCCACTAGCATGAGTAGGAGTTGTTTGAGCCCTGATCTGCCTACTCATTCATGTTTGTTTGTCATGCCTGCTACTGCTTAGAGTTGAGTCAGGTTTGATTCATTGGGGATGAATCGGAGGTGTGTAAACATGTCCTACTATTGAGAGCTAAGTGTGTGAACATGATTTGGTATAGGTAGCGGTGAGAGGCCATGTAGGAGTACATGGTGGGTTGTCTCATAGAAGCCGTCCTCAGGAACTCAGTTCTGTGTTTGTGATCCATGAAACAGTTACTACCACGCATTGGGCCCGAAACCAATGGACCCTCTCGGCTTCTTGATCACCCTTGTCCTCTTTCCAGGAGTTGCAACTAGTTTCTGGTGTTTATAGGATATGTGTTGGCGGCCGTGCGTAGCGCTGACCCTAGGGGTGGGGTATGATGCGGTAGATACACCATGGTCGGGCATGCCGGGCGCCCGTTTGGTGTCTCGGAACCCTGTACACATCGTCTGGGACGTATGTGGAAACCTCGGCTGGACTCCCTGCGGATGGAACCTGGATAGGCGATAAACCTGGACTAGAGACTTGAGTGTTTAGGTAGGCCGTGGCCGACACCCTCGTTGGGCTTCCGCTTGAAGGTTGCCGAGTACATGTCGTGTAAACGACGGTAAGTGGTGAGAGCGTGTGTGAAGAAGTACACCCCTGCAGGGTTAACATCATCTATTCGAATAGCCGTTTCCGCGGTAATGGACTTCTGGGTTGCCTATAACAGTTCATAGACAAGTGAAAGTGGATACTCTAAAACTCGCAAGATTAGTGTGAGTGCTATGGATGGCCTTCTCGTAGGGAGACGGGAGCGGATCCATACTGGTGTATTGAATGGTGAATATGTGGACTCGTGTGCGCCACCTCAAAAGAGTGCTTGCAGTCGTAGTTCAGGTTAGCCACTGAGTCAAAGCTGGCTTGCTGCAGTTAAACTCCACCACCCCCTTTATTGATACCGATGCATATGTAGATAGTTCTGATGTAAGTCTTGTTGGGTACATTTGTACTCACGTTCGCCTATTTTATGTTTTGCAGAGAGACGTTAGTCTCGCTAGTAGTTTCGTGCGGACTTCGACATTTAGCTTGATACCTCAGCTACGATCTTGTGCCCTCGACAGGATCTGGTAGATAGTCAGGCTTCTTAGCCTTTTTCATTTGTAGATGTTTGTACTCAGACATGTTAAGCTTCCGCATGTGCTTTGATTTGTATGCTATGATTGTTGGGTCATGAGACCCATGTTTGTAATATCTCGCTCCTCGGAGCCTAATGAATAAATACTTGAGTTATAGAATTATGTTGTGATGCCATGTTGTATTTACACATATCGAGCATATTGTGTGTATGATTGAAATGCTTGGTATGTGTGGGATCCGACAATCTAGTTGTTTATCCTTGGCAGCCTCTCTTATGGGGAAATGTAGTCTAGTGCTTCCATGAGCCATAGTAGTCTGCTACAGCCCGGTTCATCGGAGTCCTGTTAGCCCAACACTACTGCTCAGGACACTTGACTGGCCGGCATGTGTTTCACTTCGTTCCTGTGTCTGTCCCTTCGAGGAAATGTCACGCGGTGACATCCAGAGTCCTGCCTAGCCTACTACAGCCCGGGTTCCCGGAGTCCTGTTAGCCCAGTGCTACAGCCCGGATTCACACGCTGCTGACCGACATGCTCGATGTGATTCATGTATGCCTGTCCCCATAGGTTAGTGCCGCTTTGGGTTCAGGACTAGCCATGTCAGCCCGGGTTCTCTGTCATATGGATGCTAGCGACACTATCATATACGTGAGCCAAAAGGCGCAAACGGTCCCGGGCCATGGTAAGGCGACACCCGTGGGAATACCGTGCGTGAGGCCACAAAGTGATATGAGGTGTTACCGGCTAGATCGATGTGACTTGGAATCGGGGTCCTGACAACGTTGGTATCAGGGCCTGACTGCCTGTAGGATTACCAAGCCAAACTGGTCGAAGTTGAGTCTAGAAATGCTTTAGTTATATAAGGGAATTGATTGTGGATGGGAACGTAAGGCTCTTTTTACTCCTTTACCTTATGGCCTTCTGATCTGAGTCATCCTCTTCTCTTCTACGGGGAGTAAGAACTAGGCCCTCTCATCTATCTATCAGGATGACGTGTTACTAATCCATAGACTCACATAATTGATAGTTTCAAGCCTCAGTTCCGTTCCTACTACTTTCGTATGTTGATAGTTGATCTCGGAACCTTGATATTGTGTTGTTGAGTGGTTATGCCACCATTTTGCGGGATGTCTCAAATCTTTTGAGCATTTACAGCCGTTATGCTGTCTGAGTCATCCCAGGTCTCTAACTAGTCTGATGCATTTGCAAATCCCTTGTTCTCGTTTCTGATGTCCTTTTGGGCCAGATTAAGCACACTAACGGTCTGTTGAGGTAGTCTACTACCTCGACATATATGTTGGAGCTATTATTATGACCCTAGGTGTTTTAGGGAGTCACCTAGTAATCTAGCCATGTTTTGTGTTCCCAGTGTGATGATTCTGGCCACCATTCTCGAAAGAATT
This sequence comes from Triticum aestivum, assembly GCF_018294505.1. Taxonomy (NCBI): domain Eukaryota; kingdom Viridiplantae; phylum Streptophyta; class Magnoliopsida; order Poales; family Poaceae; genus Triticum; species Triticum aestivum. The sequence goes on from NC_057806.1 coordinate 633,694,221, forward strand.
CCATGATGCCATTTAGTAGTAGGTATTCTATTCCTAGGTTCTTGAACCCGAGATTCACCCTACTTACCTCCTGTTAATAGTGCTTGCTCATTTCTTTAGGATATTAGTAACCTTGCGACAGTCCTTGAGGTCCGTGGTATTTCTTTCTTCCAAATACCATGAACCATTAAGGCAGAAGTTCTTTGAACCAAAATATCACGATTAGAGTACTCCTAAGGAGTTGTCCATTCATAATTGTGATTCTGCCAGTTCTACCTTTCTGCATGGGTTATCTGGAAGAAACCTGTTGAACTTGGTTCGACATATTAACCTATGCATCCACAACTCAGAAAGATATATGTCCCCTTGAGTTGTTCCTCTTCATTTGTATTTCGACCATCATCTATCAATTGATAGTCAGGAGTAATTGTGCATCCGTATTTATCAATGCTTATTATTCTTGTGGTCCGTCAAGCCATTCTATTCCAGAATGACTAGGAGAAACAAGCTCCAGTACCTCATCCATTTCTAGGATTGGGTCAAAGTAGTTGTATTCCGTAGATCAAATGCAATCAAGCTTCTTTCACTAATTTTCAATTAACAGCAAGCCATGATTCTTTTTCAGCTAAAACTATTGATGATTTTTTGTTGTGTGACCTATTAGATCTGGAATGGAAGCTCACATAAGTTGAGCTGATTTTTGTCCATATGAAAGCAGAGGACCATATGGTCTGTGGCCTTTTCATCCATATGAAAGTAGAGGCACATTGTGGTGCTAGTTTGCTGGGTTTTGTCTTCGACCATCGTGTCGTGATGATTTTGCAGGTACCCCGAGAGGCCCTTGAGTTTGCCGGAATGTCGATTAACTTCCGTTCCGGCAAATTCGGGTACTCCATATGTCCTATTTTCAGCAAAGGTCATGCTGAAATTTTCCGTGAATTTTAGCATGACTTTGCTAAAAATCGGACATATGGGGTACTTGCTACTAATGCATGGGCCGGCGTATCTTAGTACTTAATTAAGTAGGATCAACTGCCTCTTGTGTTATGCATGGGCCTCAGCGTCGACAAACCCTAAATTATAAAACCTTGGCTTTTAGGGTGCCTCGGTGTCGACAAAAACCTAAATGATGAAAGCTTAGGCTTTTAGGGTGCCTCGGCGTCGACAAGCCCTAAATGATAAAAGCTTAGCTTTTAGGATGCCTCGGTGTCGAAAAAACCTAAATGATGAGACCATGATATTGTTCCTTGACAATAACCAACTTTTTGACCAAACTATTTTCCTATTTAGAGCGAAACATGGCCCACAATGATGAGGCCGGCGGTTCAGGCGGCAATCAATTCTGTGAGCTGTCCTAGGAGATGGAGGAAGAACCTCACCTCTATGAGGACGCCGCGGAAGACTCCGATCCTGACTACACAACCCCTAGTGGCATCGGGGATGACATCACTGATGGTGCCGCTAAGGATGCCACCACTGATTATGGCAGCGCACGCACAGATGGTAGCCAACCAAAGAGGCAACGGAAGGACCGGCGCCCAAACGCGCTCCGCACCGTCAAGGTGGAATTTACTCAAGTGAACTACGGCGGGCATCCAACGGCGCCCAAAGAATTAGTCAAGGGGTACTCGCTTCAGCTCGGGTGCATTCTCTGGAGCACCGTCGCGATCAACACCGAGAACCTAAGGCATAAGGACCAAGGGAATTTGCGCAACCTCCTCTTCATAAAGCTGCATGAACGATACAAGTTCCCCGCTGAATTTGTAAACACACGCCTCTCCGGGAGTAAAGTGAACAGTGCCGCCCTCACGATGATGAGCATGGCCCTGTCTACTTGGAAAAGCGTGGTGAAGAGAATGATTGACAAAGGTGATAGTTATGAGAAGATCAAGGCGAAAAATCCTTCGATTAGTGAAGATGACTACAAGGAGTTCAAGATCAAGTGCGAGAGCAGCGCAACCTCTGAATCAGGTCAGTGGGGGAAAGAAATGCGGGAGTAGAACTTAGGGGAACACAAACTCGGTCCCGGCGGTTGCAGAGTGGCAGAGCCTATATGGGACAAGGAGGAAATGGAGCGTGCCGAGCAAGGCCTACTGCCCCGCTTCGAGAAATACTGTGATAAACAGACCAGGAACTATGTTAGGGCCCGGTAACAAAGGAGCTTACCACGGATCTGAAGACCAGGGCGCTTGAGCTTGTTCTGGCGCAGGAGACTGAAAGCAGTAGCGCGGGGTCGTCTCAGAGCACCCCTTGGGACAGTACTCTAAATAGGGCGTTGAACGTAATGAAAAACAAGGATAAGCTCAGTAAGCCGTCGTCAGCTGGTCGTGTGGCCGACAAAGGCTTGTCCACAAAATGATCATCATACTATAACGCTGGTGGGCGAAAGGAGAGAAAGACCAGCTCGGCAAGCCAGTCGCGCGAGGTTCAAGAACTCAAGGCACAAGTGGCGCGGATTCCGGAGATTGTCCAAGAGCAAGTGCAAAAAAACTGGGATCGACGCTCACCAGCATTATGCATACCTTGATTCATGGGCTGATGACGTGGATTGCGGGCAGCCAACAGGGGCCGCCCCCGATTCCCAGCTTCACGGCCAGCAACTCGCACAACACGCAGGCGGCGCCATTGGTGTCTCCGGTGGGGGCGGTATTGGTGTCTCTCACACCGGTGCGGGCATTGGAGCTTAATGCACCCGAGTGTACGCCGGCCGGAACCTCGGCAGCAAGCGGCCCCTCCGCCAGTTGCACGCCCACCGTTGGCCGTGCCTTGACATTAGCCGAGCTCAACGCCATCATCACGGTAACTAATTAAGCCTCTCGGCAGAGGACTTCATCTCCTTGCCTTTGACTGGGCATCCCTGAAGCCTTACATGTTTTTGCACGGCACCGCCGACGTTCCGTGCACTATCCGGCACTTCGTGAATGACGAGTTGGTCGATGTTGCCAAGGGCAAAATCATTCAACCGGGCAACCCCGTGTTCCACGGTAATCCGATGCCACCCACCGTGTATAGGGTTCAACTGGTTCGGGTTCTGCCAGGCTACGACGAGTTGTTACCTCCGATTCGACCCGCCGGGGCCGACGAAGATGATGTGATGACCCTCAGCGCCTGCCTAAGCTGGCCCCTGCTTTGGCCGAAGAGCCAGATTCGTTTGGGGGCGGGGGACACCACCCCAAAGACAACACCGCCAGTCGTGCCGGCGCCAAGCCATGGCAAGACCGCCGCAACACTACCGGACATGCCGGACATCCCTATGGCACAGGATCCGAACATGCATATGGCACAGGATCCGGACGACGACGACAACGACGACGGTACATCTACCAACGTCGATAAGTACTTTGCCGAACATGGGTACGATGACGAATTCTTGGGGCCTCCTTCTCAAGAACCCAACCCTACAAAAGACGATCGCGATCTAGCTGGTACCACGGAGAAACCCAATTGCAATAGGCGTCGTCTGGTGTTCAGTTCTCAGGAGACGCCTCCAGCTGCCGACTTCACCGAGCCTCGGATAGCCGAGGTGCGAAATATTATCAGCCCCAACACACTCAAGAAGGCGGTCTGTGAGCAGAACTCGGTCCCATTACAACAGAAGAAGAAGGGACGGAAAAGAAAGGGTAACAAGGGTGTGAGCCAGGCGGCACCGAGTACGATCCATGCTCAGGACGGGCCACCTTCACCTAAGGATATCTCGAGGAGGGTGCATGTGGCGGGTAGGCCAATGCTACCGACTAATATGCTCAATGCCGCAACAGGTGCTATGCGGAGTCTGCATGATAGTGTTCTTTCTTTGGAGAAGCGGCGTCTCAGAGAGAATGACGTGGCATACCCGGTTTTCGTGGCCAAGGTGCCAGAGGGCAAGGGATTTATGGATAACTCCATCGGGGGTACAATCGTCCTGTGGTTTGATGACATCTTCGCTATGTTTAACCTTCATCCGCTGCACTACACCTTCGTTCGGCTATTTCGCTGAGTATGGAGATGCGGATCATTAGAGACAAGACCCCAGACATCATGTTAGTCGACCCCTTCTACATGCGTGCCAAGATCATGGGCAGCGTTGGGGACTGGCAAGTCGCGAGTTCTTACCTCGAAGGCGTCATTCTGGCAAACCCAGATAAGGATAACTTCCTCGCTCCTTACTTTCCTGAGTAAGTCGTCCCCTCAACCGCCCCGTAACATATGATTTCTTAGATTTCGATCATTTTTTTCTAACATTCCGTGTTTTGTGCAGTGACACACATTGCACACTCATCCTCTTAAGCCCGAAATATTCCATGGCCACGTATTTTGACTCGGACCGTCAGTCGAAGAAAGACTACACAAATATCAAGAAAGTGCTTGATGATGTTCTCCCCGGCCACGCCAAATCTGGAGGCACCTTCACTAGGCCAGTACGTAAGTACGGCAAGCACGTGTTCACCCACAATACGACGTTCTGTTGCGTCAAGCAGCCGCCTGGCGGTCAGAAAGATGCCTACTACGCCCTCCATCACATGCGGGCAATCGTACGGGACCATAATCACCTTCTGCTACCAAATAATCTCAAAGATTGGGCCGCGAGCTTGTCGGCAATCCAGGACGCGGACATCAGACAAGAATTCTTTCGCATCCAGTCGGAGTTTGCGGAAATCATCCATCAAGATGTCCTTCGTACCTCGGGGCAGCTCAACCTCAGAAATCAACCGTCCAACAGTGAGATAGACACAATGCTACAAATGCAGGCTGACAGCGCCCGCGATTTCATGACCATCACGAGAGACGGCGGCTTCATCCATGCTCCGGTCCCTTGATTTGAGTCAAAAGTAGTGATGCTATGTGTAGTTCTGAAACATCGATTGGCTCATGTTGTAATTAAACTTTAATGAACTTGTATCTCTCTTTGGTTTGGACTTAGATGTAATCGATGCTATTAATGTGTTGCTTTTCTCTTCTGATCCTTTTGTTGCATACTTATATATTTCTTATGTATTGTCTGTGAATTGTTACTAACGTTTTGTTTGGATAGTGCATAGAGATGCCTTCGTATGTCGTGTACAAGGGTAAGGTTCCCGGAGTCTATGACGACTGGGCGGAGTGTCGGAGACAGGTTCACTGTTTCAGCGGTAACAGTTACAAAGGGTACACCACTAGGGCGGAGGCGGAAGTTAGATACACGCGCTATCTAGCGAGAGATAGGAGGGAGTGTTGGAGGAACCGGATGAAGACCAGTTTCGTCGCGATTATGCTCATCGTGATGACCGCAGATCTCTTCTATGTGATGGTAGTTTAGATGATCGATATCGACTTGTAATGTGAAGACAAACTCGCTACTCGCGGTTTCGAGACTTGTAATGTTCTAACTTTGTTCGGTATTTTAAATACGGAGACTAATATGATGAATTGTATTCGGAGACTAATCTTCTATTGTATTCGATGAATCTGCTGTTGCTGTGTGGTGCTAGCTATATTCTATCCAATAATATATTTTGTAACTGTGAAAATATCAGAAAAGAAAAAATCCCTAATATTCATACTAGTGGCGCACCACCACATAGTGCGCCATTAGTAAGCCGGAGCACACTAATGGCGCGTCATCCACCAGTGCGCCATTAGTATGCCAAAGCACATGGGTAAATATGGCCCCCTGGGAGGCATACTAATGGCGCACCGTGGGCTATACTAATGGCGCACTACATGGTGCGCCATTAGTATACCAGTGGTGCGCCATTAGTTAAAAATACTAATGGCGTGATACTAGTGGCGCACCTGTAGTGCGCCATTAGTAGGCAAAACAGGTGCGCCACTAGTAGGCCTTTTCCTAGTAGTGGCGGGACGGTTCGGACATACTTTCTTTCGCAAACCAAAACCAAACGTGGGAGGGCTATGTGGGCATCTAGACAGCACCCACGCCCCCTTCTGACCGTCCTGACCCACCCAAACCCCCTTCTTCCTTGCCCGCCCGCATCCCCCCCTCCCGACACCAGCAGCCCGCATTCATGCCGCTGTAGAGCGCTCCACTCCACATTGAAGCCGGCCCAGAGCGGACACGACCTCTCACTGGCTCGGCCATTGAGGCGGCGCCGACCGAGGGCACCGCCCGCAGCACGCGTGGCAGAACACACCTCCTCGCCATATGCAAACGCTTCCATTAGACCCGCGTGGAAGCCGATAAATCTACTCTGGCCACACGTGCGTTCACGAGCGTACTGGCATTAAACACAATGTTGGGCAAACTCCTCTCGTTTACTTGCTATTTAAAGGAGGCCGGACACCAGACAAGAATCGCACCACTCCGCTGCTCCTCGTCTCTTTCTTCCACCATTTTCTTCATCCTTTCGATAGCATCCGACGAGAGGGAAGAGAAGTTCTCCGGCGTAGAAGCTGGCTGGGTGGCCCACTGAGCCTGCCGAAGGAGTGGCGAGTTGCTCCAGGCCGGCACATGGGGGACTACAGCGGCACATGCATCATGGCTACCGTGGACGCAGCCATGTCATACCGCCGCTCCAGTACCTGCGACCGCGCCATCTGACATCATCGCGCGCATGACCGCACCTTGTCGATAGAGAAAGAAGCCTTCTGCGTGGACATCGACGAGGTGGTGGCCAGCATGTCTGCACCCGCCTTCATCATCTAGGAGAAGTAGAACACGGGAGGCCACCACCGCTTGGGTCCTATGAAGGCCACCGCTGAGGCGAACTGACACACACAGCCGGGGTCTTGCCCTCTGGCAGGCCACCGTCGTTGCCTTACCCAAAAACTAACTTTCATATGTGCAGCATAGGGTCCCTTCCCCTCCGACTAAAGCATCAACCGGCGGTTCCACTCTGATGAGTGGTGGGGAAGTGAGCCACACTTTGCACCGAAGCATATACCTCCGAGGCTCATGGCTGTCGGACATGGGGACGACAATGGAGATCTATTGCGGCCGGCAGTAGACTAGTCAAGAGTATCCATGTCATCGGAATGGATATGTGCCGACGCGAGCTGTAGACTAGTTTTATCTTAGTCCGGTATCGTTTTTAGTTAAAAATATGCTCAAAACGGAAATGTTTTCATCCGGTTTATATAAAATCCTTCATGTTTATATGAAATCCGGCATGTTTATATGAAATCTGATCGTGTTTGCATGAATTTTATCCTTTGATTCATAAAGTATTTCAAATGTATATGGGCAGCGTTGGATGGCGTCCTCCCACACATCCGTGTCCGCGGACTGGTCCACCTATTCGTGGACGGATGTGGGAGAAAATTTACAGGTCGCCGCTGGAGAGGCCCTGAGTAGTTCAGTCAGAGCCAGCAGCGTGATCACTGAGACCGATTGTACTACATTCCGATTGTACTGCATTCAGACCGAACTCCACCTCACTTAATAAGGTCCACGTACAGGAGGGCAATTTTATTATGTTGATTTAATTTCAAATTTTAAACTGTTATAAGGAACAAGAACAATTTTGTTTTCTTCCTTTGATTTACTACTATGTTTTCATTCTTCAGTCCACCTTAGGCCAACAATGACCGATCCCTAAAAAATAGAGGAGGATCTGGTCGAGTGAATTTAGAGGAGTAAACTTTTACTCCTCTATAGGTGGCCACGCCTACCTAGCAGGTCCCCCAAATTTAGTGGAGTACAAAAAATTATATAGGTTTTGTGTCCTAGCCACATGAATTTCAAACACTTCATAATTATGGAGCGGTAGTTGCTATTTTGGTGTCTTGGTTCTACAAGGCCTTAGAATGACGACTTCCCGACTGTCTACTACAAAAAGTTTGGCCTGACTCTAACAAGGAAGGGGGCGATGATGGCAGCACGTCTTCGGCTTGCTTCAGTGCTTGTAGTCGTCGCTAGTTGGTCTACGGATTTTATTTTTTCGGTGTTTGTTGTACTACCATGATTGAAGATGAATAGATCAGAAGTTTTTTCACAAAAAAATATATCATAAAAACTTGCAAATTAAGAACATACATTACATAACTGATTAAACCATACAAAGCATATAGTTTCATCATCATGATTTTTAAATTAAAAAATGCATAGTTCATTCAAAAGGCATCACTTCAAACACAATTTAATTCAAAATCACCGCAAACATGACATGTGTATGTTGTGGATCGAGCCAGCCAATGGCATGCGTGAACTCAAAGTTCTCGTGGAAGAAATCATCACCGCCGCCACCACCACCATCCTCTCGGCCACCTCCATCACCACCACCACCACCACCATCCTCTCGGCCGCCACCACCACCACCATTCCAAAGAGAGCTTTCCGTTTGGGTCATGATCTCCCCACGAGTAAGCCCTCAATACTTTCTTACGGTTTCATTCATTGTGGTTGGATTCATGAACATGATAGCACGATCGTCGGCTTTCTTGGCATCATGAATCCTCAGCTTCTCAAGTGAAAGTCCATGCTCCTCCGCCTTCAACTTTCCCTCCTCTGCTGCTATCTTGGCCTTCCATTTCTCATCCTCCAACATCTTCAGGTCATTCCACCTCGCCATCTTCTCTTCTTTGCATTCGGCCGCCAATATCTTCTTGGCCTCAATTATGGCTGAGGGAGTCCTGGATTAGGGGGTCCTCGGACAGCCGGACTATATCCCTTGGCCGGACTGTTGGAGTATGAAGATACAAGATTGAAGACTTCGTCCCGTGTCCGGGTGGGACTCTCCTTTGCGTGGAAGGCAAGCTTGGCCGTTCGGATATGTAGATCTCCTCCCTTGTAACCGACTCTGTGTAACCCTAGCCCCTCCGGTGTCTATATAAACCGGAGGGTTTAGTCAGTAGGACAACAACAATGATACCATAGGCTAGCTTCTAGGGTTTAGCCTCTCTGATCTCGTGGTAGATCAACTCTTGTAATACTCATATCATCAAGATCAATCAAGCAGGAAGTAGGGTATTACCTCCATTGAGAGGGCCCGAACCTGGGTAAACGTTGTGTCCCCCGCCTCCTATTACCATCCGCCTTAGACGCACAGTTCGAGACCCCCTACCCGAGATCCGTCGGTTTTGACACCGACATTGCTGCTTTCATTGAGAGTTCCCCGTGCCATCACAATCAAGGCTTGATGGCTCCTTCGATCATCGGCAACGATGCGATCCAGGGTGAGGTTTTCCTCCTAGGATAGATCTTCATATTCGGTGGCTTTGTACTGCGGGCCAACTCGCTTGGCCATCTGGAGCAGATCGAGAGCTACGCCCCTGGCCATCAGGTCAGGTTTGGAAGCTTGAACTATACCGCCAACATCCGCGGAGACTTGATCTTCGGCGGATTCAAACCCATATCAGGTGCACCGCAAAGTCACGATGGGCACGATTTAGCTCTGTCGATGGACAGTGTTCAGGAGATCGCACTGATACATCTCCAACGTATCTATAATTTTTGATTGCTCCATGCTATATTATCTACTGTTTTGAATCTTTATGGGCTTTATTATAGACATTCATATCATTTTTGGGACTAACCTATTAACCCATAGCCCAGTGCCAGTTTCTGTTTTTTTGCCTATTTTGGGGTTTCGAAGAAAAGGAAAATCAAACGGAGTCCAAATGACATGAAACTTTACGGAACCTACTTTTGGATCAGAAGAAGCCCAGAAGACTTGGAGTCTACGTAAGGGAAGCTTTGAGGAGGCCACGAGGTAGGGGGCGCGCCCACCTCCCCTGGGTGCGCCCTCCACCCTCATGAGCCCCTCGTGGCCCCCCTGACGTACTTCTTCCGCCTATATATCTCCATATACCCTAAAAACATCCATGAGCACAATAGATCGGGAGTTCCGCCGCCAGAAGCCTCCATAGCCACCGAAAGCCAATCTAGACCCATTCCGGCACCCTGCCGGAGGGGGCAATCCCTCTCCGGTGTCCATCTTCATCATCCCGGTGCTCTCCATCACGAGGAGGGAGTAGTTCTCCCTCGGGGCTGAGGGTATGTACCAGTAGCTATGTGTTTGATCTCTCTCTCTCTCTCATGTTCTTGAGGTGATACGATCTTGATGTATCGCGAGCTTTGCTATTATAGTTGGATCTTATGTTTCTCCTCCCCCTCTACTCTCTTGTAATGAATTGAGTTTCCCCTTTTGAAGTAATCTTATCGGATTGAGTCTTTAAAGATTTGAGAACACTTGATGTATGTCTTGCCGTGGATATCTGTGGTGACAATGGGATATCATGTGATTCACTTGATGTATGTTTTGGTGATCAACTTGCGGGTTCCGCCCATGAACCTATGCATAGGGGTTGGCACACGTTTTCGTCGTGATTCTCCGGTAGAACTTTGGGGCACTCTTTGAGGTCCTTTGTGTTGGTTGAATAGACGAATCTGAGATTGTGTGATGCATATTGTATAATCATACCCACGGATACTTGAGGTGACATTGGAGTATCTAGGTGACATTAGGGTTTTGGTTGATTTGTATCTTAAGGTGTTATTCTAGTACGAACTCTAGGGCTGTTTGTGACACTTATAGGAATAGCCCAATGGATTGATTGGAAAGAATAACTTTGAGATGGTTTCGTACCCTACCATAATCTCTTCATTTGTTCTCCGCTATTAGTGACTTTGGAGTGACTCTTTGTTGCATGTTGAGGGATAGTTATGTGATCCAATTATGTTAGTATTGTTGAGGGAACTTACACTAGCGAAAGTATGAACCCTAGGCCTTATTTCCAAGCATTGCAATACCGTTTACGCTCACTTTTATCATTAGTTACCTTGCTGTTTTTATAATTTCAGATTACAAATACCTTTATCTACCATCCATATACCACTTGTATCACCATCTCTTCGCCGAACTAGTGCACCTATACAATTTACCATTGTATTGGGTGTGTTGGGGACACAAGAGACTGTTTGTTATTTGGGTGCAGGGTTGCTTGAGAGAGACCATCTTCATCCTACGCCTCCCACAGATTGATAAACCTTAGGTCATCCACTTGAGGGAAATTTGCTACTGTCCTACAAACCTCTGCACTTGGAGGCCCAACAACGTCTACAAGAAGAAGGTTGTGTAGTAGACATCATGCACCTGTAACTACTTCGGCGCTCAAGCCGGAACAGATCGCACCGTCCAAGGACGGGTGGATGGACCCCGCCATGGAGGCCGCACACTCAGCGGCGATAGAGCCGAATGCTGACTTCACCTCCTGTGAGACCTGTGTTGCCGGACACCCGGATTCGTCCCCGGCCACATACTCCGAACCGCTCACGTCCGTGCCCATCCAATCTGATTGGGCACCGATCATGGAGTTCACCTCTGTGGATATCTTTCAGCACTCACCCTTAGGCGACGTGCTAAACTCATTACGGTCTCTCTCCTTGTTAGGAGACCCATGGACGAACTATGTCCGGCTCGAGTGGGAAGCGGACCGTGAAGAAATTCGTTCCTCACCCACCACCCACTTAGTAGCCACTGTCGATGACCTAACCGATATGCTCGACTTCGACTCCGAAGACATCGACGGCATGGACGACGATGCGGGAGACGAACAGGAACCACCGCCCATAGGGTGCTGGACTGCCACCTCATCGTATGATATATACATGGTGGACACCCCCAAAGAAAGCGATGACAATAAGGAAACAGAGGATAATCCCCCCGATAAGCAATCCAAGAACCGGCGTCATCGGTGCCGCTCTAAGCCCCGCCATAGCAAAAACGCGATACCGGGACAGGAGACAATAACGCTGCAAATAGTGTCGAAGACGAAGACAATCCCCTCTAGCCAGGCTTTGAGCAGGAGGATGGGCAAGCTAGCCCCAAGGAACAGGCAGCAGACGGAGAATCAAAGGATGACAATTACATGCCTCTCTCTGAAGACAAGGTGAGCCTCGACGACGAAGAATTCATCGTGCCTGAGGATCCCATCAAACAAGAGCGCTTCAAGCGCCGGCTTATTGCCACACCAAAAAGCTTGAAGAAAAAGCAACAACAGCTTCAAGCTGAGCAGATAGATGGACTGAGGTCCTGGCAGTCGAGGAACATGAACTCAAACACCCAATCAAAAGTTTCCCAAAGCACAGGTTGCTACCCCAACTTGAAGAGGAAGCATTAAAGCCTGCGCTTCCAGCATATGATGCGGCAGACTGGGCATCTCGTGGCCGAGACAAGGTGGCATATAAGCCCAAAGTCTAGCCCGCACCCCGTCGCCAGTCAAACAAAAACAGCAAGGCCCGGGGTAACACACAGGACCTGCGAGACGTATTGGAAAACAGAGCAGGACACAAAAGATCGATCTTCAGATCACGAGGGCGCGCCCCAACACATGACGACGACCGTCATGCCGGATATACCAAAAGCAAATCCTGCCGGGCCGAACACAGCAGACAAGACTCGTATGAACCGCGTCGTGACATAGCCCGGCACATAGGCGCCGCACACCCCCTATGCTTCATCGATGAAGTAATGGATCATGAATTACCAGAAGGGTTTAAACCCGCACATCTGCCTTAGACACACGTTCTTATTTGTATGTGCCACCTTATGCATTTCTCTTCTTTCTTTCTTCACAATAGCCATATGTCAATCGCCTGAATTTTGATATTGGGTCAATAGATTTTGGTTGAAGGAAGAAATAGCCGGAGTGGAAGAAGGAACTCACTAGAGGGGAGGAAGAAGATCGTTGGGCAGTCACCCCAGTATCTATCTTAGGGCTTAGGGTGGGGTGGTGGTGGATGGCGGTGGTGTGGGCCTTCATTGGAGAAAAAACTCATGGGATGGACGGGGCAGGGGGAAGACCAGTGGTGGGGATAGTTTGGGGGAGGGCGGGGCGGTGAGGCGGGCGTGGTAGCGCTGCCTGCCACGGGTGGTGGTGGCCGGTAGTTCGGGCGATGGTCTATGGGGGCGATTCGAAGAAGATGCGTCGGCTGGTGGAAGACGACTTGGTAGCCGTTAGATCAGAGATCGGGGTGGGAAATGACTGACTGATCCAAATTGGTATTTCAGTCGACTGGGACATAGCATGTCCATTCTTTCTTTTGTAATTTTGTGGTAGACACATGGGAATAATTTTTGTGGAATACTATGTTTGTGAGTTCATTCACCACTCGACCTCTGAGTGGGGCTTATCTGACAAACAGTTTGAAGAACGTAAACAGTATTCACAATTTTATTTTATTACTATCAATTGTGTTGAGCTTCATTCATGTCCCCTGATATGTCTCCAACGTATTTACTTTTCCAAACACTTTTGCCCTTGTTTTGGACTCTAACTTGCATGATTTGAATGGAACTAACCCAGACTGACGCTATTTTCAGCAGAATTACCATGGTGTTATTTATGTGCAGGAGCCAACGTTCTCGGAATGACCTGAAACTTCACGGAGCAACTTTTCAGAAAATATGAAAAATACCTGCAAAAGATGAAGGCCCGGGGGCCCACCACCTGCCCACGAGGGTGGGGGGCGCGCCTGCCCCCCTAGGACGCGCCCCCCTACCTTGTGGGCCCCCTGTTGCCTCTCCGACTCCAACTCCAACTCCATATATTGAGTTTCGGGGGGAAAAAGCAGAGAGAAGAAATCATTGCGTTTTACGATACGGAGCCGCCGCCAAGCCCTAAAACATCTCGGGAGGGCTGATCTGGAGTCCGTTCGGGGCTCCGGAGAGGGGAATCCGTCGCCATCGTCATCATCAACCATCCTCCATCACCAATTTCATGATGCTCACCGCCGTGCGTGAGTAATTCCATCATAGGCTTGCTGGACGGTGATTGGTTGGATGGGATCTATCATGTAATCGAGTTAGTTTTGTTAGGGTTTGATCCCTAGTGTCCACTATGTTCCGAGATTGATGTTGCTATGACTTTGCTATGCTTAATGCTTGTCACTAGGGCCCGAGTGCCATGATTTCAGATCTGAACCTATTATGTTTTCATCAATATATGAGTGTTCTTGATCCTATCTTGCAAGTCTATAGTCACCTATTATGTGTTATGATCCGTTAACCCCGAAGTGACAATAATCGGGATACTTACCGGTGATGACCGTAGTTTGAGGTGTTCATGTATTCACTATGTGTTAATGCTTTATTCCGGTTCTCTATTAAAAGGATGCCTTAATATCCCTTAGTTTCCGTAAGGACCCCGCTGCCACGGGAGGGTAGGACAAAAGATGTCATGCAAGTTCTTTTCCATAAGCACGTATGAATATATTCGGAATACATGCCTACATTACATTGACGAACTGGAGCTAGTTCTGTGTCACCCTAGGTTATGACTGTTACATGATGAACCGCATCCGGCATAATGCTCCATCACCGATCCATTGCCTACGAGCTTTCCATATATTGTTCTTTGCTTATTTACTTTTCCGATGCTATTGTTACAATCACTACAAAATACCAAAAACATTACTTTTGTTATCATTACCTTTTGCTACCGTTACCACTACTATCATATTACTTTGCTACTAAATACTTTGCTGCAGATATTAAGTTTCTAGGTGTGGTTGAATTGACAACTCAGCTGCTAATACTTGAGAGTGTTCTTTGGCTCCCCTTGTGTCGAATCAATAAATTTGGGTTGAATACTTTACCCTCAAAAACTGTTGCACTCCCCTATACTTGCTGGTTATCAAGACTATTTTCTGGCGCCGTTGCCGGGGAGCATAGCTTTATTCTTCGATTCACTTGGGATATATATATCGGCTTATCATTATGAAGAACTCGAGAGATCCAAAAACCAAGATCTATCCCTCAACTACGAGGGGAGGTAAGGAACTGCCATCTAGCTCTGCACTTGATTCACCTTCTGTTTTGAGTAAGCTTGCGACACCTACACCTGCTTCTCCTATTCGTTCTGATATGTCGCATATTAATGATGATGCCACTTCTGCTATGCATGATACTTATGGTGAAACTACCTCTATGCCTGATACTACTATGCCACTTAGTGATTTTCTTGATGAACAACTTGCTAGGGCTAGAGAAATTGAAAATATTGAATTTGATGATACTAATGAAAGTGATGATGAAGAATCACTTGTTATTCCTAAGGGTTATGTTTTTGATCAAGAAGCTTCTTTAGCCATTTTAGCTTGCAAAAATAGAAATGAACTCATAAGGCTATTAGCTAAATGGAGTAAGCAATCTCTAAATGCTAGAATGAAACCTGACCCTGCTTTTGCTACTTCACCTATCTTTGTTACTGATAAGGATTGTGAATTCTCTGTTGATCCTGATATAATTACTTTGGTTGAATCTGATCCTTTTCATGGTTATGAATCTAAAACTGTTGTGGCACATCTTACTAAATTGAATGATATAGCCACCCTGTTCACTAAACATGAGAGAACTCGTTACTTTTACATCCTTAAAATATTTCCGTTCTCATTAAAGGGTGATGCTAAGATATGGTTTAATTCTCTTGATCCTGGTTGTGTGCTTAGTCCCCGGGATATGATTTATTACTTCTCTGCTAAATATTTCCCTGCTCATAAGAAACAAGCTGCTTTAAGGGATATATATATATATATATATATATATATATATAATTTTGTGCAAATTGAAGAAGAGAGTCTCCCACAAGCTTGGGGGAGGCTTCTCCAATTACTTAATGCTTTGCCTGATCATCCTCTTAAGAAAAATGAAATACTTGATATCTTTTATAATGGACTAACCGATGCCTCCAGAGATTACCTGGATAGTTGTGCTGGTTCTGTTTTCAGGGAAAGAACACCGGATGAAGCTGAAATTCTATTGAATAATATGTTGACAAATGAAAATAATTGGACACCTCCGGAGCCAATTCCTGAGCCTATTCCTAAACCAACTCCGAAGAAGAGGGGTATTCTATTTCTCAGTCCTGAAGATATGCAACAGGCAAAGAAATCTATGAAAGAAAAAGGTATTAAAGCTGAAGATGTTAAGAATTTACCTCCTATTGAAGAAATACACGGTCTTAATTTACCACCTGTTGAAGAAACATATGATCTTAATCCATCTCCCATTGAAGAAATACATGGTCTTGATTTACTGCCTATTGAAGAAACATATAATCTTAATCCATTACCTATTGAAGAAACTCATGGTCTTGCTCGACACACGTAGTAAAGGTAAATTCTCTCTACAGATATGATAAAGCTGAAATCCCATTTACTAAATTTGCTAGCCCATGCTTAGATGAGTTTGATAAATTTATGGCTAAGCAAGAAGACTTTAATGCTTATTTTGGTAGACAATTGAAATACAATTCCAATATGCTTGAACACTTGGGTGATTATATGGCTAATGTTAAAGGTGAACTTAAACTTATTATTAAACATGCTTCTATGGTTACCACTCAAGTAGAACAAGTGCTTAAAGCTCAAAATGATTTGCTCAATGAATTGAATAGTAAAGATAATGATAATGCTGTTAGAGTGGCTACTAGAACTGGTAGAATGCCTCAGGAACCTTTGTATCCTGAAGGCCACCCTAAGAGAATTGAGCAAGATTCTCGGAGAAATAATATAGATGTACCTAGTTCTTCTAAAAAGAAGAAAAAGAAAAATGATAGGACTTTGCATGCTTCTAGTGATCCTATTGTTGAAACACCTGAGAATCCAAATGATATTTCTATTTCTGATGCTGAAACACAATCTGGTAATGAACCTGAAACTAGTAATAATGTTAATGATAATGTTCATGATGATGCTCAACCTAGTAATGATAATGACATAGAAATTGAACCTGCTGTTGATCTTGATAACCCACAATCAAAGAATCAACATTATGATAAAAATACTTTGTTGCTAGGAAACATGGTAAACAAAGAGAACCATGAGTTCAGAAACTCATGCCCTTTACTCCCAAACCATCCAAGAAAAAGGATGATGAGGATTTTGAGTGCTTTGCTGAAATGATTAGACATATCTTTTTGCGTATGCGATTAACTGATATACTCAAAATCAATCCTTATGCTAAGTACATGAAAGATATTATTACAAATAAAAGAAAGATACCGGAAGCTGAAATTTCCACCATGCTTGCTAATTATACTTTTAAGGTTTGAATACCAAAGAAACTTGGAGATCCAGGAGTACCCACTATACCATGCTCTATTAAAAGAAACTATGTTAAAACTGCTTTATGTGATCTTGGAGCCGGTGTTAGTGTTATGCCTCTCTCTTTATATCGTAGACTTGATTTGAATAAGTTGAAACCTACTGAAATATTTGAATAAGTTGACACCTACTGAAATATCTTTGCAAATGGCTGATAAATCAACTGCTATACCTGTCGGTATTTGTGAGGATGTGCCTGTTGTAGTTGCAAACGTTACTATTTTAACGGACTTTGTTATTCTTGATATTCCCGAGGACGATAGTATGTCTATTATTCTTGGAAGACCCTTTTTGAATACTGCAGGGGCTGTTATTGATTGCACTAAAGGCAATGTCACTTTTCAAGTTAATGGTAATGAGCATACGGTACACTTTCTGAGGAAACAACCTCAAGTTCATAGTATCAACTCTATTGGAAAAATTCCATCGATTATATTTGGAGGTTTTGAATTTCCCCTTCCTACTGTCAAGAAGAAATATGATATTCTTATTATTGGGGATGTGCATATCCCCATTGAGGTAACATAGTGTTATTCGAAATTTCTCCGGTTCCATGTTATTCGGAATGAGTTCATTAACAAGACTTGATCAACCTTGTTAGTGGATTCCTTTTGATGATCATGAGATGGATGAAACTAGAAGGCACAACCTTCTGTACCCCACTTTTACTTTCTGTTATTTATATTATATAAAATAAAAATAAATATTTTTCTGTCTGTTATCTCATTATCCGTGCTATATAAAAATACCCCGAAAATAAAACTTCTCCAAATGCCCTGAAATTTAAATATGATTTTTTCAGAATATTTGAGAAAATTTGGCACAAAGAACACAATAGGGGGGCCAACCACCTGCCCACGAGGGTGGAGGGCACGCCCCCTGCCTCGCGGGCCCACGGTGGCCCTCCTCGACCTATCCTTTCACCCATACACTTCTTCTTCCTCCCCCAAACACGAATATCTAGCTCAAGCATGAGTTCTAGCTCACTTTGCTGCCATTTTCGATCTCCTTGCTCAAAGCACCTCTCACAAAACTGCTTGGGGAGATTGTTCCTTGGTATGTGACTCCTCCATTGGTCAAATTAGTTTTTCTTCTAGTGCTTTATTCATTGAATTTTTTTCTGCTTAGGTGACCCTGTTCTTGAGCTTGCATGTCCAATTTATATGGTCAAAAGTAGTTTTGATGCATGATATAGGCTCTAGGCACTTGTAGGAGTAGTTGCTATCAATATTATTAAGTTTGGTTTACTTTTATTTTGAAGTTACTAAAAAAATTCAGAATTTTTCAGAGGAAGAAATATGCTTATGAAAATGTTCCAAGGTGGTTCTTCAAGGAAGCAAGGATCCAGGCTTGCAATGCGTGATGCTGATGACGAGCCACCAAGAGACGCTCCAGTGCGTCCTTGTGAATGGCCTTCTGAGAATTTTATGGATTTAGCAGGAATTAAGGAGGAATTCAATGCATATTTGTGTAACGCCGATCTTGTGAGCTTCAAAGAAGAGAAGTGCAGTCAGTATCACAACCTCACCAGTACCTTTGTGAGGAGGTTTGAATTTTCAACTTCACGTAATTCTCCAACTGTCCTGTTTGATCTTTATGATAATTCTTACACCATGGACTTAGAGGATTTTACCACTGCATGCAAACTTCCACAATGGGGTAGTATAAGGGATCCTCACAAATCTGAATTTTGAGATTTTCTTGCTAGCATAACTGTGGGAGAATCTAGAGATATTACACAAGATACCATAGGGAGCATTCACTTTCCTGCTATACATTATTTTCTCTCTCTTCATAGGTAGATGCATAAATGGTAAAGATGAAGCATGTCACATGTGTGTCCCTGGGCTCAGTATTCTTAGGAGTGTTGTGTTAGGAGACAAATCTTATAATTTGGGAGCCATTGTTGCACGTAGGTTGCATCTTAATAGATTTAATGGAGATTTCTTTGGTGGAATTTATGCAACCCGCATAGCTAATTTTCTTGGTGTACCCATACACGAAAATGATATTGAATTACCTCCTGCTTATCTAGATTTTAATGCTATGGTTCACCACCAGTTTGTCAAGAGGAACGAATCACCTCTCCAGTATCGACTAATCTTTGACAGACGTCGTGCTGTCCGTATTACTCTCCCTGCTCCTGCCTTCTTTGATTATCAGGCAAGAGGAATATATACTATTACCAGAGAGGAGGCAGATGAGTACGAGAGGAGAGAGGAGGCCGCTCGTCGCCACGCTGCAGCTCAGCAGGCGATAGCCGCTGCATCGCAGTACGACCCCAGCTACTATTCTAGATATCCGCCAAGCCAGCCGTGGCCATAGACCAACTTAGGCCAAAAGCCTGAGCTTGGGGGAGTACGTATTTCCCACCGACATTACATTTATGTTCACACACTCATTGCTAGATGTCGGTGCTCATACTTTTTCATTGTATCATCCATGCTAGTTTAATTCCCTTTTTATGTTTTCTTCTTGTGTGTTTAATAAACCTTAAGAAAAAACCAAAAAATTTAGTTGTAGCTTTTAATCAGTTTAATTTCCATGCTTGTAGTAGTAATTAAAAAGAAAACCCAAAAAGATTTCTTATTCTTCTTTTGCATGTTGGGAGCTTTCCAGTGTAATTTTTTTATTTCTTCTCTTTTCTTTGGGGGTCGATAGGAGAAGACCATAATTAAATTGTTGAAGTGACCCTTATATGCATTATTGTTTATATGACAAAAGAGCCCATATTGCCTTGTCTTCTCCTATTTATTGAATGCTTGCAAATTCCAGCTTAGTCCAATGCACGCGCACTATTATCATTATTCACATCGTTCGGTCGTGCAAGTGAAAGACAATTATGATGATATATGATGGAATGACTGAGATGAGAAAAGATGGTATGAACTCGACCTCTTTTGATTTTGTAAATATGATTAGTTCATCGTTCCTGATTCATCCTATTATGAATAAACATGTTTGCAATGACAATTAGAGATCATAATTTCTTGTGCCATGCTTGATTAGCTATGAGTTATAATGGTTTACCTTGCGTGCCAACATGCTATTAAAATGGTTATGATATGGTATGATAGGGTGGTATCCTCCTCTGAATGATTTAAGTGACTTGACTTGGCGCATGTTCACGCATGTAGTTGAAACAAAATCAACATAGCCTTCACGATATTTATGTTCATGGTGGATTATATCCTACTCATGCTCATTCAGTGTTGATTAATTTTAATGGATGTTCATGACCGTTGTCGCTCTCTAGCTGGTCGCTTCCCAGTCTTTTGCTAGCCTTCACATGTACTAAGCGGGAATAATGCTTGTGCATCCAATCCCTTAAACCCCAAAGTTATTCCACATGATTCCACTATACCTACCTATATACGGTATCTACCTGCCATTCCAAGTAAATTTGTATGTGCCAAACTCGAAACCTTCAAATAAATATCTTGTTTTGTATGCTTGAATAGCTCATGTATCAACTAGGGATGTCTGTATCTTCCATGTTAGGCGGGTTATTCTCAAGAGGAGTGGACTCCGCTCCTCACTCACGAGATAAATGGCTGGTCACTGGGATGCCCAGTCCCATGCTTTATGCAAACTAAATCAAAATAATTGCAAACAGAACTCCCCCTGGTACTCTTGTTAGTTGGAGGCACTCGTTGTTTCGAGCAAGCCATGGATTGATGCTTGTTGGTGGAAGGGGGAGTATAAAATTTACCATTCTGTTTGGGAACCGCCTATAATGTGTGTAGCATGGAAGATATCGCCATCTCTTGGTTGTTATGTTGACAATGAAAGTATACCTCTCAAAATATTATTCACCTCTGTTTCAAAACCAAGCTCTGGCACCTCTACAAATCCCTGCTTCCCTCTGCGAAGGGCCTATCTATTTACTTTTATGCTGAGTCATCATCCTCTTATTAAAAAGCACCAGTTGGAGAGCACCGCTGTCACTTGCATTCATTACTGTTAGTTTACATTGAGTATGACTTGACTGGATCTCTTTTACCATGAATTACAATGTCTAGTCAGTCCTTGGTCTTTAAAGGTGCTCTGCATTTATGTTCTGCGGTCTCAGAAAGGGCTAGCGAGATACCATCTTATTATATCATATTATGATTGTTTTGAGAAAGTGTTGTCATCCGAGATTTATTATTATGGCTCGCTAGTTGATTATGTTATTGATATGAGTAAACTTGAGACCTATGCGTTATTGTGAATGTGGTTAGTTATAATCTTTGCTGAAAACTTGAATGCTGGCTTTACATATTTACAACAACAAGAGCAAACGGAGTTTGTAAAAGTTTTTCTTTATCACTTTTAGTTTATCAACTGAATTGCTTGAGGACAAGCAAAGGTTTAAGCTTGCGGGAGTTGATACGTCTCCAACGTATCTACTTTTCCAAACAGTTTTTCCCTTGTTTTGGACTCTGACTTGCATGATTTGAATGGAACTAACCCGGACTGACGTTGTGTTCAGCAGAATTACCATGGTGTTATTTATGTGCAGGAGCAAATGTTCTCGGAATGACTTGAAACTTCACGGAGCAACTTTTCAGAAAATATGAAAAAATACCTACAAAAGATGAAGGCCAGGGGGGCCACCACCTGCCCACGAGGGTGGGGGCACGCCCCCTACCTCATGGGCCCCCTATTGCCTCTACGACTCCAACTCCAACTCCATATATTGAGTTTCGGGGAGAGAAAAATCCAAGAGAAGAAATCATCGCGTTTTATGATACGGAGCCGCCGCCAAGCCCTAAAACCTCTCGGGAGGGCTGATCTGGAGTCCGTTCGAGGCTCTGGAGAGGGGAATCCGTCGCCATCGTCATCATCAACCATCCTCCATCACCAATTTCATGATGCTCACCGCCGTGCGTGAGTAATTCCATCATAGGCTTGCTGGACAGTGATGGGTTGGATGGGATCTATCATGTAATCGAGTTAGTTTTGTTAGGGTTTGATCCCTAGTGTCCACTATGTTCCGAGATTGATGTTGCTATGACTTTGCTATGCTTAATGCTTGTCACTAGGGCTCGAGTGCCATGATTTCAGATCTGAACCTATTATGTTTTCATCAATATATGAGTGTTCTTGATCCTATCTTGCAAGTCTATAGTCACCTATTATGTGTTATGATCCGTTAACCCCGAAGTGACAATAATCGGGATACTTACCGGTGATGACCGTAGTTTGAGGAGTTCATGTATTCACTATGTGTTAATGCTTTGTTCCGGTTCTCTATTAAAAGGAGGCCTTAATATCCCTTAGTTTCTGTAAGGACCCCGCTGCCAGGGAGGGTAGGACAAAAGATGTCATGCAAGTTCTTTTCCATAAGCACGTATGACTATATTCAGAATACATGCCTACATTACATTGATGAACTGGAGCTAGTTCTGTGTCACCCTAGGTTATGACTGTTACATGATGAACCGCATCCGGCATAATTCTCCATCACCGATCCATTGCCTACAAGCTTTCCATATATTGTTCTTCGCTTTTTTACTTTCCCGTTGCTATTGCTATCATCACTACAAAATACCAAAAACATTGCTTTTACTACCATTAACTTTTGTTACCGTTATCACTATATCATATTACTTTGCTACTAAATACTTTACTGCAGATATTAAGTTTCCAGGTGTGGTTGAATTGACAACTCAGCTGCTAATACTTGAGAGTATTCTTTGGCTCCCCTTGGGTCGAATCAATAAATTTGGGTTGAATACTTTACCCTCGAAAACTGTTGCGATCCCCTATACTTGCGGGTTATCATCCCCTTCTTTAAATTAGATCTAGCAGATGCGGGATCAACTCCTACCACATGATTGCATATGAGCAATTCAAGAGGAATTGACAGGATTCTTTCTTCACCAGGTCATACTTGAAAATGGAGAATACCATCAGGAAGTGCAAATGGATTTTGGTGCATGATGTCAGGGATCGTAAGAGATGTTATATTGTATATATGTTGTAGCATCGGATAGATATACAAAAACTTGTTGTTTGACCAAGCACGGAGAAAGAGAGGTCACTTCTCTCTATATATGTTCATGACGATGTTGTGTAATTAATGATTTCTTCATTTTCTTACTAGCTAGTGTCGAGTTCTTTTCTATATGTAGTAGCTAGCATCGACCAAGCACGGAGAAAGATAGGTCACTTCTCTCTATATGTAGTAGCTAGTTAACTCAATATAAAACCCCTAACCCCCCCCCCCTTCAAAAGCAAACAACAAAAACCCAGCGCCTGGGAGCTGCTGACGTGTGGCTGGCTTTTAGTCCTTGTCAGTGTTACCAACTGGGACTAAAGGTCCTCCTACCTGGGCGCCCCACAGCGGCCACGTGGAGATCCTTTAGTCCCGGTTCGTAATCCTACCGGGACTAAAAGTAAGGGGCATTAGTTCCGATCGTTTTGTCCCGACTGCAGAACTGGGACTAAAGGCCCTCTAGAACCGGGACGGGTGCCCTATTTTCTACTAGTGCTTCTCAACCTTGATTTCTTTGGAGTGATCTCCGTGACTCTTTGGATCCACTTCTCATTTTTGCATAGCTCTTTGTTGCAATGGTGCAACATGAAGAGCTTGTGGCCGAACTTGGTGTTCCTATGCTTGAATAGTTCTTGGATGTGGGGACCATACTTCGCCACTTGCACACCTCTTGGTGGTACATGATTCACTTGATTGATGCAATCAGACCATCGATTGCATTTGTTGTGAATGGTGCTCCAAGGATGCCCAAGAGAACCTTGTGTACGGCTTCATTGGACCTCCACAGAGTTGTTGGAGTACTGCACAATTCTCTCCCAAAACATAGTCTTGGTTTGATCCGTTCCAATCGTTGCATCCATGGAGATGTTCATCCAAGCATAAAATAGAGCAATATCTTCAACTTGATTGTAGTTGTGAGTCCGTGACCTTGACGACCCCATGCTTGCTCCGACCACCTCCTCAACTTCATCTCCATTGGCACCACCTCTTCTACAATATCTTTGGTCACCTCCTCTTCTTCGGCTGCCTCTGAATAATCGCAAATTGAGTAATAATTGAGATCATCTAGCCCCATCACCGTCGAGGACTGCAAAGATGCTATGAAATTGGCCATGTTCATCTTCAAATTACAACAACAAAATGAACAAACTCCATCATCATTGGCCACCAACAATCACCGTCTAAAATTCATTGGCGGAAATGTGAAAGATGGTTTTATTTACCTTGTCAGCATTTTGTCGAACACTTGGTGGCCACGGCCGTTCTTGTCGGCTGCAGCTGCCAGATGCGCTGGAGTAGCGGTCGTCAGGGTCGCTGGAGATGCCAAGGCGCCAGACGTGGATGGGTGTCGGAGAGTGGTCTTCTTCTTCCTCTTCGCGGCCTCCTCGGTGAGGGCTGATGCTGCCACCGTCGGTTTTGGAGCTCTTTTGGCTCCGACAGGAGCGGTGGAAGGGCGGCCTTTTCCACAGTTGGAGCCGCTGCTTGTGGCTGGTTGAGATTTTTCATCCCAACCTTTTTTCGGTGTGGGGGTGGTTTCCGGCGGTGGCTGGGTGGGTGGCGGAAGGGTATTGGCTATCCATTCCAGTGGGAAAGATGGTCATCGGTGGGAATGGCGGCACGTGGTGGCGGTTGTGGCGGGAATGGATGAGGCGTGAGGGCGGGCAAAAGAGGCATGCCACTTTTAGTCGGCCGCGCAAGCGCCGAGCCTATTTAGGCGGGTTGGAGGGGCTTTTCTGCTGGGGAGTAAAATTTATCCTCCTCTATTGGGTTTAGTACTTCATCTAGGTGCGGCATATAGGACTAAAACCAAATTTATCCTCCCTTGTAGCTGGATAGGGGTTCGGTTAGAGTTGGCATTAGTTTTTTTGTGAGTTGTTGTTGCGTAGTGTACGTACCCACACATATCGTCTAGTGCTTTGTAACACGGAACTGTGTGAGTAGATCGACATGAGTATGTAGCAGCACATCACAGAGTTTGTGGAGCTTTGGACAGAGTTGCAAAGCATAAATCTTACGAGAACCACACAGACATTATTGTTTGGAACAATGCCATTTCAGGGTACACTACGTCCTTTTTTTGAACAATTAAAACGGCAGGAGAGGCTCCTTGTCACACCCTAGCTAGTTCAAGTATTAGAGTGTGCATCATGTTTAATTTCCTTTTAAGTTTGAAATGGGGATGACAGAACCCCCAACACCCCCCTGGAAACAACTAGGGTTTACTAAAATTATTTTCAATGAACCTGAAATGCCCTTCTAAAAAGTTCACTCTCTTTGTCTTGGGTTGGAACCTCTGGCAAAATTGGTGCACAATTTTCTAGGTCAACAGAAGGTCATTGAATTAAATCATAAGTATTTGATTTTGGGCATTTAAATGCTATAAAATAATTTAAATGCTCAAATAATTCTGGAAATAAATGTTTGCTGTTGGAAATATTCTAAACAGAGCCCACAATTATTTTCAGGATTTTCGGAAACGTTTTAGTATTTTTAATAAAGCCCAACAGTTGCAGAAAAAAATAGAAAACAGAAACAAATAAGAAAAAGAGAGAGAGGGAAACCCACCTGGGTCTCACCTGTGCTGGCCCAGCCCACCTGGCTCGGCCCAGCCGACTGGCCTTGCCAGTCGTCCTCCTGCTCCCGCCAGGAGGACGAGGAGCGCGTGGCCGGCGCCCGCGGTCACATGCCGGCCACCTCCTGCTTCTGCCGACGCCCTGGAGGCGTCTAGGGGTGCCACGCCGACACCCATGCCCCCCTCATCTCCCTCACCCTCTCCCGCGATGGCTGAGCGCGATCCTCGCTGCCGTTCGCCGTAGTCGTCACCAGAGCCACCCCCTCGCCTCTCCGACAAGCCCATTAGCTCCGCGCTGCCGTCCTCGACCTCCTCGTCGACTCACGCGACGCCGGATGCCTCCAAGCACCTCCCCGACACCTTCTTCTTCCTCAGTCCGCCGAGATCGCCGGCAACGCCCCGACGACGCCCGACCTCCCCCGAGCCCGCTGAGACGCGTTCTGCAACCGCTGTGAGCCCATCTTTCTTCCGCCCCTCTCCCCGCGCTCGTCCGCGTGCTCCAACCCCCTCTGCCATCGAGGACGAGAGCTCGGCTCCGACGACCATGTCGCCGCCGTGGCCACAGGCGTGTAGGCTCGAATCCGAGCACGCCTTCGTCTTCCACGCGCTCCCAGGAGCCCGTAGCACCATTCCACGCGCCTCGCCGTGCCCCGCAGCCTCGGTTTCGGCCTCGCCCGAACTCCGGCGGCCGCCAAGGTCGTCGCCGGTGACGTTTTCGGCCACCCTAGCTCCACCCACTGCCACCACTCGATGCGGTCTGCTCCCAGCTATGCGTAGATGCCCTCCGCCATCGTTTTGGTTGCTGGAGCATGAAACCCGCAACCCTCCGCCGCGTCTGGCCTCGCCGGCGGCTAAATGCCGGCGAGTTTGACTCAGTTTGACCCCTGTGTGGGCCCAGGTAGACCCCCTGAGTCTATGACAGGTGGGGCCGGTCTGCTAATTAGTTTAGGATTAGTTTTAACTAAGTTTAATTAGTTCAGTCACTGACATGTGGGCCCAGGCCCCACTGACAGCTAATTAGTGTTAATCTAATTCTGTTAACTAGTTGTGACACTGACAGAGAGGGACCACCAGTCAGGTTTGACCTGGCCGACCCAGTTGACCCGTTGACGTCAAATCTATGTCATGCTGACGCATTAATTCAATTACTGGATTTATTATTTAATAGGAAATTCCAGAAAATAGTCAAAACTTCTAAAAATCATAGAAAATCAACCATAGCTCCAAATGCAAAGATTTATATATGAAAAATGATCAGAAAAATTCAATCTATCCATTTGTAATGGTTTCATGCATGACAAAACAAGTTAACCTTGCTGTTTAAGCAGAATAAGGTGATGCTCTAATAAGGCCATGTTTAATGAGCTAATATTTGAATTTTTGATTCAAATGAGTTCATCCCCTTCTGTTTTAGCTTGCATTAGGCCAAGACACTTTCATCTTGCCATGTCATAGCATGCATCTCATTGTTGCATATTGCCATGTGTTGATTATGCTTCGGTGTATCTTTTGTGGTAGGTTCTGCCTCCGAGGATAACCCCGAGTATCCATCTGAAGGGCAGTACCCTACTACCACTACAACAGGCAAGCAACCAATTGATCATTCCGATACAAACCCATGTTCTCACTTCTGCTCTTGTTTACTGCATTAAGACAATGCGATTCAAACTGCTGTGTGCTACGGTAGTTGAACACTTATCGTCTGCATGACCTGTCATTGCCACAGTAACTAGATGAAACCCACTAGCATGTGTAGGAGTTGATTGAGCCATGTATGTGATTCCTACCTTGCTATGCCTGCTATGCTTAGAGTTGTGTCAGGTCTGGTTCATCTGGGTGATGGGCTAGAGTGAAATGATTATGTCGGTAACGTGAGGGAAGTGTGAACATGTTTTGGTAAAGGTATCAATGAGAGGCCATGTAGGAGTACATGGTGGGTTATTTCATTGAGGTCGTCCCTAAGAACTGAGATCTATATGTGTGATTTAAGATTCAGCTACTACCATGCATTGGGATCCTTAATTGACCCTCTCGGCTTCTTAATACCCTAGTACTCTGTCCAGGAGTTGCAAATAGTTTCTGGTGTTTGTAGGTTATGTGTTGGCGGCCGCGCGTAGCGCTGACCCTAGGGGTGGGCTATGTTGCGGTAGATACACCGTGGCACGGTGTACCGAGTCACCCGTTTGGTGTCTCGGGAACCCTGTTCACATCGTTCGGGGCCGTAAGTGGAAACCTCGGCCGGACTCCCTGCGGATGGAACCTGGATAGGCGATAAACCTGGACTAGAGACTTAAGTGTTTTAGGTAGGCCGTGGCCGACACCCTCGTTGGGCTTCCGCTTGAAGGTTGTTGAGTACATGTCGTGTAAACGGCGGTAAGTGGTGAAAGCGTGTATGAAGAAGTACACCCCTACAGGGTATAAAACTATTCGAATAGCCGCGTCCGCGGTAAAGGACTACTTGGTTGCCTATACAGTTCATAGACAAGTTAATGGATACTATTGAAAGACTCAAGATAAGTGTGAGTACCGAGGATGGCCCTCTCGTAGGATGACGAGAGAGGAACCCCAGTGGAGTATTGTGTTGGTGAGTAGTGGACTCGTGTGCGAAAACTATTTTACTAGTGGAGTACCGTAGGATAACTTAGCCAAGAGTCAAAGTTGGCTTACTGCAATAACCCCACCACCCTCTTGAGAATGAGCATGTATATTAGGTTCTGATGTAAGATTTGCTGAGTACCTTTGTACTCATGTTTGCTTAATTACTGTTTTCAGACGACAACACCGCCCCCTCCGATGGGTTCTACGTAGACCTTGACATCGACGAGTGACTAGCCACCCAGGTGGTGATCCTGGCCATGGAGGGCCCTATGTAGATAGACAGGCTTCGAGAAGCCTTCTTTCTTTCTAGTGTCTGTACTCAGACTAGTTGCTTCCGCATGTGCTTGTATGATTGTATGACTTGAGTGTCGGGTCATGTGACCCCTATCTGTATGAACTTGTTATGTATGGCTCTCTGGAGCCTTTAAATAAAGTACTTGAGTTGTAGAGTTTTGTTGTGATGCCATGTTGTATGTACTCATATCAGGCATATTGTGTGTATAATTGAAATGCTTGGTATGAGTGGGATCCGACAATCTAGTTGTTTATCCTTGGCAGCCTTTCTTATGGGGGAATGTAGTCTAGTGTTCCTCGAACCATAGTAGTCCGCTATAGCCCGGTTCACCAGAGTCCTGCTAGCCCAGCACTACTGCTCAGGACACTTGACTGGTTGGCATGTGTTTCACGTCGTGCCTATGTCTTCCCCTTCGGGGAAATGTCACACGGTGACATCCGGAGTCCTGCCTAGCTTGCTACAGCCTAGGTTCCTCGGAGTCCTGTTAGCCTAGTGCTACAGCCCGGAATCACTCACTGATGACCGACATGCTCGATGTGATTCATGTATGCCTGTCTCCATAGGTCTGTGCCGCTTTGGGTTCACGACTAGCCATGTCGGCCCGGGTTCTCTGTCATATGGATGCTAGCGACACTATCATATACATGAGCCAAAAGGTGCAAACGGTCCCGGGCCACGGTAAGGCGACACCCGTGGGATACTGTGCGTGAGGCCGCAAAGTGATATGAGGTGTTACCGGCTAGATCGATGTGGCTTGGAATCGGGGTCCTGACAACGTTGGCATCAGAGCCGGACTGCCTGTAGGTTCGTTGAGCCAAACTGGTCGATGTCGAGTCTAGAAATGCTTTAGTTATATGTAGGGGAATTGATTGTGGGAGGGAATGTAAGGCTCTTTTACTCCTTTACCTTATGCCCTCTGCTCTGAGTCATTCTCTTCTCATTCAACGTGGGTTAAGGACTAGGCTCTCTTCTCTATCAGGTTCACGTGTTACTAATCCGTAGTAGCTTATAGGATTGTTGTTACAAGTCCCAGTTCAGTTTCTACTATTTTTAGTATGTTGCTAATTGGATCAGAACCTTGATATGATGTTGTTGAGTGGTATTGCAAACTGTTGTGGATGTCTCAAATCTTTTTCTGAGCATTTACAGCTGTTATGCTGTCCAATTTTCCGTAGAAATTCTAAGGTCTTTGCATTGTGGTTGTGCTTTCAGATGGCCAACCGTGCTCAAAACCAAGTGGTTCGCCTGACCCAGTGCCTCGATGTGCCCGGTCATACTTCTATGTTAGTCCGGGTAATGATCGAGACGGGTTACCGTTGGTATCCCGAATACACCATCGAAGAGCAATTCCGAGACTTTAATCAAAGCCAATATTTCTGCACTGTCAGGATATTTCCTTCTTATCCTGGATCTACTGAGCCCCTTCATTGTTCCTATGGACTCGGGGTTACTGTTGAGATGGCTGTGCAGGATGCTGCCTATTCCATGATGACCATCATGCGAGTCCGGACTGGCCTGCTTCGGAACACCGACTTCCGTTACATGCTAGCTTCACTTCCGGGAGCGCAAGGGTATCTTCAGGCTATCTATGCTGACTCCACTCAGGAGGACTCATTAACTCGTACCACTGTCGAGATGCTCGAAGATAAGGAGCAAGAGAATCGGGCCTTGAGGTTGGAGCTTTTCAATACCCGTGCTGATCATTGGGCCACATTGACTCGGTTTGCACCTGCGGTGCAAGCTGGATGTATGGATACAAGGGATCTGTATCCTGTGAGATCTGCTCTGCCAGACATGGTGGATTGGCGTGATGTGGGAGGCATCACCCCACCCCGTGGTCCCCGCAGGCCGCCGTTTGTTGGTCCAAGACCTCATCCTAGCCCCTATGGTCCACAGGCTCCTCAGGACCGTCTGTTCCCGGATGATCACGTTGAACTTCCAGGCTATGGAGGTGACTTCTATGAGGACTACTATGGAGCTGTCTGAGTTAGTAGTAGTATCACTAGTATTGTAGTAGTTGTATCTCCACTGTCCTGCGTGACTTGTGGAATATGACTTTGGGTGTAATCAATTCCGGAGGTGTAGACAAATAATGTATAGGATCTTGGAATGCCTCCGATGAGATGTAACGTCTTTCATCATAGTTGTATTGTAGCCTGGGCTTCTACTAAACTATGTATGATGTGTATGACCATTGGTATATATATGGCAGTTTTATATTACCATGGCATACGGATGAACATCTCTGCATTCCGTGTTATCCATTACATTCTGCACTTCCTTGCTAAGTTTGAGCCATCCTTATTGATGGAGTCATGTACCTAGGGTAGGGTCACAGACCTGATCTAAGTACCCTGCCCAGGGACATCCTTAGAAGAGATCACCTTCCAGTCGACCTACGAGGGACCCACTCGACTGACTTGAAGGACTCGACCATGAAGACTCACTCGACCACCAGAAGGTCAAGAGGCACTCTGCACTGCAACGGTCTATAATTAAGTAGACTTTATGATAGTAAAGACACTTTATGTGGGGCGTTACCAGTAACGCCCCGGACTTAACGCACCTTAAACCCTCTCCTACGTGGGCTGGCTGGGGTCCTGGCGCACTCTATATAAGCCACCCCCCTCCACAGGTAGAAGGGTTCGGCACTCTATAACTCATATACACATAATCCACTCGACCGCCTCCGGGCTCCGAGACGTAGGGCTTTTACTTCCTCTGAGAAGGGCCTGAACTCGTACATCTCTTGTGTTTACAACCTCTCCTTAGCTAGGACCTTGCCTCTCCATACCTACCCCCAACTCTACTGTCAGACTTAGAACCACGACAGTTGGCGCCCACCGTGGGGCAGGTGTTTTAGCGATTTTGTGGAGAAGTTGTGATTCTTCCGAGTACTTTCATCATGGTGGCTGCTGGAGTTTTGGTCGAGGGCCGAGAGATCCGTCTCGGTGCTCTCACCTTCGTCGCCGACGACTCCGCCTGGCTCCAGGAGGCTCCACTCGACGTTGATGCGCTCCCCGTCCGCGGTGCGACGCATTTTCGCGCATGTGTCCGCGGCGTTCTGCTGCGACAATCGTCGACCCCGTATCGGTCGACTCCCCTATCGACCACCCTCCCGGTCTCCCGCCAGCGCAAGCGCTCGGGTCGGTCGAGGCTTCAGCGGTGGGTGAGTCACGCGGTGGCTCGCCAGACAGCCACCACCCAAGTTGCGGCAATCGAGCCCGACGAATCTCTCTGCGGCCTATTCGATCTGTCGACTGGCTCTGTAGAGACTGCATCCGAATGCGATAGCAGTGATCCAGCGGCGGAAATCCTGATGGTCGACGGGCCCCGCAGTCCCCCTGGCTTCGCCCGTGATGGTGGGGCAGGCGACGGAGGCGACCCCGCACGAGATCACGAAGAGTACCAACCCGAGCCACTCGACTCTCTGCAAAGAGAGGAACTTCGCCGCAGCAACATGGATGCCCTACATACTCCCATCGCAGGAGAAACCCCCAAGGCTCGCGCCTTGGAGGAGGCACGTTTGGCCAATTTGGCCGAATGCGCTCGCTTGGAGAATCTTCAGCGAGCACTCGATGAGCGCGCGTGGCGACGAGTTCCCGACGCCAACCGACGTCAACTCTTCCCGCTGACTCAGGTATATCGAACCCCAATCCAGAATTTAGCAGCTGCGACCCGTATTGCAGAGTCCATCCAGCCCTCTCAGTCGGAAGCTGGCAGAGGCTTGATGCAGATCAGGGATCTGCTCCGGGCAGCAGGAGATCAGAATTCAGCCGTGTCGCAGTCGCGCAACAGAATTCACAGTCGATCCGTCGCTGTGAATACGGTTCAGTCGGCTCACAGCCCCAGATCGCCTCCGCGGCGTGAAGGGCGCGAGAATCGGCGAGACCAATATGGAGACCGACACGACCGAGATGATAGGCGTCGAGTGCCCAATTCCCCTCCGAGGGGTGGGTCTTACGCTCCTCGGCAGCAAGATGACAGACATCAGCTCAGTGCGGGGCGAAGAGTTCCAGTCGACCCCAGAGAACCAGGCTTCGACGCGCGATCCATTATCGTGCAAGGCTTGGTCGACCGGAACAGAGCCCATCGAGGTGGACTCGACAGAGATGCGCCTACGAGCAGTCGAGTGCATGTTTCTGGTCCGGAATGTTTCAGCAGAGCTATCAGAGCCGCAGTGATCCCTCCCAATTTCAGGTTGGCAACAGGAGTCAGCAAGTTCACTGGTGAGTCTAAGCCTGAAACTTGGCTTGAGGACTACCGAGTGGCGGTTCAGATTGGTGGTGGGAATGATGAGGTGGCCATGAAACATCTGCCCCTCATGTTGGAAGGTTCTGCCAGAGCATGGTTGACTCAGTTACCTCCTAGCAGCATTTACACTTGGGAAGATCTGTCCCGAGTGTTCGTCAGAACGTTTGAAGGAACTTGCAAGCGACCGGCTGGATTGACGGAGCTACAAGTCTGCGTGCAGAAGACCAATGAGACTCTCAGGGAGTATATTCAGAGGTGGATCACTTTGCACCATACTGTGGAGAATGTGTCTGATCATCAGGCAGTCTGCGCCTTCAAGGATGGTGTCAAGAACAGAGAATTGAGTTTGAAGTTTGGTCGAACCAGTGACATGACCTTGAGTCGGATGATGGAAATTGCTACCAAGTACGCCAATGGCGAAGAAGAAGACCGACTCCGAAGCGGCAAGCACAAGCCGAGTCAGTCGGAGAAGGGAAACACCAGTCAGAAACAGAAGCGGAAGGCTGAACCGGTAGCTCCTGGAGAGGCTCTGGCCGTGACTCATGGAAAGTTTAAAGGGAAACCGAAAGGATCCTGGAACCCTAAGAAAGTAAAGGATAAAGAAGGGAATGACGTGATGGACATGCCGTGTCACATCCACACGAAGAAAGATGAAGAGGGGAACATCATTTACCCAAAGCATACCACCCGCCAATGTCGACTCCTGGTCCAGCAGTTTCAAGGAAAATGGTCTAAAAACAAGGAGAAGGAGTCAGACAAGGCCGAAGACAAGGAGGACAGTAAGGAAGGATATCAGCATATCAACTCCACTCTGATGATCTTTGCAGATGTGGAAAGCAAGAGTCGATTGGAAGTCATTAACCGTGAGGTGAACATGGTTGCCCCAGCAAAAGCAAATTATTTGAGATGGTCCCAAACACCCATCACATTCGACCAATCTGATCACCCGACTCATATTGCCACCCCTGGGAGGCAAGCTTTGGTGGTCGATCCAGTGGTCGAAGGCACTCGACTGACAAAGGTGCTGATGGATGGTGGTAGCGGGCTGAATTTGTTGTATGCAGACACACTGAAAGGAATGGGCATTCCGATGTCCCGACTGAGCACCAGTAACATGAGCTTTCATGGAGTTATACCAGGGAAGAAAGCCGAGTCACTCGGCCAAATAGCTCTGGACGTGGTGTTTGGTGATTCGAAACATTTTCGCAAAGAGAAGTTGACGTTTGAGGTCGTGGATTTTCAGAGTGCATATCATGCCATTTTGGGGAGACCAGCTTATGCACGGTTCACGGCTCGACCATGTTACGTGTACCTCAAATTGAAGATGCCCGGCCCCAAAGGAGTGATCACTGTCACCGGTGACTGGAAAAAGGCAGAAGAGTGCTTTCAGAAGAGCTCAAAGATTGCTGATTCCCAGGTGACAGCGGTCGAGTTTGAAGAATACAAGCAAAATGTAGATCCGAGTGACTTGCTGCGATCCAAGAAACCCGCCACAGAATCTGCATTTCAGTCGTCCGGTGAGACGAAGCCTGTTCACATTCACCCGACCGACCCCGATGCAGCTCCGACCCACATCTCCACAACACTCGACCCGAAATAGGAAGAAACGCTCATCTAGTTCCTCCGTGAGAACTGGGACATTTTTGCATGGAAGCCCGCTGACATGCCAGGTGTTCCCAGGGGACTGGCTGAGCATCGCCTAAAAGTCGACTCATCTGCAAAACCAGTCAAAGAGCATCTTCGGCGGTCCGTCGTCCAGAAGAGAAAAGCCATTGGTGAGGAAGTGGCTCGACTGTTGGCGGCAGGATTTATCCGAGAGATATGCCACTCCGAGTGGCTCGCTAATGTCGTCATGGTTCCTAAGAAGGACAAATCACTCCGAATGTGCATCAATTTCAAGCACATCAACCGGGCCTGCCCGAAAGATCATTTTCCTCTCCCTCGCATAGATCAAATTGTTGACTCGACCGCGGGATGCGAGAGATTGTCTTTTCTAGACGCCTATTCCGGGTACCACCAGATCCGTCTGTACGGACCCGATGAGGTAAAAACAGCTTTCATCACTCCATTCGGGTGCTTCTGCTATATCACCATGCCATTCGGCCTCAAGAATGTCGAAGCCACATTTATGCCAATGATTCAGAAGTGTCTACTCACTCAAATCAGTCGAAATGTGGAAGCGTATATGGATGATATCGTCGTCAAGTCACGAAAGGGTTCCGACCTGCTCGCTGACCTCGCCGAAACATTTGCCAACCTCAGAAGGTATGATATCAAGCTCAATCCATCAAAGTGCACATTCGGAGTTCCTGGTGGCAAGTTACTCGGTTTTCTCGTTTCCAAGCGAGGGATCGATGCTAATCCAGAAAAGATCAGCACTATTCTCCGAATGAAACGCCCTGTGCGAGTGCACGATGTCCAGAAGCTTACTAGATGCTTGGCCGCATTAAGTCGATTCATCTCACGACTCGGTGAAAAGGCATTGCCTCTTTACCGACTGATGAAGAAGGCAGACAAGTTCGAGTGGACTCCAGAAGCTGATGCAGCGTTTGCCGAGCTAAAAGCTCTGCTCTCCACCCAGCCGGTGCTTGCTGCTCCAATCAGCAAAGAGCCTCTGTTGCTTTATATCACAGCCACAGGACAAGTCGTCAGTACAGTTCTTACAGTCGAGCGGGAAGAAGAAGGAAAAGCTTTCAAAGTTCAGCGCCCAGTGTATTATTTGTCTGAAGTCTTGACTCCATCCAAGCAGAGATATCCTCATTATCAGAAGCTTGTGTATGGAATATACATGACCACAAAGAAGGTTGCTCATTATTTCTCTGATCATTCCATCACAGTCGTCAGCGACGCTCCACTATCAGAGATTTTGCACAACAGAGATGCAACTGGTCGAGTGGCTAAATGGGCGATTGAACTTCTTCCCCTTGATATCAAGTTTGAGGCAAAGAAAGCCATTAAGTCCCAGGCAATAGCAGATTTCCTCGCCGAATGGATTGAACAGCAGCAGCCGACTGAAGTTCACTCGGAGCATTGGACCATGTTCTTTGATGGCTCTAAGATGTTGAATGGTTCCAGTGCTGGGGTTGTCCTGGTTTCCCCCAGAGGAGATAAGCTCAGATATGTGCTCCAGATTCACTTTGATTCCTCCAACAACGAGTCAGAATATGAGGCCCTCCTATACGGATTGCGCATGGCCATTTCACTCGGCGTCCGTCGCCTGATGGTCTATGGCGATTCAGATCTAGTGGTCAACCAAGTGATGAAGGAGTGGGACGTGAGAAGCCCAGCCATGACTGGATACTGCAGCGCAGTGAGGAAGCTGGAAAAGAAGTTCGAGGGGTTGGAGCTCCATCATGTACCCCGACTGAAAAATCAAGCAGCTGATGAACTAGCAAAGATAGGTTCCAAGAGAGGAGCCATTCTGAGTGGTGTGTTCTTGGAGCATATACACACTCCGTCAGTCAAAGAAGATCCTTTCACCGAAGAAACTCCACAGCCCAAGAGTGCCACCGATCCGACTGAGGTTGAAGTCCCAGCAGTGGTCGACTTGATCATGGAGGTCTTGGTGGTCATTCCCGACTGGACAGTTCCATATATCGCGTATATCCTGAGAAAAGAGCTTCCAGAGGATGAGGAAGAGGCTCGACAGATCGTCCGTCGATCTAAAGCCTTTACCGTAATCAAAGGACAGTTATACAGAGAAAGCGCGACTGGAGTTGGTCAGAAGTGCATAACACCAGAAGAAGGTCGAATCATCCTCAATGATATCCACTCGGGGACCTGTGGTCATCATGCGTCCTCTCGGACCATCGTGGCCAAAGCATACCGAGCCGGATTTTACTGGCCAAAGGCGAATGAGATGGCAAAGGAAATAGTGGATAAGTGCGAAGGATGTCAGTTCTACTCGAATATGTCACACAAGCCTGCATCAGCTCTGAAGACCATTCCACTCGTCTGGCCTTTCGCAGTATGGGGGTTGGACATGGTCGGTCCTTTGAGAACAGGGCGAAGTGGCTTCACGCATGTACTGGTGGCAGTCGACAAGTTCACCAAGTGGATTGAGGCTAAACCAATCAAGAACCTTGACGCCGGTGCTGCTGTTAGCTTCATCAGGGAATTGATATTCAGATATGGAGTCCCGCACAGCATCATTACGGATAATGGGTCGAACTTTGACTCGGAAGAATTCAGGGATTTCTGCAACTCTCAAGGCACACGAGTCGACTACGCTTCAGTCGCCCATCCGCAGTCGAATGGACAAGCAGAGCGAGCCAATGGTATGATTCTCAAGGGATTGAAACCCCGACTGATGCGTGATCTCAAGCATGCAGCTGGAGCTTGGGTCGACGAACTTCCCTCGGTGCTTTGGGGACTGCGGACCACACCTAATCGGTCGACCGGAAGAACTCCATTCTTCTTGGTCTACGGAGCTGAAGCAGTCTTGCGAGTGATCTTCTCCACAATGCTCCTCGATTTGAGATCTACAACGAAGCAGAAGCTGAACAAGCGCGGCAGGACGCAGTCGACCTTTTAGAGGAAGAAAGGGAGATGGCTCTGATCCGATCGACCATCTACCAACAAGATTTGCGTCGTTTCCACGCCAGAAATGTGAGGGGTCGAGCCTTCCAGGAAGGAGATTTAGTTCTCCGAGTGGATCAGAAGAAACCACACAAGCTTGCTCCTTCTTGGGAAGGACCCTTCATCGTCACCAAAGTTCTCCACAACGGGGCGTACCGTCTTTACAACGTCGAACATAATATCGACGAGCCCCGAGCTTGGAACGCGGAACTTCTCCGCCCATTCTACACTTAAGTTTATCACTCGGATGAGTTGCAATAAAGTACTCCTGTAGTTCATGGATTTCAAAATAATAGTGTCACAGTTCCTCCATAATTCTTGTCACTTTTTATTTTTGTCCAATAAAATTTTCCCCTCAGTGGGTGACTTAGCCGCGAATCCGTTTCGCCTAAGTTTGTAAAAATCCTTACCGAGTGGTGAGCCAGACTCCCACTCGGAGGCTTAGCTGTGAATCTGTTTCGCCTAAGTTATAAAAATCCTACCGAGTGGTAAGCCAGACTTCCACTCGGGGGCTTAGCTGCAGCCCAGTGCTCGCCTAAGTTATAAAAATCCTACCGAGTGGTAAGCCAGACTTCCACTCGGGGGCTTAGCTGCAGCCCAGTGCTCGCCTAAGTTATAAAAAATCCTACCGAGTGGTAAGCCAGACTTCCACTCGGAGGCTTAGCTGCAGTCTAAGTACTCGCCTAAGATATAAAAAACCCTACCGAGTGGTAAGCCATACTTCCACTCGGGGGCTTAGCTGCAGCCCAGTGCTCGCCTAAGTTATAAAAAATCCTACTGAGTGGTAAGCCAGACTTTCACTCGGAGGCTTAGCTGCAGTCCAAGTACTCGCCTAAGTTATAAAAAATCCTACCGAGTGAAGAGCAAACCTTCCACTCGGAGGCTTAGCTGCAGTCCAAGTACTCGCCTAAGATATAAAAAAATCCTACCGAGTGAAGAGCAAACCTCTCACTCGGAGGCTTAGCTGCAGTCCAAGTACTCGCCTAAGATATAAAAAATCCTACCGAGTGAAGAGCAAACCTCTCACTCGGAGGCTTAGCTGCAGTCCAAGTACTCGCCTAAGTTATAAAAAATCCTACCGAGTGGTAAGCCAGACTTTCACTCGGAGGCTTAGCTGCAGTCCAAGTACTCGCCTAAGTTATAAAAAATCCTACCGAGTGAAGAGCAAACCTTCCACTCGAAGGCTTAGCTGCAGTCCAAGTACTCGCCTAAGATATAAAAAAATCCTACCGAGTGAAGAGCAAACCTCTCACTCGGAGGCTTAGCTGCAGTCCAAGTACTCGCCTAAGATATAAAAAATCCTACCGAGTGAAGAGCAAACCTCTCACTCGGAGGCTTAGCTGCAGTCCAAGTACTCGCCTAAGACATAAAAAATCCTACCGAGTGAAGAGCAAACCTCTCACTCGGGGGCTTAGCTGCAGCCCAGTGCTCGCCTAAGATATAAAAATCCTACCGAGTGAAGAGCGAACCTCTCACTCGGGGGCTTAGCTGCAGCCCAGTGCTCGCCTAAGTTATCAAAATCCTACCGAGTGAAGAGCAAACCTCTCACTCGGGGGCTTAGCTGCAGCCCAGTGCTCGCCTAAGATATAAAAATCCTACCGAGTGAAGAGCGAACCTCTCACTCGGGGGCTTAGCTGCAGCCCAGTGCTCGCCTAAGTTATCAAAATCCTACCGAGTGAAGAGCAAACCTCTCACTCGGGGGCTTAGCTGCAGCCCAGCGCTCGCCTAAGTTATCAAAATCCTACCGAGTGAAGAGCAAACCTCTCACTCGGGAGGTTTAGCTGCAGCCCAGCGCTCGCCGAAGTGGATTAAGGAATAAGTAGACTGCAGTGAGCGTCTTGCCTTGAACCTGCAAAAGACATTTCGAGCCGAAAGCAATCATATTCAAACACCAAATTCAAGTTCAGATCGATACCTAAAGGAACCAAAAGTGCTCAGGTGCTAAGCCTATTAAGGTTTATCGGTTACAACTCCACTCGGCATACTGAGGAAAATTTAAAGCGTCGAGCTTAGAAGAAGTTTTTTACCCCTCCTGTGGAGGGCTGGAAGGTGCAACAAACTCATCAAGATCAATTCCATCTGCGATCCGAGTGGCAGCAGCAAGGAAACTTTCCATAAAGGACCTGAAGTCGTGTTTCTTGGTGTTGGCCACCCGGAGGGCCGCCAGCTTGTCTTCTCGCGCATCTTTGTAGTGGACTCGGGCCAGACACAGAGCAACATCTGCACCACACCGAGCCGAGGACTTTTTCCACTCCTGCACTCGACCAGGGACATCGTTCAAACGAGCCATCAGCGACTCGAGGTCGTTCTGGAGTGTCTCCTCGGGCCAGAGCGTTGAGTCGATGCGAGATGTGGCGACCTTCAGCCTTGCAAGATAGTCCACGGCAGCTGCAACACGGGACTCCAGTCGAAAAACATTCATGGCAACTTCGTCGTTCACCGGAGAATTGACGGGGTCAAGGTTTGGTTCCAGCCGGCTAGTCTCTTCTTCAAAGTTTTGACAAAATTCTGCAAGGACGATCACCGAGTCAAAGCAATGGTCGAATGAAAAAGCCACAGTTGAAAGTGATTGTTGAAGGTTTACCTTCAAGCATAAGAAACAGCTTCTTGGCAAGACCACTCAGGAAGGCCTCCAGATCATTTTTCTTCTCAAGAGCAGCTTTCAGATTGGTATTTTCTTGTTCAAGCTTGGTAACTGAAGCTAACTTCTCGTCGGCAAGCTTGATCCTCTCAGCTAGTTCAAGGTCTTTTTTCCTTTGGGCCTCCCTCACCTTACCTGCAAGTTACAGCAAGATCAGATTTTGAAACAAATGAAGGGAAAAAGCAGTCGTTGAGGTCTCACCAAACATACCTTCGGTCTCCTCCTTTGCCTTCGTCAGATTCTCCTGAACCAGCTTCAAATTCAGCTCGAGCTGAATGTGCTTGTTTTCCAGTTCAGTGTAGCGAGCCGCAAGGTCACAGGAGTTCTGCGAAGAACCAATCGACTAAATGTCAAAGATAATTCACTTCCGAGTGGAAAAGGAAAAATCACGCGTTTCTAAGACTACAGCCGAATCCAAGCATTCGACCGTAGTCTCGGGGACTACACCCAGTGGGTGCACTCAGCGTGCCCCCACTAATCCTATTGAAGACAGAGTCGACCAGTCAACCGGTTTGCGAAATCCAGTCGCCATAGTCGAATGATGGAAAGACTGAAATTATAAAGCCTAAGATCGACTGCCAGCAGTCGACCTTAGCCTTGGGGACTACACCCAGTGGGTGCACTCAGCGTGCCCCCACCGGTTTGCGAAATCCAGTTGCCATAGTCGAATGACGGAAAGACTAAAATTATAAAGCCTAAGACCGACTGCCAGCAGTCGACCTTAGCCCTGGGGACTACACCCAGCGGGTGCACTCAGCGTGCCCCTGCTAACACGGAGTTTAAATCGACACACCCAGTGGGTGACTACTATAAATTCTGGAAAGAAAAGTTTTTGATAGCATATCCTAACAGAACAAGCGATGATCGACTGACCTGAACATTGCTTTGAAGGGCGGAACTGGCGTCGTAAGCTGCCTGGCTCGCATCCCGGATGGTCTTCAACTGCTCCATCATGATCCCTGCCTGGCGTATCGCCTCCTTCGCGGCGCCAGCTTGGTCCTCTGGGACGTGATGCGTCGTGAAGAGGGAGGGCTGCGGAGCACTCGTCAGCGGATCTGCGAAGGACACAGTGTGTCGAGTGGTGTTCTCCTCCTCTGCGACCAGAGTCTCAGGCACCGTCACATCCTGAGGCACCCTGCTGGCAGACGCTTTCCTTCTCATTCTGTGCTTTAGTGGTTCCTCGTCTTCATCATCATCAGGGAGAGTGATAACAACATTGGATGGAGCTACAGAAAAGAATCAGAATTAGAGATCATGAGTCAGTCGACTAAAAGCGGTGTTAAGAGTATAGTACCATGTTTTGAGGTTGCTGCATCCTCCATCTCATGGTCGCCAGCCCGGGCTGAGGTCTCAGAAGTAGCAGCACTGCAACTCTAAAGAATCAGTCGACTAACTCCAGCGCCAACCAGAGATAAAATTCGCACAAAACAAGAAGACTTAAGCAGCATGATTACCCTAATATGGTGGGGATGGACACCTTCATCTTCGGCAGGAGCTTGGTCGGCTTTGACGGGGCCACCCTGGGCTGCTTCGACGCCTTTTCAGTCGGCGCCGGAGAAGTGGTCCGAGGGTGCTTGGTCGACTGTGCAACAGTTGCAACCCCCTTGCCACGTTCAGTCGCAGGGTCGTGGACAAGCTTCGACCGCCTTTCCGAGCGCGGTGGTGCGACCTCCTCCTCCTCCTCTTCTTCGTCCTCATCATCATCATCATCGTCATCATCATCGTCATCGTCATCATCATCATCCTCAGCAGCGTCCGAGTCCCACTCCTCCTCCTGGCTCTCGCCCCCGCTCGCTTCTCCCTCCTCAGTCGGAGCCTGTGCTCCATTGGGCATCGAGTACAGCTCAGTGAGGGCCTGATGGACATCAAGACAAAGATCAATCGATCGATTGGCAGAGAAAACAGAAATGAATATGACAAGAATACAATGGGAAGTGGAGCAGACATACCTTATTTGGATCATTGTGATGGTCGAGTGGAGGAATCCTTCTGGCTCCACGAGGGTTATCCTTGTTCCCAGTAACAGCGGCCATCCACCTCTCTAGAGTGGCATCGTCGACTGCTTCTGGATGGACCCGAGTCTCATCCTCAGTCCCTCGGTACAACCACATACAATGGCTCCGGAACTGAAGAGGCTGGATACGACGCCTAAGGAAAACCTCCAGGAGGTCCATACCCGTCACTCCCTCCCGAACCAACTGAACTACGCGCTCCATCAGCATCTTCACGTCAGCTTTCTCCTCCGGAATCAACTTCAGAGATGAGGGCTTGTTCACTCGGTCCATGGTGAACCGAGGGAGTCCACTCGACTGCCCCGGCGTCGACTGATCCTGGCAGTAGAACCAGGTCGACTGCCAGCCTCTGACTGACTCGGGAAATGTCATGGCTGGGAAGGTACTCTTGTTCCTCACCTGGATCCCCAGACCCCCACACATTTGGACAACTCTGGTTCTTTCGTCGCCTGGGCTCGCCTTCTTCACGGTCTGAGAGCGACACGTGAATATGTGCTTGAACAAGCCCCAATGCGGTCGACAACCCAGAAAACTCTCACACATGGACACAAACGCGGCAAGATAGGCGATCGAATTCGGGGTGAAGTGGTGGAGTTGCGCTCCAAAGAAGTTCAAGAAACCACGGAAGAAAACGCTCGGCGGCAAAGAGAATCCGCGGTTGACGTGAGTAGCCAGAAGCACGCACTCACCCTCTTCCGGCTGGGGCTGCCACTCCTTCCCCGGAAGCCTCGCAGCTCCATGAGGGATCAGGCCCTCGTTGGCCATGTCGAGGAGATCCGTCTCCGTGATGGTCGACTGGATCCAATCTCCCTGGACCCAGCCTTTCGGCAGGCGAGATCTAGACGAAGACCCGCCGCGGCTGGTGGATCTCCCCTTCGCCTTCTCCGTCGCCGACGCCTTCTTCGCGCGTTCCAACGCCGCCGTCTTCTCCTTGACCATGGCTGCCGGCGAGGCGCGCGAGGGGGAGTTGTGCGGCGGCGAGAGCGAGCGCGTTGAGCGGAGACGGAGGGAGCAGAGGGAGAATGTTGAGGCACTGTTCAAAAAACCCTCGCCGAGAGCATTTATAAGATCCCTTCCGAGTGGATGATAGGTGGGCCCGGTCGATCTAATCATATCCTGAAACAGTTGCACGAGCGCGATACGTGGCGAAAAAAGCAGCACGGGGATCGAGGCGTCTATGCCCCGTCCCATCCGAGCGCCGCGGACCACTCCGCTTCGCGCGCTCCCCCAAATTCTGTATCCCGCGGAATCCGCGAACGGCAGATCAGTCTGCCAAACGCGGGATTCCCTGCGATCTGTCGCTCGGAAATCAGCGAAGTCCAAAAGATCACTCGACGAAGAAAAAGAATGGATCGAGTCGACTGAAGAAAAGTTGCTCACTATCAACAAAGAGATTTTTTGGTTCAAAGCAACGCACGACTAGCATGCGAAGATTAATCGGAAACAACATCAACTCCTTCATCACTCAAGCCTCAATCCATTCGGGGGCTAATGATGGAGTCATGTACCTAGGGTAGGGTCACAGACCTGATCTAAGTACCCTGCCCAGGGACATCCTTAGAAGAGATCACCTTCCAGTCGACCTACGAGCGACCCACTCGACTGACTTGAAGGACTCGACCACGAAGACTCACTCGACCACCAGAAGGTCAAGAGGCACTCTGCACTGCAATGGTCTGTAATTAAGTAGACTTTATGATAGTAAAGACACTTTATGTGGGGCATTACCAGTAACGCCCCGGACTTAACGCACCTTAAACCCTCTCCTACGTGGGCTGGCTGGGGTCCTGGCGCACTCTATATAAGCCACCCCCCTCCATAGGTAGAAGGGTTCGGCACTCTGTAACTCATATACACATAATCCACTCGACCGCCTCCGGGCTCCGAGACGTAGGGCTTTTACTTCCTCCGAGAAGGGCCTGAACTCGTACATCTCTTGTGTTTACAGCCTCTCCATAGCTAGGACCTTGCCTCTCCATACCTACCCCCCACTCTACTGTCAGACTTAGAACCACGACACTTATCTAAACCATTGTCTTGTTATCTCCTAGGATGGTCAACACCCGCAGCAACCCTGCTGCCTCGGAGCAGGGGGAAGCCAGTGCAGCTAGGGGTGAAAATCTGCCTCACCCGCCTTCTCTGGCCGAAGTGATGCTGGAGGCGGAAAGAAACAAGCGTGAGACTAACCGCCTGCTAGAGCGGATTGAGCAGAACACTGCACGCCATCAGCGAAATGACTTGGTGTCAATCAATGACTTTATCAAGCTGTACCCACCAAAGTTTAACCATTCCGTCGAGCCCCTTGACGCGGATGATTGGCTTCGCAGCATTACCCACAAGCTACGTTCTGCTAACGTAGCCGAAGCCGACAAGGTTACTTATGTTGCCTATCACCTCGAAGGCCCTGCTAGCCTCTGGTGGGAAAACTTCGAAGCTATGCGCCCGGTCGGCCAAATTACTACTTGGGCTGAATTCAGTGAAGCTTTCCGTGAACATCACATTCCGGAAGGTCTCATGGATCGCAAGAGGGAGGAGTTCTGCAATTTCACCCAAGGAAGACTGACTGTGGATGCATATAGTCATGAATTTGGGAATCTGGCATGTTATGCCCCTCAAGAGGTATCTACTGACGCTAAGAAGCAGGCAAGGTTCCGCAAGGGACTTAGCCCTGAGCTTCGCCGCGATCTTCGTCTACACGAGTGCACCTCCTTTCAGAAGTTGGTCAACAAAGCCATCAGTGCTGAGACAGGCCACACTGAT
This sequence comes from Triticum aestivum, assembly GCF_018294505.1. Lineage (NCBI taxonomy): Eukaryota > Viridiplantae > Streptophyta > Magnoliopsida > Poales > Poaceae > Triticum > Triticum aestivum. The sequence continues at coordinate 633,738,910 of NC_057806.1, forward strand.
TATGATGCTTCACGCAAGCACTCCCGTGATTTTGGCTCTTCATCCGGCTCTGGAGCTCAGAAGCACCGGGTGTGGATCCCAAGCACGACACTGTCACCCAGGTTCATCCCGAGGCCATCGTTTGAGGCACCTCGTCCCAACCAGCAATTTGCACCGCCCAAGCCCTATGGTGGCCCCGCTGCTAATGCTGCTCCATGCCCCAATGTGGTGACATGCTTCAAGTGTGGGGAGCCGGGTCACTATAGTCGAGAGTGTCCCCAGAACAACCCTAATCAAACTGGAAAGTCCGTTGGCCGTGGTAAGCCCGCGGGAAAGACATTCTACGCCAAGCCGGCCACCACTGCCCGTGGCCATGTCAACTATGTTTCAGCCGAGGAGGCTCACGAGGATCCTAATGCCGTCCTTGGTACGCTCCTTGTTAACTGCCATCCGGCATCTGTTCTTTTCGATACTGGAGCATCTCATTCATTCATATCTGAGAACTATGCTCGATTGCATAACACGACATTCTGTGACATGCCCACTTCCATGGTAATTCAAACTCCGGGTTCCAAATGGCAAACTTCTAGAGTAAGCCATGGGAACGAAATTCTTGTCGATAGACTAGTCTTCCTTGCTTCCTTAATAGCTCTCAAGTCCTCGGACATAAACATCATTTTGGGTATGGACTGGATGTCAGCTCATTATGCTAAGATTGATTGTGCCACTAGAACCGTTCAACTTACTCACCCATCGGGCAAGACAGTCAATGTCTTAACTCGAGTGGCCAAGTGCCAGCTTTACTCCCTAAATGCCAACCCCCTTCTAGACCTTGAGGATGTTCCGGTAGTCCGAGACTTTCCGGATGTCTTTCCAGAAGAACTGCCGGGTGTTCCACCTGACAGGGATGTTGAGTTTGTGATAGACCTTGTTCCAGGAACCGTTCCAATTTCTAGAAGACCCTACAAGATGGCACCCTTAGAACTAGCTGAGCTTAAGAACCAACTCGATGAGTCCTTGAAAAAGGGTTTCATCTGTCCTAGTTCCTCTCCTTGGGCTTGCCCCATCCTCTTCGTCAAGAAGAAGGATGGAACGGATCGAATGGTTGTAGATTACCGACCTGTCAACCTGGTCACCATCAAGAACAGGTATCCGCTTCCCAGGATCAATGATCTGTATGATCAGCTCGCTGGATCCTCAGTCTTTTCCAAGATGAATTTGAGGTTGGGCTACTGTCGTGGAATTGTCACGGCAGATGTCCTAGTGTGAGGACTTAGTCGCGAGGCCAACGCATCTATGTGGTAGCTTGAGAGGGGTTGAGCGGGACGAGAGACGCGATGTTTTACCCAGGTTTGGCCCCTCACGGTGGAGGTAAAAGCCTACATCCTGCTTCATTGATATTGATGATAATGATCACGGTTACAAGAGTGCTCTATCTCGAGAGCTATTGTCTAAACCTAACTTGTCCAACTTGTGGAACTTGTGAATCTTGTCCCTTTTGGGGAGCCCTGACCCTCCTTATATATATGTTGGAGGGGCGGGTTACATGTAGAGTCCTATTAGGATTAGGACTAGTCTATCTCTAATACAAACCGGATACAAGTCCAGGTCTTAACTCCTTGTAAGATAAATGTTCCTCATGCCTTTCCTCTTAAACCGGCCCACCGTTAAACGTGAATCGACCTTCTGGGCTTTGGGCCTTGTCATCCGTCGATCCCGCACGCCGGATCACTAGTGAGTCACAATGACCAAGGTGGGTTGCTTGTAAACCGCCAGGTCAGGGCGGGTCGCTAGTAACTCGCCAAGTGTCAGCGGGGTCTTCAGATAAACCGCCAAGTTCGGCCGGGTTAACTTCCGGCCGGTTTACACCGCGGGGTATATCCCCGACATTAGCCCCTAAGTTTAGCTTGGATTTATTCATGGTAAACTTATGCTGCAAAATAAATACAAGAACAAATTTGACAGGTTATGCTCCGGGTTAAGAATTTTTGTAAACCGGTACCTGATCATCCTTAAGTCCTTGTTATTTCCTCCTTCTGGGAAATCCGGGTCAACAGACCAGCTTCATAATCAATTTGCCGACATTGGCTTGTCACCGAGAAATATTGTGAAGAATAACTCCTTTGACTCAGCTCCGCCGGTTTAAGAAATATGGGTCTGAAAATACTTATCTGATATTCAGCCGGTTTGAATATGTAAAACTTGCCGGTTTAATATTACCAAAATGGTCGGTTTATAAATATTGATGGCGCCGGGTCATAATTGTTGTCGACACCGGGTCATGTAATTGATCTTCCTGATTTTCTCAAAACTGATAAAATGAAGATGTTCCTCCTTTATATGCATAATACCTGTAGCCCCCAAGTCTTAAGAGGAGAACATAGTGATAACTTAAGACTTGCTCCAATAAGTGTTTCAAGCTTGAAGAAATCCGATTAGTTCATCTCAATCATATAAACTGAATACTCCATATATGTAGCCCCCAAGTGCCGGGTTGTCATGCTTGCAGCAACCTGGGACTTGTAATTTCCCGATGCTCATAAAAAACTTCAACCAGTGTAGCCCCCAAGGGCCGGGTCATTATGTAAAGAATGAGCAGGGACTTTGAAAATATGATCATGTAGACTTTAACAGCAACGCGTATCCTCCGAGGGCCGGCTCAGTAAGATAATATTGAGCCGGGACTTTATATATACTTCATTGAGAATAATATTATATTATGTAACTCCCATCATGGGGCTTGAACCCACGTCCACAAGGTTAACAGCTTTGTGCTTTACCAACTGAGCAATGGATCCTTCAATATTATGGACGAAAACTTATGTACCTTGAATTGTTGACATGAGCAATTGGTAGCCCCCAAGGGCCGGCTCATTATAATATGATGAGTCGGGTCTTCAATAAGACTAGTAAAAATGACTTTGCATTAGCCCCCAAGTGTCATGGTGCATGCTTGCAGCGACATGAGACTTGCATGTAATCTCAATTTGAATAATGTAGCCCCCAAGTGCCGGGTTGTAAGCCTGCAGCGACTCGGGACTATTCCTTCCATTGTAGAATAAATCATATCCTTTGATAAAAGAGTAGACATTGCGCTATAGCGACTTTGAAAACCTTAATAATAAAAATCCAGCCATGTTGGCTATTCAAGATAATATAATCCGGTATGAAAACCTTATTCATTCAATATCATAATGAAATTTCAGCCAAGTTTGGCTATTTGAATAATATAACCCAATGATTTATAAGCGCATGATTCCAATGGCGCAATCCAAATATATACTGGCGACTTATTGTCCAAAGCCATGCCGGTTTAACAAACCTGTTTCCGCATACAACAAGTTTAAAGTGTCCTGGCGGTTTACCGCTGGACGGGTCATAATACCCAACATATAACCCGGGTTTATAACCAAGGCTGCACTTAAGAATAATCAAATATTAAATATATCATACATGTGACATTGAATCGCATTGTTAGTTTTACCAACTTTTTGTAGTAAGGGTGATAACCCAAATCTTGAGTACTGGTAACTCCTTCCATATTGTGCCGGTTTATGATAAAACCGTGCCGGGCTGTGATAAACACCGTGTTACTCCATAAGAGGATGTTAACAACAAGGATCAAACCGGGCAAATAGTCTCCGGATTGACGTGAACTGTGTTCCGTCAATTGATTGGTTGAAAACTTTGTCGGTTTTAAAAAAACGCAATAAAAAAGAAAAAGGTATCTTGCAAAGAAAAGTGCGAAGCAAAAGCAATGACAAAACCATTTTCAAAAAAGGTTTATTTGAGCTGATCAAATGGCGTTACCATGGCCGAACACGACCAAGCTCCCGTTAGGTGTAACTATGGTTCTAGTCAGCCAGGTCCCCAAATGAAACCGTGGCATTTATGCCGGCCAAGTGGCATGGCGATGGTTCGGGTTCGACCAAGCCCCCAAGTGATTCTGTGGCCTCAGGCCGATCAAGAGGCATGAGTGGTTCAGACGTGACCAAGTCCCCAAGTGATCTGGTGGCTCTCGCCTATCAAGAGGTATGGTATTGGTTCAGACATGACCAATCCTCCAAGTGATATAACACAATGCTTTTAAAAAGCAAACTCAAGGGGTAAACCGGAGGCCGCTTTAGAACAACTCCGTGTAACCACACATGATGTAAAAGAATAGAGACCCCGCTTTATGAAGCAGAAGCCCCCATGTGATCAATAATATGTCAGGCCAGTAAGGCGGGATACCCATGTTTGAACCGCGCATCATGGCAGTAGGTCCTCTTTGGCAATTTTTAACTTTTTGCAAGAGATAAATTCTTCTTGAACCGGATGTTAAACGGATATTGAGAGCTTCAAAGCTTTGTGATTTAATTTGTCCTACATTGAAGAACTTGCAAGACAAAGTAATGGCTCCTCTTTTTTAAAAGAAAGCAATATATAATATAACAATATACCGGATGGATTTCACCTGATGCGTCAGGTCAGAGATTATCACCGCGGAGTTGATGATCACCGGGTGAAGCTGAAATTACCCGCAGGTGAGTCGGCCGCGGGAGCTAAGCAGATGAGCCGGCCCGGTGTTGTAAACCGGCGCGGATGAGCAAATTGTCCTCCACGTTGTAGACCGGCGCGGACGCGTGAACCGGCCGCGAGGGTGGACGGGCGAGTTGTCCGTGTCGTCGTGAACCGGTACGGACGGGCGAGTTAATCACAGGCGCTGTCCCGGCAAGCTGATGTAATCCGGGCCGTAAGGGCGGCATCTTGTACGTGTCCATTCACCGTGTAATGTAGCACGGACGAACACCGGGTAGGGCGTTGCCAGCGCATGCTCCGCACACATGATATAAACCACGTTTATAATGAACAATTGTCCTGCATATCAAAATATACGGTCAAAAGTAATTGTTCCTTTAAAAAAACAATATATGTCAACAAAATAACTTAGATAAAAATCACCTGACTTGTCTAGACGACGGATGGTCCGTATACATAGCGCCCATGAATAATCCATGGTGACTCCGGTGGCACTTTAATCACTCTCTTGAGGAGACCTTAAACCGGAGTGGCTCTTGTTTTTGATTCTCATGTAGACGTTGGAGCTTGGCCCTTCACGTGGGTGGCTCGAGCAGTTTTGAGAAGACAAAATTTTGAAGTAGTAGTACCCCTTTGCTTCCTTTCCTCACGTGATAAAATTCCATGACGACCTTGCATCAGCTTTTTTTTTAATCGTAAGCGACAGCAACAACTGCAGATCCGTTACCACCGCTCATTACTTTTTTGCTATCCACCCGCGACGGCAACTTGTGGTGTGTTTTGGGCAGGGCGAAGCCGGCTCAGGCCCGGCGGCGAGACAGTGGATGCGCGTATCCCGGCGAGTCGAGGCGGAGCCGGTTTGAGGCACGGCTATGCCCATCTAGCGGTGGTTTGAAGGTGACACCAGTGAAGTGCAGCGGTGCTGTCTCTGGCGGGGATGAATCGGGGGCCGCGGATGAAGAGGCTGTGAGGGCGAGACAACACCAGCGGAGACGGCAAAGGCAACCCGCGGCAGTAGGTTGGTGGAAAATACGGCACAGCCGTAGTAAGCCGGCGAGGAGGGGGTAAAGACCGGCGGCACGGCGCGTGGAAGGAGCAGGACAGCTCGTAGGGCGCATCAGTGAAGCGAGCGGTTTTCATTGTACCACCAGGCAGAGACAAGGCCGCTCGGCCAGCGCGGTTGCTCGGATAACCCGGTAGTTGCGGCTGGCGGATTGACTTTAATCGGAGGTCGACTCGTAGCTGTTGCAGACTTGACCCGGCGACGCGAGCTGGCAGCCCGGAGCGGCAGAAGAGGTCGTCCATTGGAACTGCAACCACCGGCATCTGAGAATTCGTCGGGCGCCTCGAGGCGAGCGGATCATGGAGGACTCCGGGTCGCGGCCGGCTCTGATTCCTGGTTGTGATTGAGGAGGCGAGGGTAGCTCTCTGCTCGGGGCAAGAGGAGACACAGCCTGGCCAATTTATCGCGGCAGAGATGAAGCCGAGTGGGTCATGGCAATGGCTCGGGGAATAAACTGTTGTAACTCGGTGACAGTAAATCCGGTTTATGGCCGAAAATATCTTCTGAATCGTACGATGACCAAGCGGGGTCTAGCCCTTGGTTCCTTTTTACTTCGAAACTAGGTTTTGCTGCAGATCGGATTGAACCAACAACTTTAAATTTTCCTTTAGTCGATATGTACGGGTTGAATCCATGGCGATTTGACAACCAACACAGATCGGATCAAAACTATCGAGATCGTCCATGGCGACTTGACAATAATATTTCCTTGATCTCCACCGACGAGGCTAGTATTGACGCAAATCCTTCCGTACCGGCCCTTGCTGATCTGATGGATTGTAAACTTCTTGATCCTAGGGAGATCCCTCCAAGAACTCAACACCATCGTGCGCTAGCCCCACGGTGGGCGCCAACTGTCGTGGAATTGTCACGGCAGATGTCCTAGTGTGAGGACTTAGTCGCGAGGCCAACGCATCTATGTGGTAGCTTGAGAGGGGTTGAGCGGGATGAGAGACGCGATGTTTTACCCAGGTTTGTCCCCTCACGGTGGAGGTAAAAGCCTACATCCTGCTTCATTGATATTGATGATAATGATCACGGTTACAAGAGTGCTCTATCTCAAGAGCTATTGTCTAAACCTAACTTGTCCAACTTGTGGAACTTGTGAATCTTGTCCTTTTTGGGGAGCCCTGCCCCTCCTTATATATGTTGGAGGGGCGGGTTACATGTAGAGTCCTATTAGGATTAGGACTAGTCTATCTCTAATACAAACCGGATACAAGTCCAGGTCTTAACTCCTTGTAAGATAAATGTTCCTCATGCCTTTCCTCTTAAACCGGCCCACCGTTAAACGTGAACCGACCTTCTGGGCTTTGGGCCTTGTCATCCGTCGATCCCGCACGCCGGATCACCAGTGAGTCACAATGACCAAGGTGGGTTGCTTGTAAACCGCCAGGTCAGGGCGGGTCGCTAGTAACTCGCCAAGTGTCAGCGGGGTCTTCAGATAAACCGCCAAGTTCGGCCGGGTTAACTTCCGGCCAGTTTACACCATGGGGTATATCCCCGATAGCTACCATCAAATCAAAATCAGAAACGGGGACATTCCCAAAACGGCCTTTGTTACTCGTTATGGCCAATACGAGTACACCGTTATGTCCTTCGGTTTAACAAATGCCCCAGCTACCTTCTCCCGGTTAATGAACTCGGTGTTCATGGAGTATTTGGATAAATTCGTCGTAGTATACCTCGATGACATACTCATCTACTCCAAGAATGAAGAGGAACATGCCGAACATCTAAGGCTGGTATTGATGAAACTTCGAGAGCATCGCCTTTATGCCAAATTCGCCAAGTGTGAATTTTGGTTGCTAGAAGTGACCTATCTAGGCCATGTAATCTCTGGTAAGGGTATTGCTGTCAATCCCGAGCAAGTTCAAGCCGTCCTTGATTGGACTCCACCTGAGACGGTCAAGCAAGTTGGGAGCTTCCTTGGCTTAGCGAGTTATTGCCGCCGCTTCGTTGAGAATTTCTCCAAGGTTGCTAAACCTCTAACTGAACTCCTCAAGAAAGATAAAAAGTTCGAGTGGACTCCACAGTGCGAGTTCAGCTTTCAGGAACTGAAAAGACGCCTGACATCTGCTCCCGTACTAGTACCACCAGATTTCTCCAAGGAATTTATTATATATTGCGACGCCTCGCGACAAGGAGTAGGTTGCATACTCATGCAGGATCATCGGGTAATTGCCTATGCTTCACGGCAATTACACCCACATGAGGAAAATTATCCCACACATGATCTAGAGCTTGCAGTTGTAGTCCATGCACTTAAAACTTGGCGACATTACCTCCTCGGTAATCATTGCGAGATCTTCACCGATCACCAAAGTTTGAAATATATCTTCACCCAACTAGATTTGAATCTTAGGCAAAGACGTTGGGTCGAGTTGATCTCGGATTACGACTTAGGAATAACTTACACCCCGGGCAAAGCCAATGTCATGGCTGATGCGCTAAGTCGTAAGTCCTATTGTAACAACCTGATGTTACAACAAAGTCAACCACTTCTCCATGAGGAATTTCGTAAGCTTAATCTTCACATTGTTCCTCGAGGTTTTCTATCCACCCTGGTGGCGAAACCTAACCTTATGGATCAAATCATAACCGCCCAGCGGTATGATAAGGGCATATCTCGGATTAAGGAAAACATCGCTAGCAGAGTTGCTAAATGTTTTTCCATGGATGAGCGAGGTGATGTGTTCTTCGAGAACCGCTTGGTGGTTCCCAGGAAACAACATCTACGCCAGTTGATTCTTAAGGAAGCTCATGAATCCCCTCTCACCATTCATCCCGGTAGTACTAAAATGTATCAAGACCTACGCCATAGGTTTTGGTGGACTAGGATGAAGAGAGAAATCGCTCAATACATTGCTAATTGTGATGTTTGTCGTCGTGTTAAAGCAGAGCATCAACGGCCTGCTGGCACCCTTCAACCTTTGGCTATTCCCGAGTGGAAATGGGATAAAATCAGTATGGATTTCATCACTGGGTTTCCCGGGACCAAGAGAGGGAATAATGCCATCTTCGTCGTGATCGACCGTCTTTCCAAAGTAGCCCACTTTCTACCTATTCGTGAGAGTATCACCGCTAGCCAGCTAGCCGATTTATACATCTCCCGAATAGTGTCTCTTCATGGTGTTCCATTGGAAATTAACTCAGACCGTGGGAGTCTCTTCACCTCTCGATTTTGGGAAAGTTTCCAAAATGCTATGGGAACTCATCTCTCCTTTAGCACCGCCTTCCATCCTCAGTCAAGTGGTCAAGTAGAATGAGTCAATCAAATTCTGGAAGATATGCTTCGAGCCTCTGTCATCATGTTCGGAATGGGTTGGGAGAATTGCCTTCCATTCGCAGAGTTTGCTTATAACAACAGTTATCAAGCCAGCTTGGGCAAGGCTCCTTTCGAAGTTCTCTATCGACGAAAATGTCGAACGCCTCTTAATTGGTCAGAAACCGGGGAAAGACAACTCTTTGGCCCGGATATGATTCAGGAAGCAGAAGAATAGGTTCACGTTATTCGTGAGAAATTGAAAACAGCCCAATCTCGTCAAAAGAGTCAATATGATCGCAAACATAAGCCTATGACTTATGAAATCGGCGGGAAGGCTTACCTTCGGGTTACTCCGTTAAAGGGAACCCATCGTTTCGGTATCAAAGGCAAATTGGCTCCTCGTTACATTGGACCCTTTCGCATTCTTGCCAAACGGGGAGAAGTTGCCTACCAATTGGAACTACATTCGCATCTTTACAGAGTTCACGATGTCTTCCACGTTTCTCAACTCAGGCGTTGCTTCGCGGATCCTATCCGTCGAGTGGACCACGAAACGCTTGATTTACAAGATAACCTCTCATATAGGGAATATCCCGTTCGTATCCTTGATCAAGCCGAGCGTACCACTCGACGTCGTAATATCAAGTTTCTCAAGGTTCAATGGTCACACCATCCCGAGAAAGAAGCCACTTGGGAAAGGGAGGATCGTCTTCGACTCGAGTACCCCACCTTCTTTCCGGAGGATCCTAAATCTCGGGACGAGATTCTTTTGAGTGGGGGTGAGTTGTCACACCCTAGCTAGTTCAAGTATTAGAGTGTGCATCATGTTTAATTTCCTTTTAAGTTTGAAATGGGGATGACAGAACCCCCAACACCCCCTAGAAACAACTAGGGTTTACTAAAATTATTTTCAATGAACCTGAAATGCCCTTCTAAAAAGTTGACTCTCTTTGTCTTGGGTTGGAACCTTTGGCAAAATTGGTGCACAATTTTCTAGGTCAACAGAAGGTCATTGAATTAAATCATAAGTATTTGATTTTGGGCATTTAAATGCTATAAAATAATTTAAATGCTCAAATAATTCTGGAAATAAATGTTTGCTGTTGGAAATATTCTAAACAGAGCCCACAATTATTTTCAGGATTTTTGGAAACGTTTTTTAATAAAGCCAACAGTTGCAGAAAAAAATAGAAAACAGAAACAAATAAGAAAAAGAGAGAGAGGGAAACCCACCTGGGTCTCACCTGTGCTGGCCCAGCCCACCTGGCTCGGCCCAGCCGACTGGCCTTGCCAGTCGTCCTCCTCCTCCCGCCAGGAGGACGAGGAGCGCGTGCCCGGCGCCCGCGGCCACACGCCGGCCACCTCCTGCTTCTGCCGACGCCCTGGAGGCGTCTAGGGGTGCCACGCCGACCCCCACGTCCCCCTCGTCTCCCTCACCCTCTCCCGCGATGGCCGAGCGCGATCCTCGCCGCCGTTCGCCGTAGTCGTCACCAGAGCCACCCCCTCGCCTCTCCGACAAGCCCATTAGCTCCGCGCTGCCGTCCTCGACCTCCTCGTCGACTCACGCGACGCCGGACGCCTCCAAGCACCTCCCCGACGCCTTCTTCTTCCTCGGTCCGCCGAGATCGCCGACAACGCCCCGACGACGCCCGGCCTCCCCCGAGCCCACTGAGACGCGTTCTGCAACCGCTTTAAGCCCATCTTTCTTCCGCCCCTCTCCCCGCGCTCGTCCGCATCCTCCAACCCCCTCTGCCATCGAGGCCGAGAGCTCGGCTCCGCCGGCCATGTCGCCGCCATGGCCACAGGCGCGTAGGCTCGAATCCGAGCACGCCTTCGTCTTCCACGCGCTCCCAGGAGCCCGTAGCACCATTCCACACGCCTCGCCGTGCCCCGTAGCCTCGGTTTCGGCCTCGCCCGAACTCCGGCGGCCGCCAAGGTCGTCGCCGGCGATGTTTCCGGCCACCCTAGCTCCACCCACTGCCAACACTCGATGCGGTCTGCTCCCGCCGTTGTTTTGGTTGCCGAAGCACGAAACCCGCAGCCCTCCGCCGCGTCTGGCCTCGCCGGCTGCTAAACGCCGGCGAGTTTGACTCAGTTTGACCTCTGTGTGGGCCCAGGTAGACCCTCCTGAGTCTATGACAGGTGGGGCCGGTCTGCTAATTAGTTTAGGATTAGTTTTAACTAAGTTTAATTAGTTCAGTCACTGACATGTGGGCCCAGGCCCCACTGACAGCTAATTAGTGTTAATCTAATTCTGTTAACTAGTTGTGACACTGACAGAGAGGGCCCACCAGTCAGGTTTGATCTGGCCGACCCAGTGGACCCGCTGATGTCACATCTATGTCATGCTGACACATTAATTCAATTACTGGATTTATTCTTTAATAGGAAATTCCAGAAAATAGTCAAAACTTCTAAAAATCATAGAAAATCAACCATAGCTACAAATGCAAAGATTTATATATGAAAAATGATCAGAAAAATTCAATCTATCCATCTGTAATGGTTTCATGCATGACAAAACAAGTTAACCTTGCTGTTTAAGCAGAATAAGGTGGTGCTCTAATAAGGCCATGTTTAATGACCTATATTTGAATCTTTGATTCAAATGAGTTCATCCCCTTCTGTTTTAGCTTGCATTAGGCCAAGACACTTTCATCTTGCCATGTGTTGATTATGCTTCGGTGTGCCTTTCGTGGTTTGTTCTGCCTCCGAGGATAACCCCGAGTATCCGTCTGAAGGGCAGTACCCTACTACCACTACAACAGGCAAGCAACCCATTGATCATTCCAATACAAACCCATGTTCTCGCTTCTGCTCTTGTTTACTGCATTAAGACAACGCGATTCAAACTGTTGTGTGCTATGGTAGTTGAACCCTTATCCTCTGCATGACCTGTCATTGCCACAGTAACTAGATGAAACCCACTAGCATGTGTAGGAGTTGATTGAGCCATGTATGTGATTCCTACCTTGCTATGCCTGCTATGCTTAGAGTTGTGTCAGGTCTGGTTCATCTGGGTGATGGGCTAGAGTGAAATGATTATGTCGATAACGTGAGGGAAGTGTGAACATGTTTTGGTAAAGGTATCAATGAGAGGCCATATAGGAGTACATGGTGGGTTGTTTCATTGAGGCCGTCCCTAAGAACTAAGGTCTGTATGTGTGATTTAAGATTCAGCTACTACCATGCATTGGGATCCTTAATTGACCCTCTCGGCTTCTTAATACCCTAGTACTCTGTCCAGGAGTTGCAAATAGTTTCTGGTGTTTGTAGGTTATGTGTTGGCGGCCGCGCGTAGCGCTGACCCTAGGGGTGGGCTATGTTGCGGTAGATACACCGTGGCACGGTGTACCGAGTCACCCGTTTGGTTTCTCGGGAACCCTGTTCACATCATCCGGGGCCGTAAGTGGAAACCTCGGCCGGACTCCCTGTGGATGGAACCTGGATAGGCGATAAACCTGGACTAGAGACTTAAGTGTTTTAGGTAGGCCGTGGCCAACACCCTCGCTGGGCTTCCGCTTGAAGGTTGCCGAGTACATGTCGTGTAAATGGCGGTAAGTGGTAAAGGACTACTTGGTTGCCTATATAGTTCATAGACAAGTTAATGGATACTACTGAAAGACTCAAGATAAGTGTGAGTACCGAGGATGGCCCTCTCGTAGGATGACGAGAGAGGAACCCCGGTGGAGTATTGTGTTGGTGAGTAGTGGACTCGTGTGCGAAAACTATTTTACTAGTGGAGTACCGTGGGATAGCTTAGCCAAGAGTCAAACCTGGCTTGCTGCAATAACCCCACCACCCTCTTGAGAATGAGCATGTATATTAGGTTCTGATGTAAGACTCGCTGAGTGCCTTTGTACTCATGTTTGCTTAATTACTGTTTTCAGACGACAACACCGCCCCCTCCGATGGGTTCTACGTAGACCTTGACGTCGACGAGTGACTAGCCACCCAGGTGGTGATCCTGGCCATGGAGGGCCCTATGTAGATAGACAGGCTTCGAGAAGCCTACTTTCTTTCTAGTGTCTATACTCAGACTAGTTGCTCCGGCATGTGCTTGTATGATTGTATGACTTGAGTGTTGGGTCATGTGAACCCTATCTGTATTAACTTGTTATGTATGGCTCTCTGGAGCCTTTAAATAAAGTACTTGAGTTGTAGAGTTTTGTTGTGATGCCATGTTGTATGTACTCATATCGGGCATATTGTGTGTATGATTGAAATGCTTGGTATGAGTGGGATCCGACAATCTAGTTGTTTATCCTTGGCAGCCTTTCTTATGGGGGAATGTAGTCTAGTGTTCCTCGAACCATAGTAGTCCGATACAGCCCGGTTCACCGGAGTCCTGCTAGCCCAACACTACTGCTCAGGACACTTGACTGGCCGGCATGTGTTTCACGTCGTTCCTATGTCTGTCCCTTCGGGGAAATGTCACGCTGTGACATCCGGAGTCCTGCCTAGCCTGCTACAGCCCGGGTTCCCCGGAGTCCTGTTAGCCCAGTGCTACAGCCCGGAATCACTCGCTGATGACCGACATGCTCGATGTGATTCATGTATGCCTGTCTCCATAGGTCTGTGCCGCTTTGGGTTCACGACTAGCCATGTCGGCCCGGGTTCTCTGTCATATGGATGCTAGCGACACTATCATATACGTGAGCCAAAAGGCGCAAACGGTCCCGGGCCACGGTAAGGCGACACCCGTGGGATACCGTGCGTGAGGCCGCAAAGTGATATGAGGTGTTACCGGCTAGATCGATGTGGCTTGGAATCGGGGTCCTGACACTCCTACTATTAATTCATTAACAAAAGGTATTAGTTACAAAGTATTTACAAAGCCTGAGGCAGGATTATGCTAAGGTTGCATCCCAATGGAAGTTTAGAATTAGAGTACGAGGTAGGATGAAAACCCTTCTAAGAAGGCAGATTTCTTAGGGTCTACCCTAAATCTCAAGATCTCAAGGTCAGCCCTGAACATTCCGAGCCAGTCAAAATGAGAGGCTTGTGCACCATCAAAGAGCACCTTATTGCGTTGCTTCCTGATATTCCAAGCTTCCAGGATGGTTATTTCTTTGAATAAGGGCTTCTGCCAGGCAAGACCGGCTTCTTCAAACATTTGATGTGTACCCAAATGTGTGTTCCATTGCATTCCAATAATGTTCCAGCATGTTGTGGCGAAGGAGCATTCATAGAAGAGGTGCTTATTTGTTTCCAATATTGCATTGTTGCATATGAGACAAGAGTTGTCTTCCACACTACCTCCTTTGCCTACCTGACTCATTTTGCGAACATCACCAACTCGCTCATGAAACCGGCAGTCTGAAAGATTTGGGCTCCATCACCTCATCACTCAAGATCGAGTTTGGACTTAGGATAGACTTCACCAGAGAGGTTGGTGAAATTCTGGGCTATGTCAATTGTGCAAAACGGAGCCAGAAATGGTGGTGCATGTTTTATTAAAGTGTAGATACACTAGGCACATTTGGCACGAGGTTAGAAGATTGATGGGGCTACAACACATGAACGTTGACAATTGGAACAACTTCAACTCCGTTAAATATTGGTGGCACTCAGTGATCAACGTCAACAGCAACACGGGAAAGGGTTTGTCTTTAAAAAAACATCAACCACTTTATTAATTAGAAATAATGGTTACATCGTCTATAAGTAGGGATACAATATTTCCCATAGGCTCCTCAATCCAATCCCTCGTCACGGAATATTTTGCTAGTCGAGCCAACTCATGTTCTACCTTGTTCGCTTCCATATTACAATGTTCAAAACTAGTAAGAGGAAAATCACAAGCTATAAAAAATCAGTCATCAAAAATTGCCGCCGCCGCTCCTGCAGAGTGTCCTCCGTTCTTCATTGTGTCAAGGACTTCCATATTGTCAGAGTTGATAACAAGATGATTGCAACCCGCCTTCTGCGCTAGCGATAAGCCAAACCTAAGTGCTAATGCTTCCGCTGTCAGGACATCAACACAACAATCAATCTTCCAATTTCCACCTACAATGAAGTTTCCTTTGTCATCCCTGAGGACAACCCCCGCTGTGCCCTTTAGTAGATCATGATCGAAGGCAACATCCACATTCAATTTAACAAAGCCCATAGGAGGTCTACTCCACCCTCCAATCTTCCTATTTGCATTAGGGGAATGGGCATTTACAAAATTTGCCGTTATAGCACGAATTTCCATCAGGGTTTGACATACCTCTTGAGACTTTCCCTCATGAACAAGTTTACGTCTATTCCACCATAAATACCACGCGGTTACAGCAATCAGCACCCGTGCGTTCTGTGAATCTGATACAAAAAATTCTTGTTCTGGCATGAGGAGTAATGATTCGAGGACTGTCTCCCCTGCACGTTCAACAACACAAGCTTTTTTAACCGCTCCATACATCCCCAACTTTTCCCACACTTCTGTTGCCTTCTGACATAGAAATAACACATACTTGGTATCCTCTGGCCCATTCGAACATGCTGGGCAATTGGGTGAAATTTTTATGTGCCTATTGGCCAGGGTAATATCACACGGTAGTGTCCCATGCAATGTGCGCCTGATAAAAAAATTCACCTTCGCCGGACAAACTAATTTCCAAATCTTACCTCAAATAGGATTGACCCTATTTCTACCCATACCATTTGTGTATTCCAGTTTCTTTCCATGTTGTTTACTCCACTCCTCCAAATAATTAAGCAGATCGTACAGTGAACAAATTGTTTTTAGTATAGCTCCAGGCAATGAAGTCCTGCATATTATGCATAAGAAAGAATTTGTCTTCGCTTGTCATGCTTGTATAATGGGAGATCTGGTGTGAGAGAAACACCCGCGTTTTTAGAAAGGTTTCGTCGATGCTAGGCTCCATCGAGCTCAAATCAAGACGGAGGCCACGCTCAAGGGAAGGGCAGGGGCAAAACACTTAGGATCTTTGATGCCATGAGAGTTTTTTTAATATATATCCTTGACCACATTTAAGCGTTTGTGTCTTGGGTTTTTACCCTTGTTTCTAAACTCTTCTTAATTAATAAGATGAGGCAAAGTTTTTGACTCTATTTCAAAAAAAAAAACTCAACAATGTGAATGCTGCTGGGTCAATGATACATTGAAGCAAACTCGAACCTCGGTTCATAAAGTTCACATGCTGATTTAGATTCAAACCTTGAATGACTACATTTGTTTTTCAAAATGGTGGATGAACAATGAATATTCATTTTCTTCTTCTCGTTTATTATCACGTATCCGATTGTACGTATATACTCTCGCGTTAGGCGTTACAGTCGCCACCAGTACAAGCCTGTAGAGCTCGCAAAAAAAAAGTACAAGCCTGTAGAAACACAGGACCAGCGCGCCTGATAGTGGCGGACCCAGGTTAGGCTATGTACGGAGTACATAATGCACGTAGCGTGACACCCGTTAAACTGATCGATGGACACCGGCTGCCGGCTGGAAGCCAGCGACGACGCGATGGGCCCAAATCAGCTACGTGGTCACACACTCGCGCATGATTGATCCATCAGATGTGTTTGGGCCTTGGCTGATTCGGATATGGTAGAGCACATGATGCATACAAATGAGCATACAAATGAGAGCCACGCCAGGAACTGGCTGTTTTCTCTCAAAGCGTCATTGTCACACGTGGAATTCCTGCAAATGACAGTCACTACACGTGAAAACGGATCGGATGTGGATCGAATAATGCTCTTACCACTTCCATTTTCATATTTTCAAAACGAATACGAATCCGAATACGGATGTTCTCGGATACGGATGCGGTTCGGATATTATTCGAATACGGATACGTATCGGATATTTTCTTGATTCGGAACGGATACGAATAATACCAACATATTGCTTAAGTAAATTAGTCGATAGCTATGTGACCTAAAATAATCAACTTGTGACATACAATAAGTCAATGATAAATAGGTTTATGAATAAATACTATTGTAATGCATAATAATTTATAAGTTTAATCATATAAAGAGTAAAATTTGACCACTTATTTGGCTTTTATGTTGGATAATTGGAATATTGGGCCTAGAATTTTAAAAAATACCTCCCATAATCTTATTCGGATACGGATATATCCACTTCCGTATCCATATTTGTGTCAAAATCTCCTACCATATTTAATTTTGTATTTGTTTAATAAATTCGGATACAGATAATTTTCCATTTTCATTTTGGTTCGGATGTGGATGTTTCGGATACGAATAGGCATTTTCTCGAATACGAATATCGGATATTTTGGATTATCCGCTACCACTTTCCACCCCTAACAGTCACTCTTTGGGCGATCTTATTTGCGCGACGAAAGGCTATCCACGAGGCGGAGTTCCAATCCCCTATGTCAACTCATCTGTTTATTCAGAGGTTCATCGATGATCTAGCTCTGATTGAGACTCCAAGGAGACACACCCAAACAAGTTCAGTAATTGCTCGCAGTGTCTGCGATCCATGGGTTCCTCCTACGGCGGGGTTCTCAAAAATCAATGTTGACGCTGTTGTTTCTTCCCACCAGGGGAGGGGTTCGGCTGCTGCTTTATGCAAGGATGAGAGAGGCATGTTCTTGGGCGCATCAGCAATGGTCTATCCTTTAACAGATCCTCCAACACTTGAAACATTGGCATGCAGGAAGGCTTTATCTCTAGTTCTGGATTTAGTTGAACACCATCTTTTAATTGCTTCGGACTGCCAGCCCGTAGTAAAAGAAATTGAAGAAGAGTCTGGAGGAAAAAACGGAGCTATTATCAAAGAGATTCGGGCTAGGAAAGGTGAGTTTGAGGCGTGCAGGTTCCGTTTTGAGAGTAGGAAGAGTAATTTCGAGGCTCATCTGCTAGCTAGATATGCTATTTCCCTTGATTTTGGTCGCCATGTGTGGTTTGGCACCCCACATGACCTTGTAACTACCCCCCCCCCAACATTCTGGGTTAATATATATGAGGGGGTTTTTACCTCGAAAAAAAACCTCCTGCCACGCAATTCTCAAAAAAAAAAAACCTCCTGCCACGCATGTCCCCCTCGCCCTCTCGCTAGTCACCATTGAAGCATCACTAGCAGACCCCGTATAATGCCCCGACTCATAAAATAATCATCAAAATATGGGTCCGCGTGAAAAATGCTGCCCGATCAGACCCCGCAAATGCGTGGGATCCGGATATATTTTTGCGAGACGCGGCAAAATTCCCACCCCAACCCGAGAAAACACGGGTTCTCCCCTCGCCTCGTCGGTGCCCTGTATGTAGTGGTAGCGGTTGGCGGGCAGGACATTTCAACCCGCGCTTTTCCCCACCCACCGCCGCCGGGCCGCCGCCTACGATTCCTGTCATACCAGCCGGCGGGCCGCACCCCGCACAGCCCCCGTCATTCTGGCCATAGCGGTGGCTGCTGCAAGCCATGGATTGGTCGGGGAGCACCCCGCACACCCCCGACAAAGCCCCAACACCGCATGCAGGTACTGGTTCGTCTTCTAGCCGCCGTCGTCTGTTTACCAGCAAGGACTCGGCCGGCTATCGCTTATACAGTGCGACGACTGCACGCAGACAGTGCTACGGCTAACATCCAGCACGCCGAAACACCCTGGATGGGTATTCTTCAAATGCGAAAACGCCGGGGTATGTTCTTGTTTTTATTCGGCTTTGTCAACCTATTTGGTTCAATTTTGATAGCTTATCTAGATGGTCATGTGTGTAGGAAGATGGATGCTCATTTTGGTTTTGAGAAGAAGAATACATCGATTTATTGATAGAAAGAAACTTAATAGATGTTTATGCACTCGTTGATAGAATTGAGGCTAATGATGCGGCTGCATATGCAATTAGAGAAGAAACTAGAGGGGAAGTAATGTCTACTTCTTTGGAATCAAAGAAGAAGAACGAAGAATGCAAGATCAAGAATTCGCAGATTAGCAATGAAGGCATGGAGAAGATGTTGGTTCAACTAGTGAGAGCAGTTATGGAAATTGGATATCAAAATGCCTAATTGGGGTTCTTGTTTTTTTGGTCTTACTATTCTAGCAAAGATTTTATGAATTATTATGTACCGAATGCCCTTGAATAAAATAAAGAAGCAAAGAAATGTGTTTTCATGTCTGAAATTGAAATGCAAAGAAGTGGGTCTGCTCGGCCACCGCCCGTGCCGGCCTACAAAGCCGTTTTTCCGCAAATTGTATACGCATTTTATAGGTCGGTATTATACGGGGTCTGCTAGAGATGCTCTTACATTTGTTATTCGCCATGCCGCACATCAGCTTCACTGACCCACTTGTTGCCCAGATTTGCACTAGTCAGCTCCTAACTACTACTAGCACACCATACGCTGGTAAACAAAAGCTAGCACATCATATGTTGTTTCTGTTTTTCTTTAGTTCTCATTGTTTGTATTTCTGGTAGCACACCACACATGTATGTGTGCATGAGTCAAAGAGGGAAAAAATGAATAAACTTCTTTCCAACATATCTATTTTGAAGAAAAAATATTTCATTATTTTTATATATAAGAAGTGAAAAAACGGTCCCATATTTCAAGAATAAAAGTGTTCGAGTATACATAAAGTTTTTCTTGCAATTTTGCAAAATTGGTTGACTTTGTTACTTATACACCCATTAAACGTGTATTTAAAAACTGCTAAATAGATTCTTGATACACGCTGTACATCATTCTCAATAAACAGTTAACAATTATTAAGAATACGATGCACATTTTTGAAACTACAGAATGAACATTTTGAAAATACACACTGAACAATTTGTAAAAGTATGTGATGTATAATATTAAAATACATGACTAAATTTTCAAAATGTGTCAATTTTTTTTATAAAAAAATACATGAATGACCATTTTTAGAATACACGTTGAACAATTTTTGAAATGAGACGAACATTTTTAACAACAAAACCAATTTTAACAACATAAATGAATATTTTGTAAAATTACATGGCGAACATTTTTAAGATGCATGCCATTCATTTTTAAAGACACCATGAAGATTTTTAACATGTGTACAAAAAAGAGCCAAAAGAACATTAAACAAAAAAGAAACAAAATGGGAAAAGTTTATAAAAAATGAACATTTTGTTGTAATGCATGAACATTTGTTAGTACAATACAAGTGAACATTTTTGTTACAACACATGATCTGGTTTCACGAAGAGGAACATTTTGGAAAAGTACAAGTAGATTTTATTACGCACATGAACAAATTATTTTTGTAACACATGGACTTTTGTTTTTGGACAGCGAGAAGAAGAGTTGAATAAATAGCATAACCGCTTTGAGAATTGTTGGTTCATATCCAAGTAATTCTGGGCATATCCCCAAAAAAGTAATTATGGGCATAAATGCCAACGTTTGTCCGGCAGTAACAAAGATCTATTTCCTCCTCCACAAAATAGCTCTTCTCCTCCTGTCGGTGCCGCCGCCGGTCCGTCCCATCTCCTATGGCCTCTAGGCCATGGAGGTGCGGAGGATCTCTGCCCCCCGCCAGTGGGAGGGACCCCGTTCTTGTTCTTGTTAGATTCAACATCTTCGTTAGGGTTCTGTGGCGGCGGCGATGTTCCTTAATAGAAATAATGTCTTCCACGCTCTATCCCCGTCCCGATGGTACATCTAGCATCGTCGGAGGGCGTGTGGAGGTTTGTTTCCGTCGGATCTTACAGGATTCGGTCGGTGCTGATCTTCTGTGGATCTATTTGGATCTGGTCTTTGTTTGTCTTTGTTTAGGTGTTTACAGGTTTGATCCTTCTAATCTACAACTTTCTTCATCGACGATGGTTGCGACTCTGGTGCGTTGACTCTATGGGGTCTTAGCACAACGACTTCCCGACTATCTACTACAAGTCTACAACAAGGTTTGCCCGGCTCCGATAAGGGAGGGGCGATGACGGCAGCACGCCTTTGACTCGCTCCAGTGCTTGTAGTTGTCGCTAGATAGTCCACGGACATGATTTTTATTTTTATTATCTCTGTTGTTTTTTGTACTGTCATGATTGAAAATGAATAGACTAAAAATTTCTTGAAAAAATTAACAAATAAATTAATTGGTCGAGTCAAATAGTTCTGGGCATAAATCCAAACGATCGTTAAATGGCTAGTAAGTTTGCCGATGTTCTAGCCTCCCTATTTGTGCCTGCGCTGACATGACGTATCAATTGAGATGGGATACACTGTTGATCAAAGAATAATACGGTGGGTGGTAAATGGTTACAGGGTGAAATACAAGCGAATACTACACGTCTGCACGCGTCTGCCGCTGATCGCTAGCAAGCCTAACGCGCAGGATATCGAGCGCCAGGCAGCTCGGCCACCAAATGGCATTTTCGCTCCGAGACACCCAGACTATATAAGAATTAATTACACTGGTAGTGCTACAACTTAGCGTAAATGGTTACTTTGGTGCTAAAACTTATGATGTATATCAAAGTGGTGCAAAAACTTGGCATCGACGTGCAAATATGATGCTTACTTCGTTTGTATATGGGGTCGGTGCTGACCAGGCGTGTGGGGCCGGCTGTCAGCCACAAGACCAGAGAGAATGGACATGTGGCCTGATTTTTGATAAAAACACCCTTGAAATATTATTTTCTTTAAAAAAAATACAAGCAGGTCTCGAACACACAACCTCACCAACGCAAAGCACCAGGCTAACCACTCCACCAATTGCAATCTCGCCGTCTAATATGGACAACGGCGTTCTGTGTATTTGACCTCGGCGCAGGAGGAGGCAGATCTTATGGTCCGTTTTGCACCTGTTAGTTTTTAAAAAAATTCTGTAGAAAGTATATAAATTTTAATCTCAGTAATAAAAAAACGCATGAATATTTGTGTTTATAAATATTGTACATGAAACAGAATAAATTATTTTAAAACATTGTTCACATATTAAGTAAAAATACTCATATATTTAAATAATATTGACGAATTATATAATGTTTGCATAATTTATAAAAAAATTAAATTAATATTCAAAAATATTTTAGTTATATAAGATTTCAATAATTATACACATGTTTGTATAACTAAAAATATACATAATTTAAAATTTAAAATTTTCATATGAATATTCATTTTGTATAATTTAAATCTATTACGTGATTGTATAATATTTATGTATTCATTAAACATTTTAATTTTTGTTAAAGGTCTGCATTAACTAAATAATTTTTATATCATACACATATGTATATTTAACTTTTATTATTTACTAATAACCGTTTTTATGTATAATATTTGTATCACACAAAAATTTGAACATAATTTTTATTAGTTACGTTTTACAAAAACAAAAATTAAAGGAACAGATTCAGAATGGGCGCACTATCTGCGGCCCATATAAGCTCCGCATGCGGCCAGAGTTAATATGTGGAATGTTTTTATCTGTATTGAAAACGAATGTGATGGCTTGTTGGTTAGCCAAATTGTTTTAAAGTTGTTGGTCTTGCGTTCGTTACCGGGCAGTCTCACTTTTAGTGTTGTTTAAATTTCACTCTCTTCTGACTGGCGGGACCCACTGGTCATACAAGTGAAAAAATGCCACGTCAACAGTGCCTTTTTGTGAAAATATATATCTCGAGGGTGTTTTTCAATAAATTAGGCTATACTCCCCTTCTCTCTAGTTGAGTGGCTGACAGCGGGCCCCATGGTTCTAGCCAGCACTCATTCCGTATACAAACGAGATAAGCACTGTATTTGCACGTCAATGCCAAGTTTTTGCACCACTTTGATGTACACCACAACTTCTAGCACCAAAGTGATCGTTTACGTCAAGTTATAGCACCACCAATGTAATTGACTCATTATATAACTACGGTTTTGAATTTTAAGGTTAGTACAATTGAGAATTGGATTTATGTGTTTTTGTAGTTTTGGCGGTGATGAATCCCGATGTAATTTTTATTATATTTGATATGCTTTGTACCTCCAGTGAACTTTGATAATACAATAGATCATTTTCGCAAAGAAAACATTAATATGTTGTTCCAAAAAAATCACTGACTCATTTCTGTTTGAGAATTGGATTAATGTAATTTTCCAAATTTTCGGGTGATTTTCCAATTTCGCCGATCATCTTTGTGTTCACCGTTCAATATTACTATATTCAATTCAACTACTACTTCATGTGAAACATTTCACTTTAGTAAGTATTTTAACAATTGATTTTAAAAAAATTATTATTTTTTACTATGTATAAGCATTGCTTGATAACCCGTGTGTCTGATGAACACGTGGACACCGGGACATTTTTGTCCACAACACGAGCGCACACCTTAGGTCTTATGTGCTGCAGCGCCATCCATCTTCTAACTTCTTCCCAACTAGTAAGCTTGCACGTGCAATGCACGTCTGGACTGAAAGCATGTTATACAATGAAACATAATTTTTTTATCATAATTTCATTTCAAAAATATATATTTCTAATTCCCAAGTCATAAAGATAGGATCTATTTTATTGACAGGATTTATCACTACTTTAGCTACTTTAGCAGCTTGGCCAATTACACGGAATTCGTGATTATTCTATTTCCTGATGCTCACTATGTATAGTGGTCAAATAGGATTATTTTCTTTGCGAGACCTTTTACTATTTTTTATCATGTGGGAGTTAGAATTAATTCTTGTTTACTTACTTTTATCCGAGTGAAGCGGCCCTAGGTGTAAGAATGCCCAGATATCATGTGAGAATTGACAGGATTTATCGCTTCACTCGCAGCAAATCATCAGGTTGCATCGATATCATATCTTTATCACCAAAATAAAACATGAATCATGCTACTCATTACCTACAGGTCCTGACCAATGTAGTTCAATGGCCAGCCCTTCCCCTGCGGTTGTACCAAGCGATGGCCCATACATACCCGTCGACGGAGCCGCTTCGCCCAACTCACAACAGCTGTCGTCGGCTCGCTCATCTCCCTCACAGAACGGCATCGCTTCGCTCGCAGCAAACCATCAGGCTGCATCGATATCATATCTTTATCACCAAAATAAGACATGAATCATGTTACTCATTACCTACAGGTCCTGAACAATGTAGTTCAATGGCCATCCCTTCCCCTGCGACTGTACCAAGTGATGGCCCATACATACCCGTCGACGGAGCCGCTTCGCCCGACTCACAACAGTTGTCGTCGGCCGCTCGCCTCCCTCATAGAACGGCATCGCTTCGCTCGCAGCAAACCATCAGGCTGCATCGATATCATATCTTTATCACCAAAATAAGACATGAATCATGCTACTCATTACCTACAGGTCTGACCAATGTAGTTCAATGGCCAGCCATTCCCCCTGCGGCTGTACCAAGCGACGACCCATACATACCCGTCGACGAACAATGCGGATGCCCGAGCCAGTGCAGCAAGAATAACACTTATTATGTGGATATCCGGACCAATGTAATTCATTTGACAACATTTAGTGTTCATTCTTCCATGGTCAGGTCCTGACCAATGGAGGTATAATTTTTTTTGCAATCTATCCATTTTAAATAGCATGCCTTTCCTGCAACTTTCAGAGAACGTACTGGCATGTCCTATGCCCAAATAATGGCCATTCCAGGTCCACAAACAAATTAAAAAATACAGATAGCCGTTCGAGATTGCAAGTCTAATAGTAGCTCTTAGATGACAAATAACAAAATCTAATAGTGACCAGGATGGGCATCCCATCGTGTCTCTAATTTGGGGTTGTACTTGGCCCCTTTTTTGTATGAATTTAGTCGGTTCATTCAAATTTTCATCTAAGCTCAATAAAACTGAGCCATGCATAGCTAGTCTTTCCACGGCCAATAGCAGCTTTACACAAAAATAGCTCATCATGAACCGGCAAAAGCATCAGCTACGGGATGCATGCGAAATCGCATGCCAAGTCCTAAAGGTATATGGCTATTGAATATCAAGAAACAAGCTAGAAAGCAGCAAGGCAATGAAAATGGATGGATTCCATGGCAGCATGATCTCTGTGCCCTCCTATCATTGTGAATCTTGATTAGGGCAGGGAGAAACTGCCGAGTTGCCTTCTTTGGTTCCCGTGTATAGACACCTGCAGCACACAACTTTTTGTAGCAAAATGTAAAATATTAACACTGTTCCAAATGGATTTGCATAGGCCCTACGGAAAAAAGTATAGTCGTGAACCATGGTGCATATATATAACAATGTCTGAATTAAGATGATGAGCATTACAACAGGGGGAGGTAATTGACCTTAAATCACTTACATATGAATATGTATACTCTAAATGTAGGCCTTGGCTGAGAAGCAAGACAGATCTGGACATTCAGTAAGTAAAGCCACAAACTTATCCACCTCTTCATCCCTGAACAACATATTTCTATAAGATAGTATATATGTATATGCATTGAACAAAGCCTGTATGTTGGAATAGAATAATACTCATGAATGTAATCAAATGAACTAAGAATTTGCTAATATGTCTAGCAGGACACATCTCTCATCCTCGTTCCTCCTCGGCACAATTGCATTCCATAGTATGGGTATACATATCCTCAAACATGTAGGAACTAATATTTGTCTTTCTCACGTGCATGAAGAAATAGTTACATTTACGTGCTAGAAAACTAATTGGATGAGAAGTACATATGTCGCTCATTGTTGTTCTTGTATAAAAACATTACGAAAGTGGGATCATAAACTCATCAATCCTTGTTGTCTCTCTTTATTTACAGAGCATTTAACCTCTGCCTCACACAACGTATATATGTCTCAGCATTCGGCATGTACCTTTTGTCAATGTCAACATACTCAAATACGACATCTTCACCAAGTTCCAATATAACAGGCTGTCAAGAAAAAAGATGCAATACCAAAGGTGAGAATGGCAATCTATTGGCCAATATATTCTACTGTAATAATTAGTCTAAAGGAGAAAAGATGCATGATATGTGATAAATTAGTACAAATATAAATAAAATTATAGAAATGTGGAACAAACCTTGATCCCTAGGAGTTGCAGCAACTATAATCCTTTTAACAGTTTCATAGCTCCAAATTAATGCAACCTAATAGTTTATCCATCCCTTCACCTGGTGACCTCTTGGACTTAAGTAGAGATGATTTCTGAAACAAAATGTGAGATGTTTAATCTGGGCCTCACCCAAACACACTTATGTACTTTGTTTTGGAAAATATGTATTCAAATAGCTTGCATAGAAAATGGTGTCAAGAAAGAGCCAACTTAATCAAATGACCTTGCTACATATAATCGATAACCTTCAAGCTATTTCGAAGTCCATATTTCTTTTATCAAAAACCACAATAAAGTTCTTGTGTCATAACAAATAACCTGCTGGGCAGGATGCAGAACCTGAATGCTTTTTCCATCTGCATAACACACTGCAGTTTATGAGAAACCGCAAAAGAATCATATCACCCAAGAGAGGCAACCTACAAACACACATCAATTACATTGTCCGAAATAAATATTTCTAGCATCAATTGAAACCATGTTTGAACTATAAATGAGTAATGTATGTAGTTAGTGACATACAGCGATCCAGCCACTGAAGTGTGTGCTCTTGAGCACCTGCACAGGCACGAAATAAGTAATCATAGGAGAGGGAAATCACTAATGAACATTGCAAGTCCGCAACTAATTTGTAGAGTGTGGTTAATCACAGTCGACCGGGCAGAGAAGAAAGCACTCATGATCCTACGTACTGCTGAACACCCTCCCAATTATGCACTCCAATGGACTATTGTTCGCGTCATCAATCTGCACAAATTTGCAAGATGAACTTGGATAATGCATTTCAAGTATGAACTGCTAGCTAGGAGAAAACTGAATGTGGAGCACCTGATGAGGGTGACGATGCGCTTGGAGGCGGGAGCGATGCACTGGCCATGCTCGTCAAGGACGAAGCCAGCGGGTGGCTTGGGCATGGCGTCGCCCGACCATGTCCCCCCCCCCCAGCGAACCTAGCTCCCCCTCCCCCTCAGCCTCCTCGTTGTCATAGTCCCTATACCCTGCCTCATCGTCGAAATTCTTATCCAGCCGCAGAGCGTCGGGCGAGCGGGCCATGCCTGCCGGCGGCGCGCGTCTGGATTGCTCCCTGGACGGCGGCCGCTCGGCTAAGCCTCTCGGCGGCCCGCGGCCCTGATGGTGGCGACTGGGTGCATGCGCCAGCAGGGCCTCGCCTCCCTGGCGTACCTTGTTCTTCGACGTCGTCGTCGTGGAGCATGGGCGGCAGCCCATGCTGGCGGGTCTGCGAAGGAGGGCCGCGATTCCTGGGTGGCGGCCTGGACGACCGCTGCTGCCTCGGCGGTGCAGTCACTCGGACGGAGACACACCTCCCGCAACCCACTCTTAAGCAGATTAAGCCTCGGCCCAGCGGAGAATCGGCTGGCGGCGAGACCGCGACCCATGCTTAAGCAGATGCGAGCGTTCATAGGGGTGTGGCGGCGGCATGGGGCAGTGGCGGGGCGGCGGAGTGGAGGAGCGGTGATCGGTGACCCTCCAAGCGGTTGGCGGCAGCAATAGGGGAGGGATGGCATGTGGATCGTGGCATCGTGCTCATGTATTCTAGGACGACGAAGGGGTACAGATGGATTAGCGTGGGATCGGTGGGTTAGTGGAAACGTGGAGTGGCATTGGTGGGTAATTAAAGTGTAAAACATGTTTGATAGATTGGAGCCATTTAGACCATCAGATTGCAAGTTTCAACGGATAGGATGATTTGGTTCTCCGCCCTCTCGTGTTTTTATAGGGGTAGTAGATTTGGGACAGTTCAGCTGATTAATTGGGACAGTTCAGCCGATACATAATGACCGTAAGAAGTTTTACGTAAGTCTAGCATTTCTGGGACTACTGCGCCTGAACCTTGCGGCAGAACACGAGCGCACACCCTATGCACAGGCACGCACGTACGCTAAACTAGCGCGATCCACCATGCATCAACCAGAGAGCATGGTGACGTACATATATGCATTACCGGGGGCGCCCTCGGTAGCTCGGCCACGACGACGTACTCAAGGCATGACGCCGCCGGCGCCTCCACCGCCATACCCACCTCCCAGCCTGCCGAACAGGCCGTGGCCGCCGACGAATCCTCCAAAACGGATGCCGCCGGCTCCTCCAACGCCGGGGAACCCTCTGCCGTTCTCCACGCCGCCCCGGGCCGGACACCACCGAGCCGGCCCGTGACGCTGATGAAGACGCTGGCGCCGTTATAGCCAAAGCCCCCACCGTAGTCGTCGCCGACGTCCAGGAGGCCCTGTAGGTTCTGCATGCCTCCCACGCTCACAAACATGTGTTCTTCTCGTCCGCGCCACCGGTTCCTCCTGCACCGGCGCCGCTCTCTGCGGCAGCCGGAAGTGAGGCCACCGCCGCGCCTCCAGCTGCAGCAGGCACGGTCCTGGCAGCCGCGACGGCTTGCGCCGCCAGCGCAAGGCAGAGCAGGAGGGAGGCGGCAGTGCCAAAGCACTTCTTGGCCATTACATTTACACCTCTCTAGCTAGCCAGCTACAGTGTCTACAGATATCGATTCCACTCGCTCGCTGCCTCGCTCTCTACTGTGTTGTTTGCGTGAGATCGCTGCTCTGCTGTTGAGGAACTTGGTGCGGCAGAGCTTAATTATGTGGTTTAAATAGGCCGAGGGGGAGAGACCGGGGCAGGTGTAGGGTAAATGAGCCGAGTGCGAGTAAGGGAGTGGCATGGGGGTGCTGCGATTTTTATTTTTGCGGGGTAGGGTGTTGTGAATGTTTGTTAAGGACTAGGTAAGTGCCCGTGCGATGTAACAGGAGACGTAAATTTTTCATGTTCACAATATGGTAGGGTGGGTCAAAGTAACTAATATATTGATATTGTAATTTTCCCGTTAATATTTAGTAGACCGTCGTCAGATCTTGGATTTGCACTTGCATCAATCCAATGCCCTCGAAGGAGAGCGGAAGCACCGCTTGCAGTCCATTTTTATTTCTATTTTTGAACAAGAATCCTCAACTTATTGTTTACTTGTTGTCATGCCGAATGAAATGCCTATATTTTCTGTCAATCTAAATGTTGCATGCATTCCGTTTCATTCCATCAATAACAGAACAACATGTTTGGGACAGAATTATTCATTGCAGCAATGTGATTATGATACGTTGATGGATGGACAAAGTAGTACAAAACAATATTTGTAACAATAAGTATCGGGTGAGAGAAAAGAATGGTACTACTATTAGTTCCCAGAGGGACTAGGAGCTGTGGAGGTTTGTTGAGGAATCAGGGGGGATGAGTAATATGCATTGTTAGCTGTGGAGGTTTTTTTTTTGTGAAAGCCGAGGAGAGACCTGGCCTACTCGGCGCTCTCAACACCGGGCGACACATAGTGGGCTGGCCCAGCAACCTGCTGAAAAGCAAAGTCAAAGAGAAAAAGTTGAAACATTTTTCTGCTCGATATTTTGGGAGATTAGAAAAGTTCATAGATTTCTATTTTTGTGGACCCTCTGCTGCTCTCCATGCCGCGCCAGATATGTTATAAAATCACATATTTTTAAAAAGTTCACAGATTAGAAAAGTTCATGAAATTTTTTCAAAAAGTTCACAAATTTCCATTTTTTTTCTGAAAAAAGGTTCACAAATTAGAACAAAAGTTCATCAATTTTGAAAACAATCATCAAAATTGAAAAAATTACATTGATTTTGAAAACAAATTCATCAAATTTGAAAGAAGTTCATCGATTTTGAATGAAATCCATAAATTTTGAAAAAAATTCATTCAAAATTTTAAAATCACAATTTTTGCGAAAAGTTCAACAATTTAATAAAAAGATCGTGGATTTTTGAAAAAAGCTTTCCGATTTTGAAGAAAAAGTTCATCAATTAAGAAATTTGCATTTAAGAAAAAAAAATAGAAAACAAGAACAGAAAAGAAAAAAAAAGAAAAAGAAACGCGAACTAGAGAAAGAATAAAAGAATGAAATAACCTTCAATGCACAAGTTTTCTTTTTTTAGTCACTCTTCAATGCACAAGTGTGCAATGTCCCTGGTGGTTAGCACGCACTGTGAATGCTCAGGTCTTAAGCTCGATCTATCACGGGCACACCATTTTTGCACTTTAAAACAGATAAAAGAAGTACGCAAAATGGGCCGGCCCAGCTCGCACCGCTTTAGGCGCCCGTTTGCAAAATGACCTATAACGGAGGAACCGCCGATTCGTTGTCCGCACGCCAACATTGCTCGATGGCCTAGCAAAACCATGGCCCAACAAACAATTAGGCCGAGCTCACTTTGTTGTCTACTATCAGGAAACAATGCTATTTAACCCTTCCTTTAGTACAAAGATTAACATATGTTACATAACTAGTATAAATTATTTGAAAAGGAATTCACAAAAAACTGAAAGAAAAACACTAATTAAAAATCGTACAAATTGAAAAAGTTCTGGAATTTGACAAGAGTTAAAGATTTTGGAAAATTTCAAAAATAATTGGAAAAGTTCAAAAAATAGAAAAGGTGCATGAAATTTGGAAAAAGTTCATGAATTTGAAAAAAATCCATGAGCTACAACTTCATGCATTGGCAAAAAAGTTAGTAAAAATTGAAAAAACTTCATGAATTTGAAAAAAAATACATGGTTAAAGTTCATGAATTGGAAAAAGGTCGCGAAAATTTAAAAAGTTCATGAAATTTGGGAAAAGTTGATTTGATAAAATTAAAAAATTGAAATATATCATGAATTTTAAAAAAGTCCATAAAGCTAAAGTTCAACCATTTTAAAAAAGTTCAGGGGCTAAAGTTTGTGCTTTTGAAACTCATGAGCTAAACAAGTTGATGAATTTGGAGAAGGCGATGAGTTTGAAAACTGTCCAAAAAATGAGACGAGAAAAAAAATAAGTATAAAGAAAACAGAAAAGGAAACAAGAAACAAGAAGGAAAAAACAAAAAATAAAACCGATAGAAAAAAACAGCATGAAAAAGTTGAACACAAAAACTGAAAGTTATGTGGGTGGGCCGGTCTATGTGTGTGTGTGTGGGGGGGGGGGGGGGGCTACTTAAACGTCCTTAACTAGCGCTTACAACATCGAATAGGGATTGGCAGGCAAGATGAGTGAGTGGGTGCTATATGGTGAATCGTTTGCTTGTGTTTCGTGTTTTGTGGAGCCCGGCCTTCTAATTCCTGAACTAGAGGGTCTCAAAGCCCAGCTCTGGAAAAGGCTCAAGGCCAAATTGGTTTTGTACCACTATCAACATTGTTTGATGTCGCGATAGAGTTTGAAGTAAAAATCTGTGGAAACAAAAGCGATATAAATTAAGATATTTAGTTTTTCAAAAAAATAAGAAAATTAGTTTGGAGTGATTGAGCTTCAAGTGAAAATTAGAGGAAACAAAGACATCATTGGATGCATAGTTTGTAGTGAAAATAAGAGGAAATCATTCATCTTCAGTTACAACAACACTACTAAGATAAAATTTCACAGTCAAAAGGTGTAGCACTTCAAGAAAAAAATAGAATCAATATCATCCGAGAAATCGATGCAGAACATCGCCCATCTAGAAATTCCAGCAAAATTAAGGTGAGCTCCCAACTTGCTACGTGACTCCTATTGTCACATGGACAACATATTTTCCTTAATGCACCCCTTTGAACAGTTGCTTGTTGCAGATGTAAAAGGACATTTGTATATGTGTTCTTAAAAAAATAGATCATTGTAACATAGATTTAGAAGAGAAAAAATGGAAGTCCTAATTAATATTGAGAAACAACCACTTCACACTAATTTAAATCTCTGCAAGACATGCTAAATGGGATGGATACAAATAACAGTTGTGATAAATGGATCTACCGCTGGAAGTCCCCAAATTATTCATAAATGCAGATGCACATGACTCTAATGTCCACAAGTGGAACTCGTTGCCTCTTCAAATGGCACTAGAAAGTGTGACCAGTGGCGAAGCTAGGAAAATCAAATGTGTGTGTTGTTGGCTGAGACGTATGCATGCCATATTAGCAAATGTACGTATAGGATGTCCACATGCATAGATTATACCATTGAGCTCTTCGGATTCTTAGTCCTACATAATTCGGCACTATAGTGAACAAGGATTAATCGTCAACCAATGCTAGATTGCCGGTCAGCCGCATGGTATTAGGAGGTATGGATAATTACACTCAATCTTCCTCAAAAATCTAACTTAAGGCTGGCATTTCATTCGCCAATACACTAAAAGTTTTGGCATGAGAGAGTGTGGATGCAATGTAGTCAATTAATGTTTGTATCCAAGTTAGGAGGAAGAGTGTTAGTTTTGGATAAGTGAAGGTAGGTGATGCGACAAAGTGAAGGCCATGAATTTTAAACCTATCACTGCCTTGCCTGTGTTCTCGAAGCCTGACTTTCGAAGTTCAACACTCAAAGCCCATCTTAAGAAAGGTTGGGACCCAAACTTTTTGTCCCAGTATGTATGATTAGCGGCAGATCAACAGAGGTTCTCCTTCTGTTTCATTGAGAGAGAATTTCTTTTCTGTAGATGCCCAAATGTAGCAACACTTACATTGTCTTGATACTCACACAAGTTAAAAGGGGGACAAGTTCAGCAAAGCTTTTCTCTGGCATACTTGCAACTTGATCCATATGCCATTGAATTATGGACAATGTAGTTTGTTTTGTCAAGGGAACATAGTTGGGAGTGAGAATTAGAGGAACCCAACGCACAGATTATATATTCTGGTGAATCTATCTATAGAGGAATAAAATAGATTGTTGGATTCAGTGACAAAGTTGAGTGAAAATGAGAGGAACCCATGGTACAAATTTGACAATTTCAGTAGTCAGCTTCCTAGGGTTCTTGGCGATAGAGGAGGGGAACAGGAGTAAGTAAAGGTAGTTGTATGTTGGGGCCATGGACATTTTTATCTTCCCGGGGGGGGGGGGGGGGGGGGGGGTACGGGCAGTATACCAATACATTTTTTGGCCAAAAATACTAAATTCAAATAGTTGGAGTGGCATCTATAGATATATGTCACAATTGGAGTGGGAATTTTAAGGGTTTGCAAATTGTAGTGGAATTTTTTTGAATAGCCAGAATTGGAGTGACATTTATCCAGTTTGATTTTTCTGAATAGCCAGAATTGGAATACTATATCCTTTTTGTTTTTACAAATTCCAACGAATATTTTTGTTCGGTTTCTTGATTCAGTTTGATTTTTCTCTCCTTAAAATCTAAAATTAAAAAAAAATGCGAACAATTTTAAATATGCTAGCATATTTTAAAATGTGTCGACATTTTACAAAATTAGATGAACATTTTTATTAAATTCGTGGGCAATTTTCAAAAATGCAAATTACATAAAAAATCAAAAATATGAGTATTTTAAAAAAATGGTTGCACTTTTTTACGTACATTAATATTGTTACAAATTGCATGAACACTTCTCTAAATTTGGATGAACGTGTCTTTTTAGAAAATAGTCATCGTGTATTTAAAACATATTCGCCGTTCACTGAAAAAAGCTCTTAACGTATTCTTCTAAATTGTTCGTATACAGAAAAAAAGTGTTTTCATCGATGAAAATAAGAAGCACTGAGAGAATAAGAAAAAATGTTAAGAAAACCATAAAACAAAAAAAAAGAATACCACTGGAAGGCGAAAGAAACAAGAAAGAATAAAGTGGGAGAAAAAGAAAAACCAGGAGGAAAATGAATAGGGAAAATGAAGAAAATGACTTGAAGCCAAAAGAGACGGATGAAAAAACTACAATTGAAAAAACATTGGTTGTCATGGGCCGGTCCATAACAAGTAAACAACGCTAAATGTGTGCCACATCCCGCTAAAATGTTGCGAGAAAGAGCATGGATCAAGGTGGCCGAGGAAATGAAGTGGATATCAATTTGGTGAATCGGGTATTTTGTAAAGACTGGGCCTCTAGCTGAGGGATGCGAATCCACAAGCTTGGCGGTGTTACTTGAAGTTGGAGGGGAGGCATAATCCTAGCCGCCGCTAAGGGGAAGGAATGCAAGTAGAATAACATTACTATTGAAAGCATAGAAAATTTTAGGGGTCAATGCCCACCTTGATCCAATAAAATCTCCACACCTAAGTTAGTAGCTTAAACCATTCATTTTTGGTTAGGGTACCAATAGGAAGATAAATTCCACAGTTCAGATAAAAGACATATAGCATTTGAGGCAAGAACATAGGATCAATTGCATTAGAGAAATCGAACCAAAACATCGCCCAACTAAAAATTCCAGCAAATTAAGGAAAGCTCTCTACGTATGACTTCACTCGTATGGTCCTATTATCAACATGCATGTCCCACATATTTTCCCTTCCACCGCTCATGTACTCAGTCCAAGCAAATGTTAATCATCGATCGTCGCCCACGAACAGCTAGCATCAGTCACAAGACTACCGCTGACGGCCAAGAGGTCCTATAGGTCCCCCATGCCTCCCACGCCCACACACAGGTTCTTCGAGCATAATTGGTTTGATGCCAAAAGTTAGCATCCCAAATTTTGGCAACTCCCAAATATTGGCTAGAGATTAGTTGCTTGCCAATTTTCACTGTCAATCTCACAAGAAGTTGCCAAATGTTCGCAGCTTTTGATTTTGCCAAATATTGGCTAGCGAAATATTGGCAATACCAAATGTTGGTAGTAAACCAATTATGCTCCCGCCTACTCCACCTGTGTCGGCGCCGCTCACTCCGGCGGCTGAAAGCGAGGCCTTCGGCTCCACGGCACTGGCAGCTGCAGCAGGCACAGTCTTTGGTTGCCGCTACGGTGTGCCCCGCCAGGGCACGACAAAGAAGGAGCAATTTAGCTACTTTACAGTCAGCTGAATTTTTCAGTTTCGGTCAGTCGATTTCTTGTCCGTTGGATGGTGCTCTAAGATGCGTGTTTTTTTCTTCTGGTTTTGCATCTGCCGTCGAGTTGGACCAAGTCATATCGACTGACCCGTTGTTTGGGTCAGTCGAATCAGCTTTCTGGGCTTCCTCTCCTCGCGGGTGCCCGTTCTCTTATGCACACCCATTAAGGGCCCTGGTCCGTGCGGTGCGATGCCGACCGTTGGCTCTCTTCTCGTATTATCCTCTCACTTCTCGTTATCTATCAGTCACTTGCCCCGTGGTTGCCTCAGTCGCTCTTCCTCTCTGTCTTCTCCTCTTCCTTGCCTCCTCTAGGGTTCGTGAAGCTTCTCCTCTTCCTCTCCCATGTGGTCTGCTTGTTCTAAGTTTTATTCTCCCTCTACTATTGTTGGATCTGCTTGATGTGTTGATGTTTCTTAATC
The DNA here is from genome assembly GCF_018294505.1 of Triticum aestivum. NCBI lineage: Eukaryota > Viridiplantae > Streptophyta > Magnoliopsida > Poales > Poaceae > Triticum > Triticum aestivum. Next base: position 633,773,974 of record NC_057806.1, read on the forward strand.
TTATTTTATACCTAGGTGCTTTACTCATGCTCCTTTCATTTGTAGGTTGTGCCAATCCGGGCTCTCTTGGCAGAGGTGTTAGCTTTGTTGGATCTCATCCGTTGTTTCAGGTAATTGTCTTTTGTTGACTCTTGTTATTGTACTGCTTTCATTGGAAGATAGATTTGTCCTCTATGCTTCGTGAAGTTTGTTGTCAGATCTGCTTGCTGTTCTTTTACACTTCTTCTTCTGCTTTTGTTTCTTGCTAGTTATAATAGTCTTCTAGGGTTCTTATTTTATCATGGTTTACCTAGGGTTCCTGGTTTTTTTAGATCTGATTCTTGAAATCGTGCTTGTGTTATTTGGGAGTAGTTTATGATGCTTCTGGTAGGTCTTTTTGTAGTGTTTATATTTGTTCCAATATTTTGCTCTGATTAGGGTTATCATGATAATTCCTTTGGTTGTAGTGCAAGTAGCATATGTAGGATTGTTAGATGTGTAGTGTTTTGGTTTTAGGGTTTGAAGAGATTATGTTAACTAAGTCTTGTATGTATACTTAAAGATCCAATCTTTTTTATATTGCCATTCTCAATAGATTTTAGGTAGTGTACTTCTAGCTTATTCTTGATTTTCTTCAGATTTTTATGTGTTTAGGTTTGGTAGTTACTTCGTAGGTTTTAGGTTTTGGTAGTCTATTTCTAGGTTCGAGCAAATGTTTTTTAGTGTGTGTATGGTTAGTATCTAGTCAAATTTGATGTTTCTTTATGTAGGTATGGTTTGCCCTGTTTGCCGTTGTCCGGGTACTCCGTGCAAATATTTCTAGGTTCTAGCTTATTTCTTTATGTAGGTATGGTTAGTATCTAGTCAAATTTGATGTTTCTCAATAGATTTTACCAGTTGTGGAAGCTCATGAAGTCCTAGATGTTTTCGATGTTGTAGTTGATGATGCTTGCTTCAGGAGGATGGTGAGTTGTATTAATGTTCTTCAAATATATGTACTTTCTGAGGGGAGAACTGTTTTGTGCCTACTATTCAAGGGTTTCTTGTATGGAACTTCTTTGCTGTTGTAGATTGTGTGCAAGATTCAGTGTGATTCACATTTGAGTTTAATTATAGGTATTGTGTATCTCATGTAGTTTAAATATTTTTTAACGAAAGCTTTTTGTATGAATCTTTCCTGTCGTTTAGTATTTGCAAGTTTAGTATCATGAATCAATGTGGGTTCAATTAACTAACATATGTAGTTCTGTTTGTTGTAGTTATAATTGTTGATTGAGTTATCTATCATGTAATCCTTGGTTGTTAAATCAATATATCTAGCCTTTTGTATAAGGTTAATATTAGTCTTTACTGTTGTAAAATGTGTGCAAGTTTACTATGATGAATGTGCAATTTTAGTATTTTAGCATGCAAGTTTATACAAGGTTTCACTAAGGGTTTTATAGAAATTGCAGTTAACCTCAAACTAGGATATCATTTTGTACACATTTAACTTTACAAGTTTCCATTTTTCATATTATCATTTTTTTCAAGGGTTTTATGAATTTTTTTCTCTAATAAAGCGTGTGCAAGTCTAGTATGACGAAGATGCATTTTTTTGAAAATCTTGGGTTTTGTGGACTAGTTTTGTTGTTGGAATTATATTTTTGTGAATTGAGTTTTGCTACCTCCATGTATCTACCTTAATTAATCTACCTCCAGTAATCCATGTAGGTTAAATCCAGCAATCCCTAAATTATGATATAAACAAGGTTAATATCAATCTTGCTGTCGTAAAAGGTGTGCAAGTTTACTATGATGAGTGATAACCCACAAGTGTAGGGGATCGCAACAGTTTTCGAGGGTAGAGTATTCAACCCAAATGTATTGATTCGACACAAGGGGAGCCAAAGAATATTCTCAAGTATTAGCAACTGAGTTGTTAATTCAACCACACCTGGAAACTTAATATTTGCAGCAAAGTATTTAGTAGCAAAGTAATATGATAGTAGTGGTAACGGTAGCAAAAGGTAATGATAACAAAAGTAATGTTTTTGATATTTTGTAGTGATTGTAACAATAGCAACGGAAAAGTAAATAAGCGAAGAACAATATATGAAAAGCTCGTAGGCAATGGATCGGTGATAGAGAATTATGCCGGATGCGGTTCATCATGTAACAGTCATAACCTAGGGTGACACAGAACGAGTTCCAATTCATCAATGTAATGTAGGCATGTATTCCGAATATAGTCATACGTGCTTATGGAAAAGAACTTGCATGACATCTTTTGTCCTACCCTCCCGTGGCAGCGGGGTCCTAACAGAAACTAAGAGATATTAAGGCCTCCTTTTAATAGAGTACCGGACCAAAGCATTAACACATAGTGAATACATGAACTTCTAAAACTACGGTCATCACCGGTAAGTATCCTGATTATTGTCACTTCAGGGTTAACGGATCATAACACATAATAGGTGACTATAGACTTGCAAGATAGGATCAAGAACTCTCATATATTGATGAAAACATAATAGGTTCAGATCTGAAATCATGGCACTCGGGCCCTAGTGACAAGCATTAAGCATAGCAAAGTCATAGCAACATCAATCTCAGAACATAGTGGGTACTAGGGATCAAACCCTAACAAAACTAACTCGATTACATGATAAATCTCATCCAACCCATCACCGTCTAGCAAGCCTACGATGGAATTACTCACGCACGGTGGTGAGCATCATGAAATTGGTGATGGAGAATGGTTGATGATGACGATGGCGATGGATTCCCCTCTCCGGTGCCCCGAACGGACTCCAGATCAGCCCTCCCGAGAGGTTTTAGGGCTTGGCGGCGACTCCATATCGTAAAACGCAATGAATCCTTCTCTCTGATTTTTTCTCTTCGAAACCAATTATATAGAGTTGGAGTTGAGGTCGGAGGAGCTCCAGGGGGCCCACGAGGTAAGGGGCGCGCCCCCACCCTCGTGGCTAGGGTGTGGGCCCCCTGGTCTTCATCTTTTGCAAGGGTTTTTTATTATTTCCGAAAAGATGTTCTGTGAAGTTTCAGGTCATTCTGAGAACTTTTGTTTCTGCACATAAATAACACCATGGTAATTCTGCTGAAAACAGCGCCAGTCCGGGTTAGTTCCATTCAAATCATGCAAGTTAGAGTCCAAACCAATGGCAAAAATGTTTGGAAAAGTAGATACGACGGAGACGTATCAACTCCCCCAAGTTTAAACCTTTGCTTGTCCTCAAGCAATTCAGTTGACAAACTAAAAGTGATAAAGAAAAACTTTTACAAACTCTGTTTGCTCTTGTTGTTGTAAATATGTAAAGCCAGCATTCAAGTTTTCAGCAAAGATTGTGAACTAACCACATTCACAATAACTCATCGGTCTCATGTTTACTCATATCAATGGCATAATCAACTAGCGAGCAATAATAATAAATCTCGGATGACAACACTTTCTCAAAACAATCATAATATGATACAACAAGATGGTATCTCGCTAGCCCTTTCTGAGACCGCAAAACATAAATGCAGAGCACCTTTAAAGATCAAGGACTGACTAGACATTGTAATTCATGGTAAAAGAGATCCAGTCATGTCATACTCAATGTAAACTAACAGTAATGAATGCAAATGACAACGGTGCTCTCCAACTGGTGCTTTTTAATAAGAGGATGATGACTCAACATGAAAGTAAATAGATAGGCCCTTCGAAGAGGGAAGCAGGGATTTGTAGAGGTGCCAGAGCTCGGTTTTGAAACAGAGGTGAATAATATTTTGAACGGTATACTTTCATTGTCAACATAACAACCAAGAGATGACGATATCTTCCATGATACACACATTATAGGCGGTTTCCAAACAGAATGGTAAAGTTTATACTCCCCCTCCACCAACAAGCATCAATCCATGGCTTGCTCGAAACAGCGAGTGCCTCCAACTAACAAGAGTCCCAAGGGGAGTTTTGTTTGCAATTATTTTGATTTGATTTGCATAAATCATGGACTGGGCATCCCGGTGACCAGCCACTTTCTCGTGAGTGAGGAGCGGAGTCCACTCCTCTTGAGAATAAACCGCCTAACATGGAAGATACGGTCAGCCCTAGTTGATACATGAGCTATTCGAGCATACAAAATAGGATGTTTATTTAAAGGTTTAGAGTTTGGCACATACAAATTTACTTGGAACGGCAGGTAGATACCGTATATAGGTAGGTATGGTGGACTCATATGGAATAACTTTGGGGTTTATGGGGTTGGATGCACAAGCAGGATTCCCTCTTAGTACAGGTGAAGGCTAGCAAAAGACTGGGAAGCGGCCAGCTAGAGAGCGACAACAGTCATGAACATGCATTAAAGTTTATCAACACCGAATGCAAGCATGAGTAGGATATAGTCCACCATGAACATAAATATCGTGAAGGCTATGTTGATTTTGTTTCAACTACATGCGTGAACATGTGCCAAGTCAAGTCACTTAAATCATTCAGAGGAGGATACCACCCTATCATACCACATCACAACCATTTTAATAGCATGTTGGCACGCAAGATGAACCATTATAAGCTCCTAGCTAATCAAGCATGGCACAAGAAACTATGATCTCTAGTTGTCATTGCAAACATGTTTATTCATAATAGGCTGAATTAGGAACGATGAACTAATCATATTTACAAAAACAAGAGAGGTCAAGTTCATACCAGCTTTTCTCATCTCAATCAGTCCATCATATATCGTCATAATTGCCTTTCACTTGCACGACCGAACGATGTGGATAATAATAATAGTGCACGTGCATTGGACTAAGCTGGAATCTGCAAGCATTCAATTCAAGAGAGAAGACAGGGTGATATGGGCTCTTTTGTCAGATCAACAATAATGCATATAAGAGCCACTTTAACAATTTAATCATGGTCTTCTCCTATCGATCCCCAAAGAAAAGAAAAGAAATAAAACTATTTAAACGGGAAAGCTCCCAACAAGTAAAACAAGAACATGAAATCTTTTGGGTTTCTTTTTTAATTACTACTACAAGCATGGAAATTAAACTAATTAAAAGCTACAACTATTTTTTTGGTTTTTCTTAAGGTTTATTAAGCACACAAGAAGAAAGCATAAAAAGGGAAATAAACTAGCATGGATGATACAATGAAAAAGTATGAGCACCGACTTCTATCAATGAGTGTGTGAACATGAATGTAATGTTGGTGGGAAATATGTACTCTCCCAAGCTTAGGGTTTTGGCCTAAGTTGGCCTATGCCAACGGTTGGCTTGGCGGATATCCATAGTAATAGTTGGGATCGTATTGAGATGCAGCGGCTATCGCCTCTTGAGCTGCAGCGTGGCGACGAGCGGCCTCCGCCATCCTCTCGTACTCATCTGCCTCCTCTCTAGTAATAACATATCTTCCTTTTGCCTGATAATCAAATAAGGGAGGAGCAGGGAGAGTAATAGGACATCACGTCGTCTGTCAAAGATTAAGCGATACTGGAGAGGTGATTCATTCCTCTCGACAAACTGGTGGTGAACCATAGCCTCATAATCCAAATAAGCAGGAGGCAACTCAATATCATCTTCACGTATGGCTACACCAAGAAAATTAGCTATGCGGGTTGCATAAATTCCACCAAAGAAATCTTCATTAAATCTATTAAGATGCAACCTCCGTGCAACAATGGCTCCCAAATTATAAGATTTATCTCTTAATACAACACTCCTAAGAATACTGAGGTCAGGGACACACATGTGACATGCCTCATCTTTACCATTAATGCATCTACCTATGAAGAGAGCAAAATAATGTATAGTAGGAAAGTGAATGCTCCCTATGGTAGCTTGTGTTATATCTCTAGATCCCCCCATAGTTATACTAGCAAGAAAATCTCTAAATTCAGATTTGCGAGGTTCCCTGACACTACCCCATTGTGGAAGTTTGCAAGCAGTGGTAAAATCAGTCCATAGTGTAAGAATTTTCATAAAGATCAAACATGACAGTTGGAGAATTACGTGTAGATGAAAATTCAAACATCCTCACAAAGGAACTAGTGAGATAGTGATACTGGCGGCACTTTTTTTCCTCGAAGCTCACAAGATCAGCGTTACGCAAATATGCGTTAAATTCTTCCTTAATCCCCGCTTGATCCATGAAGTCCTCTAAAGGCCATTCACAGGGCCGCACTGGAGCGTCCCTTGGTGGCTCATCATCAGCATCAAGCATTGCAAGCCTGGGCTCTTGTTTCCTTGAAGAGCCACCTTGGTACATTTTCCTAAACATATTTCTTCCTCTGAAAAATTTCTGAAATTTTTAGTAACTTCAAATAAAAGTGAACGAAACTCAATAAAATTGATAGCAAGTACTCCTACAAGTGCCTAGAGCCTATATCATGCATCAAAACTACTTTTGATCATATAAATTTGACATGCAAGCTCAAGAACAGGGTCACCTAAGCAGCAAAAATTTGCAATGAATAAAGCACTAGAACAAAAACTAATTGGACCAATGAAGGAGTCACATACCAAGGAACAATCCCCCCAAGCAGTTTTGTGAGAGGTGCTTTGAGCAAGAAGATCGAAAATGGCAGCAAAATGAGCTAGAACTCGTGCTTGAGCTAGATATTCGTGTTTGTGGGAGGAAGAAGAAGTGTGTGGGTGCAGGAATATGTGAAGGGGGGCCACCATGGGCCCACGAGGCAGGGGCGCGCCCAGGGGGGTAGGGCGCGCCCTCCACCACGTGGCCAGGTGGATGCCCCCCGTGCTGTGTTCTCAGTGCCAAATATTCTCAAATATTCAGAAAAAATCATATTTAAATTTCAGGGCATTTGGAGAACTTCTTTTTTCGGGGTATTTTTATATTGCACGGATAATTCAGATAACAGACAGAAAAAATATTATTTTTATTTTAGTTAATATGAATAACAGAAAGTAAAAGGAGGGTATAGAAGGTTGTGCCTTCTAGTTTCATCCATCTCATGATCATCAAAAGGAATCCACTAACAAGGTTGATCAAGTCTTGTTAACGAACTCATTCCAAATAACATGGAACCGGAGAAATTTTGAATAACACTATGTTACCTCAACGGGGATATGCACATCCCCAATAACAAGAATATCATATTTCTTCTTGACAGTAGGAAGAGGAAATTCAAAACCTCCAAAAATAATCGATGGAATTTTTCCAATAGAATTGATACTATGAACTTGAGGTTGTTTCCTCGGAAAGTGTACCGTATGCTCATTACCATTAACATGAAAAGTGACATTGCCTTTAGTGCAATCAATAACAGCCCCTGCAATATTCAAAAAGGGTCTTCTAAGAATAATAGACATACTATCATCCTCGGAAATATCAAGAATAACAAAGTCCGTTAAAATAGTAACGTTTGCAACTACAACAGGCACATCCTCACAAATACCAACAGGTATAGCAGTTGATTTATCACCCATCTGCAAAGATATTTCAGTAGGTGTCAACTTATTCAAATCAAGTCTACGATATAAAGAGAGAGGCATAACACTAACACCGGCTCCAAGATCACATAAAGCAGTTTTAACATAGTTTCTTTTAATGGAGCATGGTATAGTGGGTACTCCTGGATCTCCAAGTTTCTTTGGTATTCCACCCTTAAAAGTATAATTAGCAAGCATGGTGGAAATTTCAGCTTCCGATATCTTTTCCTTTATTTGTAAGAATATCTTTCATGTACTTAGCATAAGGATTCATTTTGAGCATATCAGTTAATTGCATACGCAAAAAGATAGGTCTAATCATTTCAGCAAAGCGCTCAAAATCCTCATCATCCTTTTTCTTGGATGGTTTGGGAGGAAAAGGCATGGGTTTCTGAACCCATGGTTCTCTTTCTTTACCATGTTTCCTAGCAACAAAGTCTTTCTTATCATAACATTGATTCTTTGATTGTGGGTTATCAAGATCAACAGTAGGTTCAATTTCTATATCATTATCATTGCTAGGTTGAGCATCACCATGAACATTATTATTAACATTATCACTAGTTTCAGGTTCATTACCAGATTGTGTTTCAGCATCAGAAATAGAAATATCATTTGGATTCTCAGGTGTTTCAATAACAGGTTCACTAGAAGCATGCCAAGTCCTATCATTTTTCTTTTTCTTCCTTTTAGAAGGACTAGGTGCATCTATATTATTTCTCTGAGAATCTTGCTCAATTCTCTTAGGGTGGGCTTCAGGATACAAAGGTTCCTGAGTCATTTTACCACCTCTAGTAGCCACTCTAACAGCATAATCATTATTCTTACTATTCAATTCATTGAGCAAATCATTTTGAGCTTGAAGTACTTGTTCTACTTGAGTGGTAACCATAGAAGCATGTTTACTAATAAGTTTAAGTTCACCTTTGACATTAGCCATATAATCACCCAAGTGTTCAAGCATATTTGAATTGTATTTCAATTGTCTACCAAAATAAGCATTGGAGTCTTATTGCTTAACCATAAATTTATCAAACTCATCTAAGCATGGGCTAGCAAACTTAGTAAATGGGATTTCAGCTTTATCATATCTATAGAGATAATTTACCTTTACTGCCTATGTCGGGTTATCAAGACCATGTATTTCTTCAATGGGAGATGGATTAAGATCATATGTTTCTTCAACAGGTGGTAAATTAAGACCGTGTATTTCTTCAATAGGAGGTAAATTCTTAACATCTTCAGCTTTAATACCTTTTTCTTTCATAGATTTCTTTGCCTCTTGCATATCTTCAGGACTGAGAAATAGAATACCCCTCTTCTTCGGAGTTGGTTTAGGAATAGGCTCAGGAACTGGCTCAGGAAGTGTCCAATTATTTTCATTTATCAACATATTATTCAATAGAATTTCAGCTTCATCCGGTGTTCTTTCCCTGAAAACAGAACCAGCACAACTATCCAGGTAATCTTTGGAAGCATTGGTTAGTCCATTATAAAAGATATCAAGTATTTCATTTTTCTTAAGAGGATGATCAGGCAAAGCATTAAGTAATTGGAGAAGCCTCCCCCAAGCTTGTGGGAGACTCTCTTCTTCAATTTGCACAAAATTATATATATCCCTCAAAGCAGCTTGTTTCTTATGAGCAGGGAAATATTTAGCAGAGAAGTAATAAATCATATCCTGGGGACTACACACAACCAGGATCAAGAGAATTAAACCATATCTTAGCATCACCCTTTAATGAGAACGAAAATATTTTAAGGATATAAAAGTAGCGAGTTCTCTCATCATTAGTGAACAGGGTGGATATATCATTTAATTTAGTACGATGTGCCACAACAGTTTCAGATTCATAGCCATAAAAAGGGTCAGATTCAACCAAAGTAATTATATTAGGATCAACAGATAATTCATAATCCTTATCAGTAACACAGATAGGTGAAGTAGCAAAAGCAGGGTCAGGTTTCATTCTAGCATTAAGAGATTGCTGCTTCCATTTAGCTAATAACCTCTTGAGCTCGTATCTATCTTTGCAAGCTAAAATAGCTAGAGCATCTTCTTTTTTAAAAACATAACCCTCAGGAATAACAAGTGATTCATATTCATTAGAGGGAGAGTCTTCATCATCACTTTCATCAATATTATCAGATTCAATAATTTCATTCTCTCTAATCCTAGCAAGTTGTTCATCAAGAAATTCACCAAGTGGCACAGTAGTATCAAGCATAGAAGTAGTTTCATCATAAATATCATGCATAACAGAAGTGGCATCATCAATAACATGCGACATATCAGAACGAATAACAGAGGCGGGTTTAGGTGTCGCAAGCTTACTCAAAACAGAAGGTGAATCAAGCTAGATGGCAGTTCCTTACCTCCCCTCGTAGTTGACGGATAAATCTTGGTTTTTGGATCTCTCAAGTTCTTCATAATGATAAATAGATATAAATCCCAAGTGACTCAAAGAATAAGCTATGCTTCCCCGGCAACGGCGCCAGAAAATAGTCTTGATAACCCACAAGTGTAGGGAATTGCAACAGTTTTCGAGGGTAGAGTATTCAACCCAAATTTATTGATTCGACACAAGGGGAGCCAAAGAATATTCTCAAGTATTAGCAGCTGAGTTGTCAATTCAACCACACCTGGAAACTTAATATCTGCAACAAAGTATTTAGTAGCAAAGTAATATGATAGTAGTGGTAATGGTAGCAAAAGGTAATGATAACAAAATTAATGTTTTTGGTATTTTATAGTGATTGTAACAATAGCAACGGAAAAGTAAATAAGCGAAGAACAATATATGGAAAGCTCGTAGGCAATGGATCGGTGATAGAGAATTATGCCGGATGCGGTTCATCATGTAACAGTCATAACCAAGGGTGACACAGAACTAGCTCCAATTAATCAATGTAATGTAGGCATGTATTCCGAATATAGTCATACGTGCTTATGGAAAAGAAGTTGCATGACATCTTTTGTCCTACCCTCCTGTGTCAGCGGGGTCCTAACGGAAACTAAGGGATATTAAGGCCTCCTTTTAATAGAGTACCGGACCAAAGCATTAACACATAGTGAATACATGAACTCCTCAAACTACGGCCATCACCGGTAAGTATCCCGATTATTGTCACTTCGGGGTTAACGGATCATAACACATAATAGGTGACTATAGACTTGCAAGATAGGATCAAGAACTCTCATATATTGATGAAAACATAATAGGTTCAGATCTGAAATCATGGCACTCGGGCCCTAGTGACAAGCATTAAGCATAGCAAAGTCATAGCAACATCAATCTCAGAACATAGTGGATACGAGGGATCAAACACTAACAAAACTAACTCGATTACATGATAAATCTCATCCAACCCATCACCGTCCAGCAAGCCTACGATGGAATTACTCACGCACGGCGGTGAGCATCATGAAATTGGTGATGGAGGATGGTTGATGATGACGATGGCGACGGATTCCCCTCTCCAGAGCCCCGAACGGACTCCAGATCAGCCCTCCCGAGAGGTTTTAGCGCTTGGCGGCGGCTCCGTATCGTAAAACGCGATGAATCCTTCTCTCTGTTTTTTTCTCTCCGAAACCAAATATATAGAGTTGAAGTTGAGGTCGGAGGAGCTCCAGGGGGCCCACGGGGTAGGAGGCGCGCCCTAGGGGGGCAGGCGCGCCCCCACCCTCGTGGCTAGTGTGTGGGCCCCCTGGTCTTCATCTTCTGCAAGGATTTTTTTATTTCCGAAAAGATGTTCCGTGAAGTTTCAGGTCATTCCGAGAACTATTGTTTCTGCACATAAATAACACCATGGTAATTTTGCTAAAAACAGCGTCAAACCGGGTTAGTTCCATTCAAATCATGCAAGTTAGAGTCCAAAATAAGGGGAAAAGTGTTTGGAAAAGTAGATACGACGGAGACATATCAATGAGCATGCGAGTTTAGTATTGGATTCTATATGAATTTTTGCTCTTATAAAGCACATGCAAGTCTATTATCTTGAGGGTGCAAGTTTAGTTGTAAATTCTAAATTTTATGGATTAGTTTTGTTGCAATAGTTATAATCGTGAAATCACTTAGCTCCCCTGTAATCCATGCAGGTTAAATGCCTTTTGTACAAATTAATGTATCTACCTCCAGTAAAATCTAATTTACATTATTGAAAAGGTTAATATCAGTCTTTTGCTGTTCGGAAACATGTGCAAGTTTAGTATCATGAAAGTGCAATATTAGTACTTTGATCATGCAAGTTTAGTTTTGGATCTGATAAATTTGCATTGATACAAGTTTTATTTTTGTAAATGTTGAATTTTATGGATTAGTTTCATTGCTGTACTTATTTTTGTGAATTCACTTAGGTGCTCTGTAATCCATTTAGGTTAAATGCCTTTTTTCTACAAATCAATGTGTCTACTTGCAGTAAACTTTTTTCACACGGTTCAAGATTTGCTTGCTGTTGTTAATATTGTGCAAGATTTAGTTCCATGATCATGCAATTTTTATTTTTATTTTTATGGTTTAGGTTTTTGAAATTTGCAGTTCACCTCAAACTAGGATATCAATGTTTTATTCATGCAGTTAATCTCAAACTAGGGTATCATTTTTGTACACAGCTAAATTTAGTATTGTATACTTTCTTACAGTAATTTCCATTTTTCTTCTTGCTGTTGTAAAATGTGCGCAAATTTACTATGATTAATGTGCAATTTTAGCATTTTGAGCATGCAAGTTTAGTTTTTAGATTTTATACATTTTTCGCTCTTTATAAAGTGTGTGCAAGTCTAGTATTTTGAGGGTGCAAGTTTTATGAAGGTAAAAGAGTAATATCAGTCTTGCTGTTCTAAAATATGCGCAAGTTTAGTATGATGGAAGTGCAATTTTTTCATGGAAAATTGATTTTGTGTTGATTTGTTCCTTTTTTTTAATTTTCAGTACATCCCATGCAATGTGAGAGCTTTCTTATTAGCTGGTTACATCAAGGAGCACAGGAATGTTGCAAAGACGTTCCACCACAAGAGGACCGAGCCTGTTCTTCTCACTTATGAAAGTAGGTCCTATGGTACAGAGTTTAAGCATCGAGGAAACTATTCAAAGTTTTGTGGTAGTGCTTGGTTCGTCTGGACAAGTTGGTCAGAAACATCACAAGGCAACGGGAGATCTGAGCTTTTATTCTCCTCCCATGGTGGCGGCTGTGTGGGTGTCGAGCAAGAAAGAAGAGGAGGCAAGGGGGAAAACCTAGTGATCTATACGTTAACTGGATCTTTAGCTTAGCGGGTTCAGGCCCGTTTTCTTTCTGGGCTAAAGAGAGAGCAGAAGAAAGAAACAGAAAATTCCGAGCCTTTCTTTCAGTTGGGCTGACTGATTGACCATAGTTTTGGGCCAGTCAATTTTCTTTTGGGTTGCAATCTTTTTCCTTTGTTTAACAATCGACTGACCACTTTGTTGAGTCAGTCGATTGATCTATAGCCGCTCCCAAGCAGGAGGGGAGGCGACAGTGCTATAGCGCTTCTTGGCCATGGCACTGCTATAGCCAGCCAATTATAGATATCATCGGGTGTACTCGCTCTCTTCCGTGTTGCTAGTGTGCTGTGGTGCACATGCGTTTATGCTGGAGTTTGCCGTTTATAAATAATACGGTGAGGAGTAGGAGAACGTACCGTACGGCAGAGAGACCGGGGCAGGTGAGGAGGGCATAAACGAGGCGAGCGTGAGAGCAGCGTTGGGTGTAGTGAATGCTTGTTCATGAATCAGGAGATGAGTAAATTCGAGGTAGGCCATGAACTGGGGAGAGTTTTGTTTTTTTTCTTTTGAGGGCGCACACCTGAATTTATTGCTCCGTGTTGCCGTGCCGGGCTGCACCGTAGTGCCCCCACCGCCGCCTCAAACCCCCTCTTGCGCCTCCTCCTCCCTCAATGTTGCCGCCTAGCACATTGCCGCAAAGCCCATGCAGCGCCGCGCCGACAGATCCTCGGAGGCGCCGACCGGCTTCTCCAGCGACGTTGCTGCGGGGCGGTGGCGGTCGGTGAGTGGCTCGGCGGGATCGCGAACAAAACGTGGCGGTAGTGACGGGCGAACTTGATCTGGATCGTTGGGGCCAGGCAAGCTGTCTCGTGCGAAGCTACCGAGCGCAACGCCGTGACAGCGTGGACCTCTTGGGCGTGTGGCTGCATTTGCAGTATGAGGACGCCAGGGCACGGTGCGAAGCTTTGATTTTTTATTGGTGTCATGAGACGTGTCTAAGTCAAGATTTCGAAGGCACTTATAGAGATGGAGAAAGTCATGGCGGTCACGATTGGAGGTCTTGAAGCTCTGGTTGAAGGGTGTATTGGATGCGATGAAGATTATGTGCCAGGTGTTTGTTTATTAGCAACAATGACCTTGGCAAGCGGGGGCGGCAGCACCGGAGGACTGCATTTTTGATGGTTCTCCTCGAGTGTCGAGTCTTGATTCCCAGGATGAAAACCCAAGATCTGGACTTTATTGATCGTATTTGGTAATGGTCTTCTTGAAGGCATGGTTTTTTTTTTTTGGTGATTTGAGATTTCTCTAGGGTGAAAACCCAAGATCTTTGATGGGCAACGACAACGCCTGTGCATTGTTTCCTTTTTGGAGGCGTTGCTTTTGAAGAATTTTTTTAATCCAAGTGTTGTCTTCGGTGGTGGTTAGAGTGCTGCTGGTGCTAGCGATTGATCGCCGTGACGGATCTTTTCTTCTGTCTTTTTATTTTCTTTTTTGACTGTGTGTATTCTTGATGCCTTTGAACATCTTATTGGTATAGAGTCCAGGTGTAATTGATATTTTTGCGATCTTAATATATTTCCTTTGTCGATTTTTTTAGAAAGGTTTAGTGATGTTGGGATCATGGGGTTGATCTAACTAACTATCTCTACTGGGCCTGCTGTAAAGAGGAAAAATCTAGCTCGATTGTGTGCTTCAATGTTACAAGTTCTTCTCTCGAAAACAAAATTGCAAGAAATAAAATCCCAGCTGCATTTGGTGAGTCTGTCACTCGGTGTTTTGTTAAGGCGGCCTTCTAAATTCTAGACTTGAGCGTCTCAAAACAAAGCTTTGAAAAACGCTCGGTGTTTTTTTTCTCTATGCGTGAGAAAATAATCATCATTGTTTTTCTTCTTGACAGTATCTTTATTATTGGATCTACTGAGAGAGCCTGTAGAGAAAAGCAGAGAAAACCAAGATAGTTTTTTTAGGTAATAGGGCTTGCTATACACCGCTTGTAGTGGGTGATAGCATGGGAATCACCCACTGCCAGAAGGTTACCTTCGGTGGGTAACTGGGAAGAGCGAGCGCGGGTTTGTTCTGGATTCTTTTTATTTTCTTCCTTTCCTTTTTTCTTTGCCTTTTTTAATTTTTAGTTTAACTAATTTTTAGGTATTTTTAAAAAATATTCATGTATATTAAAATTGTTTCATCACCTTTAATAATTTTGAAGTATTTCCAGAAAATGATAGCATATTTGGAGAAATATTAATTAAATTGTAAGAAATTATTACCATTTTAAAAACATTTTTGTTGTATTTCATAAAAATATTCATGGAATTTGAAATTTGCTCATACTCTATAAGAAACTAATATTTTTTAAAAATGTTTGAAATACTTTAAAAATGTTAATGTAATTTTGAGTAGTGTTCACATGTTTTATAAAAACATTCATTTTAAAAGTGTGTGTCTTCTTTGTGGAGTGGAGGATTCCTGACGGCACTCTTTGTTGGAATGCTCTATGGCAAGGTGCATTTGGGCTCTTGTTTATGGAGATCGGGTGGAATATCTATGTGAAACTATGAAGCCAAGCGCTAAACAACGGATCATCACCATGATTGACACTTTATCACATGCATCTTTTAGCGGGTTAGCACTCACACTATCGGTTGTCTGGCGGGCTAGGAGAAAATCTATACACGAGCAAGTGTAACAGAGCCCGTCATCCATATATCAGTTATTTGTAGTTTCATCTCTAAACTAGAAGTGATGCCAAGAAAATTGGGATGGCACGAACCGGACAAATGATTGTAGTAATGCATTCTAAAGCACCTCCACCGGGTTTTGCTAAGATTCATATAGATTCAGGTATATCTAGAGCTCATCTAAGGGGTTCGGCTATGGCGCATGTTGAGACGCGCTAGGCAAATTCATGTGCAGCTTCACTTTAGCGGTTCATGGTGTGCCACGAGGCGTTGTCCGTCGTTGAAGACCTTGTGCTATAGAACTCCATCGTTGTCTCAGACTCCAAGCAAGTAGTGAATGACAATGACAGAGAGAGGGTATGGAGCCATCATAAAGTATATTGTTGGATCCGATGACAAAGTTCATTGTGGAAATAAGAGGGAACCAATATACAAATTTGGCAATTTAGTTATGAATGTCTTGGGTCTTAATAACTAGTCTACCTTAAAAACAATACTATTAATTCACAAAGAAAATATGCTATCAAAATTACACGAGTACTTTAAAGATCCAAGGCACACCTTCCCCAGTGAAAGCTCCACACAGATCTAGCAATTCATTTGCATCATTAACATTGCCACCTTAAATTATTTTTCTCTATCCCTAAAATATTTTTTTTTGACTATGCTCCCTCGGTTCCTCAATACTCAACATGACACCAGTCCCTGATCAAAGAGTTCGGACGGCTCCATTAGTTTTTGTTGGGAGTAGGATAGCATTGGACCTACAACCCATGTGTGTGGACTAGCCGCATAGTTAACCTTTGTTCTATTGGTCTAGTGGTTACTACCAAGATGATTCTTTATGCCCATGAAAGAACCTTAAGATGTTAAACCATGAAACAATAGGAAGGAATGTGAACAAAAAGTCAACTGCAGATGACCCGTAGAAACACCTCTATTTCTTCCTGTCTCCATTAAATTCTTTGTTGGCAACTTGAAGAACTTTTAACAATGTTTGTCCCACATATCGTACCCCAAAATCAGGTAACAAAATTGAAAAGATGGAAGCAATCGACTGGAGGGAAGGGGTGAATTGGTGACTATTTTTTAGAGTTCTCCATAATTTAAGAGATAATACGGACAACAATAAGCTCTCTTTAGATATGCAACTAGGTGAGAACAACCGATATGACAAGAAATCTAGCAACATTGAGTAAGAAAGAGTAACAAGCTGACTATTTCATGGAGGCGCCACCGAGGAGCCCTAGCACCTATTTCAATCTCATGATCTTGCCTCCTGATGAATATGGAGATTCGACTTCCCAACTCGGCAATTTCAACTCCTCTGTGAGAACTTTGTTTCTTTGTGGAAAAAATCGTCTCGGAGAGTTGACTGGTTGGAGCACATCTGTGATGGCACGTTTACCATGGTGCCGACAAGTGTGGCTGCCCTTTCTCTTTGGTGCCTAGCTTTAGGCATGGAATTGATGCTTGACAGCGGGTAGCGACGATTCTTCCCGGCAATGTGGCGGTGCGGAGGCGCTGCACGACAGTTGTGTCGGTGATGCTGGTCGGTTGTGCCATGGAGCTAGATGCTTGACAAAGTTAGTTGTTGCAAATCTCGGTCATGGTGGTGTAGTGACGGCTTATGGTGTATTTTCTGGGGGCCAGATAAGGATTCCTAGATTTACCACCGACCTGCACTTGTGACAGAGCGCGTGGTATCGCCAAAGCGTCCCTAACGGAGAATTTTGGCGGGGTCGTTCTCTAGTTCCACTACGTACATGGCCGGATCACTTAACCTGAGAGCTTAGTCATAGCAAAATTAGACGATGTATGCAAGTGAATGACGTAAGTAAGATAACCCACTACCGTACCTTGTAATATACTCCCTCCATCCCATAATTTAAGACGCTTTTTGACACTATACCAATATCAAAAAATATCCTACATTATGAGACGGAGGGAATAGTATCTATCAATGTACTACGGTAGTACTCCAACCACTCTCTTCCATGTCACACCCAACGTACACGCACACCCTTTCTGTCCCTGGCACACAAGTCAATGCATGCAACCGCCTATGAAGTGCGATGCACCACACGTACACGTACAGGGCGTACAGGCAACAGCACGACACGAGCTGACTAACACAGCCCAAGTAGCTACTAGTACCACTACTCTAGCAAGGCCTGACTCCGTCGGCGCGTCCGCAGGGTAATTGTTTGCTTCAGTCCACGAAGCCATCGAAACAGACACCATCACAGCCACAAACGCCGTGGACAATGCAGACGCTCCCCACGCCGCCCCGGATGCCGCCCATTGGTAGGATGACTCTGCATAAGACTGTTACGGGGGCTCAAGCCCTAGCCGCCACTCACGGCCGGGAAGGCCCAGAGGTTCTCCATGCCTCCCACGCCCACGAACAGGTTCTTCCCGTGCGCCATGTCCGCTCCTCATGCACTGGCACAGTTCTCTGCGGCGGCAGTGCCGGAATTGAGGCCTACGCCGCACCCCCATCAGGAATGGCATCGGTAGCATGTGGCAAAGCAGGAGAAAGGCGACAGTGCCGGAACACTTCTTGGCCAGGGCACGGCTCTAGTCTAGTAAGCCAGCTACAAGTCTCGAATCTACACTCTTTCATGTGCTGTGCGCATGTGATCGTTTGTTGCTGATGCACTTGCGGTGTGGACTTTGCGGTTTAAATAGGCCGAGAAGGAGGAGACGAGGAGTATGCACAGTGCGACGGAGGGCCAGTAGGCGAGGGTGTAAATGAGTCAAACACGAAAGCGGAGTGAGGCGTAGTGAATATTTGCTCAGTATTCAGAAGAGTGAGTAAATTAATTTATTAAAAGGAAAAAAGGAGACGATGACTATATTTGGGTGGAGCCAAAATGGCGAAATCTGTTGCTTTCATAATAGTTATAAAGCCCCCACCCCCACCCCTGGCACAAAAAATGATTATTTTTTCTGCCACTGTCTATATTGTTGGGCTTCTATTAAAACTGTAAAGAATGATTTGGTGCATCGATAATTGATTGATCGTGCAGTAGGCACATATATATAGGTACAAGGGGTGCGACCGGTATCTTATCTCCTAAGATACACGTAAATACAATGGGAGATAGACACTACAGGTACTGCATACGAAACCCAGACCTATGTACATGCACACATGTTCAACCCCCCCCCCCCCCCCCCCGCGCGCGGTCGAAGCGTCGTAAAGCCCTCGAATGTCGAGGTGGGTAGTCCCTTCATCATAACATCGGCGAACTGCTAATCGGTGGGCACATGTAGAACTCGAACACGACCAAGTGCGATGTGTTCCCTAATGAAGTGAATGTCGCGCTCAATATGCTTCGTCCGTCGGTGATGGACAGGGTTGGCTGCGAGGTACACCGCGGAGACGTTGTCACAGTAGACAAGCGTAGCCTTGGTAACCTCACATAGCAACTCCTGAAGTAGCTATCGTAGCCAAGAACACTCCACAACGGCGTTGGCCACTGCCCTCTACTCAGCCTCGGCGCTCGATTGTGAGACCGTGGGTTGTCGTTTAGACGACCACGAAATCAGAGAGGGCCCGAGGTAGACGCAGTAGCCTGAAGTGGAGCGTCGAGTGTTGGGACACCCTGCCCAGTCGGCGTCGGAGTAGGCGACAAGGCTGGTGTCAGGTGATGCCGTCAGGGTGAGACACATAGCTGTGATACCACGTATGTACCGAAGAATACATTAGAGCCCAATGAGCATCACGAGGAGCATGCATATGAAGGCACACCTGCTGGACATCATACTGAATGTCCGGACGCATCAGCGTGAGGTACTGAAGAGTACCGACGATGGAGCGGTAGAAGGGAGTGTCAGACGCCGGAGAACCCTTGACAGCGGACACCTTAGCCTTCGTGTCGACAGGCGTAGGAGCAGGCTTACAGTTAAGCATGCCCGCTCGCTCCAGAAGCTCGTAGGCGTACTTCTGCTGGTGCAGGAAGAAACCAGTAGCCCGACGCACAACCTCGATGCCGAGGAAGTAGTGGATAGCCCCCAAGTCCTTGAGGGCGAACTCGGTGCCGAGGCGAGCTGTGATCTGCTGAAGGAGCGCTGACGAGGATGCAGTCGGGATGATGTCCTCGATGTATAGGAGGAGGTACGCGCTGGTGGTGCCCTAGTGTAAACAAACAGGGAGGCATCAGACCGTGTGGACCGGAACCCCTGCTGCTGAAGGAAAGCCGTGATCCGCTGGTACCAGGCCCGAGGCGCCTGCTTCAACCCGTAGAGAGAATGAGAGAGCAAGCATACGTCGTCCGGATAGTCGGCGTCGACGAAACCAGTAGGCTGCTGACATAACACCTGCTCATCGAGATGGCCATGCAAGAAAGCATTGGACACATCGAGCTGGTGAACTGGCCAGGCGCGATAAATAGCAAGCTGGAGGACAGCGCGAATCTTGCCCGGTTTGACAACCGGGGCGAAGGTGTCGGTGAAGTCCACGCCGACACGCTGGCGGAAGCCCCGCACCACCCAATGCACCTTGTAGCACTCGAGAGAGCCGTCGGGGCGAGTCTTGTGGCGGAAGACCCACTTGCCAGTGATGACATTGGCACAGGGAGGCTGCAGGACAAGCTGCGACGTACGGTTGCGCTCCAAGGCGTCAAACTCCTCAAGCATCGCAGCTAGGCAGTTCGAATCGCGAAGGGCTGCACGAGCGGGGGTAAGGAGCGGAGACGGGGCCGAGGTAGACGCGGCACACGCGTACTTGTCGGAGGTGTAGCGCATGCTAGGATGAAACATCCTAGTCCGAGCCCGAGTGAACACACCGGTGAGAGGTGCGGCTGCAGCCGACGGAGCCGAGGGGGGGGGGACCGGTGAGGAGGAAGTCGAGCCGGTCTCCGAAAACTCTGAGGGGCCACCCGTGGCGGCACCAGAGGCCCTAGCGTCGGAGGCAACCGAAGGGGCCGCGGCAAGGGGGCGGCCAGGGGGACGCGGTGACAGGGGCAGCCAGCGCCGGGAGCGCGAGCAGGGCCGAGCCCGGTGCGCGGCTGGGCGGTTCGCCAGATGTGGAGGCAGGGGCGAACCGCGCCGCGGGAGACACCGAGGGTGACGGTACCTGCTGAAACGGGAACACTAGCTCATCAAAGTACACATGTCGCGAGGTGAAAACACGGTGGGACACTGGATCATAGCACTGGTAACCTTTGGTGTTGGTAGGATAACCAAGAAGGATGCAAGGAAGTGACCGGGGAGCGAGTTTGTGAGGAGCAGTGGACGCAGTGCTAGGATAACAGACACAACCGAAAATGCGAAGACCATCATAAGATGGAACCGCACCGAAGAGGAGCTAGTGAGGAGTGTAGTTCCAGCGTGGATGACACGGGCGAATGTTAATGAGGAGGCTGGCGGTCGCGAGCGCGTCCGGCCAGAACTGAGAAGGCACGTGGGAGTGGAAGAGCAACGTGCGGACACAATCATTAAGAGTGTGGATGACGCGCTTGGCACGACCATTCTGATGTGACGTGTAGGGGCAAGTGAGCCGAAAGATAGTGTCATGGGATGCAAGGAGATTGTGGACGGTGACGTTGTCAAAATCTTTTCCATTGTCAGTTGCAAGGCAAGAATAAGACGACCAAACTGTGTGGTGACATATGAATAGAAGGCTATGAGTGTGGTGAGAGCATCGGACTTGCGATAGAGAGGGAATGTCCACACATAATGGGAAAAATCATCCAATATCACCAAATAGTATAAATAACCCGTGTTGCTCGCAACCGGGGACGTCCAAACATCACTATGCAATAACTGAAACGAAAAAGTGGAAATGTTTGTAGACACGCTAAAGGGGAGATGAACGTGCTTGACAAGACGGCAGGCCTCACAAGAGTGGTCGTCAACCTTATTACATGAGAAAGAAAAACTCTGAAGAATCTGACGCATAACTGTGGAGTTGGGATGACCGAGGCGGGCGTGCCAGAGATCAACATTGGCTGCGAGGGCGGCGGGATGGGTGGTGGTGGCGCCGGAGGGATGCATCGGGTAAAGCTCTCCCAGGCTGTCACATCGGTGGAGTACCATCCATGTACGAGCGTCCTTCACAGAAAAGCCGATAGCGTCAAATTCAAAAGTGATAGGGTTCTCACGAGCAAGGCGATGAACGAAAACAAGATTGGTAACTAAGTCAGGAGACACAAGAACATTAGACATGTTAATGGGAGTAGAAGTAGTAGGAAACGACATATGACCAACATGTGTAATGAGTAGAGAGGAACCGTTACCAACGGTGATGCGAGTGGGGGTATGAACGGGGGTGACGGACGTGAGGTTACCGGGATGAGCAGTCATGTGAGTAGTGGCGCCCGAGTCCATTTACCAGTCACCTTCGCCACCGTAGTTACTTGGTGACAGATCCGAGTGCAGAGCAGCGAGGAGGGCCGGGTCCCACGACGGTGGCACCTAGGGAGGGAGAAACCCTCTGTACGCGGGCGCGGGAGCAGCGCCGTAGGCGCCGTAGGCGGGCGCGGGCGCAACGACGTAGTTGCTGTAGGGGGCGGCGTTCTGCGCAGTGAAGAGTGCATGATGGCTCGCTAGACGAGGCCCAAGGATCCCCGGAGCGGGAGCCTGATGGACCAGCATCGAGTACGCATGTATGACGCCCGTCCACGTGTTGGTGCCATAAGTCCAGGGCGGGGTGGCCTGCTGCTGGTGCTGACGAGGGCCCCCCTTGCGCCTGCTTGCGACCACCCCCGCGACGGTTGCCGCGGCGCCTGCCACCCGGCTGCGGCTACTGGGGGGTAGCCTGCTGCTGCTGCTGACGAGGGCCCCCCCTTGTGCCTGCTTGCGACCGGCCCCGTGGTGGTTGCCGTAGCGCCCGCCACCCGGCTGCGGCTACTGGGGGGTAGCGGGAGGGGCGGGGGGCGCGGGCCGGAGGGGGTAGAACCCCGTAGGCGCAGGGGCGCCGACTGGTGGCGGGGCGCGGGCGCGGGCGGGGCGGCCGGTGGAGGGGCACCATGCGAGGTGCCGACGGCGAGGGCGTGGTGCTGCACGTGCTTCTTGACCCCCTTCGTCCGGCGCTTCTCCAACCGCAAGTATGCCATGAACTTGGGGAAGGAGGGCTTCGGTATGAGGGAAAGGTTGGAGGCGGCGTTACCGAAGTCCTCGTTGAGGCCGGCAGTGAGCGTGCTGAGGAGGAGGTCATCATAAACCTTGGCGCCAATATCAGGGAGCTCATCCACCAACGTCTTCAGGTGGCGGCAATAGTCATCGATAGACTGGTCATCCTGATGACAGTCAAAAAATTCCTGCTACAAAAAAACGTGACGCTGAAGCTTGTTGTCGGTGAAGAGGTCATTGAGCTTGACCCACATGGCGCGGGCGTCATCACCATCGCTCACGGCCGTGCGAAATAGGTCCTTCGAGATGGTGGTGAAGAACCACCGGATGAGTGTGGCGTCGATCGCGGTCCACTCGGAGTCGCCCACCATGGCGCGGGAGTCGACGGAGCCGTCAACGTGATCCACGAGGTTGTTCTCGCGGAAGAGCAGCGAGAAGTACGTGGCGTCGGTGGCATCGAGGACGATAGGGACGCGGTCGTGGGTGTTGATGTCGCGGATGTCAGTGGGGTCCGACCCGACGAAGGGGTTGGAGTAGGAGGAGGCGGAGGAAGACTTGGCTGCGCCGCGGAGTAGTGTGCAACAAAGGTGCGGCGCGGCGGAGTGGCGGCGCGGCAGAGGGGGTGGCACGACGCGGGAGGAGAGGCACAACGCGGGGAGGCGGCGGCTGTAGTTGGCAGCGGCGGTGGCGGCCCAAGGCGGCGGCGGCTAGGGTTAGGCGGAAGCGGAGGATCGACTTACGATAGATACCATGTAGAGAATGATTTGGTGCATTGATAATTGATTGATCGTGCACTATATATATAGTGTTACTATATATATATATATATATATATATATATATATATATATATATATATATATATATATATATAGTGTTACTATTCATCACCTAGGGTGCAGAATAAGTTATTCTTCACCCGAGGTAATCTTACGATCATTTCATAATTAAATTACATTTTGAATTCAAATAGTTACATTCCTATTGATTCACTACGTAAAATTTGACATAAGAAAATAAAAACATAGGTCATAAGACAAGAAAATTTACAATTTATGTGTATTTTAGACTATGTTTTTACGTTTATAGAGTTTTCAAAATTCAGAAGATCTTGATAAACCCTGAGTGACGAATAGCGCGTATATATATATATATATATATATATATATATATATATATATATATATATATATATATATATATATATATATATATATATATATATATATATATATAGGGTGCGATCGGTATCTTGTCTTCTAAAATACACGTACATACAGAGAAAGACAGATACTATAGGTACTACATACGAAACCCAAACCTATGTACATGTACACATGTTCAACAAAAACATCATATAATGGATGGCCGTATGCGTGGGCAACATCTTATGACATAATTAATAAGAATGAATTTAGAAAAAGCAGATCAGTATACATTCTATGCTATGACGCTCGTTAAAAATTGAGTGATTTTTGATACATCAAATTGTGAAAGAGTTTCCAAAATTTCTGAATTTTTGGCAAGATCTGATTTTGTGCACCATATCTAGAATTTGGAAGTATCAAGCCGACCATTACTTTACGACCCATCTTAGATGGATTTGGAACTGAAATTGAAATCGTGAGAGGTAGCCTTAAATCGCACTATACACACAAACCAAGTAAGCACCAAATCTAGAAAAACAAATGTGAAATGATCATAAATATTCTATTAAATAACATAATACAAAGTTTAAAATTCACAGAATAGTTATAATAGTGACATAAAGTAAAAAGCAACACAATAACTATTATTGTGTAGAAATTAGTGTTTCTTACTTTGTGGAGGAAGTGGTTGAATGTCCAACCCCACCTAGTGTGTGGGATATTCTCACCTAATAAATAGACAAATATTTTGCTCGATAGTTGTGTCTCTTAAAGTAACACTCATATGGGTGATTAATTTAAAAAAACACCTAAATAGTATGGTGTTTATTTGTTAGGGTAGTTATTTTGTAGTTTTTCGTTGATAAAAATATAATAACAATTGGAAGTTTCTCGCTTGTCCTAGTCTTACTCATCGTGTAATCTTCCTCTCCTTTATGTTCGTCTCCATTGTGTGCACCCTCTACACGATATAACACTCATAAAAAAAAATTAGACCTTGCGAAAATATCCAAAAAATAAATTTTTCCGGAAACCATTTCAGAATTTGTTGTATAAAAAATCACTTAATTAAAACAAGCGGTATGGTGTACACTAATATTTTTTTATAAAATTATTTTATTAATTATCTCACAAGATGTTGCCGGCGCATATCATGGGCCCTTCTTCTTGTTACTAGAAAAGCGTAAACAAATTAAAAAAATTCAAATGTTCTCAAATTATAAGTTGATGAATTTAAGAATTATTTTCAAGTTTCAAGTATTGTTCATGAATTTTAATTTTAGTTTTATTAAAAAAATTATGGATTACAAAATTGTGTTCACGGACTTAAATTTTTCCACAAATTTACAATTTGTTCATGAAATTTTAAAATATATCCATGCATTTGGAAAAGTCAAGAACTTCAAAAATTCTACAGTTTTTAAAAGTGCTAACGGATTTTTCATTAATTATAAAAATGGTTCGTGAATATAATAAAATATGTGAAATTTTAAACATGTTCATGAATATTAAAGTATTCAAGACTTTATTTATTTGTGAAATTTTAAAATCTAAAATGGAACAAATCTGAAAAAAAGAAAAAAATTGAAAAGGAAAAAACAGAATAAAAGGAAACCCAAACAAACCAGCAGAAACCTAAAGAAGATAGAAAAAACAAAGAACGGTAAATAAGGGCAAAGTAGATTCTAAACCGTGTTTTAGCTGACGACCTAAATGGGCTAAGGGCATGTACAATGGTGCTATCTTAGGAGTGCCACGTAGGATAAATGATGAGGTGGAGGAGAGAGAACTCATAAGAAAAGGCTTGTCTTCTCTTATTTAAGAGAAGACAAAAGATGATCTCTTAGCACAATATGTCTCATCACATTTTTAGGAATGACTAGTTATTGAAGATAAGGCTAAGAGATGACCCATTGTAGACATTGTTTTTTGTCATCTCTAAATTACATGCAAGACTTAAGATAAGATTATCTTATCAACCATTGTACATGCCCTAACCCATTTCGTTGGGGAGTAGTGTGCTTTACCATTAGCCTACTATTCTCCGCTATAACATATTCCCAAATCGGCGGTAATATTGAGAATCGGTTGGTTGTGTTCTATAATGGTTGGCCTTCTAGATTTTGGACTTGGACTTGAACGCCTGAGCCCAGCTTTGGAAAAAAAGGCATAGGGTCCAATCTGTTTGGTGCCACTATCTAGATTACTGGATCCAGTGATAAAATTTGCAGTGAAAATTACAGGAAAGTAAGATAATATGAACTATTGTGTTACGATGAAAGGTAATATAAAGTAGTTAATTCAGTTGGGATACTTTGAACCTTATTCACTCCTTTGCCACGAATAACATTACTTGAAGTTACACACATCTTCAGAGGCTAATGCTCTCTTCAACACAAGCTCTACACCTAGCCAGTTTGATCAAAACTTCAACTATTCAAAACAAATTCCGGCAACAATAAGAAGATAATTTTCACCATGTTTACGTAAAAGACATGTAGCATTTGAGAAATTGACCCAATACATCATCAACATAAAAATTGAAACAAAATAAGGTGAGCTCGAACATGGCAAACATATTTCCCGTGTTACGTTGTTTCGAATGATAGCTTGATCGATATGCATGGAGCATTGCCTATCTATGTGCTCCAAATGAATAATAATTTTCAAGTATTTGTCTATTGTTTTGTTGTAACATAGATCCAAATTTATAGGAGAAATATAACGTAATTACTATGGAGATACATCCACTTCATATAGATGACCAGGAACACTTTTTACACTTGGTCGTAAATTTTTCCAAATTGTGACCAAGAATAATGATGATGGCCAACAATCCACCAATTAAATGCATTTGGAACTAGCTAAGGACGTGGCGCTAAGACATGTGCATGTCCATATGAGCAACCATATGTGGTAGAACTAGTGGAAAACAAGGAACTAGTCCCGGTTTCAGAGGGACTTTAGTCTCGGTTCTGGAACCGGGCCAAAAAGGTCGAGACTAAAGCCCAAAACCTTTAGTCCCGGTTCGCTTACGAACCGAGACAGAAGGGGCTCCACGTGGTTGATACGTCTCCAACGTATCTATAATTTTTGATTGTTCCATGCTATTATATTATCAACCTTGGATGTTTTATATGCATTTATATGCTATTTTATATGATTTTTGGGACTAACCTATTAACCTAGAGCCCAGTGCCAGTTTCTATTTTTTTCCATGTTTTAGAGTATCGCAGAAAAGGAAAATCAAACGGAGTCCAATTGACCTGAAACTTCACGGAACTTATTTTTGGACCAGAAGAAGCCCACGAAGTATCGGAGTTGGACCAGGAAAGTCCCGGGCTGCCCACGAGGGCGGGGGCGTGCCTACCCCCCTAGACGCGCCCCCTGCCTCGTGGACAGCCTGGAGGTCCACCGACGTACTTCTTCCTCCCATATATACCCATATACCCTAAAAACTTCGGGGAGCACAATAGATCGGTAGTTCCGTCGCCAGAAGCCTCTGTAGCCACCGAAAACCAATCTAGACCTGTTTTGGCACCCTGCCGGAGGGGGGAATCCCTCTCCGGTGGCCATCTTCATCATCCCGGTGCTCTCCATGACGAGGAGGGAGTAGTTCTCCCTCGGGGCTGAGGGTATGTACCAGTAGCTATGTGTTTGTTCTCTCTCTCTCTCATGTTCTTGAGGTGGTACGATCTTGATGTATCACGAGCTTTGCTATTATAGTTGGATCTTATGATGTTTCTCCCCCTCTACTATCTTGTAATGGATTGAGTTTTCCCTTTGAAGTTATCTTATCGGATTGAGTCTTTAAGGATTTGAGAACACTTGATGTATGTCTTGCGTGGGATACCCGTGGTGACAATGGGGTATTCTATTGATCCACTTGATGTATGTTTTGGTGATCAACTTGCGGGTTCCGTGACCTTGGGAATCTATGCATAGGGGTTGGCACACGTTTCGTCTTGACTCTCCGGTAGAAACTTTGGGGCACTCTTTGAGGTTCTATGTGTTGGTTGAATAGATGAATCTGAGATTGTGTGATCCATATCGTATAATCATACCCATGGATACTTGAGGTGACATTGGAGTATCTAGGTGATATTAGGGTTTTGGTTGATTTGTGTCTTAAGGTGTTATTCTAGTACGAACTCTAGGACTGTTTGTGACACTTATAGGAATAGCCCAATGGATTGATTGGAAAGAATAACTTTGAGGTTGTTTCGTATCTTACCATAATCTCTTCGTTTGTTCTCCTCTATTAGTGACTTTGGAGTGACTCTTTGTTGCATGTTGAGGGATTCTTATATGATCAAACTATGTTATTATTGTTGAGAGGACTTGCACTAGTGAAAGTATGAACCCTAGGCCTTGTTTCAACGCATTGCAATACCGTTTGTGCTCACTTTTATCATTAGTTACCTTGCTGTTTTTATATTTTCAGATTACAAAAACCATTATCTACTATCCATATACCACTTGTATCACCATCTCGTCGCCGAACTAGTGCACCTATACAATTTACCATTGTATTGGGTGTGTTGGGGACACAAGAGACTCTTTGTTATTTGGTTGCAGGGTTGTTTGAGAGAGACCATCTTCATCCTACGCCTCCTACGGATTGATAAACCTTAGGTCATCCACTTGAGGGAAATTTGTTACTGTCCTACAAACCTCTGCACTTGGAGGCCCAACAACGTCTACAAGAAGAAGGTTGTGTAGTAGACATCAGTGGCCGCTGCAGGGCCCCAGGCGGGAGGACCTTTAGTCCCGGTTGGTAACACGAATCAGGATCAGAAGGCAGCCACACGTCAGTAGCTAGCAGGAGCTGTAGTTTTTGTTTTTTTTGAAAGGGGGGGAGGGGTTTAGGGGGTTTTGGAGGGTTAATTTAGGGGTTTCGTATTGTGTTAGCTAGCTAATAGAGAGAAGTGACCTCTCTTTCTCCATGCTTGGTTGATGTTAGCTACTATACATATAGAGAGAACTTGACATGCTAGCTAGTAAGAAAATGAAGGAACCATTAATTACAGAAGATCGTCATGAACATATACAGAGAGAAGTGACCTCTCTTTCTCCGTGAGATTGGTCGAACAACAATTTTTCGTATATCTCTCCGATGCTACTACATATATATAATATAACATGTCTTACAATCCCTAACATCTAGAATCAATTTCAATTTCCACATGGCATTCTCTGCCTTTATGTATGACATGGTCAAGAAAGAATCCCGCCAATTCCTCTTGAATTCCTTGTATGCGATCATGTGGTAGGAGTTCATTCCGTATCTGCCACAATTAATTTAAAGAAGTGGGTCAATACATATATATGAATGAAACTCAACACAATTGATGGTAATAAAACAAAATTATGAATGTTGTTTACGATCTTCATATTGTTCGTCAGAGTAGCCCCGCTCAGAGGTCGAGTGGCGGATGAACTCGCAAACGTAGTATCCATATAAATTATTCCCGCCTTCCCGCCACAAGCACTTTACGAGAAATAGAGTTCAATCAAACTGATAATCAAGCATGATAAATTGTATTGATGAAACTAGAGATGCGCAGAACTAGCTAGCTAGTACTACTTACTTTCGGGTGTGTAAATTGCAGCTCCCTCGGTAGTCCTGGAACAATTTCGGTGAACTCTTTCCAAATCCTGCCAGACAAAGAAAACAATTACTTGATATCAGGAAATGAACAAAGTTGCCAATATGGTGCGATAATGATCGATTGAACTTACTTCTGGAGCATTATAGTGAAGTCCGCATAGTCCTGGGGATCTTTTTGTCTCGAGTCTAAGACAGTTACTACTCCCCGGCCAAGCTTAATCTCTAGCAGAATAAAGTGGAAGCTTCACACACATGCATAACTCATCAATTACATTATTATAACCTCGAGTAAGGGAAAGCGAATATGCACAAGACAGTAACACTCAATTGAAGTTGTAAGGAAAGAGTATTTTCCCTTTGTTTTGATTTCAAAGCAACGATTGTAGCAAGTTGTCCTCAGTATCTTCGACTCTGTTTTTAATCGACCATTCATTTATGGTATTTGTGTTAATGAACCCAATTTCATACATTTCTGCTTTTCTGCATTCGACGATCTTCAATCTGCATAATACAGTGAGGTTCATTATATATACATGCAGTGAAAGAGCTGAGCTATAGAGACTTAATTATAGAAGTAATACTTACAGACAGTAGCAAGTCATGAGTTGTTTGTCGAGGGTGTATTGATTGAATAACTAGAATAACTCCACAAATTGAACAGGCATCACCTCGGTTCCAAGGAGGTCATGCTCCTCTTTAAGTCCCACCATCAAACTATCCTCCCCAGACTTCCTGCAGGTATCCATGTACCATTCATGCAATCTTCGCATCATCGTTGTTAGAGGAGGATGATCAGGTTTGACGAGAGGCTTCCCGTACTCGTATCTGAAGATGTCCACCATTAACATTTCAAACTCTACATCATCGCTCAGGTAATCAGCAGGATTGGTACCAGGCACTAGCCCCGGATGATTAGCGACTATATCGCTAGACACCTTGAGCGGGGGGCATGATTGCTTCGCCTGTTCGCCGAGCTGGGGAATTGTTTTCCCACTTTTTCGTTGTGCTAATCTTTGAACACTGATACTTCCTGACTGTCGCGCATCTTCATATGTCTTTTCAAGACAACAGACGTAGTTGGAATCTGGCGGAGGCGGTGGTGGTCGCTTCAGGGCATCCAGAAAGCGCTTCACTTTCACTGGATCTACCATTTCCTTCGGAGGTGGAGGTTTCCGTTCAAAATGTGTCACACCCTAGCTAGTCATGCATTAGAGTGTTGCATCATGTTTACTCTTTCATCAGAAACTTGAAATAGGGATGACAGAACCCCCAGTCCTCTCTGAAACCAACTAGGGTTACTAAAATAATTTTTCAATGAACCTGAAATGCCCTTCTAAAATGCCCATCATTTTTGCCTTGGTTCAGAACCTCTGCCAAAAGTGGTGCACATTTTTCTAGGCCATCCTAGGGTTTTTGAATTAAATCATAGATATTTGAATTTGGGCATTTAAAATAATATAAAATATTTAAATGCTCAAATATCTCCAAACTAAAATGTTTCATGTTGGAAATAATCCAACTATGGACCAGGAGTAGTTTGGTGATTTTTGGAGTTGCCTAGGTATTTTATTTAATTCAACAAAGTTGCAGATATATTAAATAAAAACAGAAAACAGAAAAGAAAGGGGAAGACTTACCTGTGCGGCCCAGCCAGCTGGCCGGCCCAGCCAGCAACCGACCCAGCCCAGCACTGTAGCTCCCCGTCGTCTTCCTCCCCTCGCCCCGAAGCTGCTGCGTGCTCGCGCGCGCGCGGCCGCGCGGCCACCTCCTGCTTGCCGACGCCCTCCTGGCCGCGTGGACGACGCCCGCAGCCCGTCCCGATCCCCCCTGCTCTCTCTCACTCTCCCCGGCTCTCTCCTTTCTCTCCCTCGCTCTCTCTCTCACACGGCCGAACACCACCGTCGCCACCGTTCGCCGTAGCAGTCGTCTCCGACCACCCCTCGCTCCCCCGACTAGCTCAGAAGCTCCGCCTCGACTCCCTCTTCCTCCCCACCGCTCCACAGGTCCCCGGAAGCCCTGCATCGCCGCCACGTCGCCGTTCCCCTCTTCGGACTCCGACCACCGTCGCCGTCAAATTCGTCGTCTCCGGCGCGTCCCCGAGCCCGCTTCGACGCCCACTGCAACCGCGGTGAGCCCCCGGAGCGTTTCCCCCTTCTTCCCTGGTCTCTCCCGACCTCTAGGCCCTAGCTCCACCTCGACCGAGAGCTCCACGCCGCCGGCGATGTCGCCGTCGTGGCCACGGTCGCCGTAGCGCCCAACCGAGCACACCATCGTGCTCCACACATCACCAGGAGCACGTAGAACGCACCAACGCCTCCCCAAACCCCCTGCAACACTGATCCCGACCGCACCCGAACTCCGGCCGCCGCAGCCGAGCTCGCCGCCGTCAACTCCGGCCACCCCGAGCCCAACCACCACCACCAATAGACGCGGCTCAACCTCAGCAACACGTAGATGCCTTCCGCCGTCCATTTGGTCGCCGGAATGGCAAAAAGCACTCTCGCCGCCGTCTCGGATCTCGCCGGCGTCATGTCGCCGGTGGGGTTTGACTTGACCGACCTGGGGTTTGACCCCCCAGGGTCACTGACGCGTGGGCCCTGTCGGCCAGGTGGTTAGGTTAGCGCTAACTACTGTTAGTCAACCCCCCCTGACACTGACAGTGGGCCCCAGCGCCACTAATTAGTAATTAGGATTAATTTAAATCTGTTTAACCCCCCCTGTCACTGACGTGTGGCCCCCACACGTCAGGTTTGACTTCAGCCAGCCGCAGTTGACCTGCTGACGTCACTGCTGACGTCAGGCTGACGCAGTAATTGAATTTCTGGATTTAAATTAAATCAGGAAATTCCAGAATATTAATTAAACTTCAAAAATTCATAACTTTTATTCTGTAACTCCAAATTGGACAAATTATATATGAAAAATGATCAGAAAAATCCAATCTATCCATCTGTACTATTTTCATGCATGATCAAACAAGTTAAATTGATGTTTTAAGCAGAACAAGGAAAAGCACTTTAAAAGGCCATATTTGAATTTGAAATTTGAATCTTTGATTCAAATTTGTTCAAACACTTCTGGCTTTAGTTGCATTAGCCCAACACACTCATATTGCCATGTTTCATGCATGCATCATATTGTTGCACATTGTTTGGTGATGCTTGTGTATCGATGCCCTTTGCGACAGGATCTGTCCCCGAGGAGTACCGTGATTACCCTAACGAAGAACCGTATCCGTGCATCGAACCATCAGGCAAGCAACCAACCATTTGATCATATCGATACAATCCCATGTTCTCGCTCCTGCTCTCTTTTACTGCATTAAGACAACGCGATTCAAACTGCTGTGTGCTACGGTAGTTGAACCCATTTCCTCTGCATGACCTGTCATTGCCACAGTAACTAGATGAAACCCACTAGCATGTGTAGGAGTTGATTGAGCCATATGTATGTGTTGTTCCTACCTTGCTATGCCTGCTATGCTTAGAGTCGTGTCAGGTCTGGTTCATCTGGGTGATGGGCTAGAGTGAAATGATTATGTCGGTAATGAGAGTGGTGTGGTGAACACGATTTGGTAAAGGTATCGATGAGAGGCCATGTAGGAGTACATGGTGGGTTGTTTCATTGAAGCCGACCTTAAGCACTGAGATCTGTATGTGTGATTTAAGAATCAGCTACTACCATGCATTGGGCCCGAAACCAATGGACCCTCTCGACTTCTTATTCACCCTAGTTCTCCGTCCAGGAGTTGCAAGTAGTTTCTGGTGTTTGTAGCCTACTGGAGGCCGTGGACAGCGCTGACCGTAGGGGTGGGCTGTGATGCGGTAGGTACGTGGCCGGGTGTACCGAATACCCGTTAGGTATCTCGGGAACCCTGTTCACATCGTTCGGGGCCGTATGGGAAACCTCGGCCGGACTCCCTGCGGATGGAACCTGAATAGGCGATAAACCTGGACTGGAGGCTTAGGTGATTAGGTAGGTCGTGGCCGACACCCACGTTGGGCTTCCGCTTGAAGGTTGCCGAGTACATGTCGTGTAAACGACGGTAAGTGGTGAGAGCGTGTATGAAGAAGTACACCCCTGCAGGGTTAACATGATCTATTCGAATAGCCGCGTCCGCGGTAAAGGACTACTTGGTTGCCTATACAGTTCATAGACAAGTAAATGGAAACTACTAAAAGCCTCAAGATAAGTGTGAGTGCCGAGGATGGCTCTTCCGTAGGAAGACGGAGGTGGATCCTCGGTAGTGTATTGAAGTGGTGAGTAGTGGACTCGTGTGCGCAAAACTATTTCAAGTTGGAGTATCGTAGGATAGTCTAGCCAAGAGTCAAAGCTGGCTTGCTGCAATAACTCCACCAACCCTTCTTGATACTATGCATGTATGTAGGATCTGATGTAAGTCTTGCTGAGTACCTTTGTACTCATGTTGCTATAATCTACATTTTTACAGAAGACGCTGCAACCCCTTCTGATGGGTTCTATGTAGACGTTGACATCAACGAGTAGGCTAAAGACCCAGGTGGTGACCCTGAGCTTGTGAAGGACCACGTAGTATAGCTAGGCTTTCCAAGCCTCTTTTATTTTACTAGTTGTCTGTACTCAGACAAGTTACTTCCGCTGTTGGCTTGTATGACTGTATGACTTGTATGTTGGGTCGTGAGACCCGTACCTTGTGTGTATGTTATGTATGGCTCCCTGAGCCTTAAATAAAGTACTTGTGTCATAGAGTCATGTTGTGATGCTTCGTTGTATTTGCACATATCGAGCATATTGTGTGTATGATTGAAATGCTTGGTATGTGTGGGATCTGACTATCTAGTTGTTTATCTTTAGTAGCCTCTCTTACCGGGAAATGTCTCCTAGTGTTACCGCTGAGCCATGGTAGCTTGCTACTGCTCTGGAACACTTAGGCTGGCCGGCATGTGTCCTTCTTCGTTCCTGTGTCTGTCCCTTCGGGGAAATGTCACGCTTTGAGTACCGGAGTCCTGTTAGCCCGCTACAGCCCGGTTTACCGGAGTCCTGCTAGCCCAGTGCTACAGCCCGGACCCACTTGCTGATGACCGACACGTTCGAAGCTGGGTCATGGATGCCTGTCCCTGTAAGTCTGTGCCACTTTGGGTTTACGACTAGTCATGTCAGCCCGGGCTCTTTATCATATGGATGCTAGCGACACTATCATATACGTGAGCCAAAAGGCGCAAACGGTCCCGGGAAAAGGTAAGACGACACCCGTGGGGATACCGTGCGTGAGGCCGCAAAGTGATATGAGGTGTTACCAGCTAGATCGATGTGACATCGAGTCGGGGTCCTGACAGCGTTGGCATCAGAGCCGGACTGCCTGTAGGTTCTCCAAGCCAAACTGGTCGATGTTGAGTCTAGAAATTCTTTAGTTATATGTAGGGGAATTGTTTGTGGGTTGGAACGTAAGGCTCTTTTTACTCCTTATACCTTATGACTTTCTGATCTGAGTCAGTCCATTCTTCCACCGGGGGTTAAGGAATTAGGATCTGTTCTCTCTATCAGGATCACGAGTTACTAATCAGTAGTACCTTATAAGTTTGATGGATACAAGCCTAGTTCAGTTCTACTACCACATTATGTTGCCAGAATGGTTTCAGAACTTTGATATGATGATGTTGAGTGTGTACGAAATCCTTTGTCAAATGTCTCAAATCCTTTTTGAGCATTTACAGCTGTTATGCTGCCGAAATTTTGCTAGAAATTCTAATGCCTTTGCATTATGATTATGCTTTCAGATGGCCACTCGCGACCTCAATCAAGTGGTTCGCCTGACTCGATGCCTAGATGTACCCGGCCATACTGCTAAGTTGGTCAGGGTAATGACTGAGGCTGGATACCGCTGGTATCCTGAGTACACGGTCGAAGAGCAATTCCGAGATTTCAATCAAAGCCAGTATCTCTGCACTGTCAGGATATTTCCATCTTATCCTGGATCCACCGAGCCTCTTCACTGCTCCTATGGACTCGGGGTTACTATTGAGATGGCTGTGCAGGACGCCGCCTACTCTATGATGACCATTATGCGAGTCAGATCTGGTCTATTTCGGGACTCTGACTTCCGGTATATGCCAGGATCACTTCCGGGAGCACAAGGGTATCTCCAGGCTATCTATGCTGACTCCACTCAGGAGGATTCACGGACTCGCACCACTGCTGAGATGCTCGAGGATAAGGACCGTGAAAATCGGGCCTTAAGGTTAGAGCTCTTCAATACCCGTGCTGACCACTGGGCCACTTTGACTCGGTTCGCACCGGCGGTGCAAGCTGGATATTCAGATATGCGCGATCTCTATCCTGTGAGATCTGCTCTGCCAGACGTGATGGTTTGGCGTGATGTAGGAGGCATCACCCCACCTCGCGGTCCCCGCAGGCCACCGTTTGTTGGTCCAAGGCCTCATCCTAGCCCCTATGGTCCACAAGCTCCGCGAGATCGTCTGTTTCCGGATGAACATGTTGAGCTTCCAGGCTATGGAGGTGACTTTTATGAGGACTACTACGGATCGGTCTGAGTTAGGGGTAGCATCACTAGTTCGCACTAGCTGTGTCATCTATCGTCCCGCGTGACTCGTGGGTTATGACCTAGTTTGTACTCCTTCCGGAGGTGTAGAAAAATAATGTATAGGAGCTTGGAATGCCTCCGATGAGATGTAATCCTTTTCTCACCGTAATAGTACTTTGTTTGGTCTTGTACTAAACCTTGTATGGTGTGTATGACGATGGAATAAAGAAGCAGTTTCTGTATCTACCATGTCATACGGATGATCATCTTGCATTCCGAGTTATTTCTTACATTATGTATCCCATGTCGGAATTTCATCATTCTGACTAAATCATTGTCTTGTTTACCTAGGATGGTCAACACGCGCGCCAACCCTGCTTCCCAAGAGCAGGCCGAAGGCAGTGAAGCCAGGAATGAAAATCTGCCTCATCCTCCTTCACTAGCCGAGGTGATGATGGAAGCTGAGAGAAACAAGCGGGAGACAAACCGTTTGTTGGAGCGTATTGAACAGAATACAGCACACCATCAGAGGGCTAACGTGGTGTCACTCAGTGATTTTATCAAATTGCATCCACCCACGTTCCACCACTCCGTCGAGCCTCTCGACGCTGATGACTGGCTTCGCAGTATCTCTCACAAACTGCGTTCCGCGCTGGTAGCGGAGGCTGACAAGGTCACCTTTGCTGCATATCATCTTGAAGGCCCCGCCAGTCTATGGTGGGAGAATTATGGAGCTATGCGCCCAGCGGGCCATGTCACAACTTGGGCTGAGTTCAGCGAGGCTTTCCGTGAACATCACATTCCGGAGGGTCTCATGGACCGTAAACGTGAAGAATTTTGCAGTTTCACCCAAGGCCGACTTTCTGTGGATGTCTATAGCAGAGAGTTTGGTAATCTCGCCCGATATGCAACTGAGGAAGTGTCTACTGACGCCAAGAAGCAAGCAAGGTTCCGTAAGGGCCTTAGTCCTGAGCTTCGCCGCGACCTCCGTCTGCATGAGTGCACATCTTTTTCGAAACTTGTCAACAAAGCCATCAGTGCTGAAACTGGTCAGACTGACTATGACGCAACACGCAAGCATGGACGTGACATGGGTTCCTCATCCGGTGCTGGTCCTCAGAAGCGCCGCGTGTGGGTACCCAACACCGCCCTGCCACCCAGGTTCACACCGAGGCCATCTTTCCAGGCGCCTCGCCCTGTTCAACAGTCTGCACCAGCCAAGCCCTATGGGGGTCCAACCAATAATGCTCCTCCACGTACCAGTTCCGTGACTTGTTTCAAGTGTGGGGAATCTGGTCATTATATGCGTGAGTGTCCCCAGACCAACCCCAATCAATCTGCTAAAGCTGTTGGCCGTGGCAAGCCGACAGGGAAGGTGTTTCATGCTAAACCGGTCACCGCTTCACGTGGCCATGTCAACTGTATCTCTGCCGAAGAAGCTCAAGAGGACCCCAACGTCGTTCTCGGTACGCTTCTTGTTAATTGCCACCCGGCATCTGTTCTTTTCGATACAGGAGCCTCTCATTCTTTTATATCTGAAAATTATGCTCGTTTGCATAACGTTGCATTCTGTGACTTGCCATCCACTATGGAAATCTCTACCCCTGGGTCTAGATGGCAGACCTCTAGGGTAAGTTATGGAAATGAGATCCAAGTCGACAGACTTGTTTTCCTTGCATCTTTGATAGCCCTTAAATCTTCAGATATTAATGTCATTTTGGGTATGGACTGGATGTCAGCTCATCAAGCCAAAATTGATTGCTTCTCTAGGACTGTTCAACTCACCCATCCTTCGGGAAGATAGTCAATGTCTTGACCCGAATAGCCAAGCGACAATTATATTCTCTTAACGCCAGCCCTTTGCCAGACCTTGAGGACGTTCCGGTAGTCCGTGACTTCCCGGATGTCTTTCCAGAGGAATTGCCAGGTGTTCCACCTGACAGGGATGTTGAGTTCGTAATAGACCTCATTCCCAGGAACCGTTCCGATTGCTAGAAGACCTTATAAGATGGCACCCCTAGAACTAGCCGAGCTTAAGAAACAACTCGATGAATCCTTGAAAAAGGGTTTCATCCGCCCTAGTTCATCTCCGTGGGCTTGCCCCGTCCTATTCGTCAAGAAGAAGGATGGTACGGACCGGATGGTTGTAGATTACCGACCTGTCAATTTGGTCACAATCAAGAACAAATATCCACTTCCCAGGATCAACGATCTGTATGATCAGCTCGCTGGATCCTCAGTCTTCTCCAAGATGGATTTGAGGTTGGGCTACCATCAAATCAAAATCAGAAACGGGGACATTCCTAAAACGGCCTTTGTTACTCGTTATGGCCAATACGAGTACACCGTCATGTCCTTCGGTTTAACCAACGCTCCAGCCACCTTTTCTCGGTTAATGAACTCAATCTTCATGGAGTATTTGGATAAATTCGTCGTAGTTTATCTCGATGATATACTCATCTACTCCAAGAACGAGGAAGAACATGCCGAACATCTAAGGCTAGTGTTGAAGAAACTTCGAGAGCATCGCCTTTATGCCAAATTCTCTAAATGTGAATTCTGGTTGTCAGAAGTGACCTATCTGGGTCATGTAATATCTGGTAAAGGTATTGCTGTTAACCCTGAGCGAGTTCAAGCCGTCCTTGATTGGACTCCACCCGAATCGGTCAAGCAAGTTCGGAGTTTTCTAGGCTTAGCGAGCTATTGTCGTCGCTTTGTCGAGAACTTCTCCAAAGTTGCTAAACCTCTAACCGAACTCCTCAAGAAAGATAAGAAGTTCGAATGGACTCCACAATGTGAGCACAGCTTTCAGGAACTGAAAAGACGCCTGACCTCTGCTCCCGTGCTGGTACCGCCAGACTTCTCCAAGGACTTTGTTATCTACTGCGACGCCTCGCGACAAGGACTAGGTTGCATTCTCATGCAAGATCGACACGTAATTGCTTACGCTTCACGGCAATTGCACCCACATGAGGAGAATTATCCTACTCATGATCTAGAACTTGCAGCCGTAGTCTATGCACTTAAGACCTGGCGACATTACCTCCTCGGTAATCGTTGCGAAATATTCACTGATCACCAAAGTCTGAAGTACATCTTCACCCAACCGGATCTGAATCTCAGGCAAAGACGTTGGGTTGAATTGATCACAGACTTCGACTTAGGAATAACCTACACCCCAGGGAAAGCCAACGTCATGGCTGATGCGCTAAGTCGTAAATCTTATTGTAACAACCTGATGTTACAACAAAGTCAACCGCTTCTCCATGAGGAATTTCGGAAGCTTAACCTTCACATTGTACCTCAAGGTTTTCTCTCCACCTTGGTGGCAAAACCTACCCTTACGGATCAAATTATCAAAGCACAGAAGGTAGATCCGGGAATCTCCCGCATCAAGAGAAACATTCAGAAAGGAATTGCGAATTGTTTCTCCGTTAATGATCAAGGAGTCGTATACTTCGGGGATCGACTAGTGGTTCCCAAGGTGCGCAACCTGAGGCGATTGATCCTTAAGGAAGCTCATGAATCTCCTCTCACCATTCATCCCGGTAGTACTAAGATGTATCAGGACCTACGCCAGAGGTTCTGGTGGACTAGGATGAAGAGAGAAATTGCTCAGTATATTGCAAATTGCGACGTCTGTCGTCGTGTAAAAGCAGAGCATCAACGGCCTGCTGGCACCCTTCAACCCTTAGCTATTCCTGAATGGAAATGGGATAAAATTGGTATGGATTTCATTACCGGTTTTCCCAGGACCAAAAGAGGGAATAATGCTATTTTCGTCGTGGTCGATCGTCTTTCCAAAGTAGCTCATTTCTTACCTGTTCGTGAGAGTATAACCGCTAGTCAGCTGGCAGACTTATACATCTCCCGAATAGTGTCCCTCCATGGTGTTCCTTTGGAAATCAATTCGGATCGAGGAAGTCTTTTCACCTCTCGATTTTGGGAAAGTTTCCAAAATGCTATGGGAACCCGTCTCTCCTTTAGCACCGCTTTCCACCCTCAGTCAAGTGGTCAAGTGGAACGCGTCAACCAAATTCTAGAAGACATGCTTCGAGCCTCTGTTATCTCTTTCGGAATGGACTGGGAGAAGTGCCTTCCATTTGCCGAATTCGCTTACAACAACAGCTATCAATCTAGCTTGGGTAAAGCCCCTTTTGAAGTTCTCTATGGACGACGATGTCGAACACCCCTTAACTGGTCAGAGACCGGGGAAAGACAATTCTTTGGCCCGGATATGATTCAGGAAGCAGAAGAACAAGTTCGTATCGTTCGTGAAAAGTTGAAAACAGCCCAATCTCGTCAAAAGAGTCAATATGACCGAAAACATAAGGCTATGACTTTCGAGGTTGACGAGAAGGCTTATCTTCGGGTCACCCCTCTGAAGGGAACCCATCGTTTCGGTATCAAAGGCAAATTGGCTCCTCGTTACATTGGACCTTTTCGCATTCTTGCCAAACGAGGAGAAGTTGCCTACCAGTTGGAACTACCTCCGCACCTCTCCAGAGTTCACGATGTCTTCCACGTTTCTCAACTCAGGCGTTGCTTCTCGGATCCTATCCGTGAAGTGGACCACGAAACGCTTGATCTCCAAGATGATCTTACATATCGAGAGTACCCCATTCGTATCCTCGATCAAGCCGAACGTACCACGCGACGTCATAATATCAAGTTTCTCAAAGTTCAATGGTCGCACCATTCTGAAGATGAAGCAACTTGGGAAAGGGAGGATCGTCTTCGACTCGAGTATCCCGCCTTCTTCTCGGAGGAACCCAAATCTCGGGACGAGATTCTTTTGAGTGGGGGTGAGTTGTCACACCCTAGCTAGTCATGCATTAGAGTGTTGCATCATGTTTACTCTTTCATCAGAAACTTGAAATGGGGATGACAGAACCCCCAGTCCCCTCTGAAACCAACTAGGGTTACTAAAATAATTTTCAATGAACCTGAAATGCCCTTCTAAAATGCCCATCATTTTTGTCTTGGTTCAGAACCTCTGCCAAAAGTGGTGCACATTTTCCTAGGCCATCCTAGGGTTTTGAATTAAATCATAACTATTTGAATTTGGGCATTTAAAATAATATAAAATATTTAAATGCTCAAATATCTCCAAACTAAAATGTTTCATGTTGGAAATAATCCAACTATGAGCCAGGAGTAGTTTGGTGATTTTTGGAGTTGCCTAGGTATTTTATTTAATTCAACAAAGTTGCAGATATATTAAATAAAAACAGAAAACAGAAAAGAAAGGGGAAGACTTACCTGTGCGGCCCAGCCAGCTGGCCGGCCCAGCCAGCAACCGACCCAACCCAGCACTGTAGCTCCCCGTCGTCTTCCTCCCCACGCCCCGAAGCTGCTGCGTGCTCGCGCGCGCGCGGCCGCGCGGCCACCTCCTGCTTGCCGACGCCCTCCTGGCCGCGTGGACGACGCCCGCAGCCCGTCCCGATCCCCCCTGCTCTCTCTCACTCTCCCCGGCTCTCTCCTTCCTCTCCCTCGCTCTCTCTCTCACACGGCCGAACACCACCGTCGCCACCGTTCGCCGTAGCAGTCGTCTCCGACCACCCCTCGCTCCCCCGATTAGCTCAGAAGCTCCGCCACAACTCCCTCTTCCTCCCCACCGCTCCACGGGTCCCCGGAAGCCCTGCATCGCCGCCACGTCGCCGTTCCCCTCTTCGGACTCCGACCACCGTCGCCGTCAAATTCGTCGTCTCCGGCGCGTCCCCGAGCCCGCTTCGACGCCCACTGCAACCGCGGTGAGCCCCCGGAGCGTTTCCCCCTTCTTCCCTGGTCTCTCCCGACCTCTAGGCCCTAGCTCCACCTCGACCGAGAGCTCCACGCCGCCGGCGATGTCGCCGTCGTGGCCACGGTCGCCGTAGCGCCCAACCGAGCACACCATCGTGCTCCACACATCACCAGGAGCACGTAGAACGCACCAACGCCTCCCCAAACCCCCTGCAACACTGATCCCGACCGCACCCGAACTCCGGCCGCCGCAGCCGAGCTCGCCGCCGTCAACTCCGGCCACCCCGAGCCCAACCACCACCACCAATAGACGCGGCTCAACCTCAGCAACACGTAGATGCCTTCCGCCGTCCATTTGGTCGCCGGAATGGCAAAAAGCACTCTCGCCGCCGTCTCGGATCTCGCCGGCGTCATGTCGCCGGTGGGGTTTGACTTGACCGACCTGGGGTTTGACCCCCCAGGGTCACTGACGCGTGGGCCCTGTCGGCCAGGTGGTTAGGTTAGCGCTAACTACTGTTAGTCAACCCCCCCTGACACTGACAGTGGGCCCCAGCGCCACTAATTAGTAATTAGGATTAATTTAAATCTGTTTAACCCCCCCTGTCACTGACGTGTGGCCCCCACACGTCAGGTTTGACTTCAGCCAGCCACAGTTGACCACTGACGTCATGCTGACGTCAGGCTGACGCAGTAATTGAATTTCTGGATTTAAATTAAATCAGGAAATTCCAGAATATTAATTAAACTTCAAAAATTCATAACTTTTATTCTGTAACTCCAAATTGGACAAATTATATATGAAAAATGATCAGAAAAATCCAATCTATCCATCTGTACTATTTTCATGCATGATCAAACAAGTTAAATTGATGTTTTAATCAGAACAAGGAAAAGCACTTTAAAAGGCCATATTTGAATTTGAAATTTGAATCTTTGATTCAAATTTGTTCAAACCCTTCTGGTTTTAGTTGCATTAGCCCAACACACTCATATTGCCATGTTTCATGCATGCATCATATTGTTGCACATTGTTTGGTGATGCTTGTGTATCGATGCCTTTGCGACA
Organism: Triticum aestivum; assembly: GCF_018294505.1. NCBI lineage: Eukaryota > Viridiplantae > Streptophyta > Magnoliopsida > Poales > Poaceae > Triticum > Triticum aestivum. The sequence continues at coordinate 633,816,478 of NC_057806.1, forward strand.
GGATCTGTCCCCGAGGAGTACCGTGATTACCCTAACGAAGAACCGTATCCGTGCAACGAACCATCAGGCAAGCAACCAACCATTTGATCATATCGATACAATCCCATGTTCTCGCTCCTGCTCTCTTTTACTGCATTAAGACAACGCGATTCAAACTGCTGTGTGCTACGGTAGTTGAACCCATTTCCTCTGCATGACCTGTCATTGCCACAGTAACTAGATGAAACCCACTAGCATGTGTAGGAGTTGATTGAGCCATATGTATGTGTTGTTCCTACCTTGCTATGCCTGCTATGCTTAGAGTCGTGTCAGGTCTGGTTCATCTGGGTGATGGGCTAGAGTGAAATGATTATGTCGGTAATGAGAGTGGTGTGGTGAACACGATTTGGTAAAGGTATCGATGAGAGGCCATGTAGGAGTACATGGTGGGTTGTTTCATTGAAGCCGACCTTAAGCACTGAGATCTGTATGTGTGATTTAAGAATCAGCTACTACCATGCATTGGGCCCGAAACCAATGGACCCTCTCGACTTCTTATTCACCCTAGTTCTCCGTCCAGGAGTTGCAAGTAGTTTCTGGTGTTTGTAGCCTACTGGAGGCCGTGGACAGCGCTGACCGTAGGGGTGGGCTGTGATGCGGTAGGTACGTGGCCGGGTGTACCGAATACCCGTTAGGTATCTCGGGAACCCTGTTCACATCGTTCGGGGCCGTATGGGAAACCTCGGCCGGACTCCCTGCGGATGGAACCTGAATAGGCGATAAACCTGGACTGGAGGCTTAGGTGATTAGGTAGGTCGTGGCCGACACCCACGTTGGGCTTCCGCTTGAAGGTTGCCGAGTACATGTCGTGTAAACGACGGTAAGTGGTGAGAGCGTGTATGAAGAAGTACACCCCTGCAGGGTTAACATGATCTATTCGAATAGCCGCGTCCGCGGTAAAGGACTACTTGGTTGCCTATACAGTTCATAGACAAGTAAATGGAAACTACTAAAAGCCTCAAGATAAGTGTGAGTGCCGAGGATGGCTCTTCCGTAGGAAGACGGAGGTGGATCCTCGGTAGTGTATTGAAGTGGTGAGTAGTGGACTCGTGTGCGCAAAACTATTTCAAGTTGGAGTATCGTAGGATAGTCTAGCCAAGAGTCAAAGCTGGCTTGCTGCAATAACTCCACCAACCCTTCTTGATACTATGCATGTATGTAGGATCTGATGTAAGTCTTGCTGAGTACCTTTGTACTCATGTTGCTATAATCTACATTTTTACAGAAGACGCTGCAACCCCTTCTGATGGGTTCTATGTAGACGTTGACATCAACGAGTAGGCTAAAGACCCAGGTGGTGACCCTGAGCTTGTGATGGACCACGTAGTATAGTTAGGCTTCCAAGCCTCTTTTATTTTACTAGTTGTCTGTACCCAGACAAGTACTTCCGCTGTTGGCTTGTATGACTGTATGACTTGTATGTTGGGTCGTGAGACCCGTACCTTGTGTGTATGATATGTATGGCTCCCTGAGCCTTAAATAAAGTACTTGTGTCATAGAGTCATGTTGTGATGCTTCGTTGTATTTGCACATATCGAGCATATTGTGTGTATGATTGAAATGCTTGGTATGTGTGGGATCTGACTATCTAGTTGTTTATCTTTAGTAGCCTCTCTTACCGGGAAATGTCTCCTAGTGTTACCGCTGAGCCATGGTAGCTTGCTACTGCTCTGGAACACTTAGGCTGGCCGGCATGTGTCCTTCTTCGTTCCTGTGTCTGTCCCTTCGGGGAAATGTCACGCTTTGAGTACCGGAGTCCTGTTAGCCCGCTACAGCCCGGTTTACCGGAGTCCTGCTAGCCCAGTGCTACAGCCCGGACCCACTTGCTGATGACCGACATGTTCGAAGCTGGGTCATGGATGCCTGTCCCTGTAAGTCTGTGCCACTTTGGGTTTACGACTAGTCATGTCAGCCCGGGCTCCTTATCATATGGATGCTAGCGACACTATCATATACGTGAGCCAAAAGGCGCAAACGGTCCCGGGAAGAGGTAAGACGACACCCGTGGGGATACCGTGCGTGAGGCCGCAAAGTGATATGAGGTGTTACCAGCTAGATCGATGTGACATCGAGTCGGGGTCCTGACAAAATGGGCCTGCACTTTGGCTGCCACGATGTCATCGATTTCCTTGTCAGTCGTCTCATATGGTAACTTTGCAGGAGCCTTCAGGCTTGGACCGTATTTGAATTGCTTCCTGCCTCTTCTTGTACTGCTAGCTGCCGGAGCGGCAGTGTCTCTCTTCCGCCGTTGCTGATGCGGTGGAGTCCACTGACACGCCAGAGGAGGTGAAGTGCTCTGACGTGCCGGAGGAGGCGGAGGAGGAACCAGAGCGCCCTCACGCACCGGAGGAGGCAGAGTGTTCTGACGCGTCGAAGGAGGCGGAGTGCCGTCACGCACGGGAGGAGGCGGAGTGCTCTGATCACTCGCCAGAGAAGGAGGCAGAGTGCCCTGACTGGCCAGAGGAGGAGGAGGAGGATGCGTCCAGTTTGGAAGCTTGATGTACTCCTTCCTCCATAGACAGGTACTCGTCAAAGCATTCACCAGATGATTCTCCCCTTCACATGTAGGGTAGTCAAGCTCCAGCTCCTCAAATCCCTCCATTATTTCATCCATCGTCAAAACACCATAGCCATGTGGAATCGAACGATAGTGAAAAGTTCTGTCAGCTTGAGGAGGTGCAACAGAGCCGACAACCGCCTTCATAGTCAGGTTCCGCCATTTCGTCATTAGCTCGCAATGTTGAGCCTCCGTGATAGTATCCACGGGATAGCGAGGAGCCATGAAATCAGGTTGAATGAGCTCCATGGAAGCCACACAGCTTCTCTGCCGAGATGGTGGGGTAGCTTCTGGGGCACCGTCAAAGCAAAGATCTTCGTGCCGCTGAGATGGTTGGCCGGTAGCTGCAAGTTCCTCTATCTTTGCTATTCTTGCATTGAGGCTCTGCATTTCGCTCACTTCCGCTTTCCTCTTTCTCTCTCGGCTTCTATAACCACCGCTGCCGGGAAACCCAACCACCCACAGAACGGAGCCTGGTGTGCCTCGTGTTCGTCCAGGGTGCTCAAGATTCCCAAGGGCATCAGTCAGCTTGTCCTTTTCTCTGTCGGGAATGAACATCCCTTCCCGCGTTGCGCTGATATATTCCTGAAGCTTCTTGATGGGTATTGCAAGTTGCTCGTCCGTCCAACGACACTCCCCTGTTTCTAGGTCCAAAGTTCCCCCAACCCCGAAGAACCAAGTCCTTGAACGGTCTGGCCAGTTCAATGTCGCTGGTGGACCCCTTCTCTCTGTCAGGTATTATTCAATGTCGCCCGTCCTTCTCTTTGTCGGGTATTATTCATGTAAACAGAATAACAATTATTCTTTAACTTAAATGAATAACCTCATTGCAAAAAAACATGATCCAATCATATTTTGCTCAATGCAAACACCAAATAACATTTAGTTGAGGATCAACAGTAATCTTGAAGGTAAAGGCAGTGTGCGATGGTGATCTTATCAACCTTGGAATCACTTCCAACACACATCGTCACCTTGCCCTCAACTAGTCTTTGTTCATTTTGTAACTCTTGTTTCGAGTTACTAATCATAGCAACTGAACCAGTATCAAATACCCAGGGGCTACTATGAACACTAGTAAAGTACACATCAATAACATGTATATCATATATATTTTTGTTCACTTTGCCATCCTTCTTATCTGCCAAGTATTTGGGGCAGTTCCACTTCCAATGACCATTTCCGTTACAGTAGAAGCACTCAGTTTCAGGCTTGGGTCTAGCTTTGTGCTTCTTCATGGGAGTGGAAACTTGCTTGTCATTCTTCTTCAAGTTCCCTTTTCTTTCTCTTGCCCTTTTACTTGAAACTAGTGGTCTTGTCAACCATCAAATTTGATGCTTTTCTTGATTTCTACCTTCGTCGATTTTGGCATCGCGAAGAGCTTGGGAATCATTTCGGTTATCCCTTGCATATTATAGTTCATCACGAAGTTCTAGTAACTTGGTGATAGTGACTAGAGAACTCTGTCAATCACTATCTTATCTGGAAGATTAACTCCCACTTGATTCAAGTGATTGTAGTACTCAGACATTCTGAGCACATGCTCACTAGCTGAGCTATTCTCCTGCATCTTGTAGGCAAAGTACTTGTCAGAGGTTTCATACCTCTTAACATGGGCATGAGTTTGAAATACCAATTTCAGCTCTTGGAACATCTCATATGCTCCGTGGCGTTCAAAACGTTTTTGAAGTCCCGATTATAAGCCGTAAAGAATGGCGCACTAAACTATCAAGTAGTCATCATACCGAGCTTGTCAAACATTCATAACGTCTGCATCTGCTCCTACAAAAGGTCCGTCACCTAGCGGTGCATCAAGGACATAATTCTTCTATGCAGCAATGAGGATAATCCTCAGATCACGGAGCTAGTCTGCATCATTGCTACTAACATCTTTCAACATAGTTTTCTCTAGGAACATATCATAAATAAAACGGGGAAGCTATACGCGAGCAATTGATCTACAACATAGATATGCAAATACTATCAGGACTAAGTTCATGATAAATTTAAGTTAATTAATCATATTAATTAAGAACTCCCACTTAGATAGAGATCCCTCTAATCATCTAAGTGATCATGTGATCCATATCAACTAAACCATGTCCGATCATCACGTGAGATGGAGTAGTTTTGAAAGGTGAACATCACTATGTTGATCAGATCTACTATATGATTCACGCTCGACCTTTCGGTCTCAGTCTTCCGAGGCCATATCTGCATATGCTAGGCTCGTCAAGTTTAATCCGAGTATTACGCATGTGCAAAACTGGCTTGCACCCGTTGTATGTGAACGTAGAGCTTATCACACCCGATCATCACGTGGTGTCTCGGCATGACAAACTGTAGCAACGGTGCAAACTCAGGGAGAACACTTAAATGCCCAGAAACTCCATTAATGTATAAAAAGGCCAAATGAACCCATAATAATTCGAAAATTTAGCACGATATTTCTATTTGGTCTAATCTGCCTGTTTAAAAAAATTAAGGCGGGAGAAGGCAGTCTACGCATGTCGTTTCACAAGTGGAGGTGACACGTTCCCTCTCGGAACCACAAGCCTTCTTGAGGGAAGCTCCGGTTGCAAGAAGTTTACACCAAAATTTGTCCTAATTCGGCCAAAAAATATACCGCAACATGTTGGTGCCATGTCACGACACTATGCCAAGTTTCATGATTTTCAGGCGTGTTTTGGATTTACTGGAATTAAAAAACCAAGTATCTCAATCCTTTCGGCCGAGCCACGATCCCCAGATGTTTGAATTTCATTCCCATTTCTTGCATGGGACCTATAAATTCACCCAAAGACACACATGTGATTTTTCAACCAACTTTGGTGCACTGGAGCATGTGCTTGTAGTTTAAATTTGAAATATGCACATTAAATGCGCATAAACTCAATTAATGTATAAAAAAGGCCAAACGAACCCGTAATAATTCCAAAATTTAGCATGATACTTCTATTTGGTCTAATCTGCCTGTGTAAAGAAATTAAGGCGGGAGAAGGCAGTGTACATATGTCGTTTCGCACACGGAGGTGACACGTTCCCTCTCGGAACCACGAGCCTTCTTGAGGGAAGTGATACGTCTCCATCGTATCTACTTTTCCAAATACTTTTGACCTTGTTTTGGACTCTAACTTGTGTGATTTGAATGGAACTAACCCGGACTGACGCAGTTTTCAGCAGAATTGCCATGGTGTTATTTTTGTGTAGAAATAAAAATTCTCGGAATGACCTGAAACTTCACGGAGAATATTTTTGGAATAAATAAAAAATTCTGGCAAAAGAATCAACACCAGGGGGCCCACACCCTGTCCACGAGGGTGGGTGGCGCGCCCCCTGTCTCGTGGGCCCCCTGAGGCTCCACCGACCTCAACTCCAACTCTATATATTCACGTTCGGGGAGAAAAAATTTAGAGAGAAGGATTCATCACGTTTTACGATATGGAGCCGCCGCCAAGCCCTAATCTCTCCCGGGAGGGCTGATCTGGAGTCCGTTCGGGGATCCAGAGAGGGGAATCCGTCGCCATCGTCATCATCAACCTTCCTCCATCACCAATTTCATGATGCTCACCGCCGTGCGTGAGTAATTCCATCATAGGCTTGCTGGACGGTGATGGGTTGGATGAGATTTATCATGTAATCGAGTTAGTTTTGTTAGGATTTGATCCCTAGTCTCCATTATGTTCTAAGATTGATGTTGCTATGACTTTGCTATGCTTAATGCTTGTCACTAGGGCCCGAGTGCCACGATTTCAGATCTGGACCTATTATGTTTTCATGAATATATATGAGTTCTTGATCCTATTTTGCAAGTCAATAGTCACCTACTATGTGTTATGATCCGGTAACCCTAAAGTGACAATAATCGGGACCACTCCCGGTGATGACCGTAGTTTGAGGAGTTCATCTATTCACTAAGTGTTAATGCTTTGGTCCGATACTCTATTAAAAGGAGGCTTTAATATCCCCTAGTTTCCAATAGGACCCCGCTGCCACGGGAGGGTAGGACAAAAGATGTCATGCAAGTTCTTTTCCATAAGCATGTATGACTATATTTGGAATACATGCCTACATTACATTGATGAACTGGAGCTAGTTCTGTGTCACCCTATGTTATAACTGTTGCATGAGCACTAGTAGAAAACAGGGCTTTGGTCCAGGCTGAGGTGGCCCATTAGTCCCGGTTCAGTCCAGAACCGGGACCCATGGGGCCATCTGTCCCGGTTCGTGAGGCCACGGGCCTGCCGGGCCTCGTGGGGGCATTGGTCCCGGTTCGTCATGCCCCTTTGGTGCCGGTTGGTGGGACGAACCGGGACCAATGGGCCTCGCTCCTGGCCCACCACCATTGGTCCCGGTTGGTGGCTTGAACCGGGACCACATGCTTCCCTTTGGTACTGGTTCATGCCACGAACTTGGACCAATGAGGTGCCTATATATACCCACTCGCCGGCGAGCAGAGCACTCCACACTGCTTTGTTTTTTCTGGCCGGCGAGGGGAGAGCTTTGTGGTGCTCTAGCTCACCTCCTATGCACATGAGGTGTTCGATGAAATGCCCGAGCCACACTAGTTAAGCTTTCTCCTCTCGAAGCTCGACCTCAAAGCTCCATTTTCCTCGAGATTTGTCTAGGTTTAGCGGCCCGTCACGTCCCACTCCCGTCTTCACCGCCGTGGATCGCCCGCACCGATCTCGTCGCCGGCACCACCGTGGTGAGCCTCTTGTTCTTATCTTCTTTCTGAAAGAAAAAATTCTTACTTTAGCTAGATAGATACTTGTCTAATTTTCTTACTTTTATTATTGCTTGTTATTATATAGTGCGATGGTTTTGGTATCCGCCCCCGTCGGCCCTCGTCCTGGCTATGATTTGGATGTGGTATATATTATCTTTTTATAACTATTTGGTTCATTTATTGTTTATGACAATTATGCCGACCAACATGACATAGACTTTATTTATCTAGGAGGTAATTGAACCGGAAATTCCAACCGACCCTATTGTCGAGAGGTTAAATTTAGATGAAGAAGAAAACAATTACATGAAGGAAAAAATAAAAAAATTGAGGAGGAGAAGATGATATTGGAGTTGCATGTTGCGGATGTCGTTGATGATCACAAGATCAAGATGGATGCAATGCGGTTGAAGATGAGAAAGATTAGAAAATATGCCATTCATACCGAGGCTTGGTATCATTATGCCGTTGGATCAATTTTTACCTTGGTTGCGATTATGATCGCATTTGTTTTCGCATTGAAATGTTTTACATAGTTTCAATGAATGGTTTAATTTATTAGATGCTCTGGAGAGCTATATGTTGTTAGATGAGAACTATGTATGTACTTTGGTTTTAATGTGATGATGAACTTCTATTAATTTGGTCACTTAATTATCTATTCATGATGTTCTGTAATGGTTTTTGACACACTTAATTATATATAATGCACGCAGATGAACCGGGAATGGATGTACGGTGGCAGACACACCTCCGAGTACATTAAGGGCGTGCATGATTTTCTCGAAGTGGCTGAGGCAAACAAGCAGAATGATTTTATGTGTTGTCCATGCCCTAAATGTGGGAATACGAAGTCTTACTCTGACCGGAAAATCCTTCACACCCACCTGCTTTACAATGGTTTCATGCCACACTATAATGTTTGGACGAGGCACGGAGAAATAGGGGTTATGATGGAAGACGGTGAAGAAGAAGAGGACGATGACAACTATGTGCCCCCTGAATACGGTGATGCTGCAACGGGGGAAGCTGCTGAAGATCAAGAAGAACCAGACGATGTGCCCAATGATGCTGCAACGGGGGAAGCTGCTGAAGATCATGAGGAACCAGACGATGTGCCCGATGATGATGATTTCCACCGGGTCATTGTCGATGCAAGGGCGCAATGCGAAAGTCAAAAGGAGAAGCTGAAGTTCGATCGCATGTTAGAGGATCACAAAAAGGGCTGTACCCCAATTGCGAAGATGGAAACACAAAGCTCGGTACCGTACTGGAATTGCTACAGTGGAAGGCAGAGAATGTTGTGCCTTACAAAGGATTTGAGAAGCTACTGAAAATATTGAAGAAGAAGCTTCCAAAGGATAACGAATTGCCCAATAGTACATACGCAGCAAAGAAGGTCGTATGCCCTCTAGGATTGGAGGTGCAGAAGATACATGCATGCCCTAATGACTGCATCCTCTACCGCGGTGCGTACAAGGATCTGAACGCATGCCCGGTATGCGGTGCATTGCGGTATAAGATCAGACGAGATGACCCTGGTGATGTTGACAGCGAGCCCCCTAGGAAGAGGGTTCCTGCGAAGGTGATGTGGTATGCTCCTATAATACCACGGTTGAAACGTCTATTCAGAAACGAACAACATGCCAAGTTGATGCGATGGCACAGTGAGGACCGTAAGAAAGATGGGAAGTTGAGAGCACCCGCTGACGGGTCGCAATGGAGAAAATCGAGAGAAAGTACTGGCATGAGTTTGCAAGTGACCCAAGGAACGTATGGTTTGGTTTAAGCGCAGATGGCATTAATCCTTTTGGGGAGCAGAGCACCAATCACAGCACCTGGCCCATGACTCTATGTATGTATAACCTTCCTCCTTGGATGTGCATGAAGCGGAAGTTCATTATGACGCCAATTCTCATCCAAGGCCCTAAGCAACCCGGCAACGACATTGATGTGTTCCTAAGGCCATTAGTTGAAGAACTTTTACAGCTGTGGAATGGAAACGGTGTACATACATGGGATGAGCACAAACAGGAGGAATTTAACCTGCATGCGTTGCTGTTTGTAACCATCAATGATTGTCCCACTCTCAGTAACCTTTCAGGACAGACAAACAAGGGATACCACGCATGCACGCACTGTTTAGAAGAAATTGAAAGTATATACCTAGACAAATACAGGAAGAATGTGCACCTGGGCCATCGTCGATTTCTTCCGACCAACCATCAATGTCGAAAGAAAGGCAAGCATTTCAAAGGCGAGGCAGATCACCAGTAGAAGCCCGCCATGCGTACCGGTGATCACGTACTTGCTATGGTCAATGATTTACACGTAATCTTTGGAAAGGGTCCCGGCGGACTAGCTGTTTCGAATGATGCCGAGAGACACGCACCCATGTGGAAGAACAAATCTATATTTTGGGACCTACCCTACTGGAAAGACCTAGAGGTCCGCTCTTCGATCGACGTGATGCACGTGACGAAGAACCTTTGCGTGAACCTGCTAGGCTTCTTGGGCATGTATGGGAAGACAAAAGATACACCTGAGGCATGGGAGGACCTGCAACGTTTACACGAAAAAGACGGCATGCCTCCGAAGCAGTATAAAGGTCCTTCCAGCTACGCTCTTACGAAAGAAGAGAAAGAAATCTTCTTTGAATGCCTGCTCAGTATGAAGGTCACGACTGGTTTCTCGTCGAATATAAAGGGAATAATAAATATGCCAGAGAAAAATTTCTAGAACCTAAAGTCTCATGACCGCCACGTGATTATGACGCAATTGCTTCCGGTTGCATTGAGGGGGCTTCTACCGAAAAACGTCCGATTAGCCATTGTGAAGCTATGTGCATTCCTCAATGCAATATCTCAGAAGGTGATCGATCCAGAAATCGTACCAAGGCTAAGGAGTGATGTGGCGCAATGTCTTGTCAGTTTTGAGCTGGTGTTACCACCATCCTTCTTCAATATCATGACGCACGTCCTAGTTCATCTAGTCGACGAGATTGTCATTCTGGGGCCCGTATTTCTACACAATATGTTCCCCTTTGAGAGGTTCATGGGAGTCCTAAAGAAATATGTCCGTAACCGCGCTAGGCCAGAAGGAAGCATCTCCATGGGCCATCAAACAGAGGATGTCATTGGGTTTTGTGTTGACTTCATTCCTGGCCTAAAGAAGATAGGTCTCCCTAAATCGCGGTATGAGGGGAGACTGACTGGAAAAGGCACGCTGGGATGGGCCTCAATAATATGTAGGGATGGATATTCTTGGTCTCAAGCACACTACACAGTTCTACAGAACTCTACCTTGGTGACCCCGCATGTCGATGAACACAAGAACAGTCTGCGCTCCAAACACCCGGAGCAGTGCGACGACTGGATTACATGTGAACACATCAGGACTTTCAGCAGTTGGTTGGAAACACGTCTCAGAGGTGACAACACTGTTTGTGATGAGCTGTACTTGTTGTCCAGGGGACCATCTTTGACTGTATTAACTTACAAAGGATACGAGATAAATGGGAATACATTTTACACGATCGCCCAAGATCAAAAGAGCACCAACCAAAACAGCGGTGTCCGCTTTGATGCAGCAACCAAGAGGGGAAAGGACACATATTATGGTTACATAGTGGACATATGGGAACTTGACTACGGACATGATTTTAAGGTCCTTTTGTTTAAGTGCAAATGGGTCAATCTATTAGGAGATGGTGTACAGGTAGACCCACAGTACGAAATGACAATAGTGGATCTCAACAATCTTGCGTATGCAGACGAACCGTTCGTCCTAGACAATGATGTCGCACAGGTTATCTATGTGAAGGACATGTCTACCAAACCGAGAAAAAGAAAAGATAAGGAAGCGAATACATCATACGATGAGCCAAAGTGCCACATAGTTCTTTCAGGAAAAAGGGACATCGTGGGAGTGGAGGGCAAGACAAACATGTCTCAAGATTATGATTCATGGTTACTGAGTCAGCTTATTATGAAGTAAACATATTTGCAATGACATTTAGAGATTATAGTTGCTTGTGCCATGCTTGATTAGCTATGAGTTATAATGGTTTACCTTGCGTGCCAACATGCTATTAGAATGATTATGATGTGGTATGATGGGATGGTATCCTCCTTTGAATGTATTAAGTGACTTGACTTGGCACATGTTCACACATGTAGTTGAATCAAATCAACATAGCCTTCACGACATTTATGTTCATGGTGGATTATATCTTACTCATGCTTGTACTCGGTGTGAATTAATTTTAATGCATGCTTACGACTGTTGTCGCTCTCTCAGTTGGTCGCTTCCCAGTCTTTTGCTAGCCTTCACCTGTACTAAGTGGTAATACTGCTTGTGCATCCAAACTCCTTAAACCCCAAAGTTGTTCCATATGAGTCCACTATACCTTTCCTATATGCGGTATTTACCTGCCGTTCCAAGTAAATTTGTATGTGCCAAACTCTAAACCTTCAAATGAAATTCTATTTTGTATGCTCGAGAAGCTCATGTTACAACTAGGGCTGCCTATATCTTCCATGATAGGTGGGTTATTCTCACGAGGAGTGAACTCTGCTCCTCATTCACGAGAAAGGGCCGGTAACAGGGATGCCCAGTCCCATGATCCAAAAAGATCAAACCAAATCCAAATAATTAAACAAAACTCCCCCAGGGCTGTTGTATGTTGGAGGCACTCGTTGTTTTGAGCAAGCCATGGATTGATGCTTGTTGGTGGTTGGGAGAGTATTAACCTTTACCATTCTGTTTGGGAACTGCCTATAATGCATTTAGTATGGAAGATACAGCCATCTCATAGTTGTTGCGTTGACAACGAAAGTATGCCGCTCAAAATGTTATTCACTCTCTATTTTAAAATCGAGCTCTGGCACCTCTACAAATCCCCGCTTCCCTCTACGAAGGGCCTATCTATTTACTTTTATGTTGAGTCATCACCCTTCTTATTAAAAGCACCCGCTAGAGAGCACACTGTCATTTGCATTCATTATTATTGGCTTATAGTGGGTATGACTTGACTTTATCTCTTTTACCATGAATTACAATGTTTTAGTCAGTCCTTGATCTTTAAAGGTGCTCTGCATTTATGTTTTGCTATCTCAGAAAGGGCTAGCAAGATACCATTTTGTTATATCATGTTATGATTATTTTGAGAAATTGTTGTCATCCGAGTTTTATTATTATGGCTCGCTAGCTGATTATGTTATTGATATGAGTAATTGTGAGACCTGAGTGTTATTGTGAGTATGGTTAGTTCATAATATTTGCTGAAACTTGAATGCTGGCTTTTCATGTTTACAACAACAAGAGCAAACAGAGTTTGTAAAAGTTTTTTCTTTATCACTTTCAGCTTATCAACTGAATTGCTTGAGGACAAGCAAAGGTTTAAGCTTGGGGGAGTTGATACGTGTCCAACGTATCTACTTTTCCAAACACTTTTGCCCTTGTTTTGGACTCTAACTTGCATGATTTGAATGAAATTAACTCGGACTGACGCTGTTTTCAGCAGAACTTCCATGATGTTGTTTTATGTGTAGAAAAGAAAAGTTCTCGGAATGTCCTGGAAATCCATAGAGGCACTTTTTGGAATAAATAAGAATTTTTGGCGAAAGAATCAATGCCAGGGGGCCCATAGGCTATCCACGAGACAGGGGGGCGCGCCCCCCTAGGGCTCGGCCTCTTATCTCGTGGGCCCCCTGGACCTCCACCGACGTCAACTCCAACTCCATATATTCACGTTCGGGGAGAAAAAAATCAGAGAGAAAGTTTCATCGCGTTTTACGACACGAAGCCGCCGCCAAGCCCTAATCTCTTTCGGGAGGGCCGACCTAGAGTCCGTTCGGGGCTCCGAAGAGGGGGATTCGTCGCTGTCGTCATCATCAACCATCCTCCATCACCAATTTCATGATGCTCACCGCCGTGCGTGAGTAATTCCATCGTAGGCTTGCTGGACGGTGATGGGTTGGATGAGATTTAGCATGTAATCAAGTTAGTTTTGTTAGGGTTTGATCCCTAGTATCCACTATGTTCTGAGATTGATGTTGCTATGACTTTGCTATGTTTAATGCTTGTCACTAGGGCCCGAGTGCCATGATTTCAGATCTGAACCTATTATGTTTTCATGAATATATGTGTGTTCTTGATCCTATCTTGCAAGTCTATAGTCACCTATTATGTGTTATGATCCGACAACCCTAAAGTGACAATAATCGGGATACTTCTTGGTGATGACCGTAGTTTGAGGAGTTCATGTATTCACCATGTGCTAATGCTTTGTTCCGGTTCTCTATTAAAAGGAGGCCTTAATATCCCTTAGTTTCCGTAAGGACCCCGCTGCAACAGGAGGGTAGGACAAAAGATGTCATGCAAGTTCTTTTCCATAAGCACATATGACTATTTACGGAATACATGCCTACATTACATTGATGGACTGGAGCTAGTTCTGTGTCACCCTATGTTATAGCTATTACATGAGGAATCGCATCTGGCATAATTATCCATCACTGATCCATTGCCTACGAGCTTTTCACATATTGTTCTTCGCTTATTTACTTTTCCGTTGCTACTGTTACAACTACTACAAAAACCCAAAATCATTTATCTTTACTTTTGCTACCGTTACCTTTATTATCATACCACTTTTGCTACTACATACTTTGCTGCAGATACTAAGTTATCAAGGTGTGGTTGAATTGACAACTCAACTGCTAATACTCAAGAATATTCTTTGGCTCCCCTTGTGTCGAATCAATAAATTTGGGTTGAATACTTTACCCTCGAAAGCTGTTGCGATCCCCTACACTTATCGGGCCTTATAAACACGAACAACTGGCTCTCCCGCTTGCTTCTCCCCACCCAATTCCCCCCGCTCCCCAATCTTCCTCACTCGTCCAGAAAACCCCGCTCACCTTCTTCCTCACTCGTCCAGAAAACCCCGCTCACCTTCTTCCTCACTCGTACAGAAAACGCCTGATCCTCTTCTTCCACTCCTACAGAAATCCCCAGCCCTCCTTTTTCCCTACTATAGGCTCGTCTCTGGCTACTCTGCTCAAACCTGTGAGCTCGGCGCGACGCCCATAAGGAAAATGGAGTCGGCTGGCCCCAGCGCCAAGAAGATGAGGCTCCCGCCAGCAGCGACGCCGGTTGTAGATCCCGCACCCGGTAGCGCGGGGAGAAGTGGCGAGCGCCCCCCACCCGGATCTGAGGAACCGGTAGAATCTCCGGTGGACCGCATCAGCGATCTCCCGGGTGTCATCCTTGAGGAGATCATCTCGCTTCTCCCCACCAAGGATTGTTGCCGCACACAAGTCCTCTCAACTTGGTGGCGCCCTCTATGGCGCACCGCGCCCCTCAATCTCGACTGTCGTCAGATATCTGTCCTTCCTGAATTTGATCTCCTCAGAGCCATCGTCTCTTCTCACCAGCAGGGCCCCGTTCAATGCCTCTGCATCCCGACAAGCTACCTGCTGTCCATACCCTGCAAGGTGGACGGTTGGCTGACATCCCCTGAATTCGGAAAACTCCAGCAGTTTGAGTTCTACCATTACCACGAAAGTTTCATACCACGAACATACCAAGAATTCGTGCCCACACCACCGTTGTCCATCTCGCGCTTTTCCTCCTCTCTCCACACCGCCACCTTCGCCCGGTGCCATCTACCAGACGATCTGGTACAAATGCTTCGACTCCCACTGCTAAAAAAACTTTCGCTTGTGGTGGTTTATCTGTCGGAGGCCTTACTGCACAGCATCGTCCACTCCATTTGCCCTGCCCTGGAGCGCTTGCTGATTGTTTTGGGAATAGAAATCGGTATCAGTTGTCTCCAAATAAAGTCGCCTCACCTTAAAAGCATTGGAATTTGTTTTAAAGGACAGCAGCTCATCATCAAAGATGCCCCTTCACTTCAAAGGTTGCTCCTTCATAATTGTTATAAACCTTCATAAATAACTGTCATCTCTGCGCTCAAACTGGAGACCTTGGGTGTAATTCGTGACCCTTTAATAATCACAAGGAGTTGGTGTTTGGCTCCTCACTTTTTCAGGTACCGTACATATATTATCATCAACACATTTGTAATCATATGTTGCATTTTTCATTTGTGCGCATAAGTTTTATTTCATCTTGGAGTACACTTTGGGTACTAATATTATGTTATATGCTCAATGAAGAGTTCATCCATTGATAGCCTATCAATGCTGCTGGATTTTGTCAAGATCATATATATCAGAATGTATAGTTTTGATCTGGACATAATTATTGGCTTGCTGCGATGTTTTCGATCTCTGGAGAATTTATACATAGAGGTGATGATTTCATGCACATTGAAAGCCCGTATATATTGTACTAGAATTAACTGTTCAGCTGCCGTTCTTTCGACATACTCTCTTTTCAGACCTTAACTGTTTTCAATCTTCATGTCTACTTAGGCAGAACCACATGGAGAAAAACATATAACCAATCGTTGGCGTAATAAGCACAAGGATTTTCTCAGTTCTCATGACATTCGTTTGAGGACAATAACGATGGGACGACATGGCGTGCTCATCCGCCTCGGCGAGGAGGAGGCGGTGGTCCCGCCTCTGCTGGATACGGCGGTCCTCCGCGGCGATTGGTTGCGGGGCAGGCGCAAGGTCTTGCACCTGCTCACGCGTCTACATGTCGTCAAAGTTCATCTGCGCCCGTGGCCTCCGAAAGTGCCACGCTGCCATGTCATACGCGCGGACGGCCTCGTGAGCGGTCTCGAACGTCCCGAGCACAAGCCGTATAGTACCGGAGCGGCTCTCCGCATAGTACAAGCCGGGGGCGGAGGCGGACGCCGCGGAAGCCGGAGCTGCTCCGGGGGCGCGAAGGCATGGCCCGCGGCGCGGGGAGTAGGCGCGGCGGCGGTGGCGAGGCACTGGAGCCAAGGAAGAAGGGGGCGGCGGGGAAGAAGGAGGTGATGGATACGGCGGTTGGCGGGCGCCCCCGCGCTGGTTTTATAGAGCGCGCTGGCCGCCGGCGTGTCGCCGCTTTTTCACGTGCGCGCAATTTCTTTTAGCACCGGACTTTCGCGAGCCTGCTGGAGCGCGTTAAACGCGCTCGCGCGCGCAAAGGCGGCATCTTTTTCCGCGCACGCCAAAAACTAGCACGTCTGTTGAAGATTCTCTTAGGAACGACGAGTGCGTGTCCTCCCGGAAAAAAAGAAGCAAGTGGCCTGCGCGCGGGAGCCGGTCCGCTTGGGTCGCGCAAACGCACTTGTGGGCCCGGCCAAGACTCATGGTGGAGACAGCCGACACGTGTAGATGTTTACATGCGGATGTATAGAATCGTTTTCCTTTCCAAATCATGTTCGATCCTCCCTTTCCCTCGGACATGGAGCATGTGATCCCGAGGACTAGTGATCCCAGATGAACAGTAAAATCAGAAAAAATAGTAAAAATATTCAAAAAAATCTGAATTTTTTTCAAGAAACTTTGATGTTTTTTCTACATGCATGCCAATTTTCATGATGAAATGACATTTGTGGAGGTCTCGGCAAAAAAAACAAAATCATTCTCCAAAAAAAAACTGTTTTTGGAAGCATTTTGGAGCATCGATTTTTCTTTTTTACCGAGACCTTCATGAATGTTATTTTGTCATGAAATTTTGCACGCATGTAGAAAAAACATCTATGTTTGTTGCCAAAAATTCAAAAATTTTGAAATTTTAAATATTTTTTTTACTGTAGCAAAGGGTGCCTGTGAGCTCGAGCTCACAATAGCACTTTAGCTTTCCATCCCTTGACTCACCGACGTACCAACGCGTGTGGGCATTGCCTGTGTATATGCCGTGTGCGTGTCCGTGTAGGTTTAGGAGTTCCAAACTCGGGTTTGCTTGCTAGGTCGGTTAGCTCCTATATATACCCATGTATAAGATGCTTTGTGCCCGGACTATCTGAGACGAAAATAAGAAAAACTAGAGGGCGCCATAAATCAATAAAACTAGACAAAACCTGATCGAGATCTGCCCTTGTATACTCGATTGAAACCTAGCCGCCGCAAGCCATGGCGACCAAGGCGGCGCGTTCCCAGCCCCGCCACCCCCCTACTGGAGGATCTTCCCCGCAAGCCATGGCGACCAAGGCGGCGCGTTCCCAGCCCCCCCACCCCCCTCCTGGAGGATGTGCCCCGCACGCCATGGCGAAGGCGGCGCGTTCCCGGCCGTTCCTTATGATTGCCGACATTGTGAGCAACTACGACCTCCTCCGAGAACCTGGGTCGCTTGGCTTAGAGGTCGTGGAGTGCAAGAGGAGTGCCGTTGGCTGCGGGCCGACTGGCGTGCGCGTCTTGGAGGGCATCTCGCTCTACTTGGTCCGCGGCGGCGACGATGACGACCCGCTGCGCTACCCCCGGATGTGTATCCGCGTGTCCGACGAGGCGTTCGACCTCCTCAGCGCGGAGGTCGACGACAGGACGGCGCACTTCTGGGGAAGGAATCTCCGCATGTGCTGCCGCGTCTTCTCCATCCAAGGGGATGTCATGGTCATCAGCCTGGTGTTCGTCGCCAGCCACGATGCCAGACCTTTCCGGGCGTACTACCTCGTCTACGACTCCGCCACCGTGACCCTCTTCATGATCCCGTACCTGCCTCCGGATTGCCGAACCATCGCTACACGGTGCCCTCTCCCGGTGCGCCGCCAAGATGACGGACGCTATTCTCTGGCCTTCTTGGCCTGCAGATCCAACTGGGTGGGTGATGACGAGTCAGATGTTCTCTGCCTGTGGTCACTGCCGCCTCTGCCTCACAATATGAAGCCTCCGGCACTGCCGCGTCAGCAGAACGACATGGATCCGTGGGTGGCGAAGAGCCGTCGGCCTGCCGTTTCCGACCGCTTCAATGCGCACGTGGTCTTCTCGTCCAAGGACTATGCTTTCTGGGTCGATCTCATGCAAGGCATCTTCTACTGTAGCATCAGTGATGCTCTCAATGGTGGAGAGCCCGTGGATTTCAAGTATATCCCGTTGCCCAAGGACTGCAGCATGCCCACCGACATAATGGACGCGGTGCATGTGCACCGCAATATGGGCTTGGTCGGGGACTCCACCATCTGGTTCGTTGCCATCGAACCATCAGACAACAGTGCCAGACACACCAATGTGAAGGTTTGGACTATGGACCTCACACAGCTCATGTCCAAGAAGAAGACTAAGAAGTGGCAAAAACTTGGGGAGTTCAAAATGCAAAGTATCTGGCGGATGTATGCCTTCCGGAAGAAGGGGCTGCCGAGGACTGAACCCAGGTTTCCCGTCTGGAGGCAACAGCACGGCGGTAGCGTACTTTACATGCTGCTGCCTAGGCTCAACGACAGGCATGCCCACCTTGTTGGCATTCACGTGGGGTGCAGCACAAGTAAGATGCGTCTTCTGTCGTCCAGATCTCTCACCATTCCATGGATCGACCACCCTGTTGTGTTGCCTCTTGATTTCTTCACTCTGGGGGATACAGTCGTCTGAAGTATGCCTGCATGCACTAAGCTGCTAGTACATTTGAATTGCCATGTACAACCTTTTTTTTACTTGGTCAGTTTGTGTACTGGTAGTACACCACCTGCCTATTCTATTAACAGCAAGGAGCCCTTGCTTTTTTTTTTTGCGGGGGAGCAAGGAGCCATTGCTGATAAATGTACTTTGGTGAAATATTACTTGAAACATGTTAACGTATTTATTTCATTGATTACAGTTACTCCTGATAGTCAAAATCTCTATGTGAATTATGCTTACATTAGATTTTGAATTGCCTCATGGGCACTGCTGAAAACATTGACATCCTTGTGCCAATCAAGGATGAGGACAGGTACCATTAGACATGTCTAGAATCTCACATATTCTAATTCTCGCTCCCATTCTTTTCTCTGGATTTTGTTAAAGGGACTGCTACAAATTATCTGACTGATTTTGGTAGCCGTCCAATCCCATCCTCTCCAATTGTTGGATGGGTCAACGCTCCATTGCTTTTTTCTCCCCCCGCATCGGTGCCTCGATCGCTCCGTCATAGAAAACAAGGCATTCGTCCCGGTTCGTAAGGGCCTTTAGTCTCGGTTGTGCAACCGGGACAAAGAAATCGGGACTAAATGCCCCAACTTTTAGTCTCAGTTGTGTTACGAACCGGGACTAAAGGGGCTCCACGTGGCCACCGTGGAAAGGCCAGGCAGGAGGATATTTAGTCACAGTTGTTAACACCAACTGGGCTAAAAGGCAGCGCTGGGGTTTATGGGTTTTTTTGAAAGGAGGGGTTTAGGGTTTTGGAGGGTTAGTGGTTTCATATTGTGTTTCCCATTTCCTTTTTTGTTTATCATTCAATAATTTTTCATTTAGGGTTTTCATTCTTATTTTATGTTTTCCATTCAACTCGACACTAGCTACTACATATAGCAATGAAGGTACACAACATCGTCATGAATATAGAGAAGTGACCTCTTTTTCTCCGTGCTTGGTCGAACAAAGTTTTCGTATATCTATTCGACGCTACTACGTATAGTACACGTTCATGCATATATACAATATATAACATATCTTGCGATTCCTAATATGTAATTGCCAAACACTAGTAGAAAACAGGGCTATCGTTCGGGCCTGGCCAACCCATTAGTCCCGGTTCTTCACGAACTTGGACCCATGGGGGGGGGGGGCGATTAGACCCGGTTCATGAGCCCAGGGGGCCGGCCGGGGCCTCGTGGGCATTGGTCCCGGTTCGTCTGGACCCATTTGTCTCGGTTCTAGGCACGAACCGGGACGAATGGTCCTCGCTCCTGGCCCATATCCATTGGTACCGGTTCATGCCTTGAACCGGTGTAGAAGGGGGGCTTTAGTTCCGGTTCGTGGCACGAACCGGCACAAATAAATTGCCTATATATACCCATCGCCGCGGCAGGGCACTCCACAGTGCTCTGTTTTTTCAAGCCGGCGAGGGGAGGGCATTTGGGTGCTCTAGTTCACCTCCTATGCACATGAGGTGTTCGATGACATGCCCGAGCCACACTAGTTAAGCTTTCTCCTCTCGAAGCTCGACCTCGGAGCTTCATTTTTCTCGAGATTTGTCTAGATTTAGCGGTCTGTCATGCCCCGTCCCCGTTTTCACCGCCGTTGATCACCCGCGCCAATCTCGTCGCCGGCACCACCGTGGTGAGCCTCTTGTTCTTATCTTCTTTCTGATACTTGTCTGATTTTCTTACTTTAGATAGATATTTGTCTGATTTTCTTACTTTTGACACACATAATTATATATAATGCACGCAGATGAATCGGCAATGGATGTATGGTGACAGACACACCTCTGAGTACATTAAGGGTGTGCATAATTTTCTCGAAGTGGCTGAGGCAAACAAGCAGAATGGTTTTTTTGTTGTCCATGCACTAAATGTGGGAATACGAAGTCTTATTCTGACCGGAAAATCCTTCACACCCACCTGCTTTACAAGGGTTTCATGCCACACTATAATGTTTGGACGAGGCACGGAGAAATAGGGGTTATGATGGACGACGACGAAGAAGAAGAGGACGATGACAACTATGTGCCCCCTGAATACGGTGATGCTGCAACGGGGGGAGCTGCTGAAGATCAAGAGGAACCAGACGATGTGCCCGATGATGCTGCAATGGGGGAAGCTGCTGAAGATCAAGAGGAACCAGATGATGTGCCCGATGATGATGATCTCCGCCAGGTCATTGTCGATGCAAGGACGCAATGCGAAAGTCGAAAGGAGAAGATGAAGTTCGATCGCATGTTAGAGGATCCCAAAAAAAGGGTTGTACCCCAATTGCGAAGATGGTAACACAAAACTGGGTATCGTAGTGGAATTGCTGCAGTGGAAGGCAGAGAATGCTGTGCTTGACAAAGGATTTGAGAAGCTATTGAAAATATTGAAGAAGAAGCTTCCAAAGGATAATGAATTGCCCGACAGTACATATGTAGCAAAGAAGGTCGTATGCCCTCTAGGATTGGAGGTGCAGAAAATACATACATGCCCTAATGACTGCATCCTCTACTGCGGTGCGTACGAGGATTTGAATGCATGCCCGGTATGCGGTGCATTGCGGTATAAGATCAGACGAGATGAACCTGGAAATGTTGACGGCGAGCCCCGCAGGAAGAGAGTTCTTGCGAAGGTGATGTGGTATGCTCCTATAATACCACGGTTGAAATGACTGTTCAGAAACAAAGAGCATGCCAAGTTGATGCGATGGCACAGTGAGGACCGTAAGAAAGACGGGAAGTTGAGAGCACCCACTGACGGGTCGCAGTGGAGAAAAATCGAGAGAGAGAGTACTGGGCTGAGTTTGCACGTGACCCAAGGAACATATGGTTTGGTTTAAGCGCGGATGGCATTAATCTTTTCGGGGAGCAGATCAGCAATCACAACACCTGGCCCATGAATCTATGTATGTATAACCTTCCTCCTTGGATGTGCATGAAGCGGAAGTTCATTATGATGCCAGTTCTCATCCAAGGCCCTAAGCAACCCGGCAACAACATTGATGTGTACCTAAGGCCATTAGTTGAAGAACTTTTATAGCTGTGGAATGGAAATGGTGTACGTGCATGGGATGAGCACAAACAGGAGGAATTTAACCTGCACGCGTTGCTGTTTCTAACCATCAACGATTGGCCCGCTCTCAGTAACCTTTCAGGACAGACAAACAAGGGATACCACGCATGCACGCACTATTTAGCTGACACCGAAAGTATATACCTGGGAAGCTGCAGGAAGAATGTGTACCTGGGCCATCGTCGATTTCTTCCGACCAACCATCAATGTCGAAAGAAAGGCAAGCATTTCAAAGGCGAGGCAGATCACCGGAAGAAGCCCGCCATGCGTACCGGTGATCACGTACTTGCTATGGTCAATGATTTACACATAAGCTGTTCCGAGTGACGCTGAGGGACACGGACCCATGTGGAAGAAGAAATCTATATTTTGGGACCTACCCTACTGGAAAGACCTAGAGGTCCGCTCTTCGATCGACGTGATGCATGTGACGAAGGACCTTTGCGTGAACCTGCTAGGCTTCTTGGGTGTGTATGGGAAGACAAAAGATATAGCTGAGGCACGGGAGGACCTGCAACATTTGCACGAAAAAGACGGCCTGCCTCCAAAGCAGTAAGAAGGTCCTGCCAGCTACGCTCTTACCAAAGAAGAGAAGGAAATCTTCTTTGAATGCCTGCTTAGTATGAAGGTCCCGACTGGCTTCTCGTCGAATATAAAGGGAATAATAAATATGCCAGAGAAAAATTTTCAGAACCTAAAGTCTCATGACTTCCACGTGATTATGACGCAACTGCTTTCGGTTGCATTGAGGGGGCTTCTACCGGAAAACGTCTGATTAGCCATTGTGAAGCTATGTGCATTCCTCAATGCAATCTCTCAGAAGGTGATCGATCCAGAAATCATACCAAGGCTAAGGAGTGATGTGGTGCAATGTCTTGTCAGTTTCGAGCTGGTGTTCCCACCATCCTTCTTCAATATCATGACGCACGTCCTAGTTCATCTAGTTGACGAGATTGTCATTCTGGGCCCCGTATTTCTACACAATATGTACCCCTTTGAGAGGTTCATGGGAGTCCTAATGAAATATGTCCGTAACTGCGCTAGGCCAGAAGGAAGCATCTCCATGGGCCATCAAACAGAGGATGTCATTGGGTTTTGTGTTGACTTCATTCCTGGCCTTAAGAAGATAGGTCTCCCTAAATCGCGGTATGAGGGGAGACTGACAGGAAAATGCACGCTTGGAGGGGAATCAATAATATGCAGGGATGTATATTCTTGGTCTCAAGCACACTACACAGTTCTACACAACTCTACCTTGGTGACCCCGTATGTCGATGAACAGAAGAACAGTCTGTGCTCCAAACACCCGGAGCAGTGCGAAGACTGGATTACATGTGAACACATCAGGACTTTCAGCAGTTGGTTGGAAACACGTCTCAGATGTGAAAACACTGTTTGGGATGACCTGTACTCATTGTCCAGGGGACCATCTTCGACTGTAATGATTTGGAAAGGATACGAGATAAATGGGAATACATTTTACACGATCGCCCAAGATCAAAAGAGCACCAACCAAAACAGCGGTGTCCGCTTTGATGCAGCAACCGAGAGGGGAAATGACACATATTATGGTTACATAGTGGACATATGGGAACTTGACTACAGAGTAGATTTTAAGGTCCCTTTGTTTAAATGCAAATGTGTCAATCTGTCAGGAGGCGGGGTACAGGTAGACCCACAGTACGGAATGACAACAGTGGATCTGAACAATCTTGGGTACATTGACGAACCGTTCGTCCTAGCCAATGATGTGGGACATGTTATCTATGTGAAGGACATGTCTACCAAACTGAGAAAAAGAAAAAATAAGGAAGCGAATACATCAGACGATGAGCCAAAGCGCCACATAGTTCTTTCAGGAAAAAGGGACATCGTGGGAGTGGAGGGCAAGACAAACATGTCCGAAGATTATGAAAAGTTTCATGAAATTCCTCCCTTCAAAGTCAAGGCTGACCCAAGCATCTTGATAAACGATGAAGATTATCCATGGTTACGGCGCAATAAGCAAATGACACATGCGAAGAAAAAGTGAAGACTTTCTCCCGCAACTATTATGATGATACCATGCCAACTTTGTAACAGACGAGTATGATACCATTGTCCGTTTTGTACATGCACATGCTATGTGGGTGAAATTATGATACCATGCCAACTTTCAACTTTTTCAGACTTCATTTGAAATGCTTTAATGTCTTATGGTTCGGCCCTTGTAATACCATTATTCAAATTTTAACTATTCAAATTTGAAAACTAATGGCACTAACAGAAAGTTTTTAATTTTTTCTAAAACTAACGGCACTAACAGAAAGTTTATAATTTTTCTGACCTAAAAGCAAAAAGAATTAAAAAATAAAGCAAAAAACAAAAGAAAATAAATAATGCAAAAAACAAAAAAAACTGGAAAAAACTATTTTTATAGTAAAGTGAATCACAAACTTGTGATTCACACAAATTTCAAAGAATTCAAATTTTAACTATTAAATTTGAAAACTAATGACAGTAACAGAAAGTTTATAATTTTTCTAAAACTAATGGCACTAACAGAAAGTTTATAATTTTGCTGACCTAAAAGCAAAAAGAATAAAAAAAAGCAAAAAACAAAAGAAAATAAATAATGCAAAAAACAAAACAAAAAAACTGGAAAAAGTAAAGTTAATCACAAACTTGTGATTCACACAAATTTCAAAGAATTCAAATTTTAACTATTCAAATTTGAAAACTAATGGCACTAACAGAAAGTTTATAATTTTTCTAAAACTAATGGCAACAACAAAAAGTTTATAATTGTGCTAACCTAAAAGCAAAAAAAATTAAAAAAGCAAAAAACGAAAGAAAATAAATAATGCAAAAAACAAAACAAAAGAAATGGAAAAGGCTATTTTTATAGTAAAGTTAATCACAAACTTGTGAGTCACACAAATTTCAAAGAATTCAAATTTTAACTATTCAAATTTGAAAACTAATGGCACTAACAGAAAGTTTACAATTTTTCTGACCGAAAAGCAAAACGAATTAAAAAATAAAGCAAGAAACAAAAGAAAATAAATAATGCAAAAAACAAAACAAAAAAACTGGAAAAAAAATTAAAAAAACTGCCACCTATTGGGCCACCAAGGCCTGAATACGACTAGAAACCCAACCTGGGCCAGGATTCAGGCCCGCAAAAGGCCTAATAGGCCCACAGACAGCATAGTGTGAGATTAGGCCCGTAAGCCTGCATTTGAGAGGACCTCGAGAGGGCAGCCGCAGTGGAGGTTATAAACCACTCCGAGCCCCTCTCAACTAGCGAGGTAGGACTAAACTTTTGGCCGCGGGCAGCGCAAGGCCTTTGGTCCCGGTTGGTGGCACCAACCGGTACTAAAGGGGGCATTGGTCCCGGTTCGTGGCACCAACCAGGATCAATGCTCCTCGCCCCTGGCCCATGACCATTAGTCCCGGTTTGTGCCACAAACCGGGACTAAAGGGTTGGTCCTCGTTGCAGGCAGAGTTTAGTCCCACCCCGCCAACCAAAGGGGCCTCACACCGGTTTATAAGCCCTTCCCTCTCTGCCTTGTTGAGCTCCTCTCAGAGTGAAAATAGATGCCCTAATAGACAAAAGTTTAACCTAAATTCAGAGTGAATTTCTCTGAAATTCATAGAAATTTACTATGAATTTAGGTTGAATTTTCTCTATAAGCACATCTATTCTCATTTTTTAGTAAGTTAATCACAAACACACAAATTTCAAAGAATTCAAATTTTAACTATTCAAATTTGAAAACTAATGGCACTAACAGAAAGTTTACAATTTTGCTGACCTAAAAGAAAAAGAATTAAAAAATAAAGCAAAAAAGAAAAGAAAATAAATAATGCAAAAAACAAAACAAAAAACAGGAAAAAACTATTTTTCTAGTAAAGTTAATCACAAACTTGTGATTCACATAAATTTCAAAGAATTCAAATTTTAACTATTCAAATTTGAAAACTAATGGCACTAACAGAAAGTTTGTAATTTTGCTGACCTAAAAGAAAAAATAATTAAAAAATAAAGCAAAAAACAAAAGAAAATAAATAATGCAGAAAACAAAACAAAAAAACTAGAAAAAAACTATTTTTCTAGTAAAGTTAATCACAAACTTGTGATTCACATAAATTTCAAAGAATTCAAATTTTAACTATTCAAATTTGAAAACTAATGGCACTAACAGAAAGTTTACAATTTTGCTGACCTAAAAGCAAAAAGAATTAAAAAATAAAGCAAAAAACAAAAGAAAATAAATAATGCAAAAAAGAAAACAAAAAAATAGGAAAAAAACTATTTTTCTAGTAAAGTTAATCACAAACTTGTGATTCACACAAATATCAAAGAATTCAGATTTTAACTATTCACATTTGAAAAATAATGGCACTAACAGAAAGTTTATAATTTTTATAAAACTAATGGCACTAACAGAAAGTTTATAATTTTTCTGACCTAAAAGGAAAAAGAATTAAAAAATAAAGCAAAAAACAACAGAAAATAAATAATGCAAAAAAAAAACAAAAAAACTGGAAAAACAAAAAAAACTGCCGCCTATTGGGCCACCACGGCCTGAATACGAATAGAAACCCAACCTGGGCCAAGATTCAGGCCCGTAGAAGGCCCAATAGGCCCACAGGCAAAGCAGTGTCAGATTAGGCCCATAGGCCTGCAGTTCACAAGAGTTCGAGAGGGAGGAGGTAGCGGAGCTTATAAACAGGTGTTGGGCGCTCTCAACTAGCGAGGTGGGACTAAACTCCCACCACCATGCCGCTGTGCAAGGCCACTGGCCCCGGTTGGTGGCACGAACCGGGAGCAATGCCCACCTTTGGTCCCGGTTCGTGGCACCAACCGGGACCAATGCCCACCTTTAGTCCCGGTTGGTGCCACTAACCGGGACCAAAGGCCTCTGCTTCCCGCCCTTTGGGCTGCTGAAAAGAGGCCTTTGGTCTCGGTTGGTGGCACCAACCGGGACTAAAGGAGGCATTGGTCCCCGTTGGTGCCACGAACAGGGACCAGTGCTCTTGGTATATAACCAGGACTTGTGAAAATTTTAGTTTCTCATTGACCATTTGCCCCCGACGACGCCGAGCTCATCGATGCCGCCAGGCTACCCCGACGCCGTCCGCCGCCCCTGCCGTCGCCCCCGACCGCGCCATCGCCGTCGCCGTCGCCCGCGCCTCGACGTCTCCGTCGCCGTCGCCAACGTCGTCCCCGAGCCCGCGTGCCCCTGCCCTCGCCCCCGAGCGTGCCTTCACCGTCGTCGTCCCCAAGCCTTCCTCGTCGCTGACGCCACCTCGCTGTGAGCGCCGCCCCGTTCCCCTGCTCCTCCCCTTGTACTGGCCGCCGTCGCCGCCGCGCACTGCCACCACACCGCCGCACCTGCCCTGCGCGGCCGCCGCGCGCCGCCCCTGCCTTGCGCGGCCGCCGCGTGCCATCCCGCCATGCGCCGCCCCTGCTCTGAGCGGCCGCCGCGCGCCGCCCCTGCTCTGAGCGGCCGCCGCGCGCCGCCCCTGCCCTGCGCGGCCGCCGCACGCCGCCCCCGCCCTTGCTCTGAGTATATGTGTATGTATATGTTTATGTATGTAGCTATGTGTATCTATATGTTCAAAATGTATAAAACATTGTTCAGAGCATGTTTTTGTTCATATATGTATTTTTTTGTTCATATGTGTATTAATGTTTTTTCCATATATGTAATTTTTCTGGTTGTAAAATTTATAATATGCTAAATATATTTGTCAAAAATGTTGTTTTGTTCATAGAAAGTTTTTTTGTTCATATATAGAAAGTTAGAAGAAAATAAATAAGAAGAGGAAGAAAGAAGAAAATTTTGTTCATATATATATATATATAGAAAGTTTTTTGTTCATAGAAAGTTTTTTGTTCATATATAGAAAGTTAAAAGAAAATTTAGAATATGCTAAAATTTAGAAGAAAAAGAAGGATAGGAAAAAAGAAAATAAGAAGAGGAAGAAAGAAGAAGGGGAGAGGAAGAAGAGGAGAAATAAATAAGAAGAGGAAAAAAGAAGAAAAAATAGAGGAGAAGAAGAAAGGAATAGAGGAGAAGAAGAAGAAATAGAAAAAAAAATTCTATTTCTTCTTCTTCTCCTCTATTCCTTTCTTCTTCTCCTCTTTTTTTCTTTTTTTTCTTCGATCTTCTCCTATATTCCTTTCTTCTTCTCCTCTTTTTATTTCTTCTTCGTTTTCTTATGTTTTATCAGGTCTGTCGTCGTCGATATACCCCTCCCGATAACTTCAACACGTGGGGGGGGGGTCGATATACCCCCTCCCCGATAATATTTTTTTCGTGTACGTATGTCGTGTCGATATGAACTCCCGATAACTTCAACACGTGGGGGGGGGGGTCGATATACCCCCTCCCGATAACTTCAACACGAGGGGGGTCGATATACCCCCTCCCGATAACTTCAACACGTGGGGGGTCGATATACCCCCTCCCGATAACTTCAACACGAGGGGGGGTCGATATACCCCGTGTCCCGATAACTTCAACACGAGGGGGGGGGGTTCGACCTACCCCCTCCCCGATAACATTATTTTCCCATGTATGTATGTCCTCGTTGTCGATATAACCCCCTCCTGGATAACTTCGACCGTGATAACTTATACCCTAGAAAAAAACGATGTCGGTCTCCTATCCCCTCCCGCCACATGCTGTCATGTTTGTGTAATAATTGCCATGTTGTAATATTTGCAGAAACACTGGAGTTCGGACGAGACGAGGAACAAGAACATGTGTTGGGGGACATAATCTTAGCCGGAGGTGATGTCATGTCATATCTTAACGACAATGATGGTATGGAAGCAGAATAGGGTGAAGAAGAAGCAGGCTACGGTGATCGAAGAATGGAGGAGGAAACACATGATTATGATGGCTCCGGTGACCCAATGCTGGTGCAAGAAGGAGCCCGTGATGACGGCTCGGGTGACCGAACAGAGTCCGGCCAGGTAAATATATTAGTTAAGCCTGTGATGACTAGCTAATTGATGCATTCATTGTTTTGGTATGTACACATATTAATTAACTCTCGTCTAATTCTTCTTTTTTCTAGCCCTCCGGATCGAGCACAACTTCGGTAAAGAGACGAGGCCCCAGGAAAAAGTTGCACTCGGATGAAAGGTTTGAGATCACAAAAATCACACGCGATGGCATGCCGATTGAACCCATCCGGACAAAGGATGCATTTTCTGCTCAGTGCGGGGTTCTTGTTAGGGACAAGATCTCGATCAACATCCAGCAATGGTATAAGCCTAAGAACAAAGACCCTGAGGTGTCTTATGTCAATGATATGCAGAAAGATGATCTTTGGACTTAGCTGAAGGCAAATTTCACCCTACCGCCAGAGGAGGATCCGGAGAAGCCAGTTAAAGAGCAATTAATCAAGTCTCATGCTCTTCAGAAGATGGCAGAGCTATTCAGGAGGTGGAAGAATGAGCTAAAAACGTTTGTCGACAACGAAGAGACACCATAATTTATCGGCAGAGATGAGAAGATCAGAGATCACTGGCCTGCATTTGTGGCCTACAAGATATCGGAAAAGAGTAAGAAGATGTCGGCGACAAACAAGAAAAATGCTGCAAAGAAGAAGCTTCACCATCGCATGGGGTCAGGTGGCTACCTCAAAGCCCGGCCTAAGTGGGCCAAGGCTGAGAATGATTTGCTTGATAAAGGGATCGAACCAGAGACAATGAACTGGCCAGACCGTTGCCGGACTTGGTTCTTCGGGGCTGACGGAACCGTGGACCCTATATCAGGGAAATGCGTTTGGACGGATGAGCAAATGAACGTACCAGTCAAGAAGCTAAAACACTATATTGATGCAGCGCAGCAAGGGACGTTCATTCCAGGCAGAGAGAACGATGAGCTCACAATGGCCCTCGGGAATCATGAGCACCCTGGACGGACAGGAGGCACGCCAGGCTCCATTCCGTGGAGGGCTGGTTTTCCGGACGCAGGCGGTTACAAATGCTAGGAGAGGAGGAAAAAAGTGCAGCAGACCCAAATGCAGGCGCTGCACGCAAGGGTACAAGCGGTAGAGGAACGAGAAGCAAATCGCAGCAAACGAACTGCCGAAGCTTCCCCCGAAGCTACCCCGCCATCTCAGCGGAGAAGCGGCATGGCTTCCACCGAGCTGCTTCAGCCGGAGCATGTCTTGACGGCTCCTGCTAGCTATCCCGTGGATGCTATCATGGAGTCTCAAAATTTCCACCTTATGACACAATGGATGAATTTGAAGGTCAAGGCGGTTGTTGGCTCTGTTTTTCCTACTGAACCGAACGCAACTTTTCACTGCCGGCCGATTCCCGAAGGATATGCTAGGGTGATGGTGGATGAAATAACAGAGGGATTGGAGGACCTCCAGCTTGACCACCCTACTGGTGAAGGGGAGACTCGGCTGGGTTCTGCTCTGAAGACTCCATGCCTATGGCGAAAGGAGCTCATCAACCTTCCGAACTGGACGCCTCCGCCTCCTCCTCCGGCGAGTCAGGGCACTCCACCTCCTCCACCGCCTCCTCCTCCGATGAGTGACGATCAGGGCACTCGGCCTCCTTCTCCGGCGCGTGGCGGCACTCCGCCTCCTTCTCTGCCTGTGCCGGCATGCCCTAGTAGCCAGCCTCCTCCTTCTCCGCCTCGTCAACAAGGGGGGAAGAGACCCGCCGCCGCTCCGGCTGCTCCAGCGCGTCGTAGTCCTTCTCCTCCTCCTCATAAGCAAGGAAAGAAGATAGCCGCAGCCGCTCCGTCTGCTCTGCCGGCGTCTAGCAGTACATCCAGAGGCGGAGGCAATACAGATTCGGTCCTTCTCTGAAGACTCCAGAGAAGTTATCATATGAGAGGACCCCGGAGGAGAATGCCGAGATCGCGCAAGAAGAAGTGAGGAACTTCCTTGAAGGGGTGAGAGCAAAGAAACATCCACCTCCGGAGGAGAAGGTAGATCCGGTGAAAGCGAAGCGCACTCTGGCTGCCCTGAAAAAACCAGCAAAGTCTCCGCCGAAAGGCAACTATGAGAGCATTATTGAAAAGTCATTTGTCGAAGCGGAGCGGTCGGGAAGTACTATCAGTGATCAAAGGTTAAAAGAACGACGAGCTGGGAAAAAATTCCCCAGCTCGGCGAACAAGCAAACAAATCGTGCCCCCCACTCAAGGTGCCTACTAATGATCCGAGGATGGTGCCCGGTTATAGCAATCTTGGAGATTACCTGCCCGATGATGTACATTATGAGTTCTTGGAGGTGGGGGAACACAAATACGAGTACGAGAAGCCTCTCGTCAAAGATGAAAGATCTCTAACAACGATGATGCGAGGATTCCATGATTGGTACATGAAAACCTGCAGAGAGTCTGGGGGGAGGAATACTTTGACGTTGAGAGTTAGAGAGGAGCATGACCTCGTCGGAAATTGAACTGTTGAATGTTCCATTTGAGGAGTTCTTCCAGTTTTTCAATCAAAAGGCCCTCGATAAAGCAACGGTCACTTGCTACTATCTGTAAGTAGTACTACTTCTGCCATTAAGTCTCTCTATATAGGTCAGCTCTTTCATTGCATGTATTTATAATTATCCTCACTATACTATGCAGATTGAAGATCGCCGAATTGAAGAGAAGACAAATTGGTGATATTGGGTTCATTAACACAAATCTCATAGATGCAACTAAGGTTAAATATCATGCCGACGATACCGAGGCCAACTTGCTACGATCGTTGGTAATAAATGAAAACAAAGATATAATACTCTTTCCTTACAACTTCAAGTGAGTGTTACTATCTTGTGCATATTTGGTTTCCCTTATTAGTCCAGGTTATTGTAATGTAATTGATGAGTTATGCATGCGTGCACAGGTTCCACTATATTCTCCTAGAGATTAAGCTTGAGCAGGGACTAGTAACCGTCTTAGACTCGAGACGAAAAGATCCCCAGGACTATGCGGACATGACTCAAATGCTCGAGAAGTAAGTTAAATCGATCATTATCCACCATATCAGCAACTTTGTTCATTTCCTGATATCAAGTAATTGTTTTCTTTGTCTAGCTGGGTTTGGAAAAATTCACCAAAAAAGCTCTGGGACTGCCGAAGAAGCTGCAATTTAGACACCCGAAAGTAAGTACTATAGTAACATGTTCCGCGCATCTCCTAGTGATTCAAGAGCTAGTTTCATCAATACCATTTGGCATGCTTGCTTATCAGTTTGATTGACCTCTATTTCTTGTAAAGTGGTTGTGGCAGGAACAAGGGAATGATTACTGTGGATACTACGTTTGCGAGTCCATCCGCCACACGACCTGTGAACGAGGGTACCCTAACGAACAATATGAAGTGCGTAAGCAATAATATTCACAATTTTATTTTATTACCATCATTTGTGTTGAGTTTCATTTATTCATATATATATATATATATATATATATATATATGTGTGTGTGTGTGTGTGTGTGTGTGTGTGTGTGTGTGTGTGTTGACCCCCTTCTTCAAATTAGATCTTTCGGATGCGGGATGAACTCCTAGCACCGGCTCGTATGCGAGCAATTCAAGAGGAATTGGCGGCATTCTTCCTTGACCACGTGATCGCTGAAGACGGAGAATACTATGTGGATCATGTGTTCGTATATAATTAGGATATTATATTGTAAGAGATAATTATTGTGTATATGTAGCCGGTAGTGTCGGATAGATATACGAGAACTTGTTGTTCGACCAATCTCTCGGAGAAGGAGAGGTGGTCGATATTACTTCTCTCTGTATGCATATATGTTCATGACGATCTTTTGTTTCCTTCATTTGCTTACTAGCTAGCTAGCGTGTCTAGTCCTCTCTATATGTATATAGTACATAGCGTCGACCAAGCATGGACATAAGAGAGGACACTTCTCTCAATTAATTAGCTAGCTAAAACAATATATGAAACACCTAAATTAACCTCCCAAAACCCCCACCCCCCCTTAAAAAAAACAAAAACCTCAGCCCCTGAAATGCTGACGCGTGGATGCCTATTGGTCCTGGTTGGTGCCACCAACCGGGATCAAAGGCAAAAAAACCAAAAACCTCAGCCCCTGAAATGCTGACGCGTGGATGCCTATTGGTCCCGGTTGGCGCCACCAACCAGGATCAAAGCCCCTCCTGCCTGGGCTTGGCGCACCGGCCACGTGGAGGCCCATCTGTCCCGGTTCCTGTTTGAACCGGGACTAAAGGGCCAGGGCATTAGTAAAGACCCTTTAGTCTCGGTTCAAAAACCGGGACAAAAGGCCCTTACCAACCGGGACAGAAGACCCTTTTTCTATTAGTGGAGGAATCGCATCCGACATAATTATCCATCACTGATCCATTGCCTATGAGCTTTTCACATATTGATCTTTGCTTAGTTACTTTTCCATTGCCACCATTACCGTTACTTCCATATTACTTTGCTACTAAATACTTTGATGCAGATATTAAGTCGTTCAGGTGCGGTTGAATTGACAACTCATACGTTAATACTTGAGAATATTCTTTGGCTCCCCTTGTGTCGAATCAATAAATTTGGGTTGAATACTCTTCCCTCGAAAACTGTTGCGATCCCCTATACTTGTGGGTTATCAAGACTATTTTCTAGCGCCGTTGCCGGGGAGCATAGCTCTATTCTTTGAGTCACTTGGGATTTATATATGTTGATCACTATGAGGAACTTGAAAGATGAAAGAACCAAGATTTTTTCCTCAACTACGAGGGGAGATAAGGAACTGCCATCTAGCTCTGCACTTGATCTACCTTCTGTTTTGAGTAATCTTGCGACACCTACACCTGCTATTGATTCTAATATATCACATGTTATAGATGATGCCACTTCTACTTTGCATGATAGTTATGATGAAACTACTTCTATGCTTGATAATATTGTGCCATTACGTGAATTTCTTGATGAACAACTTGCTAGGGTTAGAGAGAATGAAATTATTGAAACTGATAATATTGATGAAAGTGATGATGAAGATTCTCCCCCTAGATATGAATTGTCTGATGTGCCTCAGGGTTATGTTATGGATGAAGAAACTGCTAGAGATCTTTTAGCTTGCAAAGATAGATATGATCTTAAGAAACTCTTAGCTAACCTGAAAGAAAAATATTTGAATGATAGAATGAAATATGACCCTGCTTTTGCTACTTCACCTATCTGTATCTCTGATAAGGATTATTATTTTTCTGTCGATCCTGAGATAATTACTTTGGTTGAATCTGATCCTTTTTATGGCTATGAATCTGAAACTGTTGGGGCACATCTTACTAAATTGAATGATATAGCCACCCTATTCACTAATGAGGAAAAAAATCGTTACTACTATATCCTTAAGTTATTTAAGTTCTCATTAAAGGGTGATACTAAAATATGGTTTAATTCTCTTGATCCTGGTTGTGTGCGTAGTCCACAAGATATGATTTATTACTTCTCTGCTAAATATTTCCCCGCTCATAAGAAACAAGCCGCCTTAAGGGAAATATATAATTTTGTGCAAATTGAAGAAGAGAGTCTCACACAAGCTTGCGGGAGGCTTCTCCGATTACTTAATTCTTTGCCCGATCATCCTCTCAAGAAAAATGAAATACTTGATATCTTTTATAATGGACTAACCGATGCTTCCAGAGACCACCTGGATAGTTGTGTTGGTTGTGTTTTCAGGAAAGAACTGTTGATCAAGCTGAATTGCTATTGAATAATATGTTGAGTAATGATAATGATTGGACACTTCCTGAACCAACTCCTAACCCAACTGTGAAGAAAAGGTGTATTCTATTTCTCAGTCCTGAAGATATGCAAGCGGCAAAGAAATCTATGAAAGAAAAAGGTATTAAAGCTGAAGATGTTAAGAATTTACCACCTATTGAGGAAATACATGGTCTTGATAACCCGACACAGGTAGTAAAGGTAAATTCTCTCTATAGATTTGATGAAGGTGATATTCCTCGTAATAAGTCTTCTAGCCAATGCTCGGATGAGTTTGATAATTTTATTTTTAAACAAGAAAACTTCAATGCTTATGTTAGTAGACAATTGAAACATAATGCTTATATGATTGAGCACTCGAGTGATTATATGTCTAGAGTTAAAGGTGAGCTTAAACTTATTACTAAACATGCTTCTATGGTTACCACTCAAGTAGAACAAGTGCTTAAAGCTCAGAATGATTTTCTCAAAGAATTAAATAATAAGAAAAATGATAATGTTGTTAGAGTTGTGACTAGGGGGGGTAGAATGACTTAGGAACCTTTGTATCCTGCGGGCCACCCTAAGAGAATTGAGCAAGATTCTCAGAGAACTAATGTTGATGCACCTAGTCCTTCTAAGAAGAAGAAAAAGAAAAATGATAGGACTTTGCATGCTTCTAGTGAACCTGTTGTTGACACACCTGAGAATCCCAATGATATTTCTATTTCGGATACTGAAACACAATTGGGTAATGAAGATGAACCTAGTGATAATGTTATTAATTATGTTCATGTTGATGCTCAACCTATCAATAACAATGGTGAAGAAATTGAACCTGCTGTTGATCTTGATAACCCACAATCAAAGAATCAACGTTATGATAAGAGAGACTTTGTGGCTAGGAAGCATGGTAAAGAAAGACAACCATGGGTTCAGAAACTCATGCCTTTTCCTCCAAAACCATCCAAGAAAAAGGATGATGAGGATTTTGAGCGCTTTGCTGAAATGATTAGACCTATATTTTTGCGTATGCATTTGACTGATATTCTTAAAATGAATCCTTATGTTAGTATATGAAAGATATTGTTACAAATAAAAGGAAGATACCGGAAGCTGAAATTTCCACCATGCTTGCTAATTATAATTTTAAGGGTGGAATACCAAAGAAACTAGGAGATCCCGGAGTGATACGTCTCCAACGTATCTATTATTTTTGATTGCTCCATGCTATATTATCTTCTATTTTGGACATTATTGGGCTTTATTATCCACTTTTATATTATTTTTGGGACTAACCTATTAACCGGAGGCCCAGCCCAGAATTGTTGTTTTTTTTTGCCTATTTTAGGGTTTCAAAGAAAAGGAATATCAAACGGAGTCCAGACGGAATGAAACCTTCGGGAACGTGATTTTTGGAATGAACAAGATCCAGGAGACTTGGACCCTACATCAAGCAACCAACAGGGAGGCCACGAGGTAGGAGGGCACGCCTACCCCCCAGGCGCGCCCTCCACCCTCGTGGCCCCTGATATGTCTCCAACGTATCTATAAGTTTTGATTGCTCCATGCTATATTATCTACTGTTTTGGACTATATTGGGCTTTATTTTCCAATTTTATATTATTTTTGGGACAAACCTATTAACCGGAGGCCCAGCCCAGAATTGCTGTTTTTTGCCTATTTCAGTGTTTTGAAGAAACGGAATATCAAACGGAGTCCAAACGGAATAAAACCTTCGGGAATGTGATTTTCTCACCGAACGTGATCCAGGAGACTTGGACCCTACTCCAAGGAGTCAAAGAGGCGGTCACGAGGGTGGGGGGCATGCCCCCCTAGGGCGCGCCCCCTGCCTCATGGGCCCCTCGGAGCTCCACCGACGTACTCCTTCCTCCTATATATACCTACGTACCCCCAAACGAACAGATACGGAGCCAAAGACATAATTCCACCGCCGCAACTTTCTGTATCCACGAGATCCCATCTTGGGGCCTGTTCCGGAGCTCCGCCGGAGAGGTCTGTCATCACGGAGGGCTTCTACATCATCATAGCCTCTCCGATGAAGTGTGAGTAGCTTACCTCAGACCTTCGGGTCCATAGTTAGTAGCTAGATGGCTTCTTCTCTCTTTTTGGATCTCAATACAAAGTTCTCCCCCTCTCTTGTGGAGATCTATTCGATGTAATCTTCTATTTGCGGTGTGTTTGTTGAGACCGATGAATTGTGGGTTTATGATCAAGTCTATCTATGAATAATATTTGAATCTTCTCTGAATTCTTTTATGTATGATTGGTTATCTTTGGAATTCTCTTCGAATTATCTGTTTGGTTTGGCCAACTAGATTGGTAGTTCTTGCCATGGGAGAAGTGCTTAGCTTTGGGTTCGATCTTGCGGTGTCCTTTCCCAGTGACTGAAGTGGCAGCAAGGCACGTATTGCATCGTTGCCATCGAGGATAACAAGATTTGGTTTATTTCATATTGCATGAATTGATCTCTCTACATCATGTCATCTTGCTTAAGGCGTTACTCTGTTTTTAACGTAATACTCTAGATGCATGCTGGATAGCGGTCGATGAGTGGAGTAATAGTAGTAGATGTAGAATCATTTCGGTCTACTTGTCACGGACGTGATGCCTATATACATGATCATGCCTAGATATTCTCATAACTATGCTCAATTCTGTCAATTGTTCAACAGTAATTTGTTCACCCACCGTAGAATACTTATGCTCTAGAGAGAAGCCACTAGTGAAACCTATGGCCCCCTGGTCTATTCTCATCATATCAATCTCCATCACTTTAATCTTGTTTTGCTATTTACTTTGCCTTTACTTTTTACTTTGCATCCTTATACCAAAAATACCAAAAATATTATATCTATCAGATCTCACTCTCGTAAGTGACCATCAAGGGATTGACAACCCCTAATCGCGTTGGTTGCGAGTAGCTATCGTTTTGTGCAGGTACGAGGGACTTGAGCATGGCCTCCTACTGGATTGATACCTTGGTTCTCAAAAACTGAGGGAAATACTTACGCTACTTTGCTGCATCATCCCTTCCTCTTCGGGGAAAACCAACGCAAGCTCAAGACGTAGCAAGAAGGATTTCTGGCGCCGTTGCCGGGGAGTCTACGCAAAAAGTCAACATACCAACTACCCATCACAATCCCTATCTCTCGCATTACATTATTTGCCATTTGCCTCTAGTTTTCCTCTCCCCCACTTCACCCTTGCCGTTTTATTCGCCCTATCTCTCTCTATCCTCCCTCTCTATTCGCCTCTTTTGCCTGTTTGCTCTTGTTTGCTTGTGTGCTAGTTTGCTTGTTTGTCGAGATGGCTCAAGATAATACTAAATTGTGTGACTTCACCAATACCAACAACAATTATTTTATTAGCACTCCGATTGCTCCTCTTACCGATGTTGAATCTTGTGAAATTAATACTTCTTTGTTGAATCTTGTTATGAAAGATCAATTCGCCGGCCTTCCTAGTGAAGATGCCGCTACTCATCTGAATAGCTTCGTTGATTTATGCGATATGCAAAAGAAAAAAAATCGATAATAATGTTGTTAAATTGAAGCTATTTCCTTTTTCGCTTAGAGATCATGCTAAAGCTTGGTTTTTGTCTTTGCCTAAAAATAGTATTGATTCTTGGAACAAGTGCAAAGATGCTTTTATCTCTAAGTATTTCCCTCCCGCTAAGATCATCTCTCTTAGAAACGATATTATGAACTTTAAGCAACTTGATCATGAACATGTTGCACAAGCTTGGGAGAGAATGAAATTAATGATACGTAATTGCCCTGCTCATGGTTTGAATTTGCGGATGATTATACAAAATTTTTATGACGGATTGATTTTTGCTTCTAGAAATCTTTTAGATTTGGCCGCGGGAGGCACTTTTATGGAAATCACTTTAGGAGATGCTACTAAACTCCTAGATAATATTATGGTTAATTATCCTCAATGGCATACTGAACGATCTTCTAATAAAAAAGTGCATAGGATAGAAGAAATCAATGTTTTGAGTGGAAAGATGGATGAACTTATGAAATTATTTGCTACTAAGAGTGTTTTTTCTGATCCTAATGATATGCCTTTGTCTACTTTGATTGAGAATAACAATGAATCTATGGATGTGAATTTTGTTGGTAGGAATAATTTTGGTAACAACGCTTATAGAGGGAATTTTAATCCTAGGCCATATCCTAGTAATCCTTCTAATAATTATGGGAATTCCTACAACAATTCCTATGGAAATTATAATAAGATGCCCTCTGAATTTGAGAATAGTGTTAAAGAGTTTATGAATTCACAAAAGAATTTTAATGCTTTGCTTGAAGAGAAATTGCTTAAAGTTGATGATTTGGCTAGAAACGTTGATAGAATTTCTCTTGAGATTGATTCTTCAAAGATTAGATCTATTCCTCCTAAGCATGATATCAATGAGTCTCTCAAAGCCATGAGAATTTCCTTTGATGAGTGCAAGGAAAGAACCGCTAGGGTGCGTGCTTCTAAAGATGCCTTTATTAAAGCGTGTTCTTCCAATTCCTATGAAAATCAAGATGAAGATCTAAAAGTTATTGATGTGTCCCCTATTAAATATTTGTTTTGCAATATGAATCTTGATGAAACTGAATATGATCTTCCTTTACCTAGAAGAAGTCCTAAAAATTCGGAGTATTTAGATCTTTATGATGAAATTGATGAAAGTGGGATTGAAAGAAATAAAAATCTAGATGTTGCTAAACCCACTATATTGGATTTCAAGGAATTTAATTATGAAAGTTGATCTTTAATTGATTGTATTTCCTTGTTGCAATCCGTGCTAAATTCTCCACATGCTTATAGTCAACATAAAGCCTTCACCGAACATATAGTTGATGCCTTGATGCAATCTTATGAAGAAAAACTTGAGTTGAAAGTTTATATCCCTAGAAAACTCTATTATGAGTGGGAACCAACTATTAAAATTAAAATTAAAGATCATGAGTTTTATGCTTTGTGTGATTGGGGTGCTAGTGTCTCTACTATTCCCAAGACTTTGTGTCATTTGCTAGATTTCCGTAATTTTGATGATTGCTCCCTAAACTTGCATCTTGCGGATTCTACTATTAAGAAACCTATGGGAAGGATTAATGATGTTCTTATTGTTGCAAATAGGAATTATGTGCCCGTATATTTCATTGTTCTTGATATAGATTGAAATCCTTCTTGCCCTATTATTCTTGGTAGACCTTTCCTTAGAACGGTTGGTGCGATTATTCATATGAAGGAAGGGAATATTAGATTTAAATTTACATTAAAAAAGGGCATGGAACACTTTCCCAGAAAGAAAATAAAATTGCCATATGAAACTATCATGAGAGCCACTTATGGATTGCCTACCAAAGATGGCAATACCTAGATCTATGCTCGCTTTTATGCCTAGCTAGGGGCGTTAAACGATAGCGCTTGTTGGGAGGCAACCCAATTTTATTTTTATACCTTGCTTTTTGCTCCTTCTTAGTAATAAATAAATTATTTAGCCTATGTTTTGGTTGTGTTTTTTGTGTTTAATTAGTGTTTGTGCCAAGTAGAACCGTTGGGAAGATTTGGGGAAAGTCTTGTTGAACTTGCTGCAAAAAACAGAAACTTTAGTGCTCACGAGAACTTCTGTCATTTTTATTTGAAGAGTGATATTTAGTTAATTATTTTTTAAGATGACTAATAGATAAAATCCTCACGTCCAGCAATTTATTTTAGAATTTTTGGGGTTCCAGATCTTGCGCTAGCTACAGATTACTACAGACTGTTCTGTTTTTGACAGATTCTGTTTTTCGTGTGTTGTTTGCTTATTTTGATGAATCTATGGTTAGTAAAATAGTTTATAATCCATAGAGAAGTTTCAATACAGTATGTTTAACACCAATATAAATAAAGAATGAGTTCATTACAGTACCTTGAAGTGGTCTTTTGTTTTCTTTCGCTAACGGAGCTCACGAGTTTTCTACTTTAAGTTTTGTGTTGTGAAGTTTTCAAGTTTTGGGATGAATTCTTTTGATGGATTATGGCACAAGGAGTGGCAAGAGCCTAAGATTGGGGATGCCCATGGCACCCCCAAGATAATCCAAGGACACCAAGAAGTCAAAGCTTGGGGATGCCCCGGAAGGCATCCGGGGAATCCCCTCTTTCGTCCACTTCCATCGGTAATTTACTTGGAGCTATATTTTTATTCACCAACATGATATGTGTTTTGCTTGGAGCGTCTTGTATTATTTGTGTCTTTGTGTCTTAGTATGCCACAATCATCCTTGCTGTACACACCTTTTGAGAGAGCCATACATGAATTAAAATTTGATAGTATACTCTATGTGCTTCACTTATATCTTTTGAGTTAAGTAGTTTTGCTCTATGTGATTCACTTATATCTTTTGAGCATTATAATTTTGCTCTATGTGCTTCACTTAGATCTTTTAGAGCACGGTGGTGGATTTGTTTGAAAGAAACTATTGATCTCTCATGCTTCACTTAAATTATTTTGAGAGTCTTAATAGCATGGTAATTTGCTTAATAATAATATGCTTGGTATTCAAGATTTGTGAAACTTTCTTTTGAGTGTGTTGAATACTAAGAAAAGATTGAAGCATGATAATTGTTTCGAGATATGGAGGTGATAATATTGAAGTCATGCTAGTTGAGTAGTTGTGAATATAAAGAATACTTGTGTTAAAGTTTGTGATTCCCGTAGCATGCACATATGGTGAACCG
This sequence comes from Triticum aestivum, assembly GCF_018294505.1. NCBI lineage: Eukaryota > Viridiplantae > Streptophyta > Magnoliopsida > Poales > Poaceae > Triticum > Triticum aestivum. The sequence goes on from NC_057806.1 coordinate 633,857,824, forward strand.
TTATGTGATGAAGTCGGAGCATGATTTATTTATTGATTGTCTTCCTTACGAGTGGCGGTCGGGGACGAGCGATGGTCTTTTCCTACCAATCTATCCCCCTAGGAGCTTGCGCGTAATACTTTGCTTTGATAACTTCTAGATTTTTGCAATAAGTATATGAGTTCTTTATGACTAATGTTGAGTCCATAGATTATACGCACTCTCACCCTTCCACCTTTGCTAGCCTCTCTAATACCGCGCACCTTTCGCCGGTATCATACACCTACCATATACCTTCCTCAAAACAGCCACCATACCTACCTATTATGGCATTTCCATAGCCATTCCGAGATATATTGCCATGCAACTTTCCACCATCTAGTTCATCATGACACATTCATCATTGTCATATTTCCTAGCATGATCATGTAGTTGACATAGTATTTGTGGCAAAGCCACAGTTTATAATTTTTTCATACTTGTCACTCTTGATTCATTGCATATCCCGGTACACCGCCGGAGGCATCCATATAGAGTCATACTTTTTTTTACAATCGAGTTGTAATCATTGAGTTGTAAATAATTAAAAGTGTGATGATCATCATTTAATAGAGCATTGTCCCAAAAAAGAGAAAGGCCAAAGAAAAAAAGAAGGCCAAAAAAGAGAAAACAAATAAAAAGGGGCAATGCTACTCTCCTTTTACCACACTCGTGCTTCAAAGTAGCACCATGATCTTCATAGTAGAGAGTCTCTCATGTTATCACTTTCATATACTAGTGGGAATTTTACATTATAGAACTTGGCTTGTATATTCCAATGATGGGCTTCCTCAAATTGCCCTAGGTCTTCATGAGCAAGCAAGTTGGATGCACACCCACTTAGTTTCTTATTGAGCTTTCATATACTTATAGCTCTAGTGCATCCGTTGCATGGCAATCCCTACTCACTCACATTGATATCTATTGATGGGCATCTCCAAAGCCCGTTGATACGCCTAGTTGATGTGAGACTATCTTCCCCTCCTTTTTGTCTTCTCCACAACCACCATTCTATTCCACCTATAGTGCTATATCCATGGCTCACGCTCATGTATTACGTGAAGATTGAAAAAGTTTTGAAAAAGTTAGAGTATGAAACAATTGCTTGGCTTGTCATCGGGGTTGTGCATGATTTAAATACTTTGTGTGGTGAAGATAGAGCATAGCCAGACTATATGATTTTGTAGGGATAACTTTCTTTGGCCATGTTATTTTGAGAAGACATAATTGCTTTGTTAGTATGCTTGAAGTATTATTATTTTTATGTCAATATAGACTTTTGTCTTGAATCTTTCGAATCCGAATATTCATATCACAATTCAGAAGATTTGCATTGAAATTATGCCAAGTAGCACTCCGCCTCAAAAATTCTCTTTTTATCATTTACCTACTCGAGGACGAGCAGGAATTAAGCTTGGGGATGCCTGATACGTCACCAACGTATCTATAATTTTGATTGCTCCATGCTATATTATCTACTATTTTGGACTATATTGGGCTTTATTTTCCACTTTTATATTATTTTTGGGACTAACCTATTAACCGGAGGCCCAGCCCAGAATTGCTGGTTTTTTGCCTATTTCAGTGTTTTGAAGAAACGGAATATCAAATAGAGTCCAAACGGAATAAAACCTTCAGGAACGTGATTTTCTCACCGAACGTGATCCAGGAAACTTGGACCCAACTCCAAGGAGTCAAAGAGGCGGTCACGAGGGTGGGGGGGCACCCCCTGTCTCGTGGGCCCCTCGGAGCTCCACCGACGTACTCCTTACTCCTATATATACCTACGTACCCCCAAACGAACAGATACGGAGCGAAAAACCTAATTCCACCACCGCAACTTTCTGTATCCACGAGATCCCATCTTGGGGCCTTTTCCAGAGATCCGCCGGAGAGGGCCGTCATCACAGAGGGCTTCTACATCATCATAGCCTCTCCGATGAAGTGTGAGTAGTTTACCTCAGACCTTTGGGTCCATAGTTAGTAGCTAGATGGCTTCTTCTCTCTTTTTGGATCTCAATACAAAGTTCTCCCCCTCTCTTGTGGAGATCTATTCGATGTAATCTTCTTTTTGCGGTGTGTTTGTTGAGACCGATGAATTGTGGGTTTATGATCAAGTATATCTATGAATAATATTCGAATCTTCTCTGAATTCTTTTATGTATGATTGGTTATCTTTGCAAGTCTCTTCAAATTATCCATTTGGTTTGGCCAACTAGATTGGTAGTTCTTGCCATGGGAGAAGTGCTTAGCTTTGGGTTCGATCTTGCGGTGTCCTTTCCCAGTGACAGAAGGGGCAGTAAGGCACGTATTGTATCGTTGCCATTGAGGATAACAAGATGGGGTTTATTTCATATTGCATGAATTTATCTCTCTACATCATGTCATCTTGCTTAAGGCGTTACTCTGTTTTTAACTTAATACTCTAGATGCATGTTGGATAGCAGTCAATGAGTGGAGTAATAGTAGTAGATGCAGAATTGTTTCGGTCTACTTGTCACGCACGTGTTTCCTATATACATGATCATGCCTAGATATTCTAATAACTATGCTCAATTCTGTTAATTGCTCAACAGTAATTTGTTCACCCACCGTAGAATACTTATGCTCTTGAGAGAAGCCACTAGTGAAACCTATGGCCCCCGGGTCTATTCTCATCATATCAATCTCCATCACTTTAATCTTGTTTTGATTTTTACTTTGCCTCTACTTTTTACTTTGCATCCTTATACCAAAAATACCAAACATATTATATCTACGTGAAGGGATTGACAACCCCTAATCGTGTTGGTTGTGAGTAGCTATCGTTTTGTGCAAGTACGAGGGACTTGAGCGTGGCCTCCTACTGGATTGATACCTTGGTTCTCAAAAACTGAGGGAAATACTTACGCTACTTTGCTGCATCATCCCTTCCTCTTCGGGGAAAACCAACGCAAGCTCAAGACATAGCAGCCCCCCTGTTGCTCTACCGACGTACTCCTTCCTCCTATATATACCTACGTACCCCCAAACGATCAGATATGGAGCCAAAACCCTAATTCGACCGCCGTAACTTTCTGTATCCACGAGATCCCATCTTGGGGCCTGTTCTGGAGCTCCGCCGGAGCGGGCATCGATCATGAAGGGCTTCTACATCAATACCATAGCCTCTCCGATGAAGTGTGAGTAGTTTACCTCAGACCTTCGGGTCCATAGTTATTAGCTAGATGACTTCTTCTCTCTTTTTGGATCTCAATACAAAGTTCTCCCCCTCTCTTGTGGAGATCTATTCAATGTAATTTTCTTTTTGCGGTGTGTTTGTTGAGACCGATGAATTGTGAGTTTATGATCAAGTTTATCTATGAACAATATTTAAATCTTCTCTGAATTCTTTTATGTATGATTGGTTATCTTTGCAAGTCTGTTCGAATTATCAGTTTGGTTTGGCCTACTAGATTGATCTTTCTTGCAATGGGAGAAGTGCTTAGCTTTGGGTTCAATCTTGCGGTGTCCTTTCCCACTGACAGTAGGGGCAGCAAGGCACGTATTGTATTGTTGCCATCGAGGATAACAAGATGGGGTTTTCATCATATTGCATGAGTTTATCCCTCTACATCATGTCATCATGCTTAAGGCGTTACTCTGTTCTTATGAACTTAATACTCTAGATGCATGCTGGATAGCGGTCGATGTGTGGAGTAATAGTAGTAGATGCAGGCAGGAGTCGGTCTACTTGTCTTGGACATGATGCCTATATACATGATCATACCTAGATATTCTCATAACTATGCTCAATTCTGTCAATTGCTCAACAGTAATTTGCTCACCCACCGTAAAATACCTATGCTCTTGAGAGAAGCCACTAGTGAAACCTATGGCCCCCGGGTCTATCTTCGTTATATTAAATCTTCCAATACTTAGTTATTTTCATTGCTTTTATTTTACTTTGCATCTTTATCATAAAAATACCAAAAATATTATCTTATCATATCTATCAGATCTCACTCTCGTGAGTGGCCGTTTAGGGATTGACAACCCCTTATCGCGTTGGTTGCGAGGATTTATTTGTTTTTTGTAGGTGCGAGGGACTCGCGCGTAGCCTTCTACTGGATTGATACCTTGGTTCTCAAAAACTGAGGGAAATACTTACGCTACTTTGCTGCACCACCCTTTCCTCTTCAAGGGAAAACCAACGCAAGTGCTCAAGAGGTAGCAAGAAGGATTTCTGGCGCCGTTGCCGGGGAGGTCTACGCAAAAGTCAATATACCAAGTACCCATCACAAACCCTTATCTCTCGCATTACATTATTTGCCATTTGCCTCTTGTTTTCCTCTCCCCCACTTCACCCTTGTCGTTTTATTCGCCCTCTCTCTCTATCCTCCCTCTCTTTCTCTATTTGCCTCTTTTTCGCTTGCTCCTCATTTGCTTGTGTGTTGGATTGCTTGCTTGTCGCGATGGCTCAAGATAACACTAAATTGTGTGACTTTACCAATGCCAACAATAATGATTTTATTAGCACTTCAATTTCTCCTCTTACTGATGCTGAATCTTGTAAAATTAATGCTGTTTTGCTGAATCTTGTCATGAAAGATCCGTTTTCCGGCCTTCCTAGTGAAGATGCCGCTACCCATCTAAATAGCTTCGTTGATTTGTGTGATATGCAAAAGAAGAAAGATGTGGACAATGATATTGTTAAATTGAAGCTATTTCCTTTTTTGCTTAGAGATCGTGCTAAAGCTTGGTTTTCGTCTTTGCCTAAAAATAGTATTGATTCTTGGAATAAGTGCAAAGATGCTTTTATCTCTAAGTATTTTCCTCCCGCTAAGATCATCTCTCTTAGAAATGATATTATGAATTTTAAGCAACTTGATCATGAACATGTTGCACAAGCTTGGGAGAGGATAAAATTAATGATACGTAATGGCCCAACACATGGTTTAAGTTTGTGGATGATTATACAAAATTTTTATGCCGGATTGAATTTTGCTTCTAGAAATCTTTTAGATTCGGCCGCGGGAGGCACTTTTATGGAAATCACTTTAGGAGAATCTACTAAACTCCTAAATAATATTATGGTTAATTATTCTCAATGGCACACTGAAAGATCTACTAATAAGAAAGTGCATGCGATAGAAGAAATTAATGTTTTGTGTGGAAAGATGGATCAACTTATGAAATTATTTGCTAATATAAGTCTTTCTTCTGATCCTAATGATATGCCTTTGTCTACTTTGATTGAGAATAATAAAGAATCTATGGATGTGAATTTTGTTGGTAGGAATAATTTTGGTAACAACACGTATAGAGGAAACTTTAAACCTAGGCCGCATATTAGTAATTCCTCTAATAATTATGGTAATTCCTACAACAATTCTTATGGAAATTATAATAAGATACTCTCTGATTTTGAATCTAATATTAAAGAATTTATTACTTCGCAAAAGAATTTCAATGCTTTGGTTGAAGAAAAATTGCTTAAGATTGATGAGTTGGCTACAAACGTTGATAGAATTTCTCTTGATGTTGATTCTTTGAAACTTAGATATATTCCACCTAAGCATGATATCAATGAGTCTCTGAAAGCCATGAGAATTTCCATGATAATAAGGATGCGTGCTAAGAAAGATTGCTTTATAAAAGCGTGTTCTTCTAGTTCCCATGATAATAGGGATGAAGATCTAAAAGTTATTGATGTGTACCCTATTAAATCTTTGTTTTCTAATATGAATATTGATAATTATGGGACTGAATATGATCCTCCTTTACCTAGAAGGCGTTCCAAAAATTCAGAGTTTTTAGATCTTGATGCTAAATTTGATAAAAGTGGGATTGTAGAGATCAAAACTCTAGATGTTAATGTACCTACTATTTTGGATTTCAAGGAATTTAATTATGATAATTTCTCTTTGATCGATTGTATTTCCTTGTTGCAATCCATGCTAAATTCTCCTCATGCTTATAGTCAGAATAAAGGTTTTACCAAACATATCGTTGATGCTTTGATGCAATCTTATGAAGAAAAACTTGAGTTGGAAGTTTCTATCCCTAGAAAACTTTATGATGAGTGGGAACCAACTATTAAAATTAAAATTAAAGATCATGAATGCTATGCTTTGTGTGATTTGGGTGCTAGTGTTTCCACGATTCCAAAAACTTTGTGTGATTTGTTAGGTTTCCGTGATTTTGATGATTGCTCTCTAAACTTGCACCTTGCGGATTCCACTATTAAGAAACCTATGGGAAGAATTAATGACGTTTTTATTGTTGCAAATAGGAATTATGTGCCCGTAGATTTTATTGTTCTTGACATAGATTGAAATCCTTCATGTCATATTATTCTTGGTAGATCTTTCCTTAGAACGATTGGTGCAATTATTGATATGATGGAAGGAACTATTAGATTCCAATTTCCGTTAAGGAAAGTCATGGAACACTTTCCTAGAAATAAAATTAAATTACCTTATTAATCTATTATGAAAGCCACTTATGGATTGCCTACCAAAGATGGCAATACCTAGATCTATCCTTGCTTTTTATGTGTAGCTAGGGGCGTTAAACGATAGCGCTTGTTGGGAGGCAACCCCATTTTATTTTTATTCCTTGCTTTTTGCTCCTGTTTAGTAATAAATAATTTATCTAGCCTCTGTTTTGGTTGTGTTTTTTTGTGTTTAATTAGTGTTTGTGCCAAGTAGAACCGTTGGGAAGACTTGGGGAAAGTCTTGTTAATCTTGCTGTAAAAAACAGAAACTTTAGCGCTCACGAGAACTGCTGCCATGTTTATTTGAAAAGTGATATTTAGTTAATTCTTTTTAATACGATTAACAGATAAATTCCTCACGTCCATAAATTTATTTTAGAATTTTTGGGGTTCCAGATCTTGCTCCAGCTACAGATTACTACAGACTGTTCTATTTTTGACAGATTCTGTTTTGCGTGTGTTGTTTGCTCATTTTGATGAATCTATGGCTAGTAAAATAGTTTATAAACCATAGAGAAGTTGGAATACAGTAGGTTTAACACCAATATAAATAAATAATGAGTTCATTACAGTACCTTGAAGTGGTCTTTTATTTTCTTTTGCTAACAGAGCTCAAGAGATTTTCTACTTTAAGTTTTGTGTTGTGAAGTTTTCAAGTTTTGGGTAAAGATTTGATGGATTATGGAAAAAGGAGTGGCAAGGGCCTAAGCTTGGGTATTCCCATGTAACCCCCAAGATAATCTAAGGACACCTAAAAGCCAAAGCTTGGGGATGCCCCAGAAGGCATCCCCTCTTTCGTCTACTTCTATCGGTAACTTTACTTGGAGCTATATTTTTATTCACCACATGATATGTGTTTTGCTTGGAGCGTCTTGTATGATTTGAGTCTTTGCTTTTTAGTTTACCACAATCATATTTGTTGTACATACCTTTTGAGAGAGACACACATGATTCAGAAATTATCAGGATACTCTATGTGCTTCACTTATATCTTTTGAGTTATATGTTTTGCTCTAGTACTTCACTTATATCTTTTAGAGCGCGGTGGTGGATTTGTTTTATAGAAACTTTTGATCTCTCATGCTTAACTTAGATTATTTTGAGAGTCTTAAATATCATGGTAAATTGCTTAAATAATCCTAATATGCTAGGTATGCAAGATTAATAATAAAATTCTCTTATGAGTGTGTTGAATACTAAGAGAAGTTTGATACTTGATAATTGTTTTGAGATATGGAGATGGTGATATTAAAGTTGTGCTAGTTGAGTAGTTGTGGATTTTAGAAATACTTGTGTTAAATTTTGTGATTCCTGTAGCATGCACGTATGGTGAACCGTTATGTGATGAAGTCGGAGCATGATTTATTTATTGATTGTCTTCCTTATGAGTGGCAGTCGGGGACGAGTGATGGTCTTTTCCTACCAATCTATCCCCCTAGGAGCATGCGCGCAATACTTTGCTTTGATAACTTGTAGATTTTTGCAATAAGTATATGAGTTCTTTATGACTAATGTTGAGTCCATGGATTATATGCACTCTCACCCTTCCACCATTGCTAGCCTCTCTAATACCGCGCACCTTTCGCCGGTATCATACACCCACCATATACCTTCCTCAAAACAGCAACCATACCTACCTATCATGGCATTTCCATAGCCATTCCGAGATATATTGCCATGCAGCTTTCCACCATTCCATTTACTATGACACACTCCATCATTTTCATATTGCTTTGCATGATCATGTAGTTGACATTGTATTTGTCGCAAAGCCACTGTTCATAATTTTTTCATACATGTCACTCATGAGTCATTGTATATCCCGGTACACTGCCGGAGGCATTCATATAGACTCATATCTTGTTCTAAGTATCGAGTTGTAATTCTTGAGTTGTAAGAAAATAAAAGTGTGGTGATCATCATTATTAGAGCATTGTCCCAGTGAGGAAAGGATGATGGAGACTATAATTCCCCCACAAGTCCGGTTGAGACTCCGGACGAAAAAAAAGAGGCCATAAAAAAGGATAAAAGGCCCAAATAAAAAAATAATATGAGAGAAAAAAAGAGAAGGGACAATGCTACTATCCCTTTACCACACTTGTGCTTCAAAGTAGCACCATGATCTTCATGACAGAGAGTCTCCTTTATTATCACTTGTGCTACTATCCCTCTACATCATGTCATCTTGCTTATGGCGTTACTCTGTTCTTATGAATTTAATACTCTAGATGCATGCTGGATAGCGGTTGATGTGTGGAGTAATAATAGTAGATGCAGGCAGGAGTCGGTTTACTTGTCTCGGACGTGATGCCTATATACATGATCATACCTAGATATTCTCATAGTTATGCTCAATTCTGTCAGTTGCTCAACAGTAATTTGTTCACCCATAGTAAAATACCTATGCTCTTGAGAGAAGCCACTAGTGAAACCTATGGCCCCCAGGTCTATCTTCATTATATTAAATCTTCCAATACGTAGTTGTTTTCATTGCTTTTATTTTACTTTGCATCTTTATCATAAAAATACCAAAAATATTAGCTTATCATATCTATCAGATCTCACTCTCGTAAGTGACCGTGTAGGGATTGACAACCCCTTATCATGTTGGTTGTGAGGATTTATTTGTTTTGTGTAGGTGCGAGGGACTCGCGCGTAGCCTCCTACTGGATTGATACCTTGATTCTCAAAAACTGAGGGAAATACTTACGCTGCTTTGCTGCACCACCCTTTCCTCTTGAAGGGAAAACCAATGCAAGTGCTCAAGAGGTAGCACGGAGTACCAACTATACCATGCTCCATTAAAAGAAACTGTGTTAAAAACTGCTTTTTGTGATCTTGGAGTCGGTGTTAGTGTTATGCCTCTCTCTTTATATCGTAGACTTGATTTGAATAAGTTGACACCTATTAAAATATCTTTGCAAATGGCTGATAAATCAACTGCTATACCTGTCGGTATTTGGGAGGATGTACTTGTTGTGGTTGCAAATGTTACTATTTTAACAGACTTTGTTATTCTTGATATTCCCGAAGATGATAGTATGTCTATTATTCTTGGTAAACCCTTTTTGAATACTGCAGGGGCTGTTATTGATTGCAACAAAGGCAATGTCACCTTTCATGTTAATGGTAATGAGCATACGGTACATTTTCCGAGGAAACAACCTTAAGTCCATAGTATAAATTCTATTGGAAAAACTTCAACAATTACTGTTGGAGGTTTTGAATTTCCTCTTCCTACTTTCAAGAAGAAATATGATATTCTTATTGTTGTGGATATGCATATCCCTGTTGAGGTAACTTAGTGTTATTTGAAAATTCTCCGGTTTCATGTTATTCGGAAAGAGTTTGTTAACAAGACTTGATCAACCTTGTTAATGGATTCCTTTTTGATGAGCATGGGATGGATGAAGTTAGAAAGCACAAATCTCTGTACTCTCTTTTTACTTTCTGCTATTTAGATTAAATAAAGCAAAAATAGTATTTTTGTCTGTTCTCTGAATTATCCTTGCAATAAAAAAATACCCTCGAAATAAAAATTCTCCAAATGTCGTGAAAATTTTAGATGATCTTTTGTAGAATATTTAAGAATTGTTGGCACTAAGAACACACCTGGGGGCCACACCACCTGGCCACGAGGGTCCAGGGCGCGCCCCCTGCCTCGTGGACCCCATGTGGCCCCCTCCACTTATTCCTGCACCCACACACTTCGTCTTCCTCAAGAAAAAATCCTCCCACAGCTCAAACCCGTGTTCTAGCTCATCTTGCAGCCATTTTCGATCTCCTAGCTCAAAGCTCCGCTCACAAAACTGCTTTGGGGGATTGTTCTTCGGTATGTGACTGCTCTAATGGTCCAATTAGTTTTTGTTCTAGTGCTTTATTTATTGCAAATTTGTGCTGCTTAGGTGACCCTGTTATTGAGCTTGCATGTCAAATTTATGTGGTCAAAAGTAGTTTTAATGCATGATATGGCCTCTAGGCACTTGTAGGAGTAGTTGTTGTCAATATTGTTGAGTTTGATTCACTTTTATTTTGAGTCACTAAAAATTTCAGAAAATTTTCAGAGGAAGAAAAATGTTTAGGAAAATGTCCCAAGGTCGTTCCTCAAGGAAGCAAGGATCAAGGCTCACGATACGTGAGCAGGACGACGAACCACCAAGGGAAGCTCAAGTGCGGCCTTGTGAGTGGTCGTCAGAGGAGTTTATGGTCTAGGTAGGCATCAAGGATGAATTTGACACGTATGTGCGTAACGCTGATCTTGATGGCTTGGTGTCAGATAAGTGCTGGCAATACAGCTATCTAACTGATTCCTTTGTGAGAAGGTTTAAATTTACATCCTCGCGCAATTCTCACACTGTTTTATTTGATCTTTATGATAAATCATATACCATGGACCTAGAAGATTTTAATATTGCTTATAAACTCCCGTAGTGGGGCAATGTTAGTGAATCTCGCAAATCTAAATATAAAGACTTTCTTTCTAGTATTACCGTGGGGGAATCTAGGGAAATCACACAAGCTACCATAGGGAGCATTCATTTCCCTTCCATACATTATTTTGCTCTCTTCATTGGTAGATGCATTAACAGTCAAGATGAGGCTTGTCACATGTGCATTCCAGATCTTAGTGTCCTCAAGAGTGCGGTATTAGGTGATAAACAATATAATTTGGGGGCCATTGTTGCACGAAGGTTGCATCACAATAGTATAAGTGGAGATTTGTTTGGTGGAATTTATGCAACTCGTGTAGCTAATTATCTTAATATACCCATCCACAGAAATGATATTGAGTTTCCTCCTGCTTATCTAGATTATGATGCTATGGTTTGACACCAGTTTGTTGGGAGGAACGATCAATTCCTCCAGTACCGACTAATCTTTGATAGACGTCACACCGTCCATGTTGCTCCTACTTTCTTTGACTTTCAGGCAAAAAGGAGATATGTTATAACCAGTGAGGAGGCGAATGAGTACAAGAGGATGACGGAGGGAGCTCATCAGGTAGTAGTTGCTGCATCTCAGTACAACCCTAGCTACAACTTTGGATATCCACCAGGCCATCAGTGGCCATAGATCAACTTAGGCCAAACGCCTAAGCTTGGGGGGTACGTATTTCTCACCGACATTACATTCATGTTCACATGCTCATTTTAGTTGTCGGTGCTCATACTTTTTCATTGTACTATCCATGCTAGTTTATTTTCTTTTCCAGCATTCTTCTTGTGTGTTTGAAAAACCTTAAGAAAAACAAAAAAAATAGTTGTAGCTTTTAGCTAGTTTACTTTCCATGCCTATATTAGTAATAATTAAAAGAAAACCCAAAAATATTTCTCATTTTTCTTCTGCTTGTTGGGAGCTTTCCCGTGTAAATAGTTTTAGTTCTATTTCTTTTCTTTGGGGGTCAAGGGGAGAAGACCATGATGAAAATGTTGAGTGGCTCTCATATGCATTATTGTTGATCTAACTAACAGCCCATATTACCTTGTCTTCTCGTGTGTATTAAATGCTTGCATATTCTAGCTTAGTCCAATGCATGTGCACTATTATTATTATCCACACCGTTCGGTTGTGCAAGTGACAGACAATAATGACGATATATGATGGACTGATTGAGATGTGAGAAGCTGGCATGAACTCGGCCTATCTTGTTTTTGTAAATATGATTCGTTCGTCGTTCCTGATTCAGCCTATTATGAATGAAACATGTTTGCAATGACAATTAGAGATTATAGTTCCTCATGTCATGATTAATTAGCTAGGAGTTTATAATGGTTTACCTTGCATGCCAAAATGCTATTAAAATGGCTATGATGTGGTATGATAGAGTGGTATCCTCCTTTGAACGATTCGAGTGGCTTGACTTGGCACATGTTCACGCATGTAGATGAAAAAAAATCAACATAGCATCCCAGATATTTATGTTCATGGTGAATTATATCCTACTCATGCTTGCACTCAATGTTGATTAATTTTAATGCATGTTCATGACTGTTGTCGCTCTCTAGCTGGTCGCTTCCCAGTCTGTTTCTAGCCTTCACTTGTACTAAGCGGGAATACTGCTTGTGTTGGGGAACATAGTAATTTCAAAACATTTCCTACGCACACGCAAGATCATGGTGATGCATAGCAACGAGAGGGGAGAGTGTGATCTACGTACCCTTGTAGACCGACAGCGGAAGCGTTAGCACAACGTGGTTGATGTAGTCGTACGTCTTCACGGCCCGACCGATCAAGCACCGAAACTACGGCACCTCCGAGTTTTAGCACACGTTCAGCTCGATGACGATCCCCGGACTCCGATCCAGCAAAGTGTCGGGGAAGAGCTCCGTTAGCACAACGGCGTGGTGACGATCTGCATGTTCTACCGTCGCAGGGCTTCGCCTAAGCACCGCTACAATATTATCGAGGATTATGGTGGAAGGGGGTACCGCACACGGCTAAGAATATGATCACGTGGATCAACTTGTGTCTATGGGGTGCCCCCTGCCTCCGTATTTAAAGGATCAAGGGGGGGTGCGGCCGGCCAGGAGGAGGGCGCGCCAGGAGGAGTCCTACTCCCACCGGGAGTAGGACTCCCCTCCTTTCCTAGTTGGAATAGGATTCGGGAAGGGGAAAAAAGGAGAGAGAAAAGGAAGGGGGCGCCGCCCCCCTCTCCTTGTCCTATTTGGACTAGGGGGCAGGGGCGTGCGGCCCAGCCCTGGCCACCTCTCCTCTCTTCCACTAAAGCCCACTAAGGCCCATATACCTCCCGGGGGGTTCCGGTAACCTCCCGGTACTCCGGTAAAATCCCGATTTCACCCTGAACACTTTCGATATCCAAATATAGGCTTCCAATATATCAATCTTTATGTCTCGACCATTTCGAGACTCCTCGTCATGTCCGTGATCACATCCGGGACTCCGAACAAACTTCGGTACATCAAAATGCATAAACTCATAATATAACTGTCATCAAAACCTTAAGCGTGCGGACCCTACGGGTTCGAGAACAATGTAGACATGACCGAGACACGTCTCCGGTCAATAACCAATAGCGGAACCTGGATGCTCATATTGGCTCCCACATATTCTACGAAGATCTTTCTCGGTCAGACCGCATAACAACATACATTGTTCCCTTTGTCATCGGTATGTTACTTGCCCGAGATTCGATCGTTGGTATCTCAATACCTAGTTCAATCTCGTTATCGGCAAGTCTCTTTACTCATTTCGTAATACATCATCTTGCAACTAACTCATTAGTTGTAATGCTTGCAAGGCTTATGTGATGTGCATTACCGAGAGGGCCCAGAGATACCTCTCCGACATTCGTAGTGACAAATCCTAATCTCGAAATACGCCAACCCAACATGTACCTTTGGAGACACCTGTAGAGCACCTTTATAATCACCCAGTTACGTTGTGACGCTTGGTAGCACACAGAGTGTTCCTCCGGCAAACAGGAGTTGCATAATCTCATAGTCATAGGAACATGTATAAGTCATGAAGGAAGCAATAGCAACATACTAAACGATCAAGTGCTAAGCTAATGGAATGGGTCATGTCAATCAGATCATTCACCTAATGATGTGATCCCGTTAATCAAATAACAACTCTTTGTCCATGGTTAGGAAACATAACCATCTTTGATTAATGAGCTAGTCAAGTAGAGGCATACTAGTGACACTCTTTTTGTCTATGTATTCACACATGTATTATGTTGCCAGTTAATAAAATTCTAGCATGAATAATAAACATTTATCATGATATAAGGAAATAAATAATAACTTTATTATTGCCTCTAGGGCATATTTCCTTTAGTCTCCCACTTGCACTAGAGTCAATAATCTAGATTACACAGTAATGATTCTAACACCCATGGAGCCTTGGTGTTGATCATGTTTTGCTCGTGGAAGAGGCTTAGTCAACGGGTCTGCTACATTCAGATCCGTATGTATCTTGCAAATCTCTATGTCTCCCACCTGGACTAGATCCCGGATGGAATTGAAGCGTCTCTTGATGTGCTTGGTTCTCTTGTGAAATCTGGATTCCTTTGCCAAGGCAATTGCACCAGTGTTGTCACAATAGATTTTCATTGGATCCGATGCACTAGGTATGACACCTAGATCGGATATGAACTCCTTCATCCAGACTCCTTCATTTTCTGCTTCCGAAGCAACTATGTATTCCGCTTCACACGTAGATCCCGCCACAACGCTTTGTTTAGAACTGCACCAACTGATAGCTCCACCGTTTAATGTAAACACGTATCCGGTTTGCGATTTAGAATCGTTCGGATCAGTGTCAAAGCTTGCATCAACGTAACCATTTACGATGAGCTCTTTGTCACCTCCATAAACGAGAAACATATCCTCAGTCCTTTTCAGGTATTTCAGGATGTTCTTGACCGCTGTCCAGTGATCCACTCCTGGATCACTTTGGTACCTCCCTGCTAGACTTATAGCAAGGAACACATCAGGTCTGGTACACAGCATTGCATACATGATAGAGCCTATGGCTGAAGCATAGGGAACATCTTTCATTTTCTCTCTATCTTCTGCAGTGGTCGGGCATTGAGTCTTACTCAACTTCACACCTTGTAACACAGGCAAGAACCCTTTCTTTGCTTGATCCATTTTGAACTTCTTCAAAACTTTGTCAAGGTATGTGATTTGTGAAAGTCCAATTAAGCGTCTTGATCTATCTCTATAGATCTTAATGCCTAATATGTAAGCAGCTTCACCGAGGTCTTTCATTGAAAAACTCTTATTCAAGTATCCCTTTATGCTATCCAGAAATTCTATATCATTTCCAATTAGTAATATGTCATCCACATATAATATCAGAAATGCTATAGAGCTCCCACTCACTTTCTTGTAAATACAGGCTTCTCCAAAAGTCTGTATAAAACCAAATGCTTTGATCACACTATCAAAGCGTTTATTCCAACTCCGAGAGGCTTGCACCAGTCCATAAATGGATCGCTGGAGCTTGCACACTTTGTTAGCTCCCTTTGGATCAACAAAACCTTCTGGTTGCATCATATACAACTCTTCTTCCAGAAATCCATTCAGGAATGCAGTTTTGACATCCATCTGCCAAATTTCATAATCATAAAATGCGGCAATTGCTAACATGATTCGGACAGACTTAAGCATCGCTACGGGTGAGAAGGTCTCATCGTAGTCAATCCCTTGAACTTGCCGAAAACCTTTTGCGACAAGTCGAGCTTTGTAGACAGTAATATTACCGTCAGCGTCAGTCTTCTTCTTGAAGATCCATTTATTCTCAATTGCTTGCCGATCATTGGGCAAGTCAACCAAAGTCCATACTTTGTTCTCATACATGGATCCCATCTCAGATTTCATGGCTTCAAGCCATTTTGCGGAATCTGGGCTCACCATCGCTTCTTCATAGTTCGTAGGTTCATCATGATCTAGTAGCATGACTTCCAGAACAGGATTACCGTACCACTCTGGTGCGGATCTCACTCTGGTTGATCTACGAGGTTCAGTAGTATCTTGTTCTGAAGTTTCATGATCATCATCATTAGCTTCCTCACTAACTGGTGTAGGTGTCACAGAAACAGGTTTCTGTGATGTACTACTTTCCAATAAGGGAGTAGGTACAGTTACCTCGTCAAGTTCTACTTTCCTCCCACTCACTTCTTTCGAGAGAAACTCCTTCTCCAGAAAGTTTCTGAATTTAGCAACAAAAGTCTTGCCTTCGGATCTGTGATAGAAGGTGTATCCAATAGTTTCCTTTGGATATCCTATGAAGACACATTTCTCCGATTTGGGTTCGAGCTTATCAGGTTGAAGCTTTTTCACATAAGCATCGCAGCCCCAAACTTTCAGAAACGACAAATTTGGTTTCTTGCCAAACCACAGTTCATAAGGCGTCGTCTCAACGGATTTTGATGGTGCCCTATTTAACGTGAATGCGGCCGTCTCTAGAGTGTATCCCCAAAACGATAGCGGTAAATCAGTAAGAGACATCATAGATCGCACCATATCTAGTAAAGTACGATTACGATGTTCGGACACACCATTACGCTGTGATGTTCCGGGTGGCGTGAGTTGCGAAACTATTCCACATTTTTTCAAATGTACACCAAACTCGTAACTCAAATATTCTCCTCCACGATCAGATCGTAGGAATTTTATTTTCTTGTTACGATGATTTTCAACTTCACTCTGAAATTCTTTGAACTTTTCAAATGTTTCAGACTTGTGTTTCATTAAGTAGATATACCCACATCTGCTTAAGTCATCTGTGAAGGTGAGAAAATAACGATATCCGCCACGAGCCACAACATTCATTGGACCACATACATTTGTATGTATGATTTCCAACAAATCTGTTGCTCTCTCCATAGTACCGGAGAACGGTGTTTTTGTCATCTTACCCATAAGGCACGGTTCGCAAGTACCAAGTGATTCATAATCAAGTGGTTCCAAAAGCCCATCATTATGGAGTTTCTTCATGCGCTTTATACCGATATGACCCAAACGGCAGTGCCACAAATAAGTTGCACTATCATTATCAACTCTGCATCTTTTGGTTTCAACACTATGAATATGTGTGTCACTACTATCGAGATTTAATAAGAACAGACCACTCTTTAAGGGTGCATGACCATAAAAGATATTACTCATGTAAATAGAACAACCATTATTCTCTGATTTAAATGAATAACCATCTTGCATCAAACAAGATCCAGATATAATGTTCATGCTTAATGCTGGCACCAAATAACAATTATTTAGGTCTAATATTAATCCCGAAGGTAGATGTAGAGGTAGCGTGCCGACTGCGATCACATCGACTTTGGAACCATTTCCCACGCGCATCGTCACCTCGTCCTTAGCCAATCTTCGCTTAATCCATAGTCCCTGTTTCGAGTTGCAAATATTAGCAACAGAACCAGTATCAAATATCCAGGTGCTACTGCGAGCATTAGTAAGGTACACATCAATAACATGTATATCACATATACCTTTGTTCACCTTACCATCCTTCTTATCCGCCAAATACTTGGGGCAGTTCCGCTTCCAGTGACCAGTCTGCTTGCAGTAGAAGCACTCAGTTTTAGGTTTAGGTCCAGGTTTGGGTTTCTTCTCTTGAGTAGCAACTTGCTTGCTGTTCTTTTTGAAGTTCCCCTTCTTCTTCCCTTTGCCCTTTTTCTTGAAACTAGTGGTCTTGTTGACCATCAACACTTGATGCTCCTTCTTGATTTCTACCTCCGCAGCTTTCAGCATTGCGAAGAGCTCGGGAATAGTCTTATTCATCCCTTGCATATTATGGTTCATCACGAAGCTCTTGTAGCTTGGTGGCAGTGATTGGAGAATTCTGTCAATAACGCAATCATCTGGAAGATTAAATCCCAATTGAATCAAGTGATTATTATACCCAGAAATTTTGAGTATATGCTCACCGACGGAACTGTTCTCCTCCATCTTGCAGCTATAGAACTTATTGGAGACTTCATATCTCTCAATCCGGGCATTTGCTTGAAATATTAACTTCAACTCCTGGAACATCTCATATGCTCCATGACGTTCAAAACGTCGTTGAAGTCCCGATTCTAAGCCGTAAAGCATGGCACACTGAACTATCGAGTAGTCATTAGCTTTGCTCTGCCAGACATTCATAACATCTGGTGTTGCTCCAACAGCAGGCCTGGCACCCAGCGGTGCTTCCAGGACGTAATTCTTCTGTGTAGCAATAAGGATAATCCTCAAGTTACGGACCCAGTCCGTGTAATTTCTACCATCATCTTTCAATTTTGCTTTCTCAAGGAATGCATTAAAATTCAACGGAACAACAGCACGGGCCATCTATCTACAATCAAGCATAAACAAGCAAGATACTATCAGGTACTAAGTTTCATGATAAATTTAGGTTCAATTAATCATATTACTTAAAGAACTCCCACTTAGATAGACATCCCTCTAATCCTCTAAGTGATTACGTGATCCAAATCTACTAAACCATGTCCGATCATCACGTGAGATGGATTAGTTTCATTGGTGAACATCACTATGTTGATCATATCTACTATATGATTCACGCTCGACCTTTCGGTCTCCGTGTTCCGAGGCCATATCTGTATATGCTTGGCTCGTCAAGTATAACCTGAGTATTCCGCGTGTGCAACTGTTTTGCACCCGTTGTATTTGAACGTTGAGCCTATCACACCCGATCATCACGTGGTGTCTCAGCACGAAGAACTTTCACAACGGTGCATACTCAGGGAGAACACTTCTTGATAATTAGTGAGAGATCATCTTATAATGCTACCGTCAATCAAAGCAAGATAAGATGCATAAAAGATAAACATCACATGCAATCAATATAAGTGATATGATATGGCCATCATCATCTTGTGCTTGTGATCTCCATCTTCGAAGCACCGTCGTGATCACCATCGTCACCGGCGCGACACCTTGATCTCCATCGTAGCATCGTTGTCGTCTCGCCAATCTTATGCTTCCACGACTATCGCTACCGCTTAGTGATAAAGTAAAGCATTACAGCGCGATTGCATTGCATACAATAAAGCGACAACCATATGGCTCCTGCCAGTTGCCGATAACTCGGTTACAAAACATGATCATCTCATACAATAAAATTTAGCATCATGTCTTGACCATATCACATCACAACATGCCCTGCAAAAACAAGTTAGACGTCCTCTACTTTGTTGTTGCAAGTTTTACGTGGCTGCTACGGGCTTAAGCAAGAACCAATCTTACCTACACATCAAAACCACAATGATAGTTTGTCAAGTTGGTGTTGTTTTAACCTTCGCAAGGACCGGGCGTAGCCACACCCGGTTCAACTAAAGTTGGAGAAACTGTCACCCGCTAGCCACCTCTGTGCAAAGCACGTCGGGAGAACCGGTCTCGCGTAAGCGTACGCGTAATGTCGGTCTGGGCTGCTTCGTCCAACAATACCGCCGAACCAAAGTATGACATGCGGGTAAGCAGTATGACTTATATCGCCCACAACTCACTTGTGTTCTACTCATGCATATAACATCAACATATAAAACCTAGGCTCGGATGCCACTGTTGGGGAACGTAGTAATTTCAAAAAAATTCCTACGCACACGCAAGATCATGGTGATGCATAGCAACGAGAGGGGAGAGTGTGATCTACGTACCCTTGTAGACTGACAGCGGAAGCGTTAGCACAACACGGTTGATGTAGTCGTACGTCTTCACGGCCCGACCAATCAAGCACCGAAACTACGGCACCTCCGAGTTTTAGCACACGTTCAGCTCGATGACGATCCCCGGACTCCGATCTAGCAAAGTGTCGGGGAAGAGTTCCGTCAGCACAACGGCGTGGTGACGATCTTGATGTTCTACCGTCGCAGGGCTTCGCCTAAGCACCGCTACAATATTATCGAGGATTATGGTGGAAGGGGGCACCGCACACGGCTAAGAATATGATCACGTGGATCAACTTGTGTCTATGGGGTGCCCCCTGCCTCCGTATATAAAGGATCAAGGGGGGTGCGGCCGGCCAGGAGGAGGGCGCGCCAGGAGGAGTCCTACTCCCACCGGGAGTAGGATCCCCCCCTTTCCTAGTTGGAATAGGATTCGGGAAGGGGAAAAAGGAGAGAGAAAAGGAAGGGGGGCGCCGCCCCCCTCTCCTTGTCCTATTCGGACTAGGGAGGAGGGGCGCGCGGCCCAGCCCTGGCCACCTCTCCTCTCTTCCACTAAAGCCCACTAAGGCCCATATACCTCCCGGGGGGTTCCGGTAACCTCCTGGTACTCCGGTAAAATCCCGATTTCACCCGGAACACTTCTGATATCCAAATATAGGCTTCCAATATATCAATCTTTATGTCTCGACCATTTCGAGACTCCTCATCATGTCTGTGATCACATCCGGGACTCCAAACAAACTTTGGTACATCAAAATGCATAAACTCATAATATAACTGTCATCAAAACCTTAAGCGTGCGGACCCTACGGGTTCGAGAACAATGTAGACATGACCGAGACACGTCTCCGGTCAATACCCAATAGTGGAACCTGGATGCTCATATTGGCTCCCACATATTCTACGAAGATCTTTATCGGTCAGACCGCATAACAACATACAGTGTTCCCTTTGTCATCGGTATGTTACTTGCCCGAGATTCGATCGTTGGTATCTCAATACCTAGTTCAATCTCGTTACCGGCAAGTCTCTTTACTCGTTTCGTAATACACCATCTTGCAACTAACTCATTAGTTGTAATGCTTGCAAGGCTTATGTGATGTGCATTACCGAGAGGGCCCAGAGATACCTCTCCGACATTCGTAGTGACAAATCCTAATCTCGAAATACGCCAACCCAACATGTACCTTTGGAGACACCTGTAGAGCACCTTTATAATCACCCAGTTACGTTGTGATGTTTGGTAGCACACAAAGTGTTCCTCCGGCAAACGGGAGTTGCATAATCTCATAGTCATAGGAACATGTATAAGTCATGAAGAAAGCAATAGCAACATACTAAACGATCGAGTGCTAAGCTAATGGAATGGGTCATGTCAATCAGATCATTCACTTAATGATGTGATCCCGTTAATCAAATAACAACTCTTTGTCCATGGTTAGGAAACATAACCATCTTTGATTAACGAGCTACTCAAGTAGAGGCATACTAGTGACACTCTTTTTGTCTATGTATTCACACATGTATTATGTTTCCGGTTAATACAATTCTAGCATGAATAATAAACATTTATCATGATATAAGGAAATAAATAATAACTTTATTATTGCCTCTAGGGCATATTTCCTTCAGCTTGTGCATCCACTTCCATAAACCCCAAAAGTTATTCCATATGAGTCCACCATACCTTCCTGTATGCGGTATCCACCTGTCGTTCCAAGTAAATTTGTATGTGCCAAACTCAAAACCTTCAAATGAAATTCTGCTTTGTATGCTCGAATAGCTCATGTATCAACTAGGGTTGTCTATATCTTCCATGCTAGGTGCGTTATTCTACGAGGAGTGGACTCCGCTCCTCATTCACGAGAAAATGGCTGGTAACCGGGATGCCTAGTCCCATGCTTAAAATAAAATAATTTCAAACAAAACTCCCCCAGGATTGCTGTTAGTTGGAGGCACCCGTTGTTTCGGACAAGCCATGGATTGATGTTTGTTGGTGGTGGGGGAGTATAAACTTTACCATTCTATTTGGGAACCGCCTATAATGTGTGTAGCATGGAAGATATCGAGATCTCTCGGTTGTTATGTTGACAATGAAGGTATGCCACTCAAAATATTATTTATCTTTATTTCAAAAATCGAGCTCTGGCACCTCTACAAATCCTCGCTTCCATCTGCGAAGGGCCTATCTATTTACTTTTATGTTGAGTCATCATCCTCTTATTAAAAAGCACCAGTTGGAGAGCACCGATGTCATGTGCATGCATTACTATTAGTTTACCTTGAGTATGTCTATGACTGGATCTCTTTTACCATCAATTACAATGTTTAGTGAGTCCTTGAACTTCAGAGGTGCTCTGCATTTATCTTTTGCGGTCTTAGAAAGGGCTAGCGAGATACCATCTTGTTATATCAGATTATGATTGTTTTGAGAAAGTTTTGTGATCCGAGATTTACTATTATTGCTCGCTAGTTGATTATGCCATTGATATGAGTAAACATGAGACCTAAATGTTATTGTGAATATGGTTAGTTCATAATCTTTGCTGAAAACTTGAATGTTGGCTTTACATATTTACAACAACAAGATCAAACAGAGTTTGTAAAAGTTTTTATTTATCACTTTCAGTTTGTCAACTGAATTGCTTGAGGACAAGCAAAGGTTTAAGCTTGGGGGAGTTGATACGTCTCCATCGTATCTACTTTTCCAAACACTTTTGACCTTGTTTTATACTCTAACTTGTGTGATTTGATTGGAACTAACACGGACTGACGTTGTTTTTCAGCAGAATTGCCATCGTGTTATTTTTGCGCAGAAATAAAAGATCTCGGAATGACCTGAAACTTCATGGAGAATATTTTTGGAATAAATAAAAAATATTGGCGAAAGAATCAACATCAGGGGGCCCACACCCTGTCCACGAGGGTGGGGGGCGCCCACCCCCCTGGGGCGCGCCCCCTGTCTTGTGCGCCCCCTGAGGCTCCACCGACCTCAACTCCAACTCTATATATTCACTTTCGGGGAGAAAAAAATCAGAGGGAAGGATTCATCGCGTTTTACGATACGGAGCCGCCACCAAGCCCTAATCTCTCTCGGTAGGGCTGATCTGGAGTCCGTTCGGGGCTCCAAAGAGGGGAATCTATCGCCATCGTCATCATCAGCCTTCCTCCATCACCAATTTCATGATGCTCACCACCATGCATGAGTAATTCCATCGCATGCTTGCTAGACGGTGATGGGTTGGATGAGATTTATCGTGTAATCGAGTTAGTTTTGTTAGGGTTTGCTCCCTAGTGTCCATTATGTTCTGAGATTGACGTTGCTATGACTTTGCTATGCTTAATGCTTGCCACTAGGACCCGAGTGCCATGATTTCAGATCTAAACCTATTATGTTTTCATGAATATATGTGAGTTCTTGATCCTATTTTGCAAGTCAATAGTCACCTACTATGTGTTATGATCCGGTAACCCCGAAGTGACAATAATCGGGACCACTCCCGGTGATGACCATAGTTTGAGGAGTTCATGTATTCACTAAGTGTTAATGCTTTGGTCCGGTACTCTATTAAAGGAGGCCTTAATATCCCTTAGTTTCCATAGGACGCCGCTGCCACGGGAGGGTAGGACAAAAGATGTCATGCAAGTTCTTTTCGATAAGCACGTATGACTATATTCGGGATACATGCCTACATTACATTGATGAACTGGAGCTAGTTCTGTGTCACCCTATGTTATAACTGTTGCATGAGGAATCGCATCCGACATAATTATCCATCACTGATCCATTACCTACGAGCTTTTCACATATTGATCTTTGCTTAGTTACTTTTCCGTTGCCACTGTTACAATCACTACAAAACCAATACTGTTACTTTTGCCACTATTACCGTTACGTCCATATTACTTTGCTACTAAATACTTTGCTGCAGATATTAAGTCTTTCAGGTGCGGTTGAATTGACAACTCATTTGTTAATAGTTGATAATATTCTTTGGCTCCCCTTGTGCCGAACCAATAAATTTGGGTTGAATACTCTTCCCTCAAAAACTATTGTGATCCCCTATACTTGTGGGTTATCAGGAAGCTCCGGTTTGCAAAAAGCTTACACCAAAGCTTGTTCCATTTCGGCCAAAAAATTTACCGCACCATGTTGGTGCCATGTCATGACACCATGCCAAGTTTTATGATTTTCAGGCGTGTTTTGGATTTATAGGAATTAAAAAATCAAGTTTCTCAATCTTTCCGGCCGAGCCACGACGCCCAGATGTTTGAATTTCAATCCCATTTCTTGCATGGGACCTATGAATTCACTCAAAGGCACACATGTGATTTTTCAACCAATTTTGGTGCACTGGAGTATGTGATTGTAGTTCAAATTTGAATTATGCACATTAAATGTCCAGAAACTCAATTAATGCATAAAAAGGCCAAACGAATCTGGAATACTTCCAAAATTTAGCACGATACTTTTATTTGGTCTAATCTGCCTGTGTAAAAAAATTAAGGCGGGAGAAGGCAGTGTACATATGTCGTTTCGCACACAGAGGTGACACATTCCCTTTTGGAACCACGAGCCTTCTTGAGGGAAGCTCTTGTTTGCAAGAAGCTTACACCAAAGATTGTCTCAATTCGGCCAAAAAATTTACCGCAGCATGTTGGTGCCATGTCATGACACCATGCCAAGTTTCATGATTTTTAGACGTGTTTTGGATTTACAGGAATTAAAAAACCAGGTTTCTCAATCTTTTCGGCAGAGCAACGATGCCCACATGTTTGAATTTCATTCCCATTTCTTGCATGGGACCTATAAATTCACCCAAAGACACACATGTGATTTTTCAACAAACTTTGGTGCACTAGAGCATGTGCTTGTAGTTCAAATTTAAATTATGCACATTAAATGCCCAGAAACTCAACTAATGCATAAAAATGCCAAACAAAACCGGAATAATTCCAAATTTAAACACGACACTCATGTACTAGTTGCACGTTAACTGTACGTAAATGTTCTAGCAATTCAAACACCATCCTTTCCCTCCGTAACACCATTTTATCTTTCAAAACATAATGAAAAAATTAGGTATACCACAAATAGTTTACTAGAAAGAATCGTGTGGAATGCGATATAAAATATCTTGGCGCACCGTCTTGTTTGGCTTACGCAGGAAGCTTCGTCGTCTACAGTCCACCGCCCCCGCTTGAACCACACTTGCGCGCCAGTTTCTCGTGGCATCGAGCAAATTTTTTTGCCACCGTGGAAATATCTATCTCCCAGACCCTCCCTCCCACCAAAAGCCACATTTCCACTGTTCCTCCTTGTCCCAGTTCAAACCTTCACTGTTGCT
Source organism: Triticum aestivum (assembly GCF_018294505.1). Classification (NCBI taxonomy): domain Eukaryota; kingdom Viridiplantae; phylum Streptophyta; class Magnoliopsida; order Poales; family Poaceae; genus Triticum; species Triticum aestivum. The sequence continues at coordinate 633,882,803 of NC_057806.1, forward strand.
TACTGGAAGCTCAGCCTCCTCGCCGGCGACCCTTCTTCTTGCATCGCCGCCTCCTCGCCGGTGACCCTTCTTCTTGCTGCATGGCCTCCTCGCCACTGACCCTAGTTCTTGCTACACGGCCTCGTCGATATGGTGAGGTAATCCACACCCCACCCACACCATCCTCCTCCTTTCCCGTCCCACATGCCCCGACCGACGGCACGACACCTTCCACCAAAATCACTGTCCCCCTCCTCCAATTAAGCGCCGCCCACAGCCATTTTGCATGCAGTATAACATGGAGTGCGGTAGCATGCGGCCGCACATGCGCATGAGGTTGCTATGGCTGCCATGTGTGCCGATCGCCAGATCTTGGAGGAGCACCTCGCCTTCGTGGCCACTGTCGACACCGCCACGCGGTTGTCTACATTAAAATAAAGTTCGTGTTGTTTTCTCGAGGCCACCGCCAGTGCCTTCTAGTGATTTGTCCTGTGTAATGTTAATATGTAATCTGATGTTCAGTTAACATTTTGGTCCTCTGAAATGTAATGTTCAGTTAACACTTTGGTCCAACAATTGCTACATTTCGTAGTACTGTTCTCAAGCATTCTTTGTTTTGTTAACTGTCTTATCTTCTAGTACATGTGTCTATTCTGCAATGTCGTGCTCAGTTAACTATTTTGGTTCATTTAGTTTGCTGTCCATTTAACTGTTTGGTTCAGTTTTGCAATTTGATTTTCATTTGCTGTGGGTACAATTTTGTATTGTTATGCATGTGACACCAATCGAATTTGGCTGTACTCGATACATATTCTATTGATAGTATGGCAACTCTCAGTTACCTGATCAAGATCTTCCTTATGTGTGTTGTAGGGAAACAATGGGAGACACTGCGGTTTACCATTGAGGTTTGTTCAAGCATGGTCCTTTTGCTAATAGCACATTATTGTGCAGTTGCAGGAATCATTCTAATATTTAGGTTTCTTACAATTTGATCTTCACATGTAGGTCCTGCTGTCAGAGGCTTAGACCCACTGTTCGACACATTTTGCATATGGGGAAATGAGATGTCCATGAATATCGATCAGTCAAGTCAAGAAACTCAGAAAGATTATTAGGATAAAGAAACTTGCAACCAATAACAGCAAGATCTTTGTTTGCACAATGAAGAAGACATCAGTCAACTATAGGATGGTACTAACTTTTTTACCTTGTTTTTACCCCTTGCGCCATTTCAAAATTTATAACAGCGATTTATGCATATCTTTGTTTTTAGTACTTTTGAAAGAAGTTCACCGATGATTACCTCTCAAACCACCTGCATGGTCAAGAGGCGAGGAAGGTATTCATTCAACACCCATGGTACAATATTGAAGTCTTTTTGAAGAGGTCGAAGGTTGGGCGGGCAATTATCCATAGCCACTGGCCTAAAGTTGCAAGGACATTCAACATCACTGAAGGCTCAATATTTGCCTTCCACTTCTGCAGTTTCCCAGATGAGATTCATCTCTCTATTTACTGTGTATGATGCCACTTTCCAAAGGCTTTTGATGCTGCATGTCAAACTTGGTGCTAGTGTGTAATGGCGTAACTGAGTGCTGAAGCTATATGATGTAATTCGATTATGAAATCATGGTTGCCGTTATACAGATATGAAATATCTGGTGTGTTTTATGAGAAATATCAATTTGATTAGTACATGGATTATCAATAATAGGCTAATTACCCTGCTTATTGGGGTTTTCTATTGCAGACGGTTACTCGGACAACACTGTTGGCGATGAACTCAAACAACCCGCACGGTTTCTAGAAAGTAGGCGTGTTCGATCAACTAACAATCACACACGACTTCCGGCAGTGAACTGTTTGCGTTAGGACACCTTGCATAAACGGTTCCACACAAAGAACTGTGTGTGATATACATACCTACGGAAATGTTAATTTGGGATTGCCCGTGTGGGATGTTCATACATACGGAAATGATTGGTTTTCATTGCCTCGCCCGATGGCACACGAGCTCATTTGGTGTCCCAGGAGGGCCTATCCTCGACGATTTCTGGGTCGTGTGGGAAGGACCCCCCCTATCGCCCACACTCACTTGGCGACGGTTCCAGATGCCGTCGCGGAAAGGGGTTAAAAATCCTTTGTACAACACGTTGCTGTACCAATGTTCATTGACATATGGGGTCACCAAGGTAGAATTCTGTAGAAGTGTGTAGTGTGCTTGAGACCAAGAATGCCCATCGCTACATATTATTGAGTCCGCTCCTAGCGTGCCTTTTCTAGTCAGTCTCCCCTCATACTGCGATTGAGGGAGGCCAATCTTCTTAAGGTCAGGAATGAAGTCAACACAAAACCCAGTGACCTCCTCTGTTCGATGGCCCGTCGAGATGCTTCCTTCTGGCCTAGCATAGTTACAAACATATTTCTTTAAGACTCCCATGAACCTCTCAAAGGGGAACATATTGTGTAGAAATACAGGGACCAGAATGGCAATCTCGTCGACTAGATGAACTAGGATGTGCATATTGAATAAGGATGGTGGGAACAACAGCTCGAAACTAACAAGACATTGCACCAAATCACTCCTTAACCTTGGTAGTATTTCTGGAATGATCACCTTCTGAGAGATTGCAGTGACGAATGCACATAGCTTCACAATGGCTAATCGAACATTTTTCGGCAAAAGCCCCCTCAATGCAACCAGAAGCAGTTGCGTCATAATCATGTGGCATTCATGAGACTTTAGGTTCTAGAACTTTTTCTCTGCCATATTTATTATTCCCTTTATATTCGACGAGAAGCCAGACGGGACCTTCATACTGAGCAGGCATTCAAAGAAGATTTCCTTCTCTTCTTTGGTAAGAGCGTAGCTGGCAGGACCTTCATACTGCTTTGGAGACATGCTATCTTTTTTGTGCACACGTTGTTGGTCCTCTCGTGCCTCTGGTGTATCTTTCGTCCTCCCATACACGCCCAAGAAGCCTAGCAGGTACATGCAAAGATTCTTCGTCACGTGCATCATGTTGATTGCAGTGCGGACCTCTAGGTCTTTCCAATAGGGTAGGCCCAAAACTATTGATTTCTTCTTACACATGGGTGCGCGTCCCTCAGTGTCATTCGCAACAGATAGTCCGCCAGGACTCTTTCCAAAGATTACTTGAAAATCAATGACCATAGAAAGTATGTGATCGCCAGTACGGACGGCAGGCTTCTTCGGGTGATCTGCCTCGCCTTTGAAATGCTTGCCCTTCTTTCGACATTGATGGTTGGTCGGAAGAAATCGATGATGCCCCAGGTACACATTCTTCCTGCATTTGTCCAAATATATACTTTTGGTGTCATCTAAATAGTGCGTGCATGCATGGTATCCCATGCTTGTCTGTCCTGAAAGGTTGCTGAGAGCAGGCCAATCATTGATGGTTACAAACAGCAACACATGTAGGTTAAATTCCTGCTGGTCGTGCTCATCCCACACATGTACACCTTTTCCATTCCATAACTGTAAAAGTTCTTCAACTAATGGCCTTAGGTACACAGCAATGTCGTTGCCGGGTTGCTTAGGGCCTTGGATGAGAACTGGCATCATAATGAACTTCCGCTTCATGCACAGCCAAGGAGGAAGGTTATAGATACATATTGTCATGGGCCAGGTGCTATGATTGCTACTCTGCTCCCCAAAAGTATTAATGACATCCGCACTTAAACCAAACCAAACATTCCTTGCATCACCTGCAAAGTCTCCCCACTTTCTCTCGATTTTTCTCCACTGCGACCGGTCAGCGGGTGCTCTCAACTTCTCGTCTTTCTTATGGTCCTCTTTGTGCCATCACATCAACTTGGCATGCTCTTTGTTTCTGAACAGATGTTTCAACCATGGTATTATAGGAGCATACCATCAACTTGGCATGTTTACGCACAGTTCGGGACCCCCTACCCGAGATCCGCCGGTTTTGACACCGACATTGGTGCTTTCATTGAGAGTTCCTCTGTGCTGTGGCTAAAAGGTTTGATGGCCCCTTAAATCGTCCATAATGATGCTGTCCAAGGAGAGACTTTCCTTCCTGGACAGATCATCGTGTTTGGCGGCTTCGCACTGTGGGCCAACTCGTTTGGCCATTTGGAGCAGATCGAAAGCTATGCCCCTAGCCATCAGGTCAGATTGGGAAGCTTGAACTACGTTGCGGACATCCATGGGGACTTGATCTTCGCTGGATTCGAGACCGCAGTAGCCGCTCCTGGCCACCCCGATGATCATGACCTAAATCTGGCATCAGGCCGCATCCAGGAGATTGCTCTTGTAACCACTCTGTCCTTAGATCCGGAGCAAGCTGCGCCATCCAAGGACGGGAGGATCAACCCCACCATGGAGGCCACAAATTCCACGGTGTTGGAGCCGCACATAGACTTAACATCTCACGACGTCCTTGTCACCGAAACTCCGGACTCGTCTCTGGCCATAAGTTCTGAACCACGTGAGCCCGCGGACGCCGAACTTGATCGTTCACCGATCTTCGAATTCAGCGCTATAGACATCTTCCAGCACTCGCCTTTGGGCGATGTGCCAAACTCATTAAAGAACCTGTCCTTGGCAAAGGACTCACATCCGAACTATATCCGGCTCGAACTAGGGGCTAGCGGTGGAGAATTTTGCTTCCCACCCGCCACCCACTTCATAGCCACGGTCGAGGATTTAACTGACGAGCTTGATTACAACTTTGAGGACATCAACGGTATGAACGACGATGCTAGAGAAGAAGAGGCCCAGAACCCTTCGTTCACCGGACGCTGGACGGCGAATTCCTTGTATGATGTATACATGGTGGATGCACCTAAGGAGAACAGCGGCGATAACAAGGAAGATCCAGCTGAGGATAAACCTTCCGAAATACAGTCCAAACGCCGGCGTCAGCGGCGCCGCTCTAAATCATGCCACAGTAGAGACAGCAACACCGGCACAGCAGAAGATAACACTCCAGAAGGTGTCGAAGACAATGAAGACCCCGTCGATACAGCTAATGAACAAGACGAATGGGAAGATGGGGCAGGTTAGCCCTGGTAAACAGGCCACGCATGAAGATTCGGAGGACGACAATTACCTTCCGCTCTCTGGGGATGAGGTGAGCCTCAGCATCGAGGATTTCATCGTGCCTGAGGAACCTCTTGAGCAGGAGCACTTTAAGCGCCAACTAATAGCCACTACAAGGAGCCTGAAAAAGAAGCAGCAGCAGCTTCAAGCTGACCAAGATCTGCTCAATGATAGATGGACCGAAGTCCTAGCCGCCGAAGAATATGGCCTTAGTGGACCAGCCAAAAGCTACCCGAAGCATAGATTGCTACCCCAGGGCGACAATAAGGCGCTGGAGCCCGTACCATCATCGCACAATGCGGCAGGTCGACCACAACTTGGTCCGGGTAAAGTGGCAACTCAAGCCAAACACCAGACCGCCCCACCTCACGGTAAAGGCAAGAACAAAACAGCTCAGGGTTGTACATACGTCCTTCAACAGGACTTGGGTAGTAAAGCAGGACACTCAAGAGCGATCTACGGATCGCGAGGACATACCTCGACATGCGACAATGGCCACCTATTCGGACGTGACAAACCTAGCCACGCCCGGGTTGAAAACCGCAAATGGACTCTATCAGAGGTATGCCGCAGTGTGGCCCAACATAGAGGCGCCGCACACCCTCTTTTCTTCACATGTGCAGTAATGGAGCATGAATTCCTAGAAGGGTTTAAACCCATGAATATCGAATCATACGATGGAACAACGGATCCCACGGTATGGATCGAGGACTTCCTCCTCCATATCCACATGGCCCGTGGAGACGACCTTCATGCCATCAAATACCTACCACTAAAACTTAAAGGACCAACTCGGTACTGGTTAAACAGTCTGCCAGAAAATTCTATTGGCAGCTCGTAGGATTTGGAGGACGCCTTTCGTGACAACTTCCAAGGAACATATGTCCAGCCACCGGACGCCAATGACTTAAGTAACATTGTCCAGCAGCCCGGAGAGTCAGCCAGGAAGCTCTAGACTAGGTTCTTAGTTAAAAAGAACCAATTCGTCGACTGTCCGAACGCGGAAGCCCTTGCGGCCTTTAAAGACAACGTCTGGGATGAATGGCTTGCACGCCACCTCGGTCAAGAAGGACCTAGATCCATGACAGCCGTTACCGCTCTAATGACCCGCTTTTGCGCGGGAGAAGACAATGGGCTCGCTCGTAGAAGCAATAGCGTCGGCAACTCGGGCACTTCCGAAATCCGAGACGGCAATGGCAAGCCACGACGAAGCAAACACAACAGTCGCAATGATAATGAAAGATCACGCGACATAGCGGTTAACGCCGGATTCAGCAATTGATATGTCTCCAACGTATCTATAATTTTTTATTGTTCCATGCTATATTATATTCTGTTTTGGACATTATTGGGCTTTATTATACACTTTATATTATTTTTGGGACTAACCTACTAACCAGAGGCCCAGCTCAGAATTGTTGTTTTTTTTTGCCTATTTTAGGGTTTCGAAGAAAAGGAATATCAAACGGAGTCCAAACGGAATGAAACCTTTGGGAACGTGATTTTTGGAAGGAACATGATCCAGAGGACTTGGACCCTACATCAAGAAATCAACCAGGAGGCCACGAGGTAGGAGGGCGCACCTACCCCCCCCCCCCCCCCGGCGCGCCCTCCACCCTCGTGGGCCCCCTATTGCTCCACCGATGTACTCCTTCCTCCTATATATACCTATGTACCCCCAAACGATCAAAAACGGAGCCAAACCCCTAATTCCATCGCTGTAACTTTTTGTATCCATGAGATCCCATCTTGGGGCCTGTTTCGGAGCTTCGCCGGAGGGGGCATCAATCACGGAGGGCTTCTACATCAACACCATGCATAGCCCTTCCGATGAAGTGTGAGTAGTTTACCTCAGACCTTCGGGTCCATAGTTATTAGCTAGATGGCTTCTTCTCTCTTTTTGGATCTCAATACAATGTTCTCCCCCTCTCTCGTGGAGATCTATTCGATGTAATCTTCTTTTTGCGGTGTGTTTGTTGAGACCGATGAATTGTGGGTTTATGATCAAGTTTATCTATGAAAAATATTTGAATCTTCTCTGAATTCTTTTATGTATGATTGGTTATCTTTGCAAGTCTCTTTGAATTATCAGTTTGGTTTGGCCTACTAGATTGATCTTTCTTGCAATGGGAGAAGTGCTTAGCTTTGGGTTCAATCTTGCGGTGTCCTTTCCCAGTGACAGTAGGGGCAGCAAGGCACGTATTGTATTGTTGCCATCGAGGATAACAAGATCGGTTTTTTATCATATTGCATGAATTTATCCCTCTACATCATGTCATCTTGCTTAAAGCGTTAATCTGTTATTATGAACTTAGTACTCTAGATGCATGCTGGATAGCGGTCGATGTGTGGAGTAATAGTAGTAGATGCAGGCAGGAGTCGGTCTACTTGTCTCGGACGTGATGCCTATATAGATGATCATACCTAGATATTCTCATAACTATGTGATGACCCACAAGTATAGGGGATCTATCGTAGTCCTTTCGATAGGTAAGAGTGTCGAACCCAACGAGGAGCGGAAGGAAATGATAAGCGGTTTCCAACAAGGTATTCTCTGCAAGTACTGAACAACTGGTAACAGATAGTTTTGTGATAGGATAATTTGTAATGAGAAACAAGTAACAAAAGTAAATAAGGTGCAGCAAGGTGGCCCAATCCTTTTTGTAGCAAAGGATAAGCCTGGACAAACTCTTATATAGAGAAAAGCGCTCCCGAGGACACATGGGAATATCATCAAACTAGTTTTCATCACGCTCATATGATTCGCGTTCGGTACTTTGATAATTTGGTATGTGGGTAGACCGGTGCTTGGGTACTGTCCTTACTTGGACAAGCATCCTACTTATGATTAACCTCTATTGCAAGCATCCGCAACTAAAACAAAAGTATTAAGGTAAACCTAACCATAGCATGAAACATATGGATCCAAATCAGCCCCTTACGAAGCAACACATAAACTAGGGTTTAAACTTCTGTCACTCTAGCAACCCATCATCTACTTATTACTTCCCAATGCCTTCCTCTAGGCCCAAATAATGGTGAAGTGTCATGTAGTTGACATTCACAAAACACCACTAGAGGAGAGACAACATATATCTCATCAAAATATCGAACGAATACCAAATTCACATGACTACTAATAGCAAGACTTCTCCCATGTCCTCAGGAACAAACGTAACTACTCACAAAGCATAAACATGTTCATAATCAGAGGGGTATTAATATGCATATAGGACCTGAACATATGATCTTCCACCAAATAAACCAACTAGCATCAACCACAAGGAGTAATTAACACTATTAGCAACCTACTAGCACCAATCCTAGACTTGGAGACAAGAATTGGATACAAGAGATGAACTAGGGTTTTGAGAGGAGATGGTGCTGATGAAGATGTTGATGGAGATTGCCCTCTCCCGATGAGAGGAGCGTTGGTGATGACGATGGCGACGATTTCCCCCTCCAGGAGGGAAGTTTCCCCGGTAGAACAGCTCTGCCGGAGCCCTAGATTGGTTCTGCCTCATGGCGGCGGAGTTTCGTCCGAGAAGATGGCTTCTTATTTTTTTTCCATCGAAAGACTTCATATAGCAGAAGATGGCCACCGAAGGGCCACCAGGGGGCCCATGAGGTAGGGGGGCGCGCCCAGGGGCTAGGGCACGCCCCCACCCTCATGGGCAGGGTGTGGCCCCCCTGGTGAATTTCTTCCGCTGAGTATTTTTTATATATTCCGAAAACGTCTTCCTTGAAGTTTTAGGACTTTTGGAGCTGTGCAGAATAGGTCTCTATTATTTGCTCCTTTTCCAGCCTAGAATCCAGCTGTCGGCATTCTCCCTATTTAGGTAAACCTTGTAAAATAAGAGAGAATAGGCATAAGTAGTGTGACATAATGTGTAATAACAACACATAATGCAATAAATATCGATATAAAAGCATGATGCAAAATGGACGTATCAACTCCCCCAAGCTTAGACCTTGCTTGTCCTCAAGCGAAAGCCTAAATCAAAAAATATGTCCACATGTTTAGAGATAGAGGTGTTGATAAAATAAAATACGGACATGGGGACATCATGATCATTCTTAGAACAACAACTTACATAATTCTTGTCATATAATTTCTTATGCTAGGGTAACAATTAAATCACAGTTTCAAGTATGAATCATAAACTTCATTGACAACTAACAAACTATAATCCCAGTCATTGGAGCAATTGCAATTTATCATAACATAGGAAAGAGTCAACATATAAGAGCTTTTCAGCAAGTCCATATACTCAACTATCATATAGTCTTTCACAATTGCTAACACTCACGCAATACTTATGGGTATGGAGTTTTAATCAGACACAAAGAAAGATAGGGGCTTATAGTTTTGCCTCCCAACGCTTTACCTCAAGGGTAATGTCAACAATAATAGTTCATGAAAACTCACATCCAATTAGCCATATATATCAGGATCTTTCCAACATACTGTGCTTGCTAAAGGATAAAATGTAAAAAGGAAGGGCGAAGATCACCATGACTCTTATGCAAGGTAGGAGATAAAAGTAAAATATAGGCCCTTCGCAGAGGGAAGCAGAGGTTGTCATGCGCTTTTATGGTTTGATGCACAAAATCTTAGTGCAAGAGAATGTCACTTTATATTGCCACTTGTGATATGGACCTTTATTATGCAGTCTGTCGCTTTTATTTCTTCCATATCACACGATCGTACAAAGCTTATTTCTGCCACACTAATAAGTCATACATATTTAGAGAGCAATTTTTATTACTTGCACCGATGACAACTTACATAGAGGATCTTACTCAATCCATAGGTAGGTATGGTGGACTCTCATGGCAAAACTGGTTTAAGGGTATTTGGAAGCACAAGTAGTATCTCTACTTGGTGCGATGAATTTGGCTAGCATGAGAGGGAAAGGCAAGCTCAACCATGTTGGATGATCCATGATAATATAATTTATCTCAGATGTAAGAAAACATAACCAATTACGTTGTCTTCCTTATCCAACATCAATTCTTTAGCATGTCATATTTTAATGAGTGCTCACAATCATAAAATATGTCCAAGATAGTATATCTATATGTGAAGACCTCTCTTTCTTTATTACTTCCTATTAATTGCAACGATGACCAAAACTATGCTTGTCAACTCTCAACAACTTTTATTCATCGTACTTTTTCTATGTGAGCTCATTACTCTCCATAAGACTCACATGATCTCTTTGTTTCTTTTTATTTCTTTCTTTTTTCTTTTATTCCCTTAGGATCATGGCAAAATAATCAAGACCTTGACTCAACACTAATCTTTATTATATATATAGCTCACGGACTCGATTACATAGAGGAATTATAAAGAAAAACTCAAAACTAGATCATGCCATAAACTTTATTCTACTAGATCAAGATAATACCAAAAGGATCGAACTAAGGAAAAAGATAAAGATAAAAGTGATGGTTATACGATACTGGGGCACTCCCCCTAGCTTGGAAGTTGCCAAGGGGAGTGCCCATACTAGATACTCAATTCTTATTCGTTGGTGGAGACGGTGGTGATTTTGTTGATGGCTTAGGCTTGTCGTCCTTCTTCCAAGGCATAGGCTCACCATCATAGAAGGACGACCGAGTCTCCTGAAACCTCAAATCTGCAGCCAAACTCATCCTCTTGAATCTATATTCATACTCACAGTTTTGATTTTGTAGGTCATAGATCTGGGCTTGGAGGTGCTCGTTTTTCTCATTAAGCTTGAAGATGGCCTCCCCAATGTCATTGACGTCCAGCTTGTGGTTGTTGGTGAACTCCGTGATCATAATGTGATTGGAATCGAGTCCATGCTCCACCATCTCCTGACACTTGAAAACTTCTTGCTCCAATGCTTCGAGCCTTGCCTCCGTGCTTCCGGTCTTCCTTGGTCCCTCAGCATCGCGGATGTGCAACAACCCCTCATGCATCTCAATGGTTTGAGGGTGTTGCAGCACTTCTGCGAGGTAGGGGTTGATGACCTTCTCGAAGAACTGGTCCTTGGGGGCGCTTGAAGACGACATGACAACCTGGATCTGTCAGAAAAAAAGCTCGAAACAAAAACAGGGGATTTTTTGCATGATACGGGAGTTGAAACCCCCGGGAGATTATATAATGAATTTTTACCGACCAAAATACGTGTCGTGTAAGAAAACGGAGTCCGAAAAGCGCACGAGGTGCCCACGAGGTAGGGGGTGCGCCCAGGGGGTAGGGCGCGCCCTCCACCCCCGTGGAGCCCTCGTGTCCTTCCCGGACTGCTTCTTATTTTTCTATTTTTCTAAATATTCCAAAACGGAGAAATATTGCCTTAAAAACTGTTTTGGAGTCGGTTTACTTACCATACCACATACCTATTCCTTTTTGGGGTCTGAAACGTTCCGGAAAGTGTCTGTTATGTATTCCTCCGGGGTTACGGTCTCAATAACATTGGTTTCAACATTTATGGGATTACCTAAGATATAATGTTTGATTCTTTGACCGTTTACCACCTTCGGATTTGTGCCTTCGAAGTTCTTAATTTTTATGGCACCAGAACGATAGACCTCCTCGATAACGTAAGGACCTTCCCATTTAGAGAGAAGTTTTCCTGCAAAAAATCTTAAACGAGAGTTGTATAGCAATACATAATCACCTACATTAAACTCACGCTTTTGTATCCTTTTATCATGCCATCTTTTAACTTTTTCCTTCAACAACTTGGTATTTTCGTAGGCTTGGGTTCTCCATTCATCGAGTGAGCTAATATCAAATAACTTCTTCTCACCGGCATGTTTAAAATCATAATTGAGCTCTTTAATAGCCCAATATGCCTTGTGTTCTAGTTCGATAGGTAAGTGACATGCTTTTCCATAAACCATTTTATACGGAGACATACCCATAGGATTTTTATATGCGGTTCTATAGGCCCATAATGCATCATCAAGTTTCTTGGACCAATTCTTTCTAGATCTATTAACAGTCTTTTGCAAAATTAATTTGAGCTCTCTATTACTCAATTCTACTTGACCACTAGACTGTGGGTGATAAGGAGATGCAATTCTATGATTAACATCATATTTAGCAAGCATTTTACGGAAAGCACCATGAATAAAATGTGAACCACCATGAGTCATTAAATATCTAGGGACTCCAAATCTTGGAAAAATAACTTCTTTAAGCTTTTTAATAGAAGTGTTGTGATCAGCACTACTAGTTGGAATAGCTTCTACCCACTTAGTAACGTAATCAACAGCATCTAAAATATGTGTATATCCATTAGAGGAAGGAAAGGGTCCCATATAGTCAAAGCCCCAAACATCAAATGGTTCAATAACAAGTGAATAATTCATAGGCATTTCTTGACGTCTACTAATATTACCAATTCTTTGACATTCATCACAAGATAAGACAAACTTACAGGCATCCTTGAAGAGAGTAGGCCAATAAAAACCAGATTGCAATACCTTATGTGCAGTTCTATCCCTAGCATGGTGTCCTCCATAAGCTTCGGAGTGACACTTGCGTAGGATCTGTTCCTGTTCATGCTCAGGTACACAATGTCTAATAACACCATATACTCCTTATTTATAAAGATGTGGGTCATCCCAAAAGTAATGCCTCAAATCATAGAAGAACCTTTTTGTTGCTAGTATGTGAAACTAGGTGGTATAAACTTAGCAACAATGTAATTAGCATAATCAGCATACCATGGAGCAGTGCGAGAAGCATTTATGACATTTAATTGCTCATCAGGAAAGCTATCATCAATAGGAAGTGGGTCATCAAGCACATTTTCTAACCTAGACAAGTTGTCTGCAATGGGGTTCTCAGCTCCCTTTCTATCAACAATATGTAAGTCAAATTCTTGTAGCAAGAGAACCCATCTAATAAGTCTAGGTTTAGCATCTTTCTTTTCCATAAGATATTTAATAGCAGCATGATCAGTGTGAATAGTTACTTTAGAATCAACAATATAAGGTCTGAACTTATCGCAAGCAAATACAACTGCTAAGAATTCTTTTTCAGTAGTAGCATAATTTCTTTGAGCATTGTTTAGGGTTTTACTAGCATATTGAATAACATTTAATTTCTTGTCAACTCTTTGCCCTAGAACAGCACCTATAGCATAATCACTAGCATCACACATAATTTCAAAGGGTAAATTCCAATCACGTGGTCGAACAATAGGTGGAGAGATCAATGCTTTCTTAAGTATTTCAAATGCTTCTACACAATCATCATAAAAAACAAATGGTATATCTTTTTGTAATAAATTAGTCAGAGGCTGAGAAATTTTTGAGAAGTCCTTAATTATGAACCTCCTATAAAATCCGGCATGACCAAGGAAACTTCTTATACCTTTGATGTCCTTGGGACATGGCATCTTCTCAATAGCATCAACCTTGGATTTATCAACCTCAATACCTCTTTCAGAAACTTTGTGCCCCAAGAAAATACCTTCATTAACCATAAAGTGGCACTTTTCCCAATTCAAGACAAGATTAGTTTCTTCACATCTCTGCAAAACTTGATCAAGGTTGCTCAAGCAATCGTCAAAAGAAGATCCATAGACGGAGAAATCATCCATGAAAACCTCACAAATCTTTTCACAAAAGTCAGAGAATATAGCCATCATGCATCTTTGAAAGGTAGCAGGTGCATTACATAGACCAAAAGGCATACGTCTATAAGCAAAAGTACCAAAAGGGCAAGTAAAAGTAGTTTTTGATTGATCTTTGGCTGACACGGGTATTTGGGAGAAACCAGAATAACCATCTAGAAAGCAAAAATATGTATGTTTGGATAGTCTTTCTAGCATTTGATCGATAAAAGGTAAGGGGTAATGATACTTTTTAGTTGCCTTACTTAATTTGCGGAAATAAATTACCATCCTATAACCTGTAATAATTCTTTGAGGAATCAATTCATCTTTATCATTAGGAACGACAATAATACCTCCCTTCTTAGGGACACAATGAACAGGACTTACCCACCGACTATTAGCAATGGGATAGATTATACTTGCCTCAAGGAGCTTTAGTATTTCCTTTCTTACCACTTCTTTCATTTTAGGATTCAGCCGTCGTTGATGATCACAAACTGGTTTAGCATCTTCTTCCGAATTAATTTTATGTTGACATAGAGTGGGACTAATGCCCTTAAGATCATCAAGAGTATACCCAATAGCAGCACGGTGCTTCTTCAGAGTTTTCAATAATCTCTCCTCCTCATGCTCTGAAAGGTTAGCACTAATAATAACAGGATATATTTTTTTGTCATCAAGATAAGCATATTTAAGAGTATCAGGTAACGGTTTAAGCTCAAACACGGGATCACCCTTGGGTGGAGGAGGATCCCCTGGGATTTCAACAGGCAAATTGTTTTTCAGAATAGGTTCTTGTTTAAAGAATACTTCGTCTATTTCCCTTCTTTCATTCATAAACATATCATTTTCATGGTCTAGCAAACATTGTTCTAAAGGATCACTAGAAGGTACGGCAATAGAAGCAAGACCAATAATTTCATCATTACTAGGTAATTCTTCTTCACGGTGTTGTCTACTAAATTTAGAGAAATTAAATTCATGAGTCATATCATCTAAACCGATAGTAACAACATCCCTTTTGCAATCTATGGTAGCATTAACAGTGTTCAAGAAGGGTCTACCAAATATAATGGGATAAAAGCTATCTTGTGGGGAACCAAGAACAAGAAAATCAACAGGATATTTAGTTTTCCCACACAAGACTTAAACATGTCTAACAATTCCCATTGGTGAAATAGTATCTCTATTGGCAAGTTTAATTGTGACATCAATATCTTCTATCTCAGCAGGTGCAATATCATGCATAATTTCTTTATATAAGGAATAAGGTATTGCACTAGCACTAGCACCCATATCACATAAGCCATGATAACAATGATCTCCTATTTTAACAAAAATAACATGCATGCCTACCACAAGTCTATTTTTATCTTTAGCACAAGGTTTAGCAATTCTAGCAGTCTCATCAAGGAAATGAATAACATACCCATCAATATTATCAGACAAGAGATCTTTAACAATAGCAATATCAGGTTCAACTTTAATTTACTCATGAGGTGTATAAGTTTTAATATTGCTTTTACGAACCATAGTTGAAGCTTTAGCATGATCCTTTATCCTAACAGGAAAAGGTGGTTTATCAACATAAGAAGTAGGAACAATAGGATCATTATAAGTGACAATCTTTTCTTCAACTTTAATAGGTGCAGCTACTTTTACTTCTATGGGAGGATGATATTTAAACCACTTCTCCTTGGGGAGATCAACATAAGAAGAGAAAGATTCACAGAAAGAAGCTACTGTCTCAGAGTCTATTTAGTGCTAAATTTACGGAAAACATCAGTATCCATAAAAGATTTAACACAATCAAACCTAGGTGTCATACCTGACTCCTTACCTTTATCGAGGTCCCAATCTTCAGAGTTGCGTTTAATTCTTTCCAATAAATCCCATTTGAATTCAATGGTCTTCATCATAAAAGAGCCAGCACAAGAAGTATCAAGCATGGTGCGATTGTTATCAGAAAGCTGAGCATAAAAATTTTGAATAATCATTTTTCTTGAGAGCTCATGATTGGGGCATGAATATAACATTGATTTAAGCCTCCCCAAGCTTGATCGATGCTTTCTCCTTCACGAGGCCAAAAATTATATATATAATTGCGATCACGATGAACAAGATGCATAGGATAAAACTTCTGATGAAATTCCAATTTCAATCGTTTGTAGTTCCGTGACCCCATATCATCACATAGCCTATACCATGTCGATGCATCTCCCTTCAAAGATAAAGGGAAGACCTTCTTCTTAACAACATCTTCGGGTACACCTGCAAGCTTAAATAATCCACAAACTTCATCCACATATATTAGATGATCATCAGAATGTTTTGTTCCATCTCCTAAAAAGGGATTAGCTAGCAGTTTTTCTATCATACCCGAAGGAATTTCAAAGCAGACATTTTCATTTTTAGTAGGTTCAGTAGGTTGAGGAGCAACTCTTTGCTCTACTGGTCGGGGTGAAGATACCCCGAACAAGCCCCTCAGAGGATTACTTTCCATAGTAACAAGTGACAATAAATTTCACCACACTATATAAATTTTTCCTTACCAAATTTCACCTACCAAAGGCGCTTCACTCCCCGGCCACGGCGCCAGAAAAGAGTCTTGATGACCCACAAGTATAGGGGATCTATCGTAGTCCTTTCAATAAGTAAGAGTGTCGAACCCAACAAGGAGCAGAAGGAAATGATAAGCGGTTTCCAGCAAGGTATTCTCTTCAAGTACCGAAACAAGTGGTAACAGATAGTTTTGTGATAGGATAATTTGTAATGAGCAACAAGTAACAAAAGTAAATAAGGTGCAGCAAGGTAGCCCAATCCTTTTTGTAGCAAAGGACAAGCCTGGACAAACTCTTATATAGAGAAAAGCGCTCCCGAGGACACATGGGAATATCATCAAGCTAGCTTTCATCACGCTCATATGATTCGCGTTCGGTACTTTGATAATTTGGTATGTGGGTGGACCGGTGCTTGGGTACTGTCCTTACTTGGACAAGCATCCCACTTATGATTAACCTCTATTGCAAGCATCCGCAACTACAACAAAAGTATTAAGGTAAACCTAACCATAGCATGAAACATATGGATCCAAATCAGCCCCTTATGAAGCAACACATAAACTAGGGTTTGAGCTTCTGTCACTCTAGCAACCCATCATCTACTTATTACTTCCCAATGCCTTCCTCTAGGCCCAAATAATGGTGAAGTGTCATGTAGTCGACGTTCACATAACACCACTAGAGGAGAGACAACATACATCTCATCAAAATATCGAACGAATACCAAATTCACATGACTACTAATAGCAATACTTCTCCCATGTCCTCAGGAACAAACATAACTACTCACAAAGCATAAACATGTTCATAATCAGAGGGGTATTAATATGCATATAGGATCTGAACATATGATCTTCCACCAAATAAACCAACTAGCATCAACTACAAGGAGTAATTAACACTACTAGCAACCTACTAGCACCAATCCCAGACTTGGAGACAAGAATTGGATACAAGAGATGAACTAGGGTTTTGAGAGGAGATGGTGCTGATGAAGATGTTGATGGAGATTGCCCTCTCCTTATGAGAGGAGCGTTGGTGATGACGATGGCGACGATTTCCCCCTCCGGGAGGGAAGTTTCAACGACAAAACAGCTCTGTCGGAGCCCTAGATTGGTTCCGCCAAGTGGTGGCGGAGTTCCGTCCGAGAAGATGGCTTCTTATTTTTTTCCATCGAAAGACTTCATATAGCAGAAGATGGCCACCGAGGGCCACCAGAGGGCCCACGAGGTAGGGGCGCGCCCAGGGGGGTAGGGCACGCCCCCCACCCTCGTGGGCAGGGTGTGGCCCCCCTGGTGAATTTCTTCCACTGAGTATTTTTTTATACATTCTGAAAACGTCTTCCGTGAAGTTTCAGGACTTTTGGAGCTGTGCAGAATAGGTCTCTAATATTTACTCCTTTTCCAGCCCAGAATCCCAGCTGCCGGCATTCTCCCTCTTTAGGTAAACCTTGTAAAATAAGAGAGAATAAGCATAAGTATTGTGACATAATGTGTAATAACAGCCCATAATGCAATAAATATCGATATAAAAGCATGATGCAAAATGGACGTATCACTATGCTCAATTCTGCCAATTGCTCAACAGTAATTTGTTCACCCACCGTAAAATACTTATGCTCTTGAGAGAAGCCACTAGTGAAACCTATGGCCCCTGGGTCTATCTTCCATCATATTAATCTTCCAACACTCAGTTATTTTCATTGCCTTTTATTTTACTTTGCATCTTTATCATAAAAATACCAAAAATATTATCTTATCATATCTATCAGATCTCACTCTCGTAAGTAACCATGTAGGGATTGACAACCCCTTATCGCGTTGGTTGCGAGGATTTATTTGTTTTGTGTAGGTGCGAGGGACTCGTGCGTAGCCTCCTACTAGATTGATACCTTGGTTCTCAAAAACTGAGGGAAATACTTACGCTACTTTGCTGCATCACCCTTTCCTCTTCAAGGGAAAACCAACGCAATGCTCAAGAGGTAGCAGCAATCCCAAGCCCGGTCAACGGAAAAATCCATTCAAGGCGAACAGATACGGACCATCCAACCCAGACAGGATACTGGACCGACCCTGCCAGATTCACGGCCACCCCAATAAACCAGCTAATCATACCAACAGAAGCTGTTGGGTCCACAAGCAGGCCGGCAAGCTCAACGCCGAACACAAGGGAAGGGGGCCGCCAGGCAATAGGTACGACGGAGTGGTTCACCAGCGATATGTCGGGGGCCAGAGGCAATTTCCCCCTGAAGATCGATCAAATCCAGAACAGAAATAGCAGTTCGGCTGCCGCCGCCCATCTCATATACACGTTAAAACTATACCGCACATACATAACTACGCGCTTAAGATGCCATGGGCATTGGCGGAAGCACAATACGGATAAGTCTGCAAACACTCCGGTAACATTTTTATCTCCTTTCCTTTTTTATTATTATCCCTTAAAAACAGGTGGCGCTAAGGAGAAACATCTAAGACCGACTCCATCGGAGTTCGGATCCATACACTCACCTACGGGGCTACTTCCTTCAAGGATTCCCCTCGCCGAGGACAGGCGGCGCAGACGTGCGACAGGAGGTCCAAAATAACTTTTTGTAGACCGCACTTTCTTTTCGAGCCTGTAACATGCCTTTTTCCTCTGCCTTTGACCCAGGGCATATCAAATAGCCAGGGTCGTGGCCTTTATGTATATCAAGTAATCATTGGCATATCGCTCAGGTCCCAATTCACATTATCCGAATTAATCACCCGCGTCTTTCCGCAAATGAATACGCCTCCTATGGTTGTTTCACGGATATACCACGGCTTAACTTGCCAGGGGCTCGGTACGGGAACAAATGAGTTGCCAACAAAGTCCGAACAGCTTTTACAGCGTACTTCGGCGCCGCGAGTTTGGCCTTATATGCATCAGCTCCGAATCATGTCCTGGGTTAATAGTTGGGTTGCCCGGCTCCTGTGTTGGCTATCCTACATTCCGCTCTATCGGCTAGGGTAGTAAAGGGAGAACTACTGTGATTGTGCTATCGATTCACCTGGTTAAGCACCTCAGTAGAGAAAGCCAAAAACTGACTGTCGTGATGTGGCGAGAGCTGGTCAACCACTCGATGACTTATCAGAATCTTTCATGATTCCTCCGTGTCACACGAAGGACCACTTTTCGGTCAAATATGTAAATGCATCATATGAATAAGCCGCATACATACCAGGGGCTATATCATAGACCAACCATAAAACTCCTATGGCTAAGTGAAAGTATTAACGCCCTATAGTCTGGTTGCCTGGTTCGCCGCATTGACACCTCCTTAACGGACCAAGACGTTGGGTCAAGAGTGATCAGATGCTTTCTTGAACACCCCTGTACTTCCAACAAGGGGGCTGAAGCCAACGACTGGAAAACTTTCAGATTATATTAAAATGGCCGCACAGGAGGAACACAAGGTTTTGAGCAAAACATACAAATAGATTAACTATAAAATTGTCTCATACAATTCTCATACACCTCACTCAAACATTATGTCTTTCGGGCATTGACCCTCTATCAAGCGGGCGGCTACTTGGACATCTTCAAAATAATGCTCTAGTTCATGGCGGTCCTTGCACTTGGGTGGACTCTTCACCGCAACATCGATCGCCTTCATCTTCCCCCAGAATGTCTTGACTCGGGCAAAAGCCATCCGTGCACCCTCGATGCACACCGACCGCTTCACAATGTCGATATGTGGCAGCGCGTCAACAAGCCGCTACACCAAGCCGAAGTAACTATTCGGAACAGGCTCAGTTGGCCATAGATGGATTATGACGTTCTTCATGGCAGCACCGCATATCCTATGAAGCTCGGCCCACTAGGACATCTGCTCATTCAGCAACAAGGGGCGCTTCGAGGCGCCGAATTATGACCAGAAAAGCTTCTCTGTTGCATACCCCTCTCGTGCCTGGTAAAACTGCGCTGCATCGGAAGAACTCTTCGGCAAGTCTTAAAACTCGTCCGGAGAACTCCACAATTGGTTAAGCTGAGCATAGTTTGGATCACCGAACTTAGTCTATAGCAAAAATGGCTTACCAGCCGCAATCTCCCCAGCTTGCTGGATCTCCTCACGAGCTGCTCTGGATTCAGACCACGCTTCTCTTGCCTCTCGTCAGGCCATGTCAATTTCAGCCGTTTTGGCTTCATTCTCCTTCTCAAGGAGTTCACAGCGGCTAGCAGCACTTTTTAGCTCAAGCGCCATCGTGGATATCTTCTCCTCGTCTTGACGCCGAGAAGCTCGTTCGGATTTTAACTCAGCCGATTTCTTTTCGGCAGCCGCATTACTACACCGGGCCTGCTCCTTGGCCCGGGCTAGCTCTGCTCGAAGAATTTCAACGGTGGCAGCACCATCTGCAGCCATGTATAACTTTCAGCGTCATGCTTATGTCACAAAAATGTATGTGTAAGGACTGCTCCGAATACATACCTTGCGACTCGTCAAGACACATATTGATTAACGTAATGTCATCCCCGGCCACATCAAGCTTCCGTTGCAGCTCGGCAATATCCACGGTCTGGGAAGTAGCCAGGGGGAAGCAGCCTGTGTTCAAAGTTAATCAGATTAGTCCTCGAATATTTCTTTTTGATCCTTCGTTCGCCTCCCATGGGAAGCCAACCCGAGTCTCAGGGGCTGCTATCTATACACAGGTGTATTTTCTAAATAAAACACAATTGCACACATTACAGTACAAACCTCGAAGCCTCTTAGTAGGCTCGCAAAGGCCTCATGCAATCCGCTCTTCGTGGATAGGAACTTTTTAACCACCGTACCCATCAAGGTATGATGTTCCTCTGAAACGGACGCCTGTCGCAGCATGTTCGTCAGGATATCCAGCGCCTCTGGGTCTCTGAAGGTTGCTGCAGGAGTACGGCCACCCTTTGAAGGGATCCGTTTATTTGTATCCGGCTGTATTCCGGATTGATTGGGGTCTTCATTGTTGTTCCCTGGACCCTGGGCCGCCGAAGTATCACCTTCGTGTAATGTCTTCATCATCCCTTGCACCACTTGTTGGTCGGGGGAGACCCTCCGCGACGACACCTTGAAGTCGTCCGCCCTATTGGACGGAGAGGCCGGTGAGGGCGTCTCGCTTTCCATCATCTCCGGGAGAAGGTCCCCCGAGGAAGAGGATTGTTGAAGGGGACTGCGCGTTGAGCTGCAAAATATATATATATTCCAGGCATTATAAGAAAAGAATGGGACATGTTTAAAACAGCCTTGTTCACTTACGATTTGGCCAGAGGCTTGTCCTCGTCATAAGACTGCGCTTCGACGTCCTCCAGGCCCGAGCCGCCCCCCAGAGGCATCTTGCCTCGCTTAGGAGCCTGCTTCTCCCAATCTTCGGAGGTGGCCCTCTTCTTCCTAGGAGGGAAGGAGAGAGTGCCCCCCCCTTCACTTTTGTCTTCGGACAAGGGGATTTTGATTCCTCCAGACACAAAGTCCGATGTTCCCTGGGAATAGGGGTCATCTTTGGTCGTCTCACTCTCTGCCTCGCCCTCCTTCACAGGCATCTGGTATGGTGCCAGGGCCAGCATCCTTGTTAGAACAGGATTTGCTGGGCCCTCGGGCAGAGGGCCGAACACATAATCAGTTCCGCCTTCTTTATCTAGCTCTGGAAGAAGATAGCTTGCTCAGTACCATATTACAGTATGCATAATTACAAAGTGTTCGAAAGCCAAGTGCTTACCAGGGTATCCGGATGATTGCAGTTAAGGCCAGCGTCCTCGGCAGTATCCGACCAATGTTTCCGCTTCCCGAAAAATAACTTCCACATCCCTTCATGTGTGGTGTCGAAGAAGTGTTGTAGGGTTCATGGTCCTTCTGGATTAAGCTCCCACATGCGGTGAGACCTGCGCTGGCAGGGCAGGATTTGGCGAACTAGCATCACTAGGATCACATTGACAAGATCAATATCTTTCTCGGGGAGGGTTCGGATGCAGCTCTGTAAAGTTCACACTTCATCAACTAATCCCCAGTCCAGCCCCTTGTTTACCCATGATGCAAGCTGTAACGGTGGGACAGGACAGAAGGTGGGTACAGCTACCCACTTGGTGCTGCGGGGCTCTATGATGTAAAACCACTCCCGCTGCTAGTGATTGGAAGTCTCGGTAAAAGAACCTTTTTGCCAAGGAGTGTTGGTGAGTTGGCTGACCATGGCGCCGCCGCACACCACCTGTTCCCCGTCAACTACCTTCGGCGTCACACTGAAGGTCTTGAGCCATAAGCCCAAGTGTGGGGGGATTCGAAGGAAGGCCTCACATGTAATGATAAACGCTGAGACGTGGAGGATAGAGTCCGGGGCTAGATCATGAAAATCTAGTATGCAATAAAACATTAGCCCTCGGACGAAGGGGTGAAGAGCGAACCCTAACCCCCGGAGGATGTGGGAGATGAATGCAACCCTCTCGCCAGATCTGGGGGTCGGAATAACCTGTCCTTGAGCAGGAAGCCGGTGATGGACCTCTGCAGTCAAATATCTGGCTGCCCGAAGCTTTGCGATATCCTCTGTAATGGAGGAAGCCACCCATCGGCCTTGGGAGCTGGATCCGGAAATGATGGGAAGGGCGGAAGCAATGAAGTCGAACCTTGGGTGCTGGAACTCGGGGTTGGGGAGGCCGACGAGAGGTTTGGCATAAGAAAGACGGCCCTTGGTTCCTTTATAAAGGCCTCCGGTATTGAACACCTCCTCCTAAGCCTAAGAACCTGCCTATTCCTAAGGAATCTTTCTCTCAGGATGGTTGGGTTACCCACGCTTGTATTGGTGAAAATCCCGTAATAAGGGGGCATGATCCCTGCTTCGAGAAGACGTGCCAGTAAAAACCATGCCCCAAAACGTGGAACGGCGGGACGGGAAACGGTTCGAAATAAAGGCCCGGAAGGCGTGACATCACATTACTAAAGTTGTCAGCAGATCGGATTTATAAAAGTGCTATACTCTCTACGGCTGTGTGTTGTAGAGCCGGACACGTTTGTTTTGTCTGAAGATTATTTTTGGAGTTCGGAAGGAGGAACCCTCCTTGCAATGCCGAAGATAGCACTACGCGCCGGATACCTCTTCATTGAAGACAGGTTCAGGGGCTACTGAGGGAGTCCTGGACTAAGGGGTCCTCAGGCGTCCGGCCTGTTAGCCATGGGCCGGACTGATGGGCTGTGAAGATACGAAGACCGAAGACTGCACCCGTGTCCGGATGGGACTCTCCTTGGCGTGGAAGGCAAGCTTGGCAACGGAATATGTAGATTCCCTTCTTTGTAATCGACCTTGTGTAACCCTAGATCCTCCTGGTGTCTATATAAACCAGAGGACTTAGTCCGGATAGGATATACTCATTACCGTAGTCATACAGGCTAGACTTCTAGGGTTTAGCCATTACAATCTCGTGGTAGATCAACTCTTGTAATACTCATATTCATCAAGATCAATCAAGCAGGAAGTAGGGTTTTACCTCCATAGAGAGGGCCCGAACCTGGGTAAACATCGTGTCCCATGTCTCCTGTTACCATCGACCCTAGACGCACAGTTCGGGACCCCCTACCCGAGATCCGCCGGTTTTGACACCGACATCAGGCACATCATCTGGTTCCTCTTGATCTTCAGCTTCCCCCATTGCAGCATCATCGTATTCAGGGGGCAGATAGTTGTCATCATCCTCTTCTTCTTCATTGTCTTCCCTCATAACCACTCTTTCTTTGTGCTTAGTCCAAACATTATAGTGTGGCATGAAACCCTTCTCAAGCAGGTGGACGTGAAGGGTTTTCGATTCAGATTAAGACTTCGTATTGCCATAGATGTGTGGCCTTAGACAGGGCAACCCCTTGTCCCCATTCTTGTCCATTCTCACCATGGAGCCGCTTCAGAGACTGTTGGATCTTGCTACGGAAGGCGGTGTTCTAACTAAGATGGGACCTAAGGCAACCAGACTTTGTACAAGTATGTAAGCTGATGATGCGGCCCTATTTTTAAACCCTATCAAGGACAAGGTGCATGCAGTCAGAGCAATATTGGATAGGTTTGGGGAGGTCTCTGGTCTAAAAATCAACACCCAGAAATGTGTTGCATATCTATTTAGGTGCGAGGGGTTTGACTTCCAAGATATTATCCAAGATTTTGGTGGGACGGTAGGCTCTCTCCCGTGTCGTTAGCTTGGCCTGTCGCTCAGCTATCGCAAGCTTAGGAGAATTGAGGTCCTCCCTCTCATAGATGGCATCGCCGGAAGGCTTAAAGGATGGAAAGGCAAACTGATGGCCAAACCTGGAAGGCTCACTCTAATAAATTATGTGCTTACGTCCATGGCTACCTATTTCTTAACCAGTTTTGCAGTTGACAAATGTACAATAAAGAAAATGGAAAAGATTCAGCGAAACTTCCTTTGGAATGGTGACGAGGAGTGCAACGGGGCTAAGTGTCTGGTCAACTGGAAGAGGGCCTGCTCCCCAGAGGATCTTGGTGGCCTTGGAATCAAAGACATTGCTTGCTTCAGTAGGCATTGCGACTGCGTTGGGCTTCGCTAGAGTGGAGCCCCACTTCAAGGCCTTGGCAAGGCACCCCCATCCCATGCGATCACACTGACATGCTGCTTTTCTCAGCTTGCACGGAGATTTCGCTGGGGAATTGGCAATGGGCAAGTTTCTGGAATGATCGATGGCTGTTGGGAATGGCTCCTGTGGATGTGGCCCCTGGTCAGTTTGGTTTGGCACGGCGAAAAAGGCTTTCTGTGAAGGAAGCTCTTGCTCGTAATCGTTGGATGAAGGGCCTGGAAAGAATTGCTTCCGATGAGCTGTTGGATCAACTTGTCAAGTTATGGGAGCTGCTGCAAACCATTATCCTTTCTGATGTTCCTGATACCATCCGGTGGAAGTTCACTAATGACAGAGGCTACTAAACTGCGTCTGCTTCTAATGCTCAGTTTATTGGTCGCATCGTTGAGCCACAGTTGCATGCTTTGTGGAGGATCAAGGCCGAGCCGAAGGTAATGTTCCATATGTGGCTCTTGATTCAGAATAGGAACTGGACGGCTGATCGGCTTGCGACGAGGGGATGGCCACACAATGACAAATGCATGTTCTCTGACCAAGTTCTGGAATTAGCTGCCCATCTGACACTCACTTTCCCATTTGCCCGCGAGGTCTGGTTTACCTTCCAGCAAAGTGATCCAGAGGCTGCACATGTTGGTTCAACAGCACTGACAATCAAGGGATGGTGGAGACGGATCTGGAACCTGCACAACAACCTAACTTCTTGCACGCAGCTCACATCGGCTGCTTATGTTGCTTGGAATCTTTGGAAAGAGAGGAATAGGCGGACGTTTGAAGGAAAGAGATGCTCCCCCGAAATAGTTGCTTCTATGGCCAGAGACGAGATTGCACTGTTCAAGGAGGCCACTACGTAGTTTCTCTCTTTTTCTAGTTCTTGGGATTGTGTATGTGTGTGGGGGTACTTGAGGCTCTATACAACACCTGGGAACTTTGGTTCCTTTTCCCTCTTCTAATATGAATAGGTACAACTACTGCCATTGCCCTTCAACAAAAACTTTGGTGCCGGTTTGTATGGTTAGGGCCAAGAACAACAAAAGTTTGTTAGTTTGGGAGATAATTTTTTTCGCGAATACGCAAAGCTTGCGTATCATTTCATTGATAGAAAGAGTAGAATGAGCATAGCAGGGATACAACACATTACACGAACGCAGACAGGTGTGAACATGGTGCCCGGAGCAGAAAGAGAAGGGATGCTCGGCCTGAACAAAGGAAAGAACGCAGCTAGACCCAACCTAACCCGAACCAAGAGACAATGCTGAACTAGCTGTCGGCGTTCTGGGAACGGGGGTCCCTAGACTTGCCTGCTTGTAGGCCATAGCGTGGTTCCACCAGCGGCCTATATACGGACCATCTTTACTAACAAACACTCAAGACCCTCGCGAGGGACCAAGCCTTGCGAGGCGGACGATACAATACCTCCTCAGGGGCGGCCTCATTAGGCTGGCTCGCGAGGGGTGGAGAAATCAAGGCAACGAAGACCTCGCGAGGTTTCTGTGGCACAAGCCATGATGACTGGAGCCAGGCGGGCACCAGCGCGCACAGTGTCCTCGTTTCCTCTTTGGTGCTAAAGAGGCAAGCGCAGGCGAGGAGTCCCGAGGCATCAGGCAAAGGTTTCCATATCGGTGCAACAAGACCAAGACCAGCAGGACAGCAAGATGGAGGTCACCGTGGACCCCAAGACGGTGTTATCACCAGAGCCTTTGGCAGGCGAAGACTGCTTTTGTTAGGATAGCTTGTACTAGTTGTCTCCCTTCAAATTGGCCGTTGTGGGAACCCTTCCCGCTCAATATTTGGGAAGAGGACCAGGGCCTCTATAAATAGGAATAGCCACCACAGTAGGAAGGGGACAGATCAAGGGTCATCCAGACCATCCTCTACCACACAAGTTCGCCAAGCACAAGAACACCTCTCCTCAGGAGGCGGTTCTTCCCTTGTAATTGTTCATCCTTAGCCCAAGAGGCAATCCACCACACCACACTGGAATAGGGTATTACACCACAATGGTGGCCCGAACCAGTATAAATCTTGTGTCTCTCATTCTTTAAGTCCGTCGAGCTAGGCCATAAGATCTTATGAAGCTTGCGAGATAGAGAGGGGGAGAGAACTTCGTGCGCACCCCAGAGTTCGAACCTCAAGGGTTTGCCGGAACCCAAAATCCGACATTTGGCATGCCAGGTAGGGGTGCGCCGAAGCCTTGCCCCCCGACGGCCTCGCCTCTCCAACCGACTCTCATGGACGCTACCTCTTCTCCGACAGGATCGACGGGCGCCCTACGCAGCGCCAGGGGGCTCTGGGCCTTCACCCCCGCCTTGCGGTGAGTGTAATGGCCGCACAAGTTCAAGCAGGAGATGTCGCCTCATTATGATGGTGCGGCGGATCCGACGGCCTTTCTGCTGGCATACGAGGAGGCCGTTCTAGAGGCCGGGGCGACGATAAAGTCATGGCCAACTGGCTCCTGATGGCCTTCGTTGGCGTGCCGCGCGCCTGGCTTCTCCATCTGCCAGAATCTTCTGTGGCCTCCTGGGAGGAGCTGCGACACCTCTTCATCGGACGCTTTGGGGAACCAGCACCCCCCATCGTTGCATCTCTCCTCGGTGGCTCGTAGGCACCACCCTCGGACCGTCACCCCAAGCCGTTCTTTTGCCAAACCGGCGCTGCCACCACGCGGCAGGGGGCTCCCCTGGGGTGGGCGGCGCCCAAGGCCGACCTGATCTTTGACTCAAGAGATCACCTAGTCAACACCGTTGGTTCGGGTGTGCTTTTGATGCTTTGCACGCCGATCATCTGCAGTGTAGCCATCACCAAGACCCTCATCGACAGCGGCGCCGGCCTCAACGTGCTCTCAGTGGAGGCTTTCAGCCTCCTTCACGTACCACTTGAGCGGCTCCACCCCAACAAGCCTTTCTCCGGGGTCGGCGGCAACCCCTCTAGCCCCCTAGGGCAGATCCGTCTCCCCATGACCTTTGGCACACGTGACAACTATCGCATTGAGCTAATCGACTTCGACATCGCCCACATCGGTTTGCCGTACAACGCCATCCTCGGGTAGCCGGCACTGGTCCAGTTCATGGCAGCAACCCATCTTGCCTACAACCTCATGAAGATGCCAGGAAGCAAGGGCATCCTCACCGTGGTTGGAGACACCAAGGAAGCCATGGCGGCCCTCAAGCTAGCCTTCAGGGCCACGGCGGCAGCTTGCCCGGTCGACAAGGCCATGCCCAGGACCAAGGGGGCTGCACCGACCAAGAAGACGCAGTTGTTCACTCAAGGCCAAGCCAAGACGAAACAGATACCGGTCGACCTGGATGGGGCCTCTGGCGCTACCTTTACCATAGGCGCCGACCTCGCCCTAGATCAAGAAAAGGAGTTGGTGGACTTCTTGCGAGCGAACAGGGAAGTATTCGCCTGCGAGCCGAAGCAGCTAGTCGGGGTTCCGAGAGGGGTGATTGAACATCATTTGAGGGTGTGCCCCAATGTACGCCCTGTCAAGCAGAAGACGAGGCGACAATCCATGAAGAAGCAGTCTTTCATTGTTCAGGAAACCCGCAAGCTGGAGGCAGCATGTGTCATTCGCGAGGTCCGATACCTAGAGTGGCTGGCAAACCCAGTCGTTGTGCCAAAGAGAGGAGGGAAGGAACGCATGTGTGTCGACTTCACCAATCTCAACAAGGCCTGCCCTCAGGACCCATTCCCGCTGTCGCACATTGACCAGATTGTCGATTCCACCGCGGAGTGTGACCTGCTATGTTTTCTGGATGCGTTCTCAGGCTACCACCAGATCAAGATGGCGGTGGAAGATCTGGAGAAAACGGCTTTCTTGAACCCATGCGGGGTATACTGCTACACTTGCATGCCATTCGGACTGCGCAACGTAGGAGCAACCTTCCAGTGACTGATGCACATCGCCTTGGGGCGGCAACTCGGGAGGAACGCTGAGGCCTACGTCGACGACATTGTGGTAAAGTCTCGGACAACAAGAACTTTGATTCAAGACCTGGAGGAGACTTTCGCGAGCCTGTGCCAAGTGGACCTGCGGCT
The DNA here is from genome assembly GCF_018294505.1 of Triticum aestivum. Lineage (NCBI taxonomy): Eukaryota > Viridiplantae > Streptophyta > Magnoliopsida > Poales > Poaceae > Triticum > Triticum aestivum. The sequence goes on from NC_057806.1 coordinate 633,911,624, forward strand.
CAATCTGGAGAATTGCGTGTTTGGTGTCCCTTCCGGCAAGCTGTTGGGCTTCCTCATGTCCCACAGAGGGATCGAGGCCAACCCGGAGAAGGTCAAGGCAATCGAAGACATGAGCCCACCACAGAACCTCAGGGAGATGCAGAAGCTTGCAGGCTGCGTGACTTCGCTGGGGCGCTTCATCTCCAAGTTGGGGGAACGCGCCTTGCCATTCTTCAAGCTGATGAAGAATAAGGGGCCGCTCGAGTGGACCCCCGAGGCCGACCTGGCATTTCAAGACCTCAAGAGATACTTGACCAGCTTGCCGGTGATGGTGGCGCCTCGTCATCGCGAGCCCTTGGTACTCTACTTGTCTGCCACACCCCATTCCGCTAGCGCGGCGTTGGTGGCCCTCAGAGAGGAGCCCCAAGTCAAGGGCCTGTCAAATGGAGCCGCCAAGCCAGATGAGGCTGCACAACGCCAAGACGATGTCCCTAAGACAACGGCTGATCCGGATAGTCGTCAAGCCCCAGGAGCTACAGATCCACAGGAAACACCTCAGTCCCCAGGAGCCAAAAGCTCCGTTAGCTCTCCCACCCTAGTCGAGCACCCGGTGTACTTCATTAGCATAGTGCTACGAGATGCGAGAGCACGATACCCCATGCCTCAGAAGCTCTTGCTCGCGCTCCTTGTGGCCTCGCGTAAGCTGCACCACTACTTCCAGGGTCACCCAATAAGGTCGTCTCAGCTTACCCATTGGAGAGAGTGCTCAGGAGCCCCAATGCCGTGGGAAGAGTCGCCGAATGGAACATCGAGTTGCAAGCGTTTAACTTGGAGTTCAGCGCAACCAGGGTCATCAAGGGGGCTGCGCTCGCCAATTTTGTGGTGGAATGGATCGATACACCGGAGCTCGAAGCAGGCGAGAACCGATACCTATCGCCAGGGAATGAAGCGCCAGACGGTTGGGTCATATACTTTGATGGCGCGTTCGCGCGCCAGGGCGCGAGGGTTGGAGCCGTACTCATCTCGCCCACTCAGGACAAACTTTACTATGGCATGCAGCTCTGCTTCCAGCGGGGCGAAAAAGTCTCCAACAACATCGCGGAGTACGAGGACCTCATCGCCGGCCTCAAGGCGGCGGTCGCCCTGGGGGTGAAACGCCTCACCATCAAGGGAGACTCGCAACTCCTCGTCAACTTCTCCAACAAGGTGTACGAGCCAAAGGACGAGCACATGGAGGCATATCTTGCGGAGGTACGCAAAATGGAGAAGTAGTTCCTGGGCCTGGAGCCGCAGCATGTGCCTCGTGGCACCAACAAAGAGGCTGATGACATCACCAAAAGAGCATCCAAGCGGCTGTCCTAAGAGCCTGGCGTCTTCGAGGAACGGCTCTTCAAGCCTTCGGCGGCACCTCATCCTGCGGAGCCAGCGCCACCTCAGGAGGAGCTCCCCCAGCCTCCAGTCTCGGGAGCCCCCGCCTGCGGCCCGCCCTCAGGAGCACGCCTCCTCTTAGCGCTTGACGGTGTCCTGGACTAGGGGGTACTCACCACATCATCTCCCGATCTGTTAGATTGGGCCGAGGACCCCCATGGCCGTATACTCATGGGCCAGTTCAGACAACTAACACATACAAGGAAGATTCCACAAGACTTGGGGATCAAGGCAAGGACTCCTCCCCACCGGCGTATTCGGCTAGGACTCTTGTTATCCTGGGCCTCTGGTGCATTATATGAACCGAGGCCAGGCTAGTCGATACAACATAGACAACAATAATCATACCATATGCTAGCTTCTAGGGTTTAGCCTCCTCGATCTCGTGGTAGATCTACTCTTGTACTACCCATATCATCAATATTAATCAAGCAGGACGTAGGGTTTTACCTCCACTGAGAGGGCCCGAACCTGGGTAAAACTTCGTGTCCCTTGCCTCATGTTACCATCCGGCCTAGACGCACAGTTCGGGACCCCCTACCCGAGATCCGCCGATTTTGACACCGACATTGGTGCTTTCATTGAGCGTTCCGCTGTGTGATCGACAAAAGGATCGATGGCTCGTCTGCAGGTCAACTGCGATGCCGGCATCTTCGTCGCCGGCTCGACTGGTCACCTTGGCTCGACCAAGGACCGTGCTCCATCTCCGATCGTCATGTTCGGACGAGGGCCTTCATCAACATCAACTCCGATCTCTATCAAGATCATGGAGAAATCATCCATGGAGCTCGGGCGCTCAATGTCAACATTGCCCTCGGGCGACCGTGCTATTTTTCCGAACAGCAAACTTGTATCCGCTACCACCACCTCTTAGAGCATCTCTTTGATGATCCTTTTGGTGGAATTGTGTGGAATTGAGTCTACAACAACCTTGGAAAATTTCGTCGAGTTTCGATGGAGAAATCTCTGGCAATCCACGATATACCGGAGCCCTGTCAAATCTGGACGGCAATCTAGATGAGTTTAGGGCGTGGTGTCCAGTTTCTAGCTCGGACGTCCTTTGGAAGATCCAACCGTTGATCAGCTACTGAATTCCTATATCGACCACCTCTCAAAATTTCAGCTCAATCCGACCGTCCAAACTCCAGGAACCTTCCGATTAGTGCATCACTTTTCGGATCTGTTTTCTGCACGAAAACGAATCCGACCCGAGTTTGTCTTTTTTATGAACGGGATTTCGGACATCCCTTTTGAAGGAAGTTTTGTGTGGGGTATTGTGTTTTGTTTCCGAACACATCCCGCTAACTTTAAAATCTTTTGAACATGATCTTCAACATCATGCTGGTGTCAAACCAGTCCGGCAATATTGCTCCACGGCTGCCGACCTGCGCTAGACACGTCGTCACTTTGTTGAGCCGAGCTCAACTTCTTCGGATCATCATCTCGGCAAGCCGAACAAGAGTCCGGCATCGCGAAGGATAAATCATCACCAACATCACCGCCCCACGGATTACACGGAGTGGGCATACCGGCATCGCCGCACGATCACTTCATCAAGCCAACATCGACCACGTCACGACCTGCATCAGCAGGGCCGCACTATTGCTTCTTCAAGTTGGTGTCCATCACGCCGACCTACTTCGACTCATCGCATGACATCGAGGCTTCGACACCTCGGCTGGACCGGGGGCTTCGCCATCTCTTCATCAACCTACTCCGGACAATTCGGCGTCACTAGCCGACCAGCTTCGTCACGTTAGCTGGGCCGAGGGCTTTGCCTCGGCGAGTCAACCTTTACTAGCATTGTCATGCCGTCGTTTTATCGCCCATCAGGCAATGGGTGTGCGGAGCGAGTCCCAATTTCGGGAATCACCTTCCTTCGGATTGCTACAACAAATAAACCAGGTGCTATTAATCCCAGTATTTTTTGCTTGTTTGGGTTCATTTTTCCCAAGGAATTATTACTCTGGTTTGTGCATGATATGTACACAGGTCTATCAAATGGTGACCGCATTAACGATGGTCGCGTGGTGGTTCGATTAGTTTCCGTACATAGTCCGGCGAACACCGCATCCGGAGCTCGGACCGACCTATGAATTCAGGCTTTGCCACGCCTTTAGTACATCACGCCGACGCCCTGCATCGACATTGACTTCGGTGCCAGGCCATGTTTCTTCTATTCCTCATTTTGCATAAATTATTTATTATGCAACATTTTTTTAATTATCATTATTACTATTATCTCCGGTTTGCACTATTTTTTGTGCACAGGAAAATGATCCGGGGACTTCGGCGTCACTCTGTCGGTCTGCATTGACCGTGCTATGTCACCACTCCGGCGTGTCGAGCTCTCCACTCCGCCACCTCGAGACCAGCTTGGGGGATGGAACCTTGCCCCGCATCAAGCTCGGACCGCGTCATCAATACCGAACACATTAACCAGCTAAGTCGCTTTCATGCTCAAAGCTTTAATTTCTTACTTGTGTTCGGTTCAACCAAGCATTATACTTTTTTGGAAAAAAGTTGCTTGTAAAAAATTTCCTTGTCCAAACTTTGTTTGTGACGCATAAATTCAAATACCCAATTCATTTGGGGGCTTCCTTCATAAAGCTTTTCCACTTGCATATGATTATACTTGTACGGTTTCGTTCCTTGTTCGTGTATTACGCCACAATATGCACCATATTGACTTAAGCGATTTGCAAGCTGGGTTGCCTCGCTCCTGTGTTTACCCCTACGTTCCCGATTGTTCGGCTAGGGAGTAAAGGGAGCACCTCTGTGATTGTCACGATCGGGTCGCCCGAGCCGGACCTCAGACTGGGTGAAGCCGAAAGCTAGCGCTCTTATAGTTTTCAATGATGGTCGGCACACAACGGAACTCATGAGTACAAAAAATCTATTGCACAAGTCTCATAATAACAATGAGCACCGAAGAAAGGTATCGGTGGGGGTACTATTTTCTTCGAAGATGCTTCTTACACTTCACGGTAATATAGCATAAGTTCCCTGAGCGCGCTTTGTCTGTTACAGCCTTATGGCCTGATTGCCTGGTTATTGGAAACACCGTCGATATTCTCGACCGATGGAGTACATAACACTTTTCGGTCCTTGACCGAGAGGGAGAAGCTGACGGTCGGTTAAGACGCGTTTAAAGTTCGGTTGAACATAGATATGATATAAGTACTTCGGTACATGCAATCATTCTTCTACCCAAGTCACTTGGGGGCTCTTAAGTTTATTTGAGCCGTTTTATAATAAGTGTTCTTCTTCTTAGTCGTTGCAAAGTTTTATTATTATTATTTATCACTCCTTTTTTCGACACGAGTGTGCGGTCACTAGCCGGGGAGCCTAATTTCTCTCTCAAAGCCGCTAGAGTTTAGTTTGCTAAACTGGCCTGATGAGAAGTACTCCGGCCCTCGGGATAGGAGGTTGAAGCCGTAGGCTGACCCGCTCGAAGTCTTGAGATAGGATGTATCATGTTAAAGCACGACAGAAGCACTTCTTTTTTCTAAGACCAACTTTCGGATTGGCACCGAACACTTGATATTGTTCGGACGTCATGTTTTTACTGACGTTTCTTGGTTTTCCAAGCTTTTTGGCACTTTTAAACTATTTGTGCTTTTCCAGCATTAGTCTCGCAGTGCAACGCCGGACACCTTTAGGGATTCGGCAAAAACATTCTCAGATATTGCTATATATGCATCGGTTTCGAATTGTGTCTTCGGTCAATAGTTGGGTTGCCCGGCTCCTACACTTGCTTCCTACGTTCCGTTTTGTTCGGCTAGGCGTGCAAAGGGAGAACCACTGCGATTGTGCTTCCAGCTCACATGGTTAAGCACCTCAGTGGAGAAAGCCGAAAACTGACTTTCACAATAAGCGTAAACTGGTCAGCGATCCGATGACTATGTTAAATGATGGGCCGTTCATAACATTGGTCGAAGTGTTTACGGCTTGACCCCGACTGTCGCCGAACACTACCGGGGGCTATTAACTGGCCTCCCAAACTAAATCCTCAATATTTTGCTCTTACATTAGAGCTGAGGTTTAATGATCATGCTTAGCATGACAACCCAAAGAAAGGAACCGATAGCGGGACTATTTTCTTTGAAAGACATTTCTTCTGTTAAACAGTAATATAACTCTCTGCGTACCTTTGTTTATAAAACCGTATGGCCAGATTGCCTTGTTTGTTGTAAATCTTTGCCCTCATAAAGGCTTTATAAAGTAGGACAAACACTCCTCGGCTACTGGCCGAGGAGGTGGAAGCCGATGGTCGGTTAACAAAGTTTTGTACAATGAGGATCCGAGCATTAATGACGTCAAGTACTTGGATACATAGAGTCATTACACATAATTTGTGATTTTACTATGGATATTGATCCTTAATTCGGCCACCCGTGCCCGCATTAAGGCTCGGGGGCTACTGAGCTTCGGGCTTATTATTTACAAATATTAAAGGGGCACATTGATCCCCTGATCTAGTGTTACCACCCGACCAGTGTCTCGGGGGCTACTGCATTGCTTGTCCAATGCAGAAAATTTTATGTGCAATATAGTTTCCGAGGAGATTTTGATCCTCAGGTTGGTCGGCCGCACCCAACCTGAGTCTCGAGGACTGAGCACGCCGCTTTTAGTGTCCCGAAGTATTCTGTCGAGCTTGGACTTGATCCTCAGGCCGATTTTGCAAATTAACCTGAGTCTTAGCGGCTACTGGGATCAGCGGTCTTACGTCATCCTTTAGGTGCATCTCGGGTTTTAGACCGATACACACCTTGAGGGCTACTGGCTATATACATCGGCAGAGAATAAATTGCACCAATAAAAAATATTCACAAAAATCGGCCCACATTCGGGGTGGTGCACCACCTCGGAAGCAGCCCGGCATAAAGCTCAGGCGCTAGTGGCTGGCTCCATAGAGGGCATTTCCGGCATTAATCTCGGCTAAACTCCGTCAAACTTCTTTGAACCAAGGTGATTTACAACACCTCGGATACAGTCCGGCGTTGGAGCTCGGATACAGTCCGGCGTTGGAGCTCGGATACAGTCCGGCGTTGGAGCTCGGATATACAGTCTGGCGTTGGAGCTTGGATACATAGTCCGGCGTTGGAGCTCGGATACATTCCGGCGTTAGAGCTGGGAAGCGGTCCAGCGTTGGTGCTCGGCTGCAAAAGATACCTCGAATGTATTCCGGCGTTGGAGCTCGGACGCAAGAGGACGCTGCCGCCCTGGAACAACTTCAAACCCGAGGTGTGGCATAAAAATAACAAGGCATTGATAAAGGCCGGAAACTTAAAGGGGCTCCTCGGATACCCGACGTGTAAACTCGTCGAATGCATTTCGACGATCCTCAAGATCGAAGATGAGAAGATTTGTTGAACCAGTTTTCAAGACCGACGACCGAAGATGAAGAACGGTTCGGAAGAATCGAGGAGCGTCCCTAACTTGAAGACCGGTTCAGGGGGCTACTGACGGTGTCCTGGACTAGGGGGTACTCACCGCATCATCTCCCTATCTGTTAGATTGGGCCGAGGACCCCCATGGCCATATACTCATGGGCCAGTTCGGACAACTGACGCATACAAGGAAGATTCCACAAGACTTGGGGATCAAGACAAGGACTCCTCCCCACCGGCGTATTCGGCTAGGACTCTTGTTATCCTGGGCCTCTGGTGCATTATATAAACCGAGGCCAGGCTAGTCGATACAACATAGACAACAATAATCATACCATAGGCTAGCTTCTAGGGTTTAGCCTCCTCGATCTCGTGGTAGATCTACTCTTGTACTACCCATATCATCAATATTAATCAAGCACGACGTAGGGTTTTACCTCCATCGAGAGGGCCCGAACCTGGGTAAAACTTCGTGTCCCTTGCCTCCTGTTACCATCCGGCCTAGACGCACAGTTCGGGACCCCCTACCCGAGATCCGCCGGTTTTGACACCGACAACGCTTGAGCCTCAGGAGGGGTGCTGGATCGAGGAGTTGAAGGCATACCTAACACAAGGCACGTTGTGGAGAAGTAGGAAGATGCGGAGCGCGTGGCCCGGCAGGCTACGACATACTGCATTCAGGACGGTGAGATATACAGGAAGCGGCCAAATGATGTTTCTTTGTGATGCATTTCCAGGGAACAGGGGAACGAGCTACTGGCTGACATACATGGCGGAGACTGCGGGCACCACTCGTCTTCGCGCACCCTGTTCGGCAAGGCTTTCCACAGCGGGTTCTACTGGCCCACAACACTCAACGACGCTGCCGAGCTAGTGAAGTCCTGTGAGGCCTGTTAATTCCACGCCAAGCAGATCCACCAGCCGGCTCAAGGCCTCCAAACTATCCCGCTCTCATGGTTGTTCACGGTCTGGGGGCTGGATATCCTGGGTCCATTCCCTCAAGCGCCTAGAGGTTACCGCTACCTCTACGTCGCCATCGACACGTTCACCAAGTGGGCGGAAGTGGAAGCCTTCTGCACTATCCCAGCCGGGTCAGCAGTCAAGTTCATAAAGGGCACTGTAAGCCGATTTGGGGTCCCTAATCGCATCATCACCGACAACGGTTCATAGTTCACTAGCAATCTCTTCAAAACATATTGTGCTAATCTTGCAATGCAGATCTGCTACGCCTCCGTGGCACACCCCAGGAGCAACGGCCAAGCCGAACGCGCCAACGCGGAAGTCCTGAGGGGTCTCAAGACCATGACCTTCAAGAGGAAGCTCTTGGCTTGTGGCAGGTGTTGGCACGACGAGCTCCAGCCCGTGCCGTGGTCCATCTGCACCACTCCCACCAGGCCGACAGGCGAGACCCCGTTTTTCCTCGTCTATGGAGCAGAAGCGGTTCTCCCTCATGAGGTCAAGCATCGTTCTGCACGGCTCCTGGCATTTGATGAAACGCAGTAGGACACCAAGCGGGGGATGGATCTCGTGCTGGGGGAGGAACACCGCCGCGAAGCCTCGCTCGAAGCTGCGAGGTACCAGCAGGCGCTATGGCGGTACCACTGTTGCAGTGTTCGCTCCAGGACGCTCGAGGTGTGTGACCTTGTCCTGAGGCGGGTGCTCTCTAGGGAAGGGCTGCACAAGCTCTCGCCCATGTGGGAGGGCCTTTCTCGGGTCGCCCACGTCTCCAGTCCTGGCGCCGCGCGCCCGGAGACGCAGGACGGGGTCCCCATCTAGAACGCTTGGAACATCCAGCACCTCCTGAGGTTCTACCCATGAAGCAAGGCCCGATGCCTGTGAAGCAAGGCCCAGTGCCTGTGAAGAATCTCCGCTCGTGACACTCTCACGTAATAATGAGTGGGGCTGTACAGGAGTGCCGCCCTTGGGCCTCTGGGGCTCCCTCCCACGTCTAGTGGCAGCACTAGGCTCTGCGCTGGTGAGAAGACAAGAAGACTAGACTAGGTGCCGGACATGGCTTTTCATTTGCTTTCCACAGTTGGTTTGCCCCTCTTTAGTAAGAATTTGCTTTCTGGTGTTCCTTGATGGCCTGGTTGTGTTGCCTTTTGCCCCCTTTCTGCTCTCGTCCCCCGTTTTTGGCCCGCACTCTCCCTCGCGTGCCTCGCGAGGGGGCTGGACAGATGCCCTCGTGAGCGTTTTTGTTTTGGCCCTTTCGTTTTCCTGTCTTCCACAAGGCACCCTCACTCAAGTTCGCAATTGGCGCACCCATCTCAATCAGTGCCCCCCGGGTACCGCGATGCAAAGCATTGGGTCATGGCCAGTAGCGCCTTCGACCAGGAGCCGGAGGATAAGAGTTTCCTAGTGAATTTTTGCAGTTCTCAGGCACATTCCGCGCGCAGGAGGCCTCACCAGGCATTGAGGAACGCGTGTCTCGTGAGGCGGAATCTGGTTCAGGCGCATCGAGCTAAGTTATTCTTACGCGCATACATAAAGCATAACGTTGCGACGCAACACAGGAACGATAAACATAGCACAACCACTTAGAAATCATAATTGTTGCACGCCCCAACGGGGCCCCATACTTGCCTCTCTCTCAATGCAGGAAGGAAGAAAAAAAAGGCGAAACAAAAGCGGAACGTGCTCCTGCAGCAGGTCACGAGGACGGGCCCACGGAGCTCTCCTAAGCTCAGCCAGACCCCTCCTCGCGCTTCACCAGAGCGCGGCGGCGGGTCGACCCGCTGCCACCTTCGAAGCGGGTGCGGCGGCTGGTCATAGCCACCACTGCTGGAGCTGTCACCGGAAGAGGAGCTGCCGTAGCTGGACGAGCCATGGCCAGTGCTGAGGACGAAACCACCGTCCTCCTTGTCACGACCATCGCTGGGGCCGAGCACCTTGTCGCCATCATTGTCCTCGGGGTAGCACCCGACGCGGCGACCATCTTCCCCAAACACCCTCACAAAGAGGGCCGCGTCACCGTCGTACTTGAAGTGGATGGCACACCGCCTGCCCAGCCCGCGCGCGTGGGATGAACGTCTGCCAGCCGCGGGTCAGGGCCGCGTTGCCCACGGCGGAGATTTCCACCGCGATCCAGGAAGCCTTGCTACAGCAGCCATCCGCCTGCAGCTAGAGACCGCCTGGACCTGCGGACGGCAGTTCGGCAACGAAAAACCGCTGGAGCTGAAGCCAGGTGCCAGCCAGGTTGTCCGACCACACAATGAACTCCGGCATCACCTCCGCCGAGTGGAAGCACGGTCGAGGAGGCAGCGCAACCATGGCGCACCTCACCTCATCAACGGGACTGCCGCGACCTGGGCGGCTGCTACCGCGTGAAGAGGAGCCACTGCGGTCGCGAGGGGCCACGGCGAGGGTCACAATGTGCTTGCAGGGACGGTCGCGCCCCCTCTTGGGCAACGGAGAGCCGAGCCCCTCCTGGTGAGCCTTCCCCTTTTCCGCAGCCGAGAGCCTCTTCACGGGTGCCATGGGTGTCACTGCCGGCGGTGGAGCGAGGAAGAAGAAGCGGGAGAAGCAAAGGAAGAGACGGGGCCTCCCCCCCCCACTTCCCGTTTATAGCCCAGGGAAGGCCAACCGCCGGCCTTCACGATCTAAGGTAATAATGACCTTTTTCCGCATGCAGTGATGACTTGTCAAGTCCGGCAGTTGCTGAGGCGGCGTGGAGAAGCGGAGATGCCCACGTCCAATCAGTCGCCATGCGCCAACCGTGGCCGCAAGTTGTGGGGGGCCCGCGACGCTCCACACTTGCCCTTTGGCTTCACCTCGAAGCCAAGCCCGAGCGCGCCTTGGGCCCATGGGCTACTGTCGGTGTTCTAGGAACGAGGGTCCCCAGACTTGCCTGCCTACGGGCCACAACATGGCTCCACCAGCGGCCTATACGGCCCATCTTCACCAACAAACACTCAAGACCCTCGCGAGGGGCCAAGCCTCGCGAGGCGGATGAGCAAGACCTCCTCAGGGGCGGCCTCATCAGGCTGGCTCACGAGGGGCGGAGAAATCAAGGCAAGGAAGACCTCACGAGGTTTCTGTGACGCAAGCCATGACGACTGGAGCCAGGCGGACGCCAGGCGGGCACCAGCATGTGCAGTCTCCTCGTTTTCTCTTTGGTGCTAAAGAGGCAAGCGCAGGCGAGGAGTCCCAAGGCATCAGGCAAAGGTTTCCATATTGGTGCAACAAGACCAAGACCAGCAGGACAACAAGATGGAGGTCACCGTGGAGCCCAAGACGGCGTCATCACCAGAGCCTTTGCCAGGCGAAGACGGCTTTTGTCAGGATAGCTTGTACTAGTTGTCTCCCTTCAAATTGGCCGTTGTGGGATCCCTTCCTGCTCAATATTTGGGAAGAGGACCAGGGCCTCTATAAATAGGATTAGCCACCACAGTAGGAAGGGGACGGATCCAGGGTCATCCAGACCATCCTCAACCACACAAGTTCGCCAAGCACAAGAACACCTCTCCTCAGGAGGCGGTTCTTCCCTTGTAACTGTTCATCCTCAGCCCAAGAGGCAATCCACCACACCACATTGGAGTAGGGTATTACACCACAATGGTGGCCCGAACCAGTATAAATCTTGTGTCTCTCGTTCTTTGAGTCCGTCGAGCTAGGCCGTAAGATCTTAAGAAGCGTGCGAGCTAGAGAGGGGGAGAGAACTTCATGCGCACCCTAGAGTTCGAACCTCAAGGGTATGTCGGAACCCGAAATCCGACACCAGCAATAAGCCTCAACGTCACCAAACCAACGTTGGGGACACCGCGAGCGAGCAGGATAGCGCCTTCAAGAAGGAAGATGACGCCAAGACGTCTTCGCCATCCGGTCTGAAGCAGCCAGACCTAGGGTTTCCCCCGATCTCGAAGAGGGCGCAACTAAAGGCCATGGCAGCGCCTTCAAGAAGGAAAGACAACACCGGGCGCCGCCGCTGCCAGCACCGACAAGCAGAGTAGAGATTTCTCCCTAGCCAGAAGCTGAGCAGTCCCATAGCCGCCGAGTATGGAGTCTTGGATGAGGAAGCCAACGCTGGCCGAAACCACCAGGCTGGAAGGGGGTAGGTGGGGCTGCACCTGCCGTCAGAGGGTGGCACCGCCACTAGAATCACAAGCATTGGATCTAGCAAAAGGAGGAGGCTTTGAGGCGTACAGGGTATGGTCGACGATGAGGCAGAGACCACCGCGAGGGGAGACGACGACGGCAAGCTGGGACTAGAGGGACGCAGATCCAAACTTCCCTGGTCGTAGCCGTCAGGACATCGACGAGCCAAGCAAGCTGGAAGGGACGCAGCCGCTGGTTGTCGAGGCCGAGGCCGCCCGGCATAGAACACCGGCAAGCCTAGGACACCGGAAAACGTGGGTATAAGGCCACCAGGGCCGGAGCAGCGCCGGCAAGGACCCATCACGGGGTGCCCCACGCCTGCCAATACCACTGAAGCCTCCCCACCGCTGCACGAAAGCTATCACCTTGGCTCGAGGGGGAGGAAGTGTCGTCGGGGAGGGGAGGGGGCGTGCGCAAGGCAGGCCGTACGCATCCCACAACCCGGCGCAAGTCCCACGCCCAGCCGCAGCACCAACGGCAGGCCGGGGCGCACCACCGGTGGGAGGGGAGTTGCAGGGATGGCCAGGGCATGGCACATCCATCGCCGGACCGGCAGGGGTGGGGGCCGTAGCTGGAGGGGTTGGGGGTGGGGGCGCCCGCGACTGCCAAGGATGGAACCTGGCAAGGGGGGAAGCATGGCAAGCCTGAGCCGCGCAGGAGCAGACTGACGAGTGGAGGCCGAATGCGGCCGCGTGGCACAGCCAGGGCGTACACGCAGCCCCGCCGGACCAGCAGACAACCGTCGTGGGGGGTCGAGGCGTGGGGAGGTGATGGAGGGCGCGGGGTGGTGATGGAGTGCGCGGGGAAGCCAGATCCGCCCCGCCGCCACCTTCATGGGGTCCGGCACGGCTTCGCCGGCCGGCCCTCCGGCGGTGGCAGCGCGAGGGAGGGGGTGGAGTGCCCGTGAGCGGCAGCGGCTAGGGTTCCTCCCGTGTCGCCAGAGGAGGGCGACGCGGGGGGCGGGCGACCTCTTCAAAATGAGACAGGATCATTAGAGAAAATTTTCTATAGCTGCCCAAACATAACTGTGTTTTTACATGCCTACTTGCAACATGACTATATGCCACTGAATTATGGATAATCAAAATTGTTTCATCCATTTAAAGCTAACGCCAAGAATACGACATGATCAAGAACCAACAGCCGAACGAGCCTGGCACATCATGACAAGATGAGGATTAGCTGGTGCAGTGGGGTAGCCGCGTGGTGAAGCCACGAAAGAGCTGTATAGTCAAATGACTACACAACTTTTTGGCAAAAACGTCATACAGTACGTTGATATCGTGCAGAAAAAAATCATAAATAAATAAATATGACTACACAATTTTGAACTGACTACACATTGATGAAGAAGAGGAAGTGAATCACCCCCCCGTGGTCGTTTTGTGGGCACAAGGAAGCCCCGTCGATGAGGCTCGGAGGAAGACGGGATTTGGAGTGAAGATACTTGGAGAGAGGATATATATGACAAGTCGACACTGAGTGGCAATCATAATTTAGTCAAAGTCAGCATTCCTGACCTCCCAATGCAACGTCATCAAATCCACTCCTAAAACGCCTTGAAGCTTTATTTAGATTGGGATCAAAGAGGACATAGTACAAATTTCAGGAATTTAGACGTGGGGCTTCATTTTCAACAAACTCTACAACCTCGAGCGGTTTACCTGCCTGTGTTATGTGTCGTACGTGGTCTTTATGACAAGTGGGCAGGCGGCACAACTATATATGTACAACTATTCAACAAGCTATGTACTCCTACCGCACGGCAGGCGTGGTGAGCAATCTTCAAATCATTAAAGAAAAGGTATGTAAGCTACCAAATCCCATCGCTTAGTTGCAACATCAACCATATTTACTGGCGCGCATATTGTAAAGAAACTGTGCGAATGAACAGTAGTCAATCACTATTGATGGATGTCGATGATGTACATATTTATATCCCTGGAAGGGATGGGTCGCACAGGCGTGACCTTTACAAGAGATGGATCGAAAGAACGCGTCCGTCACAATAGGACGTGACCCATCGGGAGAGAAACCATACATCGGTTTTGCTAAGCAGGGATTTCCATTAATTAAACTAATTAATTAATCCTAACACTCTCCCTAATCTCTGCTTCAATTATTCTTGTAAACATCATCCTCAACATCTTGATCATCATCATCACGATTAGTCTCCTCCAAAAACCCTATAGGAAAAATATGAGGAGATATGTACAATATGCCATCAAAAACTCCTTCCAAAAACCCAGTGGAAAAATAAGGAGAAACCGACATATCACAATGCCTGCATTACTATTGCCTCATTAAAAACCTCCCATAAGAAACCATTTAGGAAAACTTATAAAGGAAAAGAGTGCAATATTAAAGATCCGAGGATCACAAACAGATTATCCTTCAGGGAGACACTCCCCCTGAACTTTGCAAATCCCGAAGTCGTTTCATACCAATTCCATTATTGTACTTCTCAAATAAAGAACTTGGTAATGACTTTGTAAACAAATCATCAAAATTATCACATGACTTCGTTTGCAAAATATTTATCTCCCCGGTCTGCTGTAACTCATGGGGATAAAATAACTTAGGAGAAATATGCTTTGTAATATTACTCTTTATATAACATGTTCGCATCTGTGTAATACATGCAGCATTATCTTCATAGATAATAGTGGGTGATTCCAATGATCCAATCCCACTTGAACTTTCAATAAAGTTAATCATTCTGCGAAGCCATGCACATTCACATGATGCTTCAAACAAAGCAATAATTTCAGAATGATTCGTGGATGTATCCACCAGAGTTTGTTTTGTCGACTTCCAAGAAAAAGCCGTACCTCCACTCAAGAAGACAAAACCAGTCTGTGATCTGGCATTATGGGGATCCGATAGGTATCCAGCATCACAATATCCCACCATGGTCTTATCTTGATTTTTTCGATAGAACAAACCAAGATCTTTGGTGCCTTGAAGATATCTGAAAATGTTCTTCACACCAACCCAATGCCTCTTTGTTGGTGATGCACTGAATCTAGCCAATAAATTTACTGTAAATGATATATCAGGCCTGGTGTAGTTTGCTAGATACATTAGTGCTCCAATAGCACTGAGGTAAGGAAACTCAGGTCCTAATACCTCTTCATCATCACCCTTAGGTCTAAATGGGTCTTTATCTCTATCAAGAGATCTAACAACCATTGGTGTTTTCGATGGATATGCTTTATCCATATTAAATTTCTCAAGAATCTTTTGGATATAAGCAGATTGATGAACAAGTATTCCTGAAGGAAGATGTTCAAGTTGTAAGCCCAAACAAAATTTAGTCTTACCCAGATCTTTCATCTCAAACTCCGTCTTAAGATGATTACTTGCCTCATGTATTTCTTGTGTAGTCCCAATGATATTTAGATCATCCGCATACATAGAAATAATGCAAAATCCATTCTTAGATTTCTTAATAAACACACATGGGCAATCACTGTTGTTTGAGTAACCCTTCTGAAGAAGGAATATACTCAGTCGGTTATACCACATTCTTCCCGACTACTTTAAGCCATATAATGACTTCTGAAGCTTTACGCAATACATGTTGCGATTAGCCTTTGGATTCGGAAGCTTCATTCCCTCAGGAACTTCCATATAAATATCTGAATCCAGTGACCCATATAAATATGCAGTCACAACATCCATCAGTTGAATAGACAAATTCATTTTCACTACCAGTGATATTAAATATCGGAACGTTGTTCCACTCATAACAGGAGAATATGTTTCATCATAATCGATGCCGACCATCTCGTTGATGCATTAGTTAGGACCATGAAATATCTGAATGGTCCAGATAACAGTTGTATTGGACCACAAATGTCTCCTTGGATGCGTTCAAGGAAATTGAGTGGCTCATCCTTTAATTTCACATAAGATGGCCTTGTGATCAATTTTCCAGTTGCACGTGTTGTGCATACAAAATCCGATGATTTTGGGAACTTTCTATCCGTTATGTTGTGTCCAACAGAACCATCAATAATTTTTCTCATCATCCCAATAGCAGGATGACCCAGGCGACCATGCCAAATCTTGAACTTATCAAGATTCTGAAAAACTATCTTGTACACCAAATGCGTCTCTGGTTTAATGTATGTATAATACAACCCAGAAGATAGAGAAGGCAAATTCTCAAGGACTTCCTTTCAAAATCCCTTTTGCTGAGTTATGAGTAGGCATTCAGCCCCACTCTCTTCATTAGTTTCCACATGAAAACCATTTTTGCGGATATCCTTAAAACTCAGCAAGGTACGAGTAGAATCTGGATACAGTAGAGCATCTGGGATTACCAATTTAGTACCCATAGGGAGTGTAATTGTAGCTTGACCAGAACCAACAATTACCGTGTCTCGACCAGCAATTGTCATGACACTTCCATTACTCTTCTTGAGTGTTTGGAAATACTTCATCTCCGTAAGTATCGTGTAAGTAGATCCACTATCCACTAAACACATTTCCTCCTCCATTGTATTATTCCTTGAAGTTCTATAGAGTAAAAGAACAAAGTTCAGTATATAATCAAACTCTTATAGAATCAATACATACATTACAAACTATATATGTCTTGTACTCATTACAAGCTCTATGTCACACGACATAGCAAACACATTATGTCTAAGGACATAACTTATTTTACAACACATGTAATATGTTTAATAACATCATTACAATACTTAGACAAATGAGACTAAATCTGGTCTCCATATATGTCAGTAGAACCAAATTCCACTAGCATGTCATCGACATCTAGTATTGGATCTTCCACTTGCTGATTCTGCTCCTGGTTGTCCATGTTCAGAGAATCATCTCGAGAACCATCAACCGTAGGGGTACCATCTTCATTTACAGTGAAGTGTGCTTCATACTGGTCCCCCTGAGCCTTCTTGCCCTTTCCAAGTGACTGTTGGTACAATTCCACCAAATGCTTTGAAGTGTCACACTTCTTTGCAATATGTTCCTTACAACCACACTTGAAGCAACCGGTGTTGCTAGCTCTTTCATTCTTCTTGAAAGAAACTTTTCCCTTTTGGACGCCATACTTATTCTGCTTCTCATTACGCTTCCACTTCCCATTGAATGTCCTACGGTTCTTTTTGGAACCATTGAACTTTTGAGTATTCTTAGAGTTGAAGTGTGATTCAGGCAGAGGCATCGTTCCTGTTGGACGAGCCAAATTGTTCTTCTCAAGAAGCTCATTGTGCTTCTCTGCCTGAAGCAGCGAGTAAATCAACTCGGAATACTTCTTATACTTTTGTTGATGATATTGTTCAGCAAGTATCCTCATAGAAGGATGGAGAGTAGAAAGCGTCTTTTCAGTAAGATCAGCATCAGAAACTGCACTATTACAGAATCTCAACTTGGAGTTGATCTTATGAACAGCAGAATTGTATGCAGCTGCAGACTTAAATTCTTGGAATCGGACTAGTGCCCATTCCCGTTGCGCTTCAGGCAACATCACCGCCCTTTGTTGATCATACCTCTCCTTTAAGGAGTTCCAGAGTGTCAGAGGGCTCTCCTCCATCAGATACTCTGACTTTAGGTCAGGGTGAAGATGATGTCGAATGAAGTGCAACGATGAATACCTTATTATGTCTGTTACGGATGCAGTCCCTTGGGCAGGTGTGGTTATTGCGGAATTGAGTCCCTTGGCCGTCAAATTGATTTTGACATCCATTGCCCATGTCAAATAGTTAGAACCATCGACGGCAAGTTCAACACTCTTTTTTAGATATGTCAGCCATATCCTGCATGCAATCATCATGCTTATTAATTTCATCATGCTTATTAATTTACTCTCATAGCAAATTAATCGTGTTGTAAATAAAACAATGCATGTATATTGATCAACATATAGCAATTGCCAAATTGCCGGAACATATACGTTGACATACATTGTACTTGTACAATACAGTAATACACACAAATTACTGAACAATACAATATAGTAATTTACACAAATTACTAAATAACTAGTCACAACTTCAAACTGGTAGTTAAAGAACTAAACAGAAAAAGAAAAATGAAAAAAAAACGGTCCTGGGTCGCATACAGGGAGACCCAAACCAGTAGCACAGCCCAGTGCTACAGTACTGCAAGGCTTAGGTCGCAGCCCATCAAGTCTTTCAGCCCAACAGGCCCGGCACCGCTTTAGCGCTGAATAAAAGCGGTCGACGGTTAGGGTTTCCCCTACCGCCCCCGATTCCCATCCCATGCAGCGGCACCCTCCTCTGTTCCTGCCGCCGCGCCGTACACGCGCTCACCGGCGAGCTGCCGGCGACGAAGGAAGGGAGTCCTCCTCGTCCGACGAGGGGCTGTAGTCAGGGATGTCCACTCCATTCTGGAGTCCGTTGGCGAGTCCGAGCGACGCCGGATCCCACGCTCCTGGACGGCGTCCAGGACGACGGTCAACGGCGGCGACGGAGCGGCCGAAGAGGAGACGGCAGCTCGCGTCGGTGTTGGGCGGACATACGCTGCCGCTCGTTCCGGCGACGTCCGTGGCAGGCGTCCCACCGGTGCCGAAGAGGAAGGGGCCCTGTTCGCCGCGAGGAGCAGGGGAGCGGCCAAACGCCCATGGGGCGCTGCTTGTCCCTGCGGTGGCCATCTCAGGCCCTGGACCGGTGCTGCCACTTGCTCCGGCAGTGGTGACCGCGTCCAGGATGAAGACGAGGCCATCGCCCCTGGCGTTGGCGACGCGCGTCGGAGCCGGGCTGTAGCCGCGTGCAGGTACGCCGTGGACGATCTCCCGCTCCTCCTCCTCTGCCGGCGTTGGTGACGGCAGACGTGTGCCACTGGAGCGAGCGGGGCACGGGCCATATCCGTGCACACGGCACCACCGTGGTGTGGATGGAGCGGCAACTGGAGGCTCTTGCACGCCCATCCCAGCGTTCTGCGGTGGTGGAGCATTCAGTCCGGCAACTAGCCCTGGGTCCAGACCCTGACGGTTGTCAACCGGCGTGGCCAGGCGGCGGTTCTCCGGCATGGCGCGACGGCGTCGTCCAGCGCCCGCGTGATGGCGGTGTCCTCCAGCAAAGTTCTGGCGGCGGTTAATGCCAAGGCCAGAAACTGCTGGTGGTGTCCCCCATCGATGGCGGACGAACCGGCGGCGCTGCTCGGCAAGGAAATGGCGGCGACCTTCTTCCCAGAGAAGACCAAGGAGAAGGGAGGCGAGGGACGACATCCTCACCGTTCCAAGTCCTTCTCTGGCGAGTTCCTGTGTGTGGCATGTCACTCTCGCTAGTGAGACGTGCGTGATAACGTGTAAAGAAACTGAGCGAATGAACAGTAGTCAATCACTATTGATGGATGTCGATGATGTACATATTTATATCCCTGGAAGGGACGGGTCGCACAGGGGCGTCCTTTACAAGAGATGGATCGAAAGAACGCGTCCGTTACAATAGGACGTGACCCATCGAGAGAGAAACCGTACATCGGTTTTGCTAAGCAGAGATTTCCATTAATTAAACTAATTAGTTAATCCTAACACGTATACTCCGGCCGGCCCGTGTAATGTGCCAGTGTTTTGGTAAAAAACGTGGAGCTTTGGAAGTGAAAGAAGACCAACACGAGTACGCTAGCTCCGAGCCAGCTGACACCGATAGTGCATTGAAGCGATTGGACCTCAGTTAATAAAGTTCACATGTACAACAAGGGCAACTTGTATCATCATGACGACTCGTTTAGATGGTTAGTGCATATATAGATCGCAATCAGCGAGGTATAGGCTTTGTCTCTACGGATGTTAATATTGTCACATAGACAGAAGACACAGATACATCGGAGTTATTGGACCAGCGCGCGAGCAGACCAACTCGCGCACGCCACGGCAGATACACAGCCGTTCCTTTCATTTTCACACGACGAAACACAAGCAAGCACAGCCCTCACAAACGCTGACTTCTACTCTCCGACGACCACTGGCGCACCTGTGAGGCTGTGAGTCTGTGGCTACTTATCGTGCAAGCACCCGGATACACGGAACTACTTCGTCTGAACCCAGTGCCTGCACAACATCATTAACAGGATCTTCTAGGTCCACCCATTGTATGCCTACGCGAAGCTAGCATGTTCCACCATGCCACAAGATACCGGACGGTCACGCACATATATGCACGCCGCAGAGCGCCCTAGCTAGCTCCGCCACGACCACGTACTCAAGGTGTCACGGCGTCGGCGACTCAGCCGCCGTACCCGCCTCCGAGGCCGGCGAACGGGGTGCCACCACCAGCAAACCATTTGAAAGGTATACCGCCAGCTCCCCCGACACCAAGGAACCGGGAGACGCTCCCCACGTTACCCCCGACGCCGCCGAGCGGGCCGGTTACGCCGGTGAGGACGCCGGTTCCTTTGTTACCGAAGCCCCCGCCGTAGCCGCCGACACTGGCCGGGAGGCCTGGCAGGTCCCCCATGCCTCCCACGCTCACGAACAGCTTCTTCGCGTCCACTGCGCCCGCTCCTCATGTCACCGGCGCCCTTCTCCGTGGTGGCGGCGGCCGGAAGTGAGTCATCCGGCAAGCCGAAGCAGCCACGGTCCTGGCAGCCGCAACGTCGTGCGCCACCAGTGCGAGGCAGAGCAGGAGCGAGGCTATATGGTGCCACAGGACATTTTGGCCATGGCGCGCACTGCCCTTGTCTAGCTAGCGAGTATACTTGTACACACCCTTTTGTGTTGTGCACTAATGATCGTTGGTGCTGATGCACTTGCGGTCTCGCGGAGTTTGCTGTTTAAATAGGCGGAGTACGAAGAAGACACCGAGGCAGGTGTGGGTTGCAATGACTGTTTGCTCACGGATCAAGCACATGACGAGTAAAGGGAAATGATTCTGTTTAGCCAGCTGAAAACACACCGGGCGTCTATCGCCTTCTCTACGCTACACGAGTCCCATGGGCTCCACAAACCTTATCTCCTCCCTTTTCCCAGTTTTACTTTTATCATATTATTATCTCTCGTCTTCTCTGACACGCACCTATGGTTCAAGCTGACTATGGGGATTAACCAACTATGTATTTTGACTCCCATTCCCGTCCCCGTCTGCTCGGATATAAAAATTCCCATCCCCACAACGAAAAGCATGCCCGCAATCAACAACAATATTCAATAAAATTTCTGGAGAAAACAACAACATTTCAACACAATAAACAACATGTGAGGCTATTTGGGGGTGTGTTGTAGCTACATTATGGCTTTCTTTGGAATATTTTTAGAAAATGGGTGGGATGGGGAGAAATTTGGATGGTCGCAGACGGAAATTACCTATGGTCTACTGAATGTAGGGCCCGTAAGTATGACCATTCATAGGTAAGGCACATAACGGTTATGGGTAATGTTAGACTAGCCATAATGGGGAGTAACTTAAACTAGTAACATTACATTTTACTAGGCTAAGTTACTACCTTCACAGTGGGTACTAACATATGTGTGTTGTCATGTTATGGTTCATTTATTAGCCTATAGACTCATATTGTATTGGTTTGTGTGATGTTACAGTAACTAGCTAAGTTACCACCATCACCTCTCTCATCATTAAATATATGCCACATAAGCAAAATTATCTTGAAAAGTGTGATGTTACTAGTGATGTTACTCTCACTATGGCCAGCCTTATAATATCCCCATCCCGGTCTTAACCACTGGATAAGGCACTTGACCCACAAATTCCGTGTGGGAATTAAAACTGGTCCATTACCAAGCCTTAATACAGTAATTACCTGCCAGATTGACTTGGAT
Organism: Triticum aestivum; assembly: GCF_018294505.1. Lineage (NCBI taxonomy): Eukaryota > Viridiplantae > Streptophyta > Magnoliopsida > Poales > Poaceae > Triticum > Triticum aestivum. Next base: position 633,933,284 of record NC_057806.1, read on the forward strand.
CCGGCTTGCCTGCTCCCTCTCCATGCTCCCATCCGTGCTCCCACTTCATCCTACGGTTGTCTTTTTTCCTCTTTTCTTTCTAATCTAATCATCCCCCCCTCCCCCCTGATTTTAAGAGGATGAGGCCTGATCTTATTTTCTTCCATTCAAATCAAGGCACGTACGCGGGAATACGGATGGGCACACGCCGGTGGAGCAGGCAAGTCTCGTCCGATTGACCTACGGCGGCCAGGGCTAGATGGAGCTCGTGCATGTGCGTGCGCTGAGTTACCGGGGCGTGGCCACGGCCGGGGCGCACATGCATGGCACAGAGGGGTGGGCCCGAGCTGGAGCTTCTCAATGGTCATGGCCACGGTCGGGCGCGTACGTGCAGATGTTTTTTTTTTTCATCAAGGTCTTTTTTGATGTGCCTTTTTGCAACATCGGTGGTGTTCCATACAGCATTGGCGAACGACGGTTTTGCTCCCGCGACATGCATCGGCAATGCAGCGACGTTTCCATTGCAAAAATTCTGTAACATTACCTATGTTCCAAAAGTTCGTTCACAACATCACCGCTGTTGAAAAAAAAAACTGAAGAAGAAAAGAATTGTGAAATATGACCTTGCTGCAAAGATAGCACTCACGCACCTGTGACTACTCACCGTGCCAGCACCCGGGCTATACGGGACTACTCCGTCCGAACCCTCGAGCGCGACAGTATGACAAGGATGTAGGTCCGCCCACGTACTAACGCAAAACTAGCACGATCCGCCATGGGGCAACACGCCAGATGATTACGCACATAGAGAACTAGATGATACTCCGCGCGTTGCTGCGGGATACTATAGTTCACTTGATGTGTGGAGTTAGTGTTGTCCCCTATCCAACTTTCTTGTATTGATGTGTAACAAAGGAAGGATGGAAGCAATATAAGTAAGCATCCTCAGTTTTATTTATAACATTTCAGTCAACAATACACGCCTTCAAGGTTTGCAAATAAGATGGTTTCGCTTTGAAGACATGCCAACATTAGACGGAACATAATAAAACATAAGATCAAAATTATTTCAAACACGCAAACATAAAAGAGGAGTGTGAAAGTAGAATTTTTTTATCGCTGGAAATTATTAACAAAAAAACTTGACCGTCCGGAAAATATGAAGAAGCCCGAAGGCATGCCTTTCTTATGTAAGGGAAGGACCCAAAAGCCGGCTCCATTGTCCGCAATGGCGTAATTCCAAACTCAGTGAGGCACCCTTTTTGTGAGAATCAAGGTTGCAGCCTTTACAATTACATGACTTCCGCCATGCTAGAAGCGCTTCCTTCAAAATACTGAAAAGAGTATAAGATTTGAAAATAAGTGAGGCTCCTACTTCAAGTTTTAACAAACAACTATAATTAATTTATCCGGAGGGATTCAAAGGCATATTTTGCAGTTAATGGAGGGGACGATCACATGTCAGACAACTAAAGAATCAATGATTGTCAATCCCGTAAGTAACACAGAATCAAATTTCCGCAAATAAGAAAATAACTCTGTACAATCATGTGTTAGGTTAAAACCAAACATGGAAACCATACTTGCCTCATTGTTTATTGGTAACACTTATGGTCGCCATCATTGTACAGCTTTCAGCGGTTCCCAGTAGTGTTGAATAAACATGACCTGAAAATTACCTTTAAACAAATAATTACTTCATGGAGAATAAGTACATGCATTAGAAGGAAAGTTAGTATACACATATACATTTCGACAGAGCTCACAGCTGAAAGGTTTTTTTGTGCATATTCAGAAAGCGCCAATTGCATGAAACAAAAGCAACCAAGCTATAACAAAAACTTCATACCGGAGTTGGCTAAAGCACACCAAATGCAACTGACCCTTAAATATAATAATTTCCAAATGTAGGGAAATAATGAATATCCGCGCTAGCTTGTTTTCCCATCTGATCCTTTTTCCTTCTCTTTTCATCTGACATCTTTCCTCCGATCAAATGAAAGAATGGCTGCTTTTTTTCTCAAAAAAGAAAGAAAGAACATCAATTTTTATTATGACCGATGCCAAAGCCTCGTGCATCAAAAGGGTGTGATCGAAAACATGGAGGAACGCTATGCATCGAAAACATGGAGGAACGCTCGTGCATCAAAAGGGTGAGATCAAAAACATGGAAGAACAATGTTGCTCCCGGCCATCAGCCGTCAGGCCGCGGGTAAACCTGCCACGGCCACCTCGCACGTGTCGACATTGTATATAGCTGCAACACAGGAATACATGCATATAGATCGGCTTGCCGATGGATCGAATTTGGATGAAACTATAGTAAGAACAGTATATACCTGCAGATTAAGGTCAAGTTTCCCTATTGGGCGGTTGGGCCAGCCAGGCGAGATCGAGAAGACCTTGTCCTATCGATTTGCATACTCTGATCCCCGTTGGCGTGACACCCTTCCAGATCGATCGTCTTACGATCCTAAAAAACTCCCAAGCAGTGGTAGAGGCACTGCTAGATACCGGTTCTTGTGGCCTGCAACATCAAAAGCTGCAGTCTAATAAAATAATGGAACATACATACTTTGCCTAACTTGAGAACTGCTAATCCCAGAATTGCACAAAGTAATCAACAACATCAGATCTACATGGGTGGGACAGGATGAGAATACGGAGCCTAACCTTTGGTGAGGAGAATAATTTCATGATTCGTTGACGGGGCAGTCACGATCTAAGACTACAACGCCATGGGACTTCCTCATTGTTGAACGATCACTCGATCAGAATCGAAGGTAGCCCTGGATGACATCGGTAGGCGAAGAGGACATGCCGACCTTGAAACCCAACGCGAAGAAGATGACCAAGGCAACGAATCGGAGGGAGATGGATGGTACTACAGAACTTCATGGCCATGGCTCGCGACGCACTAGTCTAGCTAGCGAGTACACTTCTGCTCACTCTCTCTTGTGTTGTGCGCAAGTGATTGTTGGTGCTGATGCACTTGTGGTTTGGCTAAATAGGCGGAGGAGGAGTACGACGGAGACAGCGGGCCGGGGCAGGTGTGAGGGTCTAAATGAGGCTTGTGCGAGAGCGGCGTCGGGTGCTGTTAATTTTCTTTCAGGGACCAAGAACAGGATGAGTAAATTGCTTTCTCAAAAAAGAAGGATGAGTAAATTTGGGTTGAGTAGTAAACATGGCGAGGGGTGCGAGGCAATGAATTCAGGGCTGCGTAGAATAGTGGCAAATCGGCCATGCGGGACTATGAGGCCCGTGGCCCAATAACTCTCTATACTGGGTTTGGCCATCCTGGAGATATTTTGTTCATCTCTCTAAAGATTGTGACACAGTAATAAAGTTCGCGAGTGAGTTTTGCCTGAAAAAAGGGACATTAACATTTGTGCCCCTAACTCTAACCCACTACTCAAATTTACTCCTAAATTTTTTATGTGCTCGAATTTGCCCCTCAAAACAATTTAGGTCGCAAGAATGCCCTCCCATCTGGTCAAAGTTATTTGACAAAAACTTTAAAAATTCATAACAAATCCATATGAACTCCGAAGAATTCAAATAAGATATCAAATGTTCATAAAAACATCACCTATATGAACATGTCATTTACATTCATGACAAAAATAATAATTAAAGCTTTTTAGGGTTTATAACATTAAAAAACTATTTTGGGTGAATGCAATAAATGAACGTGTAGGCGATTAACGTAAATGACATGCGCATATAGGTTTTATTTTTATGAACATCTTGATATCTTATTTGCGTTCTTCTGAGTTCATATGATTTTGGTATGAATTGTCAAAGTTTTGATCAAACAACTTTGACCAGCTGGAAGGGCATTCTCGTGACCTAAAATGCTTTTTAGGGGCAAATTTCAGCACATAAAAAAGTTACGGGTAAATCTGAGAGTGGGCGTAAATTAGGGGGATAAATGTAAATGTCCCTCCAAAAAAACTTTGCTCGTGTTTCCTTTTCTTCTTTTTGGTTTTTTGGTTTCACTTTGTGCTTTTTTTATTTTCAATGATTTTATCCGGCTTCTCATCTTATCTGATTTTCTTTGTCTTCTCATTGTGTTTTTATCGGGTTCTTTTTTTATTTCTTATACTTTTGTTGTCTTTATTCTTTCCTGTATTTTCTTCGGCTTCTTTGATTTTCTTTTGTTTCTTTCTCGGTTTTTATCAATTTTATTTTTTGAACACATATCTACTTTATTTTCATTACACAATGTGCATTTTTTTATTGCACACATGAAACTTATTTTTTATATACGGTAGACATTTTGAAATACATTGCGTACATTTTTCTTCCAAATTAAGCTACGCAATATTTTTTTACATTGTATAAGTGAATTTGCCTAAAATAAACTACAATGTCTCGTGTCTTACCTTGCAGTATTTCTAGCAAAATGGTGAAAGGGTGATGTGCATATGTAGTAATGTGTGCCTCCAGTACACTAGAATTTGATTCTTATGAGAACTTGCACAAAAGCCCTAAATAGCAGTTGCTCAAAATTGATAGGAGTCAAAGAAGCAAATCATGGCTCGAAGCTACCCAGAAGCATGGCAATAGATGGATTGCATTCATGTGAGTTAGATTTATGTTTGCACCAAACAAGATATGTCCATGAATAATGATGACGACCAACCATCCACAAATAAAATGCATTTGGAACAAGGATGTTGTTGTGAGGCATGCGGATGTACATACTAGCAGACATATGTGGTACATATCTACTCTCTCCGTCCGAGAAAGCGTGTCCCTCAAATGGATGGAGTATAAGATAGATGGTCACATGAATAGGTTGAACCCAGTTAGTTTGACACTATGGTGAGGAAGGATCGACCTTCAACTACTATTAGATTGCTGGTGAGCCACGCAAGATTAGGAAGTATCGGTAATTACACTCAACGCTGGTACTTTACAATCAACTATGGCAGCGATGTCACTTGTAATACACAAAACAATATTGCACGAGAGTGTGGATGCTGTGTACTGAAAGTTGGTAGTAGAGTCCAAATGAAGAGATTATGTCGGAGAAGTGAAGGTAGGCGAGAGTAGGAGCCCTAGATGAAGAACTTGTCGCCAAATTACTGGTGTACTCGAAGACTGAGGTTCTTTTTCCCGCAAAAAACTAAGAAGACTGAGGTTCTTCATTGAGCGACACTGAGTCCATGTTACGAAACACTTGCATCCCAAACCTTGGTGCTGGTTCGAATGGTTAGGCTTAAGCACTGAAAAAAATAGCGCGCTATAGCGTCGCTAATAGCGCGCTATAGCATATAGAGAATTGTCTCGCTAAGTAAATTAATGTACAATGCCTCGCTAATAGCATATTTTCAGGGGCCACGCTATTTTCTGTAGCGCGCTATTGTTTTCATTGGGCCTAAGACCGACAAAAGTTTGTTTTTTTTTTGAGAGAAAACATTTTCTATAGATGCCTAAACATAACTATATTTTTACGGTCCTAGTTTCAACATGATAGCTGTGAATTGCTCGATCCATTTAAAGTTTAGAGCAAAAATCAGTGGAATTTAAGGCACAAACAATGTGGTGAGCTAAGCAATATGATAGCTGTGATAAAATATATTGTTGGATCCGATGACAAGGTTGAGTGCGAAAATAAGAGGGACCCAATATACGGATTTGGTAATTTAGTTATCAATGTCTTGGGTCTTAATAACTAGTCTGCCTTAAAAACACTACTATCAAAATTACACGAATAGTTTAAAGATCCAAGGCACACCTTCCCGAAAGCTCCACACATCTTGAACAATTCAACTTTGATCTAGCAATTCACTCACATCATTAACACTGCCACATTAAATTCATTTTCTCTATTCCTAATTTGTTTTTTTAATATGCTCCATGGGTTCCTCAGTACTCAACATGACACCAGTCCTAGATCGGAGAGTTGGGGATGGCTAAATTGGTTTTGGTCAGGGGTTGGATGGCAGTTGACCTACAACCCATGTGAGTGGACTAGCTGCATAGCTGACCATTGTTCTAATTGTCTAGTGGTTTCTACCAAGATGATTCTTTATGCCCATCAAACAACCCTGAGGTGTTAATCCAGAAAAACGACGGGCCAGCAGAGCCCTGAGATGTTGATCCTTTATATAAACTCCTGTCAGCCCGTGTGAATCGACTAGTTCTTTGTAACGAGGAGCTACATGCATAGTTCAGTCAGAGCCAGCAGTGTGATTGCTGAGACCGATTGTACTGCATTGAGGCCGAACTCCACCTCACTTAATAGAATCCACATACAGGATGGTAATTTTTGTGTTTGTGACTTGATTTGAAATTTTGAATAGTTATAATGAACAAGAATAGTCCGTTTTCTTCCTTTGATTTACTACTTTGTTTTCATTCCTTAGTTCAGCTCAGAGTGGCCGCTTTGCCACCGATTGGTGGGCCAGGGAGGGGAGTAGGCGCGCATCCGATTTGTGTCCGCACCGACGCAAATTGGCTTAAAATTGAATTGGGAATGGGTCGGCACGCAGACAAAAAGCGGACGCACGTCCGTTTGAGTCGGCGCGTTGGGCCAACTTTCCGCAACCCAAATGGACGACGGCGGACGAAATAGATCGCCCCGTTGGAGTTGCTCTTATTATAGGAACAGGAAAACAAACTAAGATGGATCACAATTTCAGTTTTATGTCCATACTTATTTCTCGGCACAGCAAAGCGCGCTTTCGCTTCTAGTGTGTACTATTCAACAAGCTAGGTACTCCTACCGCGTGGTGAGCGATCTTCAAATCATTTAAAAAAAACTATTTACTGGCGCGCATATACTCCGGCCGGCCCGTGCAATGTGCTACTGTTTTGTAACGTGGAGCTTTGGAAGTGAAAGAAGACCAACACGAGTACTCTAGGTCTGAGCAGCAAGGTGAATGCTGACACCGATGGTGCATTGAAGCGATTATTGGGCCTCAGTTAATAAAGTTCACATGTAGAAGAGCAACTTGTATCATGATGATGTCTTGTTTAGATGGGTAGTGCATATATAGATCGCAATCAGCGAGGTATAAGCTTGTCTCTACGGGTGTTAATATTGTCACACAGACAGAGGACACAAGCGCCAGCCGACTTCTAATTACAGATACACGGAACTATTTCGTCGGAGCCCTGCACGACATCATTAACAGGATCTTCTGTGTCTACCCATGTACCTACCAAAGCTAGCGCGATCCATCATGGTAAATACACTTTGGTTCCTGATTGTATAGGCATCCTATATGAATTTTTTTTAATATTTTAATAAAAAGTCCGAATAGGTAAGAACTATTTTAAAAAACCACTTGACTTACTTTTGCATTGATATATAAATCTCGACGAAAAAAAACAAAAGTTGACTTCACAGCAAAAAAGACAAAATTTGTTTGCTATTATGGGTCACTATTCACACTATTTTAGCCAAAATTTTGTCTTTATTAAAAAGAAGTCAAAAGGATATTTTTTCTGTGAAAGGTCAAGTTTATTTAAAAAAAATCAAAAACTTTTTACTTTCAGTTGAATTACTAATTTTTTTCATATAAGGTGCATATGTCTCCATAGACCAAAAATTCCCCTCCGATCCACCATGCCTCAGCATGCCATATGGTCACGCAAGTATATGCACGTCGCAGAGCGCCCTAGCCAGCTCGGCCGAGACGACGTACTCAAGGTGCCACGGCGCCGGCGCCTCCGCTGCCGTGCCTGCCTCCGAGCCCGCCGAACGGGATGCCACCACCAGCGAACCCTCCGATAGAGATACCGCCAGCTCCCACCACGCCATGCAGCCAAGTGATGCTCCCCACGCCGCCCCCAACGCCGCCAAGCGGACCCGTAACGCCGGTGAAGAAGCCGGCTCCGTTGTTGCCGAAGCCCCCGCCGTAGCCGCCGCCGACGGCCGGGAGGCCCGGCAGGTCACCCATGCCTCCCACGCCCACGAACAGGTTCTTCACGTCCGCCACGCGCGCTCCTGCTGTCACCTGCGCCCTTCTCCGTGGTGGCGGCGGCTTGAAGTGAGGCCTCCGCCACGCCGCCAGCTGAAGCGGGCACGGTCCTCGCAGCCACCACGGCGTGTGCTGCCAGTGCGAACCAGAGCAGGAGCGAGGCTATATGGTGCTACAGGACTTCATGGTCATGGGCTGCACTAGTGACAAGTCTAGCTTATACTTCTACTCACTCTCTCTTGTGTTGTGTGCTTGTGATTGTCGGTGCTGATCCACTAGTGGTTTGGCTAAATAGGCGGAGGAGTACGACGGAGACACCGGGGCAGAAATGTTTGTTCAGGGATGAGGGTGTAAATGAGGCACTTGTGAGGGTTTAATGAGGCACTTGTGAGGGTTTAATGAGGCTTGTGTGAGAGCGGCGCTGTGAATATTTGTTCAGGGATCAAGAACAGGATGAGTAAATTGCTTTCTCATAAAAGAAGGATGAGTAAATTTGTGTCTAGTAGAGCTGAAGAGGGGCGCGAGGCATTGAATTCAGGGCTGCGTAGAATAGAGGTGAGGCCCGTGGCCCAATAGCTCTCCCTTCGGTGGTTGTTATCAAATACTACATCGATGATCCAACTGTTTTGGAAACTTTGGCGATATAAGGGAGGCCCGGGCACTCGCCATGGTCAAGGATTACCTACAATGAAAGTAACATAGATGTCAACATCATACATCTCTAGGCAAAATAGATGTTGTGGCAAGTAATTAATGAAGAAAAAAAGACATGTGGTAACATAGCTAGTTACTCATAGTATGAGTAACATCATACTCCCTCTGTCCAGAATTACTTGTCGTAGAAATGAATAAAAGTGGATGTATTTAGAACTAAAATGCGTCTAAATACATCCATTTCTATGACAAGTATTTCAGGACGGAGAGAGTACATATCAAGACAAGATGACTCTATAATCTAATAAATGAAGTGTTAAATGACACCACACAGATGTTACTCCCCACTGTAGACTGATAAACATATGCATGTTACTACTCTAAATTACTCCGCACTGTGGCTAGTCTAACCAAGATCTTAGTGACTTGAGATTGTAAGGTGGCGGTTGATGGTATCGAAGAAAGGAGCACAACGCAATACGAAGCAGTCATTCATGAAATCATAGAAATAGGTAGTAGCTTTATTTCTTGTTCTTTCATACATGAGTTTAGGACCTTGAATGTCGAGTCTCACAATCTTGCAAAACATTCACTTACTCTAGGGGTTGGTCATCATACTTCTTTTGTTCGTCTCTCTAAAGATTGTGACGCGGTAATAAAGTTCGCGAGTTTTCCTAAAAAAGAAACTCTGCTCGAGTTTTCTTCTTCTGTTTTTCCTTCTTCTTTTTATTTTCAATGGTTTTATTCGGTTTTAATTGTTTTCTCATTTTATTTTTTCTGGTTTTCCTTTATTTCTTATACTTTTCTTTTCTTAATTCTTTCTTGTATTTTCTTCAGTTTCTTTGCTTTTCTTTTGTTTCTTTGTCGGTTTTTATCAGTTTTCTTTGTTGAACACATATCTACTTTTTTCTCAATACCCAGTGTGCATTTTTTATTCCACACATGAAACTTATTTTTTATACACGCTGGACATTTTGAAATGCATTATGTACATTTTCTAAAAACACATGTTTTGAATACATGGTAACATTTTTTTCCCAAATACACGTTGTACATTTTTGCATGGCATAATATTTTTTGAAGTACGCAAGAATTTTTCTACATTGTATAGGTGAATTTACCTAAAATAAACTACAATGTCTCATGTCTTACCTTGCAATATTTCTAGCAAAATGGTGAAAGGGTGATGTGCATATGTAATGTGCACCTCCAGCACACTAGAATTTGACACTTTTGAGAACTTGTACAAAAGCCCTAAATAGCAGTCGCTCAAAATTGATAGGAGTCAAAGAAACAAATCATGGCTCAAAGCTACCCAGAAGCATGGCAGTGTATGGGTTGCATTCACGTGAGTTAGACTTATGTTTGCACCAAACAAGTTATGTCCATGAATAATGATGACGACCAACCATCCACAAATTAATGCATTTGGAACTAGCTAAGGATGTTGTCGTGAGGCATGTGCATGTACATATTAGCAGACATATGTGGTACTCCCTCCGTTCCAAATTACTCGTCGCGGAAATGGATATATCTAGAACTAAAATACATCTAGATACATCCATATCTACGACAAGTAACTCAGAACGGAGGGAGTACATATCTATAAGATAGATGGTCACATGAATAGGTTGAACCATGGAGCTGTCAGATGGTTAGACCCAGTTAGTTTGATACTATGGTGAGCAAGGATCAACCTTCAACTACTATTAGATTGCTGGTGAGCCACACACTGGATTAGGAAGTATCGGTAATTGCACTCAACGTTGGTACTTCGCACTTCACTATGGCCAGCGATGTCACCTGATAATAGTAATACACAAAACAATATTATACGATAGAGTGGATGCAGTGTAGTGAAAGTCTGTACTAGAGTCCAAATGAAGAGTGATTATTTCGGAGAAGTGAAGATAGGCAAGACAACGAAGTAGGGGCTCTAGATGGAAAACGTGTCGCTGCATTACTGGTGTACTCGAAGACTGAGGCTCTTCGTTGAGCGACTCTGAGTCCATATTAAGAAACACTCGCATCCCAAACCTTGGTGCCAGTTCGTATGGTTAGGCCTAAGACCGACCAAAGTTTGTTCGTTTGAGAGAAAACATTTTCTATAAATGCCTAAGCATAAATATATTTCTACAGTCCTACTTTCAACATGAGATATATGCCATCGAATTGTGCATAATATAAATTGCTCGATCCATTGAGTTAACTTTAGTTCATAGCGCAAATCAGAGGAACTCAAGGCACAAATTTGACTATGTGGTGAGCTAAGCAATACGATAGCTGTGATGAAGTATATTGTTGGATCCGATGACAAAGTTTAGTGCCGAAATAAGAGGGACCCAATTTACGAATTTGGTAATTTAGTTATCAATGTCTTGGGTCTTGATAACAAGTCTACCTTAAAAATACTACTATCAAAATTACACGAATAGTTTAGAGATCTAAGACACACCTTCCCCAGTGAAAGCTCTACACATCTTGAACAATTCAACTTTGATCCAGCAATTCACTCACATCATTAACACTGCCACCTTAAATTATCTTTTTCTATTCCTAAAATATTTCTTGACTATGCTCTGGGTTCCATAGTACTCAACATGACACCAGTCCCTGATCGGAGAGCTGGGGACGGCTCAATTGGTTTTGGTCGGGATTTGGATGGCAATGGACCTACAACCCATGAGAGTGGATTAGCTGCGAAGTTAACCATTGTTCTATTTGTCTAGTGGTTTATACCAAGATGTTTCTTTATGCCCGTCAAAGGCCCTGTTTGGATACTTAACTCAGTTAGAGGTTAGAGTTAGATTCTAATCCTAAATCAACCCTAAACTAACTCTAACCAAAGAGGTGTTTGGACGGCAGGGTTAGATTTACAATAAATGCTCTTTCTCAATCATTTGGCTACTTTAGACCCTATATCCTGTCAGATTTGGCGGAGCGAGCCCTGGCCGAGGCAGACGGGGACGCGCCCAGCAAGGAGCCGCGCTGGCCTCTCGCGCAGCCCGCCGACCGGATCCGTCGTCCCTGTGCAAGGAGTCGCGTTGGCCGAGGCCGACGGGGACAGGCCACGCAAGGAGCCGCGATTGCTTACCGGTGGGCGGACGGGCCGCGGGGAGATGATGGGGTTGGAACGGGAGGGTAAGGCAGGGCTGCTTACCGGCGGCTGACGGGAGCGCGAATACGGCGAGGCGCCTTCATGGACGGTGCGAGAGGGAGGGAGGGGGAGGACGAGAAGCTTCGAGGAAGTGGGAACGATATGCTGCGGGGAGAGTGAGTGAAAAAAGATATTTTTTAGTGGTCCCAAAAAAACTAACCCAAATAAGTACCTCTTGGGTTGGTTAGATTTTTAGATGGATTATATTCATCTAACCCAAACTAATCATCTTGTTTGGATATTTTTGAGTTAGTTGACTCCAAATTAACCCAAGCTAACTCTAACTCAGGGAACCAAATAGGGCCAAAGAATCCTGAAATGTTAATCTAGAAAAAATGACGGGAGGTAGCAGATCCCTGAGATGTTAATCCTTTTTTTAAACTGCTGCCGGCCCGTGTGGATGGTCTAGTGCTTTGTAACGTGGAGCTACACGAGTAGTTCAGTCAGAGTTAGCAGTGTGAATGCTGAGACCGATTGTACTACTACATTGAAGCCGAACTCGACCTCATTTGATAAGGAGAGATTTTTTTTATTGTTATGGTGACTTAATTTCAAATTTTGACCTGTGGTAATGAACAAGAACATTTGTTTTTGTTCTTTTGGAGTACCATGTTTTCATTCTTCAGTTTACCTCGGTATTTTGTCAGTTGCTGCTGTGTAGTGTATGTACCCACACATATCGTCCACGCTTTGTAACGTGGAACTGTGAGAGTAGATTGACACACGAGTACGCAGGTTGATGGTACATTCAAGCAAACCTTTTTTCACGAATACGCAAAGCTTGTCTACCTTTTCATTGATAGAAGGTGTAGAAAGAGAGGGGTGCAACGTATGATATGAACGCAGACAGACGTGAACATAATACTCGAAGTAGAGAGAAAGGATGCTCGACCCGAACAGAAGATACATCACAGGTAAACCTACCAAGCTCGAACGACAAGTGACAATGGCAAACCAACAAGAATACCAACATCACCCGAACCAAAATCGGGGACACCGCGAGCAAGCAAGATAACGCCTTCAAGAAAGAAGACGCCGCCCAGCCGCCGCCGCCATCCGATATGGGGTAATAGACCTAGGGTTTCACCTGCGCTCGAAGAGGGGCATAGCTGAAGGCCTTGGCATCGCCTCTAAGAAGGAAACGACACCCGCGGGCGCCGTCGCTGCCAGCACCGGCAAGTCGATCAAGGATCTCTCCCTGGCCTGAAGCTGAGCAATCCCATTGCCACTGAGTCTGGAAACGAAGATGAGCAAGTCTCTGTTGGTCGGAACCACCGCACCGGGAGGGAGCTGGAAGGGCTGCACATACCGTCGAAGTGTGGCACTGCCTCCGGAGCCACGAGCACTGAATCCGGCAAAAGGAGGAGGCTTTGAAGCATATAGGGTGGGGAGACGACGAAGTGAAACCACACAGAGGGTTTGGGGCAACGACATCTAGCGCTGACAAGCTAGGACAAGAGAGACGCAAATCCGAGTTGTCATGGCCTTAGTCGTCGAGACATCGGCGCGCCTGGCAAGCCGGAAGAGACGCAGCTATATGGTTACCGAGGCCGGAGCTGCTCGACATATGACGCTGACAGTGAAGGACATATGAGAGACGTGGGCTAGGCCGCCGGGGCCAGAATAGCACCAGCAAGTGCCCACTGCGAGGAGCATCGTGTCTGCCACAACATCATATGCATCACCGATTTGCCATGAGAGCCGACACCATCGCTCGGGGAGGGGGAGGAGGGCCATCGGAGACGAGGGGAGCGCCTGCACGGAAGGCAGGCCGCAATCACCCCCGCACCCGGTCATCGGTCTCACGTCCCACCCATGGCCGGCAACAACATCACTAACGACTGGGTCGCACCACCGCGGGGGTGGGGATGGCTACACGGGGCATTCAAGTCAATGACCAGGATCGCCAAAATCGCCACCGACCAGCAAGCTCATGCAACAACTGGTGGAGGGTGCACCGTGTGGGGTCCCAGAGCGGCGGGAAGAGGAGGGAGGCACATGAGGGGTGTGGTGCCCGCGGTGGCCGAGAATGGATGGGGGGTGGCACGGCTAGCCGGAGCCGTAGGGCAGGCCGTCGGGAGGACCGGATCCGGCGTTACCGGACCACCAAAGGACAGCTGATACGTCTCCAATGTATCTATAATTTTTTATTGTTCCATGCTATTATATTATCAACCTTGGATGTTTTATATGCATTTATATGCTATTTTATATGATTTTTGGGACTAACCTATTAACCTGGAGCCCAGTGCCAGTTTCTATTTTTTCCTTGTTTTAGAGTATCGCAGAAAAGGAAAATCAAACGGAGTCCAATTGACCTGAAACTTCACGGAACTTATTTTTAGAACGGAAGCAATCCAGGAGACTTGGAATAGATGTCAGGGAAGCTTCGAGGAAGCCACGAGGCAGGGAGACGCGCCCTACCCCCCTGGGCGCGCCCCCACCCTCGTGGCTCCCCTGACCGACTTCTTTCGCCTATATATGTCCATATACCCTAAAAACATCGGGGAGCAGAATAGATCGGGAGTTACGCCGCCAGAAGCCTTCGTAGCCACCGAAAACCAATCTAGACCCGTCCCGGCACCCTGTCGGAGGAGGGAAATCCCTCTCCGATGGCCATCTTCATCATCCCGCCGGTCTTCATGACGAGGAGGCAGTAGTTCATCCTCAGGGCTGAGGGTATGTACCAGTAGCTATGTGTTTGATCTCTCTCTCTCTCTCTCTCTCTCTCTCTCGTGTTCTTGATAGCGCACGATCTTGATGTATCGCGAGCTTTGCTATTATGGTTAGGTCTTATGATGTTTCTCCCCCTCTACTCTCTTGTAATGGATTGAATTTTCCCTTTGAAGTTATCTTATCAGATTGAGTCTTTAAGGATTTGAGAACACTTGATGTATGTCTTGCATGTGCTTATCTGTGGTGACAATGTGATATCATGTGGTCCACTTGATGTATGTTTTGGTGATCAATTTGCGAGTTCCATGACCTCGTGAACTTCTGCATAGGGGTTGGCACACGTTTTCGTCTTGACTCTCCGGTAGAAACTTTGGGGCACTCTTTGAAGTACTTTGTGTTGGTTGAATATATGAATCTAAGATTGTGTGATGCGTATCGTATAATCATACCCACAGATACTTGAGGTGACATTGGAGTATCTAGGTGACATTAGGGTTTTGGTTGATTTGTTTCTTAAGGTGTTATTCTAGTACGAACTCTAGGATAGATTGAACGGAAAGAATAGCTTCATATTATTTTACTACGGACTCTTGAATAGATAGATCAGAAAGAATAACTTTGAGGTGGTTTCGTACCCTACAATAATCTCTTCGTTTGTTCTCCGCTATTAGTGACTTTGGAGTGACTCTTATTTGCATGTTGAGGGATAGTTATATGATCCAATTATGTTATTATTGTTGAGAGAACTTGCACTAGTGAAGGTATGAACCCTAGGCCTTGTTTCAACATATTGCAATACCGTTTGTGCTCACTTTTATCATTAGTTACCTTGTTGTTTCTATATTTTCATATTACAAAAACCTTTATCTATTATCCATATTGCACTTGCATCACCATCTCTTCGTCGAACTAGTGCACCTATACAATTTACCATTGTATTGGGTGTGTTGGGGACACAAGAGACTCTTTGTTATTTTGTTGCAGGGTTGTTTGAGAGAGACAATCTTCATCCTACGCCTCCCACGGATTGATAAACCTTTGGTCATCCACTTGAGGGAAATTTGCCACTGTCCTACAAACCTCTGCATTTGGAGGCCCAACAACGTCTACAAGAAGAAGGTTGTGTAGTAGACATCAGCAGCCGCTGTGGGGGATGCGGGCGTGGCACGTGGTGAGGGGTGGGGGCTCGAGGGGTGCGAGGGTAAAGACCCACCCCGCCGCCACATTCATGGGGTTCGGCGAGGCCTCAACAGCTGACCCTCTGGCAGCGGCGATGTGGGGGATGGCAGCAGCGATGTGGGGGATGGCGGCGGAGAGGCCTGCGGGCGACGACGTGTAGGTTTCCCCCGTGTTGCCATAGGAGGGCGACGCGAGGGGGGGGGGGTGCGACGGTCCTGACCCTCCCCGCCGCCACCTTAATGGGTCTAGTACGGCTTCTACGGCCGACCCTCCGGCGGGGAAGAGGTCTGTGACTAGTGGTGGCTAGGGTTCCTCCCGTGTCGCCAGAGGAGGGTGACGCGATGGGGGAGGGGGGTGCGACGGTCCAGACCCGCCCTGCCGCCACCTTCATGGAGTCCGGCGCGGTTTCCACGTCCGGCCCTTCTGTTGGGAATGGCGGCGGAGAGGTCTGCGAGCGGTGGCTAGGGTCCCCCCTCCCCCCCTTTGTCTCTAGAGGAGTGCGACGTCGGGTGGGAGGGGGGGGGCTAGTTGAAAAGTTCATATGCAGAAGGGCAACTTTTATCATGATGATTTAGATACAAACCATGAATGACTAGACCTTTTTTACAGAATGGAGGATGAACAAGAATAATTTATTTTCTTCTTCTCGTTTATCATGTAATATCTGATTTTCTGTATATACTTTAAGTCTCTTCAAGTGACTTTGACTAATTTTTCATCAGTCGCTGCTGTTCGACCGGTGACCACACATACTGTTGGCCAGACTACACCATGCATACATGGCAATTACTCCCTCCGTTTGCCTATTTTGGAACGGAGGGGGTACTAACGTACCCTCTGTCTTTCCAGATATTAATATTGTCACTTAGACGGACGACACAATCACATGAACTGGAATGAGTTTGGAACAGCGTGAGCACGCCAACTTGACAACATGACGAGAAGTGTTCTTTAAACTAGCTAGTCGCATACAGTAGTTCGCACACGACCAGACACAACCAGAACCCTGAGCGCCTTCTAGCTACAGACCCACTCCAGCTTCTTGTTTGTCAGTCGCCTCCCGTACGAACCTGTATCTACACCAGACTACTGCGACTGAACTCGGTGCCACACCAGGAGCACACCCTAGGTCCACGCATGTACGTACGCTAAGCTAACGCAATCCACCGACGAGAACGATGGTGACGTACATATATGCATGACACAGGGCGGCCTTGGTAGCTAAGAGCATCTTCAGCCGCGCTCCCAACAAGGCCCCTCAGGCGACTTTTCGACCGCCGGCGCCGAAAAATCGGCCTAGTCACGTTCCAAGGATCCTTTTTCGCCGGCTCGACCCGAAATTGATGCCGGCGCACCCAACCCAAACTCGTCGTGTTGGGGGCGCTTCGGCGAATCATTTTTGGCGCGAAACAGCCACGTGCCCTCCTTACCAGCGACTCGTCTCTTTTCTCGTCGCTTCGTCGTCCTCATCGCCCCGTTTCCCGCGCCGAATCAATGCCAAAGCAGTCGCGCGCTGCCGCGCCGATCAGCCTCCTCCATTGATGCCTCACGGGCGGCGCAGTGATCGGACGATGCGCATCCCCTCGCCCGCCACGCGTACATGCGGCGGCTCTGCCTATATAAGCCGACCTCCAGCGCGCCGGTGACACGCACAGAGTCTCCACCGCTGCAGCGCCATTTCTCCCCCCTTCCTCCCTCTCCTCTCGCCGTCTCCAGTTCAAAGCATGGCCGAGCGCTTCCCAGACGACGGTGCGGCGGCGAACGGCTTCGGCCGCCGTCACCTTCACGAGGACGAAGCTCGGCTCCTCTTCGAGGCCGAGTACCCGGTCCCGCCGGACATGCGGGTGCCGGGGGCGTGGAGGATCAGCGCCGGCGGGGTCCCGGTGCCACCACCGCCCACCGGGGCGGTGCGGCGTGTGGAGATCGCGAGTATCCGCGCCTCTCTGCCGCGGGCGGCGAGGAAAGGTCCACGGTACGTCCCCGACAACCCGCTCTGGGAGCCCTAATTCCACCACCGCCACGCCAAGCAGCTCGAGGTCACCAACGGTGTCGTGCCCTCCGGAAGGCTCAACTTCGAAGGCCGGCGATGATGGTGGGGCGTGCTCAGCTGCACGCTGGAGGTCGTCCTCGAGTACATCAAGGGCGGCAACACGCCGAGGATGGAGTACCCCGCTCCCTCGTCCATATCTCGCCGGCGTGGGAGCTCGTGGACGTCGAGGCGGATGGACCTGGGGGCGTCCTCCTCCTCCTCCGGCCGCTCGTCCGACTCTCCCAGCCTCCGCCCCGTCAAGCTGGAGCCCCAGCACACGCCTGTCAGCGCGCGCACCCGCAGCTCCAGCGTTCGCATCGACGACTCCGCCCCCGCCTCTGGCCACCTCGTCCTCGTCAGGCCGAAGCCGGAGCCCGGCCTCCCTGCGGAGTACGAGGAGATAGCTCGGCGCGGCTTCTCCGACGAGGACGCCCTACGATGAGCGCGTGACGACTACCTCCGCGACGAGATGGTCCGGCGGCGCCGGGCCATGGAGGAGATAGCCGCCCGCAAACATGGGTGCAAGGACGAGCGCGGCGTCGTGACCCTCGACAGCAACGACGACGAGGACGCCCCCGGACCGTCCAACCCGCCGCGCCAACCGGAGGAGGGTTGCAGCAAGGACGGAGGCCGCGGAGGCGGCGGCGACGACGAAAGCGGCGGCAGCGACTACACGCGGTTCTACCGCCTCCTCGGCATGTAGAACTGCAAGGGCGGCGCGCACCGAGGAGCGGCGAGGGAGACGGCGAGGAGCAGCCTAATAGCTTTTTTTGTAAAATATTTTAAATATATACAAACTCGCCGAAGTTTGCTTGAATTTGCGCCTTGTTTGTGCCGGAATTAAAATTTTCAAAAAATCGTGGGCGCCGCGACTGGGGGGCATCACGCCCCCAGCACGCGATTTGCACCGATGCGCTCCTAGGAGGCGATTTTTAGCGCCTTCTAGAAGGCCAACGGCTGGAGATGCTCTAAGCCACGACGATGTACGCAAGCCGTGACGCCGCGGGTGCCTCCGCCGCTATACCCGCCTCCAAGCCCGCCGAACGGGGTTCCACCACCAGCGAACACTCCAAAAAGGATACCGCCAGCTCCACCCACGCCGGAAAATGCGTTGCCCCTCCCGGCGCCAACCCCGACGCCACCAAGCGGGCCTGTAACGGTGAAGAGGCCGGCTCCGTTGTTGCCGAAGCCCCAGCCGCAGCCACCGCCGACGGTCAGGAGGCCCAGTTGGTTCCCCATGCCTCCCACGCCCACAAACAGGTTCTCGCTCTTTCTCCATTGTGTTGTGCGCGTGAGGTCACTGCTTTTTTTTTGAGCGATTAAACCAAGCTTTATTCAGAAAACTCCACATGGTGTGGGATACAACGCTGATCATGGGATTGGCCTAGCCACAGGTGGCGCCCCGGTCCCAGTGAAAAAGCATGCTGCTAAACTATGTGCCTCTACATTAACAGCACAAGATTCAAAAGTAAAAGTAAAGCTAAGTAAAGAAGATAAGCTGTTTATTTCTGCTATAATTGCTCCATTCGACCCCTGACCCGAATTGTTGATAGCATTCACGACTGCCTTAGCATCCGAGGCCACTAGCACCTCCCGGAGATTGAGATCTTGGGCTAGAGCTAGTGCTTCCCTGCACGCTATCGTCTCTAGATTTGCCGGGTCATCCACACCAGCTATACCAAGGGCTGAGCTTCCCAAGAATACACCATTAGCATCTCTGCAAACTGCCGCTGCAACATCACTTGTGCCCCTGCGACATGCGGCATCAACATGTATATTCGCTACACCCGGTGGGGGAGCTTTTGGTCACTGCTATGTTGTTGAGGCACTTGCCATTCGTGGAGCTTGTGGTTTAAATAGGCCGCGGGGGAGTAGGACGGAGAGACCAGGGCAGGTGCAGGGGTGTAAATGAGCCGATTGCGAGTGAGAGAGCGGTAATGCCGAATAGTCCTTGCGGGGTAGGGTGCTGTGAATGTTTATTCAGAAATCAGGAGGGGAAAACCCTATTATTTTGATCTATTTTGATTCAACAAAGAAAACCTTTTTTTACGGTAAACCTTTTTTTAGCAAAAGGGAAAACCCTATATGACACACGGCTAGTGAACAATGAGCTGGGCAGGCCCGGTTAAGGCGTTTCAGTGATCCCGGTTTGCAGAACCTTGGTACCAAGCCGGTTTTTATAGGTTTTGTGAACGTTCTAGAAGTTGCTGACCAGTTTCTTCTTCCTTTTTTTCTGTTTCTTTTTCGTATTTTTTTCTTGTCAAGTTTACCTTTCCTTTAAAAAAATCATGTTTCCAAAAAAAGTAGGAAATTTCAGGAAAAAATCAAAATTAGAAAAAATGATCTTGTTTCTCAATTTTGTTCATAAAATTCTAAAATGTTCTCCTTTTGAGAACATGGTCGGTATTTAAAAAAAATCATGTTTTTGTAAAAATGTTCATAATGTAAAAAAATATTCTCCTTCTCAAAATTATCTCATAAATTCCAAAAATGTTTGGGAATTCCATTAAATGTTTGTGCTCGTTTTATTCACAATTTCACAAAATGTTCTTGTTATTAAATTTTGTTCACAGATGAAAAAATGTTTCCATTTTAAAAAAATGTTTGGAAATTTCGAAAAATGTTTGTGTTTTCAAAAAATGTTTAAAACTTCAATAAATATTCTCATTTTTTCTAAAAAATTTAAATTCCCAAAAATGCAAATTAAAAACTTGCATGTTACGTAAAAAAACAGAAATACAAAACAATTCAGGAAAATTACTGCTACAGTAATCATGCGAAAAGACTACAGTGACGTACCTCCCAAATCGCTTGCCACTGTAATGTGTTGCTACAGACCTTTCTAGTGGGCCCACTGTGACCTACCCTCTGTGTCGGGGCGCTGTTGGATGGTGAGAGTATACCTGGCCAAACCTCGGGTCGGGCCGAGCTTCGGGCCGGGCCTAGCCAAGCCCGAGCCAAAAAACCTGGGCCCGAGCCCGGCCTGGCCCGGCCATCGGGCCTAGTTTTGGGGCCCAAGCCTGGCCCAAACATGCAAAAGCCCGCCGGGCCTCGGGCCTCGGGCCGGGCCCCTTCAGAAAACTACAAAAATGACGGGTCCGGGCCCGGCCCGGCCAGGCCACCGGGCTCAAAATCTAGGCCCGAGCCCGGCCCGGGAGCAGCGTCAGGCCGGGCCAGGTCGGGCTTTTTCGGGCCGGGCCGGGTCGGGCTTTTCGGGCCGGGCCAGGTCGGGCTTTTTCGGGCCGATCTGGGCGGGCCGGGCAGCCCATGGCCAGGTCTAGGTGAGAGCATCATATAGGACCTCCCATCGAGGAGGCACGGGTGAAGTAAGTGGGGGCGATATGGTGAATCTATTGCTGGTGTTTTGTAAAGCCCGACCTTCCTTTCTGGACTAGAGGGCCTCAATGCCCAGATCTAGCTGAAGGCCCCAAACAATTTGGTGCCACTATCAACATTATTTGATATCGTGACAGAGTTTGAAATGAAAATTGGAGCAAACAAAGAAAATATAAATTAAGAAATTTAGTATTGTAAAAAAATATGAAATTTAGTTTGTCGTGATAGAGCTTGGAGTGAAAATCAGAGGAAACCAAGACATCATTGGATGCACAGTTTGGGGTGAAAATGAAAATAAGAGGAAATCATTCATCTTCAATTTCAGCATCAATAGTAAGATAAAATTTCATAGTAAAAGAGATGTCGCATTGACAAAATATATAATCAATATCATCTAAGAAATCGATGCTAAATATCATCCATTTAGAAATTCTAGCAAAATTAAGGCGAGCTCCCAACTTACGACTTGACTCCTATTGTCAGTTGACCAACATCTTTGCCCTAATGCGCTCCTTCGAACGGTTGCTGGATGGAGATGTAATTGTATACGTATTCTTCAAAAATAAAATAAATTCGTAGCAAAACAGATTTTGAAGAGAAATGGAAATCGTAATTAATATGGACCTACATCAACTTCACGCCAATTTAAATGTCTGCAAGACATGCTAAATGGGATTGATACAAACAACAATTGCAAAATTTTGACCCACCGCTGGAAGACCCCAAATTATTCATAAATGCATGTGCACGTGACTCCAATGTCCAGAAGTGAAACTCCCTGCCTCTTCACATCAAATGGCACCGAAAGTGCGACCAGTCCCGAGGGGGTTTGTTAGAGCAACTCTAGCAGACCTCGCAAAAATGCGTTTTGCGGGTTCACGAAAATCGCTTTTGCGGGTCAAAAACATACGCGTCCGAGCAAAATTCGTATCTAAACCTGCATAATTTGAAAAACTTCTTTCGCGGGAGAAATTGCACAAACACAGTTCATCACATACTACATTGTTCATCGCATACTACATAGTTCATCACACTACAAGCATACATACTACGTTAAGCTAGTACTAGGGGGTCGGATCTAAACGGCGACGAGGTCGCGGCAACTGGACGGCGCCATGGAGGAGCCGGACTCTCACTCCTCCTCGCCGCAGCTGCAGAGATCGACGAACTTCTCCGCCTGCTCCGCGCGGATGCGGTGCCACTCCTCGGCCTTCTCCTTGGTGGCGAGATTGGCGGCGACCGCCTGCCGCCACTCGAGGACTTCGAGCTCCTCGGCGTGGCGGCGGCGCTCCTCCTCCTCGCGCACGCTCCGCTCGGCGATGGCGGCGGCGTCGAACTTCGCGACGTAGTCCTCGGGCCCGACGACCCCGCGGCGGCCGAGCGGAGCGGGCTCCTCGGGATCGTCCTTCACCGACACGAAGGGGAACGGCGCCGGCGGCTCCGGCTCCTCCTCGTCCGACCATTCCCTCTTCACGGGGAGGAAGCCCGCAGCGGTGGAGGAGGAGGATCCGGCGTACGAAGAACGCGCAGAGGAGAACGACGCGCGCCGGCGGTCGTACTCCACCGTCTCGCGGCGGTCGAAGCTCGCTGGCGGCGAAAGCCCGCGATTGGTCCACTTCCGCGCGCCGTCGGACCGGACGCGCCGCTCGCGCTCCGGCAGTGGCGGAGCCAGGGGCGAGCAGGGGCCTGGCCCCCCTAACGATCGAGGGAACAGTTGTACGCAGCGGTTAATTAGCGATATGATAACGTGCTTGCCCCCCCCTATCTCTACATTTTTTGAGGGGTAAAACACATCTTTATTCATCAAAGTCCACACGGAGTGGGATACGCCTTTGGTCATAGGACTGGCCAAACCATACGTGGCGTCCCAGACCTCTCGACAAAGCAAATTTAGCTAAGTTATGTGCTTCATAGTTGACAGAACGACTCTCGAAAGTAAAAATACAATGAAAGGTAGTAGCTCTATGATTGATCTCGCTTATAATTGATGCATATCCTCCTCGTGTACCCGTGTTGATGTCCTGAATCACCTGCCGGCAATCTGATGTGATAACCAAATATCTTATATTGAGGTCCTCTGCTAGCGCCAGTGCCTCGCGCCACGCGATCGCTTCCAGAGTGGCTTTAATCGAGGGTTCCTTCGATGACCAAGGCCGAGCCACCAACGTAGCTACCACTCTCATCCCTGCAGACCGCCGCTGCCGATCCCCCACGTGATCGGACCGCTGCATCGACATGGATTTTGCAAAATCCTGGTGGTGGCCGTTTTGGTCTTTGTTGTTGCACTGCTGGGGTCACGGTGGCTATCCTGGGCCCTTGTTGCTTATTGCTCAGGACACATAGTTCATCAATAAATCGCTGGACGAAAATGTGTGTCGCTTGGGGGCTCTGGAAGATTCCTTCATGGATGGCCTTTCGGCGAGCATGCCATATTGACCATAAGGTGACCATCATGAGTATGAACTTGTCATGGGGAAGCAATTCCATCAAGGTGAATAACCAATTCTTGGCATTGGGCTCTGTTGTTGCTGTGATTTTATGTGTTACCGCTTCGTCTGTCAAAGCCCATATGCTCCGTGAGGATGAGCATTCCAACAGCGAGTGGCGCCACGAATCTTGAACTCCACACAAGCCACACTGTCTCTAATCTGTCATATGCCGATGTGCACGGACATCATTTGTTGGCAGAGACTGTTTTGAGAGTCTCCATAGGAACATGCGGATCTTACCCGGGACGTTAGTTTTCCAAAGAGATTTCCATGATCCCTCCGCTGCTCTAGAACTTGACGGACCTGCCGTTCCTTCTAACCAAGCCTCCCTCCTCTGTCTTGTTCCTACCAGCATGTTGTAAGCAAATTTAACAGAGAAGTTCCCTTTTTTGTCATAGTGTCAGGCCCAAAAATCTGGCATATTACAAGTGCATAGCGGGATACCTAGTATTACTTGAGCATCCATTGGCATAAACGTCGCTGTGACAAGTTCCTTATTCCATGCTGCTGTAGTGGGTTCTATGAGTTCCGAGACCATGATGGGGCGGTAGGTTGTTAAACATCCGTATGGTCAAAGCATTGCATCACGTGGTAGCCAGTTGTGTTCCCATATGTTTGTAGATGCCCCGTTGTCAATTCGTTTAATCAATCCTTGCTTAAGAGTGTCACGTGCTTCAATATTGCTCTCCAGACTTGGCTAGGGTGATTCCCAATTCTCCCGAAAGGAAATCAATGGTTGGAGAGTAGATACTTTTCAATAAGCGGGCGCTTAGTGTCTCCGAATTCTGCAGTATGCGCCAGGCCTGCCTGGCTAGCATGGCCAAGTTGAACAACTCAAAGTCTTTGAAACCGAGTCCCCCCATTCCCTTCGGCTGTGTCATCAATTTCCAAGAAACCCAGTGTGGCTTCCCCCCATTCCCTCATTGCTTCCCCACCAGAACTTTCTGATAAGCATATTCAAGTGTTCACACAACCCTCTTGGCAGCTTAAAACACGACATAGAGAAAACTAGCACAGCTTGAGCGACTGATTTCACTAACACCTCCTTGCCTGCTGATGATAGGGTACTCTCTATCCATCCTTGGACCTTGCTCCATAGCCGGTCTTTTAAGTACTTGAAAGCACCATTCTTCGAGCTACAAATGTCTGATGGCATACCCAAATACTTTTCGTTTAGCGTTTCATTCGGGACATTTAAAATGTCCTTTATATCATGTCTCCCTGTGTCCGGCACCCCCTTGCTGAAATAAATTGAAGATTTTGAGTAGTTGATGCGCTGTCTCGTCGCCTGACAATAAGTATCCAGCACATGGTACACCTCATTAGCTCCCACACCATTTGCCTTGAAAAACATCTGGTTGTCATCAGCAAAAAGAAGATGGTTCACTGGCGGCGCCGTGGGTGCTACCTGTAGACCATGCAGATTGGATGACTCACTCTTTGATTTTAAAAGGCATGACAGGCCCTCTACTGCTAGCAAGAACAAGTATTCAGATATCGGGTCCCCTTGTCTGATTCCTCGTGAAGGTTTGAAACTATGTAACTTTTTCCCATTGAAGAGAACTGAAAACTCAACCGTGGTAACAAGACCCATAACAATGTCAACCCACTTCTCGGTAAACCCCAACTTAAGCATTATAGCCTTTAGATAACACCATTCCACCCTGTCATATGCCTTCATCATGTCGAGCTTCAGGGCACATGATTGATTTTTCTTTGCCTTCTTCCTCTTCATAAAGTGCAAGCACTCATATGCTGTGATGATGTTGTCCGTGATCAACCTTCCTGGGACAAAAGCTGATTTATCCTCTGAGATAATATCAGGTAAGACTAGCTTCAATCTGTTAGAGATGACTTTCGAAGCAATCTTGTATAGAACGTTACAGAGGCCGATTGGCCGGAATTGAGTGAGTAGCGTGGGTTTTTTTACCTTGGGTATTAGAACCAGAATTGTTGAGTTGATGCACTCTGCTGACTCGGTTCCTTCAACTATTTTTAAAACCACTCTTGTAACATCATCGCCACAAATTTCCCAATGATGTTGGAAGAAGTGCGTTGGGTAACCATCGGGGCCCGGGGCCTTAATCGGGAACATCTGGAAGAGGGCTGTTTTCACCTCTTTTTGGCTGTATGGGGCATTCAACATGTCATTCATAGCCTGCGTCACTTTAGTTGGAACAGTATCAATTATGTGCTCCATATTATGAACTCCCTCTGACGTGTATAGCTCTTGATAGAAAGAGGTGGTCATGTTTTCCATCTCCACTACATTATCTGTCAACTCGCCGTTCACCTTTTGCAGCGCCTTAATTTGATTCTTCCTCCTCCGGCGACTAGCCCTGAGATGGAAAAAATATGTATTTTTATCACCATGCATGAGCCACTCGAGTCATGCACGTTGTCTCCACAGAATCTCCTCCCTGTGGTAGAGTTCTGTTAGTCTCTCAACTATTTTAATTTCTGCAAGAATCGGTCCAGATCTGTTTTGGATCGCGCACATCTCCTGTAGATGTCGCTGCAACATCTGAATCTCTTGTCTCACATTGCCAAAGTGCGTTCTATTCCAAGCAGAAAGGTCCGATGATAGCGACGTTAGTTTGTCGTGTATCTCAGCGACAGTTTCTTCTCCGCCCCGCGCCCATGCATGTTCCACCACCGGCACAAGTCCCGAGTCCCTTTCCCATGCAACTTCGTACTTAAAGGAGCATGGGGGCCGCCTGCATGCAGCCCCATGCACGTACCTGAGAAAGATTGGTACGTGATCGCTAGTGGCCGCCGTTTTATGCTCTAGGCTCGCTTCTGGGAATGCTATCATCCACGCTGGGTTCGCTACCGCCCTGTCCAGCCGTACTCTGGTGTAGGTGCCCCCGGCAACATTTTTCTCAAAGGTCCATCTATTGCCCATGTATCCAATATCCGACAGGCCACACGTATCAAGCGCATCTCTGAAAGCATCCATCTGAGCCTGGCTCCTATTCCCCACACCGTCGTGTTCATGTGCTTAAATCACCTCGTTAAAATCTCCTAGAACTAGCCAGGGTATGTCATTTTCACCAACTATTCCTCTTAGCGTATCCCATGTTTTATATCGCTCATTTGCCTGAGCTTCTCCATAGACAAAGGTCACTCTTGTTCGGACATCAACAAGTTCATCTATCACGGCATCAATATGATAACGGGAGTAACCAACAACTTCAAGTTTTATTTCATCGTTCCAAAAATACATAATCCACCACTTCTTCCCGAACTACTGACAGCAAAACTCTTATTATAGCCTAAAGGACCAGCCATACTCTCAACTCTCGAACCCTCTATTTGAGTTTCAAGACTGCATAACACAGAGGGGGCAAACTGCCTCATTAGATCACGAAGCTCTCGAACTGTCGCAGGTTTGCCAGCACCACGACAGTTCCAACAAAGAAGACTCATTGCACTCGGTGCGCCCCCCCCCCCCCCGAGGAGGCTTGCCAATCGCGCATCAAGATTTTTGGTTGGGAGTGTACTCTTTCCTTCGTTGCTGTCATGAGGTGTCGTGCAGAGTTTGTTCCTTTTTGGCTCCTGTACCGAAGAAGGGCTCGGAGGAACAACTGGACCTGGCAACAGCATAAGTTTATCTGTCTTCTCTTTGGGCGCCACTTGCGTCAAGTCAGATTTTTGATCAGCTAGTGCCCCTCTCTTTCTGTTTCCATCCGCCTCCTTCATAGTGATGTCCACACCATTAGGGCCAGTATCATGCTCTTCCGCATCGTCAAAGCTGCTCTGGTCTGATTGTCCTCGGCCCCGGCCACCTGCATGACGGCCTCTCCCTCGGCCTCCCCTTGTATTGCTGCCTCCCGCTTGAGATTTACCTTCCCCCGGGCCTCTACCTAGACCCCTAAACCATGTCACCCTCAGATCTTTGAAAACTAATGCTTTGGGAGGGTGTACTCCGTCCCCGCACTCCTTGAAAAGGTGCCCCAAATATCCGCAGACCGCACACCAATCAGGGAGCCGCTTGTACTTCACTCTGAAAATTACTCGCTGGACAACATCCTTCTTTTTGATCACTAGCGATACAGCGTTCTTCAACGGTTTGGTAACATCAATCCTTACCCAGACATGAACAAAATTACCTTCAAAATCCTGTGATTTTGGCTCGGCATAGATGAACTCGCCGACTGTCGATGACAGAGCCTTGAACTTGGGGAAATAGCCTTCTGGAAAATCATGGATCTGGATCCATATATCAATTTTGTTGAGCTCTATCGTGGACGGCTTAGTGAAGCCATCATAATGTGCTAACACCACCGCTTTACCTTTGAAGGCCCAGGGTCCCTCTTCCATGACCCGTTCCCAATCATCCAAGCAACCAAATTGCATGGTGTACAGATTCTCTTCAAGCGGTTTGATCTTGACTTCCTTCGCTAGATCCGAAGCAACCTTCATACCTCGGTAGAACCAGTACTGGCTGTAGCTTTTGTCGGTGTGAACCCTAGCAATGGCCATCCATCGTGTCGCCTCCGCTGGCAACTCGTCATCTTCCACCACTACATCCTCAAGCTCGTCCTCTTTCAGTCCAAGCTCCGCCATCATGGCTTCTAGGTCGGTGGCCGACGTGCACGACCCTAAAGCAGTCTCATCCATTGACCTCTTGCCCGTGAAATAGATGATCCGCGGGCGGGGTAACCCTATCTGGCCTCCTACGCCCGCCGAGCAGCGCCGGCGGGGGAAGAGGTGAGGGGAGACCGGTCTCAACGGTGGCACGATCAAGATCACCGCCGCCGAGAGGAAGAAAAACCCTAACTTGAGGGCGACTCTCGAATCATCCCCCCTATCTCTACATGAATTCTGGAGAAAGGAAAAAAGGCCCACGTACAAGCCCATTAGTTAGTTGTTTCCCAAGTCCATGCCAAGGCAGATTAGACTTCCCCTAAAAAAGGCAGATTAGATGATTGGGCTCTACAGAACCATGAGGGAAGCCTGGGATCTAGCGCAAGAGGTAAAGATCAGGCCATTGGAAGAAAATTTGTATACGCTGCAATTCTCATGCCTAGGTGACTGGGAGAGAGTTATGGAAGAAGGGCCCTGGAACTTCAAGGGGAAGGCAGTGGTTCTGGCTCATTACGATGGATTTACAACACCTTCCTCCATAGAATTGAAGAAGATAGATATATGGATGCAAATCCATGACTTTCCAGATGGCTTCTTCTCAAAGGTCAAGGCACTGTCAGCAACAGTTGGTGAGTTCATCTATGTGGAGCCCAAATCACAAGATTTTGAGGGGAACTTTGTTCGGGTCCGGGTAAGGATTGACGTGACAAAACCTCTGAGGAACGCCGTGTCTCTCGTGGTGAAACAGAAGCGAGAGATCTTTAGGGTCAAGTATGAGAGACTACCAGATTGGTGTGCCATGTGCGGCAACCTCGGGCACCTGTTTAAGGAATGTGGGGATGGAGTTCACCCCCCAAAGGCACATGTTTTCAAGGACCTGCGAGCTGAATGGTTCAGAGGACCTGGGAGAGGACCGGGTGAAGGCAAGGGGGCGAACAGAGGCAGAGGCCGTGGCCGCTCCGGGCGAGGTCCGGGCCGAGGTGCATCACAGCGTAACCAGCAAGATAACTCTGAGGATCTTTACCAGGAGAGGTACCATTGGAGTGAGCAGACGGAAATGACAGACATGATCGTTGACGCAAGAGGGGAAGCAGATGGGAATAGGAAGAGGGGCCCCGGTCGTGGTACTGAGCCACCAACGCCAGTCCCGGATGTTACTCATATGATGTCAGGTACAGAGGATGATCTCCTTGCAATTGTTGCTAGACCGGTGGCCCAGAGCCCATCCAAGCATGAACCCAAGAGGAACAAGCTGACACCTCAAGGGCAGGAGAGATCAAATGTGATGACAGTGGTTACAAACATAAACAATGATGCGCGTTTGGAGGGCCTCCCCGGGGGGTCGCGCCACGCACAATGAGTCTTCTGGTGTGGAACTGTCGTGGGGCTGGCAAACCCGCGATAGTTCAAGAGCTTCGTAATATGACGAAGCAATTTTCCCCCTCTATAGTGTTGGAAATATGCCCTAGAGGCAATAATAAAAGTATTATTATTATATTTCTTTGTTCATGATAATTGTCTTTATTCATGCTATAACTGTATTATCCGGAAATCGTAATACATGTGTGAATAACAGACACCAACATGTCCCTAGTAAGCCTCTAGTTGACTAGCTCGTTGATCAACATATAGTCATGGTTTCCTGACTATGGACATTGGATGTCATTGATAACGAGATCACATCATTAGGAGAATGATGTGATGGACAAGACCCAATCCTAAACATAGCACAAGATCGTATAGTTCGTTTGCTAGAGTTTTCCAATGTCAAAGTATCTTTTACTTAGACCATGAGATCGTGTAACTCCCGGATACCGTAGGAGTCCTTTGGGTATACCAAACGTGACAACCTAACTGGGTGACTATAAAGGTATACTACAGGTATCTCCGAAAGTGTCTGTTGGGTTGACATGGATCAAGACTGGGATTTGTCACTCCGTATGACGGAGAGGTATCACTGGGCCCACTCGGTAATGCATCATCATAA
Organism: Triticum aestivum; assembly: GCF_018294505.1. Classification (NCBI taxonomy): domain Eukaryota; kingdom Viridiplantae; phylum Streptophyta; class Magnoliopsida; order Poales; family Poaceae; genus Triticum; species Triticum aestivum. The sequence continues at coordinate 633,963,294 of NC_057806.1, forward strand.
TGAGCTCAAAGTGACCAAGTGTCTAGTCACGGGATCATGCATTACGGTACGAGAAAAGTGACTTGCCGGTAACGAGATTGAACGAGGTATTGGGATACCGACGATCGAATCTCGGGCAAGTAACATATCGATTGACAAAGGGAATTGCATACGGGGTTGATTGAATCCTCGACATCGTGGTTCATCCGATGAGATCATCGTGGAGCATGTGGGAGCCAACATGGGTTTCCAGATCCCGCTGTTGGTTATTGACCGGAGAGTCGTCTCGGTCATGTCTACTTGTCTCCCGAACCCGTAGGGTCTACACACTTAAGGTTCGGTGACGCTGGGGTTGTGACGATATGTATATGCAGTAACCCGAATGTTGTTCAGAGTCCCGGATAAGATCCCGGACGTCACGAGGAGTTCCGGAATGGTCCGGAGGTAAAGAATTATATATAGGAAGTGCTGTTTCGGCCATCGGGACAAGTTTCGGGGTCACCGGTATTGTACCGGGACCACCGGAAGGGTCCCGGGGGTCCACCGGGTGGGGCCACCTATCCCGGGGGGCCCCGTGGGCTGAAGTGGGAAGGAACCCAGCCCAAAGTGGGCTGGGGCGCCACCCCCCCAAGGGCCCATGCGCCTAGGGTTTGGGGGGAACCCTAGAGGGGGCGCCCCCTTGCTTGGGGGGCAAGCCCCCCACCCTTGGCCGCCGCCGCCCCTAGTAGATTCCATCTACTAGGGCCGGCGCCCCCCCCCTTGGCACCCCTATATATAGTGAGGGAGAGGAGGGACTTCATACCGGAGCCCCTGACGCCTCCCTCTCTCCCCGTTACGTCTCCCTCTTGTAGCATAGGCGAAGCCCTGCTGCTGTGACGCCCTGCATCCACCACCATGCCGTCGTGCTGCTGGATCTTCATCAACCTCTCCTCCCCCCTTGCTGCATCAAGAAGGAGGAGACGTCTCCCGTCCCGTACGTGTGTTGAACGCGGAGGTGCCGTCCGTTCGGCGCTGGTCATCGGTGATTTGGATCACGTCGAGTACGCCTTCCTCATCCCCGTTCTTTGAACGCTTCCGCGCGTGATCTACAAAGGTATGTAGATGCAATCCGATCACTCGTTGCTAGATGAACTCCTAGATGGATCTTGGTGAAACGAGTAGGAAAATTTTTGTTTTCTGCAACGTTCCCCAACAGTGGCATCATGAGCTAGGTCTATGCGTAGTTCTTCTTGCGCGAGTAGAACACAATTTGTTGTGGGCGTAGATTTGTCAACTTTCTTGCCGCTACTAGTCTTTTCTTGCTTCAGCGGTATTGTGGGATGAAGCGGCCCGGACCAACCTTACACGTACGCTTACGTGAGACCGGTTCCACCGACTAACATGCAATAGTTGCATAAGGTGGCTGGCGGGTGTCTGTCTCTCCCACTTTAGTTGGAGCGGATTCGATGAACAGGGTCCTTATGAAGGGTAAATAGAAGTTGACAAATCACGTTGTGGCTTTAACGTAGGTAAGAAGACGTTCTTGCTAGAACCCTAATTCAGCCACGTAAAACTTGCAACAACAATTAGAGGACGTCTAACTTGTTTTTGCAGCAAGTGGTTTGTGATATGATATGGCCAAAGTTGTGATGAATGATGAATGATCTATATGTGATGTATGAGATGTTCATGCTATTGTAATAGGAATCACGACTTGCATGTCGATGAGTATGACAACCGGCAGGAGCCATAGGAGTTGTCTTTATTCTTTTATATGACCTGCGTGTCATTGAGAAACGCCATGTAAATTACTTTACTTTATTGCTAAACGCGTTAGCCATAGTAGTAGAAGTAATAGTTGGCGAGCAACTTCATGGAGACACGATGATGGAGATCATGATGATGGAGATCATGGTGTCAAGCCGGTGACAAGATGATCATGGAGCCCCAAGATGGAGATCAAAGGAGCTATGTGATATTGGCCATATCATGTCACGTTTATTATGTGATTGCATGTGATGTTTATCATGTTTTGCATCTTGTTTACTTAGAACGACGGTAGTAAATAAGATGATCCCTCATAACAATTTCAAGAAGTGTTCTCCCCTAACTGTGCACCGTTGCTAATGTTCGTCGTTTCGAAGCACGCCGTGATGATCGGGTGTGATAGATCCTTACGTTCACATGCAACGGGTGTAAGACAGTTTTACACATGCAAAGCACTTAGGGTTAACTTGACGAGCCTGGCATGTACAGACATGGCCTCGGAACACAGAAGACCGAAAGGTCGAGCATGAGTCGTATAGAAGATACGATCAACATGAAGATGTTCACCGACGTTGACTAGTCCGTCACACGTGATGATCAGACACGGTCTAGTTAACTCGGATCATGTAATACTTAGATGACTAGAGGGATGTCTAATCTAAGTGGGAGTTCATTAATAATTTGATTAGATGAACTTAATTATCATGAACTTAGTCTAAAATCTTTGCAATATGTCTTGTAGATCAAATGGCCAACGTAGTCCTCAACTTCAACGCGTTCCTAGAGAAAACCAAGCTGAAAAACGATGGCAGCAACTATACGGACTGGGTCCGGAACCTGAGGATCATCCTCATAGCTGCAAAGAAAGATTATGTCCTACAAGCACCGCTAGGTGAAGCTCCCGTCCCACAGAACCAAGACGTTATGAACGCTTGGCAGACACGTGTTGACGACTACTCCCTCGTTCAGTGTGGCATGCTTTACAGCTTAGAGCCGGGGCTCCAAAAGCGTTTTGAGAGACATGGAGCATATGAGATGTTCGAAGAGCTGAAAATGGTTTTTCAAGCTCATGCCCGGATCGAGAGATATGAAGTCTCCGATAAGTTCTTCAGCTGTAAGATGGAGGAAAATAGTTCTGTCAGTGAGCACATACTCACTATGTCTGGGTTACATAACCGCTTGTCTCAGCTGGGAGTTAATCTCCCGGATGATGCGGTCATTGACAGAATCCTCCAGTCGCTTCCACCAAGCTACAAGAGCTTTGTGATGAACTTCAACATGCAGGGGATGCAAAAGACCATTCCTGAGTTGTTCTCAATGCTGAAATCAGCGAAGGTAGAAGTCAAGAAGGAACATCAAGTGTTGATGGTCAATAAAACCACTAAGTTCAAGAAAGGCAAGGGTAAAAAGAACTTCAAGAAGGACGGCAAGGAGGTTGCCGCGCCCGGCAAGCAAGCTGCCGGGAAGAAGCCAAAGAATGGACCCAAGCCCGAGACTGAGTGCTTTTATTGCAAGGGAAGCGGTCACTGGAAGCGGAACTGCCCTAAGTACTTAGCAGACAAGAAGGCCGGCAAAACAAAAGGTATATGTGATATACATGTAATTGATGTGTACCTTACCAGTACTCGTAGTGACTCCTGGGTATTTGATACCGGTGCCGTTGCTCATATTTGTAACTCACAGCAGGAGCTGCGGAATAAACGGAGACTGGCGAAGGACGAGGTGACGATGCGCGTCGGGAATGGTTCCAAGGTCGATGTGATCGCCGTCAGCACGCTGCCTCTACATTTACCTACGGGATTAGTTTTAAACCTCAATAATTGTTATTTAGTGCCAGCTTTGAGCATGAACATTGTATCGGGATCTCGTTTAATTCGAGATGGCTACTCATTTAAATATGAGAATAATGGTTGTTCCATTTATATGAGAGATATGGTCATGCTCCTATGGTGAATGGTTTATTCTTTATGAATCTTGAACGTAATGCTACACATGTTCATAGTGTGAGTACCAAAAGATGTAAGGTTGATAATGATAGTCCCACATACTTGTGGCACTGCCGCCTTGGTCACATAGGTGTCAAACGCATGAAGAAGCTCCATGCAGATGGACTTTTAGAGTCTCTTGATTATGAATCATTTGACACGTGCGAACCATGCCTCATGGGTAAAATGACCAAGACTCCGTTCTCAGGAACAATGGAGCGAGCAACCAACTTATTGGAAATCATACATACTGATGTGTGCGGTCCAATGAGTGTTGAGGCTCGCGGTGGCTATCGTTATGTTCTCACCCTCACTGATGACTTGAGTAGATATGGGTATGTCTACTTAATGAAACACAAGTCTAAAACCTTTGAAAAGTTCAAGGAATTTCAGAGTGACGTTGAAAATCAACGTGACAGGAAAATCAAGTTTCTACGATCAGATCGTGGAGAGAATACTTGAGTCACGAAGTTTGGCACACACTTAAGAAAATGTGGAATAGTTTCACAACTCACGCCGCCTGGAACACCTCAGCGTAACGGTGTGTCCGAACGTCGTAATCGCACTCTATTAGATATGGTGCGATCTATGATGTCTCTTACCGATTTACCGCTATCTTTTTGGGGCTATGCTTTAGAGACTGCCGCATTCACTTTAAATAGGGCTCCGTCGAAATCCGTTGAGACGACACCGTATGAATTATGGTTTGGGAAGAAACCTAAGCTGTCGTTTCTAAAAGTTTGGGGATGCGATGCTTATGTCAAGAAACTTCAACCTGAAAAGCTCGAACCCAAGTCGGAAAAATGCGTCTTCATAGGATACCCAAAAGAAACTATTGGGTACACCTTCTACCTCAGATCCGAAGGCAAGATCTTTGTTGCCAAGAATGGGTCCTTTCTAGAGAAAGAGTTTCTCTCGAAAGAAGTAAGTGGGAGGAAAGTAGAGCTTGATGAAGTATTACCTCTTGAACCGGAAAATGGCGCAACTCAAGAAAATGTTCCTGAGGTGCCTGCACCGACTAGAGAGGAAGTTAATGATAATGATCAAGATACTTCTGATCAAGCTCCTACTGAAATTCGAAGGTCCACAAGGACACGTTCCGCACCAGAGTGGTACGGCAACCCTGTCTTGGAAATCATGTTGTTAGACAACGGTGAACCTTCGAACTATGAAGAAGCGATGGCGGGCCCGGATTCCGACAAATGGCTAGAAGCCATGAAATCCGAGATAGGATCCATGTATGAAAATGAAGTATGGACTTTGACTGACTTGCCCGTTGAACGGCGAGCCATAGAAAATAAATGGATCTTTAAGAAGAAGACAGACGCGGATGGTAATGTGACCATCTATAAAGCTCGACTTGTCGCTAAGGGTTATCGACAAGTTCAAGGGGTTGACTACGATGAGACTTTCTCACCGGTAGCGAAGCTAAAGTCCGTCCGAATCATGTTAGCAATTGCCGCATTCTACGATTATGAGATATGGCAAATGGACGTCAAAACGGCATTCCTTAATGGTTTCCTTAAGGAAGAATTGTATATGATGCAGCCGGAAGGTTTTGTCGATCCTAAGAATGCTGACAAGGTGTGCAAGCTCCAACGCTCGATTTATGGGCTGGTGCAAGCATCTCGGAGTTGGAACATTCGCTTTGATGAGATGATCAAAGCGTTTGGGTTTACGCAGACTTATGGAGAAGCCTGCGTTTACAAGAAAGTGAGTGGGAGCTCTGTAGCATTTCTCATATTATATGTAGATGACATACTTTTGATGGGAAATGATATAGAACTCTTGGACAGCATCAAGGCCTACTTGAATAAGAGTTTTTCAATGAAGGACCTTGGAGAAGCTGCTTATATATTAGGCATCAAAATCTATAGAGATAGATCGAGACGCCTCATAGGTCTTTCACAAAGCACATACCTTGATAAGATATTGAAGAAGTTCAATATGGATCAATCTAAGAAGGGGTTCTTGCCTGTGTTACAAGGTATGAAATTGAGCTCAGCTCAATGTCCGACCACGGCAGAAGATATAGAAGAGATGAGCGTCATCCCCTATGCATCAGCCATAGGTTCTATTATGTATGCCATGCTGTGTACCAGACCTGATGTAAACCTTGCCGTAAGTTTGGTAGGAAGGTACCAAAGTAATCCCGGCAAGGAACACTGGACAGCGGTCAAGAATATCCTGAAGTACCTGAAAAGGACTAAGGAAATGTTTCTCGTTTATGGAGGTGACGAAGAGCTCGTCGTAAAGGGTTACGTCGACGCTAGCTTCGACACAGATCTGGATGACTCTAAGTCACAAACCGGATACGTGTATATTTTGAATGGTGGGGCAGTAAGCTGGTGCAGTTGCAAGCAAAGCGTCGTGGCGGGATCTACATGTGAAGCGGAGTACATGGTAGCCTCGGAGGCAGCACATGAAGCAATATGGGTGAAGGAGTTCATCACCGACCTAGGAGTCATACCCAATGCGTCGGGGCCGATCAAGCTCTTCTGTGACAACACTGGAGCTATTGCTCTTGCCAAGGAGCCCAGGTTTCACAAGAAGACAAGGCACATCAAGCGTCGCTTCAACTCCATTCGTGAAAATGTTCAAGATGGAGACATAGAGATTTGTAAAGTTCAACGGACCTGAATGTAGCAGATCCGTTGACTAAACCTCTCTCTAGAGCAAAACATGATCAACACCAGAATTCCATGGGTGTTCGATTCATCACAATGTAACTAGATTATTGACTCTAGTGCAAGTGGGAGACTGTTGGAAATATGCCCTAGAGGCAATAATAAAAGCATTATTATTATATTTCCTTGTTCATGATAATTGTCTTTATTCATGCTATAACTGTATTATCCGGAAATCGTAATACATGTGTGAATAACAGACACCAACATGTCCCTAGTAAGCCTCTAGTTGACTAGCTCGTTGATCAACAGATATTCATGGTTTCCTGACTATGGACATTGGATGTCATTGATAACGAGATCACATCATTAGGAGAATGATGTGATGGACAAGACCCAATCCTAAACATAGCACAAGATCGTATAGTTCGTTTGCTAGAGTTTTCCAATGTCAAAGTATCTTTTCCTTAGACCATGAGATCGTGTAACTCCCGGATACCGTAGGAGTGCTTTGTGTATACCAAACGTCACAACGTAACTGGGTGACTATAGAGGTATACTACGGGTATCTCCGAAAGTGTCTGTTGGGTTGACATGGATCAAGACTGGGATTTGTCACTCCGTATGACGGAGAGGTATCACTGGGCCCACTCGGTAATGCATCATCATAATGAGCTCAAAGTGACCAAGTGTCTGGTCACGGGATCATGCATTACGGTACGAGTAAAGTGACTTGCCGGTAAGGAGATTGAACGAGGTATTGGGATACCGACGATCGAATCTCGGGCAAGTAACATATCGATTGACAAAGGGAATTGCATACGGGGTTGATTGAATCCTCGACATCGTGGTTCATCCGATGAGATCATTGTGGAGCATGTGGGAGCCAACATGGGTATCCAGATTCCGCTGTTGGTTATTGACCGGAGAGTCGTCTCGGTCATGTCTACTTGTCTCCCGAACCCGTAGGGTCTACACACTTAAGGTTCGGTGACGCTGGGGTTGTGAAGATATGTATATGCAGTAACCCGAATGTTGTTCGGAGTCCCGGATGAGATCTCGGACGTCACGTGGAGTTCCGGAATGGTCCGGAGGTAAAGAATTATATATAGGAAGTGCTGTTTCGGCCATCGGGACAAGTTTCGGGGTCACCGGTATTGTACCGGGACCACCGGAAGGGTCCCGGGGGTCCACCGGGTGGGGCCACCTATCCCGGGGGGCCCCGTGGGCTGAAGTGGGAAGGAACCCAGCCCAAAGTGGGCTGGGGCGCCACCCCCCCCCCAAGGGCCCATGCGCCTAGTGTTTGGGGGGAACCCTAGAGGGGGCGCCCCCTTGCTTGGGGGGCAAGCCCCCCACCCTTGGCCGCCGCCCCCCTAGTAGATTCCATCTACTAGGGCCGGCGCCCCCCCCCCTTGGCACCCCTATATATAGCGAGGGAGAGGAGGGACTTCATACCGGAGCCCCTGGCGCCTCCCTCTCTCCCCGTTACGTCTCCCTCTTGTAGCATAGGCGAAGCCCTGCTGCTGTGACGCCCTGCATCCACCACCACGCCGTCGTGCTACTGGATCTTCATCAACCTCTCCTCCCCCCTTGCTGGATCAAGAAGGAGGAGACGTCTCCCGTCCCGTACGTGTGTTGAACGTGGAGGTGTCGTCCGTTCGGCGCTGGTCATCGGTGATTTGGATCACGTCGAGTACGCCTTCCTCATCCCCGTTCTTTGAACGCTTCCGCGTGTGATCTACAAAGGTATGTAGATGCAATCCGATCACTCGTTGCTAGATGAACTCCTAGATGGATCTTGGTGAAACGAGTAGGAAATTTTTTGTTTTCTGCAACGTTCCCCAACATATAGTATGTATTTTAGAGACTCAAATAGAGGGATCCCAAGTGGAGAGTTTAGCTAATACGCTAGGTTTCAATAAATGCTATGCTGTAAGCAGTTCTGGTAGGAGTGGAGGTCTTGGTATATTTTGGAACGATATAATAAAAGTTGAAGTTATTGGTTATTCTGAGTATCATATCGATGTGATAGTGGATGATTTTGGTGACACAAAGAGCATAGTGACATTTGTGTATGGTGAAGCGCAGGTGCCAGAAAGATATAAGACATGGGATATGCTCACGGGAATTGCAGCGCGGAGCATCCTTCCATGGGCAGTGATTGGTAACTTCAATGAAGTTTTGCATGCACATGAACACGACGGGGTTGGTCAGCGCAGCCAGGCCCAGATGGATGCTTTCAGAGATGCGTTTGATACATGCGGCCTTGTGGACATTGGGTATACTGGAAATAGCTGGACCTTTGAAAAAAGGTAACCGGTGGCACGTTTACGAGAGTCCGTTTGGATAGGTGCGTCGCAATGCCGGACTAGATGTTGGCATTCCCTCAGGCAGAGTTGGAACACAAGGTAGCAGCTTCATCGGATCATGCACCTTTGCTCTTGCGACTTGGCCACGTGCATGCATGCAGGAAGGGGCCCAAGCCCTTTAAATACGAACTCGCATGGGAACGCCACCCGGACCTGGTCGGGGTTGTGGAGACAGGCTGGAAAGATAAACCAGTCGAGAGTGTGGCGGGAATCCAAGGCAAGCTGTCGCTGCTGTCGGACGATTTGTCTGCATGGGAACGCAATCATTTCGGCAGTGTCAAATGGGAGATCAGCGAACTGAAAAAGCAGCTGGATATTTTACGTTCAGATCCGAGCAGATATGCCCCAACGCACTTGGAAACAAAGATAACTGACAGGCTGGTTGAATTATATCACCGAGAGGAAATTTTATGGCATCAAAGAGCAAGGTTAGATTGGCTGGTACACGGTGATAAAAACACTTATTTATTTCATCTCCGGGCGAGTAGGAGGCGCAGGAAAAACCAGATAAAATCCCTTCAACTTCCAGATGGCAGAATAACGTATGATAAGCGGGAGTTGGAAGAGGCCGCTACTGCCTTCTATGCAACCTGTACAGCTCGGAGGGGGTGCAGAATATGGACCATGTCCTGGATACGGTCCCGCGCAAGGTAACTGACGAGATGAACGAAACACTAAATGCTCCGTACACCCAGGAGGAAGTGAAGAGGGCCCTTTTCCAGATGTTTCCGTTAAAGGCACCGGGCCCGGACGGTTTCCCGGCACACTTCTTTCAGAGGCAATGGGAAATCTGTGGAGAAGAAGTAACGAAGGCAGTGATATTAATAGTGGAAGGAAAGGAATCAGCAGAGTGCATTAATGACACCCTTTTGGTCCTAATCCCAAAGGTAAAGAACCCGACACTTTTGTCACAGTTTCGGCCAATAAGTCTGTGTAATGTTCTCTACAAAATTGCATCCAAGGTCATCTCCAACCGTCTGAAGGTAATCTTACCAGATATCATATCAGAGGAACAGTCTACCTTTGTCCCTGGCAGGTTGATTACTGACAACATTATCACAGCATATGAATGTCTGCACTTTATGAAGAGGAATAGAGCTAAGAAAAATCAACATTGTGCCTTGAAGCTGGATATGACGAAGGCTTATGACCGAGTCGAGTGGTCTTATCTGCAATCCATCATGCTGAAATTGGGCTTCTCGGCAAGGTGGGTAGATATTGTAATGGGGATGATCATATCTGTCAGTTTTTCTGTGATGTTCAATGGGAAGAGGCTTCAACCGTTCAAACCCACCCGTGGCATCCGACAAGGAAACCCAATCTCTCCTTACTTGTTTTTGTTGGCAGCAGAGGGCCTTTCGTGCCTGATTAAATCAAGACAACAGTCATCAAACCTTGGTGGGATACAAGTGGCTTCTTCGGCGCCACCCGTTAACCACTTACTCTTCGCAGATGACAGCCTGTTGTTCTTCAAAGCAAATGTAGAGGGAGCATCGGAGGTGCACCAACTGTTGGATACTTACTGTCAAGCAACGGGGCAAATAATTAATTTTGAGAAATCGTCAATATTCTTTAGCAAAGGGGTCGCGGAAAGTGTTCGAGCAGAAATAAAAGGGCAATTGCATGTGCCCAATGAGACACTTAATGAGAAATATCTTGGAATGCCATCGGATGTGGGCTCATCTCGGAATGGGGAATTCAAATATCTCAAGGACCGTCTGTGGAATAAAATCCAAGGGTGGATCGAGAAAACAATGTCCACGGCGGGGAAAGAAGTTCTGGTCAAGTCTGTTGGGCAGGCCGCCCCAGTTTTCTCAATGTCGTGTTTCAAGCTGCCGAGGGGGCTATGTGAACACTTGAACATGCTAGTCCGCAAATTCTGGTGGGGGAGTAGAGATGGCAAGCTTAAGCCAAATTGGGTTTCCTGGAAGGATATGACCCAACCCAAAAGACATGGGAGGACTGGGATTTAAGGATTTTGAGTTGTTTAATTTAGCCTTGCTCGCTAGACAGGCATGGCGAATTTTGCAAAATCCAGACTCATTGAGCTCACGAATACTGAAAGGAATTTACTTCCCAAATACAACGATTCTTGAGGCCAACATCGGTAGCCATCCGAGCCAAATCTGGAGGGCAATTGTTGAAGGGAGATATATATTAAAACAAGGTTTGATTAGAAGGATAGGTAATGGTGCAAGTACTAATATCTGGAACGCTAATTGGATCCCAAGAGAGGAATTTATGAGACCTTATGGAAGTAGATTGGCAAACCCCCCGGCAAATGTTTCTGAACTAATTGATAGCATGGCGGCGTGCTGGAACATCCAGCGGATCAGAGAAGTCCTCCTGCCTATAGATATTCCTCATGTTCTTAGCATCCCTTTATGCACTATGAATCTCTCAGATTGCTGGTGCTGGAACTTTGAGAAGAATGGCGTCTTCTCTGTACGCTCTGCGTATAATATTCTGGTAGCAACAAAGCAAAGAAGAGAAGCTTGGTTAGAAGGAACATCAGGGACTTCGAATATACAGCAAGAAAAGAGCTCTTGGAAATCAATATGGCATGTCAGCGTTCCTGCAAAAATAAGGATGTTCCTCTGGAGACTCGCCAGGCACTCATTACCCACGGAAGATGTCAGAGAACACCGAAACATGGCAACTTCAAGCTCATGTGGTTTGTGCGGTGCACAATATTCTTGGAGGCACTCGCTTCTTGACTTCTCTATGTCTAGATGCATATGGGCACTCGCGGATGCGGAACTAGCGGATCAACTGAGGGAATCAGGCGAGTTGAGCGCCAAACAGTGGCTTTTTTCATTAATATGATCATTACCGCATGAAGTCTTTGTAAAACTGGCAGTAACACTTTGGGCAACGTGGACAGCAAGGAGAAAGGCAATTCACGAAGGCATCTTCCAGAGTCCTCATGCGACACACGCATTCATCAACCGCTACCTGGTTGATCTGGAAATAGTCAAGGAAAACAACCATGCAACGCCAGTATATGCGACAACCAGAACAGCAGTAAGGGGCAATGTAAGGCCAAAGGCTCCGCCGGCAGGTTTCGTCAAAATCCACGTCGATGCGGGGGTATCTAAACGCCATGGGAGAGGTGCGGCAGTGGCTGTATGCTGTGATGACCGGGGAAACTATATGGGGAGCTCAGCACTGGTGGTTGAAGGAATGCAGGATGCGGCGATTCTTGAATGTTTGGCATGCAGAGAAGCTTTAGCACTAGCTGAGGATTTATCAGTTCATAATCTGATAGTGGCGTCTGACGCAAGACAAGTGGTCAAAGATATATCCAGCAACAGTATGGGTCTTTATGGCATGGTGATCTCGGAAATCAAGTCTAAAATCTCGAGTTTTAATTGTCAGTTAGTTTTTGAAGGGCGCCGTTCGAACGGAGATGCTCATAGTTTAGCTAAATTTTCGCTTTCCTTAGCTAAGGGGCGCCACCTGTGGCTTATTAATCCCCATAATCCTCTTTGTATCCCACAAATTGTGGTTTTTGATGAATGAATAAAGTCTTTCATCCCTCAAAAAAAAAGACGATTGGGCTCTGCCAAGTCTCGTGGCACTACACATTATCTCCGTTTTTTTTTGAACTTCACTACACATTATCTCCGTGATTAGCGTGAGGATGGATAAGCGATGCGCGCCGTTGCTGTCATATGCCTTCGCCGCCAGCCTGCCTCTTGTCTTCCTTATTAATAAGATCTCATTCATATGACCACGGCGACGCAGGCTGCTTCACTCACAATTATTCTGGCTGCAGCCAACGAACTAGCCGAGGTAAACACATCACTCCATCTGCTAATCTCTCTCAATTCTCATCTTGTTTCATGTTGAACTTCTATATTAGATTTTAGTTATTTTGGCCGATCTACTTCGACCTAGTGGTTTAGGGGATACAGAGGGGCTGGATTTAATTCTAGGTATGTGTTCTCCCTACATTGATCAATTTTTGCTAACTAAACAATAAAATTTCCTAATACAATCAGTGATGATTTGCCATTCAAACCTATATAAACGCAAACTAAAAGCCAACCATTTGATAATACAAGATTATTCTAGTTCGTATATCTTAAATTTTCGTATGACAATGTTTTCTAGCGTTGGCATTTCATTATCAACTTCGTCTTCTTGGCACGTATATGGAATTGTTGACCAATATTAGCCATGCTCCAGCTGCAAGAATTGTTTTGTCTAGGCAAAGCTAAATGCGAATGGTACTTCAATATAAAACTATTAGGCAGTATGTGAGGCACAAAAAAATTTCTCCCTTCATTGCCATCTGGCTCCCCTATGCTTAAATCCTGGCTCCGCCCCTGTGCTCCGGGTCCCTCTCACGGCCGGATCGGCTGCCGGAGCCACATCCGGAGCTCTACATTTGCCCCCACATGGCGGCTGGAGGCGGGTGGGAGGGTCGTCGGCGGCGAGAAATTGGGAGAGGAGAAAGGGGAATCGGGTGGCTCGCGATGGCGGGGGGATAGGGTTTGGACCCGCAAAAGGATCGCGGAACCGCACTTATAATGCTCGGGGCGTGCGGTTTGCGGGCTGCGGCAAAAGTTTTTGCGGGCTGGGCGAGTACGCGGGCTCTGTTCTGGCCGCAAAATTGGCCCGAGCCCGCATACTCGCCGGAATTTTTGCGGGCCGGGCATTTTGTGGGGTCTGCTAGAGTTGCTCTTATACCTGGCTGGGAAGGGCCAAACCACAAATATACAACATTTCAGCATTAACTAATCACTCTACTAACGGAAAACATGCATATGTTGGCTTGGTCCAGGGCCTGCTGCCCCCGGTCTCCGCCAACGTGTGTGACAGCTCATTAAAGCATACTTTTTTTGCTTACTGCATCATGTCCGAATAAACACCAATGATTTGTTGCACATAAACCTTTTCACCTCCCAAGCTACAACTATGCTCTATGCAATTCTGGCTCTGAAGAAATGCTAGCATTCTCCTGTCCCTAGTTAGTTCAGAGGCATATTTATTTTACATGAGTGTGGTATCAGAAGTCAAACTTTGCCAAAGGATATGGTATTCTAATTTATTTCTTTATTTTAAATTTTGTTTGCATTTTTAGAACAAGTGTTGAATTCTTTTTTCTTCATAATTTTTAACATTCCTACTTTGTTTTTTTAGGATAATGCCAAAACATAGACTCAAGACACGCATATGAGATTGATTTCAACTCAAATTTACAATATTTTCCATGCACTTGTAGTTTAAATTTTCATTATATCCACGAAATGCCTAGAAATGCACTAAATGACACAAACATAGCGAACGTCCTCCAAAATTTCAAAATTTTAAACGGAACTTGTAATGGTGTATCTTGAGTGTATAAAAAGTTTCAAGGCTAGTCTTTTTTGTGTGGGTAAGTTTCAGGGCTAGTCAACGAAGTAGCGGCCCCTCCGCCTTCGGTTCTGACTAGTTCCCTCTCGATTCCACCAAGGAGATGGTTCGATCACTAAGCAGTGCACCTCAAAAATTTCGCAAAACATTGTAAAGAAAATTTAGCACGGCGTCTAGGGATCATATAGTGACACGATGCCAAGCTTGGTGTTTTTCAACCTTCGTTTACATTTTTTGAAAATTAAAACTAATAAATGACATGTTCGGAGTTCCTTCTTTTCTATTAAAGATATGCCTAAACATAGACTAAAGAACACAAATATGTTTTTAACCCAAACTTTTCCAAGTCTATCATACACTCACATTTCAAATTTTAATCATATGAACCTAATTCCTAGAAATGCAGTAAATGACTTAAATAGAGTAGCCAACCCCAAAAATGACAAAGTTTAATATGTGTCCTGCAACGCTGTATTTAGAGTGTTGAAAAAATATCCAGAGTCAACCAATGAAGCAACCGTCACTTGGCCTTCAAACCTGACTCAGTCCCTCTCGAAACATAGATTCTTGCTCAGAGATGGTGTGGTTTAAAAAAGTGCACGTCATAACTTTTGAGAAACTTTGTGAAAATTTTACCACAACATGTTGATGTCACATGAGAGCACCATGCCAAGTTTCATGTTTTTCAGACTTCGTTTATATTTTCGGAATTGAAAAAAAAAATCCTCTATGTTCAAGGTCTGAGTTTGGAATTCTTCTTAGTTTATTGGATAAGGCCTAAACATAGACTAAAGAACAAAAAAGACAAAAATTTGCCAACATTTCAGGCACCTGCGGTTCGAATTTTAATTATATGCACCTAACACCTAGAAATGCACTAAAATATAGGTAACGAATGCCAAAGAGTTCCAAATCTTGACATGTATCATGTAATGATGTATACTGAGTGTAGACAAGAATTCAAGGTCAACCGATGAAGCAACCATCACTTGGCCTTCAAACATGGCTTTTCCTCTTGAAACCTAGATTCTTACTCGGAGATGGTCCAGTTTCTAAGTAGTGTCTGCCACAAATTTCATGAAACCTTGTCAACTATTTACTAGAACATATTGATGCCATATAAGGGCACTGTGCCAAGTTTCATTTTTCAAGACTTCGTTTGCATTTTTTAGAATAAATAAACAACCATCATGCTATGCTCGGAGTCGAGTCTTGGCACCCAGATGTTTGAATTTTCTTTTCCTTTATTGGATAAGTCTTAAACATGGACTTAAGAACACAAATAGGATTATTAACCCAACTTTTACGTTTTTCCACGGACTTGCAGTTTAAATTTTAATTATATACACTAAATGACTAAAAATGTACTAAATGACTATAAAAGGGAGAGGGGAAAGAAAACTATATAAAATAAATAAATATAACTAATAAAAAAGAATTAGGCATAAATGCAAAAAGGAAAACCAATAATGTGCAAAACAAGGGTGTAGAAAAAGAAAAATATGTTTGCCCAGTGCCACATGGCAGAAACTCGTAAAAGCATGTGGTTGGTGTGGGAAATATCTGGTACTCCCACCCCTAGGGTGCTCCCGGTGCTCCAAAATTCTATAGCACATTTTTAAATGTTCGAAAAATTCTAAAACAAATCCAACACATTGACGCAATATCAAAGTATGTTGTCAAAAAAAATTGATATCAAAATCCGAAACGTAGCTTCAGAAACATAAATGAAAAATTCGACAGTAAATAGTACGCAACTTAAGTTGGGCCTTAGATTAGGCCCATTATCTCATTGATATCCATTTTGTCATTTTTGTATCTCGAGCAATGTTTCGAATTTTGATTTGAATTTTTTTAGCAAGATACATTGATGTTGTGTCAATGTGCTAGATTTTTTTCAGAATTTTTTGAATATTTTAAAATGTGCTACCGAGTTTGGAGCACCGGGACCACCCTAGGGGTGGGAGTACTAGATATTTCCCCTGGGAAAGTATCCAGTGCTCCTAGCCTTGGGGTACTCCCAGTGCTCCAATGTCAAAAGGCATTTTTAAATATTTTTCAAAAAAATCCGGAAAAAAAGAGAATGTTCACAAGGAATGTCACTACATCCCATAAAAATTTTAGGTCCAACATCGAAATATACATTGAGAAACAGAAAAGAAAAATACAGATCTGAATTGTATCAATGTTGCTTTTGTCTCTTCTTTACACTAGTCATCCTAGATTTCACATTTTTGTTTCTCAATGTGTGATCCAAGTTTGGACCTGAAACTTTTAGGGCTTGTAGTCACATTCCTTATGAACATTCATAATTTTTTTCGGAATTTTTTGAAATATTAAAAAGAAATTATTGACATTGGAGTATCGGGAGTACTCCAAGGCTGGGAGCACCGGATACTTTCCTGTTGATGAGTGCCATGTAGCGGAACTTGGCAAACATGCGATTTGACGAGTAACATTTTAGTGTTTTTTCGTGGACGGCAAATGCCATATTTGCCTAGTACATGACGAAATGCACTCGGCAAACAACCTTACAATAGACAAAGTTTTGGATTCCAGTATTTTTTTTTCTTTTTGAAAGACGAGGCAAAAGACAAAAGACTTGCCTCATTTCAATAATTAAGAGAGTTGTTTTCCCGCAAAAAAATAATAATTAAGAGAGTTGTTACAAGACAGCCGAGGGCCAAGCATGCAAAGCCGTTACTCTCATGGCATCAAGTTACACAAGCATTTCGCTCTTTGCCCCCGCGATAACCCAAAGCTTCCAGTATTAGACATGGCATGGGAAGGGAGGTGACTGTGCCACTGCCAAAACGCATGTTAGACATGGTGCACAAATTACTGGGTTGCCCTGGATACCGTCCTCATGGTAGCTAGCTAAATTAATTGACAGCCACACATATAGTTGAAACCAAAGGAGTGGTCCAACACTTGTCGCCGGAGGCATGCTCCTCTCTCCGGAAGCCATTCCAAACCATGCATGCAGCGAGACGAGCCCCCGACCGTCCACTTTGCCCGTCAAAAGAGATGGCAAACAACTCGTATATAAAACCCTATGCAATTTCACCGTCCGTCGCTCCAAACAGGAGGAGAGACACATGCACCAGGAATCAATTAGCGCTCAGCGTCAGCCATGGCCGGCCTGCCTCGCCTCGTCGTGCTCCTGCTCCTCGCCATCGCCGTCCCTGTCGCCCAGCCCACTCCCTACAGCGACAACCTCCAGGAAACGTGCAACAAGACGCTGTTCCCTAAAGTGTGCATCCAGTCGCTGACGACCAACCCGGAGAGCCGGACAGCGGACGCGCGCCGGCTGGCCGAGCTGTCCGTGTACGTGGCCAAGGAGGTGGGCACCACGGTGGCAGCGTTCGCTCACCACGAGCTCACCGGCGTCAAGGAGGACACCTTGTTCAAGTGCCTCGACGGCTGCTCCGACGACATTGAGGAGACGGTGGCGCACCTGAGCGCCCTCACCCGCGAGCCCACCTGCGCCAAGTTCCTCGAGATCAAGTCGTGGCTGTCCGCGACGCTGGGCGGCTCCAACACCTGTGAGGAGACCTGCAAGGACGCGCCCATCAGCGACGTCAAGAACGCCGTCGTAACCAAGAGCCTCGAGTTCGAGAAGCTGCTCCGCGTCACGCTCGACCTCATCACCGAGGCGTCTGGCTCCATGCCCGCCGCCGGCGGCGCGGTGGCACCCACGGCGTGGGAAGGCAGCACTTCAGGATCCTACGGCGCCAGCGCGCCGGACTCCTACGGTGCCAGCGCGTCGGGCTCCTACGGCTCCAGCGCGTCGGGCTCGTACAGCTCCAGCGCACCTGAGTCGTCCGACAGTGCCAGCGCGTTGGGCTCCTCTGGCTCCAGCGCGTCGGGCTCCTACGGCTCCAGCGCATCGGCCTCCGAAGCAGCATCCAGTGATGCGTCGGCGCCCTCGAGCGCACCTACCTCCGAGGCATCGTCAGCTGACGCGCCGAGCTCCTACGGCTCCAGCGCATCGGGCTCCGAAGCACCATCCGGCGATGCATCGGCACCCTCGAACGCACAAACCTCCGACTCACCGTCAGCTGACGCGCCGGCCTCCTCCTACGCTGTGTTTTGATTTTCGGTTTGAGCTTTTTTTCGCCCTAGGCCGAAATGGCCGAATTTCGGCCATTTTCAAAATTTTCGGCTGAAATTTGACCAAAATTTGACTGCAATTTGACATAAATTTAACCAAAATTTGAGTAATTTTGGCCTAAATATATTTTTCGCCTCAGGCCGAGATGGCCGAAATTCGGCCGAAATCCATATTTTGCGGCCGAAAATCAAAACACAGCTCCTACGGCGCCGCCAGCGCGCCAGCTGCCGATGCACCGTCGTCATCCCCATCGGACGCGGACGCTCCATCTTCCGGGGCTGCCGACTCGCCATCATCAGGGGCATCATACGGGTCTGCCGGCGCACCGTCCCCGTCCGGGTCAGGTGCCAGCGCTCCTGAGGCCGATTCGACAGCATGAGAAACGCGCGCCCTGCTGATGCTTTGGTACCTAGGGTGAACTTTTTGGCTCTAGATTCTACCCGTCGTCTTGTGCTGCTGTGTGCAAGAAGATGCTCATACTGATGCACTTATGGTCTTTTAGTCCGTGGTTGGTCAAGAAACCAAGTAGAATGGAATGTCATGGTTCCGTTCAAAGTGTAGTGAGTCAATTTTGTATGTTAATTTTTATTTAACTATTCATCATGGGTGCAATGTACAATTGGAAATGGTTCCTCCTCTGTGTTTGGTTGGAGAGATGAAATGGAATGGTTCCTCCTCTGTGTACCTACGGGTAGCCACAACTTTTCTAGAATGGAATGGTTTCTCCTCTGTGTTTGGTTGGAGAGATGAAATGCAAAGAAATAAAATTTGAGCTCACCTGGTGGTACCTTTTGTATGTATAACAGGCAAAGAATATATATCGCCAAAATGTACAACATATCAATATAAGCAGACAAATCAAGCTTGTACCTTATGTTAGTTGAGAAAGTCCATCGGAAAATTTAGTAATGAATCTCATAAAAAAAATATTTAACACTAAAAATAGTTTGACACTTGATTATTTTCTTGATTTTACTGTTTACCCGAGCTCAAGCTCACATACCCCGCGTCCACATATCAAGCTTACGCTTTCAGTTCGTTGAGAAAGTGTACCGAAAAATTTCAGTAATCAATCTCATGAAATGAAAATAAATTTCACAAAAAATGGTTTGACACTTGATCGTTTTCCAAATGCATTGTTGCTTCCGGATCCTAGGGCGGCGACTCTGGGTGGCAATCCGATGGTCTTTGCTTCAGTGCGGCGAGGATATCCAGTTGTGGCCGTCGTTGGGCGGTGGCTCTACGTATCGGTCACAAGCCAGGGCAAAAATCACCGCTCGGCTGGCCGATGCTGCCTGCGACGACACTTACGGGTGTCATATATTCCTTGGGTGCGCTATCATGGCCCTGACCATGCTCCCTCTTAGTGACCCAGGGGAGACCCTGATTCAGGCTCATCGGAACAGGCGGGAGCTGCGTTGAGACATTGTTCCCTTCATAAAGGCCCCGCCTTGGCTACTCGCATTGTCCTTGGTATTGGAGGTTGGGACACCTCATGTCTCGGTGTGGGTTGTCTTTCAGGTAATGGGCCTCGTTTTTTCTTCCCGTTCTCTCATGTTGCTCTACGTGCGAGAATATATATATGAAGCACTTGTGGTCTTTAGGATGTGTTTGGTTGAGGAACCAAGTAGAATGGAATATCGTGGTTTCACTCTAATGTAAATGGTAGGTTTGGTTCTTCGTATGGTTGCAGTCAAATGGTATAATGCAATGGTTCCATCTCAGTGTTTGGTTGGAGAGATGAAATTTATGAAATTTGTTTGGGCTCACCTCATGGTAGCCTCTCTTATGTATAACACGCATACTCTATCGCCAAAATCTATCATTAGTATCGATATAAGCACACAAATCAAGCATATACCTTGGGTTTAGAGAGAAAGTTAATTGGAAAATTCAGTAATGAATCTCATCATATAAAAGGAAATATTTAACGCCAAAATATTTTGACACTTGATAATTTTGGAACACCATAGCATCACAGAATTGTTCTACGTTTCATTCCACTCCGCTACGCAAACCAAACACACCCTAAATAGGAATGTACGACGGAGAAGGAGGGACAGGTGAGGAGGGTGTATTAATGGAGGAGTGTTGTAGTAAATGTTTTTATTTCCAATCAGGAGTAAAATTTTATAGGAGTGTAGGTAGGAGAGGTAGAAAAAATATGTTTCTCGTCTTTAGGGCATCTCCAATGCCGACCCCCAAAATACACACATCAATCTGGACCGAGCTGTCCGGACCCATTCTGCCATCCAATGCGAGACCTTATCGGTCCGCCGAGCAGCCCGGACATCCTTTCCCCGCAAATTGGAAGCTAACTGGGGGTGGGGGTGGGCTTTGCGGGAGTCCGGACTGCTACCAAGTAGGACTCCGACACCTCGGCCCACTCAACTCCCCCTTCCCTGTCCCAATCTCTCCCACTCCGCCCTTCTGGCCCCTTGCTTTGCATCCACACCCTCCTCCTCTGACGCGGCTACTATACCTCTCTGGATGCCGCGTAGGCATGGCTGGGTGCCTGCAACCCCACCCATGCGCTCACTCGCTTGTACTATGTCCCCGTCCAACCAGGATCCATCTGCAGCCAGGTATCCTCCACCCCGTATTGACATGGTCCATTGTGGACACCACACCAAGTAGGTGTACGGTCAAATGCCATTGAGCTTATTTTCGAAATTCATGTAGTTTTTTAGAGCAAGAAGAATGGTAGGGTACTCGGTGTAGGAGGATGAGTTGTTGTGCAATGAGTGGTTGGCCATATCTGCGGACTTCTTAGGCAGGAGTGCAAGGGGTGGGGTCATTTCACATCTGAGCACAAATTGCGCCCTAAGAAATTCATACATGAACACAATATGAAGTTGTTAGCATATCGATGGTAATACCATCCAGAACTCCGTCATAAAGATTTTTGATGCGGTTGATCGGCTGGAGGCAATGTGGCCATTGCGCGCAGCATGCATGGAGGTCATAAGTTCTGCTTCTTCTTCCTCTACTTGTTGGTTGATTCATTCGTCACTCAATATTTCTCTACAAGTTGTGTATATTGTACACGCTGCCGTGATGTACCACACGTCAGAGGGCAAACCATTCATGCACATAAATTGTTGGCTGAAACTCGGGGGGTAGTATGTGTGGGATAACATGATCCATCCATGAAAAGTTGTTGAACATCCGGTTAATCTAGTTGAATTTGAACTATTATTGTACTAGACATATTTGCATACTGAGTATGGATGATTTATGCTATTTTCTATCGAAACTTTGATGATCCGTCGTGTTTGATGAAATTTGTACGATTACTTAAAATGCGATTTGAAATGTATGCGGCTACGATTGGATTGTCATCTCCGGCATCAGTGTCCGCGGACGGATGCGGTGTATGGTTTGCGGGTCAGCGAGTTCGAGATGTCCTTACTCGGCTTCTTTTTTCCTAGCAAACGAAGAGGGTGCCTCTACATTCTGGACCCGAACAAGTCAAAGATCAGGTTTGGAAAGGGCACATATGCACATGGTGTTCACTCTTGAGCTAATAGGCACACGAAAGAGCGAAATAGGGTTAAGTTGAGCAAGCCCCAGGGAAAATTCCCGTCAGTAACCTTGGTATGGTACCTAGTGTGGCTAGAAGTCACAGATCGGAGGGCACCCACGGAATTTACCCAGGTTCCGGCCTCCTTGGTGGAGTAATACCCTACGTCCTACTTGTTGTTGTTTATTTATGGTGGAATACCTCATGCGAGGGATTACAATGGGCAGAGTGAGATGCTACCGAGAGTTGTTCTATGAAAGAGTAGATGGCATTTAGTATTGGGGAACACAGTAATTTCAACATTTCCTACGCACATTCAAGATCATGGTGATGCATAGCAACGAGAGGGGAGAGTATTGTCTATGTAGCCTCGTAGACCGTAAGCGGAAGTGTTATGACAACGCGGTTGATGTAGTCGTATGTCTTTATGATCGACCGATCCTAGTACCGAAAGTACGACACCGCCGCGATCTGCACACGTTCAGCTCGGTGACGTCCCATGAACTCACGATCCAGCAGAGTGTCGAGGGAGAGCTTCGTCAGCACTACGGTGTGATGACGGTGATGATGATGCTACCGGAATAGGGCTTCGCCTAAGCACCGATACGATATGACTGAGGTGGATTATGGTGGAGGGGGCACCACACACGGCTGGAAACAATCAACTTGTGTGTTCTAGGGTGCCCCCTGCCCCCGTATATAAAGGAGCAAGGGGGGAGGCCGACCGGCTCTTGGGGCACGCCAGGAGAGGAGGAGTCCTCCTCCTAGTAGGAGTAGGACTCCCCTTTCCTACTCCTACTAGGAGGGGGGAAGGAAGGAGGAGAGGGACAAGGAAAGGGGGGCGCCGCCCCCTTTCCCTAGTCCAATTCAGACTAGAGGGGGAGGGGCACGCGGCCTGCCCTGGCCGGCCCTCTCTCTCTCTCCACTAAGGCCCATGTGGCCCATTAGTTCTCCCGGGGGAGGGGGGGTTCTGGTAACCCTCCGGTACTCCGGTTTTCCCCGAAATCACTCGGAACACTTCCGGTGTCTGAATATAGCCGTCCAATATATCAATCTTTATGTCTCGACCATTTCGAGACTCCTTGTCATGTCCGTGATCATATCCGGGACTCTGAACTACCTTTGGTACATCAAAACACATAAACTCATAATACCGATCGTCACTGAACGTTAAGCGTGCGGACCCTACGGGTTTGAGAACTATGTAGACATAACCGAGACACGTCTCCGGTCAATAACCAATAGCGGAACCTGGATGTTCATATTGGCTCCCACATATTCTACGAAGATCTTTATCGGCAAACCGCATAATGATATACGTTGTTCCCTTTGTCATCGGTATGTTACTTGCTCAAGATTCCATCGTCAGTATCTCAATACCTAGTTGAATCTCGTTACCAGCAAGTCTCTATACTCGCGTAATGCATCATCCCGAAACTAACTCATTAGTCACATTGCTTGCAAAGCTTATAGTGATGTGCATTACCGAGAGGGCCCAGAGATACCTCTCCGATACACGGAGTGACAAATCCTAATCTTGATCTATGCCAACTCAACAAACACTATCGGAGACACCTGTAGAGCATCTTTATAATCATCCAGTTATGTTGTGACGTTTGATAGCACATAAGGTGTTCCTCTGGTATTCGGGAGTTGCATAATCTCATAGTCAGAGGAACATGTATAAGTCATGAAGAAATCGGTAGCAATAAAACTGAACGACCATTATGCTAAGCTAACGGATGGGTCTTGTCCATCACATCATTCTCTAATTATGTGATCCCGTTCATCAAATGACAACACATGTCCATGGCTAGGAAACTTAACCATCTTTGATTAACGAGCTAGTCAAGTAGAGGCATACTAGGGACGCTCTGTTTGTCTATGTATTCACACATGTACTAAGTTTCCGGTTAATACAATTCTAGCATGAATAATAAACATTTATCATGATATAAGTAAATATGAATAACAACTTTATTATTGCCTCTAGGGCATATTTCCTTTAGCCTCCCACTTGCACTAGAGTCAATAATCTAGTTCACATCGTCATGTGATTTAACACCAATAGTTCACATCTTTATGTGATTAGTTCACATCTCCATGTGACTAACACCCAAAGGGTTTACTAGAGTCAATAATTTAGTTCACATCGCTATGTGATTTAACACCCAAAGAGTACTAAGGTGTGATCATGTTTTGCTTGTGAGAGAAGTTTAGTCAATGGGTCTGCCATATTCAGATCCGTATGTATTTTGCAAATTTCTATGTCAACAATGCTCTGCACGGAGCTACTCTAGCTAATTGCTCCCACTTACAATATGTATCCAGATTGAGACTTAGAGTTTTCTAGATCAGTGTCAAAACTTGCATCGATGTAACCCTTTACAATGAACCTTTTGTCACCTCCATAATTGAGAAACATATCCTTATTCCACTAAGGATAATTTTGATCGTTGTCCAGTGATCTACTCCTGGATCACTATTCTACTCCCTTTCCAAACTCAGTGTAGGGTATACAATAGATCTGATAAACAGCATGTCATAATTTATAGAACCTATGGCTGAGGCATAGGGAATGACTTTCATTCTCTTTCTATCTTCTGTCGTGGTCGGGCTTTGAGTCTTACTCAATTTCACACCTTGTAACACAGGCAAGAACTGTTTCTTGGACTGTTCCATTTTGAACTACTTCAAAATCTTGTCAAGGTATATACTCATTGAAAAAAACTTATCAAGTGTCTTGATCTATCTCTATAGATCTTGATGCTCAGTATGTAAGCAGCTTCACCGAGGTCTTTCTTTGAAAACTCCTTTCAAATAATCCTTTATGCTTTCTATAAAATTCTACATTATTTCCGATCAACAATATGTCATTAACATATAATTATCAGAAATGTTGTAGTGCTCCCACTCACTTTCTTGTAAATACAGGCTTCACCGCAAGTCTGTATAAAACTATATGCTTTGATCAACTCATCACAGCATATATTCCAACTCCGAGATGCTTGCACCAGTCCATAGATGGATCACTGGAGCTTGCACATTTTGTTAGCACCTTTAGGATCGACAAAACCTTCTGGTTGCATCATATACAACTCTTCTTTAAGAAATCCATTAAGGAATGCAGTTTTGACATCCATTTGCCAGATTTCATAAAATTTGTCAACTGCTAACATCATTCGGACAGAGTTTTAAGCATCGATATGAGTGAGAAAATCTCATCGTAGTCAACACCTTGAACTTGTCAGGAACATTTTGCGACAATTCGAGCTTTGTAGATAGTAACACTACTATCAGCGTTTGTCTTCCTCTTGAATATCCATTTATTCTCTATGGCTTGCCGATCATCGGGCAAGTCAACCGAAGTCCACACTTTGTTCTCTTACATGGATCCCATCTCAGATTTCATGGCCTCAAGCCATTTCGCGGAGTCTGGGCTCATCATTGTTTCCTCATAGCTTGTAGGTTCGTCATGGTCAAGTAACATGTGTTGGGGAACGTAGTAATTTCAAAAAAATTCCTACGCACACGCAAGCTCATGGTGATTCATAGCAACGAGAGGGGAGAGTGTTGTCCACGTACCCTCGTAGACGGAAAGCGGAAGCGTTAGCACAACGCGGTTGATGTAGTCGTACATCTTCATGATCCGACCAATCAAGTACCGAACGTATGGCACCTCCGAGTTCAACACACGTTAAGCCCAATGACGTCCCTCGAACTCCGATCCAGCCGAGTGTTGAGGGAGAGTTTCGTCAGCACGACGGCGTGGTGACGATGTTGATGTTCTACCGACGCAGGGCTTCGCCTAAGCACCGCTACAGTATTATCGAGGTGGACTATGGCGGAGGGGGCACCGCACACGGCTAAGAGATCAATGATCTAATGTTGTATCTCTAGGGTGCCCCCTGCCCCTGTATATAAAGGAGCAAGGGGGTGCGGCTGGCCAGGGCATAGGCGCGCCAGGAGGAGTCCTACTCCCACCGGGAGTAGGACCCCCCTTTCCAAGTTGGAATAGGACTTGGGAGGGGGGAAGAAGGAAAGAGGGGGGGCGCCCCCCCTTGCCCTAAACCAATTCGGTTTGGGCCTTGGGGGGCGCCCCACACTTCCTTAGCTTCCCTCCTTTTCCACTAAGGCCCATGTAGGCCCATTAAGCCCCCGGTGGGTTCCAGTAACCTCCCGGTAATCCGGTAAAATCCCGATTTCACCCGGAACACTTCCGATATCCAAACATAGGCTTCCAATATATCAATCTTCAAGTCTCAATCATTTCGAGACTCCTTGTTATGTCCATGATCACATTCGGGACTCCGAACAACCTTTGGTACATCAAAACATAAAACTCATAATATAATTGTCATCGTAGTGTTAAGCGTGCGGACCCTACGGGTTCGAGAACTATGTAGACATGACCGAGACACGTCTCCGGTCAATAACCAATAGCGGAACCTGGATGCTCATATTGGCTCCCACATATTCTACGAAGATCTTTATCGGTCAGACCGCATAACAACATACGTTGTTCCCTTTGTCATCGGTATGTTACTTGCCCGAGATCCGATCGCCGGTATCTCAATACCTAGTTCAATCTCGTTACTGGCAAGTCTCTTTACTCGTTCCGTAATACATCATCCCGCAACTAACTCATTAGTTACAATGCTTGCAAGGCTTAAGTGATGTGCATTACCGAGAGGGCCCAGAGATACCTCTCCGACAATCGGAGTGACAAATCCTAATCTCGAAATACGCCAACCCAACAAGTACCTTCTGAGACACCTGTAGAGCACCTTTATAATCACCCAGTTATGTTGTGATGTTTGGTAGCACACAAAGTGTTCCTCCGGTAAACGGGAGTTGCATAATCTCAGTCATAGGAACATGTATAAGTCATGAAGAAAGCAATAGCAACAAACTAAACGATCAAGTGCTAGGCTAACGGAATGGGTCAAGTCAATCACATCATGCTCCTAATGACGTGATCCCGTTAATCAAATGACAACTCATGTCTATGGTTAGGAAACATAACCATCTTTGATCAACGAGCTAGTCAAGTAGAGGCATACTAGTGACACTATGTTTGTCTATGTATTCACACATGTATTATGTTTCCGGTTAATACAATTCTAGCATGAATAATAAACATTTATCATGATATAAGGAGATAAATAATAACTTTATTATTGCCTCAAGGGCATATTTCCTTCAGTCTCCCACTTGCACTAGAGTCAATAATCTAGATTACATAGTAATGATTCTAACACCCATGGAGCCTTGGTGCTGATCATGTTTTGCTCGTGGAAGAGGCTTAGTCAGCGGGTCTGCAACATTTAGATCCGTATGTATCTTGCAAATTTCTATGTCTCCCACCTGGACTAGATCCCGAATGGAATTGAAGCGTCTCTTGATGTGCTTGGTTCTCTTGTGAAATCTGCATTCCTTCGCCAAGGCAATTGCACCAGTATTGTCACAAAAGATTTTCATTGGACCCGATGCACTAGGTATAACACCTAGATCGGTTATGAACTCCTTCATCCAGACTCCTTCATTTGCTGCTTCCGAAGCAGCTATGTACTCCACTTCACATGTAGATCCCGCCACGACGCTTTGTTTAGAACTGCACCAACTGACAGCTCCACCGTTCAATGTGAACACGTATCCGGTTTGCGATTTAGAATCGTCTGGATCGGTGTCAAAGCTTGCATCAACGTAACCATTTACGATGAGCTCTTTGTCACCTCCATAAACGAGAAACATATCCTTAGTCCTTTTCAGGTATTTCAGGATGTTCTTGACCGTTGTCCAGTGATCCACTCCTGGATTACTTTGGTACCTCCCTGCTAGACTTATAGCAAGGCACACATCAGGTCTGGTACACAGCATTGCATACATGATAGATCCTATGGCTGAAGCATAGGGAACATCTTTCTTTTTCTCTCTATCTTCTGTAGTGGTCGGGCATTGAGTCTTACTCAACTTCACACCTTGTAACACAGGCAAGAACCCTTTCTTTGCTTGATCCATTTTGAACTTCTTCAAAAAAATTTCAAGGTATATGCTTTGTGAAAGTCCAATTAAGCGTGTTGATCTATCTGTATAGATCTTGATGCCCAATATATAAGCAGCTTCACCGATGTCTTTCATTGAAAAAGTCTTATTCAAGTATCCCTTTATGCTATACAGAAATTCTATATCATTTCCAATCAACAATATGTCATCCACATATAATATTAGAAATGCTACAGAGCTCCCACTCACTTTCTTGTAGATACAGGCTTCTCCAAAAGTCTGTATAAAACCAAATACTTTGATCACACTATCAAAGCGTTTATTCCAACTCCGAGAGGCTTGCACCGGTCCATAAATGGATCGCTGGAGCTTGCACACTTTGTTAGCTCCCTTTGGATCGACAAAACCTTCTGGTTGCATCATATACAACTCTTCTTCTAGAAATCCATTCAAGAATGCAGTTTTGACATCCATCTGCCATATTTCATAATCATAAAACGCGGCAATTGCTAACATGATTCGGACAGACTTAAGCATCGCTACGGGTGAGAAGGTCTCATCGTAGTCAATCCCTTGAACTTGTCGAAAACCTTTCACAACAAGTCGAGCTTTGTAGACAGTAACATTACCGTCAGTGTCAGTCTTCTTCTTGAAGATCCATTTATTCTCAATTGCTTGCCGATCAACGGGAAAGTCAACCAAAGTCCACACTTTGTTCTCATACATGGATCCCATCTCAGATATCATGGCCTCAAGCCATTTAGCAGAATCGGGGCTGACCATCGCTTCTTCATAGTTCGTAGGTTCATCATGATCTAGTAGCATGACTTCTAGAACAGGATTACCGTACCACTCTGGTGCGGATCTTACTCTGGTTGACCTATGAGGTTCAGTAACAACTTGATCTAAAGTTTCATGATCATCATCATTAACTTCCTCACTAATTGGTGTAGGTGTCACAGAAACCGTTTTCTGTGATGAACTACTTTCCAACAAGGGAGCAGGTACAGTTACCTCATCAAGATCTACTTTCCTCCCACTCACTTCTTTCGAGAGAAACTCCTTCTCAAGAAAAACTCCGAATTTAGCAACAAAAGTCTTGCCTTCGGATCTATGATAGAAGGTATACCCAACAGTCTCCTTTGGGTATCCTATGAAGACACATTTCTCCGATTTGGGTTCGAGCTTATCAGGTTGAAGATTTTTCACATAAGCATCGCAGCCCAAACTTTTAGAAACGACAACTTTGGTTTCTTGCCAAACCATAGTTCATAAGGCGTCGTCTCAACGGATTTCGATGGTGCCCTATTTAATGTGAATGCGGCCGTCTCTAAAGCATAACCCCAAAACAATAGCGGTAAATCTGCAAGAGACATCATAGATCGCACCATATCTAGTAAAGTACGATTACGACGTTCGGACACACCATTACGCTGTGGTGTTCCGGGTGGCGTGAGTTGCGAAACTATTCCGCATTTTTTCAAATGTAGACCAAACTCGTAACTCAAATATTCTCCTCCATGTTCAGATCACAGAAACTTTATTTTCTTGTTACAATGATTTTCAACTTCACTCTGAAATTCTTTGAACTTTTCAAATGTTTCAGACTTATGCTTCATTAAGTAGATATACACATATCTGCTTAAATCATCTGTGAAGGTGAGAAAATAACGATATCCGCCACGAGCCTCAACATTCATCGGACCACATACATCTGTATGTATGATTTCCAACAAATCTGTTGCTCTCTCCATAGTTCCGGAGAACGGTGTTTTAGTCATCTTGCCCATGAGGCATGGTTCGCAAGTACCAAGTGATTCATAATCAAGTGGTTCCAAGCGTCCATTAGAATGGAGTTTCTTCATGCGCTTTACACTGATATGACCTAAACGGCAATGCCACAAATAAGTTGCACTATCATTATCAACTCTGCATCTTTTTTCTTCAACATTATGAATATGTGTGTCACTACTATCGAGATTCAATAAGAATAGACCACTCTTCACAGGTGCATGACCATAAAAGATATTACTCATATAAATAGAACAACCATTATTCTCTGATTTAAATGAATAACCGTCTCGCATCAAACAAGATCCAGATATAATGTTCATGCTCAACGCTGGCACCAAATAACAATTATTTAGGTCTAATACTAACCCCGAAGGTAGATGTAGAGGTAGCGTGCCGACCGCGATCACATCGACTTTGGAACTATTTCCCACGCGCATCGTCACCTCGTCCTTAGCCAATCTTCGGTTAATCTGTAGCCCCTGTTTCGAGTTGCAAATATTAGCAACAGAACCAGTATCAAATACCCAGGTGCTACTGCGAGCATTAGTAAGGTACACATCAATAACATGTATATCACATATACCTTTGTTCACCTTGCCATCCTTCTTATCCGCCAAATATTTGGGGCAGTTCCGCTTCCAGTGACCAGTCTGCTTGCAGTAGAAGCACTTAGTTTCAGGCTTAGGTCCAGACTTGGGTTTCTTCTCTTGAGCAGCAACTTGCTTGCTGTTCTTCTTGAAGTTCCCCTTCTTCTTCCCTTTGCCCTTTTTCTTGAAACTAGTGGTCTTATTGACCATCAACACTTGATGCTCCTTCTTGATTTCTACCTCCGCATCCTTTAGCATTGCAAAGAGCTCGGGAATTGTTTTATTCATCCCTTGCATATTATAGTTCATCACGAAGCTCTTGTAGCTTGGTGGCAGTGATTGAAGAACTCTGTCAATGACACTATCAACCGGAAGATTAACTCCCAGCTGAGTCAAGTGATTATGGTACCCAGACATTTTGAGTACATGTTCACTGACAGAACTATTCTCCTCCATCTTGCAGCTATAGAACTTATTGGAGACTTCATATCTCTCAGTCCGGGAATTTGCTTGAAATATTAACTTCAATTCCTGGAACATCTCATATGCTCCATTACGTTCAAAATATTGTTGAAGTCCCGGTTCTAAGTTGTAAAGCATGGCACACTGAACTATCGAGTAGTCATCAACACGCAACTGCCAGGCATTCAAAATGTCTGCAGTTGCTGGCGTAGGAGGTACACCTAGCAGTGCTTCCAGGACGTAACTCTTTTGTGCAGCAATGAGGATAATCCTCAAGTTACGGACCCAGTCCATGTAATTGCTACCATCATCTTTCAACTTTGCTTTCTCAAGGAACGCATTAAAATTCAACGGAACAACAGCACGGGCCATCTATCTACAACCAACATAGACAAGCAAGATACTATCAGGTACTAAGTTCATGATAAATTTAAGTTCAATTAATCGTATTACTTAAGAACTCCCACTTAGATAGACATCTCTCTAATCCTCTAAGTGATCACGTGATCCAAATCAACTAAACCATGTCGGATCATCACGTGAGATGGAGTAGTTTTAATGGTGAACATCACTATGTTGATCATATCTACTATATGATTCACGCTTGACCTTTCGATCTCCGTGTTTCGAGGCCATATCTGTTATATGCTAGGCTCGTCAAGTTTAACCTGAGTATTCCGCGTGTGCAACTATTTTGCACCCGTTGTATTTGAACGTAGAGCCTATCACACCCGATCATCACGTGGTGTCTCAGCACGATGAACTTTCGCAACGGTGCATACTCAGGGAGAACAGTTATACTATGATAATTTAGTGAGGGATCATCTTATAATGCTACCGTCAAACAAAGCAAGATAAGATGCATAAAAGATAAACATCACATGCAATCAATATAAGTGATATGATATGGCCATCATCATCTTGTGCTTGTGATCTCCATCTCTGAAGCACTGTCATGATCACCATCGTCACCGACGCGACACCTTGATCTCCATCGTAGCACCGTTGTCGTCTCGCCAATCTTATGCTCCCACGAATATCGCTACTGCTTAGTGATAAAGTAAAGCATTACAGGGCGATTGCATTGCATACAATAAAGCGACAACCATATGGCTCCTGCCAATTGCCGATAACTTCGGTTACAAAACATGATCATCTCATACAATAAAATTTGGCATCATGTCTTGACCATATCACATCACAACATGCCCTGCAAAAACAAGTTAGACGTCCTCTACTTTGTTGTTGCAAGTTTTACGTGGCTGCTACGGGCTTAGCAAGAACCGTTCTTACCTATGCATCAAAACCACAACAATAGTTTGTCAAGTTGGTGTTGTTTTAACCTTCACAAGGACCGGGCGTAGCCACACTCGGTTCAACTAAAGTTGGAGAAACTGACACCCGCCAGCCACCTGTGTGCAAAGCATGTCGGGAGAACCAGTCTCGCGTAAGCGTATGCGTAATGTCGGTCCGGGCCGCTTCATCCAACAATACCGCAGAACTAAAGTATGACATGCTGGTAAGCAGTATGACTTATATCGCCCACAACTCACTTGTGTTCTACTCGTGCATATAACATCAACGCATAAAACCTGGCTCGGATGCTACTGTTGGGGAACGTAGTAATTTCAAAAAAATTCCTATGCACATGCAAGATCATGGTGATGCATAGCAACGAGAGGGGAGAGTGTTGTCCACATGCCCTCGTAGACCGAAAGCGGAAGCGTTAGCACAACGCGGTTGATGTAGTTGTACGTCTTCACGATCCGACCGATCAAGTACCGAACATACGACACCTCCGAGTTTAGCACACGTTCAGCCCAATGACGTCCCTCGAACTCCGGTCCAGCCGAGTGTTGAGGGAGAGTTTCGTCAGCATGACGGCGTGGTGACGATGTTGATGTTCTACCGACGCAGGGCTTCGCCTAAGCACCGCTACAGTATTATCGAGGTGGACTATGGTGGAGGGGGAACCACACATGGCTAAGAGATCAATGATCTAATGTTGTGTCTCTAGGGTGCCCCCCCCCCCGCCCCTGTATATAAAGGAGCAAGGGGGGTGCGGCCGGCCAGGGCATAGGCGCGCCAGGAGGAGTCCTACTCCCACCGGGAGTAGGACTCCCCCCCTTTCCTAGTTGGAATAGAACTTGGGAGGGGGGAAGAAGGAAAGAGGGGGCCGCCCCCCCTTGCCCTAAACCAATTCGTTTTGGGCCTTGGGGGGGCGTGCCCCACACTTCCTTAGCTTCCCTCCTTTTCCACTAAGTCCCATGTAGGCCCATTAAGCCCCTGGGGGGTTTCAGTAACCTCTCGGTAATCCGGTAAAATCCCGATTTCACCCGGAACACTTCCGATATCCAAACATAGGCTTCCAATATATCAATCTTCATGTCTCGATCATTTTTAGACTCCTCTTTATGTCTGTGATCACATCCGGGACTCCGAACAACCTTCGGTACATCAAAACATAAAACTCATAATATAACTGTCATCGTAGCGTTAAGCGTGTGGACCCAACGGGTTCGAAACTATGTAGACATGACCGAGACACGTATCCGGTCAATAACCAATAGCGGAACCTGGATGCTCATATTGGCTCCCACATATTCTACGAAGATATTTATCGGTCAGACCGCATAACAACATATGTTGTTCCCTTTGTCATCGGTATGTTACTTGCCCGAGATTCGATCGTCGGTACCTCAATACCTAGTTCAATCTCGTTACTGGGAAGTCTCTTTACTCGTTCCTTAATACATCATCCCACAACTAACTCATTAGTTACAATGCTTGCAAGGCTTAAGTGATGTGCATTACCGAGAGGGCCCAGAGATACCTCTCCGACAATCAGAGTGACAAATCCTAATCTCGAAATACGCCAACCCAACAAGTACCTTCCGGGACACCTGTAGAGCACCTTTATAATCACCCAGTTACGTTGTGATGTTTCATAGCACACAAAGTGTTCCTCCGGTAAACAGGAGTTGCATAATCTCATAGTCATAGGAACATGTATAAGTCATGAAGAAAGCAATAGCAACAAACTAAATGATCAAGTGCTAGGCTAACAGAATGGGTCAAGTCAATCACATAATTCTCCTAATGATGTGATCCCGTTAATAAAATGACAACTCATGTCTATGGTTAGGAAACATAACCATCTTTGATCAACGAGCTAGTCAAGTACAGGCATACTAGTGACACTCTGTTTGTCTATGTATTCACACATGTATTATGTTTCCGGTTAATACAATTCTAGCATGAATAATAAACATTTATCAAGATATAAGGAAATAAATAGTAACTTTATTATTGCCTCTAGGGCATATTTCCTTCAACATGACCTCTAGAACAGGATTAACGTACCACTCTTGTGCGGATCTCACTCTGGTTGACCTACGAGGTTCGGTAGTAACTTGATCTGAAGTTACATGATCATCATCATTAGCTTCCTCACTAATTGGTGTAGGAGTCACAAGAACATATTTCTGTGATGAACTACTTTCCAATAAGGGAACTGGTACAGTTACATCATCAAGTTCTACTTTCCTCCCACTCACTTCTTTCGAGAGAAACTCCTTCTCTAGAAAGGATCCATTCTTAGCAACAAATTAACTTGCCTTCGGATCTGTGGTAGAAGGTGTACCCGATAGTTTCTTTTTAGGTATCCTATGAAGACACACTACTCCGATCTGGGTTTGAGCTTATCAGTTTGAAACTTTTTCACATAAGCATCGCAACCCCAAACTTAAAGAAACGACAGCTTTTGTTTCTTTCCAAACCATAGTTCATACGGTGTCATCTCAATGGATTTAGATGGTGCTCTATTTGACATGAATGCAGCTGTCTCTAATGCATAACCCCAAAACGATAGTGGTAAATCGGTAAGAGACATCATAGATCACACCATATCCAATAAAGTAGGATTAAACGTTTGGACACACCATTATGCTGTGGTGTTCCAGGTGGCATGAGTTGCGAAACTATTCCACATTGTTTCAAATGAATACCAAACTCGTAACTCAAATATTCGCCTCCGTGATCAGATCGTAGAAACTTTATTTTCTTGTTACGATGATTTTTCACTTCACTCTGAAATTATTTGAACTTTTCAAATGTTTCAGACTTATGTTTCATTAAGTAGATATACCCATATCTGCTCAAATCATCTGTGAAGGTCAGAAAATAACAATACCCGCCACGAGCCTCAACACTTATCGGATCACATACATCAGTATGTATTATTTCCAATAAGTCAGTTGCTCGCTCCATTGTTCCGAATAACAGAGTCTTAGTCATCTTATCCATGAGGCATGGTTCGCAAGCATCAAGTGATTTATAATCAAGGGATTCCAAAAGTCCATCAGCATGGAGTTTCTTCATGTGCTTTACGCCAATATGACCTAAACGGCAGTGCCACAAATAGGTTGCACTATCATTATTAACTTTGCATCTTTTGGCTTCAATATTATGAATATGTGTATCACTATGAACGAGATTCAATAAACCATTCACCTTGGGTTTATGACCATAGAAGGTTTTATTCATGTAAACATAATAATAATTATTCTCTGACTTAAATGAATAACCATATTGCAATAAACATGATCCAATCATATTATGCTCAACGCAAACACCAAATAACATTTATTTTAGGTTCAACACTAATCCCGAAGGTAAAGGGAGTGTGCGATGGTGATGTTATCAACCTTGGAACAGACATCGTCACCTCGTCCTCAACTAGTCTTTGTTTATTTTGCAACTCCCGTTTTGAGTTACTACTCTTAGCAACTGAACCAGTATCAAATACTGAGGGGTTGCTATAAATACTAGTAAAGTACACATCAGTAACTTGTATATCAAATATAATTTTGTTCACTTTGCCATCCTTCTTATCCGCCAAGTATCTAGGGCAGTTCCACTTCCAGTGACCATTTCCTTTGTAGTAGAAGCACTCAGTTCCAGGCTTGGGTCTAGCTTTGGGCTTCTTCATGGGAGTAGCAACTTGCTTGCTATTCTTCTTTGAAGTTCCTCTTTCTTTCCCTTTGCCATTCTCTTGAAACTAGTGGTCTTGTTAACCATCAACACTTGATGATATTTCTTGATTTCTACCTTCGCCGATTTCAGCATCGCGTAGAGCTTGGGAATTACTTTCGTCATCCCTTGCATATTATAGTTCATCACTAAGTTCTAGTAACTTGGTGATAGTGACAAGAGAACTTTGTCAATTACTATCTTATCTGGAAGATTAACTCCCATTTGATTTAAGCAATTGTAGTACCCAGACAATCTGAGCACATGCTCACTGGTTGAGCTATTCTCCTCCATCTTGTAGGAAAAGTACTGTCAGAGGTCTCCTACCTCTCGACACGGGCATGAGTATGAAATACCAATTTCAACTCTTAGAACATCTTATATGCTCTGTGGCATTCAAAAACATTTTTGAAGTCCCGGTTCTAAGCCGTAAATCATGGTGCACTAAACTATTAAGTAGTCATCATACCGAGCTTTGCCAAACGTTCATAACGTCTGCATTTGCTCCTGCAATAGGTCCGTCACCTAGCAGTGCATCAATGACATAATTCTTCTGTGCAGCAATGAGGATAATCCTCAGATCATAGACCTAGTACGCATCATTGCTACTATCATCTTTCAACATACTTTTTCTATAGGAACATATCAAAGATAAACGGGGAGCTACATCGCGAGCTATTGATCTACAACATAGTTATGCAAATACTATCAGGACTAAGTTCATGATAAATTAAAGTTCGATTAATCATATTACTTAAGAACTCCCACTTAGATAGACATCCCTCTAGTCATCTAAATGATCACGTGATCCAAATCAACTAAACCATGTCCGATCATGACGTGAGACGGAGTAGTTTTCAATGGTGAACATCACTATGTTGATCATATCTACTATGTGATTCACACTCGACCTTTCGGTCTCCAGTGTTCCGAGGCCATATCTGCATATGCTAGTCTCGTCAAGTTTAACCTGAGTATTCCGCGTGTGCAAAACTGGCTTGGACCCATTGTATGTTAATGTAGAGCTTATCACACCTGATCATCACGTGGTGTCTCGGCACGACGAACTGTCGCAACGGTGCATACTCAGGGAGAACACTTATACCTTGAACACTCAGGGAGAATGCATAACACAGAGGGGCAAACTGCCTCATTAGATCACGAAGCTCTCGAACTGTCGCAGGTTTGCCAGCAACACGACAGTTCCAGCAAAGAAGACTCATTGCGCTCGGCGCGACCCCCCAAGGAGGCCCGCCAATCGCGCATCAAGATTTTTGGTTGGGAGTGTACTCTTTCCTTCGTTGTTGTCATGAGGTGTCATGCAGAGTTTGTTCCTTTTTGGCTCCTGTACCGAAGAAGGGCTCGGAGGAACAACCGGACCTGGCAACAACATAAGTTTATCTGTCTTCTCTTTGGGCGCCACTTGCGTCAAGTCAGATTTTTGATCAGCTAGTGCCCCTCTCTTTCTGTTTCCATCCGCCTCCTTCATAGTGATGTCCACACCATTAGGGCCAGTATCATGCTCTTCCTCATCGTCAAAGCTGCTCTGGCTGATTGTCCTCGGCCCGCCCACCTGCATGACGGCCTTGAAGGAAATATGCCCTAGAGGCAATAATAAAGTTATTATTTATTTCCTTATATCATGATAAATGTTTATTATTCATGCTAGAATAGTATTAACCGGAAACATAATACTTGTGTGAATACATAGACAAACAAAGTGTCACTAGTATGCCTCTACTTGACTAGCTCGTTAATCAAAGATGGTTATGTTTCCTAACCATAGACATGAGTTGTCATTTGATTAACGGGATCACATCATTAGAGAATGATGTGATTGACTTGACCCATCCTTTAGCTTAGCACTATGATCGTTTAGTTTATTGTTGTTGCTTTCTTCATGACTTATACATGTTCCTATGACTATGAGATTATGCAACTCCCGAATGTCGGAGGAACACTTTGTGTGCTACCAAACGTCACAACGTAATTGGGTGATTATAAAGGTGCTCTACAGGTGTCTCCGATGGTGTTTGTTGAGTTGACATGGAAAAAGATTAGGATTTGTCACTCCGATTGTCGGAGAGGTATCTCTGGGCCCTCTCGGTAATGTACATCACACTAAGCCTTGCAAGCAATGTAGCTAATGAGTTAGTTAAGGGATGTAGCATTATGGAATGAGTAAAGAGATTTGCCGGTAACGAGATTGAACTAGGTATTGACATACCGACGATCGAATCTCAGGCAAGTAACATATCGATGACAAAGAGAACAACATATACCGTTATGCGGTTTGACCGATAAAGATCTTCGTAGAATATGTAGGAGCCAATATGAGCATCTAGTTTCCGCTATTGGTTATTGACCGGAGACATGTCCCGGTCATGTCTACATAGTTCTCGAACCCGTACGGTCCGCACACTTAACGTTCAGTGACGATCGATATTACGAGTTTATGTGTTTTGATGTACCGAAGGTAGTTCGGAGTCCCGGATTTGATCACGGGCATGACGAGGAGTCTCGAAATGGTCGAGACGTAAAGATCGATATATTGGAAGCCTATATTTGGATGTAAGATGTGTAAAGGATAAACTTCACATGCAATCAAAATATGTGACATGATATGGCCATGATCATCTTGCGCCTTTGATCTCCATCTCCAAAGTACCGTCATGATCTCTATCGTCACCGGCATGACACCATGATCTCCATCATCTTGATCTCTATCAATGTGTCATCACATGGTCGTCTCGCCAACTATTGCTCTTGCAACTATTGCTATCGCATAGCGATAAAGTAAAGCAATTATTTGGCGCTTGCATCTTATGCAATAAAGAGACAACCATAAGGCTTCTGCCAGTTGCCTATAACTTCAACAAAAACATGATCATCTCATACAACAACTTATATCTCATCACGTCTTGACCATATCACATCACAACAAGCCCTGCAAAAATAAGTTAGACGTCCTCTACTTTCTTGTTGCAAGTTTTACACGTGGCTGCTACGGGCTGAGCAAGAACCGTTCTTACCTACGCATCAAAAACCACAACGCGGTATAGTGATTGCTTTTTGATCTTAAGAAAAAAGAACCTTGCTCATTGAATCCGATTCAATTAAAGTTGGAGAAACTAATATCCACCAGCCACCTGTGTGTGAAGCACGTCGGTAGAACCAGTCTCGCGTAAGCGTACGCGTAATGTAGGTATGGGTCGCTTCATCCAACAATACCGCCGAATCAAGAATCAACTAGTGATGGCAAGCAATATGTATATACCCACGCCCACAACTCATTTGTGTTCTACTCCTGCATATAACATCTACGCATAGACCTGGCTCGGATGCCACTGTTGGGGAACGCAGTAATTTCAAATTTTCCTACGCAAACACAAGATCATGGTGATGCATAGAAATGAGAGGGGAGAGTGTTCTCTACGTACCCTCGTACACCGTAAGTGGAAGTGTTATGACAACGCGGTTGATGTAGTCGTACGTCTTCATGATTGACCGATCCTAGTACCGAAAGTACGGCACCTCCGCGATCTGCACACGTTCAGCTCAGTGAGGTCCCACGAACTCACGATCCAGCAGAGTGTCGAGGGAGAGCTTCATCAGCACGACAACATGATGATGGTGATGATGATGCTACCAGAACAGGGCTTCGCCTAAGAACCCATACGATATGACCGAGCTAGATAATGGTGGAGGGGGGCACCGCACACGGCTGGAAACAATCAACTTGTGTGTTCTAGGGTCCCCCTGCCCCCGTATATAAAGGAGCAAGGGGGAAGGCCAGCCGGCCCTTGGGGCGCGCTAGGAGAGGAGTCCTCCTCCTAGTAGGAGTAGGACTCACCGTTCCTACTCCTACTAGCAGGGGGAAAGGAAGGAGGAGAGGGAGAAGGAAAGGGGGGCGTCGCCCCCCTTTCCCTAGTCCAATTCAGACTAGAGGGGGAGGGGGCGCCCAGACTGCCCTGGCCGGCCCTCTCTCTCTCCACTAAGGCCCATTTGGCCCATTAGTTTTCCCGGGGGGTTCCGGTAACCCTCCGGTACTCCGGTTTTCTACGAAATCACCCGGAACACTTCCAGTGTCTGAATATAGCCGTCCAATATATCAATCTTTATGTATCGACCATTTTGAGACTCCTCGTCATGTCCGTGATCATATTCGGGACTCTGAACTACCTTCGGTACATCAAAACACATAAACTCATAATACCGATCATCATCGAACGTTAAGCGTGCGGACCCTGCGGGTTTGAGAAGTAGGTAGACATGACCGAGAGACATCTCTGGTCAATAACCAATAGCGGAACCTGGATGTTCATATTGGCTCCCACATATTTTACGAAGATCTTTATCGGTCAACCCGCATAACGATATACGTTGTTCCCTTTGTCATCGGTATGTTACTTGTCCGAGATTCGATCGTCGATATCTCAATACCTAGTTCAATCTCGTTACCGGCAAGTCTCTTTACTCGTTCCGTAATTCATCATCCCACAACTAACTCATTAGTCACATTGCTTGCAAGGCTTATAGTGATGTGCATTACCGAGAGGGCCTAGAGATACCTCTCTGATACACGGAGTGACAAATCCTAATATCGATCTATGCCAACTCAACAAACACCATCGGAGACACCTGTAGAGCATCTTTATAATCACCCAGTTACGTTGTGACATTTGATAGCACACAAGGTGTTCCTCCGGTATTCGGGAGTTGCATAATCTCATAGTCAGAGGAACATGTATAATTCATGAAGAAAGCAGTAGCAATAAAACTGAACGATCATTATGCTAAGCTAATGGATGGGTCTTGTCCATAACATCATTCTCTAATGATGTGATCCCGTTCATCAAATGACAACACATGTCCATGGCTAGGAAACTTAACCATCTTTGATTAACGAGCTAGTCAAGTAGAGGCATACTAGGGACACTCTCTTTGTCTATGTATTCACGCATGTACTAAGTTTCTGGTTAATACAATTCTAGCATGAATAATAAACATTTATCATGATATAAGGAAATATAAATAACAACTTTATTATTGCCTCTAGGGCATATTTCCTTCATTTAGAACGCCCTAGCCTTCCCTTATATATACGGTATAGGCTAGGGTTTTCTAGAGAGAGATGTGATCTATCCTACCGCCGTTGTAGACTTGGGGATCAAGATGATCCAGGGAAACCTAGGTATCCCTTCTTCAGGGCTCTCCCATCTTTAGGTTCCTGGTGGGCCTCTCGGGCCCTTGGGCAGGCTTGCTGTTGGGGTCCCTGTCGGTGAGCCACAACTGATGCATCACACCATCAATAGCCCGGTTAAGATAAAATCCACATAGTCAGCACATATTGAAAAATCACATGTGTGCTTGCAAAAAGTGAAAAATACATGTGTGTTTCCTATTTTGTTTTTCTTCTTCTTTTGTTTACTTTTTCCTTTCTATCTTCTCGCACTACAAGAAATATGTAAACTTGCGACCATCACTATTGGTTGCTGAAAGGTCATTGTTTTCATTTGCGACCTTTTTGTGACAAAAACAGATGGTCAAAAGCTGTCGGTCGTAAACTTAAATTAGCGACCTTCTTTGTGATATGTAAAAGGTCGTTGGTTCCACGACCAAATTTTTGGTCACTAGCAGTCTCCCCAGGCCACGTAGGATCCAGCGTGGCAAGTTGACGTGGATAAGAATCAGCCCGGTCCATTTCGCTGCTTTAGATGGGCCGAGCCCAGTAATTCAGCCCATTTAATATATTATTTGCTGCTAATTTTTTTAGTTACCTAGGCATGGCCCAACAATTCGGCCTTTTTAATTTCTTTGCACATCCCTTTTGACGACATATTTTTTTCCTATATTTTTCTGAGCCATTTCTTTGCCGGGCCTCTCAAGTTTTCCCCTCAGAAATAATTGTTCAATATATCTTTGGCTGGGCCGAAATAATTGATCTAATCCAACTTTTTTTATTATGCCATTGACATTACAACACATCACACTACAAGCTATCTTGGGCCTAGCCCAGTTCCGATACATTTTCAAAGCAACATGGAATATTATAGGAGCCCAAAATATCTTTACATGCATTCATTCTAGCAGTACATATCTTTACATCCAAGGAACCAGTAAGTGCCAAACAAATGTCTCAAAAAAAGTAAGTGCCAAACAAAAGTATTCTACAGCAAAGAAAAGAAAATAGATGACAAGACATCACAGAAGTTCTTATTGTCCTCCTCCTTCAACATCTGAAAACCTTCACCTAGCAGTAGATCAATCATGAGTGAGAAACAATACAGCAGCAAAAAAATGTTTAGACAATGCAAAAAATAACAGTCATTACACATGGTATTCGGGTACAGATTTTAAGTCATGGATCCATTACACATAGTTTTTGTGTTGTGGACTATCTTCATGCAATTGCTACTTGGTAAGGCATTACAATGCTCCAGGAAGTGTACCACACTACAGTCAATGGTCTATAGTACGCACAGCTAGGAATTGTATGTCACATTGCATATCCACACCAGAAACTAAGTTAAACATGCATGCTACTAATCCACTGTCCTGTAGTTGTGTCAAACCCACCAGCATCAGTATTCAGTAGTACTCAACCAATGACAGTAGAAAAATGTACTACCTCGTCACCCATCTCGCATAGGTGCTTGATGAAGTTCTGGAACTGGTTCTTGTACCCAGAGATGTAGCTGCAAACATGCATGGAAGAAGCATGCAAAATTAGTTTAAATTGTGAGAGCATACATGGAAAGACAGCTTAATCACCATCAGCAGTAAACATTAAAAAAGGAAAATGAATTATGTCGATGCAATTTGTAATTTCTGTTTCAAAAAGAATGCAATTCACAGTTTTCTTCACATCCAACAAAGAAGCCACTACAGAGTTTATAATTTTCATTCAATCTTTGCCCATTCTATTTTCCATGTGCATAATCACTACTAGTATGAAAGCAGAGAAAGTAGGTATCCGGAATGTGTGGCAGATAGTCTGATATGTCTAAATTTTCCAAAATCTTGAAAGATCCACTGTGCACGCATGCATCAGATAGCATAATTAAAGATGAATGAATGGATGAACTGAAGAAAAGAAGGTTAGTTACAGGGTGAGATTGGCTGAGGGAGTGCTTGAGAGCCTCTCCGTTGGCCTTGTTGACGAGTGCCATGGCAGGGTAGCCTTCCTAATCCTTGACCCTTGTGATGTACTTCATGTCCAATGTTGCATCATATGTGTATATTCAAATCAATCAACCACTTGATCAGGGGGGAAATAGTACGTACATAAAAATTCTCTTGAGCAAAAGCCAAACAGGATTATTGCTTTTCCCCAATTAGAAAAGGACAAGGCAGAACAAGATAGAACAAAGAATAAAAAAAGTAACAGGTATTTAGCGAGTAGCGGTCTCAAGGTGTTCTTGTGACATGTGGTTGCCAAATATGGAGTCGTACTATACTCATGGACATTAAGATTAATAATCTACAGCGGGAAGTGTTTTTTCAGCATGACAGTTGCTTAGTTATTCATGAACTTGTAAGTGTTTATCACCAACTCTCCTCAAACTAAATTTACATTGAACAAGAAAGGAATCAGTATCATATCACCAACTCTGCTACAGTTACAGTGCCCTCCACATGTTTATGTAATAAATTTACACTGAACAAGAAAGGAATCAGTATCATATCTCTTAATTCGTTGCTGCACATCTAGCAAGAATAGATCAATGCACATACCTAATAAGGAAACATCACAACATGGCATGATATCTGACCCTAATACACCGGATCAAAAAATTTCAGACCATTTTCGTGCACCCAGAAGCGAGCATTTTCTTGCAACAACCAGAAGTGTAGCTACAACGACAGTAAGTTCTGTCCAGTTAAACTGGGACGCCTAGATTTTGGGCACGCAAAATTTCAGACTTATCAGCAGCATCGCATGACATCAACATGGACAGCATACTGATTACCTACCAAGACATGGGGAGGCATTAACACGACCCACACCAGACCGCCGTGTAGTAGAAGACGGCGGGGAGCTTCTCCATTGGAAAAGGCAACACACGTGAGAGGGAAACTTGCACACGCATAGTACTGTCAACGACAGTGTGAAGAATCGGTAAAAAAGCTAGGGCGAGAAGGGAGGGGATCGGCGCCGCACCATGCTGGAATCACCTGCGGGAGCCAAGAAACCATCAGTGCCGGCCCAGGGCCATGGGGAAGCGAAGGATCAGCGGGAGGAGGAGGCAGTTTAGATGTACCTGCGGACGACGACGAGAAGAGGCGCGTCAGGGAGGAGGAGGAGGGGCGGGTGAGCTGCCGCGGGAGGACAAAGTTGGGCAGGTGGCCTAAGGGAGGATGACCGCCGAGCGTCGAGGGAACGGAGCCATCACCATGGAGGGCATCGAGGGGAGGGAGGACGGAGGCGCCCCCCATCACCATGGCTGCCAAATCCCTCCCTACGGATCGAGGCTGTGTCCGCCAGATCGACGTGGCCAAGGCCGCCAATCCGGCTCGCCTGCTCAAACTGGGCCTCGAGGAGAGGAGGTGGTGGCTGTCGACGGTGGGGATGGGGGGCGACGATGGCGGCGGCGTCCATCTCCGCTTGGATCGCGCGCGTGGGGGTGCTGGGAGGGGAGGGGAATTGGCTCGTGAGGGGGCGACTCGGACAGGAGCGGTGGTGGAAGGGAGGATGACCAGAGCTGGGGGCGTTGAGGAGGTCATCGGCGGCTGGGATGGGGGAGGCCAGCGACGGGGTTGGGATGGCAGAGAGAAGGAGGTCTGGGTCGGGGAGAGGAAGATCTGGGAGGAGGTGGCGGCGGCGAGGAGCTGAGGGAGGAGGATGCGGATGCGGGTTAGGGTTTGGGCTGCGGATGGATGGCTGGATGGAGAGGTGGAGAATTGGATGGATGGATGGGCGCCATGTCATCGATCCGTGTGACAACTAAACCCACCAATGAGAATAGAGCACATATAATTGTGTTTTTCCTTTTGTTTTTCTTCTACTTTTATACATGAAAAAAAATCAAAAAATGGTCTCATA
Source organism: Triticum aestivum (assembly GCF_018294505.1). Taxonomy (NCBI): domain Eukaryota; kingdom Viridiplantae; phylum Streptophyta; class Magnoliopsida; order Poales; family Poaceae; genus Triticum; species Triticum aestivum. The sequence continues at coordinate 634,007,924 of NC_057806.1, forward strand.
TTGTGCACAAGGGTGCATCTTGGAATTCCAAACAATGTTGCCTTAGGGAGTTTTCATTTTCTTTGCACGGAAAATTCATTTTTCATTTTCCGAGTGCCCGAATTGAGTTCTTTTTGTGAAGGACCTACCATATATTTGTTGCAAAATTGCACCAAATCATTTTTATAAATTACTAGGCCATATTTGATTCACAATTTACAAAATGGTTGGGTGTCAAAATCCTTGATCCACCTCTAGTGAAAAACACAAATTCCTGCCGATTCAGCAAGAAGCGGGTCAAATTTGAACTGCATCTGCCTCATAGTTTGTTCTTTATTTTTTCAAAAAATCATGTTTAGGTACATAAGTATCTATTTAATCAGAGAAATATCAAAAGGTTTCCAAGATTCAACCACTAGCTAGGAACGGTCAAACCCGTCATTTTGATCGCATTTCAAAACGGGCATAAAAAATTCAAAAAAATCAAAAAATTGGAAAACCTTCACATTGTGTCATTATATGTGACCAAGTTTCCAAGAAAAATAATAAACTTGTAATACGGCAATTATTTTTAAAAAGTGTTCTCAGAAATGAGCTATCATGCGTGAAGATCGAGGGTTTTCAAGCCAAATGATCAATCTTATGGCCACATTCATGGCATAGTTTGTTAAAATGATATCATATTGTGCACAAGGGTGCATCTTGTTATTCCAAACAATGTTGCCTAAGGGAATTATCATTTTCTTTGCATGGAAAATTCATTTTCCATTTTTCGAGTGCTCGAATTGAGTTCTTTTTGTGAAGGACCTACCATATATTTGTTGCAAAATTGGACCAAATCATTTTTCTAAAATACTAGGCCATATCTGATTCACAATTGACCAAATGGTTGGGTGTCAAAAGCCTTGGTCCACCTCTAGTGAAAAAGACAAATTCCCGTCGATTCAGTAGGAAGCAGGTCAAATTTGAACTGTAGCTGCCTCATAGTTTGCTCTTTATTTTTTTCAAAAAATTATTTCTAGGTACATAAGTATCTATTTAATCAGAGAAACATCAAAAGTTTTCCAAGATTCAACCACTAGATAGGAATGGTCAAACCTCCCGTTTTGATCGCATTTCGAAATGGGCATAAAAATTAAAAATAAACAAAAAATTGGAAAAGCTTCATATTGTATCAAAATATGTGACCAAGTTTCTAGGAAAAATAATAAACTTGTAATACGGCAATTATTTTTAAAAAGTGTTCACAAAAATGAGCTATCATGCGTGAAGATTCAGTGTTTTCAAGCCAAATGATCAATCTTATGGCCACATTCATGGCATAGTTTCTTCAAATGATCTCATATTGTGCACAAGGGTGCATCTTGGAATTCCAAACAATGTTGCCTAAGGGAGTTTTCATTTTCTTTGCATAGAAAATTCATTTTCCATTTTTTGAATGGCCAAAATGAGTTTTTTTGTGAATGCGCTACCATATATTTATTGCAAAATTGGACCAAGTCATTTTTATAAAATATTAGGCCATATTTAATGCATAATTAAAAAATGGGTTGGTGTCAAAAGTTTTGATCCACCACTTGTGAAAAAGACAAATTTCCGTCGATTCAGGAGGAAGCGGGTCAATTTTCAACTGCGTCTACCTTATAGTTTGCTCTTTATTTTTTACAAAAATCATTTCTAGGTATATAAGTATCTATTTAATAAGAAATACATGGTTTGGTGGTGATACATCGAGGTTCGGATGGTGGACGAGGGCCCCAACTACAGAGCGCGTAAACTCGCATGCCCGCCACATGGTCACCGCGTGACCGTGGCGTTGCCATGTGTTTTGGGAGGCCTAGGCATGTCTAAAGGGTTGGGTACTCCCCTGGAAGGTGCTAGGAAGAAAATTACAACATAAGATTCTCATGAGGAGACCGAACTATGCTCAAATATGAATTGGCAGCCGAGTGTTTGATTAGCGATACGGGAAATGCACGTGGCCAATGGGCGTGAGTTTTGGCTGAGGATGATCATCTACTAACAAGACTGTCTTCACTATTTTTTAGCTCAAAAGGAGGAGCCTAGGTGATACTTGCTTTGCAAAGTACCACACTGGACATAAATATGAATGTTGAAGCTGGGCTCAAAATAATGAATGGATTGAGCTGAAATTTGGTGGGGGTGGTTATTTGGGCATAGGAAAGCACTATAGAAAATTTATACCATTTGGACATGCCAAAGTGGTACTTCCTTCACAATGCTATTCCCTGGACAGAAACTTAGGAAAATTAGCGAGAGAAATTGGATAAATGAAATGAGCTCAAATTTGGTGTAGGTAAGTTAAATAGGTATGGTCATGCCCTGGTAAATTTTCAGATCATTTGGGTAAGCCTAGCTAGTACTTACTTCACAAAGCTTCTCTCGAGATAGAAACTTTGGAAATTTCCTGAGAAATATTTAACAGGAAAATGGAGCTGAATATTATCATGTGACAATGATTTGGGTATGGAAGAGTGCACAAAAATTTGAGGGTAATAGGAGGGATCTGGATAACACTTGCTTTGCAATGTGCTAATCTGGCCATAAAATATAAATTGAATCTGGGCTCACATAGATGATTTGACTGAGGTGCAATTTGGAGGAGGGTGATAATTTGGGCATATGAAGGAACTGTATAAATTTCATGTCATTTGGATATATAAAAATGGTACTTCCTTCACAATGCTTCTAGGTGGAAAAAACTTTGGAAATTTGCCGAGGAAGATTTACTAGGCAAATGGAGCTGAATTTTGTCATGAGGCAATGATTTGGATAGGAAAGAGTGCCCAAAAATTTTGAGGGCAATCAAGAATATATATAAATCGCACTTCCTTCACAAAGTATTGTTGTGAACAGAATGTTGAATTATTTTTGAACTAGACAAGGAAGGATTTTTACATATTTGATGAAGATATGACCCAAAGAATTTATGAGATTTTTGGGGAATTTTAGGAATGACAGAAATATAAGTTGCTTCACAACCTAGGAAAAAATTGACACATGGGCAAAACTGATGAGGTGGCGCCTAGTCATAGCAATTCACCACAATTTACAAGGTTATCACCACCTGTATTGGTCGTGATAAGATAGATATAAGGCAGCAGACCAGTGCTGTCTTCTTTATGACCATTTCGTGTAAGGAAATTGCGACCTTTCTGACCAAAATGGTCGATATAGTTGAGGGTTTGGAGCCCCCCCGAACAGCTTTTGACCAATTGATCTCAAATGGTCGTAGATCTATGACCAATTCTTCCAGGGTCACTGATAGAAGGTCACTAGTTGATATATTTCTTGTAGTGTCGGTTTTTTACTTTTGTTTTTCCTGGATTTTTTTTCAGGTCACTAATTGACATATTTCTTGTAGTGTCGGTTTTTTACTTTTGTTTTTCCTGGATTTTTTTCAGGAAAAAAAGTTCTTCCAAACAAATCAATATGGGATCTACCTTCCAAGTCATGGACGTGAAAAACTGAACGGTGAAAATAGTTTGTGATTCGCACACACTATTCAATAGATAAAACATTTTAAAAAATGAATGAACAAAAATAACACAGTCCTAGTTTACGACAAGTGTCACGCTTGCAATACACCACTCGTCATCATGAGAGGAGGTGGTAGTGACCTTTACTAGAGGTATCATGTAACTAATCATTTCGACAAAATCCATATAGTCAGCGCATACTGCAATGGGGAAGGCTCCAATCCCCCCGGGCCCCGGGAAAATATCTGGTGCACCGGAGGTTGTGGTGCTACCGGTGCGCCGAACTCACATTGTGCTTTTAAAATGTTCAAAAAAATCTGAAGAAAATTAGCACACTCACACAACATCAATGTAGGTTGTCAAAAAAAATTCAAGTCAAAATTTGAAACATAACTTGAAAAACAAAATGACAAATTCAACACTGAATATTACATAACATAACTTGGGCTTTAGATTTGGCCCATTATCACACTGATGTCAAATTTTCATTTTTGTATCTCAAAAAATATTTCAAATTTTTTTACTACATTTTGTGACATCATATATTGATGTTGCGTTAACGTGCTAGATTTTTTCCAAAGTTTTTAAAACATTGTATGGCATCCGGTGCACCGGTAGAACCACAAGTGCGGGTGCACCGAATACATTCCCCCCGGCCCTTGTGCACTTTGGGGCCGGCCCGTGCGTGTGGGCTAGCTTCTATTTTGTTTTCCTTTTCACATTTTTATTTTTATATTTTTAGGAAACATATTCATGAGTCTGACTTTTCATGGGAATTTAAAAATCTTCGATAATTTCAAAACATGTTGAAGTTTTTTTTAAAATATTCAAAATTTTGGAATGTTTTGCATTATAAATTCAGGATTTTAAAGAATGTTTAAGAGGTTAAAAAATGTTACGATTTTTTAGAAAATGTTAATGAATTCAAAAATGTTTCCAAACTTCAAAAAATGTTATGAATCAAATAATTCTTCACAAATTTTAAGAAAATTCATGAATTCTCAAAATTAGGCAAATTGAAAAATGTTCTCATATTTAAGAAAATTTAATGGATTTTTATTTCGTTGGCAGATTTAAAAAATGTTCATGAATTTTGAAAAATATTTTGAAATTCAGGATAAAACTGAAAAAAAAACAAAATAGAAGCATAAAACGAAACTGGTCCAAGGAAGGCTCCTTCCCATAAGCGGCGAAGAACATGCTCCAATTGGCTGACCCATATATCTTCATGAGTGCTCGGCCTGGGCGTGGGCGGAAAGAGCCAGCGCATGCTCCTGGATTCTCGAGGATCGCTCAACATTTTGCCACAGAAGGCGATAACCCCCTTTGGCCCCGAAATTTTAAGCTTCATGTACGCATAGTGCAGCACAATGTGAAAGCGTGCAAATGCGGTCGGAGCTATGGCGGTGTGGTAACCACTCGAGGAAAGGAACTATGTCAAAGCTTAACTGCTCCAGACGATAGTTGTCAGGAGTTTCGAACACCACGTCAAGAGTGAGCCTGCCCATGCATCGAGCCTCCATGCACGGGATAACACCCTTAATTTTGGCCTTGGTGGTCTCGATGCTCGATGAGTCAAACTGCACATTCTTCAGCGTCTCCTCATAGATGAGATTTAGGTTTTCACCCTCCATCCTTCATGACCCTAGTTAGGTCGATGCACAATGAGTAGAACTGCACATTCTTCAGAGTATCCTCATAGATGAGATTTACGTTTTCACCCACCGTCCATTGCGACCCTAGTTAGGTGAAATCGCTAACTATCAGATCTAGGACGAGCGCCGCTATTCCACCATGGAGGATGCTTGTCGGATGGTCCCGGCGATCAAACGATCAGAGTTGCAAGTCCACCTTTGACTTTCAACTGGGCCCATGGTTTGTTTCATCCCAATTGCAAGTGGATCATTTAATTGAAACTATGCTCGTAGTTTCGTAGTTGTGCCAGCTGCAACTCCACCCCCGACTCGCAACTGGGCTCGTAGTTGTACCAGTTGCAATTCCACCATTGATTTGTAATCGGGCATGTGTTCTGTTTTTCATCACAGTGGCAAATCCATGCACGACATGCAAATAGGCTTGTAGTTATTCCTTTGTCCTAGTTGCAAGTCCATCCTCGACTCACAAATAGTATCGTAGTTTGGTGTAGTTATCCCAGTTGCAAGTCCGCCCTTGACTCATAACTAGACCTATTCTTTATTTCATTCCGGTTGCAAAGTCCGCCCTTGACTCACAATTGGGTTTGTACTTTTGTAGCTATCTCAGTTGCAAGTCCACCCTCGACTCACAACTAGGCCCATAGTTTTATTACTGTCCTAGCTACAAGTACACCCTCCAACTCACAACTGGGTCGTTTGTTCACTACTAGGAAAAAGGCTACTAGCAGCGCGGGTAAAATGGCTACTAGTATCGCGTTACAGCTAATAGTTAGTAGTAGCGCAGGTAAACCCACGCTACTACTAATGCTTTAGTAGTAGTGCAGGTGCAAACCTGCGCTACTAGTAATGAAATAGTAGTAGCGCGGCAGTTTTTTCCCCATGCTACTACTAAAAAGTTAGTAGTAGCCCGGTTTCGAACCCACGCTACTAGTAACGAAGTAGTAGTAGCGCGTTTGGTTTTTCCCATGCTACTACTAACTAATTAGGAATTAAAAAAATAAAAGCCACCAATTCCATTCTATGCATACAATTCCAACAACTAAAACAAACACATATTTGCAATAAACCAGCAGCATTACACATCATTACTAATCCAAGATTTATAATAAACCAGCGGCATTAGAGCACATCCTGTAAGAGCATACAAAATTGTCATGGTTTTCAGGCCTTCAATTAAAACACCTAGACTTCTTGCCAAGTCACTTACTCCCAGCTAGTGCAAACACAGTTACAAGCAAACCAAAATGCATAAAAACACCAAATAGTGGCATCTCTCCAAATGATCCGCTCCCTCTTCATCCTTGGAAGCATGTTCACGATAAGCAAATCCGTGGGGAAAAGTCAACTTAGCATGTGCTCCCTCTGTCAACTCTCCAAAGTGGATTTTATCCATTGCCCTGGCCATGTTCAAGAAACACTAAATTAAGAATATTTCTACTCTAAATACAGGAGGCATCAGGGCAGAAAACAAAAGATGAGCAATATCATATGAGCAGAATAAAAAGGAGTTTGGACCATAGCAAGGTCAACAATAAAATATAGTGCTCTAACAAAAGCAAGAGTGCAACATGTTGCCCTGTTCCCTTTCAAATATCAACACACTAAAAAAGGCATGCTATGGTACAAATATACGCCAATATAGATACCAATAGAAACAGAGATGATTAAGATGGATTGTCAGAAGATATTTTCGTGTAACTTAAATGGTTCAGAAAAAATATAGGGAGATGCCATATGCAGTAAGTGGATGAAGCTCATATCTAGAGAATTTTTTTGAATTAACTGGTAGATAAAAATCAGGTGCATTGGTACAACATCATAGGACTAATGGATGGCTTGAGGGTCAAAATAGCCAAGATATTTATGAGCAGGCCAGAAAGTGGCATGTCCAAATTAACTACTGGACAAATAATGCATTTAGGTCTGTTCTAAAATGAGTTTGAAGCCACACCTTTGTGAAATTCTGAAGATGCCAAACTACAGTCACCTCAAATCTGCTGATTAGAAGGTTATCCACCTTTGTGAAATTCTGAAGATGCCAAACTACAGTTGAAGGAAATATGCCCTAGAGGCAATAATAAAGTTATTATTTATTTCCTTATATCATGATAAATGTTTATTATTCATGCTAGAATTGTACTAACCGTAAACATAATACATGTGTGAATACATAGACAAACAGAGTGTCAATAGTATGCCTCTACTTGACTAGCTCGTTAATCGAAGATGGTTATGTTTCCTAACCATAAAAAAAGAGTTGTTATTTGATTAACGGGATCACATCATTAGGAGAATGATGTGATTGACATGACCCATTCCATTAGCTTAGCACCCGATCGTTTAGTATGTTGCTATTGCTTTCTTCATGACTTATACATGTTCCTATGACTATGAGATTATGCAACTCCCGTTTGCCGGAGGAACACTTTGTGTGCTACCAAACGTCACAACGTAACTGGGTGATTATAAAGGTGCTCTACAGGTGTCTCCAAAGGTACATGTTGGGTTGGCGTATTTTGAGATTAGGATTTGTCACTCCGATTGTCGGAGAGGTATCTCTGGGCCCTCTCGGTAATGCACATCACTGAAGCCTTGCAAGCATGGCAACTAATAAGTTAGTTGCGGGATGATGTATTACGGAATGAGTAAAGAGACTTGCCGGTAACGAGATTGAACTAGGTATGGGATACCGACGATCGAATCTCGGGCAAGTAACATACCGGTGACAAAGGGAACAACGTATGTTGTTATGCGGTCTGACCGATAAAAGATCTTGGTAGAATATGTAGGAGCCAATATGAGCATTCAGGTTTCGCTATTGGTTATTGACCGGAGACGTGTCTCGGTAATGTCTACATTGTTCTCGAACCCGTAGGGTCCGCACGCTTAAGGTTACGATGACAGTTATATTATGAGTTTATACATTTTGATGTACCGAAGTTTGTTCGGAATCCCGGATGTGATCACGAACATGACGAGGAGTCTTGAAATGGCCGAGACATAAAGATTGATATATTGGAAGCCTATGTTTGGATATCGGAAGTGTTCCGGGTGAAATCGGGATTTTACCAGAGTACCGGGAGGTTACCGGAACCCCCTGGGAGGTATATGGGCCTTAGTGGGCCTTAGTGGAAGAGAGGAGAGGTGGCCATAGATGGGCCGCGCGCCCCTCCCTCCTTGGTCCGAATAGGACAAGGAGAGGGGGCCGGCCCCCCTTCCTCCTCTCTCTCCTCTTTTCCCCCCTCCGCGAATCCTATTCCAACTAGGAAAGGGGGGAGTCCTACTCCCGGAGGGAGTAGGACTCCTCCTGGCGCGCCTCCTCTTGGCCGGCCAGCCCCCCCCCCCCTTTGAGCCTTTATATACGGAGGCAAGGGGCACCCCTAGAGACACAAGTTGATCCACGTGATCATATTCTTAGCCGTGTGCGGTGCCCCCTTCCACCATAGTCCTCGATAATATTGTAGCGGTGCTTAGGCGAAGCCCTGTGACGGTAGAACATCAAGATCGTCACCACGCCGTCGTGCTGACGGAACTCTTCCCCGACACTTTGTTGGATCGGAGTCCGGGGATCGTCATCGAGCTAAACGTGTGCTAGAACTCAGAGGTGTCGTAGTTTCGGTGCTTGATCGGTCGGGCCGTGGAGACGTACGACTACATCAACCAAGCTAACGCTTCCGTTGTCGATCTACAAGGGTACATAGATCACACTCTCCCCTCTCGTTGCTATGCATCACCATGATCTTGCGTGTCCGTAGGAAATTTTTTGAAATTACTACATTCCCCTACAGTGGCATCCGAGCCTAGGTTTTATGTGTTGATGTTATATGCACGAGTAGAACACAAGTGAGTTGTGGGTGATATAAGTCATACTGCTTACCAGCATGTCATACTTTGGTTCGGCGGTATTGTTGGACGAAGTGGCCCGGACCGACATTACGCGTACGCTTACGCGAGACCGGTTCTCCCGACGTGCTTTGCACAAAGGTGGCTAGCGGGTGGCAGTTTCTCCAACTTTAGTTGAACCGAGTGTGGCTACGCCCGGTCCTTGCGAAGGTTAAAACAACACCAACTTGACAAACTATCGTTGTGGTTTTGATGCGTAGGTAAGATTGGTTCTTGCTTAAGCCCGTAGCAGCCACGTAAAACTTGCAACAACAAAGTAGAGGACATCTAACTTGTTTTTGCAGAGCATTTGTGATGTGATATGGTCAAGACATGATGCTAAATTTTATTGTATGAGATGATCATGTTTTGTAACCGAGTTATCGGCAACTGGTAGGAGCCATATGGTTGTCGCTTTATTGTATGCAATGCAATCGCGTTGTAATGCTTTACTTTATCACTAAGCGGTAGCGATAGTCGTGGAAGCATGAGATTGGCGAGACGACAACGATGCTACGATGGAGATCAAGGTGTCGCGCCGGTGACGATGGTGATCACGACGGTGCTTCGAGGATGGAGATCACAAGCACAAGATGATGATGGCCATATCATATCACTTATATTGATTGCATGTGATATTTATCTTTTATGCATCTTATCTTGCTTTGATTGACGGTAGCATTATAAGATGATCTCTCACTAATTATCAAGAAGTGTTCTCCCTGAGTATGCACCGTTGCGAAAGTTCTTCGTGCTGAGACACCACGTGATGATCTGGTGTGATAGGCTCTACGTTCAAATACAACGGATGCAAAACAGTTGCACACGCAGAATACTCAGGTTATACTTGACGAGCCAAGCATATACAGATATGGCCTCGGAACACGGAGACCGAAAGGTCGAGCGTGAATTATATAGTAGATATGATCAACATAGTGATGTTCACCATTGAAACTACTCCATCTCACGTGATGATCGGACATGGTTTAGTTGATTTGGATCACGTGATCACTTAGAGGATTAGAGGGATGTCTATCTAAGTGGGAGTTCTTAAGTAATATGATTAATTTAACTTAAATTTATCATGAACTTAGTCCTAGTAGTATTTTGCAAATTATGTTGTAGATCAATAGCTCGCGTTGTTGCTTCCCTGTGTTTATTTTGATATGTTCCTAGAGAAAATTGTGTTGAAAGATGTTAGTAGCAATGATGCGGATTGGATCCGTGATCTGAGGTTTATCCTCATTGCTACACAGAAGAATTATGTCCTTGATGCACCGCTAGGTGACGGACCTATTGCAGGAGCAGATGCAGACGTTATGAACGTTTGGCTAGCTCAATATGATGACTACTTGATAGTTTAGTGCACCATGCTTAATGGCTCAGAATCGGGACTTCAAAGACGTTTTGAACGTCATGGACCATATGAGATGTTCCAGGAGTTGAAGTTAATATTTCAAGCAAATACCCGAGTTGAGAGATATGAAGTCTCCAACAAGTTCTATAGCTAAAAGATGGAGGAGAATCGCTCAACTAGTGAGCATGTGCCTAGATTGTCTGAGTACTACAATCGCTTGAATCAAGTGGGAGTTAATCTTCCAGATAAGATAGTGATTGACAGAATTCTCTAGTCACCATCACCAAGTTAGTAGAACTTCGTGATGAACTATGATATGCAAGGGATAACGGAAACGATTCCCAAGCTCTTCGTAATGCGGAAATTGACGAAGGTAGAAATCGAGAAAAACATCAAGTGTTGATGGTAGACAAGACCACTAGTTTCAAGAAAAGGGCAGAGGGAAGAAGGGGAACTTCAAGAAGAACAGCAAGCAAGTTGCTACTCAAGTGAAGAAGCCCAAGGCTGGTCCTAAGCCTGAGACTAAGTGCTTCTACTGCAAAGGGACTGGTCACTGGAAGCGGAACTACCCCAAGTGATTGGCGGATAAGAAGGATGGCAAAGTGAACATAAGTATATTTGATATACATGTTATTGATGTGTACTTTACTAGTGTTTATAGCAACCCCTCAGTATTTGATACTAGTTCAGTTGCTAAGATTAGTAACTCGAAACGGGAGTTGCAGAATAAACAGAGACTAGTTAAGGGTGAAGTGGCGATGTGTGTTGGAAGTGGTTCCAAGATTGATATGATCATCATCACACACTCCCTATACTTTTGGGATTAGTGTTGAACCTGAATAAGTGTTATTTGGTGTTTGCGTTGAGCATGAATATGATTTGATCATGTTTATTGTAATACGGTTATTCATTTAAGTAAGAGAATAAATTGTTGTTCTGTTTACATGAATAAAACCTTATATGGTTACACACCCAATGAAAATAGTTCGTTGGATCTCGATCATAGTGATACACATAATCATAAATTTGAAATCAAAAGATGCAAAGTTAATAATGATAGTGCAACTTATTTGTAGCACTGCCGTTTAGGTCATATTGGTGTAAAGCGCATGAAGAAACTCCATGCTGATGGGATTTTGGAATCACTTGATTACGAATCACTTGATGCTTGCGAACCATGCCTCATGGGCAAGATGACTAAGACTCCGTTCTCCGGAGCGAGCAACTGACTTATTGGAAATAATACATACTGATGTATGCGGTCCGATGAGTGTTAAGGCTCACGGCAAGTATCATTATTTTCTGAACTTCACAGATGATTTGAGCAGATATGGGTATATCTACTTGATGAAACATAAGTCTGAAACATTTGAAAAGTTCAAAGAATTTCAGAGTGAAGTGGAAAAACATCGTGACAAGAAAATAAAGTTTCTACGATCTGATCGCGGAGACAAATATTTGAGTTACGAGTTTGGTCTTCAATTAAAACAATGTGGAATAGTTTCACAAACTCATGCCACATGGAACACCACAGCATAATGGTGTGTCCGAATGTCATAATCGTACTTTATTGGATACAGTGCAATCTATGATGTCTCTTACCGATCTACCACTATCGTTTTGGGGTTATGCATTAGAGACAGCTGCATTCACGTTAAAAGGGCACCATCTAAATCTGTTGAGACGACACCATATGAACTGTGGTTTGGCAAGAAACCAAAGTTGTCGTTTCTTAAAGTTTGGGGTTGCAATGCTTATGTGAAAAAGTTTCATCCTGATAAGCTCAAACCCAAATCGGAAAAGTGTCTCTTCATAGGATACCCAAAAAGTTACTGTTGGGTACACCTTCTATCACAGATCCAAAGGCAAGACATTCGTTGCTAAGAATGGATCATTTCTAGAGAAGGAGGTTCTCTCGAAAGAAGTGAGTGGGAGGAAAGTAGAACTTGATAAGGTAATTGTACCTTCTCCCTTATTGGAAAGTGGTTCATCACAGAAATCTGTTCCTGTGACTACTACACCAATTAGTGCGGAAGCTAATGATGATGATCATGTAACTTCAGATCAAGTTACTACCGAATCTCGTAGGTAAACCAGAGTGAGATCCGCACTAGAGTGGTACGGTAATCCTGTTCTGGAGGTCATGCTACTTGACCATGACGAACCTACGAACTATGAAGAAGTGATGGTGAGCCCAGATTCCGCAAAATGGCTTGAGGCCATGAAATCTGAGATGGGATCCATGTATGAGAACAAAGTATGGACTTTGGTTGACTTGCCCGATGATCGGCAAGCCATTGATAATAAATGGATCTTCAAGAGGAAGATGGACACTGATAGTAGTGTTACTATCTACAAAGCTAGAATTATCGCAAAAGTTTTCGACAAGTTCAAGGTGTTGACTACGATGAGAGTTTCTCACTCGTATCTATGCTTAAGTCTGTCTGAATCATGTTAGCAATTGCCGCATTTTATGAAATCTGGCAAATGGATAAACAAAACTACATTCCATAATAGATTTATTAAAGAAGAGTTGTATATGATACAAGCAGAAGGTTTTGTCAATCCTAAAGGTGCTAACAAAATATGCAAGCTCTAGTGATCCATCTATGGACTGGTGCAAGCATCTCGGAGTTGGAATATACGCTTTGATAAGTTGATCAAAGCATATAGTTTTATACAGACTTGCGATGAAGCCTGTATTTACAAGAAAGTGAGTGGGAGCACTACAACATTTCTGATAAGTATATGTGAATGACATATTGTTGATCGGAAATAATGTAGAATTATTCAACAAAGCATAAAGGAGTGTTTGAAAGGAATTTTCCAAAGAAAGACCTCAGTGAAGTTGCTGACATATTGAACATCAAGATCTATAGAGATAGATCAAGACACTTGATAAGTTTTTTTTCAATGAGTACATACCTTGACAAGATTTTGAAGTAGTTCAAAATAGAACAGTCAAAGAAAGAGTTCTTGTCTGTGTTACAAGGTGTGAAATTGAGTAAGACTCAAAACCCGACCACGACAGAAGATAGAAAGAGAATGAAAGTCATTCCCTATGCCTCAGCCATAGGTTCTATAAAGTATGACATGCTATGTACCAGATCTATTGTATACCCTACACTGATTTTGGCAAGGTAGTACAATAGTGATCTAGGAGTAGATCACTAGACAGCGGTCAAAATTATCCTTAGTGGAATAAGGATATGTTTCTCGATTATGGAGGTGACAAAAAGGTTCGTCGTAAAGGGTTACGTCGATGCAAGTTTTGACACTAATCCAGATGACTCTAAGTCTCAATCTGGATACATATTGAAAGTGGGAGCAATTAGCTAGAGTAGCTCTGTGCAGAGCATTGTTGACATAGAAATTTGCAAAATACATACGGATCTGAATGTGGCAGACCCGTTGACTAAACTTCTCTCACAAGCAAAACATGATCACTTTTTGGGTCTTAATCACATAGCGATGTGAACTAGATTATTGAATCTAGTAAACCCTTTGGGTGTTAGTCACATGGAGATGTGAACCAATCACATAAAGATGTGAACTATTGATGTTAAATCACATGGCGATGTGATCTAGATTATTGACTGTAGTGCAAGTGGGAGACTGAAGGAAATATGCCCTAGAGGCAATAATAAAGTTATTATTTATTTCCTTATATCATGATAAATGTTTATTATACCAAGAATACTAGGCCCGTAAGGGTTCCATTTTTCTGGTTTTTTTGAATTTTTTTTACTGTCCTTGTTTGAGTGACACGTATACAGGCTGGTTTTCTAGAGTGGACTTGTTTTATTTTTTGCTTGCTGGAGTTGTTCTAGCACGTCCGAATCTGTGCATGACTGCCACGTCCGGTGCCTTTGTGTCAGGTGATTGCTATTCAATAGATGGCCACGTTGCCTTCTAGGCTTTTTTGATGGGCTCTATCTTTGTTTTTTCTCTTTTGACTGCCTATAAATAGTTGGTCTGGTGTTGGTTCACGTTCTCCACAAGCCCGACCCAGCAATACGTCGCCGATGTCTCCTGTCCTTCGTCTTTGCGCGCAGCCTCTCGAGATGGTGGTGCGCTGCTGCGTCCTATCCTGCCCAGCTTGGTCGCTGGCTAGGCTCTAGTGGTGCCCAGCTTGGTCGCTGGCCTGCCCAGCTTGGTCGCTAGCCAGGCTCTAGCAGAGCCCAGCTTGGTCGCTGGCCTGCCCAGCTTGGTCGCTAGCCAGGCTCTAGCGGTGCCCAGCTTGGTCGCTGGCACAGGGAATTCTCCCACGAAGCTGCATCTCCTTCCATCCTGGTTGCATCTCTCTTCGTCATGTAGATCAGAATCAAAGCTTTCTCGCCATGCGTGAGATTTTGTGCATGGTTGGGAGGGAGGCGAGTCTTCATTTGTGTCCCTGCTGAGTTCTTACTGTTCGTTTTGTCTCTGTTATGGTTCGTTCCCGTGCTCATGCTTCCCAGCATATTCGCTCCACGTCGTTGGGTTCCTCTTCCTCGGTGGGTTCTTCTTTGCCGGTTGGTGCTGTTGATGGGAGGTTTCTTGCCCAAGGTGGTTCTGTTCCTCCTGAGTATTGCTCCTTTTAGGTTGTTATTAGCTATGTGTGATTTTGGTAAAAAAAATTGGTTGTTTTTACGTGGCTGTGTGTTTTCAGGTTCGAGTGCTGATGAGGCGCGGCTGCGACGCCAGGCACGGCAAGATATCCGTCGTGGGAAGCATCCTGTAGATTCATCATCTGGTGGGTGCTTTCTTTTTTGAACTCCTTTTCTATTGTTTTCAGAAAAATATCGCTGATTGATTGACTTTTGCAGTTGGAAGGAACGTTCGGCCTGTACTTGAAGAGCTGGTTGATCCTTGTCTTCTTGCTGTTAGAGCTGCATCTGACGTGGAAGTTTTGTGTCGTCCGTATTTTACTGTTGGTTGGTTGTTTGGTTCCTCGCGTGGACCGACTCCTTCTGGTATGTTTATTTATTTTGTACTCCTTACAACTGTTTATGTGCTTCGATGTGTTTGCCTAGTTAATATTTTTCCATGTTTACTTTGTGTAGTTCTTCCTACACCTGTTGTTAGTCGTGTTGATGCTGTTTGGAATCGTCGGAAGCGAAGGATTCTTCGAGATTATTACACCAGCAAAAAAAGAGGTGTGTGTTTCTTGATTTTGTTTGTTATGTTTACGGCTTTTAACTGCTTTGCTCCCGATCGGTTGAAGATCGAAAGTTTCTCTTGTCTTGTAGTTCCTTCTATGGAGCCGCCATTTGCTAAGGAAAATATATTACTTCTTAAAGGTAGTTCAGTTTTATATTCTGCTCTTTGGATTCTTTGTCTGTTTGTTTTCCCTTCTCCTTGCTTATTTTGTTATTTTTGCCAGGCGTTTCACGTGTTCGCTCTTATTATGGTGGTCCTGAGTATGTTTGCCCGGCGTGCCATGCTTCATTTTGGTTTCTGGAGGGCTGTAAGAGTTATGCTACTGGTGGTGGTCGCCTTCCAGTGTATACTGGCTGCTGCAAGGGAGGCAAGGTGCCGTTGCCTTCATTTCCCGATTGGCCATCTCCACTTAAGGATTTGATTAAGTTTGATGGAGGTCCTGTCTCTAGCCGTTTCATGCGTTTGATTAGGCATTACAATTCTATGTTTTGCTTCACATCTCTTGGCGCTCGAGTTGATCAGAGTATTAATGTTGGCGGGGGTCCCTATGTCTTCAAGATGAATGGGGTGGTTTATCATCGTATTGGTCCTCTTCTTCCTTCGGGGAATAGTGCGCCAAAGTATGCTCAGCTTTATATGGTGGACTCTGCTGATGAAGTGCAGTTGAGAATTAGTGCCTTTGATCGTCAAGGAGCTAAAACGCTTGATCCTGATCCAGGCATTGTGGCTTCTCTTATTGCTATGTTAAATAGGCATCATAAATTGGTGCATAAGTTTAGAATGGCTAGGGCAAATCTGTGTTCTCCTTCTGCTCCTAGGGTGGCTATACATTTTATGGGTGATGAAGGTGGTGGTCATGGTGACCGTTTTTCTGGTCCTGCTTCATGTGAGGTGGCTGCTCTTATAGTCGGTGATTACACGCCTGAATGTAAAAGATTTAATGTTATAGCTGAAACTTGCTCTGGTTTTCTTCGGCATATCTCTTCGTTGAATTCGAGTCTTATGCCCCTACAGTATCCTCTGTTATTTCCCTTTGGTGACAAAGGATTTCATCTTGGTATCAAGTATATTGCTATTGGTGGGCCTCATGGAGATGGGCATTGTAATATTGGTGGACGTTTACGTGGTCGTTCTTGTCGAGGGCAAGTATCTATGATGGAATACTATAATTATTACTTCCATTATAGACGGGGGGAGCCAAATCCTTATACCTGTTGCGGTCGTTTGAGCCAGCAGATAGGTGTGAATTCTTATTCTTGTGTGGAAGCTAATCGTTTGGACTTTCACTTTCAGCAACAAGATGATTTACGTTCTGAGACGTATCAAGGTATTACTGATGCTGTCGGACAGGGTGGATCAACTGGTGAGAATTTGGGGATTCAGTTTATATTACATTCGAGTTTTACGGGTGGCCCTCGGTACATGGTGCTTAATTACCATGATGGTATGGCTATTTGTCGCGAATATGGTGCTCCCGATCTTTTTGTCACTTTTACATGCAATCCAAAGTGGCAAGAAGTTGTTGATGCTCTCGCATATGAAGGTGGTCAGACTCACGTTGATCGTCCTGACATTGTTACGCGTGTTTTCAATATAAAATTTGAAGAATTTTTAGAAGATGTAAAGGATGGATCAGCATTTGGAGCTATTCAAGCTTGTGAGTTATTATTTATTTTCCCTACTGTACCATTGTGGTCTCCTTCTTTGAATTTAATTATCATTATTTTCGTTATACGATTTTCAGATTTGTATGTGGTGGAATTTCAAAAGAGAGGGCTTCCTCATACTCATACTCTTATCTGGCTTAAAGAGAGTACGAAGGATCCTTCGCCTGCTTTTATAGATAATCTGGTGTGTGCTGAGTTACCAGATCCAATGGTTGACCCTTTGGAATATACACTTGTGGATGAATTCATGGTTCACGGCCCATGTGGTATGTTGGATGACAAGTGCCCTTGTATGAAAGATGGCACTTGCTCAAAGCGATTTCCAAAGTCTTTTAACAGTGAGACAATGGTGGATGAGATGGGGTTTCCTGTATATTGTCGACGCCCCTCTGCTAATTTTCTTCTTAGAAAGAAGGGGACTCTTCGTTTGGATAATCAATGGGTTGTTCCCTACAATATGAAATTGCTCAAAAAGTTTGAGGCTCATATAAATGTTGAGTGGTGCAATAAGACAAACCTTCTTAAGTATTTGTTTAAGTATCTCACAAAAGGCCCTGATGTAGCACGATTCCGAATCCGTTCTGAAAATGAAAATAGAAGTGTGTATGCTGTCCGTAATCCAACTGGGAGGAATGAAATCGATGAATATGTTAAATGCAGGTTAATACATTGGTTTGTAAATTTGTTCTGCTTACTCTATGTGTATTCTGTTCATTTATCCTATTTATTCAGTTTTTTGTTGTTTGCTGTAGGTATTTATCTGCTTGCGAATCATTTTGGAGAATGTTTGGCTATGATATTCATGGTCGACAACCTTCTGTCGAGAGATTAGTGGTGCATATGCCTGCTATGAATCGAGTTATTTTTCATGAAACTGATGATTTGGAAAGAGTACTAAGTAATCCATCTGCTCATAAAACTATGTTAAGCGAATGGTTTGTAGCTAACCAGCAACATTTTAGTGCTTGGACATTAACTTATTTGGAATTCCCTTCTAAATGGTGTTGGGATGGCAAAGAGAAGATATGGTCAAAGCGGAAGCGACAGCAAACATTTGGCAATAAGATTGGTCGTATCTACCATGTGCATCCAAGCATAGGGGAGTTATTTTTTTCTTCGCATGTTGCTTATGATTGTTCCTGGTGCTACTTGCTTTGAAGATCTCAGAGTTTACGATGATGTTCTTTATGATACTTTCAAGGAGGCCTGCCAAGCCAGAGGATTGGTAGGAGATGATAATGAGTGGTTTAGGTTGTTTGATGAAGCAATTGTTTGGGCTACTCCGTTTCAGCTGCGCCATCTATTTATGGCAGTATTGTCACATTGTGAAATATCTAATGGTCGTGCTCTTTTTGAGCGTTATTGGCCGAGTATGGCAGAGGATATTTCTTATCGTCTTTCAATGGCATTGGGCAACCGAAAATATGTTGTGCCGCCTAAGTTTCTGTATGAACAAGTTTTGCGTGAACTTGGTTCCCTTTTTGCTAAGAATGGATCGTGTTTGTCAGTGTTTAATTTGACAACGCGATCGATTTCAGTAGATTCCGACTGTCAAAATAGACTTGTGGCAGAAGAAATGAGGTATGATGCAATCAAATTAGCAATTGAGGCTAAGCTTACATATGAAAAATTAAATTGTGAACAGAGTGCCATATATGACGAGATTGTACATGCTGTTCATGTCGGGAAAGGTGGCCCTTTTTTTATATCGGGTTATGGTGGGACTGGTAAAACATTTCTTTGGAATTCTATCATTTCCAATTTACGATCAGAAAGAAGAATTGTTCTTGCTGTTGCTTCTTCGGGCGTTGCATCTTTACTCCTGCCTGGTGGTCGCACAGGTCATTCTAGGTTCAGGATACCTGTTGACATTACTGATCGCAGTCAGTGTAGCATTTCCAGAAATTCTCATTTGGCTGAATTGTGTCAGAAAGCTTGCTTGGTTCTTTGGGATGAAGCTCCTATGACACACCGTTGGTGTTTCGAAGCCCTTGATCGGACTTTGAAAGATGTTCTTTCTGTTGAAAATAAGGAAAATGCTCTGCTACCTTTTGGTGGAAAGGTTGTCGTGCTTGGTGGTGATTTCAGACAGATATTACCGGTTATAGAGGGTGGCGCGAGGGATGATATCATTAATGCATCTTTGATTGTTCTCCGTTGTGGCAACATATAAAAGTTTTGAAACTTCATTGCAATATGCGTCTTCGATGTCCTGGTTTATCTCATAATGAAAGAGCAGAGCTTTCTGAATTTTCTGAATGGGTACAGAGTATTGGAACTGGTTCTGTTCCTATGCACTGTAAAGGTGATGAATCTGTGCCGTCTTGGATTCAAATACCTGGTGATTTATTGCTTCAGCCTAAAGCAGACCATATGTCAGCTATTGTTGATTATGTCTATGATTCATTTTTCCTTAATTACAATAATGCGGAGTATTTATCTACCCGAGCTATTGTTTGCCCTACAAACACTGTGGTGTATGAAATCAATGATATTGTTTTCGGATGGCTTCCTGGTTTCCCGATGGATTTTCTAAGCTGTGACACTATTTCTAAGTCCACTGATCATAGTGACGATGCTCATCTGTTCTATCCGCCTGAGCTACTTAATTCAATTAAAATTAATAATTTCCCTCACCACAAGATTACCTTGAAGCTCGGAGTGCCTATTATGTTATTAAGGAATATCAATCAATCTCTTGGTTTATGCAATGGGACACGCTTGATTGTCACTCGCCTTGGTCACAGAGTTATAGAAGGTGAAATCATTACTGGTTCACATAAAGGGGAACGAGTTTGTGTTCCGCGTATTGTGCTTAATTCTTCTGGGTGTAAATGGCCTTTCACATTGCGTCGTTGCCAGCTTCCAATTCGGTTGTGTTATGCGATGACAATAAATAAAAGTCAAGGGCAAACTTTATCAAAGATTTGTGTGTATTTGAGGAATCCGGTTTTTTCACATGGACAATTGTATGTAGCTGTCTCGCGTGTTACGTCTCGGAAGGACCTAAAATTCTTAATTGAAGATGAGAACGGAGAACATTCGGCAATCACAAGGAATGTAGTCTATGAAGAAATCGTTCGTCGTTTATAGTTCCGTTTTTACATGGTTAGTTCTTTCAGATTTGGTGTTGACTACAAATTTATGCTAGATTTATTATAGTTTTTTGGATTTTTTTGGGTTAAGACTGATATATGGAGAGGTGTTAATCTTCTAGCTGCATGGTTACATACTGCATTTCCTACCTACTGATAAATTAACATGTACACTTTTTTATCGACAAATTTACATTTTATAGTTCCTGTTTAGTGCAAGAGGCGATTGCTGATGCCATCTTGGAGGATAACGCTCAACAGTTAGAGATGTCCAAGCGAATGGACGGGGAAGCGGTAGGTGAGCAGGCAAAGATGGAATAGGGCGTTAACAATCTGAGGCTTGCCGAAATTAAAATCGATGATGGAACGGGATTGCTTAGATGTTATCGTTGCATTGAGGAGATCGGGTCATATTTCGTAGTTTCCCATGTGTAAAATTATCTGTCTTTGTACTTCTATCTCATGTATGTTGGCTGTGGTGTACTAACTAAGGTCATGTGTGTTTCCTCTTTTTTTTAATAATGTGTTTATTTATTATCTGCGCAGTTCAATTTCATTTTATTTTTCTTGTTGTTAGAAAAAAACATGTGCAGCCTTTAGCCATGTACAACTTGTGAAACACCAAGTCCTAATTTGCCATCCAATAAAGTCTATAATCGCCAGGGAAAACAACAACAGATATATATTGCAGATTACCTTTAACATGTGGCAAGGTAAACAAGCACAGATAAGAGAAGCCATGAAACCGGCAAGGTGCGGGCACCTACAGAAGGAATAAAAAGAAAAAGAAATGAAGGATAGAAATATGATATCTCCTTGGTAGCTCGGGTAGAACACTACCAAGCATATCTCCCTCCAATGGCGAAATGCGAAAAAAATGAAAGAGGGCAATATGATATCTTGTAGGTAGCTTAAGTAGAGAACTACGAAGCATATCTTCCTTAAGTGGCAAGGGCACCACTGCCTCGGAGAGCCACCACTCGGGCACCACTGCCTCGAAGAGCCACCGCTCGGGCAGCAGCGTCATGGCGATCATCTAGGATCATTGCACACAGAAGCATCGAGAAGCCAAGCAATGCTGCTAGCATCCCAGCCATGAGAATTATGATCAACTCTGAGATCACACTCTCCATTGGGGGCTTCCTCTCAGTTTTTTGCCACTGGAGGAAGAAAGGAAGGTCAAAATTAGGGAGAAGGAATGGGGCACCTTGTGGAGATAGAGAAAAAGAAGAGAGCCTAGGGTTATTTTTATAGCTCAAACCCGGTGTACGATGGGCGAAGTTCACCAGCATTGCTCGCCGCTCGATTGCCGATGTTCAGGAGGCGAATCTGCGAGCAGTGCCCAAAAGGCGCTGGTCCGTGAGGTGAGTGCTCGCTGCACTGGTAGCGAGCACGCCCGACACTACTACTGTACTGCCTAGATGCCCTACGCGCTACACGCCACAAGTGGGAGACGTGCGGGAAAGGGCGCGAGTGAGAAGTAGATAAGGCCCGGTGAAGAAGTTCATCATCCCTTGCAATGCAAAACTTACTTACAGTCAAAATTAAAAAGACCTGTGTCTGACCCGTTTTTTTTTTCTGAACTTTATTATGTGGGATTGCTATAGGTGTTTATTCTAAGCTTTAATACTTATTTGTAAATATTTTGCCAAATAGATTAAGAAGACTTGTGCCTAGGCCCTTTCTTTTTTGAAATTTATTATGTGTGATTGCTATAGTTGTTTGTACTAAGCTTTCATACTTATTTGTAATTATTTTGTCAAATCACGACCATAGATATTATTCGTGGTAAATTTCAAATTGCTTTTGTGATAAAAGTTTTTTTCAGAACAAACATCTTAAAACATATTTAAATCAGATCCACTTAAATGCTAGAAAAAAAGAAGCGACTGAATACATGTCTACTTGGATTAACCGGTGACATTGCTTTAAAGATGCATTTGTATATTCATATCCTTAAATATCTTAGTATGGATTTGTAGAGTCTATGGCATAGAAAGTATCTTGATAGTGGTGTCTTTATGATTATATGTGCACAACTAGAAAGATGTAGAGTGCACAAGATATTTACGAGAAACTTGCTATGATGCTGTCTAGCAGTTGGCGAGTGCGGTGTTTTGGTGCCCAGACTCATCCGCACCTAATCAGAAAAAAATAGAACGATACTAGGAAAATTTAAAGAAACATTTTTTGTGCGGTGCACAATTTGATGCGTGAGGTCGCTCCAATTTTTAGATCATTTGAACATCTGAACGGCTCTCATGAAAAGAGCAAATCGGGTCAGAACGGTGCGTAGTAATAGGGTTTTCGATGCTCGGTCGTCCGTGTTCATGAGGCGAATCTGGAAGCAGTGTCGAAAATTCATCGGCCCGTCAGATGAGCGTTCGCTGCACCAGCACGCCTTGCACTATCACGGTACTGCTCTAGATGCTCTACCTGTTAAACGCGATGAGTGGAGGACCTGCGGGAAAGTGCGCGAGAGAGAAGTAGATGGGGGTTGGTGAACTAGAGCCCTGTGTTCAGAGTGCTAATGGCTGCTTGCAATACGTAATTTATTTACAGATAGAATTGATAAAACTTGTGCTTGACCCAATTCTTTTTTGAACTTTAATATGCGTAATTGCTATATGTATATATCTTTCTGATTTATGAGTTGATCATCAGAGGGGGCGGTGCATAGCAATACATTTTCCGGTGCTCCATCATAGGTGTTCAAGAGACGAACCTGCGAGAAATGCAGTGAAGACTCCTTGCACTATAGTGGTACTGCCTTAGATGCTCTACGCGCTAGACGCCATGAATGGGGGGGATGCCGAGAGCGTGCCAGAGAAGAGAGATCGAACACGAGAAAGAAGAAGCGACTGGCAATAAGTCTTGGGTCCACCCTATCAACCCAAGGGAGAACTGTTCAGTTGAGTGTACCATCCAAAGATTTGGAATTTAAGTTTTTCGCTCTTATTACATTTTTCGAGGATATATAGCAACTATTCAGTTGCCTTAGCCCACAGGCGTGGATGCTAACTAATTTTGTTTTCGAAAAGAAAGTGACTCTTTATTTAAATAATTAATAGGTTGTCCTCTAAAATGTATGATTGGTATTCTTGGTGTCCTCTTTATTTAAATAATTAAGTTTGGTTGTTTTTAAGTGCCTTAGCTTAATAAAATGGTATTTTTGGTATTGTGTTGCTTCATTGTCTATGCAGGTTGATGTTGTGTTAATTCATTATCTTTGTAGATTTTTTTTGTTAAATTTTTTAATTGAGGATAAGTACAGAGTACATATGGTCATTATAAGGAATGTAATGTATGAAGAAAATGTTCATTGTTTGTACTTTCGTATTCAAATTTAGAGAGATTTGCTCTATTTTAATTTCCTTCTACGTATTGAATTATATTCTTGATTTACTATGAAATTTTTCGTTCATAGTAAATAGTTGAAGTTAGGCTGGATCAAAAAATAATATGTGTGTGCTTGCAACCTGTTTTGTTTTTGCTTCCAGACCATATGGTTGAGTTTCTCTTTTTTTTAAAGCATTTTCTGTTTACTATAGTTTACAGATTTAACCAGCCTATCTAACTTCAGCCGTCCGTTCTGATACGGCCCATAAGGTCCAGCTTTTGTTGGCCCATGTATACCATGCATGCATTCGAATTATAGACTATGTGGTGATTTCTGATCCTCAAAAAAGAAAAATGTGGTGATTTCTTTTTAGCAATTTATATGATTACACTGGCTTACACTATTTAGCTTAGCAATTGTGTACGTCTGCCAATATATAGCAAACTTGCATTTATTTATAACACATACACAAGATTACAATTCTAAAAAGTAGAATTAAAAATATATATTCTTTTATTTTCTCACGACAGCGACAACTTAAACATTACATAACCAAACCACGCGTCGCCTGTACGTATCTGGTCATGTCCAGCCCACGCGCAAGCATGCTTTCACTCACCTCGCCAGGCCAAACCTGCCTACCTTGCCTTGTCCAGGTTGAACACTGATGTACTTGTGCCTACCTGACCAATTAGTTCACTGTAACACAACTGTAGCTACCTGACCAGTTAGTACACTGTAACGCTGCTGTAGATGTCCCTCTCTGCGTCACTGTAGCTGACATGTAGCTGGGATTCTATGGCAAATAGTTGGCCTACCCCCTCTATCATGTCTTCTGGAGATTAAAATATCCATGCATGTTCGTCCGTGAAAAGGAGGAAGTGGCGTTGCTTGTGGGGCCAGTAATGGCGGAAGCTGACAGTGAAGCAGCACTGTATTGACAAATAGAAGATGTGTATGACTATGCATGTAGTTAAAATATTTCTGGACCACCGACGACCGGAAGCACGTCTCTGATTACTAGCCAAGTGTTCTACATGCGAGCGGTCTACCATGGCGATGGCATGCACGGGACATTTTACAGCTACTGCATGCAAGTGATCTACCATGGGGACATTTTACAGCTACTGCATGCAAGTGATCTACCATGGGGACGATACACACGAGATGTTTTACCGCTACTGCATGCAAACAATCTACCATGAGACGCCACGCATACAGGTGACAGTAGTTCTATAGTACATACGGCCAGTTGCTATATAAAGAAGCTGGTCCATGCTATGGGTTCACACGCTCCAAAACCATCACAGCCTGTGTGAATAAACTATGGTGCCCTGAGACACTTTGCCACCCCTCTCACCATCGGTAGGCATGCTTTCGGAGGGATAGATTACTAAATCTTTTTGTTCTTCGGTCATCTTGCTTTGTAACTTACTGATGCCTTATGGTTTCTTTTATTTGTCATTTCTTTTCAGGCATTTTTCTTGTGATGGACGACGAGTTTTCTTCCACTAACGATGTGGGCTTCCATCGCCCAAACGCTGAAAAATGTTTCATGGGAGCGATCCAGCTCGCAAGCGTGCCTCTCCATCGTAATTATATAATTACCCCATTTTCTCCATCTAATGCTCTTCCGTCTCAGCATGTAGTTGCTGCTCTCGTCGCTAAGTTCACCGAGCACTACAAATTGTACTTCTATGACGTCACCGACAATAGGATTGTCATGACCTGCACCCACCGCACCACTGGAAACTGTGTCTACAATTTCTCTAGGAGACATTCCACCATTATTATCCAAGGTGTCCGCTATAGATTTGTTGTAGATGATGCACTACTCCATCTAGGAAGAATCTCTACCAATCAGTACATTACTATCTCAATGGAAAATCTGCCACTTCATTTGTGGAAGAGCATCATAGTAGAGCAAATCCTCAGTCCATATTGCTCCTTAGATTATGTCACACAGGACTCACGCTTAATAGAATATCCATCCACTTTTACATGCTACGCTTGGGCCAGTCGATCCATCGCGGTGCCTCCAACCATACAAGTGAACATGTCCGACGAGGATGCGTACACCGCAGACCAAGAAATGGCCTTCTTTAGCGCGTACAATGTAAATCTGTTTATCAGCGAGCACAGAATCGAGCCCCACCCAGCCAGACTGCCTTACTGCCCAACTGTGCCCATAACCAGTTCTGGAAGCAAACCAATCCAATGCTTTATTTCCCAGAGGTTTATCGATCCCGCCCAGATCCAGAGTTTGTCTAGCATGGTCATTTTTTCACCACATGCTGAAACCTATTTCTCATCCTTTGAAACTCTTGAGACTTATCTGAATGATGTAAAATACATCAAAATTAAAGCCAGAAAGCTTACGGCGTCAAATTTCTTGCTATCAACCTCCATTCCTCTTACGGGTCGCTCACTCTATCACACTGTACGTACCATATTTCAAGCTGAGATCCGTGCCGGTGAGGTTGACATCCAGCCATGGACACCAGCATTTGGATCATTTGGGTTTCCAATCAATCGCACAGTGGAGCTCAGGATCCATGACATGCCATGCAGTTTTTACACGGCTCTAATAATCGAGTACCTTCTTAGCCCATATTGCATGGTGAAGCAGCACAAGACTATCATTGATGATCCACTGGAGGACCACGGGAAGAACATCGTTTCATCCTACGATTGCACTGCTTGGTGTGAAGATGCCAGGTTCATCCCACGCCAAATCAAGATGAGACAAGTGCCAGTCGAGCTACTAGACATGACTCAACCTTTTATGGTGCCGTACATGCAATTCAGGAAGATGGAAGCGTCCATCAAGGCATGGATCAACTGAACAAGTAGCTGTCATCAGAAAATGTGCAAGTTGGGACTTTGTAAAAATATGTACTGCGTGTTTCTCTTTTTTTAACCTCTTTTACCAGCAGTATCTAGATGTGCTGTAAAATCTGCCATCATATTGTGAATTACTCATGTACAAGTTGGGACTCTGTAAAAATAGGTGGTCCGTGTTTTTCTCTTTTTTAACCTTTTTTAGCAGTAAGTAACTAGATGTGTTGTAAAATCTGGCCACCTATATTGTGAATTACTCCTTAGTTTCTCCTAGCACCGTAATCGAAGTTTATTATGCGGACTGGCAACTGCATGCATCACTTGGCAACCAAACCAAGAAGCAGAAAAATGGCATGAAAAATAATAACAAAGTACACAAATTACAAAGATAACACTCATTAATTAGGCAAGATAAGATAGCATACAACCATACATCATACAACTGCCAATTTTATTGAAAAAGGAAAAAAAAGCTGCTGCTATTTAACAACTTTGCTAGAACATGATCTAGGCCTTTCCATTATCACCAGGGCCACTGCCATCAACTTTTCCACGCCAAGTGTCGAACACATGGATTCGAGATAGATCCACGCCTTCGTCAGGAAGATATTTAGATGGCAATTCAGACATCAAGGGACCACTGTCCAAGACCTCTTTCACATGAATAATCACAGGGAAAACCATCATTTTCCTACTGGTAGGCGATGATGGACGTCGTGGCGATTCTCCTTCATCGACAGAATCTGGCTTCCAAGGCGGCAGAGGTGGTGTCGGCACCTCTACTTCTACTGATTTAGGTACCTTGTTAGGATTGACAAGCCATGCAGCTACTTCAATTACCCACCGATCTTCGGACGGCAATATCTCAATGAGCTCGCCTCTCAGACCTGCAACAATCAACCTCATTGCTTCCGGTTCCCAGGCAGTTTCTGGTAGACCTTCAAAACTAAGGTTTGTCCGATACTCAAGCTGGCCATATGAACACCGGGCACCATAATTCCAGCGGCAGAAAGAGATGTAGGCAGAGCCACACAGCAGTTCCCGTGATAGAAGTAAAACCTCCGTGCAGAAATCATCGGAGGAAAACTTCATAAAAAATGATAAGGTGGACAGGCTCGCTCAATTCTCACTGTACCTTGCACCCTTCCGCATCACTCTTCGATGACACGCAGCACGTCTTCGGGCGTAACCGGGGAGTGACCGCCATGGACCGTAGCAAAAAGCACGTAGCCGCGGAACTGCCTCTCTAGCTCCTCCATCCTTGCAGTCCGAGGGAGAAAAATACGGTCATTCTCCGGCCGCAACTCAGGCTCGCCGCGGTGCCAGGTTTCCTCTCGAAACAAATTATTGATTCGTCTCCTGCGAACGATATCATCGATCCGGGCTCTTCCCTCACTCATGGCACTCAGAAGCTAGCTATATGAGAAGGTCTAACCAAAGCAAAGCTTGCCAAACACAAGCTGGCCTATTCTCAATAAATAGGCGAAAGGACATGGCTTAATTGGATGGTTACAAATGCACCTACCTCTCCACAATCATCAGCGTATGTGATTAACTCACCGGACACGTCACTTTGTGCCTATACACGTGCTCACATTCTCCATAGCCACCACTGCATGGTTCATGCATAAAATAATATGACTCCCATCAACTCAACTCTCCACTCCTGGATGCCCATCCACACACCCTGCAGCTCTTTAGATTATTCACGCCAGCTCATGCGACAACACACCTCTCTTCACATCGCCACGTCCAGTGCACGCGTCATCACATGTAATCCATGCGTCCCTGCTCACCTCGCCACGTCTTGCCCACGTGCCAGTGCCTCCTCACCTCATTTCCACGTTTAGCCTACGCGTCGGTGTGGCCCTGCTCACCTCGCCACGTCTAGCCCAGGTGTCCATGATTTGCCGAGCTATAAAACAGCCAGACCGCATGTCCCATCAACCAGCAATATGCGACTGTTCGCGGTCATGCAAGACCAGAACCAACCAAGCGTCCCAAAAAAATCTCTTACCACAGAAGCATTATTCCCAGGTGGTAGATTTCCAGACCGCGTCCCTTGAAGCACGAACTAACCAAACCAAGTAAGTACAGGTAAACAGTATACTGCAGGTGTATCATAACTGTTCTAATTTGCACTATTTTCTTTGTAGGCTACAAGCAGTGGCGTAGCCAGGATTTCGATCCAGGGTGGTCCAACTGACACAATTTTTTGGACAAGAACACAACATGCTATCTTTTGAATATAGAATTTATCAAAAGCACAAATCAATAAAAGGATGCAATGTCTCCAACCCTCTTCTTTTTGCAACATTTCTATAATACTCGCTCCGTCCAAAAAAACTTGTCCCTCAAATAGATGTATCTAGCAACAAGTTAGTGATAGATACATCTATTTGAGGGACAAACTTGGGACAAACTTTTTCGTACGGAGGGAGTATCTTTTAATCAGTGAAACTCTCAATCAGAGTGAATCTATTATAATCAATTTCCAGTTCAAGCATTAATATAGACAAACCCAGAAAGCAAAAAAAGGTTGAGATTTGCACTCTCAGTTAAGCTTATTCAAACCATGAAAGGAAAAATTGAGAACATACCTGGAAAGAGATGAGAACTTAAAAAGAATAGATGTGTTGACATCGGTCGGTCGGTGCACTTGTTCAGCGGCTCAAGCCCCCCCCCCCCCCCCCCCCCCCCCACAGACACACACCCCGACACCCTGCCTTCTACTGCCGGATGCCACACAACACCGGGAAACCAACCCCTCTACCTGCAGCATGCTGCCGGCCGCCTGCGTTGCCCCGTGCCATGTTGTCTCTGCTAGCTAGCTGTAGCCATTCAGGAGGAATCAGGAGCGTCGAAGCTCAGAATAAGTTGCATCTCCATATATTTAGTCAGGAACGGAAGTTGAGAACGATCAGCAGGCAGATTAGCCTTGTGCAAGTACTTGGAAATGGTAATGTGGCTCCCGTAGCTGGCCTATGTTTTCTCTCTCTCTCTCTCTCTCTCTCTCTCTCTCTCTCTCTCTCTCTCTGAATGCTAAAAAATATTACTCATGGGCTGATGGTGGGCCAAATCCCAGGGTGGTCCATGGACCACCCTGGCCACCCTGTGGCTACGCCACTGGCTACAAGTGTGGAGTGCTCCAGATGCAGGATCCGAAACAGCCTGTGAAAATTTGAACGATATATGCTAGGACCTTATGGCGAACGCATATTCGTAAAAGATGACCAATACCCACCCGGCTTCACGCTAGAAAATCGATTGCAAATGCTGAAATGCATGCAAGGACAAGAAGGCCGTTTGATTATCAAACTCATTTCCAAGAATAAATAAATGCATTCCTTCTAACTCTGCGTGTGCCTAATTTTCGTTAAGTAAAAGTATCTGTTATGCACAACCACTATCTGATAAAGTCTTACAATACCTATTATTTTCTAACTCAAAATAGGAAAAATGCCGAATGGTCTCTCCAAAAATACAGCCAGTAAATGTTTGTACGTTTAATTTAGCATGGGTATTTCGGAGTGCACGCGTCCTTGTGTGGGGCATGCATGCAAGCACTATTCTATGGATGGACACCTCCCTCTCTAGAAGGCCCACTTTTTTTTATATATATTTAGGTAACGCTTGCCTATTTTGTAAGCCGACACGTAGCAAGTATGTGTCTCTTTGATGGGGCATCCTGTTAATCTCTCCTACTGCTTAAACACTATAAATAGGGGAGGTTCCCTTCTTCTGCAATCAGTTCCTATAGTTACTAAACCATCAAAGCATGCTCCATGGTCTCTGAGCACACACCAAGATGGACTTGCCTCTCCTCAAAGATATCAACAAGCAATCATTTAGATGGAAAGTTATGGCCAGGATCGCAAGAGTCTGGGAGCTCAAAAGAAAAGACACAGGAACTACCTATGAGGTGGACTTCCTGCTGCTTGATCGACAGGTTGCTTCCATCCGACTCATCTTTACGTACTTACTGTAAATATGAACACTAAACCTTTGCAGTTTTTGCTTCATAAATGCAGGGTGGCACAATGGAAGGTTTGATTCCAGAGAAGAGAATGGCCCAATTTATGAAGCACATCACCGAGGGAACAATTTATACAATTGAGGACTTCAATCTATATGATGCCAAGAGCAAGTTTAGATCTTCAGATCACCCCCTCAGGGTATGTTTCACATTTCGCACTAAGCTTAAAAAAGTGGAGCCCCAACCCGTGAATTTCCCAATATTTGCCCACAACGACAGGCCATTCTCTGTTCTGGAAGCACGTGCTGATCAGAACTTCATCTTATCAGGTGACAAATAAGATTTACATAACATTTTGTCATGCCTCCCCGTCAAATTCCATAGCCTAATATAGATCACAACTACAAAACAGATGTTATTGGAGTAATCGTGCAAGTCACAGAACTCTTGCCAGGCTCCAGCGCAAACCCTGATGAGCGCTGTCAGATCTACATCACTGATGGAAAGTAGGCAAACACTATCGATCCCTGCCAGTGCACCAATCATAATCTGTTTCGTCAATAATTTTTGCTCTTCTTATTGTCTGAAGCCAGCGGGCTGTGGTGACACTTTGGGGGACACACGCCACTACTTTCAACACCGCGGGCCTCGTGGAGAGCTCTGCCACGCAGCATATCGTTGCTCTTTTTGTAGGTGTTACAGTGAGTCACTATTCAGGTCAGCCAATGTAATGACGAGTTTTCGCCTATTCTTCCTTCCATCAACTTTGATAACATGGTACAGATCGATTTACGCAGGTTTACTCGCTTTCAAATCGACATCAGTGACCAAATTATATGTTAACATCCCAATACCAGAAATGGAGACCGTCAGACACAAGTAAACAACTCAACATTTAATTTTCTTAATGCAGCTGTATCACGTATCAGTTTCTGCCTAACATGCATAAACATACAGCGTGACAGGTATTCCATCCCAGATTGAATGGTTTGGTAACCATCGAGCAAGAAAAGAGCCGGTAGATGCAAGAATAGCAGAAATTGCTGAGCTTGAACCCAACCACATCATGGTAAGAAAATGCATCTGCTACTCCTTTACATCATTACACAAATTTGCTCATCCACGGAACAATTTTACCTCCGTCTACGTAGGACGAACGCTACAGATTTTCAATTCTTGTCACTGAAGTTATCCTATCAAGTGACTGGTGGTACAAAAGTTGCAAAGACTGTCGAAAGAAAGTTCAAATGGAAGGCGACACGTATAAATGCTCACGTTGCATCACCACTGTTCCTATGCCGAGGTATACCATTCAACTTTCACAGTTAGTAGTTACTCATTAATAATCCCTCCCTAAACTGCCAGAACATGCAGATACAAAATATCACTGAATGCCATCGATGCGGACGCAAAAAGGCACGAAGACTCGCCATTTGCTCGGTTCATATTTTGGGGCCAGCAGGGAGAAATCCTCACAGGAAAGCAAGTACTGATTTTAGTAGCATAAGCCAACAGCAGGGCGGAGTATACGCCACCCGAACTGACCGGTTTGGTTGGCAAAAAATTTACTGTCATTGCAACACCTACTAGAGACTCCCTAGACGGAGAGCATATGTTCTACCAGGTAGAAAGTACCGAACTATTGTTCGAGCCAGCAAACCCAGAGAACGCTCAACCACCGACCGAAGAAACACAGGGTGAAAATGAATCACAAGACAACACGCTTGAGGCCACACCCCCGCCTTCTCCTTCTGCTGCAAAGGTATTTTTTGTGAAAACAATTTTTCACCCTTCTACATATATAGTAACCAGCTGACAAATTATTCTTGACAGGAAGAAGAAAACGACTCAACAGGCAAGAGAAGGAAACGCAACGACCACCTTCTCTCTCTTTACAAACGTACAGAGTTATCCATATGGAATTTCAAGGCTAACTAAATTTTAATATCCGATCTTTTCAGAACAAAGAAAGACCTATTCGGTCAGCAGCCAGCCCACGCTGGCACCGAGTACACCGACCAGAACTAGGCACCTTGTATGGGGAAAAAATTCTGTGCGGACGGGTTGCAGACCCCTCGCTGTGCATACCCTGTGTGAGATGATGCCACGTGGTCCACCTCGCCATCCGACGATTCACTGCTCATCCGCTCGCTTCCTTGGTTCTCTCGGCTCAAGCGCCCTTACGTTCGGCTCCAAAACTGCCCATCTACGTGCGATCCTGGCTTCCGTCAATTACGCAGTGATTGATTTCGAACAGATACGGGTAGCTTCTGCTTTTTCGGTGCAGCGGCGATTAGATCATGAATTTTTCATGGTCGAGCGACCGGAACACTGTCCTCTACGCGATTGGATTAGCGGCCAGTTCGCCGGCTCGACGCTCACTGGAGCGGACGGAACGGTAACCATCTCCGCCGCGCGCCCAACGCGTCCTCTCCCTCCCATAACCGGATCGGGCCGGAGTAACAGCCGCGGCAGCCACGGGTCGTGCTGCAGCAGTCTAATCGGCATCTCAGAGTGGAGAAGGTTGGGAGTGGCCATGGCGGAATCTGACACCGTCGCCTCCAAGGGCGACCATGGTGGTTCTTCTTCTGGCTTGCAGCACATAAACATTAAACCTCGTTGATGAGAACAATTGCTCCTCCACCTTGTATCTTTCGACGTCTATGATGTCGCAGGCCACGACATGTACTATGGATCTGCCGTGAGTCATGTCAGCAGGAGGACACGGCCACCATGACAGGAGAAGGAGGCCAGCAAGATGACGCGTTCAGTCCTGACTTCAACTGAAGTTTAGGGCTAGACAAAAATTAGCATCCTCGCTGTGGTTGAATAGCAAATGAGAGAAACCAGAGAAACAATTATAAATGTTTAACTACAGATTTATGAAGACATCCAGATAACAGATGCAGACTTTTTTTTGCACGAAATCAAAAGACATTCCATTAGCTATTATTTACATCATTTGGTCCTTACAATCTTAGTACCAGCAGGAACCTATATCATGTTTGGCTGATTTTGCCAGAACATGAAATGCTTCCTTACATGACATATCTACATGACAAAAGCTACACGACAAATTTCAGGGTTTTACATATGATATGATCAATAATGATGCTAGTATGGAATCTGTCTTGCTTTGCGCTCTTCATCTTGATGATCGACGACAAGCAATCTGATGGTATTACCATTTTCTGAAAACATGCTTGTGCTGCAAAGTTCAGAGCATGTCTTATAGCTAAACGTTCAGCTAGTTGCATATTTTTCCACTAGATCAACATTGCCCCTTCTGGCTACTTGTACAGATCCTAAGTGATCTCTTATTCCATCTTCTCCAATGGTTTCCTCTCAGTCTCCTTTTCTCCAATGCTAAAGTTGTTCCGATTTCTTCTGCAAAGAATGAATTATCAAGTTTGTTCAGTTAGACAGTGAAGTATGCATGTGGTACGTATCTATGACATCGCAAGATCGCAACTTGACAAGTGAAACACATGGAGGAGACTTGGTCGAGGGTGAGACAATCCTTTGTGTTGCTATTATTTACATCATCAAGGTTGTTCTGCTGACACCTATGATTCCTGATAACTTAGGTACTAAACATACTGAACAGTGATTAATCAAAGGTTTGGTCACCACTTCCTGACACCTACAATTAGGTTCTCCGTAGGTATTAAACATAACGAATAGCTTAGGTACTGACCACTTCCTGACACCTACAATTAGGTTCAGGGTACTGAACATAACGAATAGCTTAGGTACTGAACATCAGCTTATGTTCAGCTTAGATAATGAACATAAACCTGAACAGCTACGATTCCTGACAGCTTGGTCACCACTTCCACTAGAACGAAATAGATTGACACTGGAAACCAAAAACAATGAACATGAGAAAAGGGAGCAGCTGCGAGCAGAAGAAAAAGGGAATTGAAGACGTACCCGCGTCGTCTGGCTGGCGGCCAAACTCCTGCTATCCCGTGCCGGACAAGGGGCAAGAGTGGGACTAAGGAGATAACGGTGGAAGCACAAGATCGGCCGGTGGCGAACGACAGAGACAACTACGGCGGCGGCGGCGGCAACTGCGACAAGGGATGTGGCGGCGCTTGAGCTGATTGCAGTCCAGATGGGTAGGGATCGTGCGCTCAGTCCAGCCGAGCCGAAGCTTTAGAGGCTGCGGGGCAGTTTTGGAGCCGAACGTAGGGGCGCTTGAGCCGAGAGAACCAAGGAAGCGAGCGGATGAGCAGCGAATCGTCGGATGGCGAGGTGGACCACGTGGCATCATCTCACACAGGGTATGCACAGCGAGGGGTCTGCAACCCGTCCGCACAGAATTTTTTTCCCTTGTATGGCGTAAAGCACGCGAAGAGAAGGACTAATCAACAAGACAAGGAACGGATGCATGCGAGCTTAAAAAAAATTCAGCACCCTTTAGCTTTTCCCCTCGCGTGTAGAATAAAAAAACTTTAGACTCCTCCTGCTTTTCCTGCTCTTGTGTAAAATAAGAAGGCTCTCCATGCCTTCGGTCCTGTAGCATGGAATGCGTTTAAACTGCCTTAGATTCTGTAGCATGCAATGCGCCTAGCCTGCCATGGGTCCTGTATCATACAGTGTGTTTAGACCATGTAACGTGAATAAAAATCAAGTAGCCAATGGAAGCTTTATCTCTCTTATCAAACCTCAAGTCACATCGACTGACGTGCACTTGTACTATTTTACGTAACCAACCCGCTCAACATAGCAACAAGGGTCTGCATGCAATAAGCAAAATAATGCCCCAGCTTCAGTAACTTTGTTTAAACCGCATGCACTCGTGGTGTGGCTATGAAGACACACGTCAGCAACAGACTCACACGTGTTCACACGTCCACTCATACAAGATTTTACTGTACATCCATCTCCGCTATAAAAAGGCTTCTTTCCCCCTCAGCAACTCTCACAGTGGCAACGTCCAGATGGAGCCTAATAAGGATGCCAAGCCTCTGTCCCCAAAGCCACTCTCTCCACCAGAACCATTCGTGCCCGACTACCTCGACTACCCTGATAGCTCACCTATCTCTCCCTCCTTTCCAGCCAAAAGGAAGCCCTCACCACTGATCCACCAACTTGAATCATCCGACGATGAGGAAGCCAACCCACAGACCAAGCTCAATGAAGCCTATGAAGACAAAGCCTTTCAGCAGGAAAAAGACGATGACCTCTCTTGGCTAGAAGAAATAGATCAGTTGAGAGGCCAAAGTTACCCACCAGCAAGAAAGTTCAAGGCAGGAGAGCTTCAACCACGTATGAAGAAAAGCAAGACCATCAACAAGGTGGCAAAGAAAGGTACAAGTGCCGAAGAAGCAATCGAGATCTCATCTTCCGACGACGACTACACCGACGGAAAGGAGTGAGCAACTAGCTCATCAACTAAACCAA
This sequence comes from Triticum aestivum, assembly GCF_018294505.1. Taxonomy (NCBI): domain Eukaryota; kingdom Viridiplantae; phylum Streptophyta; class Magnoliopsida; order Poales; family Poaceae; genus Triticum; species Triticum aestivum. The sequence continues at coordinate 634,043,764 of NC_057806.1, forward strand.
GCGGTCCTTTGTGCACTATAAATAAAGCGCAAGGACATCTCAAGAACTAGCTCTCTTCATGACGACGATCAACTAAAGATCGACTCCGTGCACCATCTGTAGTCAGTAGCTATGTAATCCCGTCGTAGTCGTACCCCTCCTTGTACTATCCATGCATGTACTTCGCATCTTATGATCTGTCAAGAAAAGCACATGCGTCCCTCCTTTTGTTGTTATATACCTACATTTCTTCTTTTATGTTTTTATGGACAAAACACAGCAGCCAACGACGACACGCCGACGCGCTGGGACGTAGATGCCAAACACGCGTACACAACCTGGCCGCTCATAAATGACAGTTGGCCATGCGCATGCAGAACAAACAAAAGACCACCAGAACAAATAATTCCACTGCCCACCGAAAAAGCACAAATGTTTACCGGAAAGCTAAGATACACAGGCAAAAACCCTCCGGAGACAAGAGTAGAAATCTCGCATGGTTTCTCTTAAACGAAGTCCTCGGGCCAGATTACATCAAAGTCAAACCAGAAGCAGGCATGGAAGAAGTCGACTAGCATCTACACTCCAATAACAAACGACTACATAGTTAAAACATCACTGCGTTTCTCGTTCTCTAGGCAGCCAACATTAGCATGCATGCACGCGTACATGGTCGTGCATGCAGACATGTCAGAGATAGATAGATAGATAGATAGATTGATGATGGATTATAATGTGAGTCCTCAAGAGTCAACGCTCAAGAGCAGCCAAGCCTAAGCTCAAGATCCAAACCTCCTCCTCCTTCGGACCCCAACTCCAGGTCCACCACCAACGCAGCCTCCGCCGCCTTCGCGCCCGCCGCGGTAGAGAAGGAGCTGTAGACGGGCGGGGTCGCCCAGGATGTGCCGCCATAGTCGCCATCGGGACAACGCGGCGGCGAGAAGTTGAGGTTGGGCACCCAGTCCCTATGGACAGCAGCTGGAGCTAGAGCCGCGGGGTAGGCGGAGCAGTAGTAGCGGCGGATCCTGGCCCTCTCCCAGCGGTGCACATTCATGTGACCCCCGAGCGCCCGCGCCGACCGGAACTCCCTCTTGCAGTAGCCGCACGTGTACGAAGCCGACAGCGACCTCTGCGCCGGCCACGACACGCCGCCGCCGTCGGAGGCGTAGCTCCATGCCGCGGCCGGCCTCAGCAGTAGCACCTGTCGGTGATGGTCGAGGTGGCCGCGGTCTCGTCCTCTCGCGCTGCCCCTGCTCTCCATCAAAGCTAGCTAGCTACTGGCTCCGTTTGTTTGCGGTGTATGTGTGGAACTAGAGTGGCTACTGGCCACTGGCCAGTATATATGCTCCTCTCCTGCAGTGGCCACTATGTACACTGTACTTGTTTGTTTTTCCTCCTCGGACTCAGCACATGTAACAGTGGCTAGCTTGCCACAATCACTCACATATTTGAATAAATGAGTGAAGGTGTGGAGGATGGATGGATGGACAGAGGGAAGTGACCAAGTGCACGCGGGGTCAAAGGAGTGCTCCTCTGGCCCACGGGGAAACACAATCTCAGATGTATCTGTTTCGTGGACTTCTAGCACCAACAAAAGAGGCAACAAAAGAGAAAGCTGCCGAAGCGGCTGTCTACCAGCTTTGCAATCGTCACAACATAGCCATTAAGGGCATGTACAGTGGAAGCAGCATCATGGTGCTGCCCCAGCCCATCCACATCAGTGCATGGGACTGAGACCACGGTTCAGCTATACATGTATCCAACGCGTGTGTGGCCACATGACGTGAGCCGTTGCCCCTTTTCCATTCTTTACATTTTTCTATCTCTTCCTCTTGTCCTATCTCTCTCTTCCCTTTTTCTTCTCTCTCCCGCTTTTTCATGGAGAGGCTGCCTCCTGCAGAGGAGTCTCTGACACCTGCGGAGCACCGGTTTGAATCGCCACGGTGGTGTCCGAGCCTACCTGGCGTGTGGAGCAGGCTAGGGCGACCCATTGGCCATGCCCTAATGACCACAACTACCTACAATGCTCTCGAGACAATGTACAGGAGCTGTTCAGCCGCACAGGAATGGAACAAAATCAAAGAAGAGGATGGACTACTTTGTCCTAAACAAATATTTCAAACAAACTTACCAAAAAATACAAAATAACTAAATAGCTAATAAGTCCAAGTGGCGCGGCGTGCCGCCGCGCACTACCCGCTAGTTCATGCTAGAATTGTATTAACCGGAAACATAATACATGTGTGAATACATAGACAAACAGAGTGTCACTAGTATGCCTCTACTTGACTAGCTCGTTAATCGAAGATGGTTATGTTTCCTAACCATAAACAAAAGAGTTGTTATTTGATTAACGGGATCACATCCTTAGGAGAATGATGTGATTGACATGACCCATTCCATTAGCTTATCACCCGATCGTTTAGTATGTTGCTATTGCTTTCTTCATGACTTATACATGTTCCTATGACTATGAGATTATGCAACTCCCGTTTGCCGGAGGAACACTTTGTGTGCTACCAAACGTCACAACGTAACTGGGTGATTATAAAGGTGCTCTATAGGTGTCTCCAAAGGTACATGTTGGGTTGGCGTATTTTGAGATTAGGATTTGTCACTCCGATTGTCGGAGAGGTATCTCTGGGCCCTCTCGGTAATGCACAACACTGAAGCCTTGCAAGCATTGCAACTAATGAGTTAGTTGCGGGATGATGTATTACGGAACGAGTAAAGAGACTTGCCGGTAACGAGATTGAACTAGGTATGGGATACCGACGATCTAATCTCGGGCAAGTAACATACCGATGACAAAGGGAACAACGTATGTTGTTATGCGGTCTGACCGATAAAAGATATTCGTAGAATATGTAGGAGCCAATATGAGCATCCAGGTTCCGCTATTGGTTATTGACCGGAGACGTGTCTCAGTCATGTCTACATTGTTCTCGAACCCGTAGGGTCCGCACGCTTAAGGTTACGATGACAGTTATATTATGAGTTTATACATTTTGATGTATCGAAGTTTGTTCGGAATCCCGGATGTGATCAAGGACATGACAAGGAGTCTCGAAATGGTCGAGGCATAAAGATTGATATATTGGGAGCCTATGTTTGGATATCGGAAGTGTTCCGGGTGAAATCGGAATTTTACCGGAGTACCGGGAGGTTACCGGAACCCCCCGGGAGGTATATGGGCCTTAGTGGGCCTTAGTGGAAGAGAGGAGAGGTGGCCATAGATGGGCCGCGCGCCCCTCCCCCCTTTGTCCGAATAGGACGAGGAGAGGGGGCCGGCCCCCTTCCTCCTCTCTCTCCTCTTTTCCCCCCTCCGCGAATCCTATTCCGACTAGGAAAGGGGGGAGTCCTACTCCCGGAGGGAGTAGGACTCCTCCTGGCGCGCCTCCTATTGGCCGGCCAGCCCCCCCCCCCCTTTGAGCCTTTATATACGGAGGCAAGGGGCACCCCTAGAGACACAAGTTGATCCATTGTTCATATTCTTAGCCGTGTGCGGTGCCCCCTTCCACCATAGTCCTCGATAATATTGTAGCGGTGCTTAGGCAAAGCCCTGCGACGGTAGAACATCAAGATCGTCACCACGCCGTCGTGCTGACGGAACTCTTCCCTGACACTTTGCTGGATCGGAGTCCGGGGATCGTCATCGAGCTGAACGTGTGCTAGAACTCGGAGGTGCCGTAGTTTCGGTGCTTGATCGGTCGGGCCGTGGAGACGTACGACTACATCAACCAAGCTAACGCTTCCGTTGTCGATCTACAAGGGTACGTAGATCACACTCTCCCCTCTCGTTGCTATGCATCACCATGATCTTGCGTGTGCGTAGAAATTTTTTTGAAATTACTACGTTCCCCTACAACAGTCACCTCAAATCTGCTTGCACTTACTTTGGCAAGACCAAACTAAGACCGATCGAGGATCCATCTCTAGAAAAAGACAACATCCATCTAAGAAGTTTCAATTCAATCAAGGATCATAGAGTATTGCCAGTCAATTGTTTCTGATTAGTAAGCATTGAATCTTAAGAGGGATTTTCGTATGCCAGATCCATTCTATAATGAGATCCTACAACATCTATACATAAACAGAGAAAAAGAAGAAGAAAATGCTACTGATACTTGGACTTAGTAGACTAGTGAATACTGAACCCCTACCAAGAAATCATGTCAGGTTCATCAGGAGAATTCCTGGAAGTAGAATGCTGCACAACCATAGCAATCAGTTCGATGATCAAAGCTTTTGCTGCACCAACCATAGCCGATCAGTGCTCCGAAGCCATAACAAAAAGAGTAAATTGAACACTGCCTAGTGGGCTGCACAAATACTGTAAATGCCACTGTCAGTCAGTGCACCTTGACCTTGTCAATAATAGGACTACTAGAAGTAATTAATCTGGAGAAGAATCGCCTTGTTAATTTGGAGTATTTAGCACCACCGCATAATGCCACAACTGCAGTTCATATCCTTTAAAGGATTACTACCGCTTCAAGTATGATTCAGTCTAATCAGACTTGACAGTTCAAATTAAATCAGACTTCAGGGCTTCCCCTAACTTACAGTACTCAATGCATCAAAATTTTAGAGACAAATACAGTAATACACTAGTCAGACCAAAAAGATCAAAAATTCAGACTTGGGCACGAGGAGGAGGACCTGCAGACTTGCAGAGCACTTGGGCCCGAGGCCGATGAGTACTTGTGCACTTGTACATACCAAACACGATGTTCGCGCGTGAGTTGAAGCTTGGGTTCAGGACCGGCACAAGAGCACGACGAGGAGGAGGATCCGCGCGTGGACGCCCGCTTGGCCATGAACGCAAGACGCGGATCTCGCGCGTGAACGCGGGACGTAGCGGGTGGGTCGCGGTGGCCTGAGCTAGGGCTTCGGGCGCCGAGAGAGGCAGCGGATGCTGGTGAGGTGGGGGGCGCCGGCGGTGGGGTTAGGGGAGCGTTGCGTGCGGCCGGTGCTCGCCGGAACCGGCTGGCGTGGGTGGGGGCGGCGGCGAGGAGATCGTGGGGAGAGGAGCCGGGGTGGAGTGGACCAAGGAACAGGTGCCGGTGGAGTGGATCGTGGGGAGAGAGTTTTCTTTAGGATGGGAGAGATAGAGAGAGAGAGTGGTGGGGTGGGAGTGGATCGGGCCGGGGTGGATGGTGCAGTAGTGGACGCGCTTAGTAGTAGCGTGGGGGTCTTACCTGCGCTATAGCTACTTCCTTAGTAGTAGCGCAGGTTTTATACCCCTCGCTACTACTATTGCCTGTCCCGGGGGCATGGTGGAAATCGCTTAGTAGCAGCGTAGATTTATACCCCTCGCTACTACTGTCAACTTAGTAGTAGCGCGGTTTTTATGCCCCTCGCTACTACTAATTAGCAATAGCGCATCTTTTTAGACCACACTACTGATAAACTTCTCTGTATAAGGTTTTTCCTAGTAGTGGTTATGCCAGTTGCAAGTGTACCCTCAACTCCAGCTGGCATCGTAGTTTTGTGTAGTTGTCCTAGTTGCATGTCCATCCTTGACTCACAACTAGGCCATAATTTTTTTGCATCCCAGTTGCAAGCCCACCCTCGAATCATAACTTCGTCCATCGTTTTATTGTTTTCCCAGTTGCAAGTACAGCCTCCGACTCGCAACTAGGCCTTTATTTTCATCCTAGTTGCGAGTTCACCCTCGACTCACTACTGACATCGTATTTTGTGTAGCTGTCCTAGTTGTGAGAACATCCTTGACTCACAATTAGTCATTTTGTTTGTTTCATCAAAGTTGCAAGTCCACCGTTGACTCGCAATTGGGCATGCGCTCGTAGTTTTGTAGTTATCTCAGTTGCAAGTCCACCCTCGACTTGTAACTGGGCCCATAGTTCTGTTGTTGTGCCTGTTGCAATTCCACCCTCCGACTCACAATTGGGCCGTTTGTTTTGCCAGTTGCAAGTGCACCCTCGACACGCAGCTGGCATCGTAGTTTTGTGTAGTTGTCCCAGTTGCAAGTGCATCGTCGACTCGCAACTAGGCCATAACTTGTTTTCTTCACAGTTGCAAGTCCACCCTCGACTCGCAACTTGGGCCATGGTTTTGTTGTTGTCCTAGTTGCAAGTCCAGCCTCTCACTCACAATTGGGTCGTTTGTTTTCATCCTAGTTGCATGTCCATTCTCGACTCACAACTGGCGCATAGTTCTGTGTAGTTGTCCTAGTTGCAACTCCACCCTTGACTCACAAGTAGGCATGTTGTTGTTTCTTCCCAGTTGCAAGTCCATCCTTGACTTGCAACTGGGCTTGCGCTCGTAGCTTTGTAGCTATCTCAATTGCAAGTCCATCCTCGACTCGTAAGTGGGCCCATATTTTTGTTGTTGTCCCTATTGCAAGTCCACCCTCTGACTCGCAACTAGGCCATTTTTGTTTTGTCAGTTGCAAGTGCACCCGTGAATCACAGCTGGCAGCATAGTTTTATGTAGCCATCTCAGTTTCAAGTCCATCCTCGACTTGCAACTAGACCATAGTTTGTTTTATGCCCAATTGTAGATCAACTCTCGACTTGTAACTTGGGTCATGGTTCCAAAAAAAAAAGAATTTTGACCCTTTCACCGTGGTACAAATTGCAAACTGAAATTCAAAACCTTTGCATGTGGAGAGAGGTGAGAGTGATACTGCGTCCTAGAGAGCTTTTCTTGGACATGCATGGCGCACAGATTGCCGGTTGTAGTGGAATACGTTCTCCTATACTAAGTACTAGCTAGCTAAATTAATTGACAGCCACAAAGTTGAAACAAGAAGACTGGTCCAACACTTGTCGCCAAGAGGCATGCTTGTCTTCCCGAAAGCCATTCCAAGCCATGCATGCAGCGAGACGAGCCCTCGACCATCGAAAGAGATGGCAAACAACCAGTATATAACCCTACGCATTCTCGCCTTTCGTCCTCACTCCCGACAGGAAGAGAGACACATGCACCAGGAATCAATTAGCGCTCAGCGTCAACCATGCCCGGTCTGGCTCGCTTCATCCTCCTCCTGCTCCTCGTCCTCGCCGTCCCCGTCGCTCAGCCTACCCCCTACAGCGACAACCTCCAGGACGCGTGCAACAAGACGTTGTTCCCCAAAGTGTGCATCCAGGCGCTGACGGGCAACCCGGAGACCCGGACAGCGGACGCGCGCCGGCTGGCCGAGTTGTCCGTGAACTTCGCCAAACAGGCGGGCACCAAGGTGGCAGCGCTCGCTCACAACGAGCTCAACGGTGTCAAGGCGGAGGACGTCATGTTCAAGTGCCTCGACAGCTGCTCCGACGACATTGAAGAGGCGGTGGCGCACCTGAGCGGCCTCAGCGGCGAGGTCACCGACAGCAAGTTCCTCGAGGTCAAGTCATGGCTGTCCGCGACGCTGGGCGGCTCGTCCACCTGTGAGGAGAGCTGCAAGGACGCGCCCGCCAGTGATGCCAAGACGTTCTTCGTAGCCAAGAGCATCGAATTCGAGAAGCTGCTCCGCGTCACGCTCGACCTCATCACCGAGGCCTCCGGCTCCATGTCCGCGTCCGGCTCCATGTCCGGCGACGTCGCGGTGCCGCCCACGCCGTATGATGGCAGCGCTTCAGGTTCCTATGGTGCCAGCGCGCCGGGCTCCTACAGTGTCAGCGCATCCGAGTCGTCCGAGAGTGCCAGCGCACCCGAGTCGTCCGAGAGTGCCAGCGCATCCGAGTCGTCCGGGAGTGCCAGCGCACCCGAGTCGTCCGGGAGTGCCAGCGCGCCCAGCTCCGAAGCACCATCCGCTGATGCGTCGGCGCCGGCCTCGAACGCACCAACCTCCGAGGCACCGTCAGCTGGCGCGCCAGGCCCCTCCTATGGCTCCAGCAGCGCACCGAGCTCCGAAGCACCATCCAGTGATGCGTTGGCGCCATCCAGTGATGCGTCGGCGCCATCGAACGCTCCAACCTCCAACGCACCATCAGCTGGCGCGCCAGGCCCCTCCTACGGCTCCAGCGCACCGAGCTCCGAAGCACCATCCACCGATGCGCCGACGCCCTCGAGCTCGAACGCACCAACCTCCGACGCACCCTCAGCTGTCTCGCCAGGCCCCTCCTATGGCTCCGCCAGCGGGCCATCTACCGATGCACCGTCGCCATCCCCATCGGACGCCGACGCGCCATCTTCCGGGTCTGCCGGCGCGCCATCATCAGGGTCGGCCGGCGCACCATCATCAGGGTCTGCCGGCGCACCATCGTACGGGTCTGCCGGCGCCCCGTCCCCGTCCGACGCCGGCGCTCCTGATGCCGACTCACCTGCATGAGCAACGCGCGCCCGGCCAGGTTGATGCTTTGGTGCCTAGGCTGAACTTTTTGTTATTATAGGGCTCCCGTTATCTCGTGTGCGCGCGAGAAGATGTTGATGCATGCACTTGCGGTCTTTAGCATGTGTTTGGTTGAGGAACCAAGTAAAATATAGAATGTCATGGCCCCATTTCAGTGTAACGGGTCGACTTTGTTTGCTGTATTTTATTTATTTGTTCATCGTGGGTGCAATGCACCCGGTTGTAGCCATTACTTTCCTAGAATGGAATTTTGTTCCACCTCACTTGTTTGGTTGGAGAGTCTGAATGCAAGAAATTTGTTTGAGTTCACATCATGGTAACCTCTCATGTGTATAACGCAGATAGTATATGGCCAAAGTATGTCATTAGTATAGAACTATCAATGTAAGCACACAGATCAAGCATATACTTTGAGTTGGTTGAGAAAGTCCACCGCATAATTCAGTAACAATCTCATCATATAAAGAAATATTTAACACCAAAAATAGTTTGACACTTGATTATTTCCCAAGTGCATAATCTCTGCTTGGGACCCCGGCGCCTTTGCACGGGGAGAAGGATGACGGGCCGCGAAGCAAACGTCTACAAAAGAAAAACAAAGCATGCAACATCCCGATGTCCAAGCACGCAGGGCATAGTTTGCTGGAGGATTTTGGTGAGCCTCCGGACGTGAGCAAAACAAGGGACGCTGAGCAAAAATATGAAATCATACGTGGACATGTACAAAAAAGTGCTCTCATCACAAGTGATCTAGGTGTTGAGCACTTTGGCGGGCACCACAGCAAAGTCAAAGATAAACATTTCATGATGTTTTCCATACAATAAAATTAGCACATGATGCTTCTAGGTTTATACAGAAGATCCATTCAATATGGATGGTTTCTCTTCCACGAGCGGTGGTCAATTTGGTTGCACACTTGCACTTGAGGCACGCCTAATTGCTTTGGGCCTGGCGCTCCGGTGTTTGACTCTGATGATGTCCCGTGATGTTGCATTTGTCTCGTCCCTATCACCAAGCTCTAGTGTTTTTTCCTCATTTTTTTCTTTTATCATTTTTTCGGTTTTCATTCGATTTTCCCTAATTAATTGAGAATATTAGATTTGGGTCCGATATTCTTTGTAAACTGGACAAACTCTCTTCTTCTTAATGAAATGCAGGACCGCCCTTGCAATGAGGGTTCTCAAAAAATAAGAAAACTACGGGCTATGCAGAGATTTGGTGGGCCGGGGAGAAGTGACAAGGGGATGAGATTTACAGAGCCTGCCAAAGAGAACGAGGTAATTCCACCGATTTGGTGGCAGGCAGGTTCGATTGAATATTCAATTCGGGGGAACTAGTTGGTTCCAGTTTCACATCTCTAACCAAACACAAGGATGAGGGTTAGGTGTGGATCGAACCCGTTCCATTGCATCCCATCAACCAAACCAACGACACCCTAAGGGTGTGTGTGGTTCGGGAACAAAGTGGAATGGAATATAATGGTTCCATTCCAGTAGAACGGGTCGGTTCCGTCACTGTGTTTGGTATGGGCAATTAGGTAGAATGGAATGATTCCATTTTGATGTTTGGTTAGTGAGATGAAATGGTGACATCTCACATATAGATTTCTACTACATGTTAACACATGTTAAGGTAGCAAAACATATTGCCAAAAATGTACTATACAGTCTAACACACGTTAGAGAGATGAAGTTGACCTATTGTTGGTACTCTACCTTGCAACAAACAAATTCACAACAAACATGACGGACTGGAGTGCTAAATCAAAGAATCCATCCAGTCAGTTGTGGCTGGACGGAGCTTGACTCAACTGGTAGCCGCAGATTGCTGCTGGTCGCCGTGCGGCCAACAACTCGCATGGCCGCTTGCTTGGAGAAGGCCGCCTGCCGCCCCACAGGCCGCATCTACTCGTCCGCCGCCAGGCAGCAGTTCGCCCGCCGTGCCACAGTTGAGAGAGGAGGGGACGAGGCAGAGGAGCAGTAGGCAGCGCGGATCGCGGGAGATGGGCAGCCGGCAGCGCGGTTCGTGGTAGAGGAGCAGCCGGCGTCGCGGAGCGAGGAAGAATAGCAAGCGTCAGCACAGTACAGAGAGGCAGAGGCGATGCGGTTTGTGCACGAGAGAGAGGACGAGGGATCGTTCCGTGCCGTTTCTTCGATTTGGAGGAATGACCGCGTTCCGGGTCTAGGCCGGATATTCCCTTTGTGGGAACCAGTGGGTCCCGGTTCTAGTAGTGTACCAAACACAAGAATGAGGCCCAAGCACGGGTCGGACCCGTTCCATTCCACTTGGTGCCATGTACCAAACACACCCTAAATAGGCACGTATGACCGAGAGGGGGAGGGAGGGTGGGGAGGGTGTAGTAATGAGGCAAGTGTAAGTACTGTACTAGTAGGTACTCCCTCCGTTCCTTTTTACTCAACATATAAGGTTTGTGTCTAGTCAAACTTTACAAACTTTGACCAAATTTGTATAAGAAAATATCAACATCTACAATATCAAATATACATAATATGAAACTACATTCCATAATGAATCTAAAGATATTCCTTTGACATTGTAAATGTTGATACTTTTTTCTATAAGTGTGGTCCAACTAAAGATACTTTGACTTCAGACAAAAGTTACATGCATACTAAAAAAACAGAGGGAGTATATTTATTTCCGAACCAAAAGGAGTGAATATGTTGCTCATGTTTAATATGTGTCTTTTTAACGAGAAGAAAATAAAGACGGGGCCTCTAAATTCTAAACCCGAGCGGCTTAAGCTTAGCTTTGGAAAAGGCACATATACACATGGTGGTCAATAGATCGTGAGCTAATATGCACGTAAAAGGGAATAAAAATCGGGGCAAGTAGAGCAACGCTTTTGCCCCTAACGATAAACCTAAATCATGGGCCTATTAGGTACAATGAAATTGTGTCCTAGCAAAAAAGTACCAATGAATGTGGTAATATAAATTATTTGACCAAGTAATATAATATAAATTATTTGACCAATGAACATCATAAAAAAGTACCAATGAATGTGGTAATATAAATTATTTGACCAATGAACATCATAGAAAGCCAAGATACAAACCAGACAATTAAGTTGGGACTGTTTGAGTAAATCCCTATTTTTTTTTCAAAATATTGCGACTATTTTCAAGTTACCCGCTGGTCTCCCCGGACAACAATAGTGTTGAAATTATACAAATACTGTAGCATGAAGGCTCACCTCGACTCCAAATGTTTTGTAACAAAATAACCCCTTGAAGGCTCATCTTGACCCAATTATCTTGTTAGAAAGAAGAACTTTGACCACAAGCTCCAAACATAACTAATCTTGTTAGAATTTAGAAAGTAGTTGGATTGGAGTTTCACAATTCACAATTTCACGGGTCGATAAAAGGCAACGTTGTGAAGCACTTTCACATCAGTAATGGCCAACAAATATTCAGAGAGTGTGCCGACTTCAGATAAATTGCTTAGGCTTGGAACCAAGTCTATTGATGGAGGCTGGGGTTTCAACCTTTTTTTCGAAAAGAAAAGAAATGCATGCGACCAACCTACAGACCAAGCTGTCCACTAGTTCGTATAGAATCTCTGTCCGCTAGTTTCCAATGGCCGCCCACTGATTTCTAACCCTATTTGGACACCTCATCTTCTTTCTTTAATCCCGGCCGTATAATCCCTCACAGGTGTAGCGTCTGCCTTTGCATGTTGTAACGGTAGTACCCTTTTGTTTAGTAATTGTGTCTTTATCAATGGAATAATTTATTTTGGAGCCACAGCCAGATTTTTCCTCTCTCAGATAAAATCACAAGGGTAGCCGACTGTCTATTATATCCTTTCTATGTTTATAGGGCACCCAAAAAAAGCTGAGGTCGGCACGGATTCATTTGGCCCTGTTTTGTATTTCGTTAAATATGTCTCTTTCCGTTTGCATGTGCATTGGTATCATGGACTCCCTCCCTAAAGAAATATAAAAGCATTTAGATCACTAGTTTAATTATCTAAAAGCTTTTATATTTCTTTACAGAGGGAGTATCTTTTAGCTACATCATAGAAGATCAACATGGGAAGCTTGGGTTTATCGAGCGTAATTGCATCCCGAATCAGGGCTCAGCTCCCCTCACACAGTGCATGTGTAGTTGGGTCACTAACTGGTGGGCCAACTTGCTTTTAGACCCATATGCCACGGGCCCAATTGAATCGTGCAATATGCCAGGGGATCCCCGTCCCCTGAATTAGTAGTCGGCAAAATCTTGAATATCCATTTCTCAGCATAGGTCTTCTGTCTTGAATTCATCTTGCACATTTCCATCGATGCATATGCTTATTTCTTGAATTCAACATGCATATTTGCATAGATGCCAATGTATATTGGTGGGACTATGTCATGTCAATGTGTATTTGCATATATGCATCTCTGAAAGCGTACATATGTGAAATCAGTTCGGGACAACAAACACAACGAGCCGAGAATATCATGAAACACACCTAGTATCAGGCATCTTTCAATGCACCGGTGCTTAGATGAGATGCGAAGCACATTAAAAAGTTTAGCAACCAAAACCTCTAATGTATGGGTGTTGTTGCTAAGCATGCTCCATTTAATGATTTAGCAACTAAAGTTTTTCATGCATTGGTGGGCTTCTTTTATTTAAGTGTTTTGTCTAGGTTTGCGTGCTTGACATTGTTTCTTTCTGGGGTCGCCATACTCATCTCTCTCCTCTTAATTACTTTGCCACATCAGATTTGTTGCTTAGACTAGCCACAATGGATAGTAACATACACATATCCCTAGACTATGATACTACCTTCATAGTGGGTAGTAACTTAAGTGTGGTAACATGCAAAGATTCATTTATTAGGTTATAGACTCATATTACATTGGGATATGTGATATTACAGTAACTAGCTAAGTTACTATAACTATCTCTCTCTTCATTAATTCATTGTCACATAAAAAAATTTGCTGAGTTGGACTTGATGTTACTGCTGAAGTTACTCCCACTGTGGCTAGTCTTATATGGTAGTCTTAGCACTTGTACAAGATGAAGTATCGAGAGGGACCTCAAGACACGGTCAAGATCTAACTCCACGGGCACCTGTACGACCAATAAGCCTAGGACAGCCTGTGAAGCTGTCGAGAGACACATTGCCAACACCACCGAAGCCACCCTCTTTGAAGTACCTTCCCATACCCTCTTCTGCCGTCGCCTACCAGGATTATGTGACTGGTAAAACCGTTGTCACCATTGTTGCCAAAGCCCCCGCCGGCAGGGAGGCCTGGATTGCCCCTCATGCTTTCCATGCCCACGAAAAGGCTCTTCTCTTCTGCCACGTCACCAAGTGTAGCTGGCACGATCCTGTTCGCCGCCACGGCATGCACCGCCAGCACGAGACAAAAGCAGGAGTAGGAATGTTACAATGTCAGAGCACTTCTTGACCATGGCTCTAGATTCTACATTTCTACTCGCTCTCTGGTGTGTTGTGCATCTAAGATGTGTTTTTTGCGGCTTGTGTGTCTAAGATGTTGCTACTGCTGCACTTGTGATGGGGGGTGAAGTTTGCAGTTTAAATAGGCGGAGACGACTCGGAGATGTAGGGCGTAAATGAGGCGAGTGCTGAGTCCGGCGTGGGGTGCTGACGCTGTAGTGAATGTTTTTGTTTACTACGAATGATAATAAGAAGTAAATTTACTATGGGACAGGCACAAGAAATTCTGGTGCTCGTGTTTACTCTGTTTTTCTCACGCAAATGAAGACTGGGCTTATAAATTCGGGACTCGAGCGGCCAAAGCGCAGCTTTGAAAAGGACATAGTAATGGACAACCATTTTGGTGCCAAGTACTACTAAAGTTTTTCGAGAGAATTTCTTTTATGGCTGTCCAAATGAATCGGCCTACCTTTTAATTGCATCTACACACGCTTGCCACCAACGAGCTGATATGCAACCAAGAGAGAAAAATCGAGTCAGCTGAGCAAAGGCTACACTTGCAAAATGAGCCTAATAAAGGCATCTCCAATACTGTCCTGCAAATTTGCTTCGGTATCTGTCCCCTTGATCTTCACCGATGATTCCGTGGATTCCCCTAGCCTTCGCCTGTCGCTCCGGCAACTGGTGGCCTGGAGAGGATTTTTGGTGTCTCGAATTCGGCTACTATATAGGTAGGGTTTTAGTCCTCGCAGGGGTGGCGTTTGGACGGGTGACGACGCTTTTTCTTCGAGTCAGTCTTTCAGGCAGCGATCCTCCTCTAGTTCGTCCGTTGGAACTAATTAGAAAGAGCTCCGGCGTAGAATCCTGCAAGCTCCTTGGGGTGGCGAGGTTAGGGTTGCTCGTCCTGTGTACGCGACGGTGATATTTGGTTTCAGATTCTTCAGATATATTCAAGGAGTCTACGACGACGATTGCGGCTCCAAGGCGCTAGTCCTTACGGGCACGTGCATGAAGACTTCCCGGCTGTCATCGACAAAGTCAGGCCGGCTACGGTATGGGAGCGGCGACAGCGGTGCGTTGGCACTGATTCTGGCGGCGGCAATGGTCGTTCTGTGGTTCAATGACCTCGATGTAATTTTTATTATGTTTGAGGTGTTTTGTACTTCCGGCGAATCTTTATAATAGATTTGATCTTTTTCGCAATTTTTTTTGCTCCGACATCCGTCCGCGGACACTGATGCTGGAGGCGGCCATCTAACGCTGTTTGCATACATTTCAACCCGGTTTTCAACTAACCGAATGAAATTCGTGCAAACATGACAATACATTTAGAAAATAATAGGCCTGACTGTAAACCTATAGTATGGCGGCGGCCGCCGTCCTTTTCCTTTGTATTCCACATCGGTGACCATGTCCTCATCTGCCGTCTCTATGAACAATGGCGGGGTTTAAGATCAATGAAGTGAAGGTGCGGATTACGGCGAGGAAGAGTGAAACATGAGAGACGGAGCGGCCCACATGATTCACAACTAAATTCACTTGCCCATAATTATAATAGTGATGTATAGTGTTTGTGTGTGGGTAATCCTATATACATAAAAAGTTGATTCCCACTATCATATTTATCTCAACATGCACACATGCCACCTCATCAAAGGCCCACCACTATATGCATGAGAAAAAAAATCCATTATTAGTTGATCTCATGCACACTTTTCACCTCACCACACATGACACCTCATCAAAGGTCTACTCAACATGCATGATTTTTTTTCCCACTACGTTATGCCACTTATATTCAAAATATTTTCTAACTACACAATAATCAAATATAATATATAATATTTATTTTTAGCTTTAGTTTATATATTATTAATTCAATAATGAAAGCTTCATACAATCAAATCACTGAAGTATATTGCAATCGAGTCCCGCAGCAACGCGCGGGGTATTCTCTAGTAATAGTGATGTGAATATGTAGTACATAACCTCTAGTCGCTGCACCGATAAACAAAAATATGTTATGGTTAAACGGATGTTGCTCTGAAATTTGTACATAACCTCTAGCCAGTACAAGCTGCACCACTCGAAATCTCATAACCGCAAGCACCGTCGAGAACAGAACACCCGAAGTAACCAAGAGCGCATATGTATCGTGCCTTGTATATGCGCGACGCTGCGCATCCACTAATGGATAAAACAAAAACATCGGCCGCGTATGGGGCCATCCCATTGACACAAAAATAGCCTTCAAATCTCCCCAAACGCATGTCTCATGAATTGCAACATGCTGGTTGTTGCGATGTTCACTCTGCGATAGCGGCTTCATTGCAAAAACACCTGAAGCGTTTTCTTTATTCAACAATTTTTTTGCAACAAGGATCATGTTGCGAAAAAATATTTGAAACGGAGATTGCGTATCAGAATTTTTCTCGTCTTTCACTTTTTTGAAACATAGATGATGGTGTGGAAGAAGGATTTTTTGCAATAAGGATGATGTTGCAGAATTTTTTTCAATAAATATTGATCAGGGTTTTTTTTTCAATAAAGATTGATCAGGTTATATACGTGCTCGCTAAGTGTTGTGGGTTTGTATGTTTGCAATATGGCATGTGTAGCACTACACGCCATAAGATTAAAATCAAATCGGACGGCCAATAAGGTGGCGGATACACGCAGAGTCATCAGCCCCTTTTTCCGCTTATATATAGTTTTCTTCGTTGCTTTCCTAATTTCCTCGTGGTTTAGAACTCAAAACTACCCCTGCTTACAAGTGGACTCACGACCCAACGTGTGACCTCCGATTAGCACGTGAAGGACTAGCTAGGATACTGAACGTTTCTACGGAGACAACTAGGATACGGTTTAGTACTCATGCTATGCAAGCCGGCTCAATGCTAAACTTTCATATCAACTTCTTATGTGTAGAATCCTACTAGCTCTCCAACTCCACCCAAAATAATAAAAAACATGCGCTGCTTTAACGCTTTGCATATCTGATCCATGTGTAGAATCCTACTAGCTCTCCAACTCCACCCAAAATAATAAAAATAATACATCTCTATCTTCCAACGCCATGAGATCCAAAAACATGCGTGATTTCAACGATGGAGGAGAACCATTTTGGTCGGGCACATGAGAGGCGTTGCTTTCTGTGAGCTAAGACGAGTCGCACGAGGACGATCGAGGGCCGCATGCACATGTGTAAGCACGTCCCTCGACATTGTCTGCACGCTGTAGCACGAGCCTATATAAACTCCTTCAACCAACAGCATTGAGAAACACAAATAGCTCATAAGCACCTCAAGCAGGAAGTTAATATCTACGATGGCAAACACTACCAAGCTCGCAGTGATTTTCGGCATGCTTCTGGTGTTCCTGCAGGTGTCGTGCGCCGTCTTTGCGCGCCACGCCGCAGGGACGACGAATTTTAAATTTCGGCAGAACGTCCCGGCGTCGCTGTCGGTGAGTGGTACGCCGGCGGGCCCGGTGCGGCAATACCATCCGCATCGCCAACTCTGGGAATCATTACATAAACGCCATGGTCGTCGACTAGTGCGCCGGCTGTGACAACGAGGTGGGCGCATCCATCCATGGCCCTGTTTGGATCCATGGGTTAGAGTTAGTTTGGGTTAGTTTGGATTCAACTAACCCAAAAGTATCCAAACAGGAGGGTTAGTTTGGGTTAGATGCATCTACCCTACCCAAAAAACTAATGCACCCAAGAGGTGTTTATTTGGGTTAGTTTTTTCGAGACCACTAAAAAACATCTTTTTCTCTCGCTCTTTCCGTAGCAGATCCGTCTTCACTTCCTCGAAGCTTCTCGTCCTCTCCCTCCCCTCCTCTCGCACCGTTCGTGAAGGCGTCTCGCCGTATTCGTGCTCCACCTAACCCTGCCATCCAAATACCTTCTTGATTAAAGTTAGTTCAGGGTTAGTTCAGAGTTAGAATCTAACTCTAATCTCTAACTGAGTTAGAGTATCTAAACAGGGCGCGTAACTTCCGTCTTGACCCCAGCCTCGGCCAGGCGGACATCAAGTGGTCCGACCTTGACACGTCTACCTGAAGGAAACATGCCATGCATGCCGTCGGTCAGAGTGGTTCCGCTACTGCTCGTGACGAAATGATCGTTGTTGTTCAGGGTGAATCGAGTTATTAATTTGCTTTCAACTTTCAGCTTTGAAGTCGATCGGTATATGAGGGTATGCATGCTGTGTCAGCGTCGTTACTATGCCCGGCCGTCTCCGATGAAGAGGTAGCTATAATGTGATAAACGTACATGCGTGCTGTATAGGGGTAATCTGCTTATTTTGTAAGCGTTAATCGGCGCAAGCGTACACGTGTGTTTGGTCAGTTTATCATGATCACAGCTCGCTATCCCCTATGAGCAGTGCATACCTTTTGTCCTGTGTTGTGATGGGTAGCATACCTTGTACGCTTAAGAGCGTTTAGTGATCTAAACGCTCTTATATCTCTTCACACATGGAGTAATATACTTCAACATCCTTCCATAACAAGCATTTTAGCTTCATAAAAGAAGTGAAATAATATGGGAAGCGTAGAACCATTTGCTCGGGCCGCATTGCATTATATGTGCCGTGGCTTACAAGTTTGGATCGAGGCTAGATCGATCGGTTTACAGAGAGATATTCGGGAGAGGTTGAAACAGAAGAAGAGATAGAATAGGTTTACATTTCAAAGAGAATTCTATCCCTATACAACAATTAATTCTAACACTCCCCCTCAATCTAAACCTCATGAAGCTTTGCCAAGATTAAGATTGTACTTGAACTCATCTAGCCGTCTCACGGTGAGGGGTTTTGTAAAGCCATCTGCAAGTTGATCTCCTGTGGGTATGAACCGTATGTCAAGTAGCTTTCGAGCTACTCTTTCTCTGACAAAGTGAAAATCAACTTCAATATGTTTGGTTCATGCATGGAAAACAGGATTAGCTGAAAGATAGGTGGCACCAATATTATCACACCATAACCTAGCAGCTTGTGGAGCTTTAATTCCAAGCTCATAAAGTAAAGTCTGTATCCACATTACTTCAGCTGTTGCATTAGCCAAAGCTTTATACTCAGCCTCAGTACTAGACCTTGAAACTGTAGCATGTTTTCTTGCACTCCATGATACAAGGTTTGTTCCCAGAAACACAGCAAAACCACATGTGGACCTTCTGTCATCAGGACAACCTGCCCAGTCTGCATCAGAATATGCAGTAACAAGCATGGATGAAGACCTGGTAATATGAAGCCCAAGTCCCTCTGAAAACTTAAGATATCTCAAAATTCTCTTGACTGCAGTCCAATGAGTAGTTCTAGGTGCATGTAAATATTGACATACTTTGTTCACAGAATAAGAAATGTCAGGACGTGTAAGAGTCAAATATTGTAAAGCACCTACAACACTTCTATAATTTTTTGCATCCTCTGGTCCAAGCACTTCTCCACTTTCAACTGTAAGTTTTTCTGAGGTTAAGATTGGTGTACTCACAGGTTTACAATGTTCCAATCCCACTCTCCTGAGAATATCAGTAGTATATTTGTCCTGTGTGAGAAGTATGCCATCATTTACCTGTTTAACCTCTATTCCAAGAAAGTAGTGAAGATCACCTAGATCCTTAATTAAGAGCAAACTCCAATTTCAGATCCTTAAGCAAATAGGTGGTGGCATCTGAGCTTGAACTAGCAACAATTATATCATCAACATAAACAAGCACAAATTATTGATATTGCCTTTATTGTAAAAGAACAAAGATGTACCTGCTTTTGATGGTGTAAACCCAAGTTGTTGTAACTGCATGCTCAATCTTGAGTACCAAGCTCTAGGGGCCTGCTTCAAACCATATAAAGCTTTATCCAACTTACAGACATAATGTGGTGTGCTTTGGTTCTCATATCCCGGTGGTTGCCGCATGAACACTTCTTCCTCAAGAACACCATGAAGAAACGCGTTCTGAACGTCTAGCTGCCGTAGGCTCCAACCTCTGGAAATAGCAATAGACAACACAAGCCGAATAGTAGCTGCCTTAATAACAGGACTAAAGGTATCTTCATAATCAATGCCAAACCTTTGTTTAAATCCTTTAGCAATTAATCTAGCCTTGTACCTGTCTATACTTCCATCAGATTTTCTCTTGATCTTGTATACCCATTTACAATCTATAACATTATTTCCCTTCCTTGGTGGTACTAAGTGCCAAGTTTTGTTTTTCATGAGTGCATTGTATTCACTATCCATAGCCTCCTTCCGTTCTTTATGATTAAGTGCATCATGCAAGTGGGTTGGTTCACCAAAACTACTAAGGAAAGCTCTTTTGACCCTGTCATACCTTATAGTACCATTAGTATATTCTTTTTCCTTGATAATACCTGACTGAGATCGTGTATGGCGTCGCGGAGCTGCTGCTGGTGAAGTTTGCACAGAAGATCCCGATGTGGCAGTTGCTGTTGGTTGCGCCATAGAAGATCCTGCGAGTTCAGCTACAACCGAGACAGTCGCGGGTTCCCGATACGGCTCCCGATCCGAGGCGGATCGCGACGCAGACGTGCCAGGCATCCTGTTGTCGGTTCCTGGGTCGGCCCACAGGCTGGTGGCGTGAGGTGATTCGCCCCCGTCCGCTCCTGACGAGGTGGGCTCAGCATCGGGCCCCGCTGCACGCGGGCTGTCGGCCACAAGCGCGGCTGAGACGGTGGGCTCCATGCGGTCAGGCCTGTCAGCCGTCCCAACGCGATTGGCTGCATGCGGATGCCCGCGATCGTCCTTGGATCGCGCGGCGCTGGAGATAGCGGGACTGACGCGGGGATCTGCTCGGATCGAACGCCGCTGCCACCTGAATCTGCATGGGATCCAGCGCCTTCTTTGTCTGTTTCTGCATACATGAAATCATGACCCGAATATGCACAAATATCACTGGAATCCGAATTTTTTATGGAATTCTTCATAGGATCAGCTTTATATAATTCTCCCCGTGATCTGGAAGAAGGGCTATTTCAGCACGTAGGAGAGCTCCAGCATTTGGGTGAAGTTTGGCGAACGGAAAAAGAGTTTCATCAAAAACAACGTCTCTAGAGATATAGATACGGCCAGTTGCAATCTCTAAGCATTTGTACCCTTTGTTGAGATTACTATAGCCAAGAAAAACACATTGGGTGGATCGAAACTCGAGCTTGTGGCGATTATATGGACGTAAATTTGGGTAGCAAGCACACCCAAAAAATTTAAGAGACTTATAATCGAGTGTTTAATGATATAATCGCTCTAATGGAGTGGAATTACCAACGACTTTACTCGGAAGACGATTGATAAGATAGGTGGCTGCGATAAATGCTTCATCCCAATATTTGAGAGGCATGGAGGCATGTGCAAGGAGGGACAGGCCAACTTCAATAATGTGGCAATGTTTTCTCTCAGCAGAGCCGTTTTGCTGATGAGTATGAGGGCAAGAGACATGATGTTCAATGCCTATGCTACGAAAAAAGGAGTTGAGCTTTTCATACTCCCCTCCCCAGTCACTTTGGACTGCCAAAATTTTCCTGTTAAAGTGCCTTTCAACAAGCTTTTGAAATTCTTGAAACACAGAAAAAACGTTAGATTTGTGCTTTAACAAGTAAATCCAAGTAAACTTGCTAAAATCATAAATGAAACTGACATAATATTTTTTTCTTCCAAAAGAATCTCTAGCATGACCCCATACATTACTGAAAATAAGTTCTAAAGGAGCATGAGACACACTGTTTGACCTAGGATGAGGGAGTTGATGACTCTTGGCACACTGACAAGCTTCACAAACAGACTCACTGGATTGACTATATGACAAGGGCAAATTGCCTTTATTAACTACTTGTTTGACTATGACTGATGATGGGTGTCCTAATCTTTGATGCCACTGTGCCAAAGAGGGCTTGATGACAGAATAAGCATGACGGCGCTTGTGGTTGAAAACTCTGCATGAGATGGGGTAGAGCCCTCCAATGCATCTACCGTGATGTAGAAGTTCCCTCGTTGCCCGATCCTTTATAAAAAGTAACGAGGGTGAGTTTCAAAGAAGACATTATTACCGGTGGCTAAACGAAACATAGAGGCAAGGTTTTTATCAACTTGTGGAACATGAAGGACATCGTTTAAAACAAGATCACGTTTAAGAGTAGGAGAATTAATAAAAGCTTAACCAATGTGTTGAATATCCATACCTCCACCACTTGCAGTGTGAATCTGATCGTTGCCAAGGTATTTCTCCCGGAGAGCGAGTTGCTCTAGTTCACCAGTAACATGGTCGGTTGCACCAGAGTCGACGTACCACACGCCATCGCCCCCTTGCTCGCGCATAGCTGCAGCAACAAGGCGTGCGTCGGGGACAAAATCTTCATCATACCGATGCCAGCAATCCAGAACTTCATGTCCTGCCTTTTTGTAGAGTTGGCACCGAGGGCGCCCCCGGGAGGAAGAGGAGCGGCGGCCGGAGTTATAGTTGAAGGTCAGCGTCCGATTAATTTTTTTCACCGCGGAGTTTTACCATTTAAAAAAGGTCATCAAGTACACTGGTAGCCAGCATCTACAACGGGGTCAAAAGACATGACGCACCAGCTGCCACAACATGCAGCGACGGATCCTGCTTCAACTTTCTAGTCCGTAGAAGATTCAGGCAGCCTCTGCCCAGTAGTAGTCAGCCGCCCCCCGCCCGGAGTACTAACATCCGTGTCAGCCCTCTGCAGCAACAGCCCCTGTCTAAACTTTCCAGTACGCAACAATTCCAAGCAGCCTCTTGCAATAAGAGACAACCGACCACCCCCGCTACTCTTTAACACCCCTGCCATTTGATGAGGCACATGCTGCTTCAGTGAAGACAAACACTCCCCAGCATGCACGAGATTCTCTGTAAACCTTTTGTTTTATCTGCGTCATGGTATTCTCCCAACACATAATTGAGAGGCGCCAACGGATAAAAATGTACATATGTGTTTTGTAATTAGCACACACATGGAGCCGTGTACTTAATCATGCCTACACTAGTCAAAAATTATTAACAACCAAACACGCCAGGGACAAAAACAGCACACACACTATAAAAATAGCCGTGTTCGTGGTTGATTTAATATTAAATTCTAGTGGCACTAACCGAGATGTCGGGATTTTCTTTTGTATTTGCTGGGAATGTAAATAAATCCCGCCTCATTTTCATAAGTACAAGCTCGGCTGATAAAAAAAGGTATAGCTCGGTTTTTATGCTTGGATCCTCACGACGAAGATTCCTCTTTCCCCTTCCCTCCCACGTCGCTCCCGCGAGCGACCGGGAGGGAAACCCTAGCAGCCTCCCCTCGCCCCCCTCCACACCTCCGTCCCTCCTCGCAGCCGCCAGTGCGCGCCAGCGGGCAAAGCCCGCGTGCGTCGGCATATGCGGGGCCCCCTCACCCTTTCGTCATGCGGCTGAGGAATAAGACATGCGGTTCGGCGCCCTTGGACGACATGGGCCATCCCATCGGCAGGCCACCACGAGATTCGCCCGACGAATATTCATTTCTCTCTCCCTCAACTGAAAAAATAAAGCTTCGATGTCAACATAGAGAAAAAGGGTGGCATGCTTTTTTGTTCAGAACGTGCAGTACAGAATTTGATGGAGCCTGCCTGCTTCTGAAGATCGAGGGAGACGTATATGCAATGGAGGAAGTGGTGAGTAATCTCATTGTAGTTAGTAACAAGCCTGCAGGAACAAATGCCTACATGGTTAAAAATCAGTGCTAAGAAAAAGGATCAGTCCTTTTAAAACTGTCCAAGAGAGGGAAGTAATCTCTTGTTTGTCAACAAAAAACCTGATTGAGTAGACTCGCATATGCATGAAAGAATCCCGCCTCCTTATAGAGCCATTAACCACGACGTAGTCTCCATTCCTCCGAGTGTTGTACAGAAAAGGCTCATTTTTCCCAGGCGTTGTCCATGGCATAAACGACCGTTGCAACAATCACAAGACAAAAGCCCGAGGTGCTCACCTCACTTCACGCAACGCCTGCATGTACTCCCTGTCTATTGTCCTGAAAGTGCAACAGTCGATCAAGTTGTGCTCGTCTTCAACAGGCATGAAATTTATTTTTAACCGTGCCGACAGGCATCCCATGCATCGATAGTGCCCCCCGTGCCTGGCTGAAGGAGTTAGCATGGAAACTTGCTTCAAAGTCAAAAGCACCAAGTTGTTGGGCGGATCAAGGTACTGGAAAACAAAAAACGGTTTATTTTTCAGCAACGGAAAAACATCCGCTCGCAATGAAGAGCTCAAGCACACGTTCACTCACCTGCTGTCCGATGTAGTGGACCGGCGCAACGCTCTCGTGATAGCGATCCTCGACGGCAGCAACAATGGCGCCTGCAAACGCGTCCTTCACCGCCGACTGTGATCGCGGCCAAGCCCCGGTTTCCGTTTTCCCCTTCACCATCTCCCAATCCTTCCATCTGACTGATCACTAGATACAAAGTTGTGCAGAAAGGCAAGGAGCAACAACGATCAAGACGCGTGATATATACAGAACCAACAGCTGGACGATGGCGCCAATTAATTAGAAGCCCACACGGCTGGTTGCGTGTTTTACTCTCCTGTCCACTTGCGGATGCATGGCAGCGTCTGTACCGTCTGGACATTGGAGTTATAATCCGGCAGGCCATTAGTAAAGGAAGGCCAGGACCAGTATTCAACTCGCATACACTAAAAAAGGCAAGTGCTGCCCTCCCTTTCCAAAGTGCGGTAGAGAAAAAATGCCTCACACAAACGGTGCCAGGCAGTGCACAACTTGCTAGATGAAAACGGTAGTTTTAAAACAGTAACAAGTACACGACGCCGTGGAACTTTTAACAAATATCCAAAATGAGACGTTTTCAGTTGCTTGCCGAAATCAGCTACTGCCGCACCCTGCTCACCCAAAAAGAGGGCGAGGTCACTTGCCCTGACTACACCTGCAAAAGCCAGGTAGTAGGCTTCCATTTTCGGCCCCTGACAACCAAAAGCTACGTCCCAGCTTTCCCCTATTGCTGTGGCAAAATTCAACAAATCATAAAATCAAAACCTTATCCACTCAAAACTTCGGATCTCAAAGCGAATGAAGGGTTCTGATAACAATCATCCGAGCTAGTGTGGATAGCAAATAAGCTCTAAAGGAGCATGAGACACACTGTTTGACCTAGGATAAGGGAGTTGATAACTCTTGGCACACTGACAAGCTTCACAAACAGACTCACTGGATTGACTATATGACAAGGGCAAATTGCCTTTATTAACTACTATTTGACTATGACTGATGATGGGTGTCCTAATCTTTGATGCCACCGTGCCAAAGAGGGCTTGATGACAGAATAAGCATGGCGGCGCTTGTGGTTGAAAACTCTGCATGATATGGGGTAGAGCCCTCCAATGCATCTACCGTGATGTAGAAGTTCCCTCGTTGCCCGATCCTTTATAAAATAGTAACGAGGGTGAGTTTAAAAGAAGACATTATTACCAGTGGCTAAACGAAACATAGAGGCAAGGTTTTTATCAGCTTGTGGAACATGAAGGACATCGTTTAGAACAAGATCACGTTTAAGAGTAGGAGAATTAATAAAAGCTTGACCAATGTGTTGAATATCCATACGTCCACCACTTGTAGTGTGAATCTGATCGTTGCCAAGGTATTTCTCCCGGAGAGCGAGTTGCTCTAGTTCACCAGTAACGTGGTCGGTTGCACCAGCGTCGGCGTACCACACACCATCGCCCCCTTGCTCGCGCATAGCTGCATCAACAAGGCGTGCGTCGGGGACAAAATCTTCATCATACCGATGCCAGCAATCCAGAACTCCATGGCCTGCCTTTTTGCAGAGTTGGCACCGAGGGCGCCCCCGAGAGGAAGAGGAGCGGCGACCGGAGTTATTGTTGAAGCCGCCGCCTGCTGGTTTGTTGGTGTAGTTGCTGGAGTTGTTGTAGCCGCCGCCACCAGAGCTGTTGTAGCCGCCATCTCCCTGAAGGTGGCCACGCCCGCGCCCACCGGTGCGGGGCTGCCCCTGGTGACCGCGCCCACGGCCGCGACCACGAGAGACAGCGTTGGCAGAAGATTGGCGAAGGCTGGTGCCGTGAAGAAGACTGAGGCGTGCATCAAAGCTCAGGAGCTGGCTGTAGAGCTCCTGAACCGTGATCGGTGCCACCCGAGCAGCAAGCGCCGAGACGACAGGGTTATATTCCATGTCCAGTCCGGCGAGAATTTTGGAGACGATCTCCGGATCGGAGAGCGCGGCGGCGGTGCAGGCAACTTCATTTGTAAGACTTCTAATCTTGCCAAGGTACTCAGCCATGGTCATATTACCTTTCTGAAGATTGGTCAGCTCGATGCGGGTGTTTATGGCTTGAGCTTGACTCTGAGCAGCAAACATGGCATGAATGGAACAAACTTCGGCCGGCGTCTGTAACGTGGCGACCCGTGCAAGAATATCGCGGGAAAGAGAGCCCATCAAATATCCTTGAAGTTGCTGCTGTTGTGCATACCAGAGGGTATTTGCAAAGTTGGCGATCTGCTCTTCTTTGCCGTCCTTGGTGATGGTGAGAATGGGCGGCGGTGCCGGGCTCTTCTCGTCGAGATGATGCTCCATCTGTGCTCCTTTGATCTGCGGTAGCACGACGGCCTTCCAGAGAAGAAAGTTCTCCCTCGTCAGCTTCTCATGTGGTGGTGGTCCAAGGGATGAGGTGGTGGTGGTGGATGAGGAGGTGAAGGTGGAGGAGGAGGTGGTGGAAAGTGCACCCATGGTGCTGGGCGACATGGCGGCGGAGGTGGTAGACATGCTCTCGATGGAGGAAGGTAGCTAGATGCGTTTTTGTTGAGGAAGAGGCTCTGTTACCATGTGAAATAATATGGGAAGCGTAGAACCCTTTGCTCGGGCCGCATTGCATTATATGGAACATATGCCGTGGTTTACAAGTTTGAATCGAGGCTAGATCGATCGGTTTACAGAGAGATATTCGGGAGAGGTTGAAACAGAAGAAGATATATAATAGGTTTACATTTCAAAGAGAATTCTATCCCTATACAACAACTAATTCTAACAAAAAAATACTATGTTGGCTGAGTCTTCGACTTCAGTCCCCGTGACAGCATAATGAAGGATGGACAACATATTTTAAGATTTAGGAAATAATCATCTTAGCCTAGTGCCCGTGACAAATCTGTTATATTATTAAAGAGAGTCAAACCATCCATCACGTGCTTCCACATTGCTAAATTATCAAATACAACAAAACTTATGTATTTGCAGTTTTTATTTTTATATATCCTAGTTTGTACAATGTGTATTATAGAACACATACGACAATCTCCCCATAGTAGGCTAAAAAATGAGAACTAAGTGTAGCTCATATGGTTAGGCTCCTTATGGTGCAACCAACTCAACAAAATTCAAGTCCTAGACTTGGCATTGGTGCATGCATTTTTCTGAATTTATTTTCGACTTTTCGGCGATGTTTGTCAGTGGGAGGAGACGTTCCATCGACTACGGGACGCATGTGGTTACTTCATTAATTTCAAGATGTGATGCCAGCTCAGAATCTCGAAGGTGCTCATAGGATAGGGTATGCATGATGTGTTCTTAAGGGTGAGTATATGTATGCATATATTGGCATCTATGGTTGTATTGTGTTAAAAAAAAGTCAGCTAAATCATAGTAGGCTGGTTTGAGGGTCGACGTCGCGTCCCATGACCCCGGGTCGTTCGACCAAAATCGAGGGTCAGGGTCGAGACAAGATCCACGTGGTTCGACAGTGGGGACGCGGCTCGGTACGGCACAAGGTCAACCCATGCATTGGGGAGCGAGGGACACAGTGGAAATAGAGGAAGGAGATGTAGATAAAGGGAAGAACATGTAACTCGTTGTCCATGTCGTAGGGGAATGCGTCACTCAGAGTACCTAACTACTCTCTCCATAAAAAGATTGTAAAAAGATCCAGATAATGATGCATATGAAGGTCCCCATTGGGCGGAGGCAAAGTCTATCAAATTCTACTGCGACTACTCTTCTAATGTCTTCTATTCACACAGAAATTAATTTGGATGAGTTGCCTTACGACCCTGCTGATAGGAAGAGAATTTTTGAAAGACACAAGAAATCCCAAGAAGCAATGTGGGATAACACGCAAATTTTAAACAAGAGAACCGTATAGGCCACCACTTAATTTTGATTATCCGCCGAGGGAGATTTGAGATACTCAACGGTGATTTAATCCATTGGTTTGATGAATATGGCCATTGGCTTGAGTATAGTGACAAAGTGCATAATGCCTTCTGTTTGTGTTGCTACTTTTTTCAAAGATTACAAACGGCTGGAACAAACAACAGTACTACTCCCTCTCTCTCAGTTTACAAGGCGTGCGCGTATACCTAAGTCGTCAATTTGACCAATCTAATAAAAGTCATATATTACAAAAAAACATACCATTAGAAACTTCTGATGTTCTATTTTCAAACGGTATAATTTTTGTGTTATATAGTTTATATTACAGTGATAAAATTGGCAACCTAGAAATACACGCAAGACTTGCAAACTGAAACAGAGGGAGTACCAAGTTATCCTTATCGAGTCAATGAGGGAACCCAATGGCCAAGTTTTCTGGCTCCGCCCTGAGCCCTAGTGCCACTAGGGTCACTGACTTGGAAGTCACTCCGCACGACTTTTCGAACACCATCGAGTAGGACCATGACGCCAATGAAGACGTCATTATCATTGCTCGGGAAGCCCCCGTTGATCGATGCAACCTTTTTAAGAGTCCCTCCTAATGCTTTTTCTGCTTCTGCCCAGCTGGTAGGTGACTATGGTGATGGCGTCGTCATAATTGTCACGGAAGCCCCCGTCGTAGCCGCCATCGATGGCCGGAAGGCCCAAACGATTCCCCACGCCTCCCATGCTCACGAAGAGGTTCTTCCAGTCCGTTCTACCACAAGCGGAGCAGACACAGTGACATAACACTTCTTGACCGTGCATGAAGCAGAGCAGGAGGGAAACAAGAGCGGCACAACACATCTTGGTCGTGGCCCTACATTCTTGGTCGTGGCTAAGGGCATCTCCAGCCGCGCCCCCAACAGGCCTTCCCCAGGCGATTTTGCCGCGCCGGCGTCAAAAAAACGGTCCAGTCGCGCCCCCAGAAGCCCGTTTTTCGCCGGCTCGGGCCAAAACTGGTGCCGGCGGACCCAGGACGAACCCGCACCCTGGGGGGCGCTTGGGGAGCCGGCACAAGCGAAAAAGGCGCGTGGGCCCGCCCTGGCGGCGACCCAAGGGCCTTTTCCCGCCGCTTCTTGACGCTTTTTCCTCGCATCTCCTCCGCTCGCTCGCCTTCCTCCCTCCATTCCCTCCCTTTCTCCCGCCAAACCCCCTCCAGCTCGCCTTCCAGTCGCCGCCATGCCGTCAAAGAAGTACGCCATGCCGCGCGCGGCGGCAACCACGACTGGCACTGTGGCCCAGCCGAAGCAGAGGAAGCCGAGGGCGCCGCCATCGAAGCCACCGGGCATGTCGAACGCCGAGTGGAGGGTGGAAGTTCAGCGACGCGATGCAGTCACCACCGACCGGCGAAACAGGGCCATTGCCAAGAAGGCCCACGACAACGCGGCGTGTGCGGCGGCGTCTTCCTCATCGGTCGACCATGCGGGGATGATGAATCCACCCGTCGTCAGCCACGCCCAGTACGCGCCCTGGGGACAGCAAAGCGTCGGATCTCCATGGGGATCGTTGTCGCCCGGCTACGTCGACGGCGACGCGCACGGGGGGTTCAACCCAAACGTGACCTTCCCCCATGGCCACCCCGCGACGCGCACACCCTCGTCCACCTTCGTCGGCGAGCAGTATCCTCCATACAACTACTCGCAGCCCGCCGCCTACGTGACCACACCGACACCCCATCTCCGCCGTGGGCCGCTGCCCTTCTCGCACCTCGGCGACATGGACGACACAGGAGCCGACATGGACGACATCATCGCGACAGGATCGACCGCGGCCGCCGCGTCTCCCGGGTTCGCAACCCAGGACGAGTTAGTGGATCTCAGCGGCGACATGGAGGCCGAGCTCGGCTACATCTACGGAGAGGACGCGCACGAAGCGCAGGAACCCGAGGAGGAGGTGGAGGACGAGGAGGAGGAGGAGGAGGAGCCAGCTCCTGATCCGACGAAGGGGCGCCAGAAGAAGAAGCGGGCGGCTAGGACAGGCGAAGCACGCATCAAGTGGACATCCAAGGAGGAGGAATGCCTCGCCGAAGCATGAAAAGTCGTTTGCCTCGACCCGACCACCGGCACGAACCAGAGCTTCGAGACGTACTGGGACCGCATCAAGGCCGAGTTTGACGAGCGAAAGCTCGTCGACCCGTACTTCGAAGGCGTCTACATGCAGCGCGGCTCCAAGGCGATGGCGAACCATTGGGGGTGTATCCAGTTGGCGTGCAACAAATGGCATGGAATCGTCGAGGAGGTCGCGGCTCGCCCGAAGAGCGGCGCCAGCGTTGAGGATCAGGTACGCACGTCGTTCGCCCGCATCTCTTCGTCGTCAACGCCCGCCGCCCGCCAACTGTTTGTTCCTCCGCGCAGCTACTGCGTATGTTCACCATGTATCGGCGCGACAACCAAGACACCGACTTCAAGCACCTCCACGTCTACAAGCGCATTGACAAGTGCGAGAAGTGGGCGGAAGTCCGACGTACCCTCGACAAGGCCAAGGAGATATACAAGCCGGACGCGACGACTTCGGGCGCGTCAAAGGGGCGGCCGGACGGCCACAAATTGGCAAAGAAGGGGAAAAATGCCGACGCGGCAACCACGCGAGTGCAGGAGTCCATTGCCTCGCCGACGCCCAGGCCCGGGCCGTCCTACGTGAAGAGAAGACCGAGGCGCGGTGGTCGTCGCTGATGAAGAACAGCGCCATCAAGCTCGACCTGCTCCGGACGAATGTCGCCGCGAAGAAGAGGAACACCGACATGGCTTTTCTGATGGGCGGGGCGGACATGCTCCAGAGCAACGACGAGCAGCTCAGGGCATGGTACATGGAGGAGCGCGGCCTCATCCTGAACCAGATGCAGACGGCAACGCCGACGACGCCGACGACGCAAGCTCCCGCGCCCACGACCACACGGACACCAAGCCCGAACGACGCCTCTACATCGCCGCCCAGCAGTGCCGAAGCCGCGCCGACACAGCCCAGCACCGAAGCAGCTCCGACACCGCCGAGCCCGCGCACGCCGACTCCACCAACGCCTGGAGCCGACCCCGCCGAGTGAATCATTGCGCACGCGAACCTGCGGCGTGCGGCGCTCTGTTTTTTATAACGCCAGACTACGTCCGATCGCCGGATTTGTGGCGTCTTTTGAGAGCGGGAACGACCAAGTTTAAATTTCCCGCATCCTGGGGCCGGCGTTTGGGGGCGTGACTGGGAGCTAGGTCGCCCCCAGGGGCCGAACTAGCGCCGGCACGCCCCCAGGCCGCTCTATTTAGGCGCCCTGGGGGGCCGAACGACTGGAGATGCCCTAATGTTGTTGCTGCGGCACTTGTGGTGTCCTGGAGCTTGAGGTTTAAATAGGCGGTGGAGGAGTACATAATGCGGAGCAAATACTATGGTGATTATCTTTTCTGGAATCAAGAAGAGTAAATTTCAAATAGTACTTTTTTTCTACTCCCTTTGTTTCGATTTACTCGTTCTGGTTTTAGTTCAAACGAGTAAATCGGAACGGATGGAGTAGTAATGAGGGATTGGGCAACCATTACTTTATTGCCAGTTTTCTATGGGGATTTTTTTATTGCCAGTTTGTATGGTCACGCCCAAGGCCGAGCATATATATCTTAATTTTTTGAGCGAGTTTTCCAAACAAACCGCCCTTTCTTTTTACTCTATCTACAGTTCTACACAAGATGGCCACTGACAGTACCACGGGCCTATGAAGTGCCAAGTTCATCAAGGCATTTCCATCTTGAAAAAATATACTTGCAACTTGAGGCTGTTAAGTACCATGTAATTGTGTCCCTGGACGAAAAGGGAATACGATGAAATTGTGGATAACATAGGTTGCTGGATCGAATGACAGAGTTTGGTTGAACATCAGAGAATCCCGGATAAAAATTAGGCAATTCAGTTCAGACTTTTTTGAAACTCACACATCTCCCCAGATAACAATTACTATTTAAATTACACCAAAATTGTAGGACAATTCATCTATTTTTTAGGAAAGCACCCAACTTTATTACTGATCAATCACATTGCTTAGTACCTCAGTTTTTATTTGCTCCCCATATTTGGTTTGTCTAAAGCCAAACTCTTTTTCTTTCAACAAGTTTATAGGAAAATA
This sequence comes from Triticum aestivum, assembly GCF_018294505.1. Lineage (NCBI taxonomy): Eukaryota > Viridiplantae > Streptophyta > Magnoliopsida > Poales > Poaceae > Triticum > Triticum aestivum. The sequence continues at coordinate 634,075,792 of NC_057806.1, forward strand.
TATTAATACATACACCATTAAATATATATCATTGGATTCATCATTGCATATATTTTCACGTCATATAAATTTGTTACTGTAAATGTTCATATTGTTTTCTACAAAGTTGGTCAAACTTTATAAAATTTAACTTTAGTCAAAGCTTATATTCGAAGTAAATAAAAACGGAGGGAGTACATAGCATGGGGGCTCTATATACCAGACATGTCATCCTAGCAACAGTACTAAAGAATTTTTAGCTATATTATGAGCATCTATATTACATTCTCTCCTCTCAATGCAGAATTTGACATCTCCCATGGCTGAAAGAATCACCTACACTTTTTTTAATGGAAGGCCATCATGGCTAGCTTTATTAACTCAAGAAAATGTTTACATGATTGGCTAGTTTACCGAGGAGGAAATTAGGGGATCACCATCCCAAATACTAGAAACTTTATTATGAAAACTAAATTGAGCTAGCTCATGAGCAACACTATTAGCCTCTCTAAAACAGTGCATAAAATTGACCTTTCCTACATCCGTATCCAAGTCCAAGATTTCCGCATATATTGTTGTTGCAGCATCCCTTAATATTTGGTAAAAATAAAATAAAATCCTGTAAGGCCTATACTGGGCCCAATATTTTGTTAGAAAGAAAGAACCTTGAACCGTGAGCTTCTATTATTGGACGCTCTTTGCGTCAAATTGTCGTCCCCACGCACAGGGAGGTAGACTGACTGGGCCGGCCCATAGAGCTGTACCGCTGCAAGGAAAAGAAAGCTAAAAAAAGAGAGGCATGCACGATGTAAGGAATCGAACCGGCGATCAACAGCTTGCAAATGCGTACTCCCAACCACTCCAACTGACTAGCATTGCCTATAACAAAACAGCGCGCACCTCAAATAACCTAGCACAACCGTCCAACCGGACTTGTCTACTGTATCAAACTGGAATTAGTTACTCTAGTGAACATCTAAAAAAAGTGTAGATTTTTTTTCTGAAAGTGTATTTTGAAAAAATACGAACATTTCTTGAATATCTGAAAAAAATCATAGACAGGAACATTTTTTCGCATATGTGGACAAACAAATTAAACTACGGAAAATGTTTTGGGAAAACATGAACCATTTTTTGAAGTTGTGAACAAATTATGAAATTCGGAACAAATTTTTAAACCGCAAACATTTTTTGAATTTTTTAACAAATATTTCGAAATGCAACATTTGATGAAATTATGAAAATATGAAACCGCAAACATTTTTTGAATTTGTGAACAAAAAGTTGAAAAATGGAACTTCATGAAATATGTAACAAAAGCTTTTGAAACCATGAACATTTTTTGAAATCCCTGAACACTTTTTCAAACGCGAACGTTTTTTGAATTTCAGACCAAATTTTGCAACCACGAACATTTTGTACACTTCCAGAAGTATTTTTGAAATATGAACATTTTCTAATTTGTGAAAAATAATTCAAATACATTAACATTTTTTTAAATTCTTGTAGATTTTTTGAATTTATGAACATGTTTTATAAAGTGGAACATATTTTAAAATATAAAAATAATGAATTTTATAAAAAGAAAAATATCGACATGAAGAAGGAAGAAGGCGAAAATAAATGAAAAATAAAAAGAAAAAAGGAAAAGAAAAGAAAAGAAAAAAAGAAAGAAGAAAGAAGAAAAATAAACAAAAACATTAAAAAGGAAAAAAGAAAACAAGAAAACCGGTTCAAGGAACCTTCTATAAGGTTCACAAAGCCAGAAAAACCGGCTAAGAAACTCTAGAAGGTTCGCAAAACCGGAAACTCTACAACCCATTAATGGGCCAGCCCAGGTCATCGATTGATCGTTGAGTCTGTGCGAAAGGTAGACACGTTGATGCAACGTGCGTCCAATAGGAAATTCTCCTTGAACCCCCAAGCTTAGCACCTTGGCTATAGACCTATAGTTGGATCGGAGAATGAATAATACAACTTCAATTTCGGCAGTAAGCCACGTGACTCCGACGACAATGAACAATAGCTTGGTCAGGACGGATTCTGGGACACAACACGTCATGGCCAAGTAAGCGTTGATAGTAGGAGGGATTCCGGGACCACTACCTCCTCCGACTGCTCTAGTGCCCACTGATAGTTCTCCGGTATATTCATCACCTCCTTCTCGTCTCACTCCAGAGTCGTCCTCATCGTGGAAATGTCCTCTGCAGCCTCCATGTAGACGGGCCCCAGTTGCATCCACCAACCATATCGACACGTTCTTCAACCTCTTTACCACTGTGTCCTCATTTTTTACGCCTAGGTCCGCTCTAGTGGTCATGTTCCTCTACCTGAAGGTCACTTTTGCTAGAGGAGTGGTGTCGTCATCTGTCGCTTTGGCTCTTGATATGCATTATAATGGTGTCATGGTCGTTGCAAAAGTTGATGACATGGATCGGCCCTGACCACTCGTCGGCAGCACCCATGCACGCTAAGGAGTGAGGGATAAGCTCCTCGTAGTTACAGGCATGTGCGTCAGACGGCCCCGATCCCTCATCATTGTGCATGTGTCATTAATATTAGAGAGGAACACAACACTGTCGACAACATTCCTGGGTCGTTGCTCGGTGAGCACCATGGCAGCTACCAATGTTGAATGATATGCACGGACAGTCGCAGAGGTGGTTTCGTGGGCATGGGCAGCAGCGGCTCGGATGGCAGCTGCACCGTATGCATAGGGCAACCCTACGCAGGAGGCACTTGTTGTTACTAGGGATGCAGAGTGGCGCCCGATCCGCCCCGATCCAACTCAAAATATTTCAACTTAGTTATAATTCTTCCGGCCAGATTTATCTTAGTTTGAACTAACTTCATGTTTGCGGCTTATGCGGGATGCCCACCTGCATCCTAGTTGTTAGCCATTTAGGCATTATTCTAAGTATTAAATCCAATGTCTCTTTGTAGGGAGCACCTACCCATTAGAGCATATCCAGCTGTTCGCCCCCCCCCCCCAAGGGCTTGAAATAGCGCCGCCTGGGGGCTAACCAGCGATAAATTCGGCGTGGGGAGGCTCGGGTTCCAAGCCGACCCCCCAAGTTTGCCCCCAGCCGCCGATGTCGGCCCAAATTCGGTGCAAATTAGGCCCAAATTCGGCACACTTTGGCACAAATTCAACAACTAATTTTTATCACATAGTTCATCACATAAATCAATACAAATCAAATAGTTCAATGAGGCAAACCCATAATTTAAACACAAATTAAAACACATTGAACTAGGCGTTGCCCTTGAGCCTCAATAGGTGTTCCACTAGATCATGCTGCAATTCTTGATGCACCTGTGGGTCTCGGATCTCCTGACGCATATTGAGGAAGGCAGCCCATGATGCGGTACTTGGTGATCAACAATTGCAAGAGGACCCTGCCTGTAATATGGTTCAGTATCAAACACTGGCTCTTCCTGCTCTCTCTCAATGATCATGTTGTGCAAGATGACACAACAAGTTAACACCTCTCACATTTGAGACTTCGACCAGGTCAGAGCGAGGTGCCGGACAACAGCAAATCAAGATTCGAGCACACCAAATGCCCGCTCCACATCCTTCCTGCAAGCCTCCTAACACTTGGCAAAGTAGGAGTTCTTGCCTCCTGGCACAGGGATTGAGATAGTCTTCATAAATATGGACCATCCTCGATAGATGCCATCTGCTAGGTAGTATCCCTTCTTGTAGTGGCGCCCATTGACCTCGAAGTTCACCGGAGGAGCATGACCTTCAACAAGCTTGGCAAAGACATTCGAGCACTGCAGTACGTTGATGTCATTGTGAGTTCCTGGCATACCAAAAGAGTGCAAAATCCAGAGGTCATGTGTGCCACAACATCAAGTACCACACTGCAACTGCCTTTGTCGCCTTTGTACATCCCCTACCAAGCAAATGACATATTTTCCATGCCCAATGCATGCAGTAGATGCTTCCAAGCATCCCAGGAAATCATCTTACTACATTCTGTTCTAGGATCCGATTAGTGTATTCTGCATTGGGTGATCGCAAGTATTGTGGTCCAAAAACTGCGACCACTGCCCTGCAGAACTTGTACAAACAGTCAATGGTGGTGGATTCGGCCATGCGTCCATAGTCTTCCAGTATATCACCGGGAGCTCCGTATGCAAGCATCCTCATAGTTGTCGTGCACTTCTGGAGTGAGGAGAATCCAACTGTGCCGGTGCAACCCTTCTTGCAAATGAAATAGTTGTCGAACTCCCGGATGGCATTCACAATCCCGAGGAAGAGCTTTCAGCTCATCCGATAACGTCGCCGAAAGACTTTCTTGTCATGCAGTGGAGCGTCGGCGAAGTAGTCGGCGTAGAGCAATCAATACCCTCCATTTGATGCCTCTACTTGCTCTTATGGCGGCCCGGCACCGAGCCACCTCATCGTGGCTTTGCATTGTTCGCAAACAGGCCTGCTAGAGGGGCGAGGATCATGAGGTGCTCTTCATCCTGGGTGTTGGCCTCGGCTTCCTCCTCCATCAGAGCCGTGAATGCCTCCTCGTCGCCGGAGTCCATTTCTGAACAGGCAAATCACCGAACACCTAGCAGGCGTGGTGGCTGGGCAGCCGCCGGTACCCCTATCTGCGTGGTCATTGCCTTGGAAAGCTTGCCCAAGAACGGGATGGAGGCTGTCGCGGTGAAACCCTCTCTTTGCGGCGGGGAAATGACCTTTCTAGCGGAGGATCAGCGGTTGTGGGCAGGTGGGCGGTGTCGGGATCGACATGGCGGCGAAAGGGGAAGTGGCGTCCTATAGCGCGCGGGTCAAATCTAGGTGGGGAAAGGCATTTCTCGCCTGACAGTGGTGGCCCACGCACCACTTTTCCTTCCGCCGGAGCCCCCAAGTGCCTCCTAGTGCGCTGGGTTCGGCCTGGGATCGCCGGGCCAAAAATGGGCCGAACCAGCGAAATTCGTCGTCCTGGGGGGTGACTGGTTTTTTTTTCCGACACTGGCAGAAAAAATGGCGTCTTGGGGGGCCCTGTTGGTGTGGGGGAGGAGGGCAAGTGGAGATGCTCTTAGGTATTCTGAAAAGAGCGTTTCGCTTGGTCGATTTTGTTGTACCTAAGATCCATGATCCAAATCTTTAATGCGCCCCTACATCTCTATGCCACATGTTGACCAGACATAACAGTGATACAAGAGAGATTTATTTATATAGTACTACCTCCATCCTGGTTTATTAGTTCTTATTGTATTCTGTGTCAAATTTTAATCATAAATTTAACTAACAAAATGTTCATGCATGTCACCAAAAATTATATCATTGAAAACTACAACCTCCGTCCCATAATGTAGGACGTTTTTTTAACACTACAATAATGTCAAAAAACATCTTACATTATGGGACGGAGAGAGTATGTTCAAATACGAATCCAACGATATAAGTTTTGTTGACATGCATTAGTATTTGTTAGTTAAATCTTCGGTCAAAATTTGACATATATTATAAAGGGGACCAATAAACTAGGACGGAGATAGTATATATTGGAAAGTGGGACCCACACACTGACATGTCAGCAGGGTTGACAGCTACGGAAGGAATGAGAGTGTATTTGCATGAGCACATAAGTTCACTGTATTTTTCAGCTTCAGAAACCATAGTGGTCATGACGCGCAAGCATGGTGTACCACTTGTGTATTTGACCCTAGTTGTCCATGAATAATAATGACAACCAACCACGCATCAAATGCGTTGGAACTACATAAAATAAGGAGATCGACCAGTCATGTGTGCGTGTCCATAATGATTAACCGTATGTGGTAGATATATAGTTGAGTCACGAATATACCATCGAGCTCTCGGGCTTCTCCACCACAATTATTTCGATGAGGATCGATGGCCAAACAATATTAGATCGCCCAGAGCTAGAGTGTCACAACAATTGGTCGATGAGCCAACCAAGGAGGTCATTGATTGACCTGCCCGTGTGGCCGTGTGGGATACCTTTGCTGAACGGTGCTCCAGGTGTAGCAGCTCGCTGCCTGCATTTGCTGGTAACAGAATTGTGCTGATGTTTGCAAGGATGGGACCACCTCGGCCACAACAACTGGGAGGAATAGGTAACAGAATTGCTGAATTGTCACAGTGGAATGGCCGGTGGGATGGTTTTTTGTTTGTTTTTTTTGCAGTGACGTGATGTGATTGAGGGCTAATAAAATGTGTTATTGGTGACGGGCCTTTGTGCTGGCTCCTCAGCTGTGTTGTTGGTGACGGCTTGTACTGCACTGAGCTATTCAGGACTGCTGCCAGGTTTTATGGGGCCACTATTGTAAAAAAGAAAGGTCATTGGTTTTCACGAGTGATTGAGTGTTGTGTGCATTACGCTTTTTTATTTATCAGGCAGCGGCATGGTTTGGTATTTTATTTAGTTAGTGGTATAGCTTGTTGCTGCTCCAGTGAATATGGTGTCCAAGATTATTAGGAGAACTTTCTTTGAACAAGTGGAGTTGGACAAGCAACAACGTGAGTGGTCGTTGCCTTACCATTGCTTTGGCTCGTGAGATCGGAACTTGACCAGCTCAAAGCCCAGGTTAAACGAATTAAAAAGTGCTTGGGGACCTACCTTTTTTTTCTGTCAGTTTCTATGATTTGGCCCAAGACTAAGCCGCTCCTTTTCTTCTTTGGGAATGAGAAACTTTTTTTGTAGCTACCCAACTATATCTGGCTTCCTTTTAGTGCTTCCCGAAAAAAAGGCTTCCTTTCACTACATTTACAAGGGCTGGTCACTCACGAACAGGTATGCACACAAGGGAAAAACAGGGACTAGTTGAGCACGTTTTTTTTGCTTGTTTTGCTCTGAACCTATAGAGTGCAATCATAAATAGGGAAATGGGGGGGGTAGGAGCCCCCAACCTACATTTTTTATTAAAAAAACTTATAAGCAAAACGCTTACCCGGGGAAAAAGTTCATACAGTCCAGGGTAGAAAACAGGATAACAAAGAGATGTAAAAAAGGAGAACAGGAAAAAGTAGATTAGCTAGACCAACCAGCAATCCATTCCCGGACAGCCATAAGTTCCTCTTGGTTTCCCTGTTCGCCCAAAGATTGACCATTGTGGGACAAGATACATCCGAGTGGCACATGGATGAATCCGTCTACGAAAGGTGGGACAAGAGAACCGACAATCGCAACCCCAACCGGCAAGCTTTGGCCTCTCTCACCATGCTTGTCTCTTGGACCATTTGGAATGAAAGAAATGCACGGTGTTTCGTCATAAGAGTGCGCCAACGACCATCCTTCTCACCGCCATCGTTGACGAGGCCAAGCTTTGGGTGACCGCGGGCGCAAAGAAATTAGGAGATATTTTTGTGGGCGAGTAATTGACATGCCGTACTTGTGGGTGTTGTAAAACTCCAAACTCTATTCTCTCTTTATTTAATTGATGAGGCAAATCTTATGCCTTCGTTTCAAAAAAAAAAAAGATTGACCATTGTAGTACATTGTTTGGCAACCACTCCAGGAGTTACAGTTACTCCATCGAAGACCCTTCTGTTTCCTAGCAAACCAGACAGACCATACGACAACGATTGCAACCAGCACCCAATCTTTTATTTTGTGCTGGCTGATTCACATCAATAATACTCACTCCGAGAAGTCTCCAAATATGCTTCATTCTGTTGCACTCCAAAGCCAGGCGAGACACAGTTTCAATGGCACAGCATCCGAAGGGGCATTTGTCGTTGTCAACGATTCCATGCTTATTCAGAACCACCCTAACCTTCGCTGCGTGTTTGTCAAGTAACCAGGCAAATTTTCTGCATATTGTTGGTGCCGAGCAGTGCCAAATCTTACTGCAAGCTAACTCTTCAACACCTCCAAAATTCATGAGCTTGTAGCACCCCCCATAGAGAAGGCTATAGACTGATTTATACGAAAGCCTCTTTTGTCTGGAGATCCCTTTTTCTAGAGATAAATAGAGTTGAGGAAGAGCGCAAGTGAAAGAATTTCGTTGTCTGCCCGATCAGATGTAATGTGTCTGGTGTGAATGATCCATTCCCCGTTTCTCCTAGAGTCTGCAACAGAAATGTTAGGCCTGAGCACACGGTTTTAAATAGTGTGCTATAGCATGCTATAGCGTTTAGAAGAGGTCCTACGCTAAGGATCATTGGTCTAGAACAAACATTCTAAATAGCGCGCTATAGCATGGCTATATCCATGGTTTTAAGTAGCGCACTATAGCTATAGCGTTTAGAAGAGGTCCTGCACTAAGGATCTTTGGTCCATGAACAAACATTTTAAATAGCGCGCTATAGCATTTAGAAGAGATCCGTCGCTAAGAGGATTAGCGCGCTTTAGCATTTAGAAGAGGTTCGTCGCTAAGAGGATTAGCGCACTATTTAAAACTTTGTGTGAGACTAGGCAGCAGGGATTTGGATATGCCAGGGGACGTTAATACTCCATTTATCCTTTTAGAAAGAGGTTTTCTCCCCTTCTCTGATTTCTATATAAGTCATCTCTCTGAAACCTTTTAAATGAATGTTGATCTGTGACCAGGGCCCAGGCTCTTGTATTAATTAAGAGGAAGGCGATCACCCAAGTCCCTGCTTTTGAAATGAATTGCCCTGACCCATCTCACCCATGGGGTGATTGGGGATCTAAGGAGTCTGTGAACAAATTTCACCAGAAGACAGTCATTCTGAGAATTTAAAATTTTCAATCGCAAATAGTAGAATCTTCTTCACCATAGGATCGTAGAAACGTGGATTCTTAGAACTAAAATCGTAGAATCGGAGAGGTTAGTTTGGATCGTAAAGCCGTAGATTGTATAACAGAATCCTTGTTTGGGCCAATCTTCAGAGGCTGTTGCTCCCACTTTGGAGCAGGGCCTAGACATGGTGGTTTGGGGCTTGAGGCCTTTCCAGGGTCGTGACTTATTTGTGGATGTGTGCTTCTGGTTGAAGAATGTCTAACTATTTTTTCTTGTCAGTTTTGTAGTACCAGTGCTGTGCTTGCCTGTTAGAAGACAGTGTTTTTGGAAAGAGCAGTTTAAATATGCTTCCTCTTACCCCCTCTTTTAACAGTGTTTTTGGAAAACTGTAGATCTAAAGAACCCACTCACCTGGTGGTCTTTCCAGTTGGTCTATATATATATATATATATATATATATATATATATATTTGTCTCAATTTTGAATGATTGAGGATAAAGGACAAGACCTGTACGGCTAACACTTGGCGTGATTCTTGCCGTTTGTGACCAGGCATATTGATGCAGGTGGTAACCGGTGTCTTAGTTCATACGAGGTCTTCTTACCAGTGATATTGGACAGGGTAAGAGTTTACTTTAGTTCTTTCTTGTCATGTTTAAGTTGGTAATAGTCGTCTGGATTATGTAGGGGTCCCCCGCACCAAAAATGCCGTTTGGAGGCCGAGCACCATGCAGGCCGTTATCTGGCACGTCAGTCTTCGTAGGGATCCGGTGCAGTCCAGTATTCCCTCAATTTATTTCACCTGACACACTTTTGTATGCCACTGTATTCTCCATTTATACACAGTATTTTCCCGTTCAACAGCGCTGCACTGCCTGGCCAGGCACACGTTCCATCGTCTCTCACCCATCATGTTGAAAGGTGCCGCACGAGACGCACGAACATGGACCATTTTTACAGCACTACAATTTTCCACGCACACACAGCTATGTGTCATTACTACCCTCCCTCTCCAGCGAGTAAACAAACCAGTGACACTGATGGAAATGTCTTTGTGCACACCGTCGTTCGATGCCACCGGTGCACCATCGCAAAGTTTTATCCCGAAGCAAAGATATCTGCGGAGGCCAATTCGTTCGTCCTGCTTTTATATTCAGGATCAATAGGCATTGGATTCACGAACCACTCCAGAATGTCAAAAAAAAAACTAGCCAAATTATGGATAATTGGAATTGTTCTCGTCGCTACTCGAATAACCTTTGTCCTCATATTTTCACGTGCATGGTGTAGATGCTTTCTACATTATTTTTGTATCGCATTTTTCTGTCACAAACTCATGGTGAAAAAATTGTTTTTGTATTGACTTCCTCACAAAATCATGTCCCTTTTTAACGTCGTTAACATGATATGCAAGAGGATATAGGTGCGGCTAGCCCGCATCCGCATGTGATACACAAATGAGTAGACACCGACCAAACTCACACGTACACTTAACTCATTCAGTCTACGATCAATTTTTCACACATTAACAAAAATTGCATTTGAATTGTTTGACTTTTATATAAGCCATTTAATTTAAAAACAACCATCCCTAGTACGACCATCACCGAGTAGAAAGAATTCCCTTACAAATTGAACAATGCATCCTCGTTAAGTTTTCGATGCCATGGCATCACGCATAGGTCATCATGCATACGATTATTGTACGACAAGGCAATTGAGCCATCCATGCACAAAATAAAATTGCAGCTGATCACTTGATTAGGCTTCGCATGGTGATCGGACACATAATGTATGTGTATGCAAAGTAGTTCTGATAGCATCATTTCCTCTCATGTCGACGCCATGCCATTTCGTGTGTACTAATCGTTGTTTTCGAGAAGTGAAACCCTCAAGGAACTCTCACAGCACAAAATTTAATTACCGATAAATCACACATACCGAATGATACCTTTTTCTCTTTCTTGTGTGCCAAAGGTTGCAATCAGTATGACTATCATTACCCTTCAATTCTTAAGCCAACCACACTTAATATCGATTGTTTCTTACTCAGCGCAAATAAGATGCACTCTAGTATTTTTATGATAACGTTTTTCTTCTTCAAAAAAAGATGTAAAAAAGAATACAGCCCTTCCTGGTGTCATCCTATTTTAATCTTAATAAATCGATTACACGCATTAGGTAACTCATTGATTTAATTTTATTTTATATTTGTCAAGCACCGTGTTATGTTGTTCAAAGATGAACCAAAACGGTTTTAATGAAAAGGATTCGCACGAAAACACGTTATTGTGCTTCAGCATCACACTAGCTGTCCAAGAGCATCACGTAGCTGCATCTGCATGCATTTTTCCGGCGCGATCCCTTTACTCCCTTGTCGCGCTCAGCATTTTTTTTCATGCGTCAAGCATCTCTGCAGGAGACTAGGCCTCGTGCCTATATCCGGGGTAGATTTTTGTTGCCTTTCTTAATTTGTCTGGTGCTGGGATGCATTAGGTGCTCGGATATTGTTGTTGTTGTGTAGGAGGTTGTTGCGGTCTGCCTAGATTCCTATGTTTTTGTTACCTTTTTTTGTTCTACTGCCTGATTTGTCCTTATCAGTGGTGACAAGGGAAGGGAAAGTTTGGCACTGGCTCGCTAAGTTACTTACCTTGAACATGATAATAAATATAACATGGTTGTAGTTGTTAGTAATTAATTTCACCCATGTAATAATCCATTTTCCTAAAGCTAAATGTTTTATCTTCCATATTGTTGGTGTGTGACAGGTTAAAATGGCATGGACGAGTACTCATTTATTCATGGAGCTAGCGCAGAGCATCCTTTTTCGATAGAGGGATTTGGTCATCAATCCTTGGCCTTGCTCCTGATTATGTATGGGAAGTGGGAGTGCTAATTAGGCATTGGATGTATACTTTGCCTATGAAGCTTAGTGGAACTGCTCAAATTTACCTCAAATATAGTTACAAGGTTACATTCTTCTTCAATTATATATGCTCTTTTTTATGCAATCGTGTTTCATTTATGGATTTGGTGTATCCTCAAGTATGTAAATCCACAAGGTATATAGTTAGTACAGGATTAGGCACAAATTATTGAGAGCTGATGCTGAACAATGCACTTGTAACTTTGAGCGATCTGTCAGCCATTGTTCAAATCACATCTTTATGTGCTTAGGATTAGGAGGATATATATGAACCCAACTTCGACACAGGTTTTGCATTGGCTGCATAGGCCGCTGCCCCGTTCATTAAGTTTGCTATCCATCTTACTCACATTGTTGGTTGTGGCTGCCATCATCATTATATTACAGGTTCTTCATTTCCTTCTGTTGTGCCACCCTGCATTCTTAACTATATGCTCTTTATGGAAATCATAGGTTAATGAAAAAGGCTATCTCATTGCAGGAGACATGTTCAATTTTTTTTTTTGAAGGATAAACTCTTCATGCCCCAACTACAACAAGAGGAGATAGCTCAAGGTAAATAAAAACTCAAAAGATTCAGCTTCTAGGTGTGTTCCACCTGGGTGATACTAATTCAGGTAGAATTCCTCTAGGTGTATTTTGTATGTTTTGGTGTTTTGGAATAGTAGTATCTAGCACCGTGATAATACTGCATACTGATTATACCTCCTTTGATACTTGTCTTTAGCTTTGTACATCAGATGATTCAACATTTTATTTTGTATTTAGGCAATTTAATAATTATAAGAGTAAAGCCTACAATTGCAGGCTTACAAACAGTTCATGAGGCTTCCTTCGATATTTATTTTTTTGCACATATCTCTAAATCTATAGCAGTTCAGATGTTTTCGCCATGCTAGGCCAAGCAGACCAATTGCATTCTTAACAGTATAATAGAATGCTGAATGGGAATGTCATAGTTTAGTCTTATGCCTTAATTTATTTCTTTGTTTTTCATATCTGTATTGTGAACAATGTTGACCGGCACCATCACTGGCTACAGGAGCTTAATTTATTGGGAACTGCATGTCCGTATTGTTAAAATCTCTAATCCATTTTTCAGATGCACTTCTGGTATTGTTCTGCAATCTGTTTACACATCCGGGACTGCTGTTGTTGTTGCTTCTGGTTGTCTCATGATCTTGGCTGTTGGTGGCTGGTATCAGCTCAGGTGCTACTCTATTCTTGTTGCTTCCTTCATGCCTTTCTATGCGCATACTCGATCTTTTTTCTTTTGTATGATGTTATCCTAGGATATTGTTGTTGGAACTGCTGTTATTGTTGCTATGGGTTGCTCATGAGCTTAGTTACTTTTTTAGGTTGCCCTGCTGGATGCCATTTTTAGGTTGTTGTGTACCTACGGATAGTTCGTTGTTCTGCAATACTATATTTAGTCGCACTTTGTTTACATGATTGTTGCTACATTCCGGAAACAATGGTTTGTTGGTTGCAAAATTATAGTGGCTAGCTGGGACAACTAATTCATTTCTTGATCTTGATCAAAGATAACTGGATTATTGCCCTGCTTTATCCAGAAATATGAGACGAAGGGAGCCACCTGCACTCTCAGCGATTAGCGCATTTTGGCCGTCGTATCAATTTGCTTGATGGGTTTCTAGGCGTCCGATCGAGCGGTGGAAGGACGTCGGTCGTCTGATCGAATCCCCCTCCCCTGTAGCATGGTTGATCCCGTTTGGCTCGTCCCGTCGATTACTCCTTCCGTTTGACCGGTTGCCGCTGACCTGGGGGGTCCCGGCGGTGGGCCGCGCCCGTCAGCGAGCGGGTGTGTGGGTGCAGCCTATGCGTTCAGTCGTGCGCGCGCCTACGGTAAATATCTTGTGCCACCGCACGTAAATCTTGCCCCCCGCCGAGGGCTTTTTCATCATTTCCTGTCCAGGCCGCGTGCGTGGTGGACTGTGGTTGGCTCCGTGCGGCTATGTGGTGGGGGAGGGCGGCTGGCTCGCTTCTCGTTCGCCCCCTTTGTTCCCTTCTATCTGTCTCTCCCCCTCCCCCCCAATCTGAATCTTCCTTGGCCGCTTCGGTGCCATTGCCGTTCGTGCTTGTCGGTGGGATCGTGCAAGGCGCAACTCAGACGTGGTTCCTCACCGGTTGGATGGCGTTCAGGTGAAACCCCGGTGCCCACTGAGTACTGCCTTGGCTACAACCTCCCTCGGTGAGCTCCATCTTCCCCTGCTCTGCTTAGGCTATTGTATGGGACATGGCCAGGCTATGATGACCAGTTATGGATGATATAGGCATGCTCTCGAGTAATCGAGGCACTTGTGGGTATTAATTTGGATCCTCCCTCGTTTCTTTGAACTGTTTTGATCACATTCTTATTTTAGTGGCTCTGTCCTTGGATGGTCATTTCTGATGAGTGATAACCAAGGTAGTTTCACCCTCGTAAGAACATATTGATCTAGTGATCCATCCAGAAATAAGACCCGCGGCAAGTTCCCTGGCTCCTCGGATCTCAGGCACTTTTGGCCGTCGGATCGATTTCCTGATGCGATTCTGGCCGTCAGATCTCGATCCGGATTGATCTCGGCCGTTGGATCGAGCCCGAGCTCCTATAGCAATGAATAGTTACCCCCGCGGTGAGATATCTCGTGCCACCGCGTTTGAATCACGTGCCCCGTCGGTCGGAAGCCATTCTTGCTAGGGCGATGATGATTAGCCATGGCTGAAATAAGTGTGCCTTTGAGCAATCGAGGCACGTGTGGGTATCAAGTTGGATCCTTCCTTGTCTCTAGAATCCTTTTTGATCCTGTGATACTTATTGTTCTGTCCTTGGATGGTCATTCTTGTTGAGTGATAACCAGGGCAGCTCCACTGTATAAACAGATTGATCTGGCGATAGGAGATGATGGGGGTAGATTATATGATCGAGGAAAAGCGAATCTGAGCCCACTATGCTGTTGGGGAACGTTGCAGAAAACAAAAATTTTCCTACTCGTTTCACCAAGATCATCTAGGAGTTCATCTAGCAACGAGTGATTAGATGCATCTACATACCTTTGTAGATCGCGAGCGGAAGCGTTCAAAAGAACGGTGATGATGTAGTCGTACTCGACGTGATCCAAATCACCGGTGACCAGCGCCGAACGGACGGCACCTCCGCGTTCAACACACGTACGGGACGGGAGACGTCTCCTCCTTCTTGATCCAGCAAGGGGGAAGGAGAGGTTGATGAAGATCCAGCAGCACGACGGCGTGGTGGTGGATGCAGGGCATCACAGAAGCAGGGCTTCGCCGAGACTATGAGGGAGAGACGTAACGGGGGGAGATGGAGGCGCCAGGGGCTGGTGTAAAATCCCTCCTCTTCCCCCCCACTATATATAGGGGTGCCAAGGGGGGGCGCCGGCCCTAGTAGATGAGATCTACTAGGGGGGCGGCGGCCAAGGGGAGGTTTCCCTCCCCCCAAGGCACCTAGGGGTGCCTTCCACCACATGGACTCTTCCATGGTGGAAACCCTAGGCGCATGGGCCTATAGGGGCTGGTGCCCTTGGCCCATCTAGGCCAAGGCGCACCCCCTACAGCCCATGTGCCCCCCCGGGACAGGTGGCCCCACCCGGTGGACCCCCGGGACCCTTCCGGTGGTCCCGGTACAATACCGATAACCCCGAAACTTGTCCCGATGCCCGAAATAGCACTTCCTATATATAATTCTTTACCTCCGGACCATTCCGGAACTCCTCGTGACGTCCGGGATCTCATCCGGGACTCCGAACAACATTCGGGTTTCTGCATATACATATCTTCATAACCCTAGCGTCACCGAACCTTAAGTGTGTAGACCCTACGGGTTCGGGAGACAAGCAGACATGACCGAGACGACTCTCCGGTCAATAACCAACAGCGGGATCTGGATACCCATGTTGGCTCCCACATGCTCCACGATGATCTCATCGGATGAACCACGATGTCGAGGATTTAATCAATCCCGTACGCTATTCCCTTTGTCTATCGATATGTTACTTGCCCGAGATTCGATCGTCGGTATCCCAATACCTCGTTCAATCTCGTTACCGGCAAGTCACTTTACTCGTACCGTAATGCATGATCCCGTGACCAGACACTTGGTCACTCTGAGCTCATTATGATGATGCATTACCGAGTGGGCCCAGTGATACCTCTCCGTCATACGTTGTGACAAATCCCAGTCTTGATCCATGTCGCCCAACAGACACTTTCGGAGATACCCGTAGTCTACCTTTATAGTCACCCAGTTACGTTGTGACGTTTGGCATACCCAAAGCACTCCTACGGTATCCGGGAGTTACATGATCTCATGGTCTAAGGAAAAGATACTTTGACATTGGAAAACTCTAGCAAACGAACTATACGATCTTGTGCTATGTTTAGGATTGGGTCTTGTCCATCACATCATTCTCCCAATGATGTGATCTCGTTATCAATGACATCCAGTGTCCATAGTCAGGAAACCATGACTATCTGTTGATCAACGAGCTAGTCAACTAGAGGCTCACTAGGGACATGTCGGTGTCTGTTATTCACACATGTATTACGATTTCCGGATAACACAATTATAGCATGAATAAAGACAATTATCATGAACAAGGAAATATAATAATAATGCTTTTATTATTGCCTCTAGGGCATATTTCCAACAGTCTCCCACTTGCACTAGAGTCAATAATCTAGTTACATTGTGATGAATCGAACACCCATGAAATTCTGGTGTTGATCATGTTTTGCTCTAGGGAGAGGTTTAATCAACGGATCTGCTATATTCAGGTCCGTATGTACTTTACAAATCTCTATGTCTCCATCTTGAACATTTTCACGAATGGAGTTGAAGCGACGCTTGATGTGCCTTGTCTTCTTGTGAAACCTGGGCTCCTTGGCAAGTGCAATAGCTCCAGTGTTGTCACAGAAGAGCTTGATCGGCCCCGACGCATTGGGTATGACTCCTAGGTCGGTGATGAACTCCTTCACCCATATTGCTTCATGTGCTGCCTCCGAGGCTGCCATGTACTCCGCTTCACATGTAGATCCCGCCACGACGCTTTGCTTGCAACTGCACCAGCTTACTGCCCCACCATTCAAAATATACACGTATCCGGTTTGTGACTTAGAGTCATCCAGATCTGTGTCGAAGCTAGCGTCGACGTAACCCTTTACGACGAGCTCTTCGTCACCTCCATAAACGAGAAACATTTCCTTAGTCCTTTTCAGGTACTTCAGGATATTCTTGACCGTTGTCCAGTGTTCCTTGCCGGGATTACTTTGGTACCTTCCTATCAAACTTACGGCAAGGTTTACATCAGGTCTGGTACACAGCATGGCATACATAATAGAACCTATGGCTGAGGCATAGGGGATGACGCTCATCTCTTCTATATCTTCTGCCGTGGTCGGACATTGAGCTGAGCTCAATTTCATACCTTGCAACACAGGCAAGAACCCCTTCTTGGATTGATCCATATTGAACTTCTTCAATATCTTATCAAGGTATGTGCTTTGTGAAAGACCTATGAGGCGTCTCGATCTATCTCTATAGATTTTGATGCCTAATATATAAGCAGCTTCTCCAAGGTCCTTCATTGAAAAACTTTTATTCAAGTAGGCCTTGATGCTGTCCAAGAGTTCTATATCATTTCCCATCAAAAGTATGTCATCTACATATAATATGAGAAATGCTACAGAGCTCCCACTCACTTTCTTGTAAACGCAGGCTTCTCCATAAGTCTGTGTAAACCCAAACGCTTTGATCATCTCATCAAAGCGAATGTTCCAACTCCGAGATGCTTGCACCAGCCCATAAATCGAGCGTTGGAGCTTGCACACTTTGTCAGCATTCTTAGTATCGACAAAACCTTCCGGCTGCATCATATACAATTCTTCCTTAAGGAAACCATTAAGGAATGCCATTTTGACGTCCATTTGCCATATTTCGTAATCATAGAATGCGGCAATTGCTAACATGATTCGGACGGACTTCAGCTTCGCTACCGGTGAGAAAGTCTCATCGTAGTCAACCCCTTGAACTTGTCGATAACCCTTAGCGACAAGCCGAGCTTTATAGATGGTCACATTACCATCCGCGTCTGTCTTCCTCTTAAAGATCCATTTATTTTCTATGGCTCGCCGCTCAACGGGCAAGTCAGTCAAAGTCCATACTTTGTTTTCATACATGGATCCTATCTCGGATTTCATGGCTTCTAGCCATTTGTCGGAATCCGGGCCCGCCATCGCTTCTTCATAGTTCGAAGGTTCACCGTTGTCTAACAACATGATTTCCAAGACAGGGTTGCCGTACCACTCTGGTGCGGAACGTGTCCTTGTGGACCTTCGAATTTCAGTAGGAGCTTGATCAGAAGTATCTTGATCATTATCATTAACTTCCTCTCTAGTCGGTGCTGGCACCTCAGGAACATTTTCTTGAGTTGCGCCATTTTCCGGTTCAAGAGGTAATACTTCATCAAACTCTACTTTCCTCCCACTTACTTCTTTCGAGAGAAACTCTTTCTCCAGAAAGGACCCATTCTTGGCTACAAAGATCTTGCCTTCGGATCTGAGGTAGAAGGTATACCCAATAGTTTCCTTTGGGTACCCTATGAAGACGCATTTTTCCGATTTGGGTTCGAGCTTTTCAGGTTGAAGTTTCTTGACATAAGCATCGCATCCCCAAACTTTTAGAAACGACAGCTTAGGTTTCTTCCCAAACCATAATTCATATGGTGTCGTCTCAACGGATTTCGACGGAGCCCTATTTAAAGTGAATGCGGCAGTCTCTAAAGCATAGCCCCAAAAGGAAAGCGGTAAATCGGTAAGAGACATCATAGATCGCATCATATCTAATAGAGTGCGATTACGACGTTCGGACACACCATTACGCTGAGGTGTTCCAGGCGGCGTGAGTTGTGAAACTATTCCACATTTTCTTAAGTGTGTGCCAAACTCGTGACTCAAGTATTCTCCTCCACGATCTGATCGTAGAAACTTGATTTTCCTGTCACGTTGATTTTCAACCTCACTCTGAAATTCCTTGAACTTTTCAAAGGTTTCAGACTTGTGTTTCATTAAGTAGATATACCCATACCTACTTAAATCATCAGTGAGGGTGAGAACATAACGATAGCCACCGCGAGCCTCAACACTCATTGGACCGCACACATCAGTATGTATGATTTCCAATAAGTCGGTTGCTCGCTCCATTGTTCCTGAGAACGGAGTCTTGGTCATTTTACCCATAAGGCATGGTTCGCATGTGTCAAATGATTCATAATCAAGAGACTCTAAAAGTCCATCAGCATGGAGCTTCTTCATGCGTTTGACACCTATGTGACCAAGGCGGCAGTGCCACAGGTATGTGGGACTATCATTATCAACCTTACTTCTTTTGGTACTCACATTATGAACATGTGTAGCATCACGTTCGAGATTCATAAAGAACAAACCATTCACCATAGGAGCATGACCATAAAACATATCTCTCATAAAAATGGAACAACCATTATTCTCAGATTTAAAAGAGTAGCCATCTCGAATTAAACGAGATCCCGATACAATGTTCATGCTCAAAGCTGGCACTAAATAACAATTATTAAGGTTTAAAACTAATCCCGAAGGGAGATGCAGAGGTAGCGAGCCGACGGCGATCACATTGACCTTGGAACCATTTCCGACGCGCATCGTCACCTCGTCCTTTGCCAGTGTCCGCTTATTCCGCAGCCCCTGCTTTGAGTTACAAATGTGAGCAACTGCACCGGTATCAAATACCCAGGAGCTACTACGGGCACTAGTAAGGTACACATCAATTACATGTATATCACATGTACCTTTTGTTTTGCCGGCCTTCTTATCCGCTAAGTACTTAGGGCAGTTCCGCTTCCAGTGACCGCTTCCCTTGCAATAAAAGCACTCAGTCTCGGGCTTGGGTCCATTCTTTGGCTTCTTCCCGGCAGCTTGCTTGCCGGGCGCGGCAACCTCCTTGCCGTCCTTCTTGAAGTTCTTTTTACCCTTGCCTTTCTTGAACTTAGTGGTTTTATTGACCATCAACACTTGATGTTCCTTCCTGACTTCTACCTCTGCTGATTTCAGCATAGCAAATACTTCAGGAATGGTCTTTTCCATCCCCTGCATATTGAAATTCATCACAAAGCTCTTGTAGCTTGGTGGAAGCGACTGGAGGATTCTGTCAATGACCGCATCATCCGGGAGATTAACTCCCAGCTGAGTCAAGCGGTTATGCAACCCAGACATAGTGAGTATGTGCTCACTGACAGAACTGTTTTCCTCCATCTTACAGCTGAAGAATTTGTCGGAGACTTCATATCTCTCGACCCGGGCATGAGCTTGGAAAACCATTTTCAGCTCTTCGAACATCTCATATGCTCCATGTCTCTCAAAACGCTTTTGGAGCCCCGGCTCTAGGCTGTAAAGCATGCCGCACTGAACGAGGGAGTAGTCATTGGAACGTGCCTGCCAAGCGTTCATAACGTCTTGTTCTGCAGGGAGAACGGGTGCGTCACCAAGCGGTGCTTGTAGGACATAATCTTTCTTGGCAGCTATGAGGATGATCCTCAGGTTCCGGACTCAGTCCGTATAGTTGCTGCCATCGTCTTTCAGCTTGGTTTTCTCTAGGAACGCGTTGAAGTTGAGGACTACGTTGGCCATTTGATCTACAAGACATATTGTAAAATATTTAGACTAAGTTCATGATAATTAAGTTCAACCAATCAAATTATTAGTGAACTCCCACTTAGATTAAACATCCCTCTAGTCATCTAAGTATTACATGATCCGAGTTAAACTAGACCGTGTCCGATCATCACGTGAGACGGACTAGTCAACATCGGTGAACATCTTCATGTTGATCGTATCTTCTATACGACTCATGCTCGACCTTTCGGTCTTCTGTGTTCCGAGGCCATGTCTGTACATGCTAGGCTCGTCAAGTCAACCTAAGTGTTTGCATGTGTAAATCTGTCTTACACCCGTTGTATGTGAACGTCTGAATAAAACACCCGATCATCACGTGGTGTTTTGAAACAGCGAACTGTCGCAACGGTGCACAGTTAGGGGGAACACTTCTTGAAATTAGTATGAGGGATCACCTTATTTACTACCGTCGTTCTAAGTAAACAAGATGCAAAACATGATAAACATCACATGCAATCAAATAATAAACGTGACATGATATGGCCAATATCACATAGCTCCTTTGATCTCCATCTTGGGGCTCCATGATCATCTTGTCACCGGCTTGACACCATAATCTCCATCATCATGATCTCCATCATCGTGTCTCCATGAAGTTGCTCGCCAACTATTACTTCTACTACTATGGCTAATGCGTTTAGCAATAAAGTAAAGTAATTTACATGGCGTTTCTCGATGACACGCAGGTCATATAAAAGAATAAAGACAACTCCTATGGCTCCTGCCGGTTGTCATACTCATCGACATGCAAGTCGTGAATCCTATTACAATAGCATCAACATCTCATACATCACATATAGATCATTCATCATTCATCACAACTTTGGCCATATCATATCACAAACCACTTGCTGCAAAAACAAGTTAGACGTCCTCTAATTGTTGTTGCAAGTTTTACGTGGCTGAATTAGGGTTCTAGCAAGAACGTTTTCTTACCTACGTTAAAGCCACAACGTGATTTGTCAACTTCTATTTACCCTTCATAAGGACCCTGTTCATCGATTCCGCTCCAACTAAAGTAGGAGAGACAGACACCCGCCAGCCACCTTATGCAACTAGTGCATGTTAGTCGGTGGAACCGGTCTCACGTAAGCGTACGTGTAAGGTTGGTCCGGGCCGCTTCATCCCACAATACTGTTGAAGCAAGAAAAGACTAGTAACGGCAAGAAAGTTGACAAATCTACGCCCACAACAAATTGTGTTCTACTCGCGCAAGAAGAACTACGCATAGACCTAGCTCATGATGCCACTGTTGGGGAACGTTGCAGAAAACAAAAATTTTCCTACCCGTTTCACCAAGATCATCTAGGAGTTCATCTAGCAACGAGTGATTAGATGCATCTACATACCTTTGTAGATCGCGAGCAGAAGCGTTCAAAAGAACGGTGATGATGTAGTCGTACTCGACGTGATCCAAATCACCGATGACCAGCGCCGAACGGACGGCACCTCCGCGTTCAACACACGTACGGGACGGGAGACGTCTCCTCCTTCTTGATCCAGCAAGGGGGAAGGAGAGGTTGATGAAGATCCAGCAGCACGACGGCGTGGTGATGGATGCAGGGCGTCACAGAAGCAGGGCTTCGCCGAGACTACGAGGGAGAGACGTAACCGGGGGAGATGGAGGCGCCAGGGGCTGGTGTAAAATCCCTCCTCTTCCCCCCCACTATATATAGGGGTGCCAAGGGGGGGCGCCGGCCCTAGTAGATGAGATCTACTAGGGGGGCGCCGGCCCTAGTAGATGAGATCTACTAGGGGGGCGGCGGCCAAGGGGAGGTTTCCCTCCCCCCCAAGGCACCTAGGGGTGCCTTCCACCACATGGACTCTTCCATGGTGGAAACCCTAGGCGCATGGGCCTATAGGGGCTGGTGCCCTTGGCCCATCTAGGCCAAGGCGCACCCCCTACAGCCCATGTGGCCCCCCGGGACAGGTGGCCCCACCCGGTGGACCCCCGGGACCCTTCCGGTGGTCCCGGTACAATACTGATAACCCCGAAACTTGTCCCGATGCCTGAAATAGCACTTCCTATATATAATTCTTTACCTCCGGACCATTGCGGAACTCCTCGTGACGTCCGGGATCTCATCCGGGACTCCGAACAACATTCGGGTTTCTGCATATACATATCTTCATAACCCTAGCGTCACCGAACCTTAAGTGTGTAGACCCTACGGGTTCAGGAGACAAACAGACATGACCGAGATGACTCTCTGGTCAATAACCAACAGCGGGATCTGGATACCCATGTTGGCTCCCACATGCTCCACGATGATCTCATCGGATGAACCACGATGTCGAGGATTTAATCAATCCCGTACGCTATTCCCTTTGTCTATCGATATGTTACTTGCCCGAGATTCGATCGTCGGTATCCCAATACCTCGTTCAATCTCGTTACCGGCAAGTCACTTTACTCGTACCATAATGCATGATCCCGTGACCAGACACTTGGTCACTCTGAGCTCATTATGATCATGCATTACCGAGTGGGCCCAGTGATACCTCTCCGTCATACGGAGTGACAAATCCTAGTCTTGATCCATGTCGCCCAACAGACACTTTCGGAGATACCCGTAGTCTACCTTTATAGTCACCCAGTTACGTTGTGACGTTTGGCATACCCAAAGCACTCCTACGGTATCCGGGAGTTACATGATCTCATGGTCTAAGGAAAAGATACTTTGACATTGGAAAACTCTAGCAAACGAACTATACGATCTTGTGCTATGTTTAGGATTGGGTCTTGTCCATCACATCATTCTCCCAATGATGTGATCTCATTATCAATGACATCCAGTGTCCATAGTCAGGAAACCATGACTATCTGTTGATCAACGAGCTAGTCAACTAGAGGCTCACTAGGGACATGTCGGTGTCTGTTATTCACACATGTATTACGATTTCCGGATAACACAATTATAGCATGAATAAAGACAATTATCATGAACAAGGAAATATAATAATAATGCTTTTATTATTGCCTCTAGGGCATATTTCCAACATATGCATGGAACCCTGAACCCTTTTTATTTGTATTTAAAGGTATTGCTTATTTATGCTCCACTGTTTATAGCCGTTTTATGTAAAGATTTCTTCTCTCTCATACCTTTGTTGCATATACGTTGTTCTTGATCTTTTATTGTTTGTTGTTGGTCCTTGATCTAATCTGATTAAGAGTAAGTTGCACTTTATTATTCTGGGATAAGCGATGGTTCGCAATGCTATTGGTTCTTCATGAGTTCAGAGGAGGATTTCTAATATGAGTCATGCCAGTAAGCTTTCTTGCAGGTACCCACACTTCTCTTTTCCTCCTGATTAGCCTGATCTCTTTTCTATACGTGTCTACAAGCTGTGAATTACATATGTAAGTGAAATGTAGGTGTTTGTATTAGCGCAATGCTTTAATCAGTAGGGTCTTTCCCATCTATGATCAAGGTCGATTGCGCCAGCTCTATTGTGGCTTTCATGTATATGACAATGGAATGATGTTAAATTATGGTATCGAGGCTTATTTTTTAAGCATGCCTAGGGTTTTGTTCCTGTTTGTGTTGATCTGAACATGTGCTCTGTTCATGTAGAAGAACTCATATGAATCTGTCTTGGGGAAATAATTGAGTACATGTGATCAGTATGTTAGCCAAAACTGAACATTTTATCTCTATTGAACTGAAAGGATTGTATATTTGATCTTTGTTTAACTGAAAAGATTGAACCCTTACTTTTGATCTCTGTTTAAGTTTAAAAAATCAATTGTTCCACAAACCTTCTATAGTTCAGAAACTGAATCTTTAGATGTACTTTGTTTTAGTGCAGAAAATGAATTTTAGTGCACAAACTGACTTAGTACAGAAACTGAAAAGACTGAACCTGTACTTTTGATCTCAGTTTAAGTTTAAAAATTCAGATGCTCCACAAACCTTCGATAGTTCAGATACCGGACCTTCACATATACTCTGTTTTAGTGCAGAAAATGAATTAGAATAGGAACTGAAAAGACTGACCATTTACCGTTGATCTACGTGTAACTTTAGAAGTTCAACTATTCCACAAATATTCTTTAGTTTAGATACTGAATATTTAGATACACTCTGTTTTAGCGTCGAAAATGAATTTTCGCGCACAAACTGAATTAGCGCAGAAACCATTGCAAAAACTGATTTTTGATTTCTTTGCTTTCTTTAAGTGCAGGAATTTATTTATTTTCTTTTCGGAGGCGCGGCCGCCGCCCTCTGACCAGAAGCATTGGGGATCTCGAGAGGGAATTTTGCAGTTGTGGCCATTTTAAAAATAGACCTCTGTGAAATCTATGTACTCCTGATACTATTATATCATGCTACATTTCCTGTGATATATCAAATATCTATCCTTTGTCCTAAGCAAGAGGCCTTACGTTTATACTGAGCAATACTAATTTGGTCAGTATATAATATTGCAATGCTTATAACCCTTTGGTCAGTGGCCCATCTGAATTGAGATGCATCATAGTTATCTTAATATTATTTGTTCTGTTTCTTACTCACTGATCCATCCCACACAACAAGTATTCTTCCTGAGAACTATGCTCAGATAGTTGAATATATTATTTTGTACTTAATTGTTGAAAGATGGATTTGTATTACCAATGCTGAGGTGGGCATTACAATTTTCTTTCAAGGGAACAGACCAAACCAAACTGCGACTTTATTTGTAAATATTTGAAATTTATATTATGTCTCTTATGTGATCTCAGAGGACTTAATTTTTGTGTGGGGACCTCAAGCTACCTTTAGTGACTTACAAGCTATCAACCAACAACGGTTTTCCCTGCTTTTGGAGCCTGCTAAGCTATCAACACACAAAGAGGTTGCCCGTTCTCTTGCTAATGAAATATGTGTTTACTAGAATTTTTGTTATTATCAGAAGAGGGTTATATTTTTATGGGAGGCTGCATTTGTAGTGGTTCGGTATTTCTAAAGGGGTACATTTCTTTGTAGGTACTATGCTGAGACTGAAGAGGATGCTAGCCAGCGGCCCATCTCTCTTGCCGTCACCGCTGAGCCGCCATGTCTCCTTCATAGGCTTATTGTATTGCTACATGTTTATGCTTCTTATCCACTCACCCATTGTAGTGTAGGTTTGTGTTCTTGGATATCTTTCCCTCCATTTCTTATTTTTGGTGAGCGGGTGAGCTAATTGGGCTATTTTCCTCTAGGTCTGTTGCGGCAATTGGATGCTTCAAAGGATTTTAATGGAGTTTATTGTAGCTGAGTCGTGAATCTCCAGCTTGCTTCCATGTCTTTTCTCACTAGAGACACCTCCTGCCGGCGACGGCGATGACTGCTACCCTGCTCCTCTCCCGGCAAAGGCATGTCTACCTCTCCTGTGAAGTTAAGGCCATCTTTGCCTCTTCCTTCAGTTTTTCCTCTGTTTTTTGTTACACGACTTTGTGGTGCTTAGTGTATATATCATTCCCCCCTGTCCATTGATTGAACAACTCTGCTACATGTGATTGCATTAGCAAACTCCATTTTTGTTTATGTAGAAAAACAAAGGAAACTCCATTTTTGTGTATGTGGAAAAAACAAAGGAAACTGCATTTTGTGTAATTACAAACAAATGAAACTCCATTTTTGTGTAATTACAAACAAGAGACTTTTAGACGGCGAAGACTGCTGCCCTGATCCTAAGAGCCTACTGACATTTCACCAAATCTTGTTATAATTTTTTTATCAGCAGCAGATACTTTTAAATTTGTCTTTACAATTCCAAGTACACGACCATACTGATCCTTCTATTTTTGATGTAGCAGAACAAACGTTCGTAATTTATACACTTAGGCTCAGCTTCTCTATATTGATACGAAGGCCTGGAGCGTGTTTCTTTTGTTTTCAACTCGAGGGGACCAGGTAGGACCATATAGACACAGTAAAAGGCCACTTTCTTTGTTCCACGCCTTACAAAAACGAGCAAGGCTGATATAATATTTCTGGTTCCCTTCTACTGTGTGCAAACAGAACCTGGCGGCACAATAGCAGCTCAACTACTATTGTTATTAATCAGGATAAATGCTTCTGCCTGGCTGGCACACATGCTTAGGCACAACAGTCTGCCCCAGCACCGCAGGGCAAGGCGCGCTGCAGGTCATTTATATAGCATCTCCTCATTTGTATATTATTCACATATAGCATCTCATTACTTGGTTGATTGCTTACATGTATTCAACTTCTGGCTCTTTCGCTCCCAAGCTGACCTCCCTGAGGGGATTGGTGAGGCCCAAGCCCGTTTTCCAGAGAGCTTTTTCTATATAGCTGTCCAAATGCACCAGCCTTCCTCTTTAATGCATCAACGACAGAGGCTAGTCACTGACAAGTACCATGAACTTTATTAAGTACTCCCTCCGGTCCTTTTTAGTCTGCATATATGTTTTGTTTATGTTAGAGTTGCGTTGAATATAGTGTACAGGATAGGTTATAGTTGGACTTGTAATTGTATTGTGTCTAGATAGGATATGGAGTCGTGTCAAGTAGGACACTTGTATTATAGGCCTCTCATATATAGCGAGGTAGACACACGATGTAACCTATGTCAACATAATAGCACCGAAACGTAGGGAAAGCCGGCGGCATGTGCCGGCGTTCAGGGCGACCGGATGCGGTAGTGTAGCGGTGTCATGGGGACGAGCGCCTATAGTCACGCCCCGGGGATGTAGTCATATCGGTGAACCTCGTTAACAAATCTCGGTGTCGTGCTCGTGTGATTGCTTGGTCCTCAGATGATCGACAGTATGACCTCGGATTTATTCTAACAAGTGATGTCATGAGTAAGGTTCGATTTGAGGTGTTGATCTAGTGGAAGAGGAAAATTCGACATGGATCGGTATAGTCTGTAGGTGCAGCAGGAAAGCGATCAGAAAAGTCGGCGAGTACTGAAGTGATCGGAAGCGGTGACGCGTAACGTGCCACAGCAGCAGTCAGACCAGTAGGCTTCTAGGGCGTGCTTGGATGGGCTGGCAGCACGCGCTGGGATGGGCAGGCAACAGGCCGTCTCAGGTGCTTGTGCTTCAGGCAGCGTGGCCGCAAGGCTGGGATGTGGTCCAGGTTCAGAGTTGCAGGGAAGGGCGGCAGCTGCTGCGTGGTGTGCACGAGAGATTTGTTCCAGAAAAAAGGACCGAGTCCTTGTATATGACGTGGAAGAGTCAAAAGCAACAGATCGAATCGGCAAAAAGAAAATCCATCAGATTATCCATTGGAATAGCAGGAGCTTTGACAAATCAAGGCAACAGCCAGCATTGTAATTAGTGCCAATGGAGCTTCCCATCGCGTGAAGACCAGGAGGTCTTTTTTGGCTGCAATTGTGCACGGAAGTGCTTGTGTACTTCGGCGTCGTGGGGATAGGTCGGGTCAGCCGTACAAAAAACTATGGCGTTAACGGGTATCGGGTTTGACGTGGAAAAGTTTACGGAACTGGAAACCTTGGGTTATGGCAGACACGGATAAAAAATTTCTTGGCACAACAGAGATGCTTGAAGGCGTTGCGGAAGCCAAGCCAGCTAAGATGGAAATATTATGTGGTGGATGAGAATTCGCAGAAGACGATTTGGGAGCCTCGAGCGTGTCATGCAGCCGGACAAGTTCGGCTGGGTCAGACTAGATAGTCTGACGGATCGACGCAAGTCGGTTGGTACAGAAGACGGTGATGAGATCGACGACGACGCCATAGGAGCGTGATGCTGATAGTGCCCGACTTCTGGGCGTGGAAACACGTGGCGCAGGCCCCGAGGGTTTGTGTGGCTTCGACAAGCCTGTGGGCGTGGAGTTGATTCAAGGTGATGTACACACAGAGCTTGAAGTCGACTGGGCGTGAGGGTGGACTGATCATCTATCATGGAGTCATGTTGAAGGTGGAGCTAGAGTCTGGAGGACTTCACTCGGTGCTGACTGAGGGGTTACCGCGTAAGTGCACAGAGAATCGAAGCCTATTCAGCGGGAAAAGCAAGTGACATGAAGTTTGGACTAGAGCCCAGTGGTCTGATGGAAGCGTGAAACTCGTCATCGGTCGGTGTTGATCGGTGGTACTCTGCAGTGGGGGTTGAGTGGTGTGGGTTCGCGGCCCTTGAGACTCGACCGGGACAGCGGAGGCTCGACGCGGTAATAGCGGCGAGGCGTGCGGTACGCATGGGCATGGAGACGGGCTAGGGCTCTGGTGGTCATACATGTGGTGAGACAACTGCGAATTTGACTCGGGATGACTACAAGCAATGGTGAAATTCTTTCAAGTTTCAGACATGCGGTCAAGGAAGAGCGATGATGTTGAATTCAGGTAACTCTTATGTGTGATACCCAATATGTGAGTTGTTCACTTTCACGCAGGTCAGTGATCAGTGTGTGATGGTGTTGGACGGATACTCTGAAAGTTGGAAGCACAAACTAGAGTAACAAGGAACTTAATTTTGATCGAGTGTTGACTGTGGTCAAGAAATAAAGGGACTACAAGTTGCAGGTGGAGTCATGTGAAATCTTTGGAGTAGCATCGGTACTCGTGGGATAAGCTCAAGTCCAATGTACATGAAAGTTTGACACATGGACAAATTCAGGGTGATGGAGAATATTTGCCAAGGTGAAATTTGTTAGAGTTGTGTCGAATATTGTGTTGAAATCTTTGAAGTAGCATCAGTACTCATGGGATAAGCTCAAGTCCAATGTACATGAAAGTTTGACACATGGACAAATTCAGGGTGATGGAGAATATTTGCCAAGGGGGAGTTTGTTAGAGTTGTGTCGAATATTGTGTACAAGGTAGGTTACAATTGGACTTGTAGTTGTATTGTGTCTATATAGGATATGGAGTCGTGTCCAAATAGGACACTTGTATCCTAGGCCTCTCACATATAGCGAGGGTAGACACACGATGTAACCTATGCCAACATAATAGCACCGGAACGTAGGGGAAGCCGGCGGCATGTGCTGGCGTCCAGGGCGACCGGATGCGGTATTGTAGTGGTGTCATGGGGAGGAGCGCCCATAGTCATGCCCCGGCGATGTAGCCATATCGGTGAACCTCGTTAATAAATCTTGGTGTCGTGCTCGGGTGATTGCTTGGTCCTCAGATGATCGACGATATGACCTCAGATTTATTCTAACAGTTTAAAGTCAAAGCATCTCTACTTTGACCAAACTTATAAAAAAACGTATCAACATTTACAATGTTAAATTAATATTGTTTGATTCATTATGAAATGTAGTTTCATGAAATATATATTCGGTGTGATAGATGTTGATATTTTCTAATATATATTTGGTCAAACTTTAAAAATAATACGCGAAGTAAAAAGGACCGGAGAGAGTACCAACTTGAGCAAGGCTTTTCCCCTTTAACAAATATATATTTTAAAAATATCGAGGACTGAAAATAGGAGGCTGAACAAGCATGGGCTGAAAAAAGAACTGCAGAGTACACATATATACTACGCTTGAACATCATATAATGCAGTCCGACCAACAAGTCTTGTGGCCAGTATGTTGGTCTGAGGTTAGGACTTAGGAGGCACCAGGAATAAAACTTACTCAAATTATATTCTTCCAACCTGGTGCTTAAGCAACGCCAATGCAGTGCCCCTTCAGCAAGCTACTCGTTCTCTGTGTTTTGCTAGCTTGTGTGTGACACACTGACACTTATTCGCTAAGCAAAAGAGCACTCATATACACATGTGAAAACACATATGCATGCACTGTCTGACCAACAAGCTTTCAGTGTTGTTTTCCTTGTGACATCCATCACAATGTGTGCTCATGCAGAAATAGCTCGACAGCTAGGTATAGGAAACCACATCGGGCATAAAACTTTAGCTCAACAATTTCTTCCAAATGGTGTGATTATATTCGAATGGTTGTTTCACACCGAGGGATTATCTATCTATCTTTGTGAAAAATGTTTTAGCTGCGTAATTCGTCTCTCTCCGCCCTTCACCACCCGTCAGGTTCAACGCTCGTGTCGTCCCCCCGCTGGCGACACGGGCGAAACCCTAGCCGCCACACCAACTCCCCCTCCCTAGATCTCCCCTCCCCCCGCCGCCGCCGGCAAGCGCCGCCGGGCAAAGCCCGCACGGCGTCGGCGGCGGCGGGGCCTTCCTTCTTCTCGCGAGGTCAGGGCAGCGCGGGGCTACTTGGCTGAGGAGAGGCGTGGGGGCGCGACGGCCGCGGCGTGCAGGCGCCGTTTGGTGCGGCGCGCGAGGTGAGCAGGCGCGGCGGGCGCGGCCTACAGGCGCTGGCGGACGCGGCGGCCGCGGCGCGCGAGGCGAGCAGGCGCGGTGGGCGCGGCCTGCGGGCACGACTTGCGGGCGCGACGGCCGCGGCGCGCAAGGCGAGCAGGCGCGGCCTGCAGGCGCTGGCGGACACGACGAGAGCGACGAGCGCGGCGCGCGCGGGGGCGTGGCGTGCTGGTGCGGGCGCGGGGGGCGCGGCATGCAGTGCGGGCGCCAGGATGCGAGCTCGGGCGCGTGGGCGCTTCGGGGTGGCCGGGGCAGTCCCTTCGCAGATCTGGCGCGTTTCGCGCGTCCTGCGAAGGTGCCTGCCTCGCTGCGGCTGTGACAGTCGCCGGATCTCGTTGCCTGGGCTGAGTTGGTGGTGGCGGTGCGGTAGGGGTCGGCGGATGCGGGTGGGCTCTCCTTCAAGCATGTTCACGCCCATCTCCTGGAGTAGCGGCGCCGTACAGCGGCTGTAGCGCAGAGGAGGTTCTCAAGCACACCAATTCCGGCTCGGCTGGTCTTGTCCTTGCGCGCGGCGGTGCGGACGCTGTTAAAATAGGTCTAGCGTGTCATGTACACGTATTATGTACGTATGTAACTTGTATATGCTGATCATTATAAATAGAAAGACGTGAAGAGGCTTTGCCCCACGGAAAACCCTAAACCTATTTTCAAACTTGGTATCAGAGCCTACCTAGCCGCCGCCGCCTCTCCTCCCTCCGCCGCCGCCGCCAGCCTCTCCTCACGGCCGCCGCGATGTCCAAGTCCCCCGCCGCCGATCTGCCCTCCCCATCGGCCGCCGCGATGATCATGTCCTCCACCCTCGCCCTCACCACCATGTCCGCCCCCGTCATCGCTCCACCCTCGGCGTCGGCTGTCGTGGTTCTAAGCCTGACAGTAGAGTGGGGGGTAGGTATGGAGAGGCAAGGTCCTAGCTATGGAGAGGTTGTAAGCACAAAGGATATACGAGTTCAGGCCCTTCTCGGAGGAAGTAACAGCCCTACGTCTCGGAGCCCAGAGGCAGTCGAGTGGATTATGAGTATATGAATTACAAGGTGCCGAACCTTTCTGCCTGTGGAGGGGGGTGGCTTATATAGAGTGCTCCAGGACCCCAGCCAGCCCACATAGGAGAGGGTTTAAGGTGAGTTAAGTCTGGGGCGTTACTGGTAACGCCCCACATAAAGTGCCTTTACTATCATAAAGTCTACTTGATTACAGGCCGTTGCAGTGCAGAGTGCCTCTTGACCTTCTGGTGGTCGAGTGGGTCTTCGTGGTCGAGTCCTTCAAGTCAGTCGAGTGTGTCCCTCGTTGGTCGACTGGAAGGCGACCTCTTCTAAGGGTGTCCTTGGGTAAGGTACTTAGATCAGGTCCATGACCCTACCCTAGGTACATAACCCCATCATTAGCCCCCGAATGGATTGAGGCTTCAAGTGAGGAAGGAGTTGATGTCGTTTCCGATTAACCTTTGTGCCCTGGTCGTGCGTTGTCCTGGACCAAAGAATCCCTTCGTCGACAGTGAACGACTTGTCTCCAGTCGACTCGATCTATTCTATTCTTGCGTCGAGTGATCTTTCGGGCTTCGACGATATCCGAGCGACGGATCGCCGGAAACCCCGTGTCTGACAGACTGATCTGCCGCTCGCGGATTCCGCGGGATGCAAAATTTGGGGACGCGCGCGAAGCGGGACGGCCCGCGGCGTTCGGATGGGACGGGACATAGACGCCTCGATCTCCATGCCGCCTTTTTCGCCACGTATCCCGTCTGCATAACTGTTCCTGATATGATTAGATCGACCGGGCCCACCTGTCATCCACTCGGAAGGGACCTTATAAATGCGCCCGGCAAGGATTTCTGTACTGCGCCTCAGTCATTCTCTCTCTCTCTGCTTCCTTCTTCCCCGCCCAGCGTGCTCGCTCTCGCCCCCGCACCACTTCCCTTCGCGCATCTCGCCAGCAACCATGGCCAAGGAGAAGACGGCGGCGCTGGAGCGTGCGAAGAAGGCGTCGGCGTCGGAGAAGGCAAAGGGGAGATCCACCAGCCGCGGAGGGTCCTCGTCCAGATCCCGCCTGCCGAAGGGCTGGGTCCAAGGAGACTGGATCCAGTCGACCATCACCGAGAGTGACCTCCTCGATATGGCCAACGAGGGCTTGATTCCTCATGGAGCTGCGAGGCTTCCGGGGAAGGAGTGGCAGCCCCAGCCAGAAGAGGGTGAGTGTGTGCTCTTGGCCACCCATGTTGATCGTGGATTTTCCTTGCCGCCGAGTGTTTTCTTCCGTGGCTTCTTGAATTTCTTTGGGGCGCAGCTCCACCACTTTACCCCAAACTCTATTGCCTATCTTGCCGCGTTCGTGTCCATGTGTGAGGGTTTCCTGGGCTGTCGACCGCACTGGGGTTTGTTCAAGCATATATTCACGTGTCGATCTCAGACCGTGAAGAAGGCGAGCCCAGGTGATGAGAGAACCCGAGTCGTCCAAATGTGTGGGGGTCTGGGGATTCAGGTGAGGAATAAGAGCACCTTCCCGCCCATGACCTTTCCCGAGTCCGTCAGAGGCTGGCAGTCGACTTGGTTCTACTGCCAGGTCCAGTCGACGCCAGGGCAGTCGAGTGGACTCCCTCCGTTTACCATGGACCGAGTGAACAAGCCCTCCCCTCTGAAGCTGATTCCGGAGGAGAAAGCTGACGTGAAGATGTTGATGGAGCGCGTGGTGCAGTTGGTTCGGGAGGGAGTGACGGGCATGGACCTCCTGGAGGTTTTCCTCAGGCGTCGCATCCAGCCCCTTCAGTTCCGGAGCC
This sequence comes from Triticum aestivum, assembly GCF_018294505.1. Classification (NCBI taxonomy): domain Eukaryota; kingdom Viridiplantae; phylum Streptophyta; class Magnoliopsida; order Poales; family Poaceae; genus Triticum; species Triticum aestivum. The sequence goes on from NC_057806.1 coordinate 634,109,117, forward strand.
ACTGCATGTGGTTGTACCGTGGGACCGAAGACGAGACTAGAGTCCATCCAGAAGCAGTCGACGACGTCACTCTGGAAAGATGGATGGTAGCCGTTACCGGAAACAAGGATAACCCACGCGGAGCCAGAAGGATTCCTCCACTCGACCACAACAGCGACCCAAACAAGGTACACTTGCCCTGCTCTCCACTGCGCCCTTGTCGCATTCATTTCTGTTTACCCTGCCGACTGGTCGACTGATCCTTGTCTGGACATCTGCTAGGCCCTCACCGAGCTGTACTCGATGCCCAATGGGGCACAAGCTTCGACTGAGGAGGGCGAGGCGAGCGGGGGCGAGAGCCAGGAAGAGGAGGAATGGGACTCGGATGTTGCAGAGGATGATGACGACGATGATGATGATGACGGTGATGAAGATGACGTCGAGGACGAGGAAGAAGAGGAGGAGGAGATCGTACCACCGCGCTCAGAAAGGCGGCCGAAGCTTGTCCATGACCCTTCGACCGAACGTGGTAAGGGGGTTGCGACCGCCACTCAGTCGACCAAGTGCCCTCGGACCACCTCTCCGGTGCCGACTGAAAAGGCGCCGAAGCAGCCCAGGGCGGCCTCGTCGAAGCCGATCAAGCTCTTGCCGAAGATGAAGGTGTCCATCCCCACCATATCAGGGTAACCGTGCTGCTCATATTTTCTTATTCTGTGTGAACTTTGTCTCTGGTCGACGCTGAAGTTAGTTGACTGATCCTTTGGAGTTGCAGTGCTGCCACTTCTGAAACTTCGGCCCGGGCTGATGACCACGAGATGGAGGACGCAGCAACTTCGAACCCAGGTACTGTATTCTTAACGCCGTTCTTAGTCGACTGACTCGCGATCTCTGATCCTGATTTTTCTCCGTAGCTCCACCCAATACTGTTATCAATCTCCCTGATGATGATGAGGATGAAGAGCCGCTGAAGCGCAGGAGGAGTCGGAAAACGTCCGCCAGTAAGGTGCCTCAGGATGTGACGGCGCCTGAGATTCTGACTGTGGAGGAAGAGAACATCACTCGACACACGGTGTCCTTCGCAGATCTATTGACGAGTGCTCAGCAGCCCTCCCTCTTCACGACGCACCACGTCCCAGAGGACCAAGCTGGCGCAGCGAAGGAGGCGATACGCCAAGCGGGAATCATGATGGAGCAGCTGAAGACCATCCGGGATGCGAGCCAGGCGGCTTATGACGCCAGTTCTGCCCTCCAAAGCAATGTCCAGGTCAGTCGACCGCTGTTTGTTCTGTTGGATATGCTACCAAAAACTTTTCCTTTCCGGAATTTATAGTAGTCACCCACTGGGTGTGTCGAATAAACTCCGTGTTAGCGGGGGCACGCTGAGTGCACCCGCTGGGTGTAGTCCCCAAGGCTAAGGTCGACTGCTGGCAGTCGGCCTTAGGCTTTATGATGTCAATTTTTCTGTCAGTCGACTATGTCGACTGGATTTCACAAACCGGTGGGGGCACGCTGAGTGCACCCACTGGGTGTAGTCCCCGAGACTGTGGTCGACTGCTTGCAGTTGATCACAGTCTTAGAGAATGCATCTCTTTTTTTTTTGAGGTCGACTGGTCGACTTTGTCTTCAACAGGATTAGTGGGGGCACGCTGAGTGCACCCACTGGGTGTAGTCCCCGAGACTACGGTCGAATGCTTGTATTCGGCTGTAGTCTTAGAAACGTGTGTTTTTTCCTTTTTCACTCGGAAGTGAATTATATTTGACATTTAGTCGATTGGTTCTTCGCAGAACTCTTGTGATCTTGTGACTCGCTACTCTGAGCTGGAACACAAGCATACTCAACTCGAGCTGAGCCTGAAGCTGGTTCAGGAAAAGCTGACAAAGGCAAAGGAGGAGACCGAAGGTATGTTTGGTGAGACCCTGACGACTGCTTTCCCCTTGCTTGTTTCAAAATCTGATCTTGCTGTAACTTGCAGGTAAGGTAAGGGAGGCCCAACAGAAGAAAGACCTTGAACTAGCTGAGAAGATCAAGCTTGCTGACGAGAAGTTGGCTTCAGTCACCAAGCTTGAACAAGACAATACCAATCTGAAAGCTGCTCTTGGGATCGCCAACAAGGAGATCAGTCGACTAAAAACTGACAAAGCTGCCCTGACCGACCAAGCCAGCAAATTGACTGGGAAGAAGACTGATCTGGAGGCCTTCCTGAGTAGTCTTGCCAAGAAGCTGTTTCTTATGCTTGAAGGTAAACCTCTATGCTTGGCAAACATTTCCAATTGTGGTTTTTCCATTCGACCATCCCCTTGACTTAGTGATCATCCTTGCAGAATTCTGTCAAAACTTTGAAGAAGAAACTAGCCGGCTGGAGCCAAACCTCGACCCTGTCAATTCTCCGGTGAACGACGAAGTTGCCATGGATGTTTTCCGACTGGAGTCTCGTGTCGCAGCTGTCGTGGACTATCTCGCAAGGCTGAAGGCCGCCACATCTCGCATCGACTCGACGCTTTGGCCTGAGGAGACACTTCAGAATGACCTTGAGTCGCTGATGGCCCGGTTGAACACGATCCCTGGTCGAGTGCAGGAATGGAAGAAGTCCTCGGCTCGGTGTGGTGCAGATGTTGCTCTGTGTCTGGCCCGAGTCCACTGTAAAGATGCGCGAGAAGAGAAGCTGGCGGCCCTTCGGGTGGCCAATACCAAGAAACACGACTTCAGGTCCTTTATGGAAACTTTCCTTGCAGCTGCCACTCGGATCGCCGACGGAATTGACCTTGATGAATTCGTTGCTCCTTCCAGCCCTCCACAGGAGGGGTAAAAAACTTCTTCTGGCTCGACGCTTTAAATTTGCCTCGGTATGCCGAGTGGAATTGTAACCGATAAACCTTAACAGGCTTAACGCCTGAGCACTCTCGGTTCCTTTAGATATCGATTCAAACTTGAATTTGGTGCTTGAATATGATTGCCTTTGGCTCGAAATGTCTTTTGCAGGTTCAAAGCAAGGCGCCTTTACTGCAATCGACATATTCTTCAGTCCACTTAGGCGAGCACTGGGCTGCAGCTAAGCCCCCGAGTGAGAGGGTTGCTCTACACTCGGTAGGATTTTGATAACTTAGGCGAGTGCTTGGACTGCAGCTAAGCCTCCGAGTGAGAGGGTTGCTCTACACTCGGTAGGATTTTGATAACTTAGGCGAGTGCTTGGACTGCAGCTAAGCCCCCGAGTGAGAGGGTTGCTCTACACTCGGTAGGATTTTGATAACTTAGGCGAGTGCTTCGACTGCAGCTAAGCCCCCGAGTGAGAGGGTTGCTCTACACTCGGTAGGATTTTGATAACTTAGGCGAGTGCTTCGACTGCAGCTAAGCCTCCGAGTGAGAGGGTTGCTCTTCACTCGGTAGGATTTTGATAACTTAGGCGAGTGCTTCGACTGCAGCTAAGCCCCCGAGTGAGAGGGTTGCTCTTCACTCGGTAGGATTTTGATAACTTAGGCGAGTGCTTGGACTGCAGCTAAGCCCCCGAGTGAGAGGGTTGCTCTTCACTCGGTAGGATTTTTATAACTTAGGCGAGTGCTTGGACTGCAGCTAAGCCCCCGAGTGAGAGGGTTGCTCTTCACTCGGTAGGATTTTGATAACTTAGGCGAGCACAGGGCTGCAGCTAAGCCTCCGAGTGGAAGGCTGGCTTACCACTCGGTAGGATTTTGATAACTTAGGCGAAACGGATTCGCAGCTAAGCCTCCGAGTGGGAGTCTGGCTCACCACTCGGTAGGATTTTTACAAACTTAGGCGAAACGGATTCGCAGCTAAGTCACCCACTGAGGGGAATTTTATTGGACAAAAATAAAAAGTGACAGAAATTATGGAGGAACTATGACACTATTATTTTGAGGTCCATGAACTACAGAAGTACTTTATTGCAACTCATCCGAGTGATAAAACTTAAGTGTAAAATGGGCGGAGTAGTTCCGCGTTCCAAGCTCGGGGCTCGTCGATATTATGCTCGACGTTGTAAAGACGGTACGCCCCGTTGTGGAGAACCTTGGTGACGATGAAGGGGCCTTCCCAAGAAGGAGCAAGCTTGTGTGGTTTGTGCTGATCCACTCGGAGAACTAAATCCCCTTCCTGGAAGGCTCGACCTCTCACATTTCTGGCGTGGAAACGACGCAAATCTTGTTGGTAGATGGTCGAGCGGATCAGAGCCATCTCCCTTTCTTCTTCTAAAAGGTCGACTGCGTCCTGCCGCGCCTGTTCAGCCTCTGCTTCGTTGTAAATTTCAACTCGAGGAGCATTGTGGAGAAGATCACTCGGCAAGACTGCTTCAGCTCCGTAGACCAAGAAGAATGGAGTTCTTCCGGTCGACCGATTAGGTGTGGTCCGCAGCCCCCAAAGCACTGAGGGAAGTTCGTCTACCCAGGCTCCAGCCGCGTGTTTGAGATCACGCATCAGTCGAGGCTTCAATCCCTTAAGAATCAGTCCATTAGCTCGCTCTGCTTGTCCATTCGACTGCGGATGGGCGACTGAAGCGTAGTCGACCCGTGTGCCTTGGGAGTTGCAGAAATCTCTGAATTCCTCTGAGTCAAAGTTCGACCCATTATCCGTAATGATGCTGTGCGGACTCCATATCTGAATATTAGTTCCCTGATGAAGCTAACAGCAGTACCGGTGTCAAGGCTCTTGATTGGTTTAGCCTCGATCCACTTGGTGAACTTGTCGACTGCCACCAGTACATGCGTGAAGCCACTTCGTCCTGTTCTCAAAGGACCGACCATGTCCAGTCCCCATACTGCGAAAGGCCAGACGAGTGGGATGGTCTTCAGAGCTGACGCAGGCTTGTGCGACATATTCGAGTAGAACTGACATCCCTCGCACTTATCCACTATCTCTTTTGCCATTTCATTCGCCTTTGGCCAGTAAAATCCGGCTCGGTATGCTTTGGCCACGATGGTCCGAGAGGACGCATGATGACCACAGGTCCCCGAGTGAATATCATTGAGGATGAGTCGACCTTCTTCCGGTGTTATGCACTTCTGACCAACTCCAGTCGCGCTTTCTCTGTATAATTGTCCTTTGATTACGGTAAAGGCCTTAGATCGACGGACGATCTGTCGAGCCTCTTCCTCATCCTCCGGAAGCTCTTTTCTCAGGATATATGCGACATACGGAACTGTCCAGTCGGGAATGACCACCAAAACCTCCATGATCAAGTCGACCACCGCTGGGACTTCAACTTCAGTCGGATCTGTGGCACTCTTGGGCTGTGGAGTTTCTTCGGTGAAAGGATCTTCTTTGACTGACGGAGTGTGTATATGCTCCAAGAACACACCACTCGGAATGGCTTCTCTCTTGGAACCTATCTTTGCTAGATCATCAGCTGCTTGATTTTTCAGTCGGGGTATATGATGGAGCTCCAACCCCTCGAACTTCTTTTCCAGCTTCCTCACTGCACTGCAGTATCCAGTCATGGCTGGGCTTCTCACGTCCCACTCTTTCATCACCTGATTGACCACTAAATCCGAGTCGCCATAGACCATCAGGCGACGGACGCCGAGTGAAATGGCCATGCGCAACCCATATAAGAGGGCCTCATATTCTGCCTCATTGTTGGAGGAATCAAAGTGAATCTGGAGCACATATCTGAGCTTATCTCCTCTGGGGGAAACCAGGACAACCCCAGCACCGGAACCATTCAACATCTTAGAGCCATCAAAAAACATGGTCCAATGCTCCGAGTGAACTTCAGTCGGCTGCTGCTGTTCAATCCACTCGGCGAGGAAATCTGCTATTGCCTGGGACTTAATGGCTTTCTTTGCCTCAAACTTGATATCAAGGGGAAGAAGTTCAATCGCCCATTTGGCCACTCGACCAGTTGCATCTCTGTTGTGCAAAATCTCTGATAGTGGAGCGTCGCTGACGACTGTGATGGAATGATCAGAGAAATAATGAGCAACCTTCTTTGTGGTCATGTATATTCCATACACAAGCTTCTGATAATGAGGATATCTCTGCTTGGATGGAGTCAAGACTTCAGACAAATAATACACTGGGCGCTGAACTTTGAGAGCTTTTCCTTCTTCTTCCCGCTCGACCGTTAGCACAGTACTGACGACTTGTCCTGTGGCTGCGATATAGAGCAACAGAGGCTCTTTGCTGATTGGAGCAGCAAGCACCGGCTGGGTGGAGAGCAGAGTTTTGAGCTCGGCAAACGCTGCATCAGCTTCTGGAGTCCACTCGAACTTGTCTGTCTTCTTCATCAGTCGGTAAAGAGGCAATGCCTTTTCACCGAGTCGTGAGATGAATCGACTTAATGCGGCCAAGCATCCAGTAAGCTTCTGGACATCGTGCACTCGCACAGGGCGTTTCATTCGGAGAATAGTGCCAATCTTTTCTGGGTTAGCGTCGATTCCCCGTTCGGAAACGAGAAAACCGAGTAACTTGCCACCAGGAACTCCAAATGTGCACTTTGATGGATTGAGCTTGATATCATATCTTCTGAGGTTGGCAAATGTTTCGGCGAGATCAGCGAGCAGGTCGGAACCTTTTCGTGATTTGACAACAATATCATCCATATATGCTTCCACATTCCGACTGATTTGAGTGAGTAGACACTTCTGAATCATTCGCATAAATGTGGCTCCGGCATTTTTGAGGCCGAATGGCATGGTGATATAACAGAAGCACCCGAATGGAGTGATGAAAGCTGTTTTCACCTCGTCGGGTCCGTACAGACGGATCTGGTGGTACCCGGAGTAGGCATCTAAAAAAGATAGCCTCTCGCATCCCGCGGTCGAGTCAACAATTTGATCTATGCGAGGGAGAGGAAAATGATCTTCCGGGTAGGCCCGGTTGATGTGCTTGAAATCAATGCACATTCGGAGCGACTTGTCCTTCTTAGGGACCATGACGACATTAGCGAGCCACTCGGAGTGGTATATCTCTCGGATAAATCCTGCCGCCAACAGTCGAGCCACTTCTTCACCAATGGCTTTTCTCTTCTGGACGGCGGACCGCCGAAGATGCTCTTTGACTGGTTTTGCAGATGAGTCGACTCTTAGGCGATGCTCAGCCAGTCCCCTGGGAACACCTGGCATGTCAGCGGGCTTCCATGCAAAAATGTCCCAGTTCTCACGGAGGAACTGGATGAGCGCTTCTTCCTATTTTGGGTCGAGTGTTGTGGAGATGCGGGTCGGAGCTGCATCGGGGTCGGTCGGGTGAATGTGAACAGGCTTCGTCTCACCGGACGACTGGAATGCAGACTCTGTGGCGGGTTTCTTTGATCGCAGCAAGTCACTCGGATCTGCGTTTTGCTTGTATTCCTCGAACTCGACCGCTGTCACCTGGGAATCGGCAATCTTGGAGCCCTTCTGAAAGCACTCTTCTGCCTTTTTCCGATCACCGGTGACAGTGATCACTCCTTTGGGGCCGGGCATCTTCAATTTGAGGTACACGTAGCATGGTCGAGCCATGAACCGTGCGTAAGCTGGTCTCCCCAAAATGGCATGATATGCACTCTGAAAATCCACGACCTCAAACGTCAACTTTTCTTTGCGAAAATGCTTCGAATCACCAAACACCACGTCCAGGGCTATTTGGCCGAGTGACTCGGCTTTCTTCCCTGGTATAACTCCATGAAAGCTCATGTTACTAGTGCTCAGTCGGGACATCGGAATGCCCATTCCTTTCAGTGTGTCTGCATACAACAAATTCAGCCCGCTTCCACCATCCATCAGCACCTTTGTCAGTCGAGTGCCTTCGACAACTGGATCGACCACCAAAGCTTGCCTCCCAGGGGTGGCAATATGAGTCGGGTGATCAGATTGGTCGAATGTGATGGGTGTTTGAGACCATTTCAGATAATTTGCTTTCGCTGGGGCAACCATGTTCACCTCTCGGTTAATGACTTTCAGTCGACTCCTGCTTTCCACATCTGCAAAGATCATCAGAGTGGAGTTGATATGCGGATATCCTTCCTCACTGTCCTCCTTGTCTTCGGCCTTGTCCGACTCCTTCTCCTTGTCCTTAGACTGTTTTCCCTGAAACTGCTGGATCAGGAGTCGACATTGGCGAGTGGTGTGCTTCGGGTAAATGATATTCCCCTCTTCGTCTTTCTTCGTGTGAATGTGACATGGCATATCCATCACGTCGTTCCCTTCTTTATCCTTTACCTTCTTGGGGTTCCAGGATCCTTTTGGTTTCCCCTTAAACTTTCCTTGAGTCACGGCCAGAGCCTCTCCAGGAGCTGCCGGTTCAGCCTTCCGCTTCTGTTTCCGACTGGTGTTTCCTTTTTCCGACTGACTCGGCTTGTGCTTGCCGCTTCGGAGTCGGTCTTCTTCTTCGCCGTTGGCGTACTTGGTAGCAATCTCCATCATCCGACTCAAGGTCATGTCACCGGTTCGACCAAACTTCAAACTCAGTTCTCTGTTCTTGACGCCGTCTTTGAAGGCGCAGACTGCCTGATGATCGGACACATTCTCCACAGTGTGGTGCAAAGTGATCCACCTCTGAATATACTCTCTGAGAGTCTCATTAGCTTTCTGCACGCAGACTTGCAACTCTGTCAATCCAGCTGGTCGCTTGCAAGTTCCTTCAAACGTCCTGACGAACACTCGGGACAGATCTTCCCAAGTGTAAATGCTGCTAGGAGGTAACTGAGTCAACCATGCCCTGGCAGAACCTTCCAACATGAGGGGCAAATGCTTCATGGCCACCTCGTCGTTCCCACCACCAATCTGAACTGCCACTCGGTAGTCTTCAAGCCAAGTTTCAGGCTTAGACTCACCAGTGAACTTGCTGACTCCTGTTGCCAACCTGAAATTGGGAGGGATAACTGCGGCTCTGATAGCTCTGCTGAAACATTCAGGACCAGAAACATGCACTCGACTGCTTGTGGGTACATCTCTGTCGAGTCCACCTCGATGGGCTCTGTTCCGGTCAACCAACCCTTGCACGATAATGGATCGCGCGTCGAAGCCTGGTTCTCTGGGGTCGACTGGAACCCTACGCCCTGTACTGTACTGACGCCTATCATCTGGCTGCCGAGGAGCGTAAGACCCACCCCTCGGAGGGGAATAGGGCACTCGACGCCTATCATCTCGGTCGAGTCTGTCGCCATATTGATCTCGCCGATTCTCGCGCCCTTCACGCCGCGGAGGCGATCTGGGGCTATGAGCCGACTGAACCGTATTCACAGTGACGGATCGACTGTGAATTCTGTTGCGCGACTGAGACACGGCTGAATTCTGATCTCCTGCTGCCCGGAGCAGATCCCTGATCTGCAGCAAACCTCTGCCAGCTTCCGACTGCGAAGGCTGGATGGACTCTGCTATACGGGTCGCAGCTGCTAAATTCTGAATTGGGGTTCGATATACCTGAGTCGGCGGGAAGAGTTGACGTCGACTGTTGTCGGGAACTCGTTGCCGCGCGCGCTCGTCGAGAGCTCGCTGAAGGTTCTCCAGTCGAGTGCGCTCGGCCAAATTGGCCAGACGCGCCTCCTCCAAGGCACGAGCCTCGGGGGTTTCTCCTGCGATGGGAATACGCAGGGGATCCTCGTTCCTGCGGCGAAGTTCCTCTCTTTGCAGAGAGTCGAGTGGCTCGGGCTGGTACTCTTCGTAGCCTCGTGTAGGGTCGCCGCCGTCACCTGCTCCACCACCACGGGCGAAGCCAGGGGGACTGTGGGGCCCGTCGACCATCAAGATTTCCGCCGCTGGATCACTGCTACCGCACTCGGATGCAGTCTCTACGGAGCCAGTCGACAGATCGAACAAGCCGTAGAGAGGTTCGTCGGGCTCGATTGCCGCAACTTGGGTGGTGGCCGATTGGCGAGCCACCGCGTGCCTCACCCATCGCTGAAGCCTCGACCGGCCCGAGCGCTTGCGCTGGCGGGATACCGGGAGGGTGGACGATGGAGGAGCCGACCGATACTGGGTCGACGGTTGCCGCAGCAGAACGCCGCGGACATATGCACGAAAATGCGTCGCACCGCGGACGGGGAGCGCATCAACGTCGAGTGGAGCCTCATGGAGCCACGCGGAGTCGTCGGCGATGAAGGTGAGAGTGCCGAGACGGATCTCTTGACCCCCGACCAAAACTCCAGCAGACACCATGATGAAAGTACTCGGAAGAATCGCAACTTCTCCACAAAATCGCTAAAACACCGGCCCCACGGTGGGCGCCAACTGTCGTGGTTCTAAGCCTGACAGTAGAGTGGGGGGTAGGTATGGAGAGGCAAGGTCCTAGCTATGGAGAGGTTGTAAGCACAAAGGATGTACGAGTTCAGGCCCTTCTTGGAGGAAGTAACAGCCCTACGTCTCGGAGCCCGGAGGCGGTCGAGTGGATTATGAGTATATGAATTACAAGGTGCCGAACCCTTCTGCCTGTGGAGGGGGGTGGCTTATATAGAGTGCATCAAGACCCCAGCCAGCCCACGTAGGAGAGGGTTTAAGGTGAGTTAAGTCTGGGGCGTTACTGGTAACGCCCCACATAAAGTGCCTTTACTATCATAAAGTCTACTTGATTACAGGCCGTTGCAGTGCAGAGTGCCTCTTGACCTTCTGGTGGTCGAGTGGGTCTTCGTGGTCGAGTCCTTCAAGTCAGTCGAGTGTGTCCCTCGTTGGTTGACTGGAAGGCGACCTCTTCTAAGGGTGTCCTTGGGTAAGGTACTTAGATCAGGTCCATGACCCTACCCTAGGTACATAACCCCATCATCGGCTCCCGCTCCCGTCCTTCCGCCTATCGCGGTCTCTCTTGATCGCAGTAATTTCATGCTGTGGAGGGCTCTCGCCCTTCCCAACTTCACCGGCGTACGCTGAAGGAAACATGCCCTAGAGGCAATAATAAAGTTATCATTTATTTCCTTATATCATGATAAATGTTTATTATTCATGCTAGAATTGTATTAACCGGAAACATAATACATGTGTGAATAGATAGACAAACAGAGTGTCACTAGTATGCCTCTACTTGACTAGCTCGTTAATCAAAGATGGTTTTGTTTCCTAACCATGGACAAAGAGTTGTTATTTGATTAACGGGATCACATCATTAGGTGAATGATCTGATTGACATGACCCATTCCATTAGCTTAGCACCCGATCGTTTAGTATGTTGCTATTGCTTTCTTCATGACTTATACAAGTTCCTATGACTATGAGATTATGCAACTCCCATTTGCCGGAGGAACACTTTGTGTGCTACCAAACGTCACAACGTAACTGGGTGATTATAAAGGTGCTCTACAGGTGTCTCCAAAGGTACATGTTGGGTTGGCGTATTTCGAGATTAGGATTTGTCACTCCGATTGTCGGAGAGGTATCTCTGGGCCCTCTCGGTAATGCACATCACATAAGCCTTGCAAGCATTGCAACTAATGAGTTAGCTGTGAGATGATGTATTACGGAACGAGTAAAGAGACTTGCCGGTAACAAGATTGAACTAGGTATTGAGATACCGACGATCGAATCTCGGGCAAGTAACATACCGATGACAAAGGGAACAACGTATGTTGTTATGCGGTCTGACTGATAAAGATCTTCGTAGAATATGTAGGAACTAATATGAGCATCCAGGTTCCGCTATTGGTTATTGACTGGAGACGTGTCTCGGTCATGTCTACATTGTTCTTGAACCGTAGGGTCCGCACGCTTAACGTTACGATGACAGTTTCATTATGAGTTTATGTATTTTGATGTACCGAAGGTTGTTCGGAGTCCCGGATGTGATCATGGACATGACGATGAGTCTCGAAATGGTCGAGACGTAAAGATCGATATATTGAAAGCCTATATTTGGATATCTGAATCGTTCCGTGTGAAATCGGGATTTTACCGGAGTACCGGGGGGTTACCGGAACCTCCCCGGAGGTTATTGGGCCTACATGGGCCCTAAGGGAGAATAGGAAAGGAGGCAAGAGGTGGCCGCGCGCCCCACCCCTTCCTAGTCCGAATAGGACAAGGAGATGGGGGGCGGCGCCCCCCTTTCCTTTCCCTCTTCCTCCTCTTTCCCACTTCTCCTTCTCCAACTAGGAAAGAAGGGAGTCCTACTCCCGGTGGAAGTAGGACTCCCCCTTGGCGCGCCCTCCTTGGCCGGCCGCCCCCTCCCCTTGGCTCCTTTATATACGGGGGCAGGGGGGCACCCTAGAACACACAAGTTGATCTTCGTGATCATTCCTTAGCCGTGTGCGGTGCCCCCCTCCACCATATTCCACCTCGATAATATTGTAGTGGTGCTTAGGCGAAGCCCTGCGACGGTTGAACATAAAGATCGTCACCACGCCGTCATGCTGACGGAACTCCTCCCCGAAGCTTTGCTGGATCGGAGCCCGGGGAGCGTCATCGAGCTGAACGTGTGCCAAGAACTCGGAGGTGCCGGAGTAACGGTGCTTGGATCGGTTGGACCGGGAAGATGTACGACTACTTCCTCTACGTTGCGTCAACGCTTCCGCTTCGGTCTACGAGGGTACGTAGACAACACTCTCCCCTCTCGTTGCTATGCATCACCATGATCTTGCGTGTGCGTAGGAAATTTTTTGAAATTACTACGTTCCCCAACAGTGGCATCCGAGCCTAGGTTTTATGGTTTGATGTTATACGCACGAGTAGAACACAAGTGAGTTGTGGGCGATATAAGTCATACTGCTTACCAGCATGTCATACTTTGGTTCGGCGGTATTGTTGGATGAAGCGGCCCGGACCGACATTACGCGTACGCTTACGCGAGACTGGTTCTACCGCCGTGCTTTGCACACAGGTGGCTGGTGGGTGTCAGTTTCTCCAACTTTAGTTGAACCGAGTGTGGCTACGCCCGGTCCTTGCGAAGGTTAAAACAGCACCAACTTGACAAACTATCATTGTGGTTTTGATGCGTAGGTAAGATTGGTTCTTGCTTAAGCCCGTAGCAGCCACGTAAAACTTGCAACAAACAAAGTAGAGGACGTCTAACTTGTTTTTGCAGGGCATGTGTGATATGATATGGTCAAGGCATGATGCTAAATTTTATTGTATGAGATGATCATGTTTTGTAACCAAGTTATCGGCAACTGGCAGGAGCCATATGGTTGTCGCTTTATTGTATGCAATGCAATCGCCCTGTAATGCTTTACTTTATCACTAAGCGGTAGCGATAGTCGTAGAAGCATAAGATTGGCGAGACGACAACGATGCTATGATGGAGATCAAGGTGTCGTGCCGGTGACGATGGTGATCATGACGGTGCTTCGGAGATGGAGATCACAAGCACAAGATGATGATGGCCATATCATATCACTTATATTGATTGCATGTGATGTTTATCTTTTATGCATCTTATCTTGCTTTGATTGACGGTAGCATTATAAGATGATCTCTCACTAAATTTCAAGATAAAAAGTGTTCTCCCTGAGTATGCATCGTTGCCAAAGTTCGTCGTACCCAGACACCACGTGATGATCGGGTGTGATAAGTTCTACGTCCATCTACAACGGGTGCAAGCCAGTTTTGCACACGCAGAATACTCAGGTTAAACTTGATGAGCCTAGCATATGCAGATATGGCCTCGGAACACTGAGACCGAAAGGTCGAGCATGAATCATATAGTAGATATGATCAACATAGCGATGTTCACCATTGAAAACTACTCCATTTCACGTGATGATCGGTTATGGTTTAGTTGATTTGGATCACGTGATCACTTAGATGATTAGAGGGATGTCTATCTAAGTGGTTGTTCTTAAGTAATATGATTAATTGAACTTAAATTTATCATGAACTTAGTCCCTGATAGTATCTTGCTTGTTTATGTTGATTGTAGATAGATGGCCCGTGCTATTGTTCCGTTGAATTTTGGTGCGTTCCTTGAGAAAGCAAAGTTGAAAGATGATGGTAGCAATTACACGGACTGCGTCCGTAACTTGAGGATTATCCTCATTGCTGCACAGAAGAGTTACGTCCTGGAAGCACCGTTGGGTCCCAGGCCTGCTGCTGATGCAACTGACGACGTTAGGAACGTCTGGCAGAGCAAAGCTGACGACTACTCGATAGTTCAATGTGCCATGCTTTACGTCTTAGAACCGGGACTTCAACGACGTTTTGAACGTCATGGGGCATATGAGATGTTCCAGGAGTTGAAGTTAATATTCCAGCAGAATGCCCGGATTGAGAGATATGAAGTCTCCAATAAATTCTACAGCTGCAAGATGGAGGAGAATAGTTCTGTCAGTGAGCATATACTCAAGATGTCTGGGTATTGTAATCACTTGATTCAATTGGAAGTTAATCTTCCGGATGATAGCGTCATTGACAGAATTCTCCAATCACTTCCACCAAGCTACAAGAGCTTCATGATGAACTATAATATGCAAGGGATGGATAAGACAATTCCCGAGCTCTTCGCAATGCTAAAGGCTGCGAAGGTAGAAATCAAGAAGGAGCATCAAGTGTTGATGGTCAACAAGACCACTAGTTTCAAGAAAAAGGGCAAAGGGAAGAAGAAGGGGAACTTCAAGAAGAACAGCAAGCAAGTTGTTGCTCAGGAGAAGAAACCCAAGTCTGGACCTAAGCCTAAAACTGAGTGCTTCTACTGCAAGTAGACTGGTCACTGGAAGCGGAACTGCCCCAAGTATTTGGCGGATAAGAAGGATGGCAAGGTGAACAAAGGTATGTGTGATATACATGTTATTGATGTGTACCTTACTAGAGCTCGCAGTAGCACCTGGGTATTTGATACTGGTTCTGTTGCTAATATTTGCAACTCGAAACAGGGACTACGGATTAACCGAACACCTGCAAAGGACGAGGTGACGATGCGCGTGGGAAATGGTTCCAAAGTCGATGTGATCGCGGTCGGCACGCTACCTGTACATCTACCTTCGGGATTAGTATTAGACCTAAATAATTGTTATTTGGTGCCAGCGTTGAGCATGAACAATATATCTGGATCTTGTTTGATGCGAGACAGTTATTCATTTAAACCAGAGAATAATGGTTATTCTATTTATATGAGTAATATCTTTTATGGTCATGCACCCTTGAAGAGTGGTCTATTTTTAATGAATCTCGATAGTAGTGATACACATATTCATAATGTTGAAGCCAAAAGATGCAGAGTTGATAATGATAGTGCAACTTATTTGTGGCACTGCCGTTTAGGTCATATTGGTGTAAAGCGCATGAAGAAACTCCATACTGATGGACTTATGGAACCACTTGATTATGAATCACTTGGTACTTGCGAACCGTGCCTCATGGGCAAGATGACTAAAACGCCGTTCTCCGGTACTATGGAGAGAGCAATAGATTTGTTGAAAATCATACATACAGATGTATGTGGTCCGATAAATGTTGAGGCTCGTGGCGGATATCGTTATTTTCTCACCTTCATAGATGATTTAAGCAGATATGTGTATATCTACTTAATGAAGCATAAGTCTGAAATATTTGAAAAGTTCAAAGAATTTCAGAGTGAAGTTGAAAATCATCATAACAAGAAAATAAAGTTTCTACGATCTGATCGTGGAGGAGAATATTTGAGTTACGAGTTTGGTCTACATTTGAAACAATGCGGAATAGTTTCGCAGCTCACGCCACCCGGAACACCACAACGTAATGGTGTGTCCGAACGTCGTAATCGTACTTTACTTGATATGGTGCGATCTATGATGTCTCTTACAGATTTACCGCTATCGTTTTAGGGTTATGCTTTAGAGACGGCCGCATTCACATTAAATAGGGCACCATTAAAATCCGTTGAGATGACGCCTTATGAACTATGGTTTGGCAAGAAACCAAAGTTGTCGTTTCTTAAAGTTTGGGGCTGTGATGCTTATGTGAAAAAACTTCAACCTGATAAGCTCGAACCCAAATCGGAGAAATGTGTCTTCATAGGATACCCAAAGGAGACTGTTGGGTACACCTTCTATCACAGATCCTAAGGCAAGACATTCGTTGCTAAAAATGGATCCTTTCTAGAGAAGGAGTTTCTCTCGAAAGAAGTGAGTGGGAGGAAAGTAGAACTTGATGAGGTAAATGTACCTGCTCCCTTATTGGAAAATAGTACATCACAGAAACCGGTTTCTGTGACACCTAAACCAATTAGTGAGGAAGTTAATGATGATGATCATAGAACTTCAGATCAAGTTGCTACTGAACCTCGTAGATCAAATAGAGTAAGATCCGCACCAGAGTGGTACGGTAATCCTGTTTTGGAAGTCATGCTACTAGATCATGATGAACCTACGAACTATGAAGAAGCGATGGTGAGCCCAGATTCCGCGAAATGGCTTGAAGCCATGAAATCTGAGATGGGATCCATGTATGAGAACAAAGTGTGGACTTTGGTTGACTTGCCCGATGATCGGCAAGCAATTGAGAATAAATGGATCTTCAAGAAGAAGACTAACGCTGACGGTAATGTTACTGTCTACAAAGCTTGACTTGTTGCAAAAGGTTTTCTACAAGTTCAAGGGATTGACTACGATGAGACCTTCTCACCCGTAGCGATGCTTAAGTCTGTCCGAATCATGTTAGCAATTGCCGCATTTTATGATTATGAAATTTGGCAGATGGATGTCAAAACTGCATTCCTGAATAGATTTCTGGAAGAAGAGTTGTATATGATGCAACCAGAAGGTTTTGTCGATGCAAAGGGAGCTAACAAAGTGTGCAAGCTCCAGCGATCCATTTATGGACTGGTGCAAGCCTCTCGGAGTTGGAATAAATGCTTTGATAGTGTGATCAAAGCATTTGGTTTTATACAGACTTTTGGAGAAGCCCGTATTTACAAGAAAGTGAGTGGGAGCTCTGTAGCATTTCTGATATTATATGTGGATGACATATTACTAATTGGAAATGATATAGAATTTCTGGATAGCATAAAGGGATACTTGAATAAGAGTTTTTCAATGAAAGACCTCGGTGAAGCTGCTTACATATTAGGCATTAAGATCTATAGAGATAGCTCAAGACGCTTAATTGGACTTTCACAAAGCACATACCTTGACAAAGTTTTGAAGAAGTTCAAAATGGATCAAGTAAAGAAAGGGTTCTTGCCTGTGTTACAAGGTGCGAAGTTGAGTAAGACTCAATGCCCGACCACTGCAGAAGATAGAGAGAAAATGAAAGATGTTCCCTATGCTTCAGCCATAGGCTCTATCATGTATGCAATGCTGTGTACCAGACCTGATGTGTGCCTTGCTATAAGTCTAGCAGGGAGGTACCATAGTAATCCAGGAGTGGATCACTAGACAGCGGTCAAGAACATCCTGAAATACCTGAAAAGGACTAAGGATATGTTTCTCGTTTATGGAGGTGACAAAGAGCTCATCGTAAATGGTTATGTTGATGCAAGCTTTGACACTGATCCGGACGATTCTAAATCGCAAACCGGATACGTGTTTACATTAAACAGTGGAGCTGTCAGTTGGTGCAGTTCTAAACAAAGCGTCGTGGCGGGATCTACGTGTGAAGCGGAATACATAGCTGCTTCGGAAGCAGCAAATGAAGGAGTCTGGATGAAGGATTTCATATCCGATCTAGGTGTCATACCTAGTGCACCGGGTCCAATGAAAATCTTTTGTGACAATACAGGTGCAATTGCCTTGGCAAAGGAATCCAGATTTCACAAGAGAACCAAGCACATCAAGAGACGCTTCAATTCCATCCGGGATCTAGTCCAGGTGGGAGACATAGAGATTTGCAAGATACATACGGATCTGAATGTAGCAGACCCATTGACTAAGCCTCTTCCACGGGCAAAACATGATCAGCACCAAGGCTCCATGGGTGTTAGAATCATTACTATGTAATCTAGATTATTGACTCTAGTGCAAGTGAGAGACTGAAGGAAATATGCCCTAGAGGCAATAATAAAGTTATTATTTATTTCCTCATATCATGATAAATGTTTATTATTCATGCTAGAATTGTATTAACCGGAAACATAATACATGTGTGAATACATAGACAAACAGAGTGTCACTAGTATGCCTCTACTTGACTAGCTCGTTAATCAAAGATGGTTATGTTTCCTAACCATGGAGAAAGAGTTGTTATTTAATTAACGGGATCACATCATTAGATGAATGATCTGATTGACATGACCCATTCCATTAGCTTAGCACCCGATCGTTTAGTATGTTGCTATTGCTTTCTTCATGACTTATACATGTTCCTATGACTATGAGATTATGCAACTCCCGTTTGCCGGAGGAACACTTTGTGTGCTACCAAACGTCACAACGTAACTGGGTGATTATAAAGGTGCTCTAAAGGTGTCTCCAAAGGTACATGTTGGGTTGGCATATTTCGAGATTAGGATTTGTCACTCCGATTGTCGGAGAGGTATCTCTGGGCCCTCTCGGTAATGCACATCACATAAGCCTTGCAAGCATTGCAACTAATGAGTTAGTTGTGAGATGATGTATTACGGAACGAGTAAAGAGACTTGCCGGTAACAAGATTGAACTAGGTATTGAGATACCGACGATCGAATCTCGAGCAAGTAACATATCGATGACAAAGGGAACAACGTATGTTGTTATGCGGTCTGACCGATAAAGATCTTCGTAGAATATGTAGGAACCAATATGAGCATCCAGGTTCCTCTATTGGTTATTGACCGGAGACGTGTCTCGGTCATGTCTACATTGTTCTCGAACCGTAGGGTCCGCACGCTTAACGTTACGATGACAGTTTCATTATGAGTTTATGTATTTTGATGTACCGAAGGTTGTTCGGAGTCCCGGATGTGATCATGGACATGACGAGGAGTCTCGAAATGGTCGAGACGTAAAGATTGATATATTGGAAGCCTATATTTGGATATCGGAATCGTTCCAGGTGAAATCGGGATTTTACCGGAGTACCGGGGGGTTACCGGAACCCCCTCGGGGGTTATTGGGCCTACATGGGCCCTAAGGGAGAAGATGAAAGGAGGCAAGAGGTGGCCGCGCGCCCCTCCCCTCCCTAGTCCGAATAGGACAAGGAGAGGGGGGCGGCGCCCCCCCCCCCCTTTCCTTTCCCTCTTCCTCCTCTTTCCCACTTCTCCTTCTCCAACTAGGAAAGAAGGGAGTCCTACTCCCGGTGGGAGTAGGACTCCCCCTTGGCGCGCCCTCCTTGGACGGCCGCCCCCTTCCCTTGGCTCCTTTATGTACGGGGGTAGGGGGGCACCCTAGAACACACAAGTTGATCTTCGTGATCGTTCCTTAGCCATGTGCGGTGCCCCCCTCCACCATATTACACCTTGATAATATTGTAGCGGTGCTTAGGCGAAGCCCTGCGACGGTTGAACATAAAGATCGTCACCACGCCGTGACGGAACTCCTCCCCGAAGCTTTGCTGGATCGGAGCCCTGGGAGCGTCATCGAGCTGAACGTGTGCCAAGAACTCGGAGGTGCCGGAGTAACGGTGCTTGGATCGGTTGGACCGGGAAGATGTACGACTACTTCCTCTACGTTGCGTCAACGCTTCCGCTTCGGTCTACGAGGGTACGTAGACAACACTCTCCCCTCTCGTTGCTATGCATCACCATGATCTTGCGTGTGCATAGGAAATTTTTTGAAATTACTACGTTCCCCAACATACGCCTCCACGGGTTCCTCGATGGCTCGGCCAAGGCGCCGGAGTCGACCGTGACGACAGGCACCGGTGACGCTGCTCATACCATCACGAACCCCGAATACGAGCAGTGGTGGACTCTTGATCAAAAGGTCCTCGGTCACCTCCTCGGCTCCATGAGCGTGGAGATCTCATCGCAGCTGATCGGCTGCAGGACGGCGGCTGCGGCATGGGCTGCCGTGCACACCATGTTCACCGTCGAGAACAGCGCTGGCGTGCGCAACCTTCAGCGTCAGATTCAGGCGCTACGCAAAGGAGATAGACCCGCCGGCGAGTACATGCAGAAGGTTAAATCTCTCGCCGATTCGATGGCCGCTGCCGGTTCTCCTCTTCGCGATGATGAGATCATCGATTACATGCTGACCGGGCTCGGCTCGGCGTTTAACCCCATCGCTGCTTCGATGAACTTCGCCGGCGTGCCTGTCACGTTCCTGGTGTTCTACTCCAGCGCCCTCCACTATGAGGCTCTACAATAGCAGCAATCGGAAGTTGAGGACTGGCAGTCCTCCGCGAACGCCGCCTCCCGGCCGGCCTATCACGACCACGCCGGTCGTGTGCCCGATTCCGGACGCCCAAGTGGCGGCCGCTCCTCCGCTTTCTCTCTTCTGCCTGGATCGGCGAGCTACGGCAACGCCCAGGGCGGTCCCCCTGGCCATAACAACGGCAACACCGACGGCAACGGCCGCAATGGAGGAGGCAATGGGGGTGGCCGCCGTCACTGGCGCCCTAGGTGCCAGATATGTAAGAACCGGGGACATGAGGCGTCGGACTGTCGCAGCCGCTATGACCGCGACCACCGCGCCGCCAACTCTGCCTCCAACTCCTCCGCCACGCATGAACGGCCGCACTGGATCCTGGACACCGGCACGACGGACCACTTGACGAGTGACCTCGATCGTCTTCACTTCCATGACCGCTATGGCGGGAAGGATCAAGTGCAAGTAGCGAATGGTGCAGGTCTGTCTATTTCGCATATTGGTCATTCCACTATACCCGGTTCATCCCTTCGCTTACGAAATATTCTTCGTCTTCCACATATACATCAACATCTTTTGTCTGTTTATCGACTTGTTCTTGATAATGATGTTTTTGTGGAATTTCACCATTCCTTTTTCCTTGTTAAGGACACGGACATGAAGAAAATTCTTCTTCGCGGTAGAAGTCGTGGCGGCCTCTACCCCATCCCGTTTGGTCGCGCGTCGTCTTCCTCCACTCGTCAAGCGTCTCTCAGTGTCAAGACCACTCCGTCCCAGTGGCATCAGCGTCTCGGTCATCCTTCGAATAATATTGTTCAAAACATTGTTAAGAGCAATGATTTAGTGTGTTCTTCTGAACGTTAGTTTTCAGTGTGTGATGATTGTCAGCGTGCTAAGAGTAGACAATTACCATATACTTTATCCACTCATGTTTCTACTATGCCTCTTGAGTTAATTCATTCTGATGTTTGGGGGCCTGCCCTTGCCTCTTCCGGAGGCTATAAGTATTAATTATGTGAGTTTTGTCGATGATTATTCACGTTTCACTTGGATATATCTCCTTAAGCACAAGTATGACGTTGAGCAAGTCTTTTATGCCTTTCAGGCTCATGTTGAGCGTCTTCTTCACACGAAAATCATATCCGTTCAATCAGACTGGGGTGGCGAGTACCACAAATTACACCGCTATTTCCAACGCACTGGGATCTCTCATCGTGTGTCCTGCCCACACACCTCTCAGCAAAACGGGATTGCTGAACGCAAACACCGTCATCTTGTGGAAACAGGTCTGGCCTTACTGGCTCATTCGTCTCTCCCTTTACGGTATTGGGACGAAGCTTTCCTTACTGCATGTTACCTGATTAATCGCATGCCTACACCTGTTCTTCGACAAGATACACCCTTGTTCCGTCTCCTTAAGGTCCAACCTGATTATACCTTTCTCCGCACCTTTGGGTGTGCCTGCTGGCCTAGCTTGCGCAAATATAACGCCCACAAGCTTGCTTTTCGGTCCACTATGTGTGCTTCTCTGTTTTTCTTCCGCCATCGGGATGTTCAGATCTATATGCTTGTCTACATGGATGATATCGTTATTGCTGGCTCTTCTCCACGTGCAGTTGACGGTCTTGTTCATTCACTTGCGGCCACTTTTCCTATCAAGGATCTTGGGCCGTTGGAGTACTTTCTTGGCTTGGAAGCGTCGTACAATTCAGGGGGGATGACTTTGACACAACGGAAGTATGCCATGGATCTTTTACACCGTGTGAACTTGGAGAATTGTAAGCCCACTTCCACACCATTGTCTACCTTTGACCAGCTTGCACGGGTGTCTGGACAGCCTCTTGGTGCTGATGATTCTTTCCGGCATCGCAGTGTCGTTGGTGGTTTGCAGTATTTGACTCTCACTCGCCCAGATATTTCGTTTGCAGTGAACAAGGTATGCCAGTTTCTCTCACAGCCCACTGATGTTCATTGGGAAGCTGTTAAGCGCATTCTGCGCTATGTAAAGGGAACATTGCAGACTGGACTGAAGTTTCGGAAGGCTGTCTCCACCAGCATTAGTATTTTCACTGACGCAGACTGGGCTGGGTGTCCTGATGATCGACAATCCACTGGAGGCTTTGCCATCTTTGTTGGCCCGAATCTCATCTCCTGGAGCTCTAAGAAGCAACTGACGGTGTCGAGATCTAGTACGGAGGCTGAGTACAAAGCTTTGGCAAATGGGGCTGCTGAGGCCATCTGGGTAGAATCACTACTCAAGGAGCTTGGTGTTTCCCAGCAGCGTGTTCCTGTTCTATGGTGTGATAATTTGGGAGCCACATATCTGACTGCCAACCCAGTCTTCCATGCACGCACCAAGCATATTGAGATCAATTTCCACTTTGTGCGTGAGCATGTTGCTTCTGGAGCTCTTGAGGCCAGGTTCATTTCTTCTAATGATCAGCTGGCTGATGTATTTACCATACCAGCCACTCGACAGATGCTAGACCGATTTAGTACCAATCTAAACCTTGTACAGAGTAGAAGTTCAGATTGAGGGGGTATGTTAAAATAGGTCTAGCGTGTCATGTACACGTATTATGTACGTATGTAACTTGTATATGCTGATCATTATAAATAGAAAGACGTGGAGAGGCTTTGCCCCACGGGAAACCCTAAACCTATTCTCAAACTGACGCAGTCAGTTTGATTTGGTGTCCGTCCAGTCACGGCGCGCGGCGGTGCTGCCGGCCAGCTCCGGTTCTAACTCGGCTCTTCCTGTGCGCTGCGGTGTGGTTCCTCGCCCAGATCTGCGCACGGAGGCTGAGGATGGCCGGATCTGGTTTGGCGCCCAGGCCTGCGCGCGGTGGGGTGGCCCAGCCAGGTTGGCTCGTGTTCGTCAAGTTTCTGCGTGCGGCGGTGACAAGTCTGTTCCTGGTAGTGTGTGCACGGCCTTTTTCTTCACGGCAACTCTGGTTGGCCTCGGATCCATGTTTGTTGGTGGAAGACTCGGCTTCGGATGAAAGTCCTACACTGTTCTGGTCAGTGCCGACGGTAACGGCGCCTACGGGTGTCGTCTTCCTTCTTGGAGGTACCGCTGTGGAGCTCGTTTTGCTCTTCGTACCTCATGGCTTGTGGTCTCCGGGTGAAAACCTAAGATTTGGCTAGTCCAGATCGAGGGACGGTGTTGTCTTCGATATCACTCCCTCCTTGGAGGCGTCCCCTTGGAGGCCCAGCGATGGTTCCCGATGGTGTACATGGCTTGTCGTGGAGCTTGGGTTTGTGGTGGTGCCGTCCTTTTTTCTTTCTTTTCTTTTTGCACTAGCCTTTTGCTGTGCTTTCCTCCTCGGAGGGTTCTTGTAACGCTTCTTCTGATCAATGAATTTGGCAGCTCTACTGCCAACGTTCAAAAAAAAATGTTTTAGCTGGTTTTGCATTCCCATTTCGTGACTACATTTGTGAGAAGTACAATCATGTTGCAGTACATGTGTACTATTAACATAAAATCGGCAACTTTTTAGCAGTCACAAGTCAGTGTCAATTAGGTTTTGTGATTTTTCAAAAAAAAATATGAATAAATAAACAACAATGTACAACATGCTATATATGAGCGAAAAGCCACTTTGGCTCTCCGAGAAGCACATGCTCCCATGCAGCAAAAATGCATTATTGAAATGTTAAAGAAGATCCGAAAACATTAGACTTGTTCATGATCACATCCAAATGCTACCTGAAAATTTTAGATGGAAAGCTTTAGCAATTTTGACCTGTACAAAAAAGAAAACATCAAATGTTACACTTAATTTTGTTTTTTATCTGACGAAACACTGCTCTCCTGTTTCACATGAAATTTTCGAGTAGGCTTGTTACACTAACATAAACATCTACAAAAAAACTATTTAAATTTTTCACTATTTTCTGAATTTACTATTCATTTTGCAGAATCAAGATTGAGATATGTCTGGTTTCCTGCCAATCAGAGATTAGTGATACTCTAATCATCTATCCAATCTCGCCGGTGCTATCTCTAGAAAGTGACTCATAACTGGCGCAGGACTTAGATGTGCATGTGCTTTAGCAAAGTGATATAATAACTTGTATACAATGTTAATTTTGTTTTTTTTCCACTAAGAATACCATGAAAGCTATTTCTTGGCCAAATTTTTTACACGAGTACAACATAAGGTCAAGTTCATTAAAAAAACTTTTAGATTTTTTTGGGTTTTAGTTACTTATTATTTTTATTTAGGGTGTATATACACCGAGGAGACAAACCACGTGCTTGTCCGCAAATCATTGCTCAAAGGTACCCAAAAGCAAGGACCAAAGGTGTGCATTAATTTGAACTCGATGTGTGCTTCCGCCAAACATAACTCTCCACTACCGAGGACAACCAACAATCCACCAAATGACCAAGTGCATTCTGTACTAGCACGTGCATGTCCCGACTAGCACCCGTAGTACTAACACGCATTGGTTACAGTGAATATATAGCACCGTCGAGCTCTCAGGCTTCTCGTCCCCACCTCTATGAACGATGGTTGATCATCAACCAGGATTAGAACACCTAGAGAGGCCACAAGGCAACCGCCCGGTGACGGTGAGCACCATGGGATTAAGAAGTATCGGGAAAAACACTCAACCTTGGTCGCTTGCCTGTATATACGATGTTTTCATTCCATCGGTGTCTTGAAGGAAACGTTGGTGCGCCCCTACTGGTCTACGCAGAATTTCCATTGGCCAATGCCCCATGGCATCGACTGGTTCACATCGGATGGTGCTCGGACTAGGATCTCTTCTTCGTTGAGTGACGATGGTGGCCTCTGATTGCTACCCTTGCATCAATTTGCTTACTTTGCAGCTCATTATTACTGCTAGCCTAATGGTCGTTATATTAGATCGTTCGTACATGATATAGATCAGTGCAACAAGTTGATTGAATCCACTACTAGGAATTATACAGAGCTCTGGCAAGTAAATTGCCAAAACCACCACAATTGCATCGTTCAGTGCGAAAAACACTGTTTCCATCAAAGTCTACCGAAAACACTGATTTTTAGTAATCGCATTGCTGAAAACACTAATGGGCGATTGACTGCGTTTTACAGAAAATCTGACAGTGGGGCCCTGTTGTCAGTCCTACGTGGCACCAAAATTTTACATTGTTTGGCAACACCGTTAAACTAGATGTAGGGCCCACATGTCAGTGTGTTTGCTCCTCTCTCTCCTGAAGGTACTCCCGCAAACACCTTGTGTGAGTTGCTTGCTATTGCTGGACCAGCTGATGCTTGCCGTTGCTAGCGCCGCCATTGCTTGCTCGTCTAGCACCGCCGCTGCTTCTTGGACGAGCTGCTGCTTGTTGTTGCTAGCGCCGCTGCTGATTCCTGGTCTAGCACCGCCGCTGCTTGCTGCTCGCGTGCCGAGCCTGGCCCTGCAGTCGCGCGCTTGCTGGCCAGCCGCGTCTGGGCTAGCTGGTGCTAGCGCCGCCGCTACTGCTGTTGCTGGTTGCGCCCGGCTGTTGCCGGGAGGGATAATGCATGGAAGGACGAGTAGGAACAACCGGTTGTGAGCCTGTATGCTGAGGCTTACAGCCTCTGGGTGCATCCAACAGCTTATGCGCTAGCTTTTTTTCTAAGGGCTAGCTTGGCCGATGCGCTGCCCCGAGCTCGAGCTGGTCTGCGCTACCGCGCTAGCCGGGCTAGCAGGCCGCCGCGCTGGCCACCACCCGATCTGGCTGCGCTCGCGGGCGCTTGCTCGCCGGCCTGTCGCCGGAGGTGCCGGACATAGTTTTTTGGAAATCTGGTGGGGATTTCTTTTTAGTGAGAGACAGACGAAGAAGACACACATGGGTCCTACATGTCATAAGTCATAACAGTTAATATAACAGTGAAATAGAATGAGTTGACTAGTCTGCCACATCAGCGCTTATGAGTGGGCCCAACCTATCATGAATGGGTTTAAGAACTCCTAATTGATCACTTTTCTCCCAAAAAATTGACCACTTTTCTGATTTGGTAGTTTTTTTTGCCAAAAATTAGTCCTAAAGTGGAAGTTCTGGTCATGTTTTCTCTAAGTAGTAGTTTTCTGTTAGGGTCGAACATAATTTGCTAGTGTTTTGGTTAAATACTCGTTAAACTGACATACTCCATATAGTTGATTGTTTTATAGTACATCACTAAAGCATGAGAAGAGAACACATAGACATGCGTTGCTCCACTGCGGCCCCGCGCGCGTGTGTGTGTTATCTTTTTTGTCGCACGTGAAAAAATTTCAAAACGTTTTACCCAGATGAATTCGAATTGACGTGATTGTTCCTATACATGTACTGAACCAGTTTTAGTTCCTTTCATCTATTAGTGGATTTGTTTTGACTCAAGTCAATATAAGGTCTCTCCTCTACACATAGACACACACACGTGACACAAACATGCATCAGACATGACTTTCCCATTCCGCCTCTCGGTGTGCACCACAAAGTGGAACAGCGGAACTCGAGAACTGTGCCTCTTATGATCATCTACGGGAGAGAGTTATCAGATTTTCGAAGAGTGCTCTCACGTGACTGTTGGCATCTCCTTAAGACATTGCAGGGGACAACTACTTCTCAAAGGACGACTACTTCCCGACGACAACGACTTCTTCGCCGACATGTCTTCTGCTACTGCTGCTAACGTTCTTCTTCCACCACACCATGTGTATTCTTGTCACTTTTGATAAGGACCCCCATGCTACAGTTACACCAACAACTCCCGTGACTACATTAGCTCAAGTTCAAGAGACACAAACACCAATGATTAGAGTTTAAGTATGTCAGCTCAAATATCAGGTACTTCCATTTCTAGGAACGCTTCCAAGTGTTTATGAGAATATAATGTTACCTAAGTCGGATATATTTCCATTAATCATTAGTTAAGGACCTAGAATGAAAAGCAAGGCACACGTTGGAGTATGATCAAGCATGCATGAAGATGGCAGCATATGTACGAGGACCAAAGGCTGTGCTTCAAGTGATGAATCTAGACTTGAAGCCACATTGATGACAGGTGTTGGATATGGGTGGAGTATACATGATGTCACTTTATAGTTTCTTTCACAATCACCTATAAGATGTAATTTTGGAGTACAAGACTTGACGCATTTTTTATTAGAGTCTGTTTCCGTTATGTATCTCCTTAATCAGCCCCTTAAAGCATTGAGTTAGGGCTTAAATTTTATTGAATTGATTTTTAATAGTTGCTACTGAATTTTCCATAGACATAAGAGTCGACAAGACATCTTGCATTACATGTCATTGGACCCACACCGTGTTAATCAAATATTGCATCTTATATCCGCAATTCAGATTGTATCTCTTAAATTCTTGCTTTCTGTTCAGTTGCATGTAGAGATTGATCTTCATGATCAGTTTGACAGTGGTACCAACATTGTCAATAACCATACCGACACGACTTGGTTTGACGATTGCTAAAGCACGTCGTCAAGTGTTCGGTATAGTCAGGTCATCATATTAGTCTCCTTCTATAAAAATCCACATTGTCTCACAAAAAGATCGGGCCACCTTGCCCCTATGACCTTTGGAATCAAAGGGGGCGGTGTGGGGGTGGGAGGGGGTGGGTCCAATGATTTGCTATACGTTAGTCCGTAATAAAATATTTTGTACTCCTGTAGGATTATTGTGGCTTTAACATCCTAAAAAGAACAAGTTATTGAAATGCATATGCTCCACGCAGGGAATGTGGTCCATGATGTGACACAACAACATCCTACTAGCTAATGGCCCATGCATTGCAACAAGCGCGTATTTTAGTGGTTCAAAATCAATCTTGTTTGATACTCCGTTTCTTTATATAAGGTGTATTATTTTTGGCACGGTGACCAAGACACATAATTATAGAGATGTTAGGACGAAATTACCCTTGGCAAATTTGTTGGTTAGTGGCAAGTAAATCAGTGGGTCCAGAAAAGTAAGGGATACATGCAATCGAGAGAGATACTTTCCTTCTTTTTCTACAAGAAGAGATACATGCAATCGGGAGAAAGATGCTTTTTTTAGGGCTAAAAGGGGGATTATGAGGATTTAGAAAAAATGCACCTTACATTGTGTAATTTTATCAAAAAGCAAATACACCTTATATAAAGAAACGGAGGGAGTACCTTACATCAATTCTGGTAACATTTAATTTGATGGGATTTTGGTTTAGTTGAGATTTTTATAAGATTAAATTCGATTTGATTTAATTTGCTTCGATTGAGTTAATACAAGACCTGTTTTCGAAAAGTATTGATTTATGTTGGGTTTTTTTTTCTATGGCATCTTTTGGGGTTACAAAAAACCAACAGAAAACCATGGAACGTGGGAGGAAAAAACACGGTGGGTGGTGGAGACGAGGGAACTAACTCCTCTTGTAGAGATAGATAGAGATGTTTTCCACGTTAGAAATGTGACTTGTGGTGCATGGTCCTTGACTTAAAACGGCTCCCTCACTCTTCCCTTTAATTTCCTTTATTACTAAAGAAAAGGGCCGGTTTATAGAGTGCTGCCAGCACAAATCAAGGAGACTCTGTTCCTCGGAAAAGGGACACACCACAAGGACGCAGCAAAGAAACCAAGGCGAAAAACTTCCGCAGTGGTGTTCCTAACAATAGGGATTTCATCGTTTGATTCTTTGTGCGCGGCAATATCGCTGCCGCGCATCGTTTGATTCGTTTCTTGAAAATTTGTCTGGCTGTCCGCGGCAATGGCGATGCCGCGCAGCGCGCCGGCGGAGCCAGATGAAAGTGCGTCGCGCACGAAGCTCCTCGTCGGCGGCATCGCTGCCTTCCTGCTCCTCGCCATTATCATCGGCACGGCGGCGTTCATCGTGTCGGAGAGGGCCGAGGACGAGGGGGACACGGACAAGAAAGCGATGGCCGCCACGATGCGCACCGTGGACCTCTTCTGCTCGCCCACGGACTACCAGGCCACGTGCAAGGAGACGCTGACCAAGCCGCTGGAACGTTCTAACAACCAGGTCGACCACCCGCACGCCGCCGCCGCCGCCGCCATCACCGCCGTCGGCCGGGAGCTCGCGCGCGGCTTCAACGAGTCGTCGCTGCTGGAGGCCGTGCGCCAGAGCAACGACACGCTGGTCCACGAGGCCCTGCTCGACTGCAAGATGCTCCTGGACGACTGCGCCAACGACGTAACCCGCGCGCTCTCCACCGTCGCGTGGCGCGGCGTCGACGGGCCGGCTCAGGACCTCCAGGCCTGGCTGAGCGCGGTGATCACGTTCCAGGGCTCCTGCGTCGACATGTTCCCCAAGGGCGATGTCCGCGTCCAGATCAAGGAGATCATGGAGAAGGCGCGGGAGATCTCGAGCAATGCCATCGCCATCATCCAGCAGGGCGCTGCCCTCGCCGCCATGCTCGAAATCGACGCCGGCGCCGAAGTCACCCTCGCCAAGGACGCGGACGACGACGACGACGACAAGGACGACAACGACGATACCCCCGCGGAGCAAAGCGACGGCGAGCGCCAGCTCCAGGAGTCCGTGTCCGACGTCCCCACGTGGGTGCCCAGCGAGGACCGGAGGATTCTCGAAGAGGCGGAAGAAGAACGCAATGGCGTGCTCACGCCGAACGTGACAGTGGCCAAGGATGGCTCCGGCGCCTTCACAAACATCTCGGCCGCCTTGGACGCGTTGCCGAAGAATTACAGCGGGAGGTATGTGATTTACATCAAGGAAGGTGTCTACGACGAGTCGGTGAACGTCACCAACGGGATGTCAAACATCACCATGTACGGCGACGGCCCCAAGAAGTCCATCATCACCGGCAGCAAGAGCGTCGGCGACGGCGTAAGGATGTGGAGAACCGCCACCTTGGGTAATCACACACTATTAATTGCTTTACCCACCTTGGGTAGGCACGGACAAGCTAGGGCCAATGTGACCGTCGTTAATCAACTATGCTGTACGCAGCGGTGGACGGAGACAGGTTCATGGCGGTGAAGATGGGGATCCGGAACACGGCGGGGGACGAGAAGCAGCAGGCGATTGCGGTGCGCGTGAAGGGCGACCGGGCCGTCTTCTTCAACTGCCGGATCGACGGGCACCAGGACACGCTCTTCGCGCAGGCCTACCGCCAGTACTACCGCAGCTGCATTGTCTCCGGCACCGTGGACTTCATCTTCGGCGACGCGGCCGCCGTGTTCCAGCGCTGCGTGCTGCTCGTCAAGGACCCGCTCCCGGGGAAGCCTGGCGTGGTGACCGCGCACGGCCGCCGCGACCGGCAGCAGACCACCGGCTTCGTCCTGCACCGGACCCGCATCGTGGCCGATGAGGCCCTCGCCAGCAAGTCGTCGACGGTGAAGACCTTCCTGGGGCGGCCGTGGAAGGAGTTCTCGAGGGTGGTGGTGATCGAGTCGGTGATCGACGGGTTCGTGCACGCGCAGGGGTACATGCCGTGGGAGGGCAAGAACAACCTGGGCACGGCGTTCTACGGCGAGTACGCCAACGTCGGGGACGGCGCCAACATCACGGCGCGTGAGGAGATGAAGGGGTTCCACGTGCTCAACAAGGAGAAGTCCAAGGTGTTCACGGTGGAGCGCTTCCTGAACGGCGGCGAGTGGATACCGGAGACGGGCACGCCGGTGAGGCTAGGGCTGTTCGGCTGAGATATACAGATGGGTGGAGTGTGTTCATCGATCCGTGTGTACGAATGCGTTGTTAGGTTCACCTGTAATGTAATGTATGTACAAAATACAGTCAAAATAGTGACCTCAAAAGAGAAGTGCCTACTGCGTGAAGAGGAAAGTTAATGTCGATCTGCTTTCTCTTTTGGGTGATATAATCATCGACACCATGGCCAGATTAACCGTGCGTCCACATGAACAAGACCAACCAGGGAGGAGCCCCGCGGTATACGAATCACCGCACACTTTTTTTTTTTGACATAGAAATTGGGACCTTTATAATTGCTTAATAGAGATTCGGTTACAATACAAGGCTACTCATGAGGAAACCTGGACTTTCCTCTACCCAACACTCCGAACTACTAAGACTAGTAGCAAATTTAGCACAAAAATCTGCTGGAATATTAGCATCCCTCATAACATGCCGAACCGAAAAGGAGGCAAAATATGTAGATCTTTCCCTAATTTCATCAAAGATAGGTACCACAATTGACCTTGAATCACCGCACACTTGCCATTGGGGTACAAGCCCATTCACGCGGAGAAAAGACATTCTACCATGCACGGTATATACCGTGCATGTATCAGCCATCGGTTATCTTTGAGATTCAGATCCGTGCATGCATCTGGTCTTTGGGTTGTTTAATTAACCTCAGTTTAGGACCCTTTGTTCTATTAATTTATGTCAGTATCAATCAGTCACTATTTCTCCTGACAACTTTTCCCATAGTTATTACCTGCAATATCTCTCATCTCACTCACAAAGTAGAGACCAGTAGTACTATACTCACTCAGTTTTTTTTCATATGATTCTAAAATTTGAATTTATTTTATCTTTTGAACCGTAAGTTTGATTTATGATACATTTGCAAATTTATGTTCCTTGTGAAGAGAACATTGAGATAAGATCACTCTTGAATATATTGTCACAAATTTTAAAATTCAAATATGAAACATGGAGAAACCTTATGAAACTATACAAAAACTACCGTATGTACCAAGTTTCATTGAGTTTTTTATAGATTGGTTTTGTGTAAGTTTGTTTACAATATCTCATCGGTATAAACACATTTGTCCAAATAGAATATAACACAAACTTTTATTTCAGAAGATATCAAGCATCCAAATCTTTAAATAGAAAGAGAAAATATATTTTTGGGATAGTGTTGCAAAAGGGGGGAGGCATCCAAACGGAAGAACACTATTTAAAAAAGGCTCACACTCGCAAACTGATCATGTGACGGAAAGGTGGAGAAAAGTAAGACGTACAGCAGGTTAGTACCTTGTGATTTCTTTAGGACTCTGAAATAATTAAGCGGCTGATCAATGCACGGTATATACCGTGCATGGTAGAAAATGCAGAACACTAGAACAAAATTCACATCTAGGCACCAATTAATGGGATGTGCTTATTTCGCTCATCAATTCTACTCTGAAAATGCCCATTGAATCTGCTATATTTTGAATTTCTAATTGGTTGGAGGATCAAAAATTTAGCTATAATATTAAATTTGGATTGATCTAAGTTTTTATTTGTCATTTGCTTCTGAAAACTGCTTTGGTTCTGCCCAATCGTGCCAAATAAAGTCTACTTATACATGGTTCTAGGCGTCAAGTGTCAAATAAATGTGAAAAACTGATGTTGGAAATCAAGACTTGCCCCCAAACCAATCACATGGGACAAGAGCTTTCATACATCTGCATATAAAACATGCATGGTCCGGCTGAGTTGTAGCATTTTTTTTTCATATGGTTACCCCTTGAGACCTTCTACGCTCATGTACATATTGTCTCTTGGTTGCAAGTGTGTACATCATCTAGGGTTGGGAGGTATCAAAAATCATTATTATCCGAGGAGAAATGGGCATCATAGCAACTTGGTGGGAAATCGGGCTTGAGCCAAACTCCCGTGTTCCATGGCATTGGCAAGCTGCTTGCGAGTATTTTCAAGCACATCTAAGACAGATTCGTTGAATGGAAGGCGGTGACCTGCAGTGCTTTGCGCTGCTGTAACCTAGGGTATGTATCCCCCTAGCAAAAAAAAAAAAACCCTAGGGTATGTATCTGTCTAACCCACTACATATTTGCTTCAAATGCATTATTCCACCAATGGTGCAGAACAGAGTTTGCGGGAAGCCTCCTTGCTCGCATGTATAATTGATCTTTCAGTAACTCTAACTTTGTACCACGTGGGGTTGTTGTGGCTTCTGTAGCTCTTTCTCGCAAAGTTTTTGGAATGAAAGTGGCAATATTGCGTTCGTCCAAAAATAATAATGAAATTGCCATATATGGATCCCACTACCCCTACCACTCTAGTTAACTAGACGAATTAATACAGAAGAAGTTTAAGCTTATCATGCAACAAAGTTTAGTGTAAGAACACTAAGCTTAGTTGCCAGTTATTGAGCAAATAACATAAAACTACCACAATTCGAGATAAGGTTTCAAAAACCTACCATTTTATGAAAAAAAATTTTAAAGCTGCCACAAAGTTAGTTGGCTCTTTCAACAAACCCAAATGACCGTGTTGTTTAAAATTGATCTGGTTTGTGTTGTTTAAATTTGATCTAGTTTATGACAGGTTGAGCCCGTTCCTAAACAAATCGTTTGTTTGTCTGTTTATTTGACCGTTAACTTACATGTGGACCCACATGTCAGCGCCAACCGTCCTCTTTGGAACCATTTTCTCTCTGCCTCGTGTCGTCGAGCAGCTTGTGTGCGTGCAGCTCGCCGGGGAGGAGGGTTTGTTGGCTCGTCGGGTTGGCGCTGGACTTGTTAGATCCGGAGGTGCACCAGGAGGATTCGAGCATCTGCCTGTCCACACGGCGTCGTCTTCAAGCAGCTGCGAGACACCTAGCGTCCGCCGTCGCGAGCCACTCCGGTTTCTCCTCCTTCTTGTAGCAGTCTGGCATCCCTGAGAGCGTGGAACACGCCGGTTTCCAGGTCGATCCGGTTCTTGCGCCGGAGTTCGCAGCACAGGCAGCCATGAACTGCAGGGGCGACGGGCGGCGGCGCTCGATGCTAGGTGACAGAGGGCTCGGGGGAGAGTGGGAGGAGGTCCTGGATGACGGGGTGCACACCATGGTCCTGAAGACGATGTAGAGGAGGAGAGGCAGCTCAAGAGCTGTGGCCGTGGAGCTCCGCGGCAGCTGTCAGACAGGCGTTGACGGGAAGGGGCTCAGGGTAGCGGAGCTTGACGCTGATATGTGCCCAGAGTCGTCGGCCGGGTAGCGAAGGCGAGGAAGGTCGAACGAAAGTCTGAGGCGTCGCCGCGTTGAGGAATTTGACGACGACGACCTCGGACGCAGGCAAGGAAGTCGAGTCGACTTGCGGGAGTCGGCTACGGTGCACACCGGCCCGATTCATCACGTGAGGCAACGCTGCGGTGTACGGCGAAGCAGTTCGGCACGGTGGTATGGCTCGTGGTGCTCATGGCAATGCTCCAGGAGCTCTCTGGAGACGGACGAGGGCGTCCCCAGCCCAGAGGCACGTGCGAACTGCGGCAACTGTGGCGCACCGCGCGGACCTCGACCTGGTCGGACAAATTTGTACCCTAAACTCTCTGATCCCAGTCAATATTCACACCGGGAAATGTTCCATTCCGTCCGGGATTACAGTGAACTCTCACCGACATCCGTGGCCCACATGTCATATCTATCGTTTATCTGAATCGCCATCCCCTCTGTCTCCTCAAATTAGCATCGGTACAACCTTGCCTCGTCCACTTTCTCCTCAACTGTGACCGCCGCGGCCGTCAATGCCGCCAACCCGCGCTCAAGCACATCGCATTGTCCGCCCGTCCCTAGCGAGCTGCGAGCTTTATCCGCCTTCCCATCTCACCAGGCACGATCCACGGAGCGTGCACACGGAGACATTGTAGCGGCACAAGCGGCTAGACCCTTAGGCGGCTGGAATGGAGTGCGTCGGGTTTGGGTGTGTTCCCCAGTCGCCAGCCTTGCTCCACGCGCCCCTCAACGTGTTCACAACAAGGGGAGCATCGCTATCGCTCTGGGAGCTCAGCGTGGCATTAAACGGGGAAGAAGATGGATATGACATGTAGGGCCGCTGAATCAGTGAGAGAACCTAGTAATCCCGATCGGGATTGCCTTTTTCCTGT
This sequence comes from Triticum aestivum, assembly GCF_018294505.1. Lineage (NCBI taxonomy): Eukaryota > Viridiplantae > Streptophyta > Magnoliopsida > Poales > Poaceae > Triticum > Triticum aestivum. The sequence goes on from NC_057806.1 coordinate 634,143,903, forward strand.
GTGACAATAATGTCTAGGATCAGCATAGGATTGATATTGACCGGGATAAAAAAGGTTAGAGTACGATCTTAGAGATGATCGATTCCAACTAGCTCTATGAATTAAAGGATTAAAATAGACTTCACTCACGCCAGGATCAACGAATCCGGCGACGCAGAATGAGTGGCTGGGCACGGCATGCGCAGCTCCATTTGTGCCCTTTCCCTGTCCATCTGCAGCAGGTACGAGCGGCCAGTAGACACAATATTTTTATTAGAATATATGAGGAAACATATAGGCCCCACATGTAAGTTAATTGTCAAATAAAAATTCAAATAAATGGTTTATTTACGAGCGGGCCGGATCTATCATATACCAAATCAATGTTAAACCACACGGTCATTTGGATTTTTTGAGACAACTAACCAACTTTATGGTAGCTTTTTGAATTTTTTAAACATTTAGTAGTTTTTTGAAATCCTAGCCTGAATTATGATAGTTTTATTATATTTACTGTTACTTACTCCTTCTGTAAAGAAATATAAGAGCATATTTCTTTATAGAGGAAGTAGTATTACTGATCAAGTCATGCGTGCTGTAAAAAAAGATCTAATCATGCACACATGTGTTCAGATGCACACCATTCAGACATCTTCGCCCCTATGCATTCGTTCAAGCCATTGCGTGATAGGGATATTAAGTGAGTGTCTATTAATTTGTGTGCATCAAATGAAGTATCATTGAATAGTTAGAAGGACGATGGTATCCTCAGTCCACCACAGTTCAAGTCTTAGACTTAGGTGGTGTTTGGTTCTCTAGTCCTAAGACTTTTTCTAGTCCCAACTAAAAAGTCTCTAGTCCCTAAAAAGTCCCTCCCTGTTTGTTTCTAGAGACTAAAAAGTCTGTAGTCCCTTCCTAGAGGTTATTAAATGACCATGTTGCCCCTAGTATATAGAAAAATAACAATCAAACAACACCATGGGGTAGCGGGCCAATGGGTGCATGGAGGGGCATTGTTAGAAAAGTCCCAAAAAGACTCTTTTTGAGAGTCTTCTTCATTTAGTCCCAAATGCCTAGTTTAGTTCCTAAAAAGTCCCTCCCGTTTGGTAAAAAAGTCTTTAAGAGGGACTTTTTCTAGTCCCTACATAAAAAAGTCTCTGGAAACAAACACCCCCTTAACATTGGTGCTTGCATTATTTTGGATTTATTTAAGACCTTTCGATGATGTGCATTTAGTGGGAGGAGACATTTCCATCGACTACAAAGGCGTATGTGGCAACTTCGTCAATCTCAAGATGATGTACCGACTCTCTCGGAGGTGCTCATAGAGAAAGGGTGTGCGTACATAGGTTTATAGAGGTGAGTGTATGTGCGTATGTATGAGCGCCCGCTCTATACTATGTGTAGTAGCCACCGATATGAAATTTCTACACAATCAAGCAAGACGGATCTCTAGATTAGTATAACATAACACTGATATGCATATCTTAATCCTCATGGCTAGATGACAAACGAATGGTTTATCTAAAACAAAAAACTAATATTTGTTGTCATAGTTTATTTAAAAGAAAATCATAATATCTATTGTCCTAGCTCACAATTTTTCTAGCGATATGTCATGCATGGTGCAAGGATGATGTGCCTATGTAATAATGTTCATGACCAGTACAATAGCATATGACAAGGTTAATGATCATACTAAGAACTTGTAAATAAGCTCCAAGTACTCCCTCCGGTCCTTTTTACTCCATGTATTACATTTGTGTCAAGTCAAACTTTGCAAAGTTTGACCATATTTCTATTAAAAAAAATTAACATCTATAATACCAAACATATATACTATGAAACTATATTTTATAATGAATCTACCCATATTGATTTGGCATCATGAATGTTGATATTTTTTTTATAAGTTTGGTCAAAATAGAGACAGTTTGACTTTAGACAAAAATTTTATGTAGACTAAAAAGGACCGGAGGGAGTAATAGATGACGGAAACTAATTAAACTAGACTATCAAGCAAGTCAATGAATGAACTGCATTCATGTGAACATGATGCATGTTCACACCAAACCTAGCTGCCCACAAATAATAACGACTGAACAACCATTCACCAAATATATTTACAGCTAGCTAGTAGCTAAGAAGGGGATCAATGACGATATGTGTGTCCACGCTGGCAACAATATGTCGTAGATATATAGGCCAGTCACACGACTAGGGGATGTATTATGGAGCACATAGGATTCTCAGGCCCAGTTGTTTGGGTAAACCAGCAAACAAGCAACGAGTACCGGCTGGTGGTATTAGACCTCCTAGGTATCACACTCACAAGGGAACTTCTGGGTGAGCTGAACTGGATTAGGAGGTACCGGGAATTACAACCAACGTTAGATTTAAACTCTCACTAGAGCCAGCGAGGCCACAGCATGAGCCAGAGAGAGCTATGGCGCGACATTGTGTTTACCGGTATGGATACATACAACGGAGAGACCGACAAAGTTGGAGGGTTGTAAGTGAGGCAACTACGTGTTCGTCTTATCCAGAGTTGTAGTAAATGTTTGCCTGGGTGTGCTAATAGGCATTCACATTCTTCTTCTTTCTCCAACATAAAATATTTAATTTTCAGCCGTAGGATGTACGTGGAGATGCGCGTGGTCTATTTGTTCTGGAAAAACAAGAAAACAGTCAGCCTCGACCTCACTCCCTCAATGCACTTATGTGCGAGTACCATGTGTATTTCGTGAACATGTCAAAGTTTGTTCTTTTTAAGTTTTTGATATTTTGTATTTGATCATTTTAAAATAGTGTCATTGCACCTTTGGTGCAATTTAACCTTTTTGTGAAATTACACTTTCTTGTGTTTAATTATACCTTTTTCATGCAAAATACAAAACAGAGCATATTATGTTTCACGATCATACTTAATATTATCCTACATTCCCAATGTATCTCCCCACAAATTCTTGTAAAGCAAACTCTATCCCAGCCTTTATCTAATAAGGTAGCCGCAGAAGAAGAAAGGCAAAGAAGTTTAGAGCTTATCCACTAGTCATCCGAGAACCTGGTATTTTTGCCATCCCCAATAACCCTCTTACAATTTTGATAAAATAGATTTCTAGCCTTCAACCAAGCTAACCATAACTGAGAATCTCTAGGTCTATGTTGAATACCATATATACATCTCCTAAAACTTTAAGTTCCCTTGAGAGGGAGGCTTGTGGTTGATCGGGGGATGTGGCCTGCGGGTGGGCCCTCTCAGTAAGTGCATTGGGTGTGGGTTGGTTCGCTCGGGTGTACTCGTGCCGCATGTGTACACATTCTTCTGCATGTGGCGTTGGGATCGTGGTGACTTCTTTTCCCCTTCTGATCTGGGTTTCGCAAGTGCGGATGCTGGTTTCCTCTCAGAGAAAGCAAAGTGGCTGCTTTCTTGGTGCCTAAGTATGTCAAGCGTCTCATCATGAGGTAGTAGCCACGTCTCGAATGAGTCAAAGGGAAGCTCAATAAGGAGAGAGTTAACCTCGGTCTCGATAGCTCTTGCACGCGCTCTTGTCATTGGTCCACTTCATGCTTGGGGAGTTGGTGTAGTGTCCATGAGGATGCCCATAGGGTGCTCCATACCACTATCCCATGAGTGCTTTGATATGTGTTCGGTTACCTGCATCGTTTTTAGGCACTTTGCATATTTGTCCCAGCTGGGCCTGGTTGAGCATATGCGGTCAAAAAACGAACATCTGCATGTTGATTGGTTTCCTGCATCCTCTAGCCTGCATGTGCCAAAACGGAAGGCCCGCTGTTTGGTTGTGGACTTGTTTCAAGGGAAACACAAGTCTGGTTGTTTGGTTTCATCCAGGAAAGTTGTGTGGTAATCTCCTTCTTGATGTGGTGAGGTTATCAGAGGCGCACATGAAGAACTAAGAACTAAACTAGAGCAACAGAACAAACTTAGGCACAAGCACAAGTCTTAACCACACATCACAAGTTTTAAACCAACATAGTATGATAAGTTTTAAACGAAACCCAAGTATTAAACCAACAACCAACAAGGAACAGGCAACAAGAGCTCAGGTGGTCACGACGAAGGCGTTGTCATGTTGCTTGCACTTGGTGACCACCTCCACGCCCTCATCATTGAATACTATCACCTTCATGGTGCCGGGGGTCAGCAGCTTGAACGTCAGCATGTAATCGATCATGATCTGGTGAACGGCGATGAAGGTGGCCCAACCCTGATCAAGGGTGACCTTGCCATTGATCACCCTCACCGTGACCCTCCATGCGCAGCTGGTGTTCGTCTTGAGCTTGAACTCTGCAGGGACGACTAGGAAGTGCTTGGTCAACTCCAGAGGCATTGGCAGACTCTCCAGCTTCGAACCAAGGATAACCTTGCAGAAGTGGCTTGGTCCGGACTCCTCATGGTAGGGACCACATTTCCTCCGCTTGGCGGTTGGATGTTCTTGCACGGGCACTTCCACAATGATGGCACGACCTCGTTGCCCTTCTCCAATGGTGGCATGATCTCCTTGCCCTTGTGCATCTACATTATTAACATCACACAGTTCAATGGTCAACATTCATTCATATTAGCCAAATGCTCCTATATTAACCAACCGTACTAACCCAACACCACACTCAAACCCCCTCACCACCACTCCTCTCCCACCTCTCTGTTTCACCACCTCTCCCTCGCCATGAACTCCAACTCTAACTCCAACCCTTTCCCCCGGGGCATTGGATGGAGGGCCTTCTTCCTTGGATGCTCGCTCGGTGACCGCAAGAAGTTCGAACACATCATGGAAGTGTGCTCAAACTTCAGCAGCATCGATGACATGCAGAAGAAGGTCTGCACTGTGATGAAGAAGGCTACGCCGAATGAGCCGAAGACACTGATTCTGGACCTAGCCAAGGGCGCAATGTCAGTGGATATCCTACGCTGGGCCATGAATCAGGCAGACTTTGGCGACGCTAGAGAGAGGGAAAGATGGGCCAAGTACAAGCAGTACAAGGCGCCTCAAGACCAGCGTGCCACGACGTACTAGAGTAGGACGTTTGGGTCACCGGTGGCCGACAACGACGGGGTGCAGATGGTGGCCAGGGCGCCGGCGGTAGGCGACCATGCAAGACTCATCGTTCTTGACGAAGACGATGAGGAAGAAAAGAAGACGGCTATGCCCCTCCGCCGCTTGACGCGACTAGACAAGAAAGTTTGTACCCCAATCCCCACCCCCGATGTAATTGAAAAATGACCTATAAATCCTAGAAGTCGTTGGTGTAGAATCGATCGATAGCAGTGTTTTAATCGAATGCCCCCCCGATGTGTTCAATTCCCTCCCTAACTCTCCAATTGCATGCTCAAATCTAATCTAGCCCGAGTCGAAAGCAGTAAATCTGCAGAGAGGGCGAGGACTTAACGCCATGGTCAATGCGCTCCGGTGAAGGTCTGCAGTCGCTCTGGTGTTAGCCACTGTCTTGGATCGTCCTGCTGTCGCTCCTGTGGCCGGCGCTGCCGGTGTGAGTGGGGAAGTGGGGAGAGAGCGACGAGGAAGGGAGATGAGGGTAATTTATGACGATGCATCGGGAAATAACACGACTTCTCGGAACCGCATCCATGCGTGCAACCGCTCGCGCCCACGTGTCTAGGGTTGCACCGCTCGGGCCTGGCTCCAAAAAAGGCTGATTTGAGTGTTCCTCTGGATGCAGGCCCAGAGGTGCTTTAATTCTAGTGTTATGCAGGCATAACAATGAATGCGGGTAACTGATTGCTACCTCTTGAGCACTGCGTTGGTTTTCCCTTGAAGAGGAAAGGGTGATGCAGCAGAGCAGCGTAAGTATTTCCCTCAGTTTTTGAGAACCAAGGTATCAATCTGGTCGGAGGCCACGCACGAGTCCCTCGCACCTACACAAACAAATAAACTCCTCGCAACCAACGCGATAAAGGGGTTGTCAATCCCTTCACGGTCACCTACGAGAGCGAGATCTGATAGATATGATAAGATAATATTTTTGGTATTTTTATGATAAAGAGAAATAAAGATGCAGGTAAAATAAATGGCAAAGAAATAACTAAGTATTGGAAGATTAATATGATGGAAAATAGACCCAGGGGCCATAGGTTTCACTAGAGGCTTCTCTCGAGAGCATAAGTATTACGGTGGGTGAACAAATTACTATTGAGCAATTGACAGAATTGAGCATAGTTATGAGAATATCTAGGTATGATCATGTATATAGGCATCACGTCCGAGACAAGTAGACCGACTCCTGCCTGCATCTACTACTATTACTCCACACATCGACCGCTATCCAGCATGCATCTAGAGTATTAAGTTCAAGAGAACAGAGTAACGCTTTAAGCAAGATGACATGATGTAGAGGGATAAACTCATGCAATATGATATAAACCCCATCTTGTTATCCTCGATGGCAACAATACAATACGTGCCTTGCTGCCCCTACTGTCACTGGGAAAGGACACCGCAAGATTGAACCCAAAGCTAAGCACTTCTCCCATTGCAAGAAAGATCAATCTAGTAGGCCAAACCAAACTGATAATTCGAAGAGACTTGCAAAGATAACCAATCATACATAAAAGAATTCAGAGAAGATTCAAATATTGTTCATAGATAAACTTGATCATAAACCCACAATTCATCGGTCTCAACAAACACACCGCAAAAGAAGATTACATCGAATAGATCTCCACAAGAGAGGGGGAGAACTTTGTATTGAGATCCAAAAAGAGAGAAGAAGCCATCTAGCTAATAACTATGGACCCGTAGGTCTGAAGTAAACTACTCACACTTCATCGGAGAGGCTATGGTGTTGATGTAGAAGCCCTCCGTGATCGATACCCCCTCCGGCGGAGCTCCGGAAAAGGCCCCAAGATGGGATCTCGTGGATACAGAAAGTTACGGCGGTGGAATTAGGGTTTTGGCTCCGTATCTGGTAGTTTGGGGGTACGTAGGTATATATAGGAGGAAGGAGTACGTCGGTGGAGCAATGTGGGCCCCACGAGGGTGGAGGGCGCGCCTGGGGGGGTAGGCGCGCCCCCTACCTCGTGCCTTCCTGGTTGATTGCTTGACGTAGGGTCCAAGTCCTCTGGATCATGTTCGTTCCGAAAATCACGTTCCCGAAGGTTTCATTCCGTTTGGACTCCGTTTGATATTCTTTTTCTGCGAAACTCTGAAATAGGCAAAAAAACAACAATTCTGGGGTGGGCCTCCGGTTAATAGGTTAGTCCCAAAAATAATATAAAAGTGTATAATAAAGCCCAATAATGTCTAAAACAGGATATCATATAGCATGGAACAATAAAAAATTATAGATACGTTGGAGACGTATCAAGCATCCCCAAGCTTAATTCCTGCTCGTCCTCGAGTAGGTAAATGATAAAAACAGAATTTTTGATGTGGAATGCTACTTGGCATAATTTCAATGTAATTCTCTTAATTGTGGTATGAATATTCAGATCCGAAAGATTCAAGACAAAAGTTCAATATTGACATAGAAATAATAATACTTCGAGCATACTAACTAAGCAATTATGTTTCTTCAAAATAACATGGCCAAAGAGTTATCCCTACAAAATCATATAGTCTGGCCATGCTCCATCGTCACCACACAAAGTATTCAAATCATGCACAACCCCGATGACAAGCCAAGCAATTGTTTCATACTTTTAGTGTTCTCAAACTTTTTCAATCTTCACGCAATACATGAGCGTGAGCCATGGACATAGCACTATATGTGGAATAGAATGGTGGTTGTGGAGAAGACAAAAAGGGAGAAGATAGTCTCACATCAACTAGGCATATCAACGGGCTATGGAGATGCCCATTAATAGATATCAATGTGAGTGAGTAGGGATTGCCATGCAACGGATGCACTAGAGCTATAAGTATATGAAAGCTCAACAAAAAGAACTAAGTGGGTGTGCATCCAACTTGCTTGCTCATGAAGACCTTGGGCATTTTGAGGAAGCCCATCGTTGGAATATACAAGCCAAGTTCTATAATGAAAAATTCCCACTAGTATATGAAAGTGATAACATAGGAGACTCTCTATCATGAAGATCATGGTGCTACTTTGAAGCACAAGTGTGGAAAAAGGATAGTAGTATTGCCCCTTTTTATTTATTTACTCTTTTTTTGGCCTTTATTTTTTTATTGGGACAATATATAATCTATGAATGATGATCATCACACTTCTATTTGTTTACAACTCAATGATTACAACTCGATACTAGAACAAAGTATGACTCTATATGAATGCCTCCGACGGTATACCAGGATAGCAATGATGCATGAGTGACTTATATGAAAGAATTATGAACGGTGGCTTTGCCACAACTAAAATGTCAACTACATGATCATGCGAAGCAATATGACAATGATGGAGCGTGTCATAGTAAACGGAACGGTGGAAAGTTGCATGGCAATATATCTAGGAATGGCTATGGAAATGCCATGATAGGTAGGTATGGTGGCTGTTTTGAAGAAGGTATATGGTGGGTGTATGATACCGGTGAAAGGTGCGCGGTATTAGAGAGGCTAGCAATGGTGGAAGGGTGAGAGTGCGTATAATCCATGGACTCAACATTAGTCATAAAGAATTCACATACTTATTGCAAAAATCTATTAGTTATCGAAGCAAAGTACTACACGCATGCTCCTAGGGGGATAGATTGGTAGGAAAAGACCATCGCTCGTCCCTGACCGCCACTCATAAGGAGGACAATCAATAAATACATCATGCTCCGACTTCTTAACATAACGGTTCACCATATGTGCATGCTACGGGAATCACAAACTTCAACACAAGCATTTCTCAAATTCACAATTACTCAACTAGCATGACTCTAATATCACCATCTCCATATCCCAAAAATATTATCAAGTTTCAAACTTCTCATAGTATTCAACACACTCATAAGAAAATTTTATTATTAATCTTGAATGCCTAACATAATTAAAGCAAATTACCATGCTCTTTTGTAGGACTCTCAGAATAATCTAAGTGAAGCATGAGAGAACAATGGTTTTTATAAAACAAATCTACCAACATGCTCTAAAAGATATAAGTGAAGCACTAGAGCAAAAACTATATAACTCAAAAGATATAAGTGAAGCACATAGAGTATTCTAACAATTTCTGAATCATGAGTGTCTCTCAAAAAGGTGTGTGAAGTAATGATGATTGTGGAAAACTAACAAATAAGGACTCAAATAATACAAGATGCTCCAAGCAAAACACATATCATGTGGTAAATAAAAATATAGCTCCAAGTAAAGTTACCGATAGAAGTAGACGAAAGAGGGGATGCCTTCCGGGGCATCCCCAAGCTTTGACTTTTAGGTGTCCTTAGATTATCTTGGGGTGCCATGGGCATCCCCAAGATTAGGCTCTTGCCACTCCTTGTTCCATAATCCATCAAATCTTTTACCCAAAACTTGAAAACTTCACAACACAAAACTTAAAGTAGAAAATCTCGTGAGCTCCGTTAGCGAAAGAAAACAAAACACCACTTCAAGGTACTGTAATGAACTCATTATTTATTTATATTGGTGTTAAACCTACTGTATTGCAACTTCTCTATGGTTTATAAACTATTTTACTAGCCATAGATTCATCAAAATAAGCAAACACCACACTAAAAATAGAATCTGTCAAAAACAGAACAATCTGTAGTAATCTGTAGCTAACGCAAGATCTGGAACCCCAAAAATTGTAAAATAAATTTCTGGACGTGCATAATTTATCTATTAATCATCTTAAAAAATAATTAACTAAATATCGCTTTCCAAATAAAAATGGCATCAGTTCTCGTGAGCGCTAAAGTTTCTGTTTTTTACAGCAAGATTAAAAAGACTTTCCCCAAGTCTTCCCAATGGTTCTACTTGGCACAAATACTAATTAAACACAAAAACACAACCAAAACAGATGCTAGATAAATTATTTATTACTAAACAGGAGCAAAAAGCAAGGAATAAAAATAAAATCGGGTTGCCTCCCAACAAGCGCTATCGTTTAACGCTCCAAGCTAGGCATAAAAGCGAAGATAGATCTAGGTATTGCCATCTTTGGTAAGCAATCCATAAGTGGCTCTCATAATAGATTCATATGGTAATTTAATTTTATTTCAAGGGAAGTGTTCCATGCCTTTCCTTAACGGGAAATTGGAATCTAATATTCCCTTCCTTCATATCAATAATTGCACCAATCGTTCTAAGGAAAGGTCCTACCAGGATTATAGGACATGAAGGATTGCAATCTATGTCAAGAACAATTAAATCCACGGGCACATAATTCCTATTTGCAACAATAAGAACATCATTAATTCTTCCCATAGGTTTCTTAATAGTGGAACGCGCAAGGTGCAAGTTTAAAGAGCAATCATCAAAATCACGAAAACCTAGCAAATCACACAAAGTCTTTGGAATCGTGGAAACACTAGCACCCAAATCACACAAAGCATAGCACTCATGATCTTTAATCTTAATTTTAATAGTAGGTTCCCACTCATCATAAAGTTTTCTAGGTATAGAAACTTCCAACTCAAGTTTTTCTTCATAAGATTGCATCAAAGCATCAACGATATGTTTAGTAAAGGCTTTATTTTGACTACAAGCATGAGGAGAATTTAGCATGGTTTGCAACAAGGAAATACAATCTATCAAAGAGCAATTATCATAATTAAATTCCTTGAAATCAAAAATAGTGGGTTCATTAATATTTAAAGTTTTGACTTCTTCAATCCCACTTTTAACAATTCTAGCATCAGGATCTAAAGAGTCCGATTGTTTGGAATGTCTTCTAGGTAAAGGTGGATCATATTCAGTCCCATCATTATCAAGATTCATATTACAAAACAATGATTTAATAGGGGACACATCAATAACTTTTAGATCTTCATCTTTATTATCATGGAAACTAGAAGAACACGCTTTTATAAAGCAATCTTTCTTAGCACGCATCCTAGCGGTTCTTTCTTTGCACTCATCAATGGAAATTCTCATGGATTTGGGAGACTCATTGATATCATTCTTAGGATGAATAGATCTAAGCTTCAAAGAATCAACATCAAGAGAAATTCTATCAACGTTCCTAGCCAACTCATCAATCTTAAGCAATTTTTCTTCAATCAAAGCATTGAAATTCTTTTGCGAGGTAATAAATTCTTTAATATTAGATTCAAAATCAGAGGGAATCATATTAAAATTTTCATAAGAATTGTTGTAGGAGTTACTATAATTATTAGAGAAATTACTAGGATACGACCTAGGATTAAAGTTTCCTCTATACATGTTGTTACCAAAGTTATTCCTACCAACAAAATTCACATCCAAAGATTCATTATTATTATCAATCAAAGTATACAAAGGCATATCATTAGGATCAGAAGAAACACTTTTATTAGCAAATAATTTCATAAGTTCATCCATCTTACCACTCAAAACATTATTTTCTTCTATCGCATGCACTTTCTTATTAGTAGATCTTTCAGTGTGCCATTGAGAATAATTAACCATAATATTATCTAGGAGTTTAGTAGCTTCTCCTAAAGTGATTTCCATGAAAGTGCCTCCCGCGGCCGAATCTAAAAGATTTCTAGAAGCAAAATTCAATCCAGCATAAATTTTTTGTATAATCATCCAGAAATTCAAACCATGTGTAGGGCAATTACGTATCATTAATTTCATCCCCTCCCAAGCTTGTGCAACATGTTCATGATCAAGTTTCTTAAAATTCATAATATCGTTTCTAATAGAGATGATCTTAGCGGGAGGAAAATACTTAGAGATAAAAGCATCTTTGCACTTATTCCATGAATCAATACTATTTTTAGGCAAAGACGAAAACCAAGCTTTAGCGCGATCTCTAAGCGAAAAAGGAAATAGCTTCAATTTAACAATATCATTTTCCACATCTTTCTTCTTTTGCATATCACACAGATCAACAAAGTTTTTTTAGATGGGTAGCGGCATCTTCACTAGGAAGGCCGGAAAATGGATCTTTCATGACAAGATTCAGCAAAGCAGCATTTATTTCACAAGATTCAGCATTAGTAAGAGGAGCAATCGGAGTGCTAATAAAATCACTGTTGTTGGTATTGGTAAAGTCACACAATTTGGTATTATCTTGAGCCATCGTGACAAGCAAGCAATCTGGCACACAAGCAAACAAGAAACGAGCAAAAAGAGGTGAATAGAGAAAGATGAGGAGGACGGAGAGAGAGGGCGAATAAAACGGTAAGGGTGAAGTGGGGGAGAGGAAAACGAGAGGCAAATGGCAAATAATGTAATGCGGGAGATAAGGGTTTGTGATGGGTACTTGGTATGTTGACTTTTGCGTAGACTCCCCGGCAACGGCGCCAGAAATCCTTCTTGCTACCTCTTGAGCACTGCGTTAGTTTTCCCTTGAAGAGGAAAGGGTGATGCAACAGAGCAGCGTAAGTATTTCCCTCAGTTTTTGAGAACCAAGGTATCAATCTAGTAGGAGGCCACGCACGAGTCCCTCGCACCTACACAAACAAATAAACTCCTCACAACCAACGCGATAAAGGGGTTGTCAATCCCTTCACGGTCACCTACGAGAGTGAGATCTGATACATATGATAAGATAATATTTTTTGTATTTTTATGATAAAGAGAAATAAAGATGCAAGTAAAATAAATGGCAAAGGAAATAACTAAGTATTGGAAGATTAATATGATGGAAAATAGACTCGGGGGCCATAGGTTTCACTAGAGGCTTCTCTCGAGAGCATAAATATTACGGTGGGTGAACAAATTACTGTTGAGCAATTGACAGAATTGAGCATAGTTATGAGAATATCTAGGTATGATCATGTATATAGGCATCACGTCCGAGACAAGTAGACCGACTCCTGCATGCATCTACTACTATTACTCCACACATCGACCGCTATCCAACATGCATCTAGAGTATTAAGTTCAAGAGAACAAAGTAATGCTTTAAGCAAGAGGACATGATGAAGAGGGATAAACACATGCAATATGATATAAACCCCATCTTGTTATCCTCGATGGCAACAATACAATACGTGCCTTGCTGCCCCTATTGTCACTGGGAAAGGACACCGCGAGATTGAACCCAAAGCTAAGCACTTTTGCCATTGCAAGAAAGATCAATCTAGTGAAGGAAATATGCCCTAGAGGCAAAAATAAAGTTATTATTTATTTCCTTATATCATGATAAATGTTTATTATTCATGCTAGAATTGTATTAACTGGAAACATAATACATGTGTGAATACATAGACAAACAGAGTGTCACTAGTATGCCTCTACTAGACTAGCTCATTAATCAAAGATGGTTATGTTTCCTAACCATGGACAAAGAGTTGTTATTTGATTAACGGGATCACATCATTAGGTGAATGATCTGATTGACATGACCCATTCCATTAGCTTAGCACCCGATCGTTTAGTATGTTGCTATTGCTTTCTTCATGACTTATACATGTTCCTATGACTATGAGATTATGCAACTCCTGTTTACCGGAGGAACACTTTGTGTGCTACCAAACATCACAACGTAACTGGGTGATTATAAAGGTGCTCTACAGGTGTCTCCAAAGGTACATGTTGGGTTGGCATATTTTGAGATTAGGATTTGTCACTCCGATTGTCGGAGAGGTATCTCTGGGCCCTCTTGGTAATGCACATCACATAAGACTTGCAAGCATTGCAACTAATGAGTTAGTTGTGAGATGATGTATTACGGAATGAGTAAAGAGACTTGCCGGTAACGAGATTGAACTAGGTATTGAGATACCGACGATCGAATCTCGGGCAAGTAACATACCGATGACAAAGGGAACAATGTATGTTGTTATGCGGTCTGACTGATAAAAGATCTTCGTAGAATATGTGGGAACCAATATGAGCATCCAGGTTCCGCTATTGGTTATTGACCGGAGACATGTCTCGGTCATTTCTACATTGTTCTCGAACCCGTAGGGTCCGCACGCTTAAGGTTTCGATGACAGTTATATTATGAGTTTATGCATTTTGATGTACCAAAGTTTGTTCGGAGTCCCGGATGTGATCACGGACATGACGAGGAGTCTCGAAATGGTCGAGACATAAAGATTGATATATTGGAAGCCTATATTTGGATATCGGAAGTGTTCCGGGTGAAATCGGGATTTTACCGGAGTACCGGGAGGTTACCGGAACACCCCGGGAGGTATATGGGCCTTAGTGGGCCTTAGTGGAAGAGAGGAGAGGTGGCCAGGGCTGGGCCGTGTGCCCCTCCCCCCCTAGTCCGAATAGGACAAGGAGAGGGGGCTGACGCCCCCTTCCTTCTCTCTCTCCTCTTTCCCCCCTCCCGAATCCTATTCCAACTAGGAAAGGGAGGGGATCCTACTCCCGGAGGGAGTAGGACTCCTCCTGGCGCGCCCTCTCCTAGCCGGCCGCACCCCCCCCTTGATCCTTTATATACGGAGGCAGGGAGCATCCCTGGAGACACAAGTTGATCCACGTGATCATATTCTTAGCCGTGTGCGGTGCCCCCTTCCACCATAGTCCTCGATAATATTGTAGCGGTGCTTAGGCGAAGCCCTGCGACGGTAGTACATCAAGATCGTCACCATGCCGTCGTGCTGACGGAGCTCTTCCCCGACACTTTGCTGGATCGGAGTCCGGGGATCGTCATCGAGCTGAACGTGTGCTAGAACTCGGAGGTGCCGTAGTTTCGGTGCTTGATCGGTCGGGCCGTGAAGACGTACGACTACATCAACCACGTTGTGCTAACGCTTCCGTTGCCGATCTACAAGGGTACGTAGATCACACTCTCCCCTCTCGTTGCTATGCATCACCATGATCTTGCGTGTGCGTAGGAATTTTTTTGAAATTACTACGTAACCCAACAGTGGCATCCGAGCCTAGGTTTTATGTGTTGATGTTATTTGCACGAGTAGAACACAAGTGAGTTGTGGGTGACATAAGTCATACTGCTTACCAGCATGTCATACTTTGGTTCGGTGGTATTGTTGGACGAAGCGGCCCGGGTCGACATTATGCGTACGCTTACGCGAGACCAGTTCTCCCGACGTGCTTTGCACAAAGGTGGCTAGCGGGTGATAGTTTCTCCAACTTTAGTTGAACCGAGTGTGGCTACGCCCGGTCCTTGCGAAGGTTAAAACAACACCAACTTGACAAACTATCGTTGTGGTTTTGATGCGTAGGTAAGATTGGTTCTTGCTTAAGCCCGTAGCATCCACGTAAAACTTGCAACAACAAAGTAGAGGACGTCTAACTTGTTTTTGCAGGGCATGTTGTGATGTGATATGGTCAAGACATGATGCTAAATTTTATTGTATGAGATGATCATGTTTTGTAACCGAGTTATCGGCAACTAGCAGGAGCCATATGGTTGTCGCTTTATTGTATGCAATGCAATCGCGCTGTAATGCTTTACTTTATCACTAAGCGGTAGCGATAGTCATGGAAGCATAAGATTGGCGAGACGACAACGATGCTACGATGGAGATCAAGGTGTCGCGCCGGTGACGATGGTGATCATGACGGTGCTTCGAAGATGGAGATCACAAGCACAAGATGATGATGGCCATATCATATCACTTATATTGATTGCATGTGATGTTTATCTTTTATGCATCTTATCTTGCTTTGATTGACGGTAGCATTATAAGATGATCTCTCACTAATTATCAAGAAGTGTTCTCCCTGAGTATGCACCGTTGCGAAAGTTCTTCGTGCTGAGACACCACGTGATGATCGGGTGTGATAGGCTCTACGTTCAAATACAACGGGTGCAAAACAGTTGCACACGCGGAATACTCAGGTTATACTTGACGAGCCAAGCATATACAGATATGGCCTCGGAACACGGAGACCGAAAGGTCGAGCGTGAATCATATAGTAGATATGATCAACATAGTGATGTTCACCAATGAAGCTACTCCATCTCACGTGATGATCGGACATGGTTTAGTTGATTTGGATCACGTAATCACTTAGAGGATTAGAGGGATGTCTATCTAAGTGGGAGTTCTTTAAGTAATATGATTAATTGAACCTAAATTTATCATGAACTTAGTACCTGATAGTATCTTGCTTATTCATGTTTGATTGTAGATAGATGGCCCGTGTTGTTGTTCCGTTGAATTTTAATGCGTTCCTTGAGAAAGCAAAGTTGAAAGATGATGGTAGCAATTACACGGACTGGGTCCGTAACTTGAGGATTATCCTCATTGCTGCACAGAAGAATTACGTCCTGGAAGCACCGCTGGGTGCCAGGCCTGCTGCTGGAGCAACACCAGATGTTATGAACGTCTGGCAGAGCAAAGCTGATGACTACTCGATAGTTCAGTGTGCCATGCTTTACGGCTTAGAATCGGGACTTCAACGATGTTTTGAACGTCATGGAGCATATGAGATGTTCCAGGAGTTGAAGTTAATATTTCAAGCAAATGCCCGGATTGAGAGATATGAAGTCTCCAATAAATTCTATAGCTGCAAGATGGAGGAGAACAGTTCTGTCAGTGAGCATATACTCAAAATGTCTGGGTATAATAATCACTTGATTCAATTGGGAGTTAATCTTCCAGATGATTGCGTCATTGACAGAATTCTCCAATCACTGCCACCAAGCTACAAGAGCTTCGTGATGAACTATAATATGCAAGGGATGAATAAGACTATTCCCGAGCTCTTCGCAATGCTGAAAGCTGCGGAGGTAGAAATCAAGAAGGAGCATCAAGTGTTGATGGTCAACAAGACCACTAGTTTCAAGAAAAAGGGCAAAGGGAAGAAGAAGGGGAACTTCAAAAAGAACATCAAGCAAGTTGCTGCTCAAGAGAAAAAACCCAAACCTGGACCTAAGCCTGAAACTGAGTGCTTCTACTGCAAGCAGACTGGTCACTGGAAGCGGAACTGCCTCAAGTATTTGGCGGATAAGAAGGATGGCAAGGTGAACAAAGGTATATGTGATATACATGTTATTGATGTGTACCTTACTAATGCTCGCAGTAGCACCTGGGTATTTGATACTGGTTCTGTTGCTAATATTTGCAACTCGAAACAGGGACTACGGATTAAGCGAAGATTGGCTAAGGACGAGGTGACGATGCGCGTGGGAAATGGTTCCAAAGTCGATGTGATCGCAGTCGGCACGCTACCTCTACATCTACCTTCGGGATTAATATTAGACCTAAATAATTGTTATTTGGTGCCAGCGTTAAGCATGAACATTATATCTGGATCTTGTTTGATGCGAGACGGTTATTCATTTAAATCAGAGAATAATGGTTGTTCTATTTACATGAGTAATATCTTTTATGGTCATGCACCCTTAAAGAGTGGTCTATTCTTATTAAATCTCGATAGTAGTGACACACATATTCATAGTGTTGAAACCAAAAGATGCAGAGTTGATAATGATAGTGCAACTTATTTGTGGCACTGCCGTTTAGGTCATATCGGTATAAAGCGCATGAAGAAACTCCATACTGATGGGCTTTTGGAACCACTTGATTATGAATCACTTGGTACTTGCGAACCGTGCCTTATGGGTAAGATGACAAAAACACCGTTCTCCGGTACTATGGAGAGAGCAACAGATTTGTTAGAAATCATACATACAGATGTATGTGGTCCGATGAATGTTGAGGCTCGTGGTGGATATCGTTATTTTCTCACCTTCACAGATGACTTAAGCAGATATGGGTATATCTACTTAATGAAACACAAGTCTGAAACGTTTGAAAGGTTCAAAGAATTTCAGAGTGAAGTTGAAAATCATCGTAACAAGAAAATAAAATTCCTACGATCTGATCGTGGAGGAGAATATTTGAGTTACGAGTTTGGTGTACATTTGAAACAATGTGGAATAGTTTCGCAACTCACGCCACCCGGAACACCACAGCGTAATGGTGTGTCCGAACGTCATAATCGTACTTTACTAGAAATGGTACGATCTATGATGTCTCTTACCAATTTACCGCTATCATTTTGGGTATACGCTCTAGAGACGGACGCATTCACGTTAAATAGGGCACCATCAAAATCCGTTGAGACGACGCCTTATGAACTGTGGTTTGGCAAGAAACCAAAGTTGTCGTTTCTGAAAGTTTGGGGCTGCGATGCTTATGTGAAAAAGCTTCAACCTGATAAGCTCGAACCCAAATTGGAAAAATGTGTCTTCATAGGATATCCAAAGGAAACTATTGGATACACCTTCTATCACAGATCCGAAGGCAAGACTTTTGTTGCTAAATTCGGAAACTTTCTGGAGAAGGAGTTTCTCTAGAAAGAAGTGAGTGGGAGGAAAGTAGAACTTGACGAGGTAACTGTACCTACTCCCTTATTGGAAAGTAGTACATCACAGAAACCTGTTTCTGTGACACCTACACCAATTAGTGAGGAAGCTAATGATGATGATCATGAAACTTCAGAACAAGATACTACTGAACCTCGTAGATCAACCAGAGTAAGATCCGCACCAGAGTGGTACGGTAACCCTGTTCTGGAAGTCATGCTACTAGATAATGATGAACCTACGAACTATGAAGAAGCGATGGTGAGCCCAGATTCCGCAAAATGGCTTGAAGCCATGAAATCTGAGATGGGATCCATGTATGAGAACAAAGTATGGACTTTGGTTGACTTGCCCAATGATCGGCAAGCAATTGAGAATAAATGGATCTTCAAGAAGAAGACGGACGCTGACGGTAATATTACTGTCTACAAAGCTCGACTTGTCGCAAAAGGTTTTTGGCAAGTTCAAGGGATTGACTACGATGAGACCTTCTCACCCGTAGCGATGCTTAAGTCTGTCCGAATCATGTTAGCAATTGCCGCATTTTATGATTATGAAATTTGGCAGATGGATGTCAAAACTGCATTCCTGAATGGATTTCTGGAAGAAGAGTTGTATATGATGCAACCAGAAGGTTTTGTCGATCCAAAGGGAGCTAACAAAGTGTGCAAGCTCCAGCGATCCATTTATGGACTGCTGCAAGCCTCTCGGAGTTGGAATAAACGCTTTGATAGTGTGATCAAAGCATTTGGTTTTGTACAGACTTTTGGAGAAGCCTGTATTTACAAGAAAGTGAGTGGGAGCTCTGTAGCATTTCTGATATTATATGTGGATGACATATTACTAATTGGAAATGATATAGAATTTCTGGATAGCATAAAGGGATACTTGAATAAGAGTTTTTCAATGAAAGACCTCGGTGAAGCTGCTTACATATTAGGCATTAAGATCTATAGAGATAGATCAAGATGCTTAATTGGACTTTCACAAAGCACATACCTTGACAAAGTTTTGAAGAAGTTCAAAATGGATCAAGCAAAGAAAGGGTTCTTGCCTGTGTTACAAGGTGTGAAGTTGAGTCAGACTCAATGCCCGACCACTTTAGAAGATAGAGAGAAAATGAAAGATGTTCCCTATGCTTCAACCATAGGCTCTATCATGTATGCAATGCTGTGTACCAGACCTGATGTGTGCCTTGCTATAAGTCTAGCAGGGAGGTACCAAAGTAATCCAGGAGTGGATCACTGGACAGCGGTCAAGAACATCCTGAAATACCTGAAAAGGACTAAGGATATGTTTCTCGTTTATGGAGGTGACAAAGAGCTAATCGTAAGTGGTTACGTCGATGCAAGCTTTGACACTGATCCGGACGATTCTAAATCGCAAACCGGATACGTATTTACATTAAACGGTGGAGCTGTCAGTTGGTGCAGTTCTAAACAAAGCGTCGTGGCGGGATCTACGTGTGAAGCGGAATACATAGCTGCTTCGGAAGCAGCAAATGAAGGAGTCTGGATGAAGGAGTTCATATCCGATCTAGGTGTCATACCTAGTGCATCGGGTCCAATGAAAATCTTTTGTGACAATACTGGTGCAATTGCCTTGGCAAAGGAATCCAGATTTCACAAGAGAACCAAGCACATCAAGAGACGCTTCAATTCCATCCGGGATCTAGTCCAGGTGGGAGACATAGAGATTTGCAAGATACATACGGATCTGAATGTAGCAGATCCGTTGACTAAGCCTCTTCCACGAGCAAAACATGATCAGCACCAAGGCTCCATGGGTGTTAGAATCATTACTGTATAATCTAGATTATTGACTCTAGTGCAAGTGGGAGACTGAAGGAAATATGCCCTAGAGGCAATAATAAAGTTATTATTTATTTCCTTATATCATGATAAATGTTTATTATTCATGCTAGAATTGTATTAACCGGAAACATAATACATGTGTGAATACATAGACAAACAGAGTGTCACTAGTATGCCTCTACTAGACTAGCTCGTTAATCAAAGATGGTTATGTTTCCTAACCATGGACAAAGAGTTGTTATTTGATTAACGGGATCACATCATTAGGTGAATGATCTGATTGACATGACCCATTCCATTAGCTTAGCACCCGATCGTTTAGTATGTTGCTATTGCTTTCTTCATGACTTATACATGTTCCTATGACTATGAGATTATGCAACTCCCGTTTACCGGAGGAACACTTTGTGTGCTACCAAACGTCACAACGTAACTGGGTGATTATAAAGGTGCTCTACAGGTGTCTCCAAAGGTACATGTTGGGTTGGCGTATTTCGAGATTAGGATTTGTCACTCCGATTGTCGGAGAGGTATCTCTGGGCCCTCTCGGTAA
Organism: Triticum aestivum; assembly: GCF_018294505.1. Lineage (NCBI taxonomy): Eukaryota > Viridiplantae > Streptophyta > Magnoliopsida > Poales > Poaceae > Triticum > Triticum aestivum. The sequence goes on from NC_057806.1 coordinate 634,164,555, forward strand.
TGCACATCACATAAGCCTTGCAAGCATTGCAACTAATGAGTTAGTTGTGAGATGATGTATTACGGAACGAGTAAAGAGACTTGCCGGTAACGAGATTGAACTAGGTATTGAGATACCGACGATCGAATCTCGGGCAAGTAACATACCGATGACAAAGGGAACAACGTATGTTGTTATGCGGTCTGACCGATAAAAGATCTTCGTAGAATATGTAGGAGCCAATATGAGCATCCAGGTTCCGCTATTGGTTATTGACCGGAGACATGTCTCGGTCATGTCTACATTGTTCTCGAACCCGTAGGGTCCGCACGCTTAAGGTTTCGATGACAGTTATATTATGAGTTTATGCATTTTGATGTACCGAAGTTTGTTCGGAGTCCCGGATGTGATCACGGACATGACGAGGAGTCTCGAAATGGTCGAGACATAAAGATTGATATATTGGAAGCCTATATTTGGATATCGGAAGTGTTCCGGGTGAAATCGGGATTTTATCGGAGTACCGGGAGGTTACCGGAACCCCCCGGGAGGTATATGGGCCTTAGTGGGCCTTAGTGGAAGAGAGGAGAGGTGGCCAGGGCTGGGCCGTGCGCCCCTCCCCCCTAGTCCGAATAGGACAAGGAGAGGGGGCCGGCGCCCCCCTTCCTTCTCTCTCTCCTCTTTCCCCCCTCCCGAATCCTATTCCAACTAGGAAAGGGGGGGGGAATCCTACTCCCGGAGGGAGTAGGACTCCTCCTGGCGCGCCCTCTCCTGGCCGCCCCCCCCCTTGATCCTTTATATACGGAGGCAGGGAGCACCCCTAGAGACACAAGTTGATCCACGTGATCATATTCTTAGCCGTGTGCGGTGCCCCCTTCCACCATAGTCCTCGATAATATTGTAGCGGTGCTTAGGCGAAGCCCTGCGACAGTAGTACATCAAGATCGTCACCACGCCATCGTGCTGACGGAACTCTTCCCCGACACTTTGCTGGATCGGAGTCCAGTGATCGTCATCGAGATGAACGTGTGCTAGAACTCGGAGGTGCCGTAGTTTCGGTCCTTGATCGGTCGGGCCATGAAGACGTACGACTACATCAACCACGTTGTGCTAATGCTTCCGTTGTCGATCTACAAGGGTACGTAGATCACACTCTCCCCTCTCGTTGCTATGCATCAGCATGATCTTGCGTGTGCGTAGGAAATTTTTTTGAAATTACTACGTTACCCAACATCTAGTAGGCCAAACCAAACTGATAATTCGAAGAGACTTGCAAAGATAACCAATCATATAGAAAAGAATTCAGAGAAGATTCAAATATTGTTCATAGATAAACTTGATCATAAACCCACAATTCATCGATCTCAACAAACACACCGCAAAGGAAGATTACATCGAATAGATCTCCACAAGAGAGGGGGAGAACTTTGTATTGAGATCCAAAAAGAGAGAAGAAACCATCTTGCTAATAACTATGGACCCGTAGGTTTGAAGTAAACTACTCACACTTCATCGAGAGGCTATGGTGTTGATGTATAAGCCCTCCATCATCGATACCCCCTCCGGCGGAGCTCCGGAAAAGGCCCCAAGATGGGATCTTGTGGATACGGAAAGTTACGGCGGTGGAATTAGGGTTTTGGCTCCATATCTGGTAGTTTGGCGGTACGTAGGTATATATAGGAGGAAGGAGTACGTCGGTGGAGCAACATGGGCCCTGATGAGGACATAGACCTGGGGTAGGGTAATAGGCCTGACCTATATGTCCTACCTAAGGTCCTTGTCTTAGAAGCAAAGAAGTTCACGGGTAAACAGGGAGGACCCAATAAAGGTGTCGAGTGTAATCCACTCGACCTACCATTCACTCGGAGACTCCTTCTTCTTTAAGTCACTCGACTACTCAACCATTCGACCATGTAAAAGACCACTCGACATACAAGAAGACCTAAAGCCGCTCTGCGCAGCAACGGTCAGGCATTTACTCGTATATTTAATGATCATTTGTAGCACTTTATTACAAACGTTACCTATAATGCTCTCTCTTGATGAATATCGAACCCTGTGTAACGGAGGGGAGCAGGGGTCCTGGCGCACTCTATATAAGCCACCCCTCCTCTGGGACCAGGGTTCGCACCCTCTGTAACACACACGTGTATAATCCAGTCGACCGCCTCAGGGCTCCGAGACGTAGGGTTATTACTTCCTCCGAGAAGGGCCTGAACTCGTAAAACTCGCGTGTACAAATTCTCCATAGCTAAGATCTTGCCTCTACATACCTACCCCCTATTCTACTGTCAGAATTAGAACCACGACAGTTGGCGCCCACCTTGGGGCCGGTGTCTTAGCGACTTGTTGGAGAAGTTGCGGTTCTTCCAATCCCCATCAACATGGTTTCAGGCCGAGGTTTGCCCGGGGGCCGCGAGATCCATTTCGGCGTGCTCGTGTTCGTCGTCGACGACTCCGCTTGGCTTCAAGAATCTCCACTCGACGTTGAGGCGCTCCCCGTCTGCAGGGCAACGCACTTTCGCGCGTGCATTCATGGCGTCCTCCTACGGCAGCCGTCGACTCAGTATCGGTCGGCTCCTGTGCTGTCCTCCCTCCCTGTAGCCCACCGGCGCAAGCGTTCCGGTCGATCGAGGCTTCAGCGGTGGGTGAGGCACGCGGTGGCTCGCTAGTCGGCCACCCCCATGCCACGACAATCGAGCCCGACGAAACTCTCTACGGCCTGTTTGACCTGTCGACTCGCTCCGTAGAGACTGCATCCGAGTGCGACAGCAGTGACCCTGCGGCGGAAGTCCTGATGGTCAATGGACCTTGCAGTCCTCCTGGCTTCCCCCACGGTGACGGTGGTGATGGCGGAGGCAATCCGTTGCGTGTTGACGAGGAATACCGTCCCGAACCCCTCTCTTCACTGCAGATGGAAGAACTTCGCTGCCGGAACATGGATGCACTTCACACTCCTATCGTTGGAGAAACACCCGAGGCCCGAGCCTTGGAGGACGCGCGCCTGGCCAACTTGGCTGAGCGCACTCGACTGGAGAACCTCCAGCGCGCACTTGACGAGCGTGCTCGGCAGCGGATCCCCGAGTCCAGTCGACGACAACTTTTTCCGCCTCCGAGTCATGTATATCGAACTCCGATCCAGAATCTCATAGCTGCAGCTCGAATTGCAGAGTCAATTCAACCTTCCCAGTCAGAAGCTGGCAGAGGTTTGATGCAGATCTGGGCTTTACTCCGGGCAGCGGGAGAACAAAATACAGTTGTATCACAGTCACGGAATAGGATCCATAGCAGACCCGTTATGGCAGATACAGTCGAGTCGGCTCACATCCCAAGATCGCCCCCGAGGCTTGAGGGGCGTGGAGACCGGCGAGATCAGTACAGAAACCGTGAGCAGTATGATCACCGACTCGATCACGATGATCGTCGTCGAGTGCCCACGCCTCCCCCAAGGAGTGGGTCATACGTGCCTCGGCAGCATGATGACAGACGCCCTCACAGTGGTGGGTGAAAGATTCTAGTCGACCCTAGGGAAACGGGCTTTGATGCGAGATCTATTCTCGTTCAGGGTCTGGTCGACAGAAACAGAGCTCACAGAGAAGGCCACGACGGAGATCTTCCAACCAGCGGCAGAGTGCATGTCTCAGGTCCAGAGTGCTTCAGCAGAGCCATCAAGGCTGTGGTGATTCCTCCCAACTTCAGGTTGGCGACTAGAGTCAGTAAGTTCACTGGTGAGTCCAAGCCTGACACTTGGCTTGAGGACTACCGAGTGGCTTTTCAGATTGGCGGCAGCAATGATGAAGTGGCCATGAAGCACCTTCCTCTAATGTTGGAGGGCTCGACCAGAGCATGGTTAAATCAGTTAGCACCTGACAGTATTTATAGCTGGGAAGAACTTGCCCGAGTGTTTGTCAGAACATTTTAAGGAACATGCAAACGACCGGCAGGACTAACAGAGCTACAATCTTGTGTGCAGAAGGCAAATGAAACTTTGAGGGATTATATCCAGAGATGGATCACGTTGCACCACATGGTGGAGAATGTGTCTAATCACCAAGCAGTTTGCGCCTTCAAAGAAGGTGTCAAATATCGAGAGTTGAATCTGAAGTTCGGTCGGACCAGAGATATGTCTCTGAGTCGAATGATGGAGATTGCCACTAAGTATGCCAATGGTGAAGAGGAGGATCGGCTCCGGAGTGGCAAACACAAAACAGTCGCCCACGAAACTAGAGGAGGAAACTCCAGTCGGAAGCAGAAGCGCAAAGCCGAGCCAGCTGCTCCTGGAGAAACCTTGGCCGTGACTCAGGGAAAGTTCAAGGGGAAGCCCAAAGGACTGTGGAATCCTAAGAAAATAAAAGATCAAGGCGGAAATGATGTGTTGGATTTGCCATGCCACATTCACATAAAGAAAGATGAGGAGGGTAATCTCATTTACCCGAAGCATACCACTCGACAGTGTCGGCTCCTAATCCAGCAGTTCCGAGAGAAACATCCCAAAGAAAAGGAAAAAGAGTCAGACAAAGTTGAGGACAAAGAGGAAAGTAACGATGGTTACCCCCACGTCAATTCCACTCTGATGATTTTTGCTGATGTTGAGAGCAAAAGTCGACTGAAAGTCATCAACAGATAGGTAAACATGGTCGCTCCGGCGACGCCCAGTTATTTGAAATGGTCTCAGACTGCCATTACATTCGACCAGTCTGATCACCCGACACACATAGCCACCCCTGGGAGGCAAGCGTTGGTGGTCGACCCAGTCGTCGTAGGCACTCATTTGACTAAAGTTTTGATGGATGGTGGCAGTGGCCTGAATATACTGTATGCAGAGACGTTGAAAGGAATGGGCATTCCGATGTCCAGACTCAGTGAAAGCAATATGAGTTTCCATGGAGTTATTCCTGGCAAGAAGGCTGAGTCACTTGGTCAGATCGCCCTTGATGTAGTTTTCGGTGATTCCAAGAATTACCGCAAAGAAAAGTTGACATTTGAAGTTGTGGATTTCGAGAGTGATTATCATGCTATTCTGGGCAGGCCAGCTTATGCATGTTTTATGGCTCGACCATGTTACGTGTACCTCAAATTGAAGATGCCTGGTCCTAAGGGAGTGATCACTATCACTGGCAATCGAAAGAAGGCAGAAGAGTGCTTCCAGAAGGGCTCAAAGATCGCCGATGCATAGATGGCGGCAGTGGAATTTCAGGAGTATCAAAAAAATGCAGATCTGAGTGATTTATTGCGAGCTAAAAAGCCTGCCACAGATTCAACATTTCAGTCGTCTGGTGAAACGAAGCCGATTCATATTCACCCGACGGATCCCAATGCTGCTCCGACTCGCATTTAAACAACACTTGACTCCAAATAGGAAGAAGTGCTCATCCAGTTCCTCTGTGAGAACTGGGACATCTTTGCATGGAAACCTTATGACATGCCAGGTGTTCCCAGGGGACTGGCTGAGCATCGTTTGCGAGTCGACCCAAAAGTGAAACCAGTCAAAGAACATCTTCGACGGTCGCCGTACAGAAGAGAAAGGCAATCGGTGAAGAAGTGGCTCGGCTTCTAGCAGCTGAGTTTATCCGAGAGATTTACCACTCCGAGTGGTTAGCTAATGTTGTCATGGTCCCAAAGAAGGACGACTCACTTCGCATGTGCATTGACTTCAAGCATATCAATCGGGCCTGCCCGAAAGATCACTTTCCTCTCCCTCGCATCGACCAAATAGTCGACTCGACTGCGGGGTGTGAGCGTTTGTCCTTTTTGGACGCTTATTCCGGGTATCATCAGATCCATCTGTATGGACCCGATGAGATAAAAACAGCTTTCATCACCCCATTTGGGTGCTTCTGTTATGTCATTATGCCATTCGGCTTGAAGAACGTTGGTGCCACATAAATGCGGATGATTCAGAAGTGTTTACTCACTCAGATCAGTCGGAATGTGGAAGAATACATGGATGACATTGTGGTCAAGTCACGTAAAGGTTCTGACCTACTGGCTGACCTTGCTGAAACTTTTGCCAACCTCAGAAGGTATGATATCAAGCTTAATCCATCAAAGTGCACATTCGGAGTTCCAGATGGAAAATTACTCGTTTTTCTCATTTCCGAATGAGGGATCGACGCTAACCCAGAGAAAGTGGGTGCCATACTCCGAATGAAATGCCCTATGCGTGTGCATGATGTCCAAAAGCTTACTGGTTGTTTGGCCGCTCTAAGTCGATTCATTTCTCGCCTTGGTGAAAAGGCACTGCCTCTTTACCGACTGATGAAGAAGTCAGATAAGTTCGAGTGGATTCCTGAACCTGATGCAGCATTTGCAGAGCTTAAAGCCCTGCTTTCCACCTAGCCGGTGCTTGCTGCCCCAATCAGCAAATAGCCTTTATTGCTTTACATTGCAGCCACTCGACAAGTCGTTAGTACAGTACTTACGGTCGAGCGGGAAGAAGAAGGGAAAGCTTACAAAGATCAGCACCTAGTATATTATGTCTCTAAAGTTTTGACTCCATCGAAGCAAAGATATCCACATTATCAGAAGCTTGTTTATGGGATTTATATGACCACGAAGAAGGTTGCACACTACTTCTCTGACCACTCCATTACAGTCGTCAGCGACGCTCCATTATCAGAGATTCTGAACAACAGAGATGCAACTGGTCGAGTGGCAAAATGGGCGATTGAACTCCTTCCCTTAGATATCAAGTTTGAGGCAAAGAAAGCTATCAAGTCCCAAGCAATAGCAGATTTCCTCGCCGAGTGGATCGAACAGCAACTGCCGACTCAAGTTCACTCGGAGCACTGGACCATGTTCTTTGATGGTTCCAAGATGCTGAATGGTTCCGGTGCTGGGGTGGTACTGGTATCCCCCCGAGGAGACAAGCTCAGATATGTCCTCCAGATTCACTTTGATTCCTCCAATAACGAAGCAGAATATGAAGCACTCTTGTATGGGTTGCGTATGGCCATATCACTCGGCGTCCGTCGCCTCATGGTCTATGGCGACTCAGATTTGGTAGTCAATCAAGTGATGAAGGACTGGGATGTCAGAAGCCCATCCAGGACTGGCTATTGCAACGAGGTGAGGAAGTTGGAAAAGAAGTTTGAGGGGTTAGAGCTCCATCATATACCCCGACTGAAAAATCAAGCAGTCGATGATTTAGCAAAGATAGGTTCCAAGAGAGAAGCCATTCCCAGCAATGTGTTTTTGGAGCACATTCACACACTGACAGTTCAAGAAGATCCTTTCACTGAAGAGCTCCCGCAGCCTAAGAGTGCCACAGATCCGACTGAAGTCGAAGTCCCAGCCGTGGTCGACCTAATCATGGAGGTTTTGGTCATCACTCCTGACTGGACAGTGCCATACATTGCATATATCCTTAGGAAGGAACTCCCAGAGGATGAAGAAGAGGCTCGACAGATCATCCGTCGATCCAAAGCCTTTACTGTGATAAGAGGACACCTGTTCAGGGAAAGCGCAACCGGAGTCAGCCAGAAATGCGTAACACCAGAAGAAGGTCGAGTGATCCTCAACGACATCCACTCGGGGACCTGTGGTCACCATGCGTCCTCTCAAACCATTGCGGCTAAAGAATACCGAGATGGATTTTATTGGCCTCGAGCAAATGAAATGGAGAAGGATATAGTCCACAGATGTGAAGGCTGCCAGTTTTACTCCAATATGTCGCACAAGCCTGTGTCAGCCCTGAAGACCATTCCACTCGTCTGGCCCTTTGCTGTTTGGGGATTGGACATGGTTGGACCACCCAGGACTGGTAGGAGTGGCTTCACTCATGTGCTTGTAGCAGTCGACAAGTTTACCAAATGGATTGAAGCCAAGCCTATTAAGAATCTTGAAGCCAGTACTGCCGGCAGCTTCATCAGAGAGTTGACATTCAGATATGGGGTTCCGCACAGCAGCATCACTAACAATGGATTGAACTTCGATTCTGATGAGTTCAGAACCTTCTGCGCCTCCCAAGGCACACGAGTCAACTATGCTTCAGTTGCCCATCCCCAGTTGAATGGACAAGCAGAAAGAGCAAATGGTCTGATTCTCAAAGGACCGAAACCCCGACTGATGCAAGATCTCAAGCACGTAGCGGGTGCCTGGGTTGATGAACTTCCATCAGTTCTTTGAGGATTGAGGACAACTCCCAATCGGTCGACTGCCCGAACTCCATTCTTTTTGGTCTATGGAGATGAAGCTATTCTACCGAGTGACTTGCTTCACAATGCACCACGAGTCGAGCTCTTCTCTGAAGATGAACCAGAACAAGCTCGGCAAGACGCCGTCGACCTCCTAGAGGAAGAAAGAGAGATGGCCTTGATCCGGTCGACCATTTATCAGCAAGACTTGCGTCGATTCCACGCTAGAAATGTGAGAGGTCGAGCCTTTCAAGAGGGAGACTTGGTTCTTCGAGTGGATCAGCAGAAACCACACAAGCTCGCCCCTACTTGGGAAGGTCCCTTCATCGTCACCAGAGTTCTCCACAATGGAGCATATCATCTTTACAATATCGAGCATAAGAAAGACGAGCCATGGGCTTGGAATGCAGAGATTCTCCACCCCTTTTATACTTAAGTACTCATTCGGGTGAGATGTAATAAGAAATACCTTTGTAGTTTGTTTATCAAATACGAGAGCTTTACAGTTTTCTTAAACGATTGTTGTCGCTTTTGTTTGCATTTGAAATCCCCCAGTGGGTGACTTTGCTGCGAATCCGTTTCGCCTAAGTTCGAAAAATCCTACCGAGTGGTGAGCAAGCCTCCCACTCGGGGGCTTAGCTGCGAATCCGTTTTGCCTAAGTTTAAAAAATCCTACCGAGTGGTGAGCAACCCTCTCACTCAGGGGCTTAGCTGCAGTCCAGTACTCGCCTAAGTTTAAAAAATCCTACCGAGTGGTGAGCAACCCTTCCACTTAGGGGCTTAGCTGCAGTCCAGTACTCACCTAAGTTTAAAAAATCCTACCGAGTGGTGAGCAACCCTCCCACTCGGGGGCTTAGCTGCAGTCCAGTACTCGCCTAAGTTTAAAAAATCCTACCGAGTGGTTAGCAACCCTCTCACTCGGGGGCTTAGCTGCAGTCCAGTACTCGCCTAAGTTTAAAAAATCCTACCGAGTGGTGAGCAACCCTCCCACTCGGGGGCTTAGCTGCAGTCCAGTACTCGCCTAAGTTTAAAAAATCCTACCAAGTGGTGAGCAACCCTCCCACTCGGGGGCTTAGTTGCAATCCAGTACTCGCCTAAGTTTAAAAAATCCTACCGAGTGGTGAGCAACCCTCCCACTCGGGGGCTTAGTTGCAATCCAGTACTCGCCTAAGTTTAAAAAATCCTACCGAGTGGTGAGCAAGCCTCTCACTCTGGGGCTTAGCTGCAGTCCAGTACTCACCTAAGTTTAAAAAATCCTACCGAGTGGTGAGCAACCCTCCCACTCGGAGGCTTAGCTGCAGTCCAGTACTCGCCTAAGTTAAAAAAATCCTACCGAGTGATGAGCAACCCTCTCACTCGGGGGCTTAGCTGTAGTCCAGTACTCGCCTAAGTTTAAAAAATCCTACCGAGTGGTGAGCAACCCTCTCACTCGGGGGCTTAGCTGCAGTCTAGTACTCGCCTAAGTTTAAAAAATCCTACTGAGTGTTGAGCAACCCTCCCACTCGGAGGCTTAGCTGCAGTCCAGTACTCGCCTAAGTTTAAAAAATCCTACCGAGTGGTGAGCAACTCTCCCACTCGGAGGCTTAGCTGCAGTCCAGTACTCGCCTAAGTTTAAAAAATCCTACCGAGTGGTGAGCAACCCTCCCACTCGGAGGCTTAGCTGCAGTCCAGTACTCGCCTAAGTTTAAAGTCCATCCTTATCTGCAAGGACGACGAGGTGCAGGTCGACTGCAACCTTCTCCTTCGGAGCCGCGTCACAAATACAACGTGCGCTCCATCCCTATCCGGAAGGACGACGAGGTGCAGGTCGACTGCAACCTTCTCGTTCGGAGCTGCGCCACAAATACAATATGCGCCCCATCCCCATCCGCAAGGACGAGGAGGTGCAGGTCGACTGTAGCATTCTCCTTCGGAAGATGCGCCACAAATACAATGTGCGCTCCATCCCTATCCGCAAGGACAACGAGATGCAGGTCGAAAGATTACAGAGTAAAGAGCAAATTCCACTCGAAGGCAAATACAAGCATATTCAGAAATAGACCAAGTTCAGATAAATCCTAAAGTTCCGGACGACAGATCAAAAGTATTCGAGTGTCAAGCCCGAAGAAGTTTAACACAATCACTCGACATTCCGAGGCAAATAAAGGTGGAGCATAATGTTTCTCGGTCACGCATCAGGAGAAGGACTGGCTGGGTCACAAAAACTGCCAAGGTCTATGATGTCTGCAATACAAGTGGCGGCATCAAGGAAAGTGTCCATGAAGGACTGGAAAGTGTGTCTCTTTGTGTTAGCTACCTTGAGTTCCGCCAGCTTGTCTTCTTTGATGTCTTTGCAGTGCACTCGGACCAGGGACAACGCGACATCAGCGCCACAGCGAGCGGATGGCTTCTTCCATTCTTGCACTCAGTCGGGGATTTGATTCAGTCGAGCCATCAGGGACTCGAGATCTTGAGACAGTTTCGCCTGAGGCCAGAGTTCAGCATCAACCCGAGTCATTGCCGCTTTCAGGCAAGCAAGATAAGCAACCGCTCTGTCCGTACGAGATTCCAACCGTAGCACGTTCATCACAACAACATCCTTGACTGGACAGTGTATGGGATCAAGACCCGTCTCGACCCGCCCAGTTTCCGCTTCAAAGTCTTGGCAAAACTATGCACAGTCGATTAAACGGTGAGTCGACGAAATAATTAGACTTGACAGTCGACAGAAGTAAGTCAGTCAATCATCAGTACCTTTAAGGTTTAAGACCAGCTTTGCAGCAAGCTGGCCTAGATAAGACTCCAACTCGCCCTTCTTCACTTTGAGGCTCCCAAGCTTGTCAGCCAGTTTTCCCTTGTCCTTCTTCAGTCCCTCGACCTCCCGATTGGCATCAGAAACATCAGTCTTCAGTTTCAAATTCTCTTCTTCTAACTTGCCGAACGAAGCAAGCTTCTTGTCGGCAAGCGCAGTTTTCTCTCGCGCTTCCTTATGTGCAGCAGCAAGATCCAGATCCTTCTTCTCCAAAGCCTGCTTCATTTTCTCTAAAGAAATAACATTCTTCAGACGGGCTTGGAGTTGACGGTTTTCACTACATACATATGCTCGAGTGGAGTCACTCGGTAAAAAAATAGAAAGGAAAAGTGCCAACAGCAGTAAGATAAACAGTTGACGATTGGTTACCTCCCATGGAAGCTAGTTCATCGCGAGCAGTCTTGAGATTCTTTCTGGCCAGTTCCAGATCAAGTTTGAGGCTGATTTGTTGCTTGTTCAGTGTAGAGAGTTGAGCACCGAGATCACAAGATTTCTGCGGCCAACACATAAGACTTGTCAGTTGACTGAAATGAAGGACATCACTGCAATAGTTACTCTAAGACTACCACCGAATCAAACAATCAACGGCAGTCTTGGGGACTATACCCAGTGGGCGCACTTAGCGTGCCCCCACTAGTTCAAAAAAAAGAGGGGTTCAGATTCTCAGACCACAGTCGACTGCCAGCAGTCAATTATGGTCTTAGGGACTACACCCAGTGGGTGCACTTAGCGTGCCCCCACTGGTTTTGGTTCCACTCGGCATGGTCTGCCCAGCGCGAGTGCCCCCACTAGTTCAAAGATTCAGCTCGAATCGACCCAACGTGACATACAATTTCAAAATAGCCACACCCCAGTGGGTGATCGGACGAGAAATATGATCAGTCGGAAATCGACTAACCCAGACATTGGTTTGCAGAGCAGCTCTCGCGTGGAAAGCCACCTGACTGGCCTCATGCACCACTTTCATTTGCCCCATCACAAGATTCAGGTGAAGAAGAGCTTCCTTGGCAGCAGTCGGTGGGTCATCCGGAGTTTGATACGCAGTGAAAAGTGAGGCTGGCAGAGCAATCGAAGCAGCTGGCAGATCTGAAGCGTGGAGTTGAATTGGTGCAGCAGAAGTCTGAGCAGCTAGTTCGGATGGGCAATCAGTCGACAGCGGTACAGCGAAGGTGATGTTGGTTCGATCCGGATCTGTCGATCGCTCGACTGCCGTCCCAGGTGTCGCGGTCGACTGAGGAACCTGGGCCTCAGGCGCTTTCCCGCCCAGTTCCTCGTCTTTCCTCTTCCTCCCCCTCAGCGGTACTTCTTCTTCATCGTCCGGGAGCACGGCAACGTCCCGTGGAGCTACAATAAACAGAGAAAGTCATACGGATAGCTGGCAATCAATCCAGTCATCCAAATTAATTCGAATCAGGCAGACTTACTGGCTTTTGAGGTAGCCGCGTTGCCGGTTTCCTCATCGTCTAGGTTCTTGTCAATGTCCATGTCAGTCGTAGCTGAGGCCGAGCTGTAAAAGTTCATCATCCACTCGGTCAGAACAAGAAAATCGGTCGGAACAAGAAAATACGGGAAGAACAATTACCCAGAAGCAACATGAACGTCCATCTTGATTCTAGGCAAGGTCTTCCGAGCCTTCGAAGGATTGATCTTGGGCTGCTTAGTGACCTTCTCAACCAATTCTGGAGTTGAAGACCAAGCGCGCTTTTGATATGGAGCACTCGACGCCACAACTTTGCCGCCCCTGCCCGCGAGATCATGGTGCTGCTTGGATCGACGTTCAGAACGAGGCGGTGAGTCGGCTACTTCTTCATCGTCCGACTCATCACTCTTGTCTTCATCATCGTCGGCTGGTGACTCCCACTCGTCGCTCTCCTCCGCACTGTCCTCGCCTTCTTGGTCTTGCTCTAGAGCTTGTTCACCATTGGGCATTGAGTACATCTCCGTGTAAATATACAAAACAAGGAGCCGAACACGAGTCAGTCGGATCAACAAACAGTCGGAAAACACGTCCAAAAACTCAGTCGTAATGGCCAAACCTTGTCTGGCAAATTGCTGTCGCTGAAAGGGTCGACTCTCCTGGCGCCCCTAGGGTTGTCCTTGTTCCCTGTGACAACCCTCAGCCACTAGGCCACTGTTTTGGCCGCCACCTCCTTCGGATGAACCCGAGCAGTGTCACCAGCCCTGGAGTACATCCACATGGGGTGGTCACGAGCTTGGAGTGGTTGGATGCGCCGACTGAGGAACACCTCTAGCAGATCCATGCCAGTGACACCTTTGTTGATCAACTGAACTACTCTCTCGACTAGCATGCCTGTCTCCGCCTTCTCCGCGGTAGTCACTTTCAACGAAGATGGAGTTTGAACACGATCAAAAGAGAAAGGGGGAAGTTTAGTCGACTGGCCTGGCGTCACGATATCCTTGCAGTAGAACCAGGTCGACTACCAGCCCCTGACCGACTCCGGAAGAGTCATCGAAGGAAAAGAGCTTCTCTTCCTCTTCTGAATATCCAGACCCCCACACATCTGGATAACATGGGTTTTCTCGTCGCTCGAGTTCGCTTTCTTCACTGTTTGGGAGCGGATGGTAAAGATGTGCTTGAAAATACCCCAGTGTGGTCGACACCCTAGGAAATTCTCACACATGGATACAAACGCAGCAAGATACGTGATGGTGTTGGGAGTAAAATGATGGAGTTGGGCCCCAAAGAAATTCAAGAAACCTCGAATGAAGGGGTGTGGAGGAAGCGAGAAGCTGCGGTCGACATGAGTGGCGAGCAGTACACACTCACCCGGTCGCGGCTGCGGCTCCATTTCCCCCTCCGGCAGCCGCGCAGACTCATGGACGATTATCCCTAACTCGGCCATATCGTCTAAGTCTTCCTGTCAAAGAGAAGACCGGATCCAATCTCCCTGGATCCAACCCAACGGCAGCCCCGAGCGCGATGAAGACCCCCGATTCGTCTTCTTGCTTTTCGCCACCCCCGTCACCTTCTTCGCGCGTTCCAGTGCCGCCATTTTCTCCTTCCCCATGGCGGCGGAGCGGTGGTGTCAAGAGTGGAGAAGTCGGATGGGGTGATGGAGCAAGAGGAAGAAGAAGGAGAATGGGCACGCACAATGCGGACGCCTCGGCCTCGCCGCTTTTAAAGGCCCACTTCCGAGTGGCTGACGCGTGGGTCTGGGAAACCCTGTCAAATCCCTCAACAGTTACACACGGGATACATGGAGAAAAAGGTGGCGCAGAAATCGAAACGTCATATCTATCCACTCCGCTTACCACGGCGCGCTCCGTCTGGCGCGCTCGTACCGAAATTTCGAATCCCGCGAAATCCGGGATCCTCTATAACTGATCACGCCAAAGATTTCGCATCAAAGATGACACTCGACAGGCGACGTTATAAAAACCAATTGGTAAATTCTGAATCGATCAATGCGACTGAAACAAAGCCAAAAGTTCCAACACTGGCCTCCATTCAGAGATGAATTCTTGAGAAAGGCAAGAGTCAAGGCAAGATCAACTTCAACCTTATTTTCACTCGGACCTCAATAAATTCGAGGGCTAATGATGAGGACATAGACCTGGGGTAAGGTAATAGGCCTGACCTATACATCCTACCTAAGGTCCTTGTCTTAGAAGCAAAGAAGTTCAAGAGTAAACAGGGAGGACCCAATAAAGGTGTCGAGTGTAATCCACTCGACCTACCATTCACTCAGAGACTCGTTCTTCTTTAAGTCACTCGACTACTCAACCACTCAACCATGTAAAAGACCACTCGACGTACAAGAAGACCTAAAGCCGTTCCGCGCAGCAACAGTCAGGCATTTACTCGTATATTTAATGATCATTTGTAGCACTTTATTATAGACGTTACCTGTAACGCTCTCTCTTGATGAATATTGAACCCTTTGTAACGGAGGGGAGTAGGGGTCCTGGCGCAGTCTATATAAGCCACCCCCCTCCTCTGGGACAGGGGTTCGCACCCTCTGTAACACACACACGTATAATCCAGTCGACCGCCTCAGGGCTCCGAGACGTAGGGCTATTACTTCCTCCGAGAAGGGCCTGAACTCATAAAACTCGCGTGTACAACTTCTCCATAGCTAAGATCTTGCCTCTACATATCTACCCCCTATTCTACAGTCAGACTTAGAACCACAACAGGCGCCACGAGGGTGGAGGGCGCGCCTGGGGGGGGGGGTAGGTGCACCCCTACCTCGTGCCTTCCTGGTTGATTGCTTGACGTAGGGTCCAAGTCCTCTGGATCATGTTCGTTCCAAAAATCACGTTCCCGAAGGTTTCATTCCGTTTGGACTCCGTTTGATATTCTTTTTCTGCGGAACTCTGAAATAGGCAAAAAACAACAATTCTGGGCTGGGCCTCTGGTTAATAGGTTAGTCCCAAAAATAATATAAAAGTGTATAATAAAGCCCAATAATGTCCAAAACAGGATATAATATAGCATGGAACAATCAAAAATTATAGACACTTTTATATTATTTTTGGGACTAACCTATTAACCCAAGGCCCAGTGCAAATTGCTATTTTTTTGCCTATTTTAGTGTTTCGCAGAAAAGGAATATCAGACGGAGTCCAAACAGAATGAATCCTTCGGGAACGTGATTTTTGGAATAAACGTGATCCAGAGGACTTGGAGTGGACGTCAAGAAACAACCGAGGAGGCCACGAGGCAGGGTCACACCCTCCCCCCTCGTGGGTCCCTCGTGGCTCAACCGACCTACTTCTTCCTCCTATATATACTCATATACCCTGAAAACATCCAGGAGCACCACAAAGCCCTATTTCCAGCGCCGCAACCTTCTGTACCCAAGAGATCCCATCTTGGGGCCTTTTTCGGAGCTTCGCCGGAGGGGGCATCGATCACGGAGGGCCTCTACATCAACTCCATGGCCTCTCCAATGATGTGTGAGTAGTTTACTTCAGACCTTCGGGTCCATAGTTATTAGCTAGATGGCTTCTTCTCTCTCTTTGGATCTCAATACAGAGTTCTCCTCGATCTTCTTGGAGATCTATTCGATGTAACTCCTTTTGCGGTGTGTTTGTCGAGATCCGATGAATTGTGGGTTTATGATCAAGTCTATCTATGAACAATATTTGATTCTTCTCTGAAATCTTTTATGTATGATTGGTTATCTTTGCAAGTCTCTTCGAATTATCAGTTTGGTTTGGCCTACTAGATTGATCTTTCTTGCAATGGGCGAAGGGCTTAGCTTTGGGTTCAATCTTGCGGTGATCGATCCCAGTGACAGAAAGGGAAACAACACGTATTGTATTGTTGCTATCGAGGATAAAAAGATGAGGTTTATATCATATTGCTTGAGTTTATCCCTCTACATCATGTCATCTTACATAATGCGTTACTCTGTTCTTATGAACTGAATACTCTAGATGCATGTTGGATAGCGGTCGATGTGTGGAGTAATAGTATTAGATGCAGGCAGGAGTCGGTCTACTTATCACGGACGTGATGCCTATATACATGATCATGCCTAGATATTCTCATAATTATTCGCTTTTCTATCAATTGCTCGATAGTAATTTGTTCACCCACCGTAATACTTATGCTATCTTGAGAGAAGCCACTAGTGAAACCTATGCCCCCCGGGTCTATTCTCCATTATATTAATCTTCCGTCAACAAGATATTTCTATTACCTTTTATTTTTCAATCTTTACTTTTAATCTTAATCATAAAAATACCAAAAATATTATCTTATCATCTCTATTAGATCTCACTCTCGTAAGTGACCGTGAAGGGATTCACAACCCCTTTATCGCGTTGGTTGCGAGGTTCTTATTTGTTTGTGTAGGTATGAGGGACTTGCGTGTGGCCTCCTACTGGATTGATACCTTGGTGCTCAAAAACTGATGGAAATACTTACGCTACTTTCCTGCATCACCCTTTCCTCTTCAAGGGAAAACCAACGCAGTGCTCAAAAGGTAGCAGTAACCAAACATGTCATTTTGTTCCCACACGAATCTGGCTACAATATATGCATGCTACCAAACACATCTTCGTTGACCGAATGGTTGATCGGCTTGAGTGTGGTGATGCGATCGTACATGCACAAGCACACAATTGATTGATCGTGCTAACTGGTATTCTAGGAGTACAAGAAACACAATGGAGAGCAACATGTCGCCTAATGAGAAAAGTCCACATACCCCTCTGAAGTTTCGTGAATCGACTACTTCACCCCCAGAACTTTAAAACCGGGTATGTAACCCCTAAGCTTTGCAATACCAGCGATATGACCCTTGGATACATCAATTGTGGTTTTGCTAATGTGGAGTGTCGGCCAAGTCAACAAAACATGGAGTGTTGGCTATTGGCCAAGTCAACAAAGCAGTAGTTGGAAGTATGGAAGTGGGACCAGTTTGCCACCACCACAGCTTAGGAGCTGATGGAGACTGACTGCAACCATGTCAACCATGATCCAGGTTGTTTTTGTTGACCTCCATCAACATCACAAATCTCATCATCAAATCCCCTCGAGGCATCTCTAGCGGTAGCTAACATACTCCTGGCCGGTGAGATGGCTCTGAATCCATGTTGTCACCCTTGACATTATCATCTTCCATGGGCATGGGGCGATGGAACTAGCCTCTTTTTGAAACTTCAACACAAAATGACCCCAATCTGAAAATATTTCCTAAATTGGTACCTTTTTGCATGATGCCCAGAGTTGGGGCGCCATGCCAAATAGCATGGCGCCCTAACCCGGGGCTTCATGCAAAAGGCTAATTTTGTGAAAGATTTTTAAATTGGAGTCATTCAGTGTTGAAGTTTTAAAGAAGGGTCAGTTTCATCCATTTTCGCGGGGCGCCCTTCCTCCTGCTTGCCACCCCTTTCCTCCTCATCCCTGATTCCTCTCTCTCCTCACCGCAGCCCTCGTCCCCTTCCCCTTGTCAAAGCTCTGCCGCACCCGCTGCGCCGATCAAAGCTCGCCATCCCCGTCCCGCACTCCCGTGGAAAAAGATTGTTTTCTTCAACGGAGAGTAATTCCGGCTTAGATCCGGTTGTGGCGATGCCGGATCCTGCAACGGCGCCGACACGAGCCACCAAGGGCAACACATGCCGTGGACTCCCTCTCAGGCTGCGCTTCCACGAAACCCTAGCGCCTCGGCGTCCCGGCCACCATCTGTAGCAGCCCGAGGGGAAGGCCCGGACAAATTCTCAGAGCAGTACGCCCGCCGCTCCACCACCTTTCCTCACCGTCGTCCGTTGTCATCAAGGTCACCCCCATCCTTTACTCCTTATTACTCTTTTTCCCTACACCATCATGTGTATTTGTATTTGTACTACACCATCACCATCATGCTTCCTTCTTTTTGCTACTCCATCAGATCAGAATCAACAAGTATGGATGCATCTTTGTTGCATATATGGTGTAAATTTGTGTATTGCATAATTGTTGTCAATATTTGAAACTGTTTTAACATGTGTTCAGACTTGCTCGATATGTCATTCAAGTCCATCACAACTGCTTGCGGAAGTGGGGAGCTAGTTCCATTTTCCTTTTCTTTCTAGTACCTAAATTTTTTCTGGTTTGTTTGTTTATATACATACTCTGAGAGAGGATTGGTTTGATTAGGCCATCGGAGTATCTGTTTGATGTGATGAATTTCAGTCCTACGTCTGAGTATTTATTCATTAAGCTTTACCTGTCTTTTTCTCAGGTTCTCTCGGTGGTCGGAATTTTTCAAGATGAAGTTGATCCAATTCTTTCTACCATGAAAATTGAAATGGCACCTTTGGAGTCTTGTGCTGACATTGGTGGTTTAGATGCTCAAATTCAAGAGAGCAAACTATATGAGGACATTGGATTCAGGCTTCCCAAGGGAGTCATACTCTATGGGGAACAGGGAAAGATCTACTTGCAAAGGTTTTGTCTTTTAATCACTTCTGAGGGAGTCCTGGATTAGGGGGTGTCTGGATGGCCGGACTATACCTTCACCCGGACTCCTGGATTATGAAGATACAAGATTGAAGACTCCGTCCCACGTCCGGAAGGGACTTTCCTTGGTGTGGAAGGCAAGCTTGGCGATACGGATATGCAGATCTCCTACCATTGTAACCGACTCTATGTAACCCTAACCCTACCCGGTGTCTATATAAACCGGAGGGTTTTAGTCCGTCGGACAACATACACATCAACAATCTTACCATAGGCTAGCTTCTAGGGTTTAGCCTCCTCGGTCTCGTGGTAGATCTACTCTTGTACTACCCATATCATCAATATTAATCAAGCAGGACGTAGGGTTTTACCTCCATCGAGAGGGCCCGAACCTGGGTAAAACTTCGTGTCCCTTGTCTCCTGTTACCATCTAGCCTAGACGCACAGTTCGGGACCCCCTACCCGAGATCTGCCGGTTTTGACACCGACATTGGTGCTTTGATTGGGAGTTCCTCTGTGTCGTCGCCGTCAGGCTCGATGGCTCCTACGATCATCGATAGCGATGCAGTCCAGGGTGAGACCTTCCTCCCCAGACAGATCTTCGTCTTCGGCGGCTTCGCACTGTGGGCCAATTCGCTTGGCCATCTGGAGCAGATCGAAAGCCGCGCCCCTGGCCGTCAGGTCAGATTTGGAAGTTTAAACTACACGGCTGACATCTGTGGGGACTTGATCTTCGACGGATTCGAGCCACTGCCGAGCGCACCGCACTGTCACGACGAGCATGATCTAGCTCTGCCACCGAACGGTGCCCTGGAGGCCGCACCCGCATCGGCTCCGACCCTTAATTCAGAGCCAACTGCGCCGATCGAGGATGGGCAGTTGGACGCCACCCCAGGGGTTGCGATCCCAACGGCGATTGAGCCGAACATCAGCCCCATACTTTGCGAGACTCGTGACTCCAAGTAGCCGGACTCCTCTCCGGACTCCGAACCCTCCATGCCCCTGCCAATCGAATCCGATTGGGCACCGATTATGGAGTTCACTGCCGCGGACATCTTTCAGCACTCGCCTTTGGGCGACATCCTGAAGTCATTGAAGTCTCTCTCTTTATCAGGAGAGCCCTGGCCGGACTATGGTCAGCGAGATTGGGATGCAGATGATGAAGAAATTCAAAGCCCACCCACCACCCACTTTGTAGCCACTGTCGACGATTTAACCGACATGCTCGACTTCGACTCCGGAGACATCAACGGTATGGACGCCGATGAAGGAGACGATGAAGAGCCAGTGCCTATTGGGCCCTGGAACGCCACCTCGTCATATGACGTATACATGGTGGACGCACCAAAAGATGACGACGAGGAGCGGAAGGACGCATCGAAGGCTTGTTCCCTTGAAAAGCAGTCAAAGCGGCGACGCAAGCGCCGCCCCAAATCCCGCCTCGACAGAAATAGCAATCACACAGACCCAGCGCTGGAGCAGGGCGAACTGCTGCCGGACAACGACAATCCGGATAATCAAACTGAACAAACAAATCCTATCAAGGATAATAGTCCGGACGACATAACGCCGGACAGACACCCGGAGCAAAAGACTGCCCGTAAAAGGCTTGTTGCCACCGCGAGGAGCCTGAAAAAGCAGAAGCAAAGGCTCAAGGCCACGCAAGACACACTCCAATTCAGATGGAATAAAATACTCAGCACTGCAGCAAGGTACGGCGACAATCGCCCCTTCAAGAGCTACCCGAAGCGGAAGCTGCTATCCGAATTCGATGAGGAGGCCTCAGAACCCCCACAACCAAATATCGAAGCAGCCACCTGGTCGGATAGACGACCCCTCTACCAATACAGAACGTCATACAACGCCGTTCACCATACAACACGCAACCAATGCGAGGGCTCGCACCCAAAGGACGGTGTAACAAGATCCATCTATGGACCACGCAAGTGCGCCCCAGCATACAATGCAATACAACAAACATCCGAACAACGCAGTACACCCAGCTATAGGGGTGCCGCACACCCCCTATGTTTCACCGATGAGGTGCTGGACCACGAATTTCCAGAAGGATTCAAGCCCGTAAACATAGAGGCATACGACGGAACAACAGACCCTGGGGTCTGGATTGAGGACTACATCCTTCATATCCATATGGCTCGAGGAGATGATCTCCACGCCATCAAGTACCTACCCCACAAGCTCAAAGGGCCAGCTCGTCACTGGCTCAAAGGACTCCTCGAAAGCTCCATCGGAAGTTGGGAAGAGCTCGAAGACGCCTTTCGGGCAAATTTTCAAGGGACTTATGTCCGACCTCCGGATGCAGACGATTTGAGTCATATAACTCAACAGCCCGGAGCATCATCCCGAAAGCTTTGGAACAGGTTTCTTACTAAAAAGAACCAGATTGTCGACTGTCCGGACGCCGAAGCCTTAGCAGCTTCCAAGCATAGCGTCCGTGACGAATGGCTCGCCAGACACCTCGGCCAAAATAAGCCGAGAACGATGGCCGCATTAACAAACCTCATGACCCGCTTTTGCGCGGGGGAGGACAGCTGGCTAGCCAGACGCAGCATGAACGACCCTAGTACATCTGAAGTTAGAGATGGAAACGGGAAATTACGGTGCAACAGCAATAACAAACGCCGGAATAAAGAAGACAACACGAAGGGCGCGGCAGTAAATGCCGGATTCAAAAGCTCTCGGCCAGGTCAAAAGCTGCCTAAAGGCACTAGGGATGAACTGTCCAGCCTCAACAAAATTCTGGACCAAGTATGTTAGATCCATAGTACCCCTGGTAAACCTGCTAATCATACCCACAGAGAATGTTGGGTCTTCAAGCAGTCTGGCAAGTTCAACGCCGTACATAAGGGGGAGGATACACCAAGTGAAGACGAGGACGAGGCTCCCAAGCAAGACACGGCAGAACAAAAGAAATTTCCACCAGAAGTCAAAACAGTAAACGTGTTACACATAATCTAGGGAAAAAACAATACGGCACTCCCAGGAAAGTATACCCAAGTGCCTATCACTACGAAGTCCTGCCACTGGTCATCTCAACCGATCACTTTCAACCATCGCGATTACTCAGCAAGTATCCGACACGCAGGATGGGCTGCCCTGGTATTAGACCCAGTAATTGGCGGATATCACTTCACAAGGGTCTTGATGGACGGCGGTAGTAGCCTAAACCTAATATATCAGGATATAATCTGCAGGATGGGGTTAGACCCAACACAAATTCGCCATAGCAATACTACCTTTAAAGGAGTAACGCCAGGCCCAGGGGCTCGTTGTACGGGCTCCCTCTTACTACAAGTTATATTCGGCTCCCCCGATAACTTCCGTCGCGAGCATTTAACTTTCCACATCGCTCCATTTCAAAGTGGCTATCAAGCACTGCTCAGACGCGAAGCTTTCGCACGCTTTATTGCAATACCGCACTATGCCTCCCTCACACTCAACATGCATGGTCCACGCGACGTCATTAGAGTGAACAGAAATATCAAGCGATCTCTGCGCGCCGAAGAGAGTGAGGCTGCCTTGGTCGCCGCACACTAAAGGCGCCCGGACAAACGAAAGCATCCAGTAGGTCGTCAAGACCTCAGATACAACTAATCAAGTCTGGCGCCGCTATTTATACGGAAATAAGTGGCCACACCCCTATTTGTCAATACAAGGGGCTCAACGCGCACAGACAAGTGGCAATTTCTTATCATCTTGAATCACACATGGTTTCTTTAAAAACTATCTTTTTGCACGACAACTTTTTCACTTAACTTCCTCTCTTTTACAGACGATCATCGTGCTACACCCGTCCAGGATACGGCACAACGGAGACACAGGCGCAGACGTGCAGCAGGGACCCGCTCCGAGGATTCTTTTTAGATTAAGACCCTGTGTAAACCTTTTTTACTGTCTCTTGTTGATACATATCCACCATTCAGAAGGATGTTGACGTCTTGGCACGTGGCCACGCCAGAACAATGCTCGTACTTGGACACAAGGGGCTTCTTACAAAGGCCATTATTTAGGACCGGTTTATACCACAAAGACTGAATACCTTAGGGAGTGTTTGGCGTCGTGAGTTTGGCCCTATATGCATCAGCTCCGAATCATTGTCTTTGGTCAAATGTTGGGTTTTCCCGGCTCCTTTGTTTTGGTGCCTTACGTTCCGCTTTACTGGCTAAGGTAGCACCAGGAGAACTACTGCAATTGTGCCCTGGTTCATCCGGACGAGAACCTCAATAGAGAAAGCCGAAAACTGACTGACATGATATAGCGTGAGACTGGTCAACCACTCGATGACCTGTGGGAATGTTAGAATTCCTCCTTCTTAAGGAAGGGCCGTTTTCCAGCCAGGCATGTATGCACCCCGGAACCAGGAGAGTGCGGAGCCACCAGGGGCTATCTAGTAGCCCCATTGTCAAACTCCTATGGCTAAGTGAAAGTGCTAAAGCATTATAGTCCGGTTGCCTCGCTCCCTCCGCTATCAGCTCCTTAATAGGACCAAGACATTGGGTTAAGTGTGAACACGTGTTTTTGCGAGCACCTCCGCATTATATGCGTGGGGGCTGAAGCCAACGACTGCAATCTTTCAGGTTATACACATGTATACGTAAACGGCCGCCCAGGAGGCATCATATTACTTTCAGGCAAAAGTATATGTCACGACCGGTTTTCCAATAAAAATATTTATTGAGAAACCAATCTTTTGAGTCCAGTATGAGAGAAATCCTCTTCACTGGTAGACAATTTCTTGATACAATAAGCCAGTAGCATAAAATATATTACAGGGTCGAACTACGGTTGCTCAACCAAATTATTACAAGCACGCCAATAATTATACATAATGGCGGACATGACACAGTGGTGTGGAGGCATACTACTGACTCGAGGATAGGGCGGTGGTGGAAAAACACAGCGGGGAGAGAAATACAAGACTCTAAGTCTATCATCTCATTGAGCGTCGAGGTGAGGCTCGATGAATTTATTTGGTAGCGGAAGCGGATATAAAACAGTGACCAAATCCAGGGTCGCACGAGACTGACTGGGACTCCTCTAGGTGTCGGACTCGCTATCAAACTCTTCATCCATGAGATCGCCTTTGTCAGCATCTGGCCAAATCAAAAAGCCAGTGAGTAATTTGAAAGTACTCGCAAGACAGTTCGGACGTAAGATATAACAAATGCATGCATGGATGCGTCATGATTAATTCACCAATGTACATTCAAAAATTAACAAGGTAAGTAAAAGGGAAACGGCGGTAGTCCGCCTGAAACCCCAACAAAGCATAAATAAATACCGATCGGGTGTCTGAAGCGACGCCTCGAAAGGTGAACAAATAAATATAAGGAAATGATGCCACAGTCGGGCGTCTTAGCGACACCACATAAAGGGCTTTAAAAGAAATGCCACAGTCGGACGTCGGGGCGACATCACAGAAAGGGCTTTAAAAGAAATGCCACAGTCGAACGTCGGGGCGACATCACAGAAAGGGCTTTAAAAGAAATGCCACAGTCGGACGTTGGGGCGACATCACAGAAAGGGCTTTAAAAGAAATGCCACAGTCGGACGTCGGGGCGACATCACAGAAAGGGCTTTAAAAGAAATGCCACAGTCGGACGTCGGGGCGACATCACAGAAAGGGCTTTAATAGAAATGCCACAGTCGGACGTCGGGGCGACATCACAGAAAGGGCTTTAATTCACAAGTAAATAATACTCATAATAAACATTTAATTCATGAGAATAAATGGGTTAGTCCATCCACAAGAATAATCATTTGACCGGAATTAGCACTCATGCGAATCACCGGAGTCTCTGTCCAAAACTGACATTTGATTAGGATAAGATAATATCGATCTAGGACATGGAATAGATGATTTGGAGGAATATATGACTCTGCAGAGTTTGTACAAAATTATTCCCACAGCCAACTGATTTCCGTAGTCACGAAGGACTAGTTCCGTTTACGGTATTTCGGAAGAAAACACAGCTAACCAGTACACACCCATCCTACCTCTCGATGCTAGGAATCACCCTAGACATCGTTTAAGAAAAACTTTTGAGACGGGGAAATCACAATCTCGAATAGCATGGGATCAAATTTATATACGCGCGCTCTAAGGGGTGCCCCCCTCTCGGTCCCAACCGGAAACACCCATGCCCCCTAACCGGATGACTGGCTTTAATCCAGGGCCATAGAACCATCATCACGGCCTCTCCTTTTGGTGTGTACCAGAAAAGCGGTTTGCAACTTACTAAACCATATTCCTTGCGGAAAACATGTGGTAGTACAGGGAAGGAAATGAGAGGAACTGGACCGATACGGTTTGACACTGAAGTCACATAGTCCGGCTTAAGACTGGCATGCTACAACACTGCCATCTCACCCATCCTCATGCCAACACATGGCCATTCATACTCACCTCCATCCACTTATGGATCATCGAACTCACTTACCTCATTATCGCATAAAATAACGTTCATCGATATGCTTCTCAACATGCCATAAAACTAACTAAATGCAAAACATGCCAAGACACTCATCATATCAAAAGTTCAAACATGCTTGCCTGGTTCAGAGTAGTCGGAGCCTAGCTCGGTGAAGTTCGCGGCTCCGTCACCTCCTTCGGTATCTATGGTATAAAGAAAATATATGCGCTATCGTAAATACCAATGAGTGCACAAAAAGTATTCCAAATATTTTTCAATTAAATCTGATAAAAAAAACTAGACAAAATTTTAAAGAGAACAGAAAAAGAATCAATCAAAAATACTTTTCTGTTTAAAAGTTATAAGGGTTTTTGCCCAGGGACTCATCTGTAATGAAACAGAAAGTTTCCAGGGGCTAGCTCATAAAAACAGAAACGCTTCGGCAGAAACTACGCCAGCCCCAAGGGAAAACGTACTTTTCCCGAAGGCGCTTCCAGAAAACGTTTCAACAGAGAGGGCAGAGAGGCTGACGGTGGGGTCCCACACGTCAGGTTTAAACTTCAAAAGGGGGGGGGACGAAGCTCGTCGGCGCCTGAGAGCCGCGGTGGTCGCCGGCGGTGATCCACGGCAAGGCAGGGGGATCGGAGGGTACCTCCGTGCTCAGGGATAAGATAATATCCCTCACCGGAGTCTCTGTCATCAAAACTGACATTTGATTAGGATAAGATAATATCGATCTAGGACATGGAATAGATGATTTGGAGGAATATATGACTCTGCAGAGTTTGTACAAAATTATTCCCACAGCCAACGGATTTCCGTAGTCACGAAGGACTAGTTCCGTTTACGGTATTTCGGAAGAAAACACAGCTAACCAGTACACACCCATCCTACCTCTCGATGCTAGGAATCACCCTAGACATCGTTCAAGAAAAACTTTTGAGACGGGGAGATCACAATCTCGAATAGCATGGGATCAAATTTATATACGCGCGCTCTAAGGGGTGCCCCCCTCTCGGTCCCAACCAGAAACACCCATGCCCCCTGACCGGATGACTGGCTTTAATCCAGGGCCATAGAACCATCATCACGGCCTCTCCTTTTGGTGTGTACCAGAAAAGCGGTTTGCAACTTACTAAACCATATTCCTTGCGGAAAACATGTGGTAGTACAGGGAAGGAAATGAGAGGAACTGGACCGATACGGTTTGACACTGAAGTCACATAGTCCGGCTTAAGACTGGCATGCTACAACACTGCCATCTCACCCATCCTCATGCCAACACATGGCCATTCATACTCACCTCCTTCCACTTATGGATCATCGAACTCACTTACCTCATTATCGCATAAAATAACGTTCATCGATATGCTTCTCAACATGCCATAAAACTAACTAAATGCAAAACATGCCAAGACACTCATCATATCAAAAGTTCAAACATGCTTGCCTGGTTCAGAGTAGTCGGAGCCTAGCTCGGTGAAGTTCGCGGCTCCGTCACCTCCTTCGGTATCTACGGTATAAAGAAAATATATGCGCTATCGTAAATACCAATGAGTGCACAAAAAGTATTCCAAATATTTTTCAATTAAATCTGATAAAAAAACTAGACAAAATTTTAAAGAGAACAGAAAAAGAATCAATCAAAAATACTTTTCTGTTTAAAAGTTATAAGGGTTTTTGCCCAGGGACTCATCTGTAATGAAACAGAAAGTTTCCAGGGGCTAGCTCATAAAAACAGAAGCGCTTCGGTAGAAACTACGCCAGCCCCAAGGGAAAACGTACTTTTCCCGAAGGCGCTTCCAGAAAACGTTTCAACAGAGAGGGCAGAGAGGCTGACGGTGGGGTCCCACACGTCAGGTTTAAACTTCAAAAGGGGGGGGGGACGAAGCTCGTCGGTGCCCGAGAGCCGCGGTGGTCGCCGGCGGCGATCCACAGCAAGGCAGGGGGATCGGAGGGTACCTCCGTGCTCAGGGAGCCATTTCGCGTCGGTTGGTGGTGGTGGTGGTCGCCGGCGAGTACCACGTCGACGGCGAGCTTTGCTCCAGCGGACGGCGGCTCGGGTGGTCGAGGAACTCGTCGGAGAGGGCTGCAGAGATCAAATTGACGAGGGGGTTAGGCTTCTGGTGGCTAGAGAGGGTAACGGACGGGGTTTGGGCGCCGGAGATGGCCTCACCGGAGCAAATCGTGGTGGAGGCCGAGGCGGATCGGGGCGGCCGGAGTTGGGGGAGGAGACCTCCTCGAGGTCCTCCGAGTGGCCTGGCGGGGCGTTGGTGAGGAGTGGTGATGCTGCGTGCACGAGGGTGAGCTCGGGGGCCCTTTTATAGGCGGCCCAAGGCGGTTGCCGTGAACGGGGATCTCTGGCGAGTGATTACGGCGGTGCCGTGGATGTGCAGGGGGATTAGGGGCTTGGGCATCGCCGTTGAGGTCCACCGGTCCCATTTAGGCGCTAAACGGGCTGGGGTTTGGTGCTATGGGTGAGCTCGACGGAACGGGGGTGGCGCGGCCCGTCGGCGGCAGGGGGCACGTTCCGTGCTTGCCGGGCCACGGCGACGGTGCCACGGGCGTGCGCTGGCATGGCAGGGACACGCGGAGAGCCAGGGGGTGTTGGGCGGCGCCGGGTGGCGTGGCGAGAGGGCTCAGGCCCTTGTTGGCCGCCACGGGAGGTGCAACCACCGCAGAAGCTCCCAACGCCGGCGAGGCTCGCTGCTACCGACGCCAGGAATCGGCCAAGCGTGCGTGCGGGGTGCTGGCCAGGGAGAAGAGGCTGCATGCAACGCGCCAGGCGCACTGTGGCCGCGTGACCGAGTCTGACGAAGGAAGAAAGATAACTGAATCTCTGAACTTACTGAATTTGTAAAGGAATAGTGCAGCTCAGGTGTTCGACAGAATGTTTTTGGCCTCTGGAGATTTTTCCTTGAGCTGATTTTTGGTGGAGTGGCTTCTCATTGCTCAAGTAGGCTGCCTGATTTTTGGTGGAATTTTTGGGGGAGTGTAGATATGAATTTCATCAAATTTGGAAAATCTGGTCCAAACTTGCAGAGACTGAATTTTGAAAACTTTGAAAAGAGAAGGAGTGGATCAAGATGGTTCTGAGTTGTGGGTACAAAGGACTATCCAGGAGAGTTGGTTTGAGGTCAAAACTCAAATACAATAGGGTACTTGCTTTGAAAATCACTCAGGCTCCAAATAATTTTCAGAATTGATTTGAGAGGAAAAAATAATTAGAATAAAATCCAAAACTTGCTTGGATTAGTTGGGACAGAGAACTTAGGTTGATCACAAGGTGTAGGGGAGGTTTTGGAGAGGTTTTACCACATGGGCAAAAATGCCAAGTCAAGGATGGTTCCAAGATATGAAAATCCCCAAATTTTCATAGAGTTTCATTTTAAAAGAAAACAAATTAAACTCCCAAAATAAATTTGAGAGAGAACAAACAGAGAAGAAGTTTCAAAAAATCAAACACCACAGTTTGAAAAAATAAAATCCTTGCCAAAGGAAAGGAAGTTTTTAAGTGGAAGGTTTTTCTGAAAAAGAAAAATTTTAAATGGCCTCTCCTCAAAAACCACAAAGTTTTTGATAAAAACCAAATAAAATTTTTGGAGTGTCACAGTATAAAAATAGCCTTATAAAAATTTATAAAAGCATTTCGCTTACAATGAGATTACATATCACTCAAACATAATATTTTTTGAGCACTGGGTCTCTATCAAACGGGCACCCTCAAGAACTTCAAAATAGTGCTCAGCAGCCTTTCGACTTATAGCTGAATCCCGCGCTGCAACATTGGTAGCATCCATCTCCGCCCAGTATGCCTTAACACGGGCAAAGCCATCCGTGCACCCTCTATGCACGCCGACCTCTTCATCGCATTAATGCGCGGCACCACGTCAAGGAACTGCTGCACCAAGCTGAAATAGCTGTTCGGTTTTGACCTTCCCGGCCATAGCTGATCCACAACAGACCTCATAGAGAGTCCGGACAACCTGTTTAGTTTGGCCCATTCGGCTAATTGGTCAGTCAATGAAAGTGGACGCTTGGGAGAATGGAATTGTCTCCAAAACAGCTGGTCTACTCCATGGTCTGTCTGACCCTAGAAGTACTTGTCCACATCGGCAGCGCTCGCCGCCAAATCAATATACACATCCTCCGAACTCCACAGCCGATCCAGAGGGGCATACCGTGGATCTCCGAATTTCCTCCGCAACATAAAGGATTTACCAGCTACAATATCCCCGGCTTCCCGTAGCTCCTCCTTCTTTGCCCTCATAGCAGAGCGGAGATCCTTTTTCGTCGCAGCAGCCTTCTCAAGGTCCGATGCCTTCGCTTGGTTTTCCTTTTCGAGAACCCGACAACGGTCGGCGGTGGCTTTTAATTTCACGGCCATCTTGGCCATCTTGTCTCGGGTCTCGCCATGCGCGGCCTTCTCGGCTTGCAACTCTTCGGCCGCCTTCACAGCAGCCGCATTACCTAACCTCGCTTGTTCCTTGGCTCGGGCAAGTTCTGCCCGCAAGGCTTCAAGGCTTCAACAATGGCAGCTCCATCTACAGTCACAACATATTTAAGATACTGGCATCATGCTGCTCTTCCTATGTGGTGTTTACCAGATATTGACACTTACCCTGTGCCTCGTCAAGCCTTTTGTTAACAAGCTCGATGTCGGCGTCTGCCGCATCCAACTACCGTTCTAAATGGGCAAAATTGCTAGTCCGTCTAGCCACCGGAGCTTCCATCACCTGCACATAGATGCAGTATGGTTATTACCTGGGAATATGATCCTCTGATCGTCGCCGTTTCCGACGACAACCAGAGTCTCAGGGGCTACTATCTACACAGGGCACACCTAACATGTGCAGGACTATCATACATTCTTTTACGTACCTCAAAGCCTGTCAGTAGACTCATAAAAGCTTCATGCAATCCGCTTTCGGCGGACGATATTCTCTCCATCATCGTATTCATCAGCACATGGTGTTCATCTGAGATGGCTGCTCGCCCCACCAACTCCCTCAGAACATCCGATCGCACACTAGACGGTGCCGGACTCTTTTGTCTGCTCTCTTCGGGAGCCGAACATTGGGAGCTTCGGGGGTCAATGGGATTATCTTTTGGCCTCACCGGACTCGGAGAGGCCCTCCGCGACGACACTTCAGGGTCGCCCGCTTCCGGAGCGGAGGAGTCCGGAGGAGGCGTTTCTCTCTCCATCATCTCTGGAAGAAGATCCCCCGAAGATGAGCTCATTTGAGAGGGGCTAAGGCCCGAACTGCGAAAATATATGCGGTGGTTATCTTCTCAGAAGAAAAAGATGGCATATCTGTACTACCAAAGGTATTTCGGGTCACTTACGACTCGTGGGAGGATTGATCCCCCCGCGGACTTTGTGCGGCAACAACGCCCCCCAAGGTGGGACCCTCTGTGGGAGACTTCTTCTCCCGTTTGGAAGCTTTGGCTTCTGAATCCCCGGGCGCAGTCCTTTTCCTCTTCTGGTCACCTTCCCTCATGGAGACGCTCGCTCCCTCAGCTAGAATGGGCAGCGTTGGGGGCCAGCGTCCGCCCGCATTATCCTCCACGGTATCTTCCTTTAAGGGCTCCGGGCAAGGTGTGGTCTGGAGCATCTTCTCCAATACCGGATTTTCCAAACCCTCAGGGAGGGGGGCCGAACACCGAATCAACTTCGCCTTTGTTAGCCAGTCCTGGTCAAAAAGCGAACTCTCAGAGATAACTTCGTAACAAAGTAGAGAAAGTATGTTCGACCGGAAGATGCCTTACCTGTTCGGCGGTGCGATTGCTACTCAGGCCCACGTCCTCGGTGATTTCCGGACACTCCATCTGAGGTCCGAAGAATGATTTGTACATCTCCTCGTGCGTCAGGCCGAGAAAAATTTGAATGGCACGCGGTCCCTCGGGATTGAACTCCCACAGACGAAGAGGCCGGCGTTTGCAAGGCTGGACTTGACGAACTAGCATAACCTGTATCACTGCAACCAAACTAAAATCTCCATTGAAGAGATCTTGAATGCGGCCTTGCAATATAGGCACGTCCTTGGCTGGCCCCCAGCTTAGACCTCTGCTGATCCATGACATCAGCTATGGTGGGGGGCCCGAGCGGAAAACAGGGGGGCTGCCCACTTGGCACTTCTAGGAGCCGTGATGTAGAACCACTCCTGTTGCCACAATTCAGACACCTCTGGGATGGAACCTTTGGGCCATGGAGCTCCCGTCATCTTGCGTATTGAGGCGCCTCCACATGCTGCATGCTCCCCCTCGACCAACTTCGGCTTCACTTCAAAGGTCTTGAGCCATAGGCCAAAGTGAGGGGTAACCCGGAGGAAGGCCTCGCACACGATAATAAATGTCGTGATATGAAGAAAGGAGTTGGGAGCTAGATCATGAAAATCTAGCCCGTAGTAAAACATCAAACCCCTGACGAAAGGATCCAGGGCAAGGCCTAGGCCTCGGAGGAAGTGGGAAACGAACACGACGTTTTCGTTTGATTCAGGGGTGGGGACAGCCTGCCCTCGGGGAGGTAGCCGATGCAAAATCTCGGCGGTCAGATATCTGGCCTCCCTCAACTTCTTGATGTCTTCTTCCGTGATGGTGGAAGGCATCCATCGGCCTTGAAGGCTAGATCCGGACATGACTGAAGGTTCGGGTGCCTTACCTGAGCTTCAGGCGTTTGAGCTTGAGGTGGGGGAAGGACTCGATTGATCACGGGAGGGAAAAATAAAAGCCTTGTCCCCTTTATAAAGAGGGTGAATGTCAAGCGTCCTCTCTGTGTATGTTTGGACTTGCCTACAATCTAGGAGTCCTAGAAGCGGTTGGGTTACCCACGCCCGTATTGATGAGAATCCCGGAATAAGGGGGACACGATCTCTGGTTTAACAAGACGTGCCAAGGAAACCGCCTCTCATAATGCGCTGAGATGGGACAGTAAAATGGTTCAAATAAAAGCTTGGCCATGGTGTGATGTCACACTACAGAATACATCAGTAGATTAGATTTGTGTAAATATTATTCTCTCTATGGCAATATGTGGAAACTTATTTTTCAGAGCCGGACACTATCTTTGTGTTCAAAATCTTCTATGAAGTACTTGGAGGAGGAACCCACCTTGCAATACCGAAGACAATATGCGCGCCGGACTCGTCGTCATTGAAGCCTGGTTCAGGGGCTACTAAGGGAGTCCTGGATTAGGGGGTGTCCGGATGGCCGGACTATACCTTCAGCCGGACTCCTGGATTATGAAGATACAAGATTGAAGACTCCGTCCCGCGTCCGGAAGGGACTTTCCTTGGCGTGGAAGGCAAGCTTGGCGATACGGATATGCAGATCTCCTACCATTGTAACCGACTCTATGTAACCCTACCCCTACCCGGTGTCTATATAAACCGGAGGGTTTTAGTCCGTAGGACAACATACACATCAACAATCATACCATAGGCTAGCTTCTAGGGTTTAGCCTCCTCGATCTCGTGGTAGATCTACTCTTGTACTACCCATATCATCAATATTAATCAAGCAGGACGTAGGGTTTTACCTCCATCGAGAGGGTCCGAACCTGGGTAAAACTTCGTGTCCCTTGTCTCCTGTTACCATCCGGCCTAGACGCACAGTTCGGGACCCCCTACCCGAGATCCACCAATTTTGACATCGACAACTTCCATTTGGCTGCAAAGGCTTGAAAATCCATGTTTTGCTATATTCAAACATCTCCATCACTAATAAGTTTGTGTGTTAATATACATCTTTTCCTAGAAAAAAGTGTAACATCTTCTTTATCGTTTCAAATATGATGTTATTTCCTTTGATTCAAGACTGAATGTGAAGTACTTATGCCGCTGCCCTACCCTAGGGGAAGTTCTTAGACCCAGAGCGGATGAGGTCGAAGATCGTCGGTAGCGCAGCCCAAGGGAAGGCGTCCTTACCAGCAGGGCCTCCTCCAGCATCTGTGGCTGCAGCGCTGTTTGACGCTGTGCGCGCCTCCTCCTACTGCTTGCTCCGCTCCTCCTCGTGCGCCCAACATTGTTGGCGCTCCTCCTCCTCGCGCTCCCGCCGCATCTATCGCTTGCTATCGGCCTGTTCCTCTGCCAACCAGTGGGCCTTTCAGACGTCGAGGTGTTGGGCCTCCTCCTCTGAGTCTTCGATGTCATGTGCATCCACACGGCCGGCGTGTTGAGCCACTCCCACACGACGCCGGTCCACTGATACGTCTCAAGGGCGCCATCGGGTGCCGGCGCGGGTGATGGTGGTGACGGCGGATAGATGCTGTCGAGATCGTCGACAACTAGATCGAGCACCTCCTCGAGGCCAGGCCAAGCGGGCGTCCTCGTGATGTGACTCCTCGATGGCGCGCTAGAATGGTGCCTCCAGCGCGGTCTGGTACTCCGCCTCCGGTTCCAAGTCCTCCTCCTTCACCACCAGCGGCGGTAGTGGAGGACGGGCCTCAACCTGGACGGCACCGTGGCGGCGCATGACATGCTTCGTCATGAACCAGACGTCCCAGTTGGGACTTTCTACGTGGCGGCGCTGCTCCGGCGTGAGGAGAGCATGCTGCCTGCGGATCTCCTCCGCCCGCGCCTCCTCGGACTGTGGCGCTGCTGGCATGAGAATGTGATGGGGGTCGAGATGCCAGCTGGAGGGGAGGTTGACGTCTGACCAGGACAGTGGGATGTTGTACTCCTATTGGTATTGTGCCCGCTCACCGTGATGTACAGTCGGTCTCGTCACCGGCGAGCCCCCCCCCCACCCCGGCACCAGCGGCCACCTCATCGGACCACGATCACCCACAAGTATAGGGTATCAACCATTGTCCTTTCGATAAGTAAGAGTGTCGACCCCAACGAGGTGCAGAATGAATTGATATGCGGTTTTCAGTAAAGTATTCTCTGCAGGTGTTGTAAGAAAGTTTCGGTAGCAATATAATTGGTAACAAGTAATAAAAGAAGCAAGGTGCATCAAGTGGTCCAATCCTTAATTATTCTAAAGACAAGTTGATGATACTTCTGATAGTGATTAAAACGCTCTTGAGACATAGGAATATCGCCTAAGTTATTTTCACCACGATACATTGGCTTCGTGTTCATTGCGTCGATACGTGTCATGTGGGCGGAGCGGAGCTAAGGTACTATTCTTACTTTAACAAACACCTACTTATGATTATACCCTCCATGCAAGCACCAAGAAATACAAGAGCAGTAATGAAGATAAATATAATAATAGCATTAAAC
Source organism: Triticum aestivum (assembly GCF_018294505.1). Lineage (NCBI taxonomy): Eukaryota > Viridiplantae > Streptophyta > Magnoliopsida > Poales > Poaceae > Triticum > Triticum aestivum. Next base: position 634,199,033 of record NC_057806.1, read on the forward strand.
ACGTGGATCCAAAATAGCCTCTCAGGAAACAATTCATAAATCGAGGTTTAGGTTTTTATTACTCCCGCAACCCATCACGTAGAAACTAATTTCACGATGCCTTCTAATAGGCCTAAAGATGGTGAAGTTTTATGGAGTCGACGTTCATATAACAACACTAGAGAAAGAACAACACAATATAATATTGAAACATTGAATGGTGATCAACTTCACATGATTAATAACAAGACTTCTCTCATGTCCTAAAGAACAAATGGAACTACTGACAACTCATCTTATAACCAGCATTTCGAACCCACATGCGTCAACCAGGCCTAACCGGAGAGCAACCCCGACTTATGAGAGGCCTTGGACCCCTCCCCCCCCCCACGCACACACACAACCGATGTGTGACTAAAACCAACACACAATACATTTCTTTTTTATTTTTCTCTTCCTAAGTCGGTACTTAGTTGCTATTTGTTATTTTGTAAATAAGTAATACTATGATGTTTGTTCAAAGCCAAGATTACTGCCCAGTGCCCAAGATGTTAAATAGATTGCAAGATTGATACATGCAAGATGACTTAGACCCTATTTTCCTTGCTTATGGCTTCAGCCAAAAGTGGGTGAGCAATCTATTTGAAAGCTTATATCCTCCAAATTAAAACAATGAAATGTTTCCTCACTGCCATCCGTCTCACCGTCTGTGGTAATCATGCACCTCATCTTCTGCTCGTTACAATATTTTCCTATAGCTCGACCTCAGGTTCACATACTGAATTTGGTTCCTATTCCATCTCTGTTAACTCACATGTAGTTTATGGGACATACTTTCTTCAAAAGAATATTTCATCTTCCGTCACTATAATGGTCTATTTTCATAAGATGGCAGATAATTATCTGGTTGAAACGTTCACAATAACCATGACACTTTCATTGTTTATGTGTTGTTTTTTAGCCACTAGCCCATGCAACGTCACGGGTTTATGACTAGTTAATACTAATAACATACCCTCCAGAATCTACATGATTTGAAGTTGTGTTCAAGTGTGACACATAGCCATGCAGATGATTGACTATCTTGTCTTTGCACTGCAAATGGTGAACAGATGATTAGCAATTTGCTGCGAACTGAAGTGACATGCTAGCCGTGGTAGACAACTCTTTGTTTCCACATTATTTTTGTTGTCGTTGTCTTGCTTGATAGTGGATTTTAGGTTGTTTGCACTCAGTAGGTCAGTACCAGACTTGATCAAGCTTTCTCTCTCTCTCTCTCCACACTATATTCTGAAATACTGAATTGATTTTGCATGTAAGGAAACCAGCATGGAACAATCCAATGAATCTTCTATATAGGCGTCAGTAATAGAAGACACATGGAATCTTATGAAAGGCATGTGAGTCAATGACTCAACAAAATATGGTTAGGTGTAGAATAAATAACGGTTTAAATGCGGGTTGGATTGATCTTTATTGACTTTATCAGTTATTTAGTTTTCACAATTTTCTTGATAACCATTAGATGCGGATCTCATATAATTAAAGTCACAGAACGACTTGAGCATATGTGGACCTAGGGTTCCTGAATATACAGTAAGGCTAGTCATAGTGAGAGTAACTTAGCTAGTAACATAGCATACTCCATGAAAATTTTGCTTACGTATCGAGTAGTTAATGAGAAGTAGTAACATAATATGTCACTGTAACATAATATGTTACTGTAACATAGCGGTTCCCAAAACAAGATGAGTCTATAAGATAATAAATGAAATCATCTATAACACTACTAGTATGTTACTTTGCATTATGAAGTTAGTAACTTAGACTAGTGTCATATACATGACACTAGTATAAATTACTCTCCACTATGACCAACCTAAAAGATAACAAAAACAAAGCCACATATTCGAGAATCGCATAGCCTCGAGACCATGTATAATATGATAAATACAGTGAATCGGGCAAAACGTCTTCACATCAACGTGCTAACATGCCCGCGCAGGTCCTAGCTTCCCAAGGCTTCTTTTTCATCCCACTCTATTGACAACCACCATGCATATAACACGGATGCAGACGGGTTGCATGGGACTGGAAGGCACTGTGAATTATTTTGGGGCCTTGTCATGTTGTTCACCAGCAAAAGGAGGTGGACCTAGTCGCACCACTGGAAATACTTGTGCCGAAGGGTGTTCGTCAAGAGGTGACCGGCTTGAGAAGCCAAACGGCCATATCGCACATCCCGCCTCCAATGTCATACCTGTAGGAGTCTAAGGGCATCTCCAGCCGCGCCCCCAAGAAGGGGTAAATAGCTCCCATGCGACGTCGTTGGTGTGAACTGTCTCTCATGCGACGTCGTTGGCTGTAATAGCTTGCATGCGACATCTTCGTTGGAAAAAATAGCTCCCATGCGACACACCATTTACGCGGCTAGTTGGCTGTCCGTTAGGCTGAGATTTGGTTAGGACACTGGGGGTTATGTGCTCTGACTGGTGGGGTCCACCTATGGCCACGTAGTCAAGAGTCAACCGTCCACGACTCGACCGGTGACTGGGCGAGCGGCGCCGCCGTAAGCATCTTCTCCGGCAGTGGTTTCTTCTCCGCGGTGGTGGAGTGCATTTCTCGGCAGCGGCAGAGCTATTGCGAGGTGAGCCCGAAACCCTAGTCCCACTCCCCGATCTGTGGCCTCATGCTGCCCTCTGTTTCTTGGCGATTTAGAATCGGGCTCCATTGGATCCGGGGGTTGTTTCTTCTCCGCGGCCCGGTGGTGGAGCGCCTATCCCTGCAGCGGCTATTGCGAGTGAGTATTTTCCAAACACTACTCCCATTCCACTGAATTTTGAATAAATCTGGGGTACCCATAAATCTGGGGTACCCATAAATCTGTGGCCTCATGCTGCCCCTGTTGCTTGATTGGATAGGAGATGGAGCGAGGGCTAGATGAGATGGAGCGAGGAGACGGGCTGCCCCGAGGAGACAGTGCTTCAAATCGGTAATGGCACCCTCTTTTCTTGGCGATTTAGAATCGAACTCGATTTGGTAGTGACTGCCGCCGCTGCCTGCCATTGACAAAACAGGGGAGGTTCAGGTTCTGCCACCACATTCGCAATTAGAGTGGAATTTTTTCCCTGTAAAGCCAAGCTCAGTGATGGCAGTGTCCAAGACATTGATAGAGATACCACCGTGAGGTTGGATGTCGATTTTGCAGATGTTGATCCCCAGGAATTGGAGATCATGAAGGAGAAGGCCGTGGGCAATTTGGTGGAGAGAATTGGGGAGAGTATTGTTTGGGGTCCAGAACAAGAGGTATCTCTGCAACGTTTCGATAACTATAATGGTGAATATGTGAGAATTGAAGATGGAGAATCCATGGTTGCTGAAATTGATCAGCAAGGAGGATGGGCAAGCAAACAAGTAACATTTTATGCAGAGCTAATTGATCTGCAAACTCATTCCAGAGTTGGTTATGTGCCATCAAAGATGGCTGCACAGATGGAAGATGATGAGTGGGTTTCACAAAAGAAGATGTTGGCATTGTTGACTGAACCGACTATAGTAGCTGAAGATACTGGGATTGATGCAGATGGAGAGGAGGGAACCCATGGTGCTAGGAAGATTGTTGTTGACTGGAATGTAGTAGAGTTGAATGAAAAAACAGATTTGGTCATTACACCAATATCTGACATTGATATGGCCGAAATGTTTGGCATTCAAGTTGATGACAAAGATAAGGAGAAGGATGACAGTTCTTTGCCAGCTGAAGGTAACACAGGCCCTAGAAATGCAAATGAGGATGAAGAACACCTGATGAGAGAGGCTGCAGATGATGTGGATGATGCAGATGATAATGAGCTGGTTTGTTTGTATGACAAAGAGAACCCAGTTATTGAGGTGGGAAAGTTGTGGCCAAGCATGAAGGAGTTTAGGATGTCTTTCAGGACCTATGCAGTGAAAAAAGAGTTTGATGCCAAGACTATGTGGACTGATCGAAAGAAATTTTATGCTCGGTGCAAAGGTTATGATGGTGGTGGCAATCCTTGCAAATGGTACTTGTCTGCCAGACTACAACCTGATGGAAGTACAGTAAGGGTAAATCAAATACCACACCAGCATACATGTATGACCACTTCACAGAGAGTTTCAAAGATGACATCACAGCTTTGGGTTACAGAGAAGATTACTCCTATTTTAGCCAAGACTCCAAACACTACTGCAAAGAGGCTTAAAGTTGACTTGGAGAAGTTGTACCCCATCCAGCTGCAATATACCACAGTGTGGAAAGCAAAACAAAGGGCCATGAAATCATTGTATGGTGACTGGGCAAATACATTTAGGATGTTGTATAGTTTTAAAGCAGAGGTGGAGAAGAGGTCACCTGGGAGTGTAGTGGAGATAGATACAGAGGTAACAGAGGATGGCAAGGTTTTATTCAGCAAGTTTTTTATGTGTTTGAAGCCTTGCATAGATGGATTCAAAGCAGGTTGTCGTCCATATTTGAGCATAGACTCATCTTTTTTGACTGGAAAGTGGAATGGTCAGTTGGCTGCATGCAATGCTCTAGATGGACACAACTGGATGTTCCCAATTGCAATAGGAATGTTTCAATCAGAGACAGAGGCATCATGGATATGGTTCATGATGCAACTGAAAAGATGCATAGGGCCAGTTTCTCCTTTGGCCATCCACACAGATGCATGTAAAGGGTTGGAAAATGCAGTAAAAAGTGTTTTCCCCCATGCTGAGCAGAGGGAGTGCTTTGGACATATGTGGATGAATCTGATAAAAAAATTCAGAGGAGATGAATTTGGGCGCATGTGGCCAGCAGCAAGATCCTACACCAGACAGACACATTCCTATCACCTTGGTAAGATATTGGCATCATGTAGTGATAATGAATTTGCTTCATGGTTGAACACCCACCATTCTCTGTTGTGGTATAGATCAGGTTTTAATACTGCCATAAAATGTGATCATATCAATAACAACTTGGCAGAAAGTTTTAACAACAAAGTGAAGCATTTGAAAGACTTGCCTGTGCATGACATGGTGGACCAAATAAGAATCATGATCATGCGTTTGTGGGAGTTGAGAGGAAAAATTGCTAATATTTTGGAAGGGGACAAGCTTCCAGCAGTGGTACAACAGGTGGTCAACAGGAGTAGAAATCTTTCACATCTATCTGTTGAGAAATCTTCCTTGTGGGGTGCTGAAGTTAGAGATACAAAGAGTGGCAAGAGGCATGTGGTAAATACTGAGTTGCATGAGTGCACTTGCCAAGAGTGGCAACACACTGGAAAACCATGTGAGCATTCCATACTTTTTTGGCATCTAAACCCAGGTTAAATATGCACCCATATTTGCATGAGTATTATTCAGTACAAAAATTCAAAGCTGCATATGCAAGTCCAATTCCTGCACTGACTGACCAATCTCAGTGGCCTGAGGTGGAAATAGAATTTACCTTGTGTCCCCCTGTCACTAGAAGAAAGGCTGGGAGGCCTAAACAGAGCAGATTCAAAGCTTGGTTTGAGAAAGGTGGTTGTAGTAAGAAGGGGGAAAAGGAAAAGGAAAAGAATGATAAGCCCAAAAGGGCTCAAAAAGGTAACAAAAATAGGTGCAAGTTGTGTGAGGTACTTGGGCACAGAATTGGTTCATCCAAGTGCATCTACACTCCTCAGAGGCCAAAGTATGTTTATGTTACTGTTTTTGCAAGTTTTTGATTTTGCTACTTGTTCTAGTATCTAACCAAGTCAAATGCTTTATTTTTTAGGAGGAAGCGTGCAGAAAAAGCCCCACCGCTTGTTGTTGAACAATGCTGGCCAGTGAAAAAAGCAAGACTCAGTGGCTATAGAAGGAAGAGCACTAAGCAGATAATGTTTGGTGACAAAGATATGGAGCTAACTGAAACTGTTACTGCTGAACATGAGCTAAGTGTTTGTGTTTTGGACGATGTGATGCATACTGAATCTGTTTTGCAGACGCTAGGGCAATCTGAAACTGTTGCAGATGAAGCAACTGTTGTGCTGCCATTCGAATCTGCTTTGACAACTGTGTTGCCATGTTTGGAGGTTGTGCTGCCAAGTGTTGAGTTGCAAACTGAAGTAGTTGAACAATGTGTGCCATCTACTCAATCTGCAGAAGTGCAAACTGAAGAAGTGAGACATGGTCAGGTGCAAAAGTTGAGGGGGCCAAAAAGCAAGAGCATCAGCATCAACAAACTATGCGCCGTGGAACCAAACGGTGGAAAAAAGCAGAAGAAATCGAGTGGTAGAAAGAAGCAGAAGAAATAGAGTCGAAAACATTCAAATTTGATGTGAAAACTTAAGTTTGTTGTCATTTGATGTGAAAACTTATGTTCTTTCATGTCATAACTTATGTGCTATGATGTTGATTTGACTTGAAATAAAATTCAAATTTGAACCGATATTCAAATTTGAACCTATCTTCAATATTTTTTGAGTTCATTTGTTTGTTCTGTGATGTTGCATCGTTTTATGTACTACTATGCACTTTAGTTCATAAATCCAACCCTTTTTGTGAATTCCAACTCATAGTCACGGACAATGTTGACCAAACAGGCTCCAAAGTAAGGGAAAACGGCCCCATTTCTAAGCAAGTTTTTTTCGACCTTCTCAAAATCACCCAAAAAAGATTTTCTTAGCTTATATTATACCTATATAGGATCAATACGAAGTCTCACCTTTTTTTGAATAAGTATTCATATTATTTAATTTATTTTTGAAAAAACACCCTTTAATACAAAGTTAGCAATAAAACAAGTTTAAAAATTTTAAATGCAAAAATAACTTCAGATCCTCCTTAGTCACTCTAAAATGAAGCTAAGGTGATGTTTTTGATTTTTTTGCATTTTCAAAACCTCAAACCCTCTTCTCACTCCTGTGAACTCCATGCAACCTCAGTCGAGATAGTCCAATTTGTGAAGGTTTTTTCAAGCAAAGATCATTAGATCAAGTTTATCATTTTATATCATAACTATGTAACATAAAAAGGCTATATGCGCAGGTTTTTCATTTTTTAGATTTTTTTTGAATTAGTTATACACATTTGAATGTTCGGTCAAACCTTTCAAAACCCCATTGACTGCCTCCAAACCCCATGTAACCCTAGCGCCAAACGTCCACCGTCGATCTAACCCTAACGCCAAACTGCGGCCGTCGGATAGGCCTTCTAGAAGGATTCCGTGGGGGCGATCCGTGGGCTCCAATCTGATTGGCCACCGTTTTTTCTCTCTGACGAACAGATAACGTTGAGCGGGGGATCATCTAAGTGACCGTTGGGCCGAGCGGATCGGGCCCGGCAGAGCCTGGCGTGCGTGCGCACGGCCGTCGAGAGGGGGATGGGCTGCATGCGAGAGGGTCAATGACATGTGGGCCATCCCTGTCCCATGCATGCCATGCAACGTCGCAGCCTAGCTATTCTTTGCTCGTGAACACCTAGCCCGCCATTGCATGCACGCATCGACGCAGTAAAGCACGGCAGGGGCGCAGCGTATAGGTACGTCGCATCTAAGCTATTTTAACAAATGCATGTTTGAACGAGACGGACGCGTCGGTGGTGCAGCTCCTTTTTCAGTGTCACGCGCGGATGCAAGTGCACGAAACGATGCAACTCGCCTGTGCTTCCCGTGCCTCTTTGGATGCTCTGGCCGCCGTTTTTTGAATTAATGCCCGCAATTACTTATGCCAGTGCGAACGGAGAAGAGAAAACGATCCAGAAGGCACCGTGTACACATTGACCACAGCTGCAACGCGGCTATAAAAGGGCACCATTTCCTCATCCTCTCACACTCATCTCTCAAGCCTCCTCCCCTTCTTCTTTTCGAGCCAAATCCCACTCGAGCCACCATGCAGTTCAACGGCCCTACCTACCGTCGCCCTCCCACCGTGCCGGAGAGGCAGTACCCGGCCGGAGTCGTCGTCGAGAATAGCCTGAGGGTGTGGGCCATCTCTAGATGGAGGGGCCCTAGAGAGTTCGCTCGCTTCTTCCTCCAAGCCGGCTACCGCCACCTCCCTCCGGGCACTCCGCCCATGTTCCACCTCCACGAGCAGTACGATGGCAACGCCAACGGCCTCGTCATCGGCCTCCACGTCACCTTCACCAACCCCTACGACGCTCACCACCTCCTCGGCCAGGTGTTCTGGTGTGGATGCGAGTTTATCGCGTTCACGACCTACAACATCTTCACCAACTTCCACCACATCTTCCCTCACCCCAATGGCATGCACACCCTCCCCTACCAGATGCCGGAGGATGACGAGTGAGGGGCCCAAGGAGGAGGGGCCAAGGAGTGGCAAGGAGGAGGGGCCAAGGAGTTGTTCAAGGGGCGAGTCTTCTATCTATCTAGTTTGGGGCTCTAGTTTCTGTTTGTGTTGGTTCGGGCGTGTGTGCCCGTGTCTTTTATATATCTAGTTTTAATTATTTTACTTTCATGTTTTATGAACTATATGTAGTGGGGGGATGCCCCTCTATATGTTTTATCTATCTATGCTACTAGGGTACCCGATGCCCCACTATCTATCTATATGTTTTTTCGGTCCTAAAGTTTCTCCATTGCATTTTATTTATGTGGCCATGTGTACTAAAAAACAATTGATCTGGTATCTAAAATGTACGTTACCAAGAAATTGACAATAAAGATTATGTACTGTACTACATAATCATACAGTTGGTATACAATGCATTTGAAGACAATGGGCAAGAAAAATGCTAATTATCTGGTGCTGATGACATGCGCAAGTGTTGTTTGATGTTTAAATCATGCTTGCTATGTCATTTTTTGCTGCCAAACATGGCATTAGCGAGAAAGGTCATTTGGGCACTGAATGTATTAAAGTATACACCATATATAAAAATGTCTAGCCAAAAGATTTGGGTGTACACCCATGACCAAGTATGGATCCGCCCCTGGTTGTAAGGGGATGCCCCTCTATGTTGTAAGGAGATGCTACTAGGGGCACACTAGATGTCTTCTTTTTTGGGCACAACCTTTTTCGGTTGAAACACACGAGTAAAAACTTTGAAAACACCATAGCACAAGTAAAAAAATATATTAAGAAATGGTGCTTGGTTGAAATAAACTAGAACCAAACAATTGCAACTTTTTTGGTTCACAAAGACTGCTCAAATAATTATCTCAAATAGCTTATGCATAAAAATATCTCAAATAATTATCAGATGAGTTATCTCAAAAAAGGTGACTGCAGGAAACTTAAAATTTGTGAAATGATCTAAAGCCGAAAAGATATATCGATGTCAATGACCGTGTGCACTTTTTTTGCACTCCTTTTATCAATGGGCCTGGATATGTTCTATTCGGCCCTGCCTAACTTCTATATGGGCCTGGCCTTTTCGGGCAACTGTGGACGAACCTTTTTTTCTTTTCTCCCTCTACCACTGAAACTGAAACTGATGACGAACTGAAGAAATAAAAAACGGGGCCGAAACAGAGTGGAGAGGACATGCTTAATTCATACAGCGCAACACTTTTATTCAAATGTACATATCATCCCGATTACAAATGATGCCCAATCTATTCACTTACGACTAATTATCATCACATAAACAAATGCGAGACCAATTACACAAACATAAAAAAGTGCGGCCATGAGCCCCATCAAATTGCCCTGCTTCTGCAATTTGATGAGTTTCTTCATCTGCTTGTTCAGCTTCTTCAGCTCTGCCGTCACTCCTGCATCCCCCACAGTAGCACCAATGGAAGGGCGGGCGCCCCCGATGGAATTGCCAGATCCAGGGGCCCCGGATCCAGATGCGCCCGATCCAAACTTGCCCAACTTCTCCTCCCCTGATGCACCCTCCAGTTGAATCCGCTCTATGTACTCATCTAGCCACTCAAAATGGGTGCATTGCTTCAATTTCTGAAATCGGAAAGATGAACCCTAAATCCCAAATCCGATGGGGAAAAATGGGCAAATATGAAATTGGGAGACAAAAACCAAAATTGGCATATTGAGAAGTAAAATCTCACCTTTCCCTGCTCTGGTTTGCTCTCGCATTTCACGAATTCCCGCCCAAGGTTGCCATTCTTGTCGGTCGTTGTGACTAGCCGCTTCAGGGGTGCGATACGTGGGCATGCAGGGCATCTTGTCATGGGCACTGCGCCATAGCGCGGCCATGAGCGGCGGGAGGCTGAAGCGGAGCTCGACATTGCTAGGTCGCGGCCCGGAACGGCGTTGCTGCGCGTCGTCGCCGGAGAAAAAGAACAACAACGGTCGGGGAGGGGGAGGGGGGAGGATGGGCTCGGGTGCTGCACGGCTCGGGGCACGGCTCGGTGTCCTCTTGTACCAATGCTGACCTGGATAAGTTAGTGGGTCCCACGCTGTGGGTCCCGCTCACCTGACCAATGCTGAGTTGGATAAGTTAGTGGGTCCCATGCTGTGGGTCCCGCTCACCTGATTCGAGTTTTAAACATGTGTCTTTGGATTAGGCAGCAGTGTCGCATGGGAGCTATTTTTTCCAACGAAGATGTCGCATGAGAGCGATTACAACCAACTACGTCGCATGAGAGACAATTCACACCAACTACGTCGCATGGGAGCTATTCACCCCCCAAGAAGGCCCCTCAGGCGTCTTTTCGTCCGCCGACGCCAAAAAATCGGCCCAGTCGCGCCCCCAAGAGCCCAGTTTTCGCCGGCTCAGGCCGAAATTGACGCCGGCGGACCCAACCTGAACCCGGCGCGCTGGGGTCGCTCGGGGGCGCCGGGCGAATCGTTTTTGGCACGAAGAGCCATGGGCCCGCCGCGTCAGCGACTCTACCCTCTTCTCACCCCTTCGTCGTCCTCATCACTTCGTTTCCCGCGGCGAATCAATGCAAAAGCTGCCGCGCGCTACCGCGCCAATCAGCCTCCTATTGATGCCTCACGAGCGGCGCAGTGAAGGCTGGGCGGCGCGTCCCTCGGCCGCCATGCAATGACGCCATGCGTAACGCGCCGGCCAAGCCTACCACGCGGTGTCTCCGCCTATAAAAGCCGACTGCAAGCACGCTGGAGAGACTCACCCCGATCATCCACCGACGACGCGCTCATTTCTCCCCCTTTCCTCCTCTCGCCGTCATCAGTTGAGAAAGCATGGCCGAGCGTTTCCCAGGCGACGGCGCGACGGCGAACGGATTCGGGCGCCGTTATCTACACGAGGACGAGGCTCGCCTCCTTTTCGAGGCCGAGTACCCGGTCTCGCCGGACATGCGGGTGCCCGGGGCTTGGAGGATCAGCGCCGGCGGCGTGCCGGTGCCACCACCACCCACGCCGTCCGTCGCCGCCGCGCCATCTCCTGGGAAACGCTCGGCCATGCTTTCTCAACTGGTGACGGCGAGAGAAGGAAAGGGGGAGAAATGAGTGCGTCGTCGGTGGATGATCGGGGTGAGTCTCGCTGGCGCGCTTGCAGTCGGCTTTTATAGGCGGAGACGCCGCGTGGTAGGCTTGGCCGGCACACTACGCGTGGCGTGATTGCGTGGCGGCCGAGGGACGCGTTGCCCAGCCTTCGCTACGCCGCCCGTGAGGCATCAATGGAGGCTGACCGGTGCGGCAGCGCGCTAGCTTTGGCATTGATTCGCCGCAGGAAACGAGGCGATGAGGACGACGAAGGGGCGAGAAGAGAGTAGAGTCGCAGACGCGGCGGGCTCGCGGCTCTTCATGCCAAAAATGATTCGCCCGGCGCCCCCGAGCGAGCCCCAGCGCGCCGGGTTTGGGTTGGGTCCGCCGGCGCCAATTTTGGCCGGAGCCGGCGAAAACTGGGCTCTTGGGGGCGCGACTAGGCCGATTTTTTGGCGCTGGCGGACGAAAAAACGCCTGGGGGGCCTTCTTGCGGGTGCGGCTGGAGATGCCCTAACCACGCGAGGAGATGAGGCCACCGCAGCCGTTAGGTCGAGAGACTTCTCTTGTAAGCTTCCTGCTGCCATAATACTTTTTCTAAAATTTAGACATCTCTTTTTAATTTGGCCTTCGGTCGTTTTTTTTGGCCATCCGATGTGCACGGATCTTAGCATTGCTAACTATAGTAAATGTCTCACTAGCCACGTATACATTGTCATGACAAAACTGAAATGACAATTTAATCTTTACAGACCACCAGCCAAGAAGTAAAAATACATTCGAGACCGAAGAATCTCCTAAGCTTGGCGGTAACGCCCGTCACCTGTAAAGTGTTATGCGACCTAGAGGTTGAGAGAGCCTCTGAGTTGATACGCCAATTAGTGGTGGTTAAACCTATGTCTGATGCCGACATTCATAATTTGAGTGTCCCCACACTTGTGAATTTTTGTGATGGGATGATGCCTGCATCGGAGGTCGATGAGGAGGCAGGAGGGGTAGAGAATACGCTGTCAAGTGGGGAGTTAGCTAGTTTGGAGGGGTCACCAGAAGTACTGGCTCCTGATGCGGACATGCCGGTATTGAACAAACCTAAACGACCCTGGAAGAGGAAGATCTATCCAGCGTCGGCGGTCCGTAGAAGTGCGAGAGTGAAACTCAAGAAAAAATTCCATGATGAAATATGAAAGGGATCTTTTGGAATAGCAGAGGTCTGGCAGACTTGGCTAAACAATGGTTCCTTGCAGAAACAACAATACAGGATAAGTTAGAGTTTATCGCTCTTCTGGAGACGGGTAGAGATAACTTCACGTCACAATTCTTAGGCTCACTTACAGCGGGAGTTGCCTTTGACTGGCACTGTCTTTCGCCAAGAGGGTGGTCCGGTGGGATTCTCTTGGGAGTGAAGTGTGAGACTCTTGAGGTTATAAATGTAGTAAGAGGAGAATATGCGGTGAAGTTCAGGGTTAGGTCCAAATTAGATGGGTTCCGTTGGGCCTTAGTGGCAGTTTATGGGGCTGCTCAACCTGAGTTTAAGCTAGAGTTCTTAGCAGGTCTGGTACGGATTTGCGCAGATGAAAGATTGCCAATTTTGGTAGGAGGCGATTTTAATATCATTAGGAGGAAGGAAGAAAAGAACAATGATCATTTTGATGGACGGTGGTCTTTTATGTTCAATATGATCATTGAGAGTCTTAATCTTAGGGAGACTGAACTCTCAGGAAGACAATTTACCTGGGCAAATTCTCTTCCTACTCCTACGTACGAGAAGCTCGATAGGGTTCTGGCGAGTGTGCAATGAGAACAGAAGTGCCCCTTAGTATCGGTGCACGCGATGCAACGGGCGATCTTGGACCACACACCCCTGTTAGTTGATTCAGGGAACGCCACACACATTGGTAATAAAAATATTTTCTCGTTCGAATTAAGCTGGTTCGAAAAAGAGAATTTCATTGAGATGGTGGCAAGAGAGTGGGCTAAACCAGTGCATGGCACATCTAGCATGGAACGCTAGCAGAACAAAATCAGACACCTGAGATAACTCTTGAGGGGTTGGGATAAAACTGAGAGTGGCATCTATAAAAAAGAGGAGAGGCTTCTCCAGTTAATTCAGACACTAGATATACAGGCGGAAACGAATTTGCTGGACCCGATTGAGCAAGCTTGCAAGTCGGACGCCGAGGCCAAATTACGTTCGTTACTTAGAGAAGAAGAAATGAAGTGGGCATTGCGGGCCAAAGTTCTTAAGGTGGTAAAAGGAGATGACAATACACAATTTTTTCATATGATTGCGAATGACAAGCATAGGAGGAAAAAAATCATTCAGCTAGAACAGGATGAGGAAACAGTTGTTGGACACGAGAATTTGAAGCTGTATATATCCAACTATTACAAGCAGTTGTTTGGTCCTCCGAAGGATAACACCGTGACTCTAGATGAGAGTGTACGGGTAGATATCCATCAGTTGCAGTTAGAGGAGAATGAGATCCTTTCTGCTCCTTTTACTGAGAAGGAGCTGTTTGAGGCGATAGATCAAATGAAACCAAACAAGGCACCGGGACCGGATGGGTTCCCGGCAGAATTTTATAAGAAATGTTGGCATATTGTGTAAGATGATCTTATGCCTATGTTTCATGATCTTTTTAATGGGCACCTTCAACAGTTCCATCTGAATTTTGGCACAATGACTCTTCTACCTAAAAGGAGGAGGCTATCCGCATTGAACAATTCAGGCCCATATGCTTATTGAATGTCAGTTTCAAAATCTTTACGAAAGTGGCCACCAACAGGCTGACTAAGGTGGCACACTCAGTGGTGCAAGCAAGTCAAACTGCCTTTATGCCTGGAAGACACATACTAGAAGGGGTAGTTGTCTTACATGAAACCTTACATGAAATCCACTTGAAGAAACTCGATGGAGTGATATTTAAAGTGGATTTTGAGAAGGCTTATGATAAAGTCAAGTGGCCTTTTTTACAACAAGCTATGCACATGAAAGGTTTCAATGAGTCCTGGACGAATCAGGTGGATTCTTTTGTCCAAAAAGGCAGTGTTGAAATAAAGGTTAATGATGACATTGGACATTATTTTCAAATGCATAAAGGCATGAGGCAGGGTGACCCAATGTCCCCAATACTGTTTAATATTGTGGCGGACATGTTGACAGTACTCATAGGCCGGGCCAAGGAAAAGGGGCTGATTGGTGGACTAGTCCCGGGGGTATCCATCTTACAATATGCGGATGACACAATATTGTTTATGGAACATGACATTGCTCAAGCTCGAAACATGAAACTCATCCTATGTCTCTTTGAGCAATTATCGGGGCTAAAGATCAATTTCCACAAAAGTGAACTTTTCTGCTTTGGAAGGGCCAAAGATGACCAAGAAGAATACAAGCACCTGTTCGGTTGTGAATTGGGATCGCTGTCCTTTAGTTATCTTGGCCTTCCAATACATCATAGGAAATTGACTAATAAAGAATGGAAACGTATCGAGGATCGATTCGAGAAGAAACTTAGCTGCTGGAAGGGCAAGCTTATGTCATATGGAGGACAGCTCATATTAATTAATTCGGTACTAACGGGCATGCCGATGTTCCTCCTGTCTTTTTTCGAAGTACCCAAAGGGGTACGCAAGAGATTAGACTTCTATCGATCTCGATTCTTTTGGCAATCGGACGAGGTTAAGACAAAATATCGTCTGGCAAGATGGGATATTATTTGTCGACCAAAGGCCAGGGGGGGTCTTGGGATTGAAAACCTCGAGGTGAAAAATAAATGTTTGTTGAGTAAGTGGTTATATCGATTATCACTGCATTCTGAGGGAATGTGGGCCCAGATTCTACACAGCAAGTATTTACACTCCAAAACTCTAGCCCAGGTTACCGTAAGACCTATTGATTCACCCTTTTGGAAGGGACTCATTTGAGTGAAGGATACTTTCTTTCATAGGGTGAAGTTTAGTGTTGGGGGCGGCTCAACGATAAGGTTTTGGGAGGATACGTGGTTAGGTGATATGCCGCTAGCTCTCCAGTATCCTTCTCTGTATCATATTGCTCAACGTAAGGAAGAGTACATGGCAACAGTGATGCAGACGGTACCCTTGAATATTCAGTTCAGGAGATCTTTAGTTGGGGAACGCTGGACTTCTTGGCTGCACTTAATGAGGAGGCTAATGGAGGTGCACCTTTCCGATGAGGTGGATTCTTTTAGATGGAAGCTCATGAATAATGGCTTGTTCACTGTCAAGTCTATGTACTTAGATCTCATCAACTCTGGCCCAATCCCGCGATCGCTTCATATTTGGCGAGTTAAAGTGCCCCTACGAATTAAGATATTTATGTGGTTTGTCCACAAACAAGTGATCCTAACCAAAGATAACTTACTTAGGCAGAGATGGGTAGGTAGCTCGAGGTGTTGCTATTGTGATCAGGATGAAACAATACAACACCTATTTCTTGAATTTTTGTCCAAAAAGACCACCCGCCGAGTGAAATTGAGAGAAAAACTATCTCTAGATCAAATTGTCAAAAAAGACCAGCTGAGTCGTGGCGGCAGGTGCGGAAGTAGACACATGGCACCTGCCACCACGGACGCCATCGGCAGAACCTGCCGCCACGGGTGCAGGCGGCAGCCGAGGCTTAACAGGTTTTTTTTCGTCCGGCGCACCAGCTGCAACGGAACGCCGGAGTGGTACGTCTGCTGCGCATAGCGCGATAGGCCAGGTGGGCCCTGCCGCCACAGCCCGAGGAGGCAGCCGCTGTTGCTGCTGTGCACCGTTTCCTTGCTTCAACAACTCGGGTTTCGTCAGAGATGTAATAGTAGTAGAAAGCAAGATTGATCACTAATCACACGGGCAGGCAGGCCAATGCCTGAACACACAAAAGCTTCGTGTTGATGCGCTGTTCAGGATTACTACAGTAGATAGATTACTGGAAAGCGTGAGATGATCTGTTCAGCTGTTCTCGATATGTCAATCACATGAACTCCACCCACTCGTTAGGTATTACTACCGGATAAATACATCACCACCTGACTGGCCGACACAAATAGTCATATATAATATTGTGCATTTGTTCTTCGCTTGCAGATCAACAGCAGCGGCTGCCGCGTCTGGCCGTGGCGGCAGGGCCCATCTGGCGCACACTCGCAGTAGTAGCGGCCGCCTGCCCGTTCCATTGCAGCTGGCGCGGACGAAAAACCTGTTATGCCCGAGCTGCCGCCTGCGCTCGTGGCGCCAGGGGCTGTCGCCGGCGACTGTGGCGGCAGGTGCCACATGTCGTCTGCTGCGCCTGCCGCCACGGTGTAGCTGGTCCTTTTTGTCAATTCATTTTGGAGATGGTCTTTTCTAGCAATTTGACTCGGCAAATGGTCTTTTTGGACAAAAATCCCTATTTCTTGAGTGCCCGCTAGCGAAGTTACTTTGGAGATTGGTACTTGTATCCTTTAATATTTCACCTCCTAATAGCGTAGAGACGTTGTTTGGGATGTGGCTTGATGGAGTGAATGTGCATCTCACGCGTAATATTCGGATTGGAATATGCGCACTTATTTGGGCTATATGGAACTGTAGGAATGACATAATTTTTAACAGAAAACCTATGACTAATTTCTTGTGGGTCATATTCCAGGCTACGGCATGGATCCGCACTTGGTCATTGCTCACTCCTACGACCTCCAGGGAGCAGCTGGCTACTGGGTGCAACCGATGGGAGATGGCAGCTCGGGTTTTCTTCAACCGGTTTGGATGGCGATCACTTCATAGGATTGGTCCTTAGTGGATCTTCGTTAAGCCAGATGCGGTTTTGAGACTTGTTCTTTTTATTTTTACTTGGCTCCTTTTGTGAGCAGTACTTTGCACTCCAGACTTTGTTTATTTCGAATTTTTAATAAAGTGGCTGCATGCATCTGTCCGATGCAGAGGCTGGGGATGACCTTCTTTTCCACAAAAAAAAATAGCCGTGGCAGGCAACTACTTGTTTCCACTTTATTTTTGTTGTTGTCCTGCTTCACAGTGAATCTCAGGACGGCAAATGTGTCGGTCTGTTTCAGAAATAACCAACTAGTTTGGCCCTTTCCTTCACTCAGGCTCTTTGAAGTTTATAAAATCAGTAGGCCAGTACCCTGACTTTCTCAATCTTGCACTGTCAAAGAATTTTGTTACAACCCAGAGGCCAGTTGAGAAAGAAACAAATCTAAAAGAAGAGTTTATCTTTGGTCCTGAATAACAAAACAGATATGATCAGCCACAGTAATGAGCTCCTAAATTCACTCTCTCTCTCTCTCTCTCTCTCTCTCTCTGTGTGTGAGCTCCTAAATTCACTCTCTCTCTCTCTCTCTCTCTCTCTCTGTGTGTGTGTGTGTGTGTGTGTGTGTGTTTCTCTCCTGTATGAAAATCACTGAACTGACTTTCACATGTAGGGCGACACCAGCATGAAGCAATCCAACAGATTCGAAGTGGATGGAATTCATTGATCACTGCATGCATCTGTCCGATGCAGAGGCCGGTGATGACCTTCTTTTCCACAAAAAAAATAGCCGTGGCAGGCAACTACCTGTTTCCACTTTATTTTTGTTGTTGTCCTGCTTCACAGTGGATCTTAGGACAGCAAATGTGTCGGTCTGTTTCAGAAATAACCAACTAGTTTGGCCCTTTGCTTCACTCAGGCTCTTTGAAGTTTATAAAATCAGTAGGCCAGTACCCTGACTTTCTCAATCTTGCACTGTCAAAGAATTTTGTTACAACCCAGAGGCCAGTTGAGAAAGAAACAAATCTAAAAGAAGAGTTTATCTTTGGTCCTGAATAACAAAACAGATATGATCAGCCACAGTAATGAGCTCCTAAATTCACTCTCTCTCACTCTCTCTCTCTCAAAACAAAAAAGATGATGACAC
This sequence comes from Triticum aestivum, assembly GCF_018294505.1. Lineage (NCBI taxonomy): Eukaryota > Viridiplantae > Streptophyta > Magnoliopsida > Poales > Poaceae > Triticum > Triticum aestivum. The sequence continues at coordinate 634,217,253 of NC_057806.1, forward strand.
AATGCCTGAAAGTGGTGCTTATTTCTTCAGGGTGATGTTCAATTTGGAACTACTTTCAGACCTCACCTCACTTTTACCATGCCCCCTCTCTCCTAGAGTTACTCCAAAGATGAAATTCTTTCCTGTTTCTTTTGCCACACAACATTGTGCCCAAAAAAATTTACCCCCTGAGAGGGAATCTACGAAGTACTTGATGGAGAGAAGCGGCCCAAGTTCAAAACGAGAACAAGAGAAAACATAAAGATAGGGAGTGTTAGATGATTCTACGTATCCCCAACCGGATCGACCACGTGTTGTAATTGATCATGTACAGTTGGTTACCATATAAGGTTAAAACCGACTTGATGAACTTGCGATACAAGTTTTGTAACCCTATATATATATACCAATCAATGAGATCAATCGAGGTGTGCACTTTAGCAGCCCGATCATATTACATTACATGGTATCAGACACTAGCCGTATCCTCCCTCCTTTTGAAATCCTAATACACACAAGCCTCTCCAATCGAATCCCAACCTAGCCTTCTACCTGCACCATGACAACCGACGATCTCAAGAAGCTCGAGGCCGAGTTGAAGGAACGCGAGTCTCTCCTGCAGACTCGCCAGGAAGAACTTGATCGTCGCGCCGCCGAGATGGGCAAAGCTCCCGCAACCTCCCCAACAGCCTCCACGCCCAGCCCTTCCACCTATGCCACATCCATCAAACGTCATGTACCCATCACCCTCCAACTACACCAACTGGCGCGAGCTGTTCCTCGTCGCCCTTGGCCGCTATGGCCTTATAGCTCATGTCATCGGCGATGCCGGCGCTACTCCCTCCGACACTTCGCCGGCCTTAGATTGGGGCCACGACGACTACACGGTTCTCTCTTGGATCTATGGCTCTATCTCCATCGACCTCTTCGGCATCGTCATGCGCCCCGGCTCCACCGTGCGCACGATCTGGGACGCCATCGAGAATCTCTTCCGCGACAATAAAAAGCACCGGGCAATCCAGCTGGAAGCGGAGTTCAGGAACACCCCGCAAGGCGATATGACCATCAGTGACTACTGCACAAAGCTCAAGTCCCTTGTTGATTCTCTCGTGGATGTTGGCTAGACGATCAGTGACGAAACACTCGTCCTCACCCTCCTGCGTGGCCTCAACGACAGTTTCTCCCACCTCCGCTCGTTTCTTCCGTTCCAGGTTCCCTTCCCCTCGTTCCCGCAGACCCGCTCGGCGTTGATCCTTGAAGAGAGCCAGAAGAAAACTGATGCCAAGAACGCGGCATCCACTGCCCTTTGGGCTAGCGGGAACAGCATCATCCCGAGCGCTGGCGGTGAACGTGCTCCTCTCCCTATAGGCTCCGGGGGCGTCGGCTCTGGAGGGCGCGGAACGGGCTCCACCTTCAACCGCGGTAGTGGCCATGGACGTGGCGGACGCAGTGGACGTGGCCGCGGCCGCGACAATCCGTGGCAGTTCAACCCATGGACGGGTGCTCCGACGAGGGCATATCTTCAGCAACAACACACACAGGCTCCATGGCAGCAGCCCTTCTCTTCCTGGCAGTCACGTCCGTGGCAGGCTCCTGCTCCAGGTCTACTTGGTCCTCGCCCCAACACTGCTCCTCAAGCTTACACTGCGTACGGCCATGCCAACAACAACTCCAACATGCTGCAGTCACCTTCATCAAGCTCGGCGGTCGACCCTGCGCTTCTAGCGACTCTCAACAACATGCAGATTCCCCGCACACATGAGTGGTATATGGACTCTGGTGCATCCTCCCACATGGCATCCGATCATGGTAACTTCGACTCTCTAATACCACCTGCTTCTCAATCTGTCACTATTGGTAATGGTGCTACTCTACCCATTACACATATTGGTTCCTACTCTCTAACTAGCACATCTATTCCTCTTTATTTACGCAAAATTCTCATCGTTCCACAAATTATCAAAAATCTTGTCTCTGTTCGTCAATTCACCACTGACAAATCTTGTTCCGTCGAATTTGACCCTTATGGTTTCTCTGTGAAGGATCTTCTCACGGGGATCGTGATTCTTCGATGCAATAGCTCCGGTCCCCTCTATCCAGTCTGCCAAGCCAGCCATGAAGCCCATGTCACCACATCTCCTTCGGATATTTGGCATGATCGCCTAGGTCACCCCGGCTCCCACACCATGTCGCGTCTTCATCAACTTCAGCACATCCCCTACAATAAAGCCGACTCTACTTTATGTCATGCTTGTCAATTAGGAAAACATGTTAGGTCGTCGTTTTTTCCATCACAGTCCTATACTATTCGTCCGTTTGAGCGTCTACATTGTGATCTTTGGACATCCCCTGTACCCAGCTCATCTGGCTATTGCTATTAGTTAATAATTGTCGATGATTTCACTCAATATTTTTGGAGCTTTCATCTTCAAAAAAATCCGATGTTTATAACACATTTGTCGCCTTTCATGCTTATGCCTCTACACAATTTAATCTCACTATTCAATCCATCCAATGTGATAATGGCAGAGAATTTGACAATACTAAATTAGATGTTTTCTGCGGTAGCCATGGCATTCTATTCCGTTTTTCCTGCCCCTACACATCTCAACAAAACGGCAAGGCCGAGCGAGCTATTCGTACAACCAATGATGTTGTTCGTACATTACTATTTCAAGCCTCTCTTCCTTCTTCTTTTTGGGCTGAAGCTCTACACACTGCCACCTATCTCATTAACATTAGACCAACCAATTCATCTAACCTTAGTACACCCTTCTTTCTCCTCCACGGTCATCATCCTCGGTATCATGATCCCCGTGTGTTTGGATGCCTTTGTTATCCCAACACCTCATCCACCACACCACATAAATTAGCTCCTCGTGCCACTCGTTGCTTATTTCTCGGCTATCCTTCTCGGCATCGCGGTTACCGATGTCTTGATCTTGAAAGCCGGCAAATCATCATCTCCCGTCACGTTACATTTGATGAGAACACCTTCCCATATGCTCCAACACCTAGCCCTCCCAACCCACCTCACCATGACATATTCGATCCTCTAATCATTGACCCAATTCATACCACGACAACCAAAACTCCTCCATTCCCTACAGCAGCAGCCGACCCATCTGTCGTGGCAAAGAACACCTCCACTATTCCTGCCGCGGCAGCGCCCCCACCCGAACCATCCTCTCCTATTTCTCCTACCGCCTCCGTATTACACACTCCCAACAACTCACCAACCCCTTCTCCTATCCCTACCCCGCCACCACCACCTCCTATACATCGCACTCGTCGCACAACCGGTAAGCTACCCGGTCCCATCGATCATCTTAATCTTTCCATCATGGTTGGCTCCCCTCTTCCACATAATTATATTGTTGCTCTTCGTGATCCTTCATGGCGTCAAGCCATGCAAGACGAATATGATGCTCTCATGACAAATGGCACTTGGACTCTTGTTCCTCCCCCTTTGGGTGCTAACATTGTTAGTGGCAAATGGATATTTCGCCACAAATATAACTCCGATGGATCTCTTGCTCGTCATAAGGCTCGTTGGGTAGTGCGCGGATTTACACAACAACCCGGCATTGACTACGACGAAACCTTCAGCCCTGTTGTCAAACCTGCCACCATACGTGTTGTTCTTTCTCTCGCGCTTTCTAAATATTGGCCAATTCATCAACTAGATGTAAAAAATGCTTTCTTGCATGGAAATCTCAATGAAGAAGTCTATAGTCAGCAACCATCTGGATTTATCGATGCTCGCTTTCCTACACATGTCTGTCGTCTTCAAAAGTCTCTCTATGGTCTCAAACAGGCTCCCCGCGCATGGTTCCAACGCTTTGCCACCTATGCTCATTCCATTGGATTTATTGAATCTAAGTCCGATGCATCTCTTTTTGTCTTACATCATGGCACGGCCACTGCCTATCTTCTCCTTTATGTAGATGATATTATTCTTACTGCTTCTTCTCAAACCACTCTTCATCAAATAATTGTTCAACTTAGCGGTGAATTCTCCATGAAAGATCTTGGTCCTCTTCATCATTTTCTTGGCATCTCCGTCACCCGCACTCCCTCCACTATTCATTTATCTCAACGTCAGTACATCATTGATGTTCTCCGTCGTGCTGGCATGATTGACTGTAATCCTTCTCCAACACCTATAGACACCAAATCCAAACTTTCTGCTTCTGCCGGTGCACCGGTCTCTGATCCTTCTCAGTATCGTAGTCTTGCTGGGGCACTCCAGTATATCACTCTTACCCGACCAGAAATTTCATCTGCCGTCCATCAAGTATGTCTTCACATGCATGATCCTCGAGAACCACATCTTCTTCTAATCAGACGTATTCTTCGTTATCTTAAAGGAACACTTGATCTTGGTCTCATTCTTCATTCCTCCTCTTCACACACTCTTGTTGCCTATTCGGATGCTGATTGGGCTGGATGCCCGGATACTCGCCGCTCTACGTCCGGTTTCTGTGTATTTTTGGGAGACAATCTAGTCTCATGGTCTTCTCGCCGACAGCCGACAGTTTCTCGCAGCAGTGCCGAAGCTGAATATCGAGCAGTTGCTACAGCCGTAGCCGAGACTTGTTGGCTGCGTCATTTGTTACTTGAACTAAATTGCCCGCTTGACAGTGCCACCGTCATCTACTGTGACAACATATCTGTAGTATACATGTCCGCAAACCCAGTGCAACATCGCCGTACTAAACACATTGAGCTGGATATACATTTTGTTCGCGAGAAAGTTGCTATTGGAGCCCTGCGTGTACTACATGTTCCATCGTCATCACAGTTTGCGGACATATTTACTAAAGGATTGCCGACACCATTGTTCCTCGAGTTTCGATCCAGTCTTCACATCGGCGACGGCATGTCTCCACGTTCAGACTGCGGGGGCGTGTTAGATGATTCTACGTATCCCCAACCGGATCGACCACGTGTTGTAATTAATCCTGTATAGTTGGTTACCATATAAGGTTAAAACCGACTTGATGAACTTGCCATACAAGTTTTGTAACCCTGTATATATACCAATCAATGAGATCAATCGAGGTGTGCACTTTAGCAGCCCGATCATATTACATTACAGGGAGCAAGTACAGCCTTACAGAAAATACTTTTTATTGAGTTCTCAATTTTTTTGAAAATTCATAAATCTACAATATGCTATAGTACAGGTTGCGCCGATACATTTTGTGATTCTCAAAAAATATGAAAATTCATAAATGTACAATGTGCTATAGTAGGAGCATTTTTACAAAAGCACACTTGAAAGGCGTGACAATTTGTGAATCGCTCAAAAGCATACAAATGTAGAGACAGTTTAAGACATCTCAGATGCCTAAATACAAAACTATTATTTTGAAATTATTAATGGAAAATATATGTCGAGATGTTTTACGTTGTATCTAATGACTGTCTCTACTATCTAGACATGGTTGCAGCTGAACTCTCTTAATCATTGAGACGAGGGGTGTTACAATAGCGGGTCAGAGGTTGGTGCTAAAGTCATCTTTACCCTATGTAGATATAGGTAAAATCGTGTCTACAAGACAATAAATCCATTTCTCCATGTTGATTTTGCCATGGTGATGCAAAAACTATTTACACTTGTGGTACAAAGTTTTTGCTGGATTAAGTGATATCTGGTCTCTACAATAATAAAACCCAATATGAGCCATTTAGCCTTATGGTTAGATGATGTACAAGTGAATTTACCCAAAAGGAAATTCTAGATCATTTTGGAATATTTCTAGTGATGTCCTAGGCACGACATAATGTTGATGTGCATATGTAGTAATGTGGGAGACTGATACACTATAATATGACACATATAAAGGTGTTGCTCGGAACTTGTACTTCAACGACCAAAACTGGGACTATCAATTAAGCGAGTAAGTAATGTCTTGAAGCCACGCATAAGCAAGGCCATGAATAAATCCCATTCGTATGAACTGGATGCATGTTTGCACCAAACATATATAGCTGTCCATAAATAACAATCATGACCAACGATTCAACAAATGCATCGAAACTAGTTAAGGAGGGGATCAATGAGCCATGTGTGTATCCACACCGGCAAATATAAGCTGCTCAGATGAATAGGGGAGAGGAACCATCGAGCCCTCAGGCACAATGCATCCTAGTTAATTCAGCGAGAAATGATAGCAGGCCAGTATTAGATCACCTAGAGATGGCATGGAAACCGGCCGGTGAACCACATGTGATTAGGAGGTATTAGGAATTACGTTCACCCATTGCATAAGCTTTGCCTAACAGTGTTAGAGACTCGAACACACAATGTTTTCACACTGTTGATTGTGAGTGCAACATGGGTTAGTCTTCATTTCGAAGCCAATAGCATGGGTTACTTTTTTCCAGCTAGCAGTGCCGGTAACTGATGTTGCAGGGAGAGGTTTGTTCGTTGATATAGAAGGAGAGAGTAAATTTGCGGGAAGAAGGGGTGGGAGAGGCGACACAGTGTGATCCAACAGATGAGAATATTGTTTTCTTAGAGAAGAAGATGAACCCATTGTTGCATGCATCGTTTACTCGTGTTTTGAAAGATCACAAAGCCCATGTAAGAACTGGCTCAGGCCCTACGCTTTTTGGTGTACCCCGAGATCAACATCAGATACTCCTTTTTTTGATTATTGAGAGACAACCTTTTCTATATATGTCTTAATGTGTCAACCTTCATGCGAACCAACCTGTGGTTGGATCATTAGGAGAATAGTGGTATTCTCATTCGACCAGGGTTCAAGTTTAGACTTGACACTAGTGCTCGTATTTTTCTGGATTTATTTTAGGCCCTTGTGTGTTCGATGGAAGGAGACGTCTTCATCGACTACAAAGTCGTCTATGGCAACTTCGTGAATCACAAAATGATGTGTCGGCTCAGTCTCTCTTGAAGGTGCTCATATGGATAGGGTGTGTGTGCGTGCGTTTGTAGGGATGAGTATATGTGTGTATGTATGAGCATCCACGTCTATACTGCGTTTGAAAAAAAAACGTGCCAACCTCCATGTTTACTGCCTTTACACTGTCTTGTCAAGGCAAAGTGGTGACAAGAAATATACGGGGACAAGTTAAGCAAGGGTTTTTCATTGGTCTACTTGCAACATGAGCACGATGAATTTGTGGATACTTCATATTGCTGGATCCGGACGGAGTGTCACATCCCAATTTTTTTTAAATGGAATGTTTAAAGAATTCACAGGGAATTAAATTTTCCTAGGAATGTGTATGTTTGTATGCTTTTAGAAAAAATTTGACTAGGGTTGAGTGTTAGTTTGATTGTTTGGTCTTGTTAGTTTGAATTCGAATTCCAAAAAAGGCCCTAGGTAGTGAAATCCTAAGGATTGAACTTTGGAAAGATAAGAGGAAACCCTAAAGGCCAACCCTAATGGGGCAACCTTGGAAATAATCAAATTCCAAATAAGATAACAAACATGCAAATTGGGCTCAAAGTAAAATAAAATGGAATTCAATTAATCAAGAAAATCAAACTTCGAAGTAAGTCAAATAAAATGTTAAAACATGGTTAAGAAAATAATTGTAGGAAATAAATGATCAAAAGGTCCAAATAAAACATTCACGGTCTCGGAAATATTCCAAATCAATTTTAGAACAAGTTTTCTTTTGAAAGTGAATCAAAATTCAAAACAGAAATAAAAATAAAAAAGAAAAAGGAAATCTAAACTAGACTCAACCTAAGTCTCTCCACCTCCCTCCCACGCGCGCACTACAGTGAAGCAGGCTGACCTAGTAGCGTAGGCCTGCGCAACCCCTCGCCACTGTCACCGACAGGTGGGCCCCGCTTGACAGGGTCTTCCCCAACCTCCCACACCCCAAGCATGCGCCCACGACTGGGTCAGCCGCCCCATGACCATGCGACCCAAGCCCATCGACCTGCCCTATAAGACCTCCTCTCCTCCCTCAAGACTTATTCCGATATGCCCCAACACAAGGGGATTAGAGAGGATTGGAGGGGGAGATAGATTTACAGTCTTTGAGGATTTAATCCCTTCCAATCCCATTCAAACCCCTTGAAATCTTATGAAACTGAACAAGAACTCAACGTTTTGCCCCTGCCCGCATCCCTTTCCACCACCAGGCTGCCACGCATCATCGTTGGCGTTGCTACCACTGTCACCGCTCAGTTCCGACAAGCCGAGCCATCCTTAGTCGTGCCTCATCCACCACTGCTCTCCACGCACCCACACACATCTCCTAGACATGCTCCGCATGTCCATAGCGTCCCCCAAGCGCGTCCCGGCTTCGTTTTTAATCGTTTCTTTCAGTTTTGTTAGGGTTTGTGTCCTGCTCAGGAAGACGAGACGGCAGCGGCTCCCTGAAGATGGAATAAAGGTCTCTCCGCCTAGCCCCCGTTCCGGAGGTGCGTCTAGCACCGTTGGTGGGCGTGTGGAGGTGTGTCTCCGGCGGATCTATCTTTGGTGGATTTGCTCGGATCTCGTCGTTGTTCGTCTACGTTCGTGTGTCTTCGGTTTGGATCTTTCTGATCTACGTTATTCTTCATCCGCGGCGGTTGCTGTTCTGATGCGTTGGTCCTACATGGCCTTAGCACGACGACTTCTCGACTGTCTACTACAACAAGTTGTGCCCGACTCTGGCGATGGACAGGCGATGATGGCGGCGCGCCTTCGGCTCGCTTCAGTGCTGATAGTCGTCGCTAGGTGGTCTACGGATCTGGATGTAATTTCTATTATTTCTGATATTCGTTGTACTGCCATGATTGAAGATGAATAGATCAGAAATTTTCTCGAAAAAAAAAACACCTGAAATCCTCTGCCGCTACGTCGACAAACCTGATGAGGTGAACCCTTCCCGACTTCCTCGTCGTACCCTCTGTCTACCCGAGGCTCTACGAGTCAATTTTGACCACACATGTGTATGTAGAAACGCACAAACCGTCGATTTCATCCACCAACCAAGCTCGTCGACGTTCATCCGTCTCCAGCCGCTCACCTCGGTTGCTTCCGTCTACGCCAGTCGCAGTCGATCCCACCAACATACGCGACGTGACGCGGTGAAGCCCGAGGACCTCGTTGACTTCACTAGAGCCCACCGCCATCGCCATCGTTACCTCCATCTCTAGTGATGCCACGCCCTCTCTCTTTGGTAAGTTTCTCTCGGCTATCTCACTTAAAACACGAACCGGCACGCACTGTAGACCGTTAGATCTCAATCCAAATGGCCACGTAGATCCACTTAAAGAATATGTATACTAGGCAATCGTATCGTACCACATGGCATAACCTTATCCAAATAGGTTATGTTTAAAATAAAACACTAGATAAATGACACTTTTCAGAAAAGCGCCTGGAATTTCAAACACTCATAACTTTTACCCGTAGCTACTTTTTAGGTGATTGTTTTTGCGTATTGACCCTTATGGAATGCACTATCACCAGAACCAAATAAATTTAGTTTTGAACTCTAAAAGCTTGAATTTATTCAACTTTTAATTCAAACTTCAATTGAACATAATTTGAAAAGCATAAACCCAAATGTAGTGAACATTTTGCCTGTTGATCCTTATGAAAATACCTTTCCACCGGAACAAAAAAAATTAACTTTTGAATAAATTAAAATTTGAATTCAAGTCCAACTCAAACTTAAATAGAGTCTAAAATGCAACATATAAATTTGAATTCAATAGAATTTAATCAAGCCTTTTTAGACGTAGGAGCAAATGTAAGAAAAACTAGCCATGGTTATCCATAGGGCTAGGAGATAAGAGTATGAGTGCTTTCAATCATGCAAATATAGCTTCAGCTTAGCTCCAACTTAGCTTAGTTATTTCTTTTTCTTCTCCTTTAAACATGTAGACTAAAATAACTATAATTATATGTAGCAGAAAGCTATTTTTGTAAAAACAAAAGGAAGCATAGCTTGGCGTGTGTTGGGGAAAAAGAACAGAATGAAACAACTCAACAAAGTACCTCACAAATTGTTGTTTTGGTTTACTTTAAATTTGAAGATCACCATTTTTCCATTTTAATGCTACTCGTAGGGTACTCCTCATATATCTTTTTAAGGTGGTACTCCCATTTATCCATGTTGGGGTACCATTTACTATCTTCCTTTAGATTGACAAAAATGGAGGGTCATATATTTTTCAAGGTACCGTAAAAGAACTCTTATCCGTTTACCGATGGGTTGTGATGTTCTATCTTCATGAGTGAATCAAATCCATATATTGTACAATTTAAGAAGTATGATATTTTGGAATTGAAGTTTTAACACCAAAATTTATTCTAACAGCTCACGTACTTAGGTAGACTCACGGGATGGTTGCTTGGCATGCCACTTCAGTTTTTGTTGTATTTCACTTAATCCTCTATCAATCTTTGGCATGATAAATTTGAATTTGTCGACCATGTAGATCACTTGCATAGAGGAGTAATTTTACAATAACGCAAACAAGGATAATGCTACTAATAGATATCAAGGTTGTTGCAAGTCCAACTGTCCAGTGAGCTTGCCCACCGAGAGGTATTGGCCAATTCTATGATATACCTGGCAAAGTACTGGTTATAACTTATAACTCCAGAAAACACTTACCGAGAAAAGGAAAAAAAACACCTACTAGTACTGGTAAGCACTTAAAAATGCACATTCTTATGGGCCCTTACAATCAATTTAAAACACTCCATACATTAATCTCTTGTAAACAAATAGTTTCTATGAATAGTACAAAACAAATAGAAAGATGAAAAGATAGATAAAGGTACCTGAACAAAATGTAGGTGGAGATGTCCAAAGAGAATTTGATCAACATACTTGAAGTTAAGGCTAGAGCTGCTAGTATGCATGAGAGCTAATCTCTGCAGCAGCAGATTTGCTTAGGCAAGAAAATAATTCGCTAGTTTAAATCCCACTCATCATATGCGGGAAATCAATTCATGCATGATAACACGGAAGTAAATCACAAATAGGACGAGGCTACAAGAAGTTTCCCCATAGTCACTACTGGAAATTTCATATATGCCGGGTGTCATGGTCTTCGCCGAGAGCCAAACCACGGGCACTCGACAAAGTAAGGGACGCCGAGACTGACTCTCGGCAAAAGGGGCATCTCGGCAAACACATGATAATGCCGAGAGTATGCCTCGGCAAAAAGGCAACACTCGGCAAAGGCACTATTTGCCGAGGGCCAAGTGGACACCACACGGCAAAGTTTTGCCACGTGGCACATCTGGCGGAGAATAACAGCATGGTCACAGATGCAAATCTTTGCCGAGAGTGGATCTCGGGAAAGACCAGGCTCTCAACAAACTTTAGTCCCACCTCGCTCACAAACAAGCAACGTGACAGTACCTCGACGGTATACAATTATGAGTATGTATTAATTTTATGATCCAATAGTAGAGGAACAGTTACCGAGAGCAGCTCTCGGTAAAGGTAAGGTTACCATCAAACTTTAGTCCCACCTCTCCTAGAGATAAGCCACATAACCTGTTTAAATAGTGGGATAGTCCAGATGCAATAAGCTTCATTACACTATTATTAAGGAGATGAACTATCACTTTGAATCTTCACCTGTTTCGGGCAGAGAAGATTCAAAGTGATAGGCCATCTTATTAATGGTGGATGCCGGTGTTTTTTAATTAATTCAACTATTAATTTCCCCTGAGGCCTCTTGTAAACCGTACCGTCTCCGAACTAGTCTCTGGGTATCGAGAGGGAACGTGTCTGGTTTGTGCAGGAAGTGCGGGTCCTGTTGCTCCGTTGGCCTCAAAACATCTTGTGCTTTAAAAGGGGGCAACCGCATGACACGTGCCACGCCCCCATATTTTTTGGGCCCACGTGCAATATTCAAGAAATTTATTCCTCTGCTAGGGTTTCATCGTCGGAAATTGCAGACCAGCAAGGCGACACATGCAATCATGCCCGGTAGTGGCATGGGAAATCTTTTTTGATGTCCTTGTGGCATGCATAGGGCTTGCACAGATGAGGGAGGGGTGTGCCCTGCCACCCGGTTACCGAAAGTACCTCGGTGTCATTCCTGATGGAACCATTGAAATCCTCGGAAAATCGTACGATGGTAGGATTGCTCGGGTGTCGTGGTTCTAAGCCTGACAGTAGAGTGGGGGTAGGTATGGAGAGGCAAGGTCCTAGCTATGGAGAGGTTGTAAGCACAAAGGATGTACGAGTTCAGGCCCTTCTCGGAAGAAGTAACAGCCCTACGTCTCGGAGCCCGGAGGCGGTCGAGTGGATTATGAGTATATGAACTACAAGGTGCCGAACCCTTCTGCCTGTGGAGGGGGGTGGCTTATATTGAGTGCGCCAGGACCCCAGCCAGCCCACGTAGGAGAGGGTTTAACGTGAGTTAAGTCTGGGGCGTTACTGGTAACGCCCCACATAAAGTGCCTTTACTATCATAAAGTCTACTTGATTACAGGCCGTTGCAGTGCAGAGTGCCTCTTGACCTCCTGGTGGTCGAGTGGGCCTTCGTGGTCGAGTCCTTCAGGCCAGTCGAGTGAATCCTCGTTGGTCGACTGGAAGGCGACCTCTTCTAAGGATGTCATAGGGTAAGTTACTTGGATCAGGTCCATAACCCTACCCTAGGTACATAACCCCATCATTAGCCCCCGAATGGATTGAGGCTTCGAGTGAAGAAGGAGTTGATGTCGTTTCCGATTAACCTTTGCGCTCCGGTTGTGCGCTGATCTGAACCAAAGAATCCCTTTGTCGATAGGAAACAATTTGCCTTCAGTCGACTTGATCCATTCTGTTTTTGCGTCGAGTGATCTTTCAGGCTTCGACGATCTCCGAGCGACGGATCGCCGGAAACTCCGCGCCTGACAGACTGATTTGTTGCTCGCGGATTTCGCGGGATGCGAAATTTTGGGGCGCGCGCGAAGCGGGGCGGACCGCGGCGTTCGGATGGGACGGGGCATGGACGCCTCGATCTCCGCGCCGCCTTTTTCGCCACGTATCCCGTCTGCATAACTGTTCCAGATATGATTAGATCGACCGGGCCCACCTGTCATCCACTCGGAAGGGACCTTATAAATGTGCCCGGCGAGGATTTCTGTGCTGCGCCTTAGCATTCTCCCCCTCTCTCTGCTTCCTTCCTCCCTACTCAGCGCGCTCGCTCTCGCCCCCGCATCACTTCCCTTCGTGCATCTCGCCGGCGACCATGGCCAAGGAGAAGACGGTGGCGCTGGAGCGTGCAAAGAAGGCGTCGGCATCGGAGAAGGCGAAGGGGAGGTCCACCAGCCGCGGAGGGTCCTCGTCCAGATCCCGCCTGCCGAAGGGCTGGGTCCAAGGAGACTGGATCCAGTCGACCATCACGGAGAATGACCTCCTCGACATGGCCAACGAGGGCTTGATCCCCCACGGAGCTGCGAGGCTTCCGGGGAAGGAGTGGCAGCCCCAGCCAGAAGAGGGTGAGTGTGTGCTTTTGGCCACCCATGTTGATCGCGGGTTTTCCTTGCCACCGAGTGTTTTTCTTTCGTGGCTTTTTGAACTTCTTCGGAGCGCAGCTCCACCACTTTACCCCAAATTCCATTGCCTATCTTGCCGCGTTCGTGTCCATGTGTGAGGGTTTCTTGGGCTGTCGACCGCACTGGGGTTTGTTCAAACGTATATTCACGTGTCGATCTCAGACCGTGAAGAAGGCGAGCCCAGGTGATGAGAGAACTCGAGTCGCCCAAATGTGCGGAGGCCTGGGGATTCAGGTGAGGAATAAGAGCACCTTCCCGCCCATGACCTTTCCCGAGTCCGTCAGAGGCTGGCAGTCGACTTGGTTCTACTGCCAGGTCCAGTCGACGCCAGGGCAGTCGAGTGGACTCCCTCCGTTCACCATAGACCGAGTGAGCAAACCTTCCCCTCTGAAGCTGATTCCGGAGGAGAAAGCCGACGTGAAGATGTTGATGGAGCGCGTGGTGCAGTTGGTTCGGGAGGGAGTGACGGGCATGGACCTCCTGGAGGTATTCCTCAGGCGTCGCATCCAGCCTCTCCAGTTCCGAAGCCACTGCATGTGGTTGTACTGTGGGACCGAAGACGAGACTAGAGTCCATCCAGAAGCAGTCGACGATGTCACTCTGGAAAGATGGATGGTAGTCGTCACTGGAAACAAGGACAACCCACGTGGAGCCAGAAGGATTCCTCCACTCGACCACAACAGCGACTCAAACAAGGTACACTTGCTTTGCTCTCCACTGCGCCCTCGTCGTATTCATTTCTGTTAACCCTGCCGACTGGTCGACTGATCCTTGTCTGGGCATCTGCTAGGCCCTCACCGAGCTGTACTCGATGCCCAATGGGGCACAAGCTTCGACTGAGGAGGGCGAGGCGAGCGGGGGCGAGAGCCAGGAAGAGGAGGAATGGGACTCGGATGTTGCAGAGGATGATGACGACGATGATGATGATGTTGGTGATGAAGACGACGTCGAGGACGAGGAAGAGGAGGAGGAGGAGGTCGTACCACCGCGCTCAGAAAGGCGGTCGAAGCTTGTCCACGACCCTTCGACCGAACGTGGTAAGGGGGTTGTGACCGCCACTCAGTCGACCAAGCGCCCTCGGACCACCTCTCCGGTGCCGACTGAAAAGGTGCCGAAGCAGCCCAGGGCGGCCTCGTCGAAGCCGATCAAACTCTTGCCGAAGATGAAGGTGTCCATCCCCACCATATCAGGGTAACTATGCTGCTCATATTTTCTTATTCTGTGTGAACTTTATCTCTGGTCGACGCTGAAGTTAGTCGACTGATCCTTTGGAGTTGCAGTGCTGCTACTTCTGAGACCTCGGCCCGGGCCGATGACCACGAGATGGAGGATGCAGCAACTTCGAACCCAGGTACTGTATTCTTAACACCGTTCTTAGTCGACTGACTCGCGATCTCTGATCCTGATTCTTCTCCGCAGCTCCACCCAACACTGTTATCAATCTCCCTGACGACGACGAGGATGAAGAACCACTGACACGCAGGAGGAGTCGGAAAGCATCCGCCAGTAAGGTGCCTCAGGATGTGACGGCGCCTGAGACTCTGACTGTGGAGGAGGAGAACACCACTCGACACACGGTGTCCTTCGCAAATCCGCTGACGAGTGCTCAGCAGCCCTCCCTCTTCACGATGCACCACGTCCCAGAGGACCAAGCTGGCGCAGCGAAGGAGGCAATACGCCAGGCGGGACTCATGATGGAGCAGCTGAAGACCATCCGAGACGCGAGCCAGGCAGCTTATGACGCCAGTTCTGCCCTCCAAAGCAATGTCCAGGTCAGTCGACCACTGTTTATTCTGTTGGCTATGCTACCAAAAACTTTTCTTTTCCGGAATTTATAGTAGTCACCCAGTGGGTGTGTCAAATAAACTCCGTGTTAGCGGGGGCACGCTGAGTGCACCCGCTGGGTGTAGTCCCCAAGGCTAAGGTCGACTGCTGGCAGTCGGCCTTAGGCTTTATGATGTCAATCTTTCTGTCAGTCGACTGGTCGACTGGATTTTACAAACCGGTGGGGCACGCTGAGTGCACCCACTGGGTGTAGTCCCCGAGGCTAAGGTCGACTGCTGGCAGTCGGCCTTAGGCTTTATGATGTCAATCTTTCTGTCAGTCGACTGGTCGACTGGATTTTACAAACCGGTGGGGCACGCTGAGTGCACCCACTGGGTGTAGTCCCCGAGGCTAAGGTCGACTGCTGGCAGTCGGCCTTAGGCTTTATTTTTTTTTATTTTTTTTTGAGGTCGACTGGTCGACTTTGTCTTCATCGGGATTAGTAGGGGCACGTTGAGTGCACCCACTGGGTGTAGTCCCCAAGACTACGGTCGAATGCTTGTATTTGGCTGTAGTCTTAGAAACGTGTGTTTTTCCCTTTTTCACTCGGAAGTGAATTATATTTGACATTTAGTCGATTGGTTCTTCGCAGAACTCCTGTGATCTTGTGGCTCGCTACTCAGAGCTGGAACAAAAACATACTCAAGTCGAGCTGAGCTTGAAGCTGGTTCAGGAGAAGCTGACAAAGGCAAAGGAGGAGACCGAATGTATGTTTGGTGAGACCCTGACGATTGCTTTTTCCCTTGCTTGTTTCAAAATATGATCTTGCTGCAACTTGCAGGTAAGGTAAGGGAGGCCCAGCAGAAGAAAGACCTTGAGCTAACTGAGAAGATCAAGCTTGCTGACGAGAAGTTAGCTTCAGTCACCAAGCTCGAACAAGACAATACCAATCTGAAAGCTGCTCTTGGGATTGCCAACAAGGAGGTCAGTCGACTGAAAACTGATAAAGCTGCCCTGACCGACCAAGTCAGCAAATTGACTGAGAAGAAAACTGAACTGGAGGCCTTCCTGAGTGGCCTTGCCAAGAAGCTGTTTCTTATGCTTGAAGGTAAACCTCCATGTTTGGCAAATATTTCCAATTGTGGCTTTTTCATTCGACTATCCCCTTGACTTAGTGATCATCCTCGCAGAATTTTGTCAAAACTTTGAAGAAGAAACCAGCCGACTGGAGCCAAACCTCGACCCCGTCAATTCTTTGGTGAACGACGAAGTTGCCATGGATGTTTTCCGACTGGAGTCTTGTGTTGCAGCTGTCGTGGACTATCTCGCAAGGCTGAAGGCCGCCACATCTCGCATCGACTCGACGCTCTGGCCTGAGGAGACACTTCAGAATGACCTTGAGTCGCTGATGGCCCGCTTGAACACGATCCCTGGTCGAGTGCAGGAGTGGAAGAAGTCCTCGGCTCGGTGTGGTGCAGATGTCGCTCTGTGTCTGGCCCGAGTCCACTGCAAAGATGCGCGAGAAGAGAAGCTGGCGGCCCTTCGGGTGGCCAATACCAAGAAGCACGACTTCAGGTCCTTTATGGAAACTTTCCTTGCAGCTGCCACTCGGATCGCCGACGGAATTGACCTTGATGAATTCGTTGCACCCTCCAGCCCTCCACAGGAGGGGTAAAAAACTTCTTCTGGCTCGATACTTTTAAATTTGCCTCGGTATGCCGAGTGGAATTGTAACCGACAAACCTTAACAGGCTTGATGCCTGAGCACTTTCGGTTCCTTTAGATGCCGATCCAAACTTGAATTTGGTGCTTGAATACGATTGCCTTCGGCTCGAAATGTCTTTTGCAGGTTCAAAGCAAGGCGCCTTTATTGCAATCGACTTACCCTGCGGTCCACTTAGGCGAGCATTGGGCCGCAGCTAAGCCTCCGAGTGTAAGTCAGGCTTACCACTCGGTAGGATTTTTATAACTTAGGCGAGCACATGGCTGCAGCTAAGCCCCCGAGTGAGAGGGTTGCTCTTCACTCGGTGGAATTTTTATAACTTAGGCGAGTGCTTGGACTGCAGCTAAGCCTCCGAGTGAGAGGATTGCTCTTCACTCGGTAGGATTTTGATAACTTAGGCGAGTGAGAGGACTGCAGCTAAGCCCCCGAGTGAGAGGGTTGCTCTTCACTCGGTAGGATTTTTATAACTTAGGCGAGCACGAGGCTGCAGCTAAGCCCCCGAGTGAGAGGGTTGCTCTTCACTCGGTAGGATTTTTATAACTTAGGCGAGCACGAGGCTGCAGCTAAGCCCCCGAGTGAGAGGGTTGCTCTTCACTCGGTAGGATTTTTATAACTTAGGCGAGCACGAGGCTGCAGCTAAGCCCCCGAGTGAGAGGGTTGCTCTTCACTCGGTAGGATTTTTATAACTTAGGCGAGCACGAGGCTGCAGCTAAGCCTCCGAGTGGAAGGCTGGCTTACCACTCGGTAGGATTTTTATAACTTAGGCGAGCACGAGGCTGCAGCTAAGCCTCCGAGTGGAAGGCTGGCTTACCACTCGGTAGGATTTTTATAACTTAGGCGAGCACGAGGCTGCAGCTAAGCCTCCGAGTGGAAGGCTGGCTTACCACTCGGTAGGATTTTTATAACTTAGGCGAGCACGAGGCTGCAGCTAAGCCTCTGAGTGGAAGGCTGGCTTACCACTCGGTAGGATTTTTATAACTTAGGCGAGCACGAGGCTGCAGCTAAGCCTCCGAGTGGAAGGCTGGCTTACCACTCGGTAGGATTTTTATAACTTAGGCGAGCACGAGGCTGCAGCTAAGCCTCCGAGTGGAAGGCTGGCTTACCACTCGGTAGGATTTTTATAACTTAGGCGAGCACGAGGCTGCAGCTAAGCCTCCGAGTGGAAGGCTGGCTTACCACTCGGTAGGATTTTTATAACTTAGGCGAGCACGAGGCTGCAGCTAAGCCTCCGAGTGGAAGGCTGGCTTACCACTCGGTAGGATTTTTATAACTTAGGCGAGCACGAGGCTGCAGCTAAGCCTCCGAGTGGAAGGCTGGCTTACCACTCGGTAGGATTTTTATAACTTAGGCGAGCACGAGGCTGCAGCTAAGCCTCCGAGTGGAAGGCTGGCTTACCACTCGGTAGGATTTTTATAACTTATGCGAGCACGAGGCTGCAGCTAAGCCTCCGAGTGGAAGGCTGGCTTACCACTCGGTAGGATTTTTATAACTTAGGCGAGCACGAGGCTGCAGCTAAGCCTCCGAGTGGAAGGCTGGCTTACCACTCGGTAGGATTTTGATAACTTAGGCGAAACGGATTCGCAGCTAAGCCTCCGAGTAGGAGTCTGGCTCACCACTTGGTAGGATTTTTACATACTTAGGCGAAACGGATTTGCAGCTAAGTCACCCACTGAGGGGAATTTCATTGGACAAAAATAAAAAGTGACAGATATTATGGAGGAACTATGACACTATTATTTTGAGGTCCATGAACTACAAAAGTACTTTATTGCAACTCATCCGAGTGATAAAACTTAAGTGTAAAATGGGCGGAGTAGCTCCGCGTTCCAAGTTCGGGGCTCGTCGAAATTACGCTCGACGTTGTAAAGACGGTACGCCCCGTTGTGGAGGACTTTGGTGACGATGAAGGGGCCTTCCCAAGAAGGAGCAAGCTTGTGTGGTTTGTGCTGATCCACTCGGAGAACCAAATCCCCTTCCTGGAAGGCTCGACCTCTCACATTTCTGGCGTGGAAACGGCGCAGATCTTGTTGGTAGATGGTCGACCGAATCAAAGCCATCTCCCTTTCTTCCTCTAAAAGGTCGACTGCGTCCTGCCGCGCCTGTTCAGCTTCTGCTTCGTTGTAGATTTCGACCCGGGGAGCATTATGCAGAAGATCACTTGGTAAGACCGCTTCGGCTCCGTAGACCAAGAAGAATGGAGTTCTTCCGGTCGACCGATTAGGTGTGGTCCGCAGTCCCCAGAGTACAGAGGGAAGTTCATCGACCCAAGCTCCAGCCGCGTGTTTGAGATCACGCATCAGTCGAGGCTTCAATCCCTTAAGAATCAGTCCATTAGCTCGTTCTGCTTGTCCATTCGACTGTGGATGGGCGACTGAAGCGTAGTCGACCCGTGTGCCCTGGGAGTTGCAGAAAGCTCTGAATTCCTCTGAGTCAAAGTTCGACCCATTATCCGTAATGATGCTGTGCGGGACTCCATATCTGAATATTAGTTCCCTGATGAAGCTAACAGCAGTACCGGTGTCAAGGCTCTTGATTGGTTTAGCTTCGATCCACTTGGTGAACTTGTCGACTGCCACCAGTACATGCGTGAAACCGCTTCGTCCTGTTCTCAAAGGACCGACCATGTCCAGCCCCCAAACTGCAAAAGGCCAGACGAGTGGGATGGTCTTCAAAGCTGACGCAGGCTTGTGCGACATATTCGAGTAGAACTGACATCCCTCGCACTTATCCACTATCTCTTTTGCCATCTCATTCGCCTTGGTCCAGTAAAATCCGGCTCGGTATGCTTTGGCCACGATGGTCCGAGAGGACGCATGATGACCACAGGTCCTCGAGTGAATATCATTGAGGATGAGTCGACCTTCTTCTGGTGTTATGCATTTCTGACCGACTCCGGTCGCGCTTTCTCTGTATAATTGTCCTTTGATTACGGTAAAGGCCTTAGATCGACGGACGATCTGTCGAGCCTCTTCCTCATCCTCCGGAAGCTCTTTCCTCAAGATATATGCGACATACGGAATCGTCCAGTCGGGAACGACCACCAAAACCTCCATGATCAAGTCGACCACCGCTGGGATTTCAACTTCAGTCGGATCTGTGGCGCTCTTGGGCTGCGGAGCTTCTTCGGTGAAAGGGTCTTCTTTGACTGACGGAGTGTGTATATGCTCCAAGAACACACCACTCGGAATGGCTTCTCTCTTGGAACCTATCTTTGCTAGATCATCAGCTGCCTGATTTTTCAGTCGGGGTATATGATGGAGCTCCAACCCCTCGAACTTCTTTTCCAGCTTCCTCACTGCACTGCAGTATCCAGTCATGGCTGGACTTCTCACGTCCCACTCTTTCATCACCTGATTGACCACTAAATCCGAGTCGCCATAGACCATTAGGCGACGGACGCCGAGTGAAATGGCCATGCGCAACCCATATAGGAGGGCCTCATATTCTGCCTCATTGTTGGAGGAATCAAAGTGAATCTGGAGCACATATCTGAGCTTATCTCCTCTGGGGGAAACCAGGACAACCCCAGCACCGGAACCATTCAACATCTTAGAGCCATCGAAAAATATGGTCCAATGCTCCGAGTGAACTTCAGTCGGCTGCTGTTGTTCAATCCACTCGGCGAGGAAATCTGCTATCGCCTGGGACTTAATGGCTTTCTTTGCCTCGAACTTAATATCAAGGGGAAGAAGTTCAATCGCCCATTTGGCCACTCGACCAGTTGCATCTCTGTTGTGCAAAATCTCTGATAGTGGAGCGTCGCTGACGACTGTGATGGAATGGTCAAAGAAATAATGAGCAACCTTCTTTGTGGTCATGTATATTCCATACACAAGCTTCTGATAATGAGGATATCTCTGCTTGGATGGAGTCAAGACTTCAGACAAATAATACACTGGGCGCTGAACTTTGAGAGCTTTTCCTTCTTCTTCCCGCTCGACCGTTAGCACAGTACTGACGACTTGTCCTGTGGCTGCGATGTAGAGCAACAGAGGCTCTTTGCTGATTGGAGCAGCAAGCACCGGCTGGGTGGAGAGCAGAGCTTTTAGCTCGGCAAACGCTGCATCAGCTTCTGGAGTCCACTCGAACTTGTCAGCCTTCTTCATCAGTCGGTAAAGAGGCAGTGCCTTTTCACCGAGTCGTGAGATGAATCGACTTAATGCGGCCAAGCATCCAGTAAGCTTCTGGACATCGTGCACTCGCACAGGGCGTTTCATTCGGAGAATAGTGCCAATCTTCTCTGGGTTAGCGTCGATTCCCCGTTCGGAAACGAGAAAACCGAGTAACTTGCCACCAGGAACTCCAAATGTGCACTTTGATGGATTGAGCTTGATATCATACCTTCTGAGGTTGGAAAACGTTTCGGCGAGGTCAGCGAGCAGGTCGGAACCTTTTCGTGACTTGACAACAATATCATCCATATAAGCTTCCACATTCCGACTGATTTGAGTGAGTAGACACTTCTGAATCATTCGCATAAATGTGGCTCCGGCATTCTTGAGGCCGAATGGCATGGTGATATAGCAGAAGCACCCGAATGGAGTGATGAAAGCTGTTTTTACCTCATCGGGCCCGTACAGACGGATCTGGTGGTACCCGGAGTAAGCATCTAAAAAAGACAACCTCTCGCATCCCGCGGTCGAGTCAACAATTTGATCTATGCGAGGGAGAGGAAAGTGATCTTTCGGGCAGGCCCGGTTGATGTGCTTGAAATCAATGCACATTCGGAGCGACTTGTCCTTCTTAGGAACCATGACGACATTAGCGAGCCACTCGGAGTGGTATATCTCTCGGATAAATCCTGCCGCCAACAGTCGAGCCACTTCTTCACCGATGGCCTTTCTCTTCTGGACGGCGGACCGCCGAAGATGCTCTTTGACTGGTTTTGCAGACGAGTCGACTCTTAGGCGATGCTCAGCCAGTCCCCTGGGAACACCTGGCATGTCAGCGGGCTTCCATGCGAAAATGTCCCAGTTCTCACGGAGGAACTGGATGAGCGCTTCTTCCTATTTTGGGTCGAGTGTTGTGGAGATGCGGGTTGGAGCTGCTTCGGGGTCGGTCGGGTGAATGTGAACAGGCTTCGTCTCACCGGACGACTGGAATGCAGACTCTGTGGCGGGCTTCTTGGATCGCAGCAAGTCACTCGGATCTGCGTTTTGCTTGTATTCTTCGAACTCGACCGCTGTCACTTGGGAATCGGCAATCTTGGAGCCCTTCTGAAAGCACTCCTCTGCCTTTTTCCTATCACCGGTGACAGTGATCACACCTTTGGGACCGGGCATCTTCAATTTGAGGTACACGTAACATGGTCGAGCCATGAACCGTGCATAGGCTGGTCTCCCCAAAATGGCATGATATGCACTTTGAAAATCCACGACCTCAAACGTCAACTTTTCTTTGCGAAAATGCTTCGAATCACCAAACACTACGTCCAAAGCTATCTGGCCGAGTGACTCGGCCTTCTTCCCTGGTATAACTCCATGGAAGCTCATGTTACTAGTGCTCAGTCGGGACATCGGAATGCCCATACCTTTCAATGTGTCTGCATATAACAGATTCAATCCACTTCCACCATCCATCAGCACCTTTGTCAGTCGAGTGCCTTCGACAACTGGATCGACCACCAAAGCTTGCCTCCCAGGGGTGGCAATATGAGTCGGGTGATCAGATTGGTCGAATGTGATGGGTGTTTGAGACCACTTTAGATAATTTGCCTTTGCTGGGGCAACCATGTTCACCTCTCGGTTAATCACTTTCAGTCGACTTCTGATTTCCACATCTGCAAAGATCATCAGAGTGGAGTTGATATGCGGATATCATCCCTCACTGTCCTCTTTGTCTTCGGCCTTGTCCGACTCCTTCTCCTTGTCCTTAGACTGTTTTCCCTGAAACTGCTGGATCAGGAGTCGACATTGGCGAGTGGTGTGCTTTGGGTAAATGATATTCCCCTCTTCGTCTTTCTTCGTGTGAATGTGACATGGCATATCCAACACGTCGTTCCCTTCTTTATCCTTTACCTTCTTGGGGTTCCAGGATCCTTTTGGTTTCCCCTTAAACTTTCCTTGAGTCACGGCCAGAGCCTCTCCAGGAGCTGCCGGTTCAGCCTTCCGCTTCTGTTTCCGACTGGTGTTTCCTTTTTCCGACTGACTCGGCTTGTGCTTGCCGCTTCGGAGTCGGTCTTCTTCTTCGCCATTGGCATACTTGGTAGCAATCTCCATCATCCGACTCAAGGTCATGTCACCGGTTCGACCAAATTTCAAACTCAGTTCTCTGTTCTTGACGCCGTCTTTGAAGGCGCATACTGCCTGATGATCAGAGACATTTTCCACAGTGTGGTGCAAAGTGATCCACCTCTAAATATACTCTCTGAGAGTCTCATTAGCTTTCTGCACGCAGACTTGCAACTCTGTCAATCCAGCTGGTCGCTTGCAAGTCCCTTCAAACGTTCTGACGAACACTCGGGACAGATCTTCCCAAGTGTAAATGCTGCTAGGAGGTAATTGAGTCAACCATGCCCTGGCAGAACCTTCCAACATGAGGGGCAAGTGTTTCTTGGCCACCTCGTCGTTCCCACCACCGATCTGAACTGCCACTCGGTAGTCTTCAAGCCAAGTTTCAGGCTTAGACTCACCAGTGAACTTGCTGACTCCTGTTGCCAACCTGAAATTGGGGGGGATAACCGCGGCTCTGATAGCTCTGCTGAAACATTCAGGACCAGAAACATGCACTCGACTGCTTGTGAGTACATCTCTGTCGAGTGCACCTCGATGGGCTCTGTTCCGGTCGACCAACCCTTGCACGATAATGGATCGCGCGTCGAAGCCTGGCTCTCTGGGGTCAACTGGAACCCTACGCCCTGTACTGTACTGACGCCTATCATCTGGGTGCCGAGGAGCGT
Source organism: Triticum aestivum (assembly GCF_018294505.1). NCBI lineage: Eukaryota > Viridiplantae > Streptophyta > Magnoliopsida > Poales > Poaceae > Triticum > Triticum aestivum. Next base: position 634,241,104 of record NC_057806.1, read on the forward strand.
AAGACCCACCCCTCGGAGGGGAATAGGCACTCGACGCCTATCATCTCGGTCGAGTCTGTCGCCATATTGATCTCGCCGATTCTCACGCCCTTCGCGCCGCGGAGGCGATCTGGGGCTGTGAGCCGACTGAACCGTATTCACAGTGACGGATCGACTGTGAATTCTGTTGCGCGACTGAGACATGGCTGAATTCTGATCTCCTGCTGCCCGGAGCAGATCCCTGATCTGCAGCAAACCTCTGCTAGCTTCCGACTGCGAAGGCTGGATGGACTCTGCTATATGGGTCGCAGCTGCTAAATTCTGAATTGGGGTTCGATATACCTGAGTCGGCGGGAAGAGTTGACGTCGACTGGTGTCGGGAACTCGTTGCCGCGCGCGCTCGTCGAGTGCTCGCTGAAGGTTCTCCAGTCGAGTGCGCTCGGCCAAATTGGCCAGACGCGCCTCCTCCAAGGCACGAGCCTCGGGGGTTTCTCCTGCGATGGGAATACGCAGGGGATCCTCGTTCCTGCGGCGAAGTTCCTCCCTTTGCAGAGAGTCGAGTGGCTCGGGCTGGTACTCTTCGTAGCCTCGTGCAGGGTCGCCGCCGTCGCCTGCTCCACCACCACGGGCGAAGCCAGGAGGGCTGTGGGGCCCGTCGACCATCAAGATTTCTGCCGCTGGATCACTGCTTCCGCACTCGGATGCAGTCTCTACGGAGCCAGTCGACTGATCGAACAAGCCGTAGAGAGATTCGTTGGGCTCGATTGCCGCAACTTGGGTAGTGGCCGATTGGCGAGCCACCGCGTGACTCACCCATCGCTGAAGCCTCGACCGGCCTGAGCGCTTGCGCTGGCGGGAGACCGGGAGGGTGGACGATGAAGGAGCCGACCGATACTGGGTCGACGGTTGCCGCAGCAGAACACCGCGGACACATGCGCGAAAATGCGTCGCACCGCGGACGGGGAGCGCATCTACGTCGAGTGGAGCCTCCTGGAGCCATGCGGAGTCGTCGGCGATGAAGGTGAGAGTGCCGAGACGGATCTCTTGACCCTCGACCAAAACTCCAGCAGACACCATGATGAAAGTACTCGGAAGAATCGCAACTTCTCCACAAAATCGCTAAAACACCCGCCCCACGGTGGGCGCCAACTGTCGTGGTCCTAAGCCTGACAGTAGAGTGGGGGGTAGGTATGGAGAGGCAAGGTCCTAGCTATGGAGAGGTTGTAAGCACAAAGGATGTACGAGTTCAGGCCCTTCTCGGAAGAAGTAACAGCCCTACGTCTCGGAGCCCGGAGGCGGTCGAGTGGATTATGAGTATATGAACTACAAGGTGCCGAACCCTTCTGCCTGTGGAGGGGGGTGGCTTATATAGAGTGCGCCAGGACCCCAGCCAGCCCACGTAGGAGAGGGTTTAAGGTGAGTTAAGTCTGGGGCGTTACTGGTAACGCCCCACATAAAGTGCCTTTACTATCATAAAGTCTACTTGATTATAGGCTGTTGCAGTGCAGAGTGCCTCTTGACCTCCTGGTGGTCGAGTGGGCCTTCGTGGTCGAGTCCTTCAGGCCAGTCGAGTGAATCCTCGTTGGTCGACTGGAAGGCGACCTCTTCTAAGGATGTCCTAGGGTAAGTTACTTGGATCAGGTCCATAACCCTACCCTAGGTACATAACCCCATCATCGGGATCTGGCATGGTGTCATCACATGGGCCCTGTAGGGTGCGATAAAAGTTTGGGCATGTTTCGAGTAAGCCTCCCCTGAGGCCGCTTGTAAACCGCATCGTCTCCGAGCTAGTCTCTGGGTATCGAGAGGGAACGTGTCCGGTTTGTGCAGGAAGTGCGGGTCATGTTGCTCCGTTGGCCTCAAAACTTCTCGTGCTCTAAAAGGGGGCAACCGCATGACATGTTCCACACACCCACATTTTTCGGGCACGTGTGCAATATTCGAGAAATTCATTGCTCTGCTAGGGTTTCATCGCGGGAAATTGCAGACCAACAAGGCGGCACATGCAATCATGCTCGGTAGCGGCATGTGAAATCCTTTGTGATGTACTTGTGGCATGCCTAGGCCTTGCACAGACGAGGGAGGGCTATGCCCTGCCACTAGGTTACCAAAAGTACCTCGGTGTCATTCCTGATGCAACCGTTGAAATTCTCGGAAAATCATACAATGGTACGATTGCTCGGGATCTCGCACGGTGTCATCACATGGGCCCTGTAGGATGTGGTAAAAGTTTGGGCGCGTTTCGAGTAAGTCTCCCCTAAGGGCTCTTGTAAACCGCACCATCTCCGAGCTAGTCTCTGGTTATCGAGAGGGAACGTGTCCAGTTTGTGCGAATCATGTTGCTCCATTGGCCTCGAAACTTCTCGTGCTCGAAAAGAGGGCAACCGCATGACACGTGCCACGCCCCCACTTTTTTAGGGCATGCATGCAATCTTCGAGAAATTTATTGCTCTGGTAGGGTTTCATCACTGGAAATTGTAGATCAACAAGGCAGCACATGCAATTGTAAGTGCATCTAGTGCCACCCCTAGTTGGTTTTGGAGTATTGACGACAAACCTAGTTGAGGGACTAATGTGTTTGTGAGAATAGTAGGATAACACAGGTAGAAGTCCCTCATTGATTCGGTTTTCCTACCAGAGATGACCCCTAAAAATGTATGAAGACATTGATGTCAAAGGTGGTTTATGAAGATATTCTCATTGAAGACTATGACAAGAGAAGACATCACATGAAGCCTATGAAGCTCAAAGACTTAGATATTTCGTAGTTTTTTTTCTTCTCTGTTGAGTCATAGGAACCACCGTACTGTTAAGTGGGGTCCAACAAATACCTAGCCGCCCTAAACAGACGTACAGTTGTCACAGCAACTGGAACTGGTCCAACAAATCATTGTCTTCAACGAGTCACTGGTTTCATCCTTCCCTTCCCTTTACTTACTGTTGGTCCTTGTGAAGTCATTGTATGATTGCACTATCTTTTGTCTTCACTGAGTGACTGCGTGTTCTGTTTGGCTTCATAATATCTTCCTACCTGATCCTTACTACATTGCTGCTATTAGTCATTGTGCTTTCACTTCATTGAATACTTGACTGTGGCTTGCTTAGTGTAGTCTACCTTCTGCTGCATGGTAATAGGTTTATTTATATCGTTTGTCTTCATAACTTCCACGTTTTGAAGACTTTCATAAAAATCGCCTATTCACGCCCCCTCTAGTCGATATAACGCACTTTCAGCAATCATGCACAATAGTGGCATGGGAAATCATTTCTGATGTCCTTGTGGCATGCCTATGCCTTGCACAGACGAGGGAGGACTGTCATTTCCGAGTGCTGCTCTCGGTATTTGTGCCTTTTCTGGGAGCTGCTCTCGGGAGAAGGTAACCTAGATCTAAGGTATTATCCTTTACCGAGCGTGGCTCTCGAAAAAAGTATAAACCCTAGATCTAGGGTACGTACCTTTTCCGAGAGCCGCACCGACAGACTCTCGGTAAAGGTCGACGAACAGTTAAACTCCACCCGTGCGATCTCTTCTTCTCTCACTTCTCTCTCTTTCTCACCCACCCCACCCCACCGGCGCCCCCACCTCACCGGCGCCCCCTGCCTCGCCGGCAGCCCTACCTCGCCGACACCCTCCCACCCCGCCGGCGCCACCTCCCCCGAGCTACCTCCCCCCCCCCCCCTCGGTGAGCTTCATCTCCCCCCTCCCCGATCTTGTATGTATGCATGGATTTTTGTATGGATGCATGATGTATGAATGTATATATGTATGTATTAATGCATGAATTGATGCATGGACTTTTTTGTAGTAATATTTTTTGTTTTTTGTATGTATCAATATATGTATGTATGCATGAATGTATAGATGGATGAATGTAGATAAGTGTTGATAATGTTGTATAGATAATTGTTGATAATGCATATATAATTGTTGATCTTTTTTGTAGTTTTTTGTTGTTTGCAAGTATTAGTTCTTGTTGTTTGTATGGATGCTATGGAGCTCGCCCCAATCATATTTGACGCTGAGAGTTGTTTTTGGAGGAAGAAAATCGACTTCTCACGATTGTGGTCAATCTGGGAGAGTTCTTCTTGTGATATACATTTGTCACGCATGATGGACTCGCCCAGCTTGACCATCACCGAAAGTCGAAATATCCTTGGGAGAGTGTCCACCATATATACCACCACTAGAGAGAGTTCCGCCATATATATGTGAGAGAGATGAGAGTTGTTCTTGGAGAAAGAAAAGCGTATTTTGCCGATGGCGATCGATCTATGCGAGTTTGTCCTGTGATATACATTTTTCATGCACGATGGACTCGCCCAGCTCGACCATCACTGAAAGTCGAAATATACGAGAGATTGTGTCCATCATGATTAATTTTCTTAGAAGTAATCTTTGATGTTTGATTCTTATGTTTTTTTTCATTGTGTGATGAAAGGTGTTAGCACTGATCAATTTCGCGGCTATGGCTTCCTCCGACGACGCATCTTCCATTAGGGTCGATTCCGTGGTCAAAGAGAACCTCACCGAGGACCGCTTGGCGGCGCTCATTGAGAAGCACCTGCAGCTGATCCTAATAAAGTATTTTGAGGATATGGCCAAGTAGAATCCGTCAGCTAAGGAGAAGAAGGCCCGGCCACGTAAGGAGTGTGATGACTCAATGCCATTGAGTCACCGACGTACATTCCCGACGACGCTTGGTCCTCCACCATAGGGGATGCCCCGATGTGCTCTGACTCCATGATCACCGGTTTCACCGACTACACCTCTGAGTAGTCCACCTAGATAGTTTGGCGTTGATTTAGTGATATAGTCATGTAGGTGCTGATATGGACTTAGATTGCCATTTGTGATGCTTTTGATTGTATGAGTGATGAACACTTATGTGGATTATGTATGATGTGATATTTTTAACCTTGCATTCCTTCTCTTCCTCTTTTTCTCCCCCTCCCCGATCTTGTATGTATCCATATATGTATGGATGCATGGATTTTTGTATGATGATGTATGAATGTATATATGTATGTATTAATGCATGAATTTATGCATGGACTTTTTTGTAGTAATATTTTTTGTTTATTGTATGTATGCATGAACACTAGTAGAAAACAGGGCTTTGGTTGGAGCCTGCCAAGCCCATTAGTCCCGGTTCAGTCAAGAACCGGGACCCATGGGGGGCATACGTCCCGGTTCGTGTGCCCAGGGGCCCGGCCGGGCCTCGGGAGCCATTTGTCCCAGTTTATGCGGACCCATGTGTCCCGGTTCTAGGCACGAACCAGGACCAATGGGCCTCGCTCCTAGCCCACAGCCATTGGTCCTGGTTCGCGCCTAGAACCGGGACAGAAGGGGGGCCTTTAGTCCCGGTTCCAACCACGAACCGGGACAAATGAGTTTCCTATATATACCCCCTAGCCGGCGAGTAGAGCACTCCACAGTGCTCTATTTTTTTGGCCGGCGAGGGGAGGGCATTTGGATGCTCTAGCTCACCTCCTATGCGCATGAGATGTTCGATAAAATGCCCGAGCCACGCTAGTTAAGTTTTCACCTCTCGAAGCTCGACCTCCAAGCTCCATTTTCCCCGAGATTTGCATAGGTTTAGCGGTCCGTCACATCCCGTCCCCGTCTTCACCGCCGTTGATCGCCCGCGCTGATCTTGTCACCGACACCACCGTGGTGAGCCTCTTGTTCTTATCTTCTTTCTGAAAGAAAAACTATTCTTACTTTAGATAGATACTTGCGAAGGTGATGTGGTGAGCCCCCCAGGAAGAGGGTTCCTGCGAAGGTGATGTGGTATGCTCCTATAATACCACGGTTGAAACGTCTGTTCAGAAACAAAGAGCATGCCAAGTTGATGTGATGGCACAGAGAGGGCCATAAGAAAGACGGGAAGTTGAGAGCACCCGCTAACGGGTCGCAGTGGAGAAAAATCAAGAGAAAGTACTGGGCTGAGTTTGCAGGTGACCCAAGGAACGTATGGTTTGGTTTAAGCACAGATGGCATTAATCCTTTCGGGGAGCAGAGCAGCAATCACAACACCTGGCCCATGACTCTATGTATGTATAACCTTCCTCCTTGGATGTGCATGAAGCAGAAGTTCATTATGATGCCAATTATCATCCAAGGACCTAAGCAACCCGGCAATGACATTGATGTGTACCTAAAGCCATTAGTTGAAGAACTTTTACAGCTGTGGAATGGAAACAATGTACACGTGTGCGATGAGCACAAACATGAGGAATTTAACTTGCATGCCTTGCTATCTGTAACCATCCACGATTGGCCCGCTCTCCGTAACCTTTTAGGACAGACAAACAAGGGATACCACGCATGCACGCACTATTTAGCTGACACCGAAAGTATATACCTGGGCAAATGCAGGAAGAATGTGTACCTAGGCCATCATCGATTTCTTCCGACCAACCATCAATGTCGAAAGAAAGGCAAGCATTTCAAAGGCGAGGTAGATCACCGGAAGAAGCCCGCCATGCGTACCGGTGATCACGTACTTTCTATGGTCAATGATTTACACGTAGTCTTTGGAAAGGGTCTCGGCGAACTAGCTATTCTGAATGACGTTGAGGGACGCGCACCCATGTGGAAGAAGAAATCTATATTTTGGGACCTACCCTACTGGAAAGTCCTAGAGGTCCTCTCTTCAATCGACGTGATGCATGTGACAAAGAACCTTTGTGTGAACCTGCTAGGCTTATTGGGCGTGTATGGGAAGACAAAATATACACCTGAGGCACGGGAGGACCTGCAACGTTTGCACGAAAATGACGGCATGCCTCCAAAGCAGTATGAAGGTCCTGCCGGCTACGCTCTTACCAAAGAAGAGAAGGAAATCTTCTTTGAATGCCTGCTCAGTATGAAGGTCCCGACTGGCTACTCGTCGAATATAAAGGGAATAATAAATATGCCGGAGAAAAAGTTCCAGAACCTAAAGTCTCATGACTGCCACGTGATTTTGACGCAACTGCTTCCAGTTGCATTGAGGGGCCTGATACGTCTCCAATGTATCTATAATTTTTGATTGTTCCATGATATATTATATTCTGTTTTGGACATTATTGGGCTTTAATATACACTTTTATATTATTTTTGGGACTAACCTATTAAACGGAGGCCCAGCCCAGAATTGCTGTTTTTTTGCCTATTTTAGGGTTTTGCAGAAAAAGAATATCAAACGGAGTCCAAACGGAATGAAACCTTCGGGAACGTGAATTTTGGAACGAACATGATCCAGAGGACTTGGACCCTACGTCAAGACATTAACCAGGAGGCCACGAGGTAGGGGGTGCGCCTATTGGGGAACGTAGTAATTTCAAAAAAATTCCTACACACACGCAGGATCAGTGATGCATAGCAACAAGAGGGGAGAGTGTTATCTATGTACCCTCGTAGACCGTTCGCGGAAGCGTCATATCAACGCAGTTGATGTAGTCGTACGTCTTCACGATCCGACCGATCCAAGTACCGAAAGCACGACACCTCTGAGTTTTGCACACGTTCGGCTCGGTGACGTCCTCGCCTTCTCGATCCAGCAAGAGGGGCGAAGTAGTAGATGAGTTCCGGCAGCACGACGACGTGGTGACGGTGTTGGTGAAGAAGAATCTCCGCAGGGCTTCGCCTAAGCACTACGAAAACTATGACGGAAGATAAACTAGAGGGGACGGGGTTGCCGGCACACGGCTTGGTATTTCTTGATGACTCTTGGGTGCTAGCCCTGCCCCTCTATTTATATGTTGAGCCTTGGGGTCGAAACTTGGAGTAAAAGCCTCCAGAAAGTCGGTTTCACCCGAAAGGCAAGAGTCCTTCTCGGACTCCAGGGCAAGACGCCAGGGTTCCCGGTGTCTGGAGCTAGACGACAGGGACCCTGGCGTCTGGCCCCTGGACTCCACAAAACTTCCTTTTGCGCTTTCCAAAAACCTCATGGGCTTTCCCCTTTGGCCCAGATAAAGTGTTCTCGTGCCCAAACATTTCGGGAAACATCCAGAACCCCTTCCGGTGAATTCCGGAACCCTTCCGGAGATCAAACACTACTATCCACATATCAATCTTTACTTTCGGACCATTCCGGAGTTCCTCGTCATATCTGTAATCTCATCCGAAACTCCGAACAACATCCGGTCACCAACATACATAACTCATAGTACTATATCATCAACAAACGTTAAGCGTGCGGACCCTACGGGTTCGAGAACTATGTAGACATGACCGAGACACCTCTCTGGTCAATAACCAACAGCGGGACCTGGATGCCCATATTGGCTCCAACATATTCTATGAAGATCTTTATCGGTCAGACCGCATAACAACATACGTTGTTCCCTTTGTCATCAGTACGTTACTTGCCCGAGATTCGATCGTCGATATCTCAATACCTAGTTTAATCTCGTTACCGGCAAGTCTCTTTACTCGTTCTGTAATACATCATCCCACAACTAACTCATTAGTTGCAATGCTTGCAAGGCTTATAGTGATGTGCATTACCGAGTGGGCCCAGAGATACCTCTCCGACAATCGGAGTGAAAAATCATAATCTCGAAATATGCCAACGTAACAAGTACCTTTGGAGACACCTTTAGAGCACCTTTACAATCACCCAGTTACGTTGTGATGTTTGGTGGCACACAAAGTGTTCCTCCGGTAAACGGGAGTTGCATAATCTCATAGTCATAGGAACATGTATAAGTCATGAAGAAAGCAATAGCAACAAACTAAACGATCAAGTGCTAAGCTAACTTAATGGGTCAAGTCAATCACATCATTCTCCTAATGATGTGATCCCGTTAATCAAATGACAACTCATGTCTATGGTTAGGAAACTTAACCATCTTTGATCAATGAGCTAGTCATGTAGAGGCATACTAATGACACTCTGTTTGTCTATGTATTCACACATGTATTATGTTTCCGGTTAATACAATTCTAGCATGAATAATAAACATTTATCATGAAATAAGGAAATAAATAATAACTTTATTATTGCCTCTAGGGCATATTTCCTTCATTCTCCCACTTGCACTAGAGTCAATAATCTAGATCACATCGCCATGTGATTTAACATCAATAGTTCACATCACCATGTGATTAACACCCATAGTTCACATCGTCATGTGACCAACACCCAAAGGGTTTACTAGAGTCAATAATCTAGTTCACATCGCTATATGATTAACACCCAAAGAGGACTAAGGTGTGATCATGTTTTGCTTGTGAGAGAAGTTTAGTCAACGGGTCTGCAACATTCAGATCCATATGTATTTTGCAAACTTCTATGTCAACAATGCTCTGCACGGAGCTACTCTAGCTAATTGCTCCCACTTTCAATATGTATCTAGATTGAGACTTAGAGTCATCTGGATCAGTGTCAAAATTTGCATCGACGTAACCGTTTACGACGAACCTTTTTGTCACTTCCATAATCGAGAAACATATCCTTATTTCACTAAGGATAATTTTGACCGCTGTCCAGTGATCTACTCCTAGATCACTATTGTACTCCCTTGCCAAAAACAGTGTAGGGTATACAATAGATCTAGTACATAGCATGGCATATTTTATAGAACCTATGACCAAGGCATAGGGAATGACTTCCATTCTCTTTCTATTTTCTGCCGTGGTCGAGCTTTGAGTCTTACTCAGTTTCACACCTTGTAACACAGGCAAGAAATCTTTCTTTGACCATTCCATTTTTAACTACTTCAAAATCTTGTCAAGCTATGTACTCATTGAAAAACTTATCAAGCGTCTTGATCTATCTCTATAGATCTTGGTGATCAATATGTAAGTAGTTTCACCGAGGTATTTCTTTGAAAAACTCCTTTCAAACATTCCTTTATACTTTGCAGAATAATTCTACATAATCTTCGATCAACAATATGTCATTCACATATACTTATCAGAAATGCTATAGTGCTCCCACTCACTTTCTTGTAAATATAGGCTTCACCGCATGCCTGTATAAAACTATATGCTTTGATCAACTTATCAAAGCATATATTCCAACTCCGAGATGCTTGCACCAGTCCATAGATGGATCGCTAGAGCATGCATATTTTGTTAGCACCTTTAGGATTGAAAAAACCTTATGGTTGCATCATATACAACTCTTCTTAAATAAATCCATTAAGGAATGCAGTTTTGTTTATCCATTTGCTAGATTTCATAAAATGCGGCAATTGCTAACATGATTCGGATAGACTTAAGCATAGATACAAGTGAGAAACTCTCATCGTAGTCAACACCTTGAACTTGTCGAAAACCTTTTTGCGACAATTCTAGCTTTGTAGATAGTAACACTACTATCAACGTCCGTCTTCCTCTTGAAGATCCATTTAATCTCAATGGCTCGCCAATCATTGGGCAAGTCAATCAAAGTCCATACTTTGTTCTCATACATGGATCTCATCTCAGATTTCATGGCCTCAAGCCATTTCATGGAATCTTGCCTCATCATCACTTCCTTATAGTTTGTAGGTTCGTCATGGTCAAGTAACATGACCTCCAGAATAGGATTACCGTACCACTCTGGTGTGGATCTCACTCTGGTTTACCTACGAGGTTCGGTAGTAACTTGATCTGAAGTTACATGATCATCATCATTAGCTTCCTCACTAATTGGTGTAGTAGTCACAGGAACAGATTTCTATGATGAACTACTTTCCAATAAGGGAGCAGGTACAATTACCTCATCAAGTTCTACTTTCCTCCCACTCACTTCTTTCGAGAGAAACTCCTTATCTAGAAAGGATCCATTCTCAGCAATGAATATCTTGCCTTCGGATCTGTGATAGAAGGTGTACCCAACATTTTCTTTTGGGTATCCTATGAAGACGCACTTCTCCGGTTTGGGTCTGAGCTTATCAGGTTGAAACTTTTTCACATAAGCATTGCAACCTCAAACTTTAAGAAACGGCAGCTTAGGTTTCTTGCCAAACCATAGTTCATACGGTGCCATCTCAACGGATTTAGATGGTGCCCTATTTAATGTGAATGTAGCTGTCTCTAATGCATAACCCCAAAACGATAGTGGTAAATCGGTAAGAGACATCATAGATCGCACCATATCTAATAAAGTATGGTTATGACGTTCGGACACACCATTACACTATGGTGTTCCAGGTGGCGTGAGTAGTGAAACTATTTCACATTGTTTTAACTGAAGGCCAAACTTGTAACTCAAATATTTTACTTCTGCGATCATATCGCAAAAACTTTTATTTTTGTTACGATGATTCTCCACTTCACTCTGAAACTCTTTGAACTTTTCAAATGTTTTAGATTTATGTTTCATCAAGTAGATATACTCATATCTGCTCAAATCATCTGTGAAGATCAGAAAATAATGATACCTACCGCGAGCCTCAATATTCATCGGACCACATACATTAATATGTATGATTTCCAACAAATCTGTTGCTCGCTCCATTGTTCCGGAGAACGGAGTCTTAGTCATCTTGCCCATGAGGCATGGTTCGCAAGCATCAACTGATTCATAATCAAGTGATTCCAAAAGCCCATCAGCATGGATTTTCTTCATGCGCTTTACACCAATATGACCTAAATGGCAGTGCTACAAATAAGTTGCACTATCATTATTAACTTTGCATATTTTGGCTTCAATATTATGAAAATGTGTATCACCATGACCGAGATCCAACAAACCATTTTCATTGGGTGTATGACCATAGAAGGTCTTATTCATGTAAGCAGAACAACAATTATTCTCTAACTTACATGAATAACCGTATTGCAATAAACATGATCCAATCATATTCATGCTCAACGCAAACACTAAATAACATTTATTTTAGGTTTAACACTAATCCCGAAAGTATAAGGAGTGTGCGATGATGATCATATCAATCTTGGAACCATTTCCAATACACGTCATCACTTCACCCTTAACTAGTCTCTGTTCATTCTGCAACTCCCGTTTCGAGTTACTATTCTTAGCAACTGAACCAGTATCAAATACCGAGGGGTTGCTATAAACACTAGTAAAGTACACATCAATAACATGTATATCGAATATAGCTTTGTTCACTTTGCCATCCTTCTTATCCACCAAATACTTGGGGTAGTTCCACTTCCACTGACCAGTCCCTTTGCAGTACAAGCACTTAGTTTCAGGATTAGGTCCAGACTTGGGCTTCTTCTTGAGCAGCAACTTGCTTGCCGTTCTTCTTGAAGTTCCCCTTTCTTCCCTTTGTTCCTTTACTTGAAACTAGTGGTCTTGTTAAATATCAACACTTGGTGCTCTTTCTTGATTTCTACCTTCGTCTATTTCAGCATCACGAAGAGCTCAGGAATTACTTTCGCCATCCCTTGCATATTATAGTTCATCACGAAGTTCTAGTAACTTGGTGATAGTGACTAGAGAATTCTGTCAATTACTATCTTATCTGAAAGATTAACTCCCACTTGATTCAAGCAATTGTAGTACCCAGACAATCTGAACACATGCTCACTGGTTGAGCTATTCTCCTCCATCTTTTAGGCAAAGTATTGTTAGAGGTCTCATACCTCTCGACACGGGCATGAGTATGAAATACCGATTTCAACTCTTGGAACATCTTATATGCTCTGTGGCGTTCAAAACATTTTTGAAGTCCCGGTTCTAAGCCGTAATGCATGGTGCACTTAACTATCAAGTAGTCATCATACCGAGCTTTTGTCAAAATGTTCATAACGTCTGCATCTGCTCCTGCAATAGGTCTGTCACCTAGCGGTGCATCAAGGACATAATTCTTCTGTGCAGCAATGAGGATAAACCTCAGATCATGAATCCAATCCGCATTATTGCTACTAACATCTTTCAACTTAGTTTTCTCTAGGAACATATAATAAATGGGAAGCAACATCGCGAGCTATTGATCTACAACATAGATATGCTAATACTACCAGGACTAAGTTCATGATAAATTAAAGTTCATTCAATCAAATTATTAAAGAACTCCCACTTAGATAGACGTCCCTCTAATCCTCTAAGTGATCACGTGATCCATATCAACTAAAGCATGTCCGATCATCACGTCAGATGGAGTAGTTTCAATGGTGAACATCACTATGTTGATCATATCTACTATATGATTCACGCTCGACCTTTCGGTCTCCGTGTTCCCAGGCCATATCTGTTATATGCTAGGCTTGTCAAGTTTAACCTGAGTATTCCGCGTGTGCAACTGTTTCGCACCCGGTGTATTTGAACGTAGAGCCTATCACACCCGATCATCACGTGGTGTCTCAGCACGAAGAACTTTCGCAATGGTGCATACTCAGGGAGAACACTTATACCTTGATAATTTAGTGAGAGATCATCTTATAATGCTACCGTCAATCAAAGCAAGATAAGATGCATAAAAAGATAAACATCACATGCAATCAATATAAGTGATATGATATGGCCATCATCATCTTGTGCTTGTGATCTCCATCTTCGAAGCACCATCATGATCACCATCGTCACCAGCGCGACACCTTGATCTCCATCGTAGCATCGTTGTCGTATCGCCAACTTATGCTTCTAAGACTATCGCTACCTCTTAGTGATAAAGTAAAGCATTACAGGGCGTTTGCATTCATAGCATAAAGCGACAACCATATGGCTCCTGCCAGTTGCCGATAACTCGGTTACAAAACATGATCATCTCATACAATAAAATTTAGCATCATGCCTTGACCATATCACATCACAACATGCCATGCAAAAACAAGTTAGACGTCCTCTACTTTGTTGTTGCAAGTTTTACGTGGCTGCTACGGGCTGAGCAAGAACCGTTCTTACCTACGCATCAAAACCACAACGATAGTTCGTCAAGTTAGTGTTGTTTTAACCTTCTCAAGGACCGGGCGTAGCCACACTCGGTTCAGCTAAAGTTGGAGAAACTGACACCCGCCAGCCACCTGTGTGCAAAGCACGTCGGTAGAACCAGTCTCGTGTAAGCGTATGCGTAATGTCGGTCCGGGCTGCTTCATCCAACAATATCGTCGAACCAAAGTATGACGTGCTGGTAAGCAGTATGACTTATATCGCCCACAACTCACTTGTGTTCTACTCGTTCATATAACATCTACACATAAAACCTGGTTCGGATGCCACTGTTGGGGAACGTAGTAATTTCAAAAAAATTCCTACGCACACGCAGGATCATGGTGATGCATAGCAACGAGAGGGGAGAGTGTTGTCTATGTACCCTTGTAGACCGTTCGCGGAAGCATCATATCAACGCGGTTCATGTAGTCGTACGTCTTCACGATCGGACCGATCCAAGTACCGAAAGCACGACACCTCCGAGTTCTGCACATGTAAGGCTCGGTGACGTCCTCGCCTTCTCGATCCAACAAGAGGGGTGAAGTAGTAGATGAGTTCCGGCAGCATGACGGTGTGGTGACGGTGTTGGTGAAGAACAATCTCCGCAGGGCTTCGCCTAAGCACTACGAAAACTATGATGAATGATAAACTAGAGGGGATGGGGTTGCCGGCACACGGCTTGGTGTATCTTGATGACCCTTGGGTGCTAGCCCTGCCCCTCTATTTATATGTTGAGCCTTGGGGTCAAAACTTGGAGTAAAAGCCTCCACAAAGTCGGTTTCACCCGAAAGGCAAGAGTCCTTCTTGGACTCCAGGACCAAATGCCAGGGACCCTGGCGTCTAGCCCCTGTACTCCACAAAACTTCGTTTTGCGCTTTCCAAAAACCTCGTGGGCTATCTCCTTTGGCCCAGATAAAGTGTTCTCGTGCCCAAACATTTCGAGAAACATCCGGAACCCCTTCCAGTGAATTCGGGAACCCTTCTGGAGATCAAACACTACTATCCACATATCAATCTTTACTTTCGGACCATGCCAGAGTTCCTCGTCATATCCATGATCTCATCCGAAACTCCGAACAACATTCGGTCACCAACGTACATAACTCATAGTACTATATCATCAACGAACGCTAAGCGTGCGGACCCTACGGGTTCGAGAACTATGTAGACATGACCGAGACACCTCTCTGGTCAATAACAAATAGCGGGATCTGGATGCCCATATTGGCTCCTACATATTCTACGAAGATCTTTATCGGTCAAACCGCATAGCAACATACGTTGTTCCCTTTGTCATTGGTATGTTACTTGCCCGAGATTCGATCGTCTGTATCTCAATACCTAGTTCAATCTCGTTACCTGCAAGTATCTTTACTCGTTCCGTAATACATCATCCCGCAACTAACTCATTAGTTGCAATGCTTGCAAGGCTTATAGTGATGTGCATTGCCGAGTGGGCCCAGAGATACCTCTCCGACAACCGGAGTGACAAATCCTAATCTTGAAATACGCCAACCCAACAAGTACCTTCGGAGACACCTATAGAGCACCTTTATAATCACCCAATTATGTTGTGATGTTTGGTGGCACACAAAGTGTTCCTTCGGTAAACGGGAGTTGCATAATCTCATAGTCATAGGAACATGTATAAGTCATGAAGAAACCAATAGCAACAAACTAAACGATCAAGTGCTAAGCTAACGAAATGGGTCAAGTCAATCACATCATTCTCCTAATGATGTGATCCCGTTAATCAAATGACAACTCATGTCTATGTTTAGGAAACCTAACCATCTTTGATCAACAAGCTAGTCAAGTAGAGGCATACTAGTGACACTCTGTTTGTCTATGTATTCACACATGTATTACGTTTCCAGTTAATACAATTCTAGCATGAATAATAAACATTTATCATGAAATAAGGAAATAAATAATTACTTTATTATTGCCTCTAGGGCATATTTCCTTCAGCGCCTACCCCCCAGGCGCGCCCTCCACCCTCGTGTGCCCCCTATTGCTCCACCGATATACTCCTTCCTCCTATATATACCTACGAACCCCCAAACTACTAGATACGGAGCCAAAACCCTAATTCCACCACCATAACTTTCTGTATCCACGAGATCCCATCTTGGGGCCTGTTCCGGAGCTCCACCGGAGGGGGCATCGATCACGGAGGGCTTCTACATCAACACCATAGCCCCTCCGATGAAGTGTGAGTAGTTTACCTCAGACCTACGGGTCCATAGTTATTAGCTAGATGGCTTCTTCTCTCTTTTTGGATCTCAATACAAAGTTCTCCCCTTCTCTTGTGGAGATCTATTTGATGTAATCTTCTTTTGCAGTGTGTTTGTTGAGACCGATGAATTGTGGGTTTATGATCAAGTTTATCTATGAACAATATTTGAATCTTCTCTGGATTCTTTTATGTATGATTGGTTATCTTTGCAAGTCTCTTCGAATTATCAGTTTGGTTTGGCCTACTAGATTGATCTTTCTTGCAATGGGAGAAGTGCTTAGCTTTGGGTTCAATATTGCGGTGTCCTTTCCTAGTGACAGTAGGGGCAGCAAGGCACGTATTGTATTGTTGCCATCGAGGATAACAAGATGGGTTTTCTTTTATCATATTGCATGAATTTATATTGGCGTTAAACGATAGCCGCTTATTGGGAGGCAACCCAATCTTATTTTTATTCCTTGCTTTTGCTCCTATTTTAGTAATAAATAATTTATCTAGCCTCTGTTTTGGTTGTGTTTTATGTGTTCAATTAGTGTTTGTGCCAAGTAGAACCGCTGGGAAGACTTGGGGAAAGTCTTTTTAATCTTGCTGTAAAAAACAGAAACTTTAGCGCTCACGAGAACTGCTGCCATTTTTATTTGGAAAGTGATATTTAGTTAATTCTTTTTTAAGATGATTAATAAATAAATTCCTCACGTCCAGAAATTTAGTTTAGAATTTTTGGGGTTCCATATATTGCGTTAGCTACAGATTACTACAGACTATTCTGTTTTTGATAGATTCTGTTTTTCGTGTGTTGTTTGCTTATTTTGATAAATCTATGGCTAGTAAAATAGTTTATAAACCATAGAGAAGTTGGAATACAGTAGGTTTAACACAAATATAAATAAATAATGAGTTCATTACAGTACCTTGAAGTGGTGTTCTGTTTTCTTTCGCTAACGGAGCTCACGAGCTTTTCTACTTTAAGTTTTGTGTTGTGAAGTTTTCATGTTTTGGGTGAAAGATTTGATGGATTATGGAACAAGGAGTGGAAAGATCCTAAGCTTGGGGATGCCCATGTCACCCCAATATAATCTAAGGACACCTAAAAGCCAAAGCTTGGGGATGCCCCGGAAGGCATCCCCTCTTTCGTCTACTTCCATCGGTAACTTTACTTGGAGCTATATTTTTATTGGCCACATGATATGTGTTTTGCTTGCAGCGTCTTGTATGATTTGAGTGTTTGCTTTTTAGTTTACCACAATAATCCTTTCTGTACACACATTTTGAGAGAGACACACATGATTCAGAAATTATTAGAATACTCTATGTGCTTCTCTTATATCTTTTGAGTTATATAGTTTTTGCTCTAGTACTTCACTTATATCTTTTAGAGCACGGTGGTGGTTTTGTTTTATAGAAACTATTATTATCTCATGATTCACTTATATTATTTTGAGAGTCTTAAATATCATGGTAATTTACTTAAATAATCTTAATATGCTAGGTATTCAAGACTAGTAAAAACTTTCTTATGAGTGTGTTGAATACTAAGAGAAGTTTGATGCTTGATGATTATTTTGAGACATGGAGGTAGTGATATCAAAGTTGTGCTAGTTGAGTAGTTGTGAATTTGAAAAATACTTGTGTTGAAGTTTGCAAGTCCCATAGCATGCACGTATGGTAAACGTTATGTAACAAATTTGAAACATGAGGTATTCTTTGAGTGTCCTCCTTATGAGTGGCGGTCGGGGACGAGCGATGGTCTTTTCCTACCAATCTATCCCCCTAGGAGCATGCGCGTAGTTCTTGGTTTTTGATGACTTGTAGATTTTTGCAATAAGTATGTGAGTTCTATATGACTAATGTTGAATCCATGGATTATACGCACTCTCACCTTTCCATCATTGCTAGCCTCTTCGGTACCGTGCATTGCCCTTTCTCACATTGAGAGTTGGTGCAAACTTCGCCAGTGCATCCAAACCTCATGATATGATACGCTCTTTCACACATAAACCTCCTTATATCTTCCTCAAAACAGCCACCATACCTACCTATTATGGCATTCCCATAGCCATTCCGAGATATATTGCCATGCAACTTTCCATCGTTCCGTTTATCATGACACGTTCATCATTATCATATTGCTTTGCATGATCATGTAGTTTACATAGTATTTGTGGCAAAGCCACCATTCATAATCCTTTCATACATGTCACTCTTGGTTCATTGCATATCCCGGTACACCGCCAGAGGCAATCATATAGAGTCATACTTTGTTCTAGTATCGAGTTGTAATCATTGAGTTGTAAATAAATAGAAGTGTGATGATCATCATTTTCTAGAGCATTGTCCCAAGCTAGGAAAAAAGGAGAAAGGTCATAAAAAAAGAGAAGGCCCAAAAAAATGAGAGAAAAAGAGAGAAGGGACAATGTTACTATCCTTTTTACCACACTTGTGCTTCAAAGTAGCACCATAGTCTTCATGATAGAGAGTCTTTTGTTTTGTCACTTTCATATACTAGTGGGAATTTTTCATTATAGAACTTGGCTTGTATATTCCAACATTGGGCTTCCTCAAATGCCCTAGGTATTCATGAGCAAGCAAGTTGGATGCGCACCCACTTAGTTTCTTTTGTTGAGCTTTCATATATTTATAGCTCTAGTCTCTGCTGGAAAAGGCAATGCCTAGGAGGCGCTTAGGCATGCCTAGGCGCTAGGCAATGGCCAAACGCCTCGCCTAGGGCATAAATGGAGGTCTAGGCAGGGAAAGCAAGGAATTGCCTACCCAAGCAAGAAATCATGCCACAAACTGCACTGATACGCCAAACGGGTTATATTCCAATGGTATTAGTGTTGGGGAACATAGTAATTTCAAAAAAATTCCTACGCACACGCAAGATCATGGTGATGCATAGCAACGAGAGGGGAGAGTGTTGTCTACGTACCCTCGTAGACTGTTCGCGGAAGCGTTATATCAATGCAGTTGATGTAGTCGTACGTCTTCACGTCCGACCGATCCAAGTACCGAAAGCACGGCACCTCCGAGTTCTGCACACGTTCGGCTCGGTGACGTCCTCGCCTTCTCGATCTAGCAAGAGGGGCAAAGTAGTAGATGAGTTCCGACAGCACGACGGCGTGGTGACGGTGTTGGTGAAGAACAATCTCCGCAGGGCTTCGCCTAAGCACTGCAAAAACTATGAGGAGGATAAACTAGAGGGGACGGGGTTGCCGGCACACAGCTTGGTGTTTCTTGATGTATCTTGGGTGCTATCCCTACCCCTCTATTTATATGTTGAGCCTTGGGGTCGAAACTTGGAGTAAAAGCATCCACAAAGTCGGTTTCACCCGAAAGGCAAGAGTCCTTCTCGGACTCCAGGGCCAGACGCCAGGGTTCCCGGCGTCTGGGCCCAGACGCCAGGGACCCTGGCGTCTAGCCCCTGGACTCCGCAAAACTTCCTTTTGCGCTTTCCAAAAACCTTGTGGGCTTTCCCCTTTGGCCAAATAAAGTGTTCTCATACCCAAACATTTCGAGAAACATCCGGAACTCCTTCCGGTGATTTCCGGAACCCTTCCGGTGACCAAACACTATTATCCCATATATGAAACTTTATCTCCGGACCATTCCGGAGTTCCTTGTCATGTCCGTGATCTCATCCCGGACTCCGAACAACATTCGGTCATCAACATACATAACTCATATAGTACTATATCGTCAACGAACATTAAGCGTGCGGACCCGACGGGTTCAAGAACTATGTAGACATGACCGAGACACCTCTCTGGTCAATAACCAATAGCGGGACCTGGATGCCCATATTGGCTCCTACATATTCTACGAAGATCTTTATCGGTCAGACCGCATAACAACATACGTTGTTCCCTTTGTCATCGGTATGTTACTTGCCCGAGATTCGATCGTCGGTATCTCAATACCTAGTTCGATCTCGTTACCGGCAAGTCTCTTTACTCGTTCCGTAATACATCATCCCGCAACTAACTCATTAATTGCAATGCTTGCAAGGCTTATAGTGATGTGCATTACCGAGTGGGCCCAGAGATACCTCTTCGACAATCGGAGTGACAAATCCTAATCTCGAAATACGCCAACCCAACAAGTACCTTTGGAGACACCTGTAGAGCACCTTTATAATCACACAGTTATGTTGTGACGTTTGGTGGCACACAAAGTGTTCCTCCGGTAAACGGGAGTTGCATAATCTCATAGTCATAGGAACATGTATAAGTCATGAAGAAAGCAATAGCAACAAACTAAACGATCAAGTGCTATGCTAACGGAATGGGTCAAGTCAATCACATCATTCTCTAATGATGTGATCCCGTTAATCAAATGATAACTCATGTCTATGGCTAGGAAACTTAACCATCTTTGATTCAACGAGTTAGTCAAGTAGAGGCATACTAGTGACATACTGTTTGACTATGTATTCACTCATGTATTATGTTTCTGGCTAATACAATTCTAGCATGAATAATAAACATTTATCATGATATAAGGAAATAAATAATAACTTTATTATTGCCTCTAGGGCATATTTCCTTCAATTAGATGGTAATTAACTTATTTATATGCCTTAAACTAATATCAACAACCATATAATAATCACAAATACACTCCGAGTAAAACTATATTACCGCCTAGGCCGCACCTAGGGCGCTTAGGCACCGCCTAGGCACTAGGCGAAGGCCAACCGCCTCGCTTACGCCTGCTGCTTTTTCCAACCTTGGCTCTAGTGCATCCGTTGCATGGCAATCCCTACTCCTTGCTTTAACATCAATTGATGGGCATCTCCATAGCTCATTGGTTAGCCTCGTTGATGTGAGACTTTCTCCCTTTTTTGTCTTCTCCACATAACCCCCATCATTATATTCTATTCCACCCATAGTGCTATATCCATGGCTCATGAGATTACTAAAGTATGAAACAATTGCTTGGCTTGTCATCGAGGTTGTGCATGATGAGGGCATTCTTGTGTGACGAAATGGAGCATGACTAAACTATATGATTTTGTAGGGATGAACTTTCTTTGGCCATGTTATTTTGAGAGGACATAATTGCTTAGTTAGTATGCTTGAAGTATTATTATTTTTATGTCAATATTGAACTTTTATCTTGAATCTTTCGGATCTGAATATTCATACCACAATTAAGAAGAATTGCATTGAAATTATGCCAAGTAGCATTCCACATCAAAAATTCTGTTTTTATCATTTACCTACTCGGGGACGAGCAGGAATTAAGCTTTGGGATGCTTGATACGTCTCCAATGTATCTTTGATTTTTGATTGTTCCATGTTATATTATATACTGTTTTGGACATTATTGGGCTTTATTATACACTTTTATATTATTTTTGGGACTAACCTATTACCCGGCAGCCCAGCCCAGAATTGTTGTTTTTGCCTATTTTAGGGTTTCGCAGAAAAAGAATATCAAACGGAGTCCAAACAGAATGAAACCATCGGGAACGTGATTTTCGGAACGAACATGATCCAGAGGACTTGGACCCTACGTCAAGACATCAACCAGGAGCCACGAGGTAGGGGGCGCGCCTCCCCCCCAGGCGCACCCTCCACCCTCGTGGGCCCCCTGTTTCTCCACCGACGTACTCCTTCCTCCTATATATACCTACGTACCCTCAAACTACCAGATATGGAGCCAACACCCTAATTCCACCACCGTTACTTTCTGTATCCACGAGATCCCATCTTGGGGCCTGTTCTGGACCTCCGCCGGAGGGGACATCGATCACGGAGGGCTTCTACATCAACACCATAGCCCCTTCGATGAAGTGTGAGTAGTTTACCTCAGACCTACGGGTCCATAGTTATTAGCTAGATGGCTTCTTCTCTCTTTTTGGATCTTAATACAGAGTTCTCCCCCTCTCTTGTGGAGATCTATTCGATGTAATCTTCTTTTGCGGTGTGTTTGTTGAGACCGATGAATTGTGGGTTTATGATCAAGTTTATCTATGAACAATTTTTGAATCTTCTTTTGCAAGTCTCTTTGAATTATCAGTTTGGTTTGGCCTACTAGATTGATCTTTCTTGAAGTGGGAGAAGTGCTTAGCTTTGGGTTCAATCTTGCGGTGTCCTTTCCCAGTGACAATAGGGGCAGCAAGGCACGTATTGTATTGTTGCCATCGAGGATAACAAGATGGGGTTTATATCATATTGCATGAGTTTATCCCTCTACATCATGTCATCTTGCTTAAAGCGTTACTCTATTCTTATGAACTTAATACTCTAGATGCATGCTGGATAGCGGTCGATGTGTGGAGTAATAGTAGTAGATGCAGGCAGGAGTCGGTCTACTTGTCTCGGACGTGATGCCTATATACATGATCATACCTAGATATTCTCATAACTATGCTCAATTCTGTCAATTGCTCAACAGTAATTTGTTAACCCACCGTGAATACTTATGCTCTTGAGAGAAGCCACTAGTGAAACCTCCCCCGGGTCTATCTTCCATCATATTAATCTTCCAATACTTAGTTATTTCCTTTTCCATTTATTTTACTATGCATCTTTTATTTCTCTTTATCATAAAAATAGACAAAATATTATCTTATCATATCTATCAGATCTCACTCTCGTAAGTGACCGTGTAGGGATTGACAACCCCTTATCGCGTTGGTTGCGAGGATTTATTTGTTTGTGTAGGTGCGAGGGACTCGTGCGTGGCCTCCTACTGGATTGATACCGTGGTTCTCAAAAACTAAGGTAAATACTTACGGTACTTTGCTGCATCACCCTTTCCTCTTCAAGGGAAAACCAACGCAAGTGCTCAAGAGGTAGCAGGGGCTTCTATCGGAAAATGTCCGATTAGCCATTGTGAAGCTATGTGCATTCCTCAATGCAATCTCTCAGAAGGTGATCGATCCAGAAATCATACCAAGGCTAAGGAGTGATGTGGCGCAATGTCTTGTCAGTTTCGAGCTGGTGTTCCCACCATCCTTCTTCAATATCATGACACATGTCCTAGTTCATCTAGTCGACGAGATTGTCATTTTGGGGCCCGTATTTCTACACAATATGTTCCCCTTTGAGAGGTTCATGGGAGTCCTAAAGAAATATGTCCGTAACCGCGCTAGGCCAGAAGGAAGCATCTTCATGGGCCATCAAACAGAGGATGTCATTGAGTTTTGTGTTGACTTCATTCCTGGCCTTAAGAAGATAGGTCTCCCTAAATCGCGGTATGAGGGTAGAATGACTGGAAAAGGCACGCTTGGAGGGGATTCAATAATATGTAGGGACGGGCATTCTTGGTCTCAAGCACACTACATAGTCCTACAAAACTCTACCTTGGTGACCCCGTATGTCGATGAACATAAGAATAGTCTGCGCTCCAAACACCCGGAGCAGTGTGACGACTGGATTACATGTGAACACATCAGGACTTTCAGCAATTGGATGGAAACACGTCTCAGAGGTGACAACACTGTTTGTGATGAGCTATACTCGTTGTCCAGGTTACCATCTTCGACTGTACTGACTTACAAATGATACGATATAAATGGGAATACATTTTACACGATCGCCCAATATCAAAAGAGCAACCACCAAATCAGCGGTGTCCGCTTTGATGCAGCAACCGAGAGGGGAAAGGACACATATTATGGTTATATAGTGGACATATGGGAACTTGACTATGGACATGATTTTAAGGTCCCTTTGTTTAAGTGGAAATGGGTCAATCTGTCAGGAGGCGGGGTACAGGCAGACCCACAGTACGGAATGGCAACAGTGGATCTGAACAATCTGTTGGAAATATGCCCTAGAGACAATAATAAATTGATTATTATTATATTTCCTTGTTCATGATAATCATTTATTATCCATGCTAGAATTGTATTGATAGGAAACTCAGATACATGTGTGGATGCATAGACAACACCATGTCCCTAGTAAGCCTCTAGTTGACTAGCTCGTTGATCAATAGATGGTTACGGTTTCCTGACCATGGACATTGGATGTCATTGATAATGGGATCACATCATTAGGAGAATGATGTGATGGACAAGACCCAATCCTAAGCATAGCACAAGATCGTGTAGTTCGTATGCTAAAGCTTTTCTAATGTCAAGTATCATTTCCTTAGACCATGAGATTGTGCAACTCCCGGATACCGTAGGAATGCTTTGGGTGTGCCAAACGTCACAACATAACTGGGTGGCTATAAAGGTACACTACGGGTATCTCCAAAAGTGTCTGTTGGGTTGGCACGAATCGAGACTGGGATTTGTCACTCCGTGTGACGGAGAGGTATCTCTGGGCCCACTCGGTAGGACATCATCATAGTGTGCACAATGTGATCAAGGAGTTGATCACGGGATGATGTGTTACGGAACGAGTAAAGAGACTTGCAGGTAACGAGATTGAACAAGGTATCGGGATACCGACGATCGAATCTCGGGCAAGTATCGTACCGCTAGACAAAGGGAATTGTATACGGGATTGATTAAGTCCTTGACATTGTGGTTCATCCGATGAGATCATCGTGGAACATGTGGGAGCCAACATGGGTATCCAGATCCCGCTGTTGGTTATTGACCGGAGAGTCATCTCGGTCATGTCTGCATGTCTCCCGAACCCATAAGGTCTACACACTTAAGGTTCGGTGACGCTAGGGTTATAGAGATATTAGTATGTGGTAACCCGAAAGTTGTTCAGAGTCCCGGATGAGATCCCAGACGTCACGAGGAGTTCCAGAATGGTCCGGAGGTAAAGAATTATACATAGGAAGTGCTATTTCGGCTATCGGGACAAGTTTTGGGGTCACCGGTATTGTACCGGGACCACCGGAAGGGTCCCGGGGGTCCACCAGGTGGGGCCACCTGCCCCGGGGGGCCACATGGGCTGTAGGGGGTGCGCCTTGGCCTATATGGGTCAAGGGCACCAGCCCCAAGAGGCACATGCGCCAAGAGGAGAGGGAAAGGAAGAGTCCTAAAGGGGGAAGGCACCTCCGAGGTGCCTTGGGGAGGAGGGACTCCTCCCTGGCCGCACCCTTCCTTGGAGGAAGGGCCAAAGGCTGCGCCCCCCTCTCCCTTGGCCCTATATATAGTGGGGAAAAAGGGAGGGCAGCAATACCCAAGCCCTGGCGCCTCCCTCTCCCTCCCATGGCACATCTCCCTCCTCCTGCAGCGCTTGGCGAAGCCCTGTTGGAATCCCGCTACTTCCACCACCACGCCGTCGTGCTGCTGGATCTCCATCAACCTCTCCTCCCCCCTTTCTGGATCAAGAAGGAGGAGACGTTGCTGCTCCGTACGTGTGTTGAACGCAGAGGTGTCGTCCGTTCGGCGCTAGGATCATCGGTGATTTGGATCACGACGAGTACGACTCCATCAACCCCGTTCTCTTGAACGCTTCTGCGCACGATCTACAAGGGTATGTAGATCTGCTCCTCCCTCGTTGCTAGATGACTCCATAGATAGATCTTGGTGACACGTAGGAAAATTTTGAATTTATGCTACGTTCCCCAACAGTGGCATCATGAGCTAGGTCTATGCGTAGTTTCTATGCACGAGTAGAACACAAAGTAGTTGTGGGCGTTGATTTTGTTCAATATGCTTACCGTTTCTAGTCCAATCTTGATTCGGTGGCATTGTGGGATGAAGCGGCCCGGACCGACCTTACACGTACTCTTACGTGAGACTGGTTCCACCGACTAACATGCACTAGTTGCATAAGGTGGCTGGCGGGTGTCTGTCTCTCCCACTTTAGTCGGATCGGATTCGATGAAAAGGGTCCTTATGAAGGGTAAATAGCAATTGGCATATCACGTTGTGGTTTTTGCGTAGGTAAGAAACGTTCTTGCTAGAAACCCATAGCAGCCACGTAAAACATGCAAACAACAATTAGAGGACGTCTAACTTGTTTTTGCAGGGTATGCTATGTGATGTGATGTGGCCAAAAGGATGTGATGAATGATATATGTGATGTATGAGATTGATCATGTTCTTGTAATAGGAATCACGACTTGCATGTCCATGAGTATGACAACCGGCAGGAGCCATAGGAGTTGTCTTAATTTATTTATGACCCGCGTGTCAACATAAACGTCATGTAATTACTTTACTTTATTGCTAACCGTTAGCTGTAGTAGTAGAAGTAATAGATGACGTGACAACTTCATGGAGACACGATGATGGAGATCATGATGATGGAGATCATGGTGTCATGCCAGTGACGTTGATGATCATGGAGCCCCGAAGATGGAGATCAAAAGGAGCAATATGATATTGGCCA
The DNA here is from genome assembly GCF_018294505.1 of Triticum aestivum. NCBI lineage: Eukaryota > Viridiplantae > Streptophyta > Magnoliopsida > Poales > Poaceae > Triticum > Triticum aestivum. Next base: position 634,267,395 of record NC_057806.1, read on the forward strand.
TATCATGTCACTACTTGATTGCATGTGATGTTTATCATGTTTTTGCATCTTGTTTACTTAGAACGATGGTAGTAAATAAGATGATCCCTCATAATAATTTCAAGAAAGTGTCCCCCCTAACTATGCACCGTTGCGACAGTTCGTTGTTTCGAAGCACCACGTGATGATCGGGTGTGATAGATTCTAACGTTCACATACAACGGGTGTAAGACAGATTTACACACGCGAAACACTTAGGTTGACTTGACGAGCCTAGCATGTGTCGCAAGAGACCGAAACACAAGAGACGGAAAGGTCGAGCATGAGTCGTATGGTAGATACGATCAACATGAAGATGTTCACCGATGTTGACTAGTCCGTCTCACGTGATGATCGGACACGGCCTAGTTGACTCGGATCATGTAATCACTTAGATGACTAGAGGGATGTCTATCTGAGTGGGAGTTCATAAGATGAACTTAATTATCCTGAACATAGTCAAAAGGTCTTCGCAAATTATGTCATAGCTCGCGCTTTAGTTCTATTGTTTAGATATGTTCCTAGAGAAATTTTAGTTGAAAGTTGATAGTAGCAATTATGAGGACTAGGTCCGTAAACTGAGGATTGTCCTCATTGCTACATAGAAGGCTTATGTCCTTAATGCACCGCTCAGTGTTCTGAACCTCGAACGTTGTCTGTGGATGTTGCGAACATCTGACATACACATTTTGATAACTACGTGATAGTTCAGTTAAACGGTTCAGAGTTGAGGCACCGAAGATGTTTTGAAACGTCACGGAACATATGAGATGTTTCGAGGGCTGAAATTGGGATTTCAGGCTCGTGCCCACGTCAAGAGGTATAAGACCTCCGATGATTTTCTTAGCCTACAAACTAGGGAGAAAAGCTCAATTGTTGAGCTTGTGCTCAGATTGTCTGAGTACAACAATCGCTTGAATCGAGTGGGAGTTAATCTTCCAGATGAAATAGTGATGGTTCTCCGAAGTCATTACCACCAAGCTGCTTGAGCTTCGTGATGAACTATAATATATCAGGGACATATATGATGATCCTTGAGATATTCGCGATGTTTGACACCACAAAAGTAGAGATCAAGAAGGAGCATCAATTGTTGATGGTTGGTGAAACCACTAGTTTCAAGAAGGGCAAGGGCAAGAAGGGATACTTCATGAAACGGCAAATCAGCTGCTGCTCTAGTGAAGAAACCCAAAGTTGAACCCAAACCCGAGACTAAGTGCTTCTGTAATAAGGGGAACAACCACTGGAGCAGAATTACCCTAGATACTTGGTAGATGAGAAGGCTGGCAAAGTCAATAGAAGTATATTGGATATACATTGTGTTAATGTGTACTTTACTAGTACTCCTAGTAGCACCATGGTATTAGATACCGGTTCGGTTGCTAAGTGTTAGTAACTCAAAATAAAAGCTATGGAATAAACGGAGACTAGCTAAAGGTGAGCTGACGATATGTGTTGGAAGTGTTTCCAATGTTGATATGATCAAGCATCGCACGCTCCCTCTACCATCGAGATTGGTGTTTGCGTTGTTCATAGACATGATTGGATTATGTCTATCGCAATACGGTTATTCATTTAAGGAGAATAACGGTTACTCCGTTTATTTGAATAATACCTTCAATGGTCTTGCACCTAAAATGAATGGTTCATTGAATCTCGATCGTAGTGATACACATGTTCATGCCAAAAGATAGTAATGATAGTACCACCTACTTGTGGCACTGCCACGTAAGTCATATCGGTATAAAACGCATGAAGAAGCTCCATGTTGATGGATCTTTGGGCTCACTAGTTTTTGAAAAGTTTGAGGCATGCGAACCATGTCTATTGGTGTATATGCATGAAGAAACTCCATGCAAATGGACCGTTTGGACTCACTTTATTTTGAATCACTTGAGACATGCAAATGGGCAAGATGACTGAAAGCCTCGTTTTCAGTAAAATGGAACTAGAAAGCAACTTGTTGGAAGTAATACATTTTGATGTGTGCAGTCCAATGAGTGCTGAGGCATGTAGTGGATATCGTTATGTTCTTACTTCACAGATGATTTGAGTAGATGTTGAGTATATTTACTTGATGAATCACGAGTCTGAATTATTGAAAGGTTCAAGTAATTTCAGGGTGAAGTTGAAAGATCGTCGTGACAAGAGGATAAAATATCTATGATATGATCATAGAGATGAATATCTGAATTACGAGTTTGGCACAAAATTAAGACATTGTGGAAATTGTTTCACAACTAATACAGCCTGGAACACCATAGTGTGATGGTGTGTCCGAACATCATAACTGCGCCCTATTGGATATGATGCATACCATGATGTCTCTTATCTAATTACCACAATAGTTTATGGGTTAGGCATTAGAGACAACCACATTCACTTTAAAAGGGGCACCACGTAATTCCGATGAGATGACACCGTATGAACTATGGCTTAGAGAAACCTAAGCTGTCATTTCTTAAAAGTTTGGGGCTGCGACGCTTATGTGAAAAAGTTTCAGGCTGATAAGCTCAAACCCAAAGCGGATAAATGCATCTTCATAGGACACCCAAAACAGTTGGGTATACCTCCTGTCTTAGATCTGAAAGCAATAAGGGATTGTTTCTAGAATCGGGTCCTTTCTCGACGAAAAGTTTCTCTCGAAAGAATTGAGTGGGAGGATGGTGGAGACTTGATGAGGTTATTGAACCGTCTCTTCAACTAGTGTGTGACAGGGCACAGGGAGTTGTTCTTGTGGCACCTACACCAATTGAAGTGGAAGCTTATGATAGTGATCATGAAACTTCAGATCAAGTCACTACCAAACCTCGTGGGATGACAAGGATGCGTACTACTTCAGAGTGGTACATAATCCTGTCTTGGAAGTCATGTTGCTAGACAACAATGAACCTACGAGCTATGGAGAAGAGATGGTGGGCCTGGATTCCGATAAATGGCTCGAGGCCATAAAATCCAAGAGAGGATCCATGTATGAAAACAAAGTGTAGACTTTGGCAAAACAGCTCGATGGTCGTAAGGTTGTTGAGTGCAGATGGATTTTAAAAGGAAGACGGACAATGATGGTAAATGTCACCATTAAAAAGCTCGACTTGTCGTTAAGATGTTTTTCGACAGGTTCAAGGAGTTGACTACGATGAGACTTTCTCACTCGTAGCGATGCTAAGAGTCTGTTGGAATTATATTAGCGATTACTGCATTATTTATGAAATCTTGCAGATAGGATGTCAAAACATTGTTTCCTCGACGATTTTTTGAGGAAAGGTTGTATGTGATACAACCGGAAGGTTTTGTCAATCCTGAAAGATGCTAATAAGTATGCAAAAGCTCCAGCAATCCTTCTGAGGACTGGAGTAAGCATCTCGGAGTTGGAATGTATGCTTTGATGATGATCAAAGATTTTGGGTTTATACAAAGTTTATGAGAAACTTGTATTTCCAAAGAAGTGAGTGGGAGCACTATAGAATTTCTGATGAATATATGTTGTTGACATGTTGTTAATCAGAAATGATGTAGAATTTCTGGAAAGCATATAGGGTTATTTGGAAAGTGTTTTTCAATGGAAAGCCTGGATTAAGCTACTTGAACATTGAGCATCAAGATCTATAAGGATAGATCAAAATTCTTAATGGTACTTTCAAATGAGCACATACCTTGACATGATCTTGAAGGTGTTCAAGATGGATCAGTCAAAGAAGGAGTTCTTGCCTGAGTTGTAAGGTATGAAGTTAAGACTTAAAGCTCGACCACGGCAGAATAGAGAGAAAGGACGAAGGTCGTCCCCTATGCTTAAGACATAGGCCCTACAGTATGCTATGCTGTGTACCGCACCTAAAATGTGCCTTGCCATGAGTCAGTCAAGGGGGTACAAGAGTGATCCAAGAATTGATCACAAGACAGCGGTCAAAGTTATCCTTAGTAACTAGTGGACTAAGGAATTTTCTCGATTATGGAGGTGGTAAAAGAGTTCGTCATAAAGGGTTACGCCGATGCAAACTTTGACACTAATCCATATTATTCTGAGTAGTAAACTGGATTCGTATAGTAGAACAGTTATTTGGAATAGCTCCAAATGTAGCGTAGTAGTTGCATCTACAAGATGACATAGAAATTTGCGAAGTACATACGGATCTGAAAGATTCAGACCTGTTGACTATAACATCTCTCACAAGCATAACATGTTCAAACCCATAACTCTTTGGGTGTTAGTCACATGGGGATGTGACCTTGAGTGTTAATCACATGTCGATGTGAACTGGATTATTGACTCGAGTGCAAGTGGGAGACTGTTGGAAATATGCCCTAGAGGCAATAATAAATTGATTATTATTATATTTCCTTGTTCATGATAATCGTTTATTATCCATGCTAGAATTGTATTGATAGGAAACTCAGATACATGTGTGGATGCATAGACAACACCATGTCCCTCGTAAGCCTCTAGTTGACTAGCTCGTTGATCAATAGATGGTTACGGTTTCCTGACCATGGACATTGGATGTCATTGATAATGGGATCACATCATTAGGAGAATGATGCCTACCCCAACTTGCTTGGTACTAAAGGCTTTGTTGTTGTTGTTGTTGTATCATTAGGAGAATGATGTGATGGACAAGGCCCAATCCTAAGCATAGCACAAGATCGTGTAGTTTGTATGCTAAAGCTTTTCTAATGTCAAGTATCATTTCCTTAGACCATGAGATTGTGCAAGTCCCGGATACCGTAGGAGTGCTTTGGGTGTGCCAAACGTCACAACGTAACTGGGTGGCTATAAAGGTACACTACGGGTATCTCCGAAAGTGTCTGTTGGGTTGGCACGAATCGAGACTGGGATTTGTCACTTCGTGTGACGGAGAGGTATCTCTGGGCCCACTCGGTAGGACATCATCATAATGTGCACAATGTGATCAAGGAGTTGATCACGGGATGATGTGTTACGGAACGAGTAAAGAGACTTGCCGGTAATGAGATTGAACAAGGTATTGGGATACCGACGATCGAATCTCGGGCAAGTATCGTACCGCTAGACAAAGGGAATTGTATAGGGGATTGATTAAGTCCTTGACATCGTGGTTCATCCGATGAGATCATCGTGGAACATGTGGGAGCCAACATGGGTATCCAGATCCCGCTGTTGGTTATTGACCGGAGAGTCATCTCGGTCATGTCTGCATGTCTCCCGAACCCGTAGGGTCTACACACTTAAGGTTCGGTGACGCTAGGGTTATAGAGATATTAGTATGCGGTAACCCGAAAGTTGTTCGGAGTCCCGGATGAGATCCCGGACGTCACGAGGAGTTCCGGAATGGTCCGGAGGTAAAGGATTATATATATGAAGTGCTATTTCGGCTATCGGGACAAGTTTCGGGGTCACCGGTATTGTACCGGGACCACCGGAAGGGTCCCGGCGGTCCACCGGGTGGGGCCACCTGCCCCGGGGGGCCACATGGGCTGTAGGGGGTGTGCCTTGGCCTATATGGGCCAAGGGCACCAGCCCCAAGAGGCCCATGCGCCAAGAGAAGAGGGAAAGGAAGGGTCCTAAAGGGGGAAGGCACCTCCGAGGTGCCTTAGGGAGGAGGGACTCCTCCCTGGCCGCACCCTTCCTTGGAGGAAGGGCCAAAGGCTGCGCCCCCCCTCTCCCTTGGCCCTATATATAGTGGGGGAAAAGGGAGGGCAGCAATACCCAAGCCCTGGCGCCTCCCTCTCCCTCCCATGGCACATCTCCCTCCTCCTGCAGCGCTTGGCGAAGCCCTGTTGGAATCCCGCTACTTCCACCACCACGCCGTCGTGCTGCTGGATCTCCATCAACCTCTCCTCCCCCCTTGCTGGATCAAGAAGGAGGAGACGTCGCTGCTCCGTACGTGTGTTGAACGCGGAGGTGCCGTCCGTTCGGCGCTAGGATCATCGGTGATTTGGATCACGACGAGTACGACTCCATCAACCCCGTTCTCTTGAACGCTTCCGCGCACGATCTACAAGGTTATGTAGATCCACTCCTCCCTCGTTGCTAGATGACTCCATAGATAGATCTTGGTGACACATAGGAAAATTTTGAATTTATGCTACGTTCCCCAACACAATCTTGGGTACACTGACGAACCGTTCATCCTAGCCAATGATGTGGCACAGGTTATCTATGTGAAGGACATGTCTACCAAACCGAGAAAAAGAAAAGATAAGGAAGCGAACACATCATACGATGAGCCAAAGCCCCACATAGTTCTTTCAGGAAAAAGGGACATCGTGGGAGTGGAGGGCAAGACAGACATGTCCGAAGATTATGAAAAGTTTCATGAAATTCCTCCCTTCAAAGTCAAGGCTGACCCAAGCATCCTGATAAACGATGAAGATTATCCATGGTTACGGCGCAATAAGCAAAGGACACAACCGAAGAAGAAGTGAAGACTTTCTCTCCAGAACTATTATGATGATACCATGCCAAATTTCAACCTTTTCATAGTTCATTTGAAATGCCTCTTGTAACAGACGAGTTTCCGTATGAAACCCTGATATCTCGAATGTTGCATTTTGAACACACAAGAAGTTTGGAGTTGTAATAAGTGAGGCGCAATGCAGTCTACAACATCCCAACTTTCAGCCTTTTCAGAAAATAAGTTTTTCCGCAACCCTCTCTACTTCTGTGCACATGCTATGTGGGTGAAATGATGATACCAAGACAACTTTCATAGTAAAGTTATTCACAAACTAGTGATTCACACAAATTGCAAAAATTTCAAATTTAAACTATTCAAATTGGAAAACTAATGGCACTAACAGACAGTTTATAATTTATATTTCTTGAAAGAAAAAACAATCACCGAAAAACAATAAGTATTTTGCTGTCAGTAGAAACAAAACAAAATAAATAAAGCAAAAAAGAAAACAAAAAACAGGAAAAAAAATGCCACCTACTGGGCCTCCACGGCCTGAATACGACTAGAAACCCAACTATGAGCCAGGATTCAGGCCCGCAGAAGACTGGATAGGCCCACAGGCAGCATAGTGTCATATTAGGCCCATAAGCCTGCATTTGAGAGGAGCTCGAGAGGGCAGCCAGAGTGGGGCTTATAAACCACTCCGAACCCCTCTCAACTAGCAAGGTGGGACTAAAGTTTTGGCTGCGGGCAGCGCCATGCCTTTGGTCCCGGTTGATGGCACCAACCGGGACTAAAGGTGTGCATTGGACCCATTCGTGGTACCAACCGGCACCAATGTCCACCTGTAGTCCCGGCTGGTGCCACCAACTGGGACCAAAGGCCTTTGTTTCCCGCACTTTGGGCTGCTGAAAAGAGACATTTGGTCCTGGTTGGTGGCTGTCGGATTTCGGGCTCCGCAAAACCCTTAAGATTCGAACACAGGGGCGTGACGAAGATCTCTCCCATTACACGTCTACCTAGCGCCACACTCTTCTCCTGGTGGTGGGAATGGAATGCAAGCAAGCAAACAAGTAGAGCACACAAGAGTTTACCGAGGTTCAGGCCACCTTGCGGTGTAAAACACTACGTCCTGTTTTAGTGGATTGGCCTCCCGAGGGCTCAAGTATGAACCAGTACAGTGGTTTCCGGAGCTCAGGAGGTGAGCTCAAGAAGGGTGAGGAGGTAGATGTTCTTGCTCCTTTCCTAGTCTAAGTCTCAAATGGTCCGACCCCCCTCTATAATGGAACCCTAGCTACTTATATAAGCGGCCATGGTCCTTCCCTCGAAATGTTTAGGCGGGAACGGAATCCCACAACGGCCATTTGAGCAGGAACACTAGGACGCTCCTATCCTGACAAAAGGTGGTCTTCGCCTGCAAAGAGGGCAGGCGGTGATGCAGTGGTGGGCTCGGCGATGACATCCTTCCAGCCGTCCTCTCGGTCTTCGGTCTTGTTGCACCAAAGGGAAAACCTTTGTCTCGCCCCACGGGAACCTGCGCCTGTGCGGTCTCCTTTGCACAGATATAGAAACTGCGCCCACTGGCGTGCGCTGGCGCCGCTGGCACGGTTCTTCATGGCTTACATCACTGCCTCCTCCTGAAGCAGCCCTTCCCTGGAGATCTCCACCTTCCCGAAGCAGCCTAGCCGAGGCCACTCTAGGGAGAGGTCTTGGTCGCCCCTCCGGAGCAGCCTAGGTGAGGCCCCTCCCTGAGGAGGTCTTGGTCATTCTCCTCGCGAGGGATGGCCCCCTCGCGAGGGTCTTGAGCAGACGGTCGATCAGCTGGGCCCTACCGGGCCGTACCAGGGACGCGACGTGGGCCACAGACAGGCAAGTCTGGGTACCCTGGTTCCCAGTACACCGACAGTAGCCCCCGGGCCCAAGGCGCACGCGGAGTTTGCTTCTGGGCGAAGCCTAGGCGAGGACGAAGCGCCCTGGGCCCCAAAGACCGCGGGCCAGACCGGCGCGTGACGGTTGGATAGGACGTGTCGACTCCACTCCCCATGCAGCCTTGGTAACCGTGTGATTGACAACTCCTTGGCGCGGGCGACAGAACCAGCATGCCCGCGTGCGAATGGTTGGCGATTTGCCTTCTCAGTCTATAAATGGGGGACCAAGCGCCACCCCCGCTCGTTTGACTGGTCCAGGCCAAAACCCCAGTTCCTCTTCCTCCGGCGAGGGTTTTTTGATGGCACCGATTCGCAGGTTTTCCGCCACAGAGAAGGGGAAGGACCCGGTGGTGGAGCCCGAGCAGCTCCCGCCAAAGAAGAGGCGCCGCGATTCGCCGAGGGTGCCTCGGAGGCCGGCAGATGCTCGCACGTGGTGTATGCGGGCAACACCAGGGCTTCTGCCTCGTACGGCCACCCCGGCGACGGTTGTGTGCGGCATGGGCGACGGCAACGGGGGCGGCGCAGGTGACCGCCCGGCGGGGCGAGTGACGCCACGCCTCTCGCCGCTGCCCCATGCTGAGGATGACGTCCGTGAGTTCGTCGTGTGGGCGGGAGCTCCCCCGCACACTTGGATCTTCCTCCCCCGTGTCTTAGGGAGGTGCTTCCGGCCCGCGGACGAGTGACGATGCAGCTTTGGCATGATGGATGCCATCTCCCCCATTCGTACAGCAACGTGAAGGTGATTTCGTCCGGCCAGGTCTACATGACCTGGAGTTGGGGCGTGGTGCGCCGCACATGCACCCCTGCCGGGAGGCACGTTCTTCATTTCAGGCTATATGGGCTGGCTTCACTGACCTTCAAAGTCTTCGGGGAGGATGGCCGACGACGAGCGTGCAGTGAAGAGGAGGGGCTTGCCGACGACCATTTCCGGTGCTGCCTAGGCGCCGAGGCCTGGGGCGAAGTGTTCGCCATTGGCTCCGCCCCCGACTCCCCTAATAGCAGCTCCGCTTCTCCTGTGATGGCCTCAAGCTCTGACGAGAGCTACGAGCCGCTGAGCCGCCGACCTCGCCGCCGGAGGGATGCGGCGACCTCCGACCATCGTCGCCGCTGAAGGAGCTCGGGCGTCACCCCTCCGGAGGCAGTTTTCTTTTGCTTGGTCCCTGCGAGGCAACCATGAACGGCCCCTCGAGGGTGTGTAAATGTTTGCAACCTTTGTTTGCTGCCGAACGAGCGTCATAAACCCGGGTTCCTCATGAGATCTTTTATTAAAGCAAGACCTTCCTTCTCTTCCATCCCTGCAGTAGCTTAGTTCCCCACGCCTGCGAGACCCAGTTTCTAGGCAGGCTTCGGCCGTCGCTGGTATGCCAGGTCATGATGCCATGGTCAAGGCTAGGAGGTGAACGGCCTAGAATCTGGTAAGAGCCCCCGAGCCCTCAGCCGAGCGGGCGATCATGATAGCGTCCCCTCGTCAGCAGGTGAGGTTTGGTCCTGAGGCCTTGGAGGCGGCCTTCGCTGCGCTGAACCAGCTTCGCGTTGTCTTTCGGGACGGTGATGACCGTGTGGTGGACGCCGACTTGGGCCTACTCTCGGGGTGGCTGCAAGCGGAGGAGTCCGTGCAGGCCACCTAGAGTCAGGCTTCGGCGGCTGTCGCCGAGGGTTGGGAGGAGGCTGCCTCGGCTGCACGGGCGCGGGAGACCGCGGAAGCCCAGACAGCATCCTCCGAGAAGCGTCGTCTGGAGGCAGAGGACGAGCTTAAGGCCCTTCGCGAGGAGAGCGCAAAGCACGCCCTGGAGCTTGAGAGGTTGGAGAAGGAGCTCCAGGGCGAGAAGGCCGAGACATCGCGGTTGCAGGAGGAGCAGCTCGCCGACCGTGCGAGCCTGAAGAAGCTGAAGACAGAGGCCGAGGAAGCCAAGGCGTCCTAAGCCAAGCGCGAGGATGAGCTGAAGGTCAGGGGGGACGCCCTCGCAGCCTCGGAGAAGACGGCGACGGTTGTCACACCCTAGCAAGTTCATGCATTAGAGTGTTTGCATCATGTTTAATTCTCCCAGAAAGATGAAATGGGGATAACAGAACCCCCAACAGCCCCTTAAACCAACTAGGGTTTACTAAAATTGGTTTCGATGAACCCAAAATGCCCTTCACAAAATGTTCATCATTTCTGGATTGGGCTAAAACCCCTGGCAAAAATGGTGCACTCTTTTCTAGGACATTCTGGATTTTTTGAATTAAATCATAAGTATTTGAATTTGGGCATTTAAATACTATAAAATATTTTAAATGCTCAAATAATTCTGGAAATAAGTGTGGGCTATTGGAAATAATCTAAACAGAGCCTATGATTATTTTCAGGATTTTTGTAAGTGCCTAACTATTTTTAATAAAGGCCAAAAGTTACAGAAAAATAGAAAAACAAAAACAAATCAGAAAAGAGAGAGAGAGAGAGAGAGAGAGAGAGAGAGAAAGGCTAGAGGCCACTTACCTGGCTATCCCGGCCCATCTGGCCTGTGCCAGTCATCACCTACCTCTGCCAGTAGGCAGAGGAGGGACACCGCGACGCCGCCGAGCTCGCCACGCCACCTCATTGCCTGCCATCGCCCGCGCCAGCGCGACGCCTCGAAGCGCCTCTACGGCCTCCCCTCGACCCCCTGGACACCTCACTCCTCCCCCTACTCTCTCCCTTGCTCCCCCGAAGCCATGGCCGACGCTGCTGCAGCCACGCCACCGTAGTTCTCACGTCCACCGTCGTCCTCGCGCCACCCCGCTGTGTCCACGAGCTCTGCCATCGTCCTCTCCATCGAGCAGACTGAGCCCCGAGCGCTCGTTTGCCCTGAAGCCACCGCGTCGACCTCATCTTCACCACCCATCGCCGCAGATCCACTTCACCGCCCTGCTTGCTCCGGCTTGTCCCCGACTCCTCCGACCCGCTCGCCCGACGCGCCATGAGCCTTGCTACCTCCTACTCCTACCCGTTTGCCTTCTTGTGCACCACAGCGACCATACCGAGCTCACCTGCACGCACCGCCGCCTCTGCACGTCGTCGTCGTGGCCACAGCCACGCTGGCTCAATTCCAAGCACGCCATCGCGTTCGTCGTAGCCCAAGCATCTCGTAGAACCGCTCCACGTGCCTCGCCATGCCCCGTAGCCTCAGGTTCGACTTCGCCCGAACTCCGGCGACCGCCAAGGTCGTCGCCGGCGTCGTTCCCGGCCACCCCGAGCTCCACCACTACCACCAAACGACGCGGCTCACTCCTCGCGTCACGTAGCTGCTCTCCGCCATCGATTTGGTCGCCGGAGCACGAAACCCGCACCGCCCCGCCGCGTCTGGCCTCGCCGACGGCTAAACGTCGGCGAGTTTAACCCCATTTGACCATGTTTGACCCGTGTGGGCCCAGGTTGACTTCCCCCCTGAGCCTATGATAGGTGGGGCCAGCCTGTTAATTAGGTTAGGATTAGTGCTAACTAATTTTAGTTAGTTTAGGTCACTGACATGCGGGCCCAGGCCCCACTGACAGTTAGTTAGTATTAACTTGACCCTGTTAATTAGTTGGTTCACTAACGTGTGGGTCCCAGCCATCAAGTTTGACTTGGGCTGGTGCCTTTGACTCGCTGACATCACAGTGACGCAGTGCTGACGCAATTATTCATTTTCTGGATTTATTCTTATATAGGAAATTCCAGAAAATAGCCAAAACTTCTAAAAATCATAGAAAATCAACCATAGGTCCAAATCAAACAAATTATATATGAAAAATGATTAGAAAAATTCAATATTTCCATTTGTAATGGTTTCATGCATGACAAAACACTTTAACCTTGCTGTTTAGGTGAAACAAGCTAATACACTTATTATGCATAAGAACTTAAGTTTCCATTTGAATCTTTGATTCAAATGGACCCATTTCAACTTGTTTCACATTGCATTAGGCAGGACACATCATTTTGCCATGTCATAGCATGCATCATATTGTTGCATATTGCCATGTGTTGATTATATTATGTGTGTCTTTCGTGGTAGGTTCTGCCTCTGAGGATATCTCCGAGTATCCAATGAAGGGTAGTACCCTACTACCGCTCCATCAGGCAAGCAGCCCCATTGATCATATCGATACAATCCCATGTTCTCGCCTCTGCTCTCATTTACTACATTAAGACAACAACGTTTCAAACTACTGTGTGCTACGGTAGTTGAACCCTTATCCTCTGCATGACCTGTCATTGCCACAGTAACTAGATGAAACCCACTAGCATGTGTAGGAGTTGATTGAGCCATGTTTGTGTTTCCTACCTTGCTATGCCTGCTATGCTTAGAGTTGTGTCAGGTCTAGTTCATCTGGGCGATGGGCTAGAGTGAAATGATTATGTCGGTAATGTGAGAGATGTGTTGAACATGATTTGGTAAAGGTATCGATGAGAGGCCATGTAGGAGTACATGGTGGGTTCTTTCACTGAGGTCGTCCCTAAGAACTGAGATCTGTATGTGTGAGTTTAAGAATCAGCTACTGCCATGCATTGGGATCCTTAATTGACCCTCTCGGCTTCTTAATCACCCTAGTACTCTGTCCAGGAGTTGCAAATAGTTTATGGTGTTTGTAGGTTATGTGTTGGTGGCCGTGCGTAGCTCTAACCCTAGGGGTGGGCTATGATGTAGTAGATACACCGTGGCATGGTGTACCGAGTCACCCGTTTGGTGTCTCGGGAACCCTGTTCACATCGTTCGGGGCCGTATGTGGAAACCTCGGCTGGACTCCCTACGGATGGAACCTGGATAGGCGATAAACCTGGACTAGAGACTTGAGTGTTTAGGTAGGCCGTGGCCGACACCTTCATTGGGCTTCCGCTTGAAGGTTGCCGAGTACATGTCGTGTAAACGACGGTAAGTGGTGAGAGCGTGTATGAAGAAGTACACCCCTGCAGGGTTAACATCATCTATTCGAATTGCCACGTCCGCGGTAAAGGACTACTTGGTTGCCTATACAGTTCATAGACAAGTTAATGGTTACTACTAAAAGACTCAAGATAAGTGTGAGTGCCGAGGATGGCCCTCTCGTAGGATGACGAGGGAGGATCCCCGGTGGAGTATTGTGTTGGTGATTAGTGGACTCGTGTGTGAAAACTATTTTACTAGTGGTGTCTCGTAGGATAGCTTAGCCAAGAGTCAGAGCTGGCTTGCTCCAATAGCTCCACCACCTTCTTGAGAATGAGCATGTATAGTTGGTTCTGTTGTAAGACTTGCTGAGTACCTTTGTACTCATGTTTGCTTAATTACTGTTTTCAGACGACAACACCGCCCCCTTCGATGGGTTTTATGTAGACCTTGACGTCGATGAGTAACTTGTCACCCAGGTGGTGATCCTGACCATGGAGGGCCCTATGTAGATAGACAGGCTTCGAGAAGCCTTCTTTCTTTCTAGTGTCTGTACTCAGACTATTTTCTTCCGCATGTGCTTGTATGCTTGTATGACTTGAGTGTCGGGTCATGTGACCCCTACCTGTATGAACATGTTATGTATGGCTCTCTGGAGCCTTTAAATAAAGTACTTGAGTTGTAGAGTTTTGTTGTGATGCCATGTTGTATTTGCACATATCGAGCATATTGTGTGTATGATTGAAACGCTTGGTATGTGTGGGATCCGACAATCTAGTTGTTTATCCTTGGCAGCCTCTCTTATGGGGAAATGTAGTATAGTGATCCTTGAGCCATAGTAGTCCGCTATAGCCCGGTTCACCAGAGTCCTGCTAGCCTAGCACTACTGCTCAGGACACTTGACTGGCCGGCATGTGTTTCACTTCGTTCCTATGTTTGTCCCTTCGGGGAAATGTCACGCGGTGACATCCGGAGTCTTGCCTAGCCTGCTACAGCCCGGGTTAACCGGAGTCCTGTTAGCCCAGTGCTACAGCTCGGATTCACACGCTGATGACCGACATGTTCGATGTGATTCATGTATGCCTGTCCCCATAGGTCTGTGCCGCTTCCGGTTGACGACTAGCCATGTCGGCCCGGGTTCTCTGTCATATGGATGCTAGCGACACTATCATATACGTGAGCCAAAAGGCACAAACGGTCCCGGGCCATGGTAAGGCGACACCCGTTGGGATAGCGTGCGTGAGGCCGCAATGTGATATGAGGTGTTACCGGCTAGATCGATGTGACTTGGAATCGGGGTGCTGACAGCGTTGGCATTAGAGCCGGACTTCCTGTAGTTTCGTTGAGCCAAACTGGTCGATGTCGAGTCTAGAAATACTTTAGTTATATGTAGGGGAATTGATTGTGGGAGGGAACGTAAGGATTTTTTACTCCATTACCTTATGCCCTCTGATCTGAGTCATTCTCTTCTCTTTCTACATGGGTTAAGGACCAGGCTCTCTTTTTTCTATCACATTCACGTGTTACTAATCCGTAGTAGCTTATAGGATTGTTGTTACCAGCCACAGTACAGTTTCTACTACTTTTAGTATGTTGTCAGTTGAATCAGAACCTTGATATGATGTTGTTGAGTGGTATTGCAAACTGTTGTGGATGTCTCAAATCTTTTTCTGAGCATTTACAGTCGTTATGCTGTCCGATTTCCCCTAGAAAATTCTAATGCCTTTGCATTATTCTGTGCTTTCAGATGGCCACCCGTTCGCAGAACCAAGTGGTTCGTCTGACCCGGTGCCTCGATGTGCCCGGCCACATGACCATGTTGGTTCGAGTGATGGTCGAGTCAGGTTATCGGTGGTATCCGGAATATACCTTCGAGGAGTAGTTTAGAGACTTCAACCAGAGCCAGTACCTATGTACCGTCAGGATATATCCCTCTTATCCTGGAGCCACTGAGCCCCTTCACTGTTCCTATGGACTTGGGGTCACTATTGAGATGTTTGTGCAGGATGCAGCCTATTCAATGATGACTATCATTCGAGCCAGGACTGCCTTGCTACACAACACCGATTTCCGTTACATGCCAGCCTCACATCCTGGAGCACAGGGGTACTATCAGGCTTTGTACTATGACTCTACACATGAGGAGTCACTACTCCGCACCACTGCCAAGATGCTCGAGGATAAGGACCGCGAAAATCGAGCCTTGCATATGGAGCTTTTCAACTCTCATGCTGATCACTGGGCCACTTTGACTCGGTTTGCACCTGCGGTACAGGCAGGATATGAAGGAAATATGCCCTAGAGGCAATAATAAAGTTATTATTTATTTCCTTATAATCATGATAAATGTTTATTATTCATGCTAGAATTGTATTAACCGGAAACATAATACATGTGTGAATACATAGACAAACAAAATGTCACTAGTATGCCTCTACTTGACTAGCTCGTTAATCAAAGATGGTTATGTTTCCTAACCATGAACAATGAGTTGTTATTTGATTAACGGGATCACATCATTGAGAGAATGATCTGATTGACATGACCCATTCCATTAGCTTAGCACCCGATCGTTTAGTATGTTACTATTGCTTTCTTCATGACTTATACATGTTCCTATAACTATGAGATTATGCAACTCCCGTTTACCGGAGGAACACTTTGGGTACTACCAAACATCACAACGTAACTGGGTGATTATAAAGGAGTACTACAGGTGTCTCCAAAGGTACATGTTGGGTTGGCGTATTTCGAGATTAGGTTTTGTCACTCCGATTGTCGGAGACGTATCTCTGGGCCCTCTCAGTAATGCACATCACTTAAGCCTTGCAAGCATTGCAACTAAATGAGTTAGTTGCGGGATGATGTATTACAGAATGAGTAAAGAGACTTGCCAGCAACGAGATTGAACTAGGTATTGGAATACCGACGATCGAATCTTGGGCAAGTCACATACCGATGACAAAGGGAACAACGTATGTTGTTATGCGGTCTGACCGATAAAGATCTTCGTAGAATATGTAGGAGCCAATATGGGCATCCAGGTCCCGCTATTGGTTATTGACCAGAGACGTGTCTCGGTCATGTCTACATTTTGATGTACCGAAGGTTGTTCGGAGTCCCGGATGTGATCACGGACATGACGAGGAGTCTCGAAATGGTCGAGACGTAAAGATTGATATATTGGAAGCCTATATTTGGACATTGGAATCGTTCCGAGTGAAATAGGCATTTTTCCGGAGTACCGGGGGTTACCGGAACCCCCTCGGGGGTTTATTGGGCCTACATGGGCCTTGAGGGAGAAGAGAGAAGGAGGCAAGAGGTGGCCGCGCGCCCCTCCCCTTCCTAGTCCGAATAGGACAAGGGAAGGGGGGCGGTGCCCCCCCCCTTTCCTTCCTCTCTTCCACCTCTTTCCCCTCTCTCCTTGTCCAACTAGGAGTCCTACTCCCGATGGGAGTAGGACTCCCCCTTGGCGCGCCCACCTTGGCCGGACGCCCCCTCTCCCTGGCTCCTTTATATACTAAGGCAAGGGGCACCCCAGAGACACACAAGTTGATCCACATGATCTATTCCTTAGCCGTGTGCGGCGCCCCCAGCCACCATAGTCCTCGATAATACTGTAGTGGAGTTTAGGCGAAGCCCTGCTGCTGTAGTACATCAAGATCGTCACCACACCGTCGTGCTGACGAAACTCTTCCCCGACACTTTGCCGGATCGGAGACCGGGGATCGTCATCGAGCTGAACATGTGCTCGAACTCGGAGGTGCCGTAGTTTCGGTGCTTGATCAGTCGGATCGTGAAGACGTACGACTACATCAACCAAACGCTTCCATTGTCGATCTACTAGGTATGTAGATCACACTCCCCCCTCGTTGCTATGCATCACATGATCTTGCGTGTGCGTAGGAAATTTTTTGAAATTACTACGAAACCCAACAGGATACATGGACCTAAGGTACTTGTACCCAGTACGGTCTGGATTGCCAGATTGTATGGAGTGGCGCGATGTAGGAGGCATCACCCCTCCTCGTGGTCCCTGTCTGCCACCGCCTATGGGACCAAGGCCACATCCGAGTCCCTATTGTCCATAGGCTCCGCAGGACCGTCTGTTCCCAGATGATCATGTTCCACTTCCAGGCTTTGGTGGTGACTTTTATGAGGATTACTACGGAGCCGTCTGAGCTAGTAGTAGCTTCACTAGTACTGTAATAGTTGTATTCTCCACAGTCCTGCGTGACCCGTGGGATACGACTTAGTGTGTATCACGCTCCGGAGGTGTAGAAAAATAATGTATAGGAGCTTGGAATGCCTTCGATGAGATGTAATGTCTTTCACTGTAGTTGTACTCTAGCATGGGCTTGTACTAAACTATGTACGGTGTGTATGACCAATGGTATATATATGGCAGTTTCTATATTACCATGCCGTGCAATGAACATCTTAGCATTCCATGTTATCCATTACATTCTGCACTTGCTTGCTAAGATTGTGTCATCCTTATCTAAACTGTTGTCTTGTTTTCTCCTAGGATGGTCAACACCCGCAGCAACCCTGCTGCCCCGGAGCAGGGGGAAGCCAGTGCAGCTAGGGATGAAAATCTTCCTCACCTGCCTTCTCTGGCCGAAGTTATGCTGGAGGCGGAAAGAAACAAGAATGATACTAACCGCTTGCTGGAGCGGATTGAGCAGAACACTACACGCCATCAGCGAAATGACTTGGTGTCAATCAATGAATTTATCAAGTTGTACCCACCAAAGTTTAACATTCTGTCGAGCCCCTCGACGCCGATGACTGGCTTCGCAGCATCACACACAAGCTACGTTCTGCCAACGTAGCCGAAGCTGATAAGGTTACCTATGCTGCCTATCTCCTCGAAGGCTCTGCTAGCCTTTGGTGGGAAAACTTTGAGGCTATGCGCCCGGTCGGTCAAATCACTACTTGCGCTGAATTCAGCGAGGCTTTCCGTGAGCATCACATCCCGGAAGGTCCCATAGATCGCAAGAGGGAAGACTTCTGCAATTTCACCCAAGGAAGACTGACTGTGGATGCATATAGTCGTGAATTTGGGAATCTGGCATGATATGCTCCTGAAGAGGTATCCACCGACGCTAAGAAGTAGGCAAGGTTCCGCAAGGGACTTAGCCCTGAGCTTCGCCGCGATCTTCATCTGCACGAGTGCACCTCCTTTCAGAAGTTGGTCAATAAAGCCATCAGTGCTGAGACAGGCCAGTCTGACTATGACGCTTCACGCAAGCACTCTCGTGATTTTGGTTCTTCATCCGGTTCTGGATCTCAGAAGCGCCGGGTGTGGATTCTAAGCACGACACTGCCACCTAGGTTCATTCCGAGGCCATCCTTTGAGGCGCCTCGCCCCAATCAACAGTTTGCACCGTCTAAGCCCTATGGTGGCCCCGCTGCTAATGCTGCTCCATGCCCCAATGTTGTGACATGTTTCAAGTGTGGAGAGCCGGGTCACTACAGTCGAGAGTGTCCCCAGAACAACAACCCCAATCAGTCTGGAAAGTCCGTTGGTCGTGGTAAGCCAGCGGGAAAGACTTTCTATGCCAAGGCAGTCACCATTGCCCGTGGCCATGTCAACTATGTCTCAGCTGAGGAGGCTCATGAGGATCATAACGTCGTCCTTGGTACGCTCCTTGTTAATTGCCATCCACAATCTGTTCTTTTCGATACTGGAGCATCTCATTCATTCATATCTGAGAACTATGCTCGTTCGCATAACACGACATTCTGTGACATGCCCACTTCCATGGTAATTCAAACTCCGGGTTCCAAATGGCAAACTTCTAGAGTAAGCCATGGGAATGAAATTCTTGTTGATAGACTTGTCTTCCTTGCATCCTTAATAGCTCTCAATTCCTCAGACATAAACATCATCTTGGGTATGGACTGGATGTCAGCTCATTATGCTAAGATTGATTGTGCCACTAGAACCGTTCAACTTACTCACCCATCGGGCAAGACAGTCAATGTCTTAACTTGAGTGGCCAAGCGCCAGCTTTAGTCCCTAAATCCCAACCCCCTTCCAGACCTTGAAGATATTTCGGTAGTTCAGGACTTTCCGGATGTCTTTCCAGAAGAACTGCTAGGTGTTCCACCTGACAGGGATGTCGAGTTTGTGATAGACCTTGTTCCAGGAACCGTCCCAATTTCTAGGAGACCCTATAAGATGGCACCCTTAGAACTAGCCGAGCTTAAGAACCAACTCGATGAGTCATTGAAAAAGGGTTTCATCTGTCCTAGTTCCTCTCCTTGGGTTGCCCCGTCCTCTTCGTCAAGAAGAAGGATGGAACGGATCGGATAGTTGCAGATTACTGACCTGTCAACTTGGTCACTATCAAGAACAAGTATCCGCTTCCCAGGATCAACGATCTGTATGATCAGCTCGCTGGATCCTCAGTATTTTCCAAGATGGATTTGAGGTTGGGCTACCATCAAATCAAAATCGTACACGGGGACATTCCCAAAACGGCCTTTGTTACTCGTTATGGCCAATACGAGTACACCGTTATGTCCTTTGGTTTAACCAATGCCCCAGCCACCTTCTCTCGGTTAATGAACTCGGTCTTCATGGAGTATTTGGATAAATTCATCTAGTATACCTCAATGACATACTCATCTACTCCAAGAATGAAGAGGAACATGCCGAACATCTAAGGCTGGTATTGATGAAACTTCGAGAGCATCGCCTTTGTGCCAAATTCTCCAAGTGTGAATTTTGGTTGCCAGAAGTGACCTATCTAGGCCATGTAATCTCTGGTAAGGGTATTGCCGTCAATCCCAAGCGAGTTCAAGCCATCCTTGATTGGACTCCACCTGTAACGGTCAAGCAAGTTCGGAGCTTCCTTGGCTTAGCAAGCTATTGCCGCCGCTTCATCA
This sequence comes from Triticum aestivum, assembly GCF_018294505.1. Taxonomy (NCBI): domain Eukaryota; kingdom Viridiplantae; phylum Streptophyta; class Magnoliopsida; order Poales; family Poaceae; genus Triticum; species Triticum aestivum. The sequence continues at coordinate 634,287,477 of NC_057806.1, forward strand.
AGAATTTCTCCAAGGTTGCTAAACCTCTAATTGAACTCCTCAAGAAAGATAAAAAGTTCAAGTGGACCCCACAGTGCGAGTTCATCTTTCAAGAACTGAAAAGACGCCTGACATCTGCTCCCGTACTGGTACCACCAGATTTCTCCAAGGACTTTATTATCTATTGCGACGCCTCGCGACAAGGACTAGGTTGCATACTCATGCAAGATCGTCAGGTAATTGCCCATGCTTCACGGCAATTACACCGCCATGAGGAAATTATCCCACACATGATCTAGAGCTTGCAGCTATAGTCCATGCACTTAAAACCTGGCGACATTACCTTCTCGGTAATCGTTGCGAGATCTTCACCGATCATCAAAGTTTAAAATATATCTTCAACCAACCGGATTTGAATCTCAGGTAAAGACGTTGGGTCGAGTTGATCTCGGATTACGATTAGGAATAACTTACACCCCGGGCAAAGCCAATGTCATGGCTGATGCGCTAAGTCGTAAATCTTATTGTAACAACCTGATGTTACAACAAAGTCAACCACTTCTCCACGAGGAATTTCGTAAGCTTAACCTTCACATAGTTCCTCGAGGATTCCTATCCACCCTGGTGGGGAAGCCTAACCTTATGGATCAGATCATAACCGCCCAGCGGTATGATAAGGGCATGTCCCGGATCAAGGAAAACATCGCTAGCGGAGTTGCTAAATGTTTTTCCATGGATGAGCGAGGTGTTGTATTCTTCGAGAACCGCTTGGTGGTTCCCAAGAAACAACATCTACGTCAGTTGATTCTTAAGGAAGCTCATGAATCCCCTCTCACCATTCATCCCGGTAGTACTAAAATGTATCAAGACCTACGCCAGAGGTTTTGGTGGACTAGATTGAAGAGAGAAATTGCTCAATACACTGCTAGTTGCGACGTCTGTTGTCGTGTTAAAGCAGAGCATCAACGGCCTGCTGGCACCCTTCAACCTTTGGCTATTCCTGGGTGGAAATGGGATAAAATCAGTATGGATTTCATTACTGGGTTTCCCAGGGCCAAGAGAGGGAATAATGACATCTTCGTCGTGATCGACCGTCTTTCTAGAGTAGCCCATTTCCTACCTGTTCATGAGAGTATCACCGCTAGCCAGCTAGCTGACCTATACATCTCCCGAATAGTGTCTCTTCATGGTGTCCCATTGGAAATTAACTCAGACCGTGGGAGTCTCTTCACCTCTCGATTTTGGGAAAGTTTCCAAAATGCTATGGGAACTTGTCTCTCTTTTAGCACCACCTTCCACCCTCAATCAAGTGGTCAAGTAGAGCGAGTCAATCAAATTCTGGAAGATATGCTCCGAGCTTCTGTCATCTCATTCGGAATGGGTTCGGAGAAATGCCTTCCATTCGCGGAGTTTGCTTATAACAATAGTTATCAAGCTAGCTTGGGCAAAGCTCCTTTCGAAGTTCTTTATGGATGAAAATGTCGAACGCCTCTCAACTGGTCAGAAACCGGGGAAAGACAACTCTTTGGCCTGGATATCATTCAGGAAGCAGAAGAGCAGGTTCGCGTTATTCGTGAGAAATTGAAAACAGCCCAATCTCTTCAAAAGAGCCAATATGATCGTAAACATAAGCTCATGACTTATGAAGTCGGCGAGAAGGCTTACCTTCAGGTTACTCCGTTAAAGGGAACTCATCATTTCGGTATCAAAGGCAAATTGGCTCCTCGTTACATTGGACCCTTTCGCATTCTTGCCTAACGAGGAGAAGTTGCCTACCAATTGGAACTACCTCCGCATCTTTCCAGAGTCCACGATGTCTTCCACGTTTCTCAACTAAGGCGTTGCTTCGCAGATCCTATCCGTGGAGTGGACCACGAAATGCTTGATCTACAAGATAACCTCTCATATCGGGAATATCCCATCCATATCCTTGATCAAGCCGAGCGTACCACTCTACGCCTTAACATCAAGTTTCTCAAGGTTCAATGGTCACACCATTCTGAAAAGGAAGCCACTTGGGAAAGGGAGGATCGTCTTTGACTCGAGTACCCCACCTTCTTCCCAACAGATCCTAAATCTCGGGACGACATTCTTTTGAGTGGGGGTGAGTTGTCACACCCTAGCAAGTTCATGCATTAGAGTGTTTGCATCATGTTTAATTCTCCTGGAAAGATGAAATGGGGATAACAGAACCCCCAGCACCCCCTTAAACCAACTAGGGTTTACTAACATTGGTTTCAATGAACCCAAAATGCCCTTCACAAAATGTTCATCATTTCTGGATTGGGCTAAAACCCCTAGCAAAACTGGTCCACTCTTTTCTAGGACATCCTGGATTTTTTGACTTAAATCATAAGTACTTGAATTTGGGCATTTAAATACTGTAAAATATTTTAAATGCTCAAATAATTCTGGAAATAAGTGTGGGCTGTTGGAAATAATCTAAATAGAGCCTATGATTATTTTCAGGATTTTTGTAAGTGCCTAACTATTTTTAATAAAGCCCTAAAGTTACAGAAAAATAGAAAAAGAAAAACAAATTAGAAAAGAGAGAGAGAGAGAGAGAGAGAAAGGCCAGAGGCCACTTACCTGGTTGGCTGGCCATCTGGCATGTGCCATTCATCACCTACCTCTGCCAGTAGGAAGAGGAGGGACACCGCGACACCGCCGAGCTCGCCATGCCACCTCCCTGCCTGCCTGCCGTCGCCCGCGCTAGCACGATGCCTTGAAGCGCCTTTGCGGCCTCCCCTCGACCCCCTGGACACCTCACTCCTCCCCCTGCTCTCTCCCTCGCTCCCCCAAAGCCATGGCCGACGTTGCCGCAGCCACGCCACCGTAGTTCTCACGTCCACCGTCGTCCTCGCGCCACCCCGCTGTGTCCACGAGCTCCGCCACCATCCTCTCCGTCGAGCAGAGTGATCCCCGAGCGCTCGTTTGCCCTGAAGCCACCGCGTCGACCTCATCTTCACCGCCCACCACTGGAGATCCACTTCACCGCCCCGCTTGCTCCGGCTTGTCCCCGACTTCTCCGACCCGCTCGCCCGACGCGTCGTGAGCCCTGCTACCTCCTGCTCCTCCCCGTTTGGCTTCTTGTGCACCACAGCGACCACACCGAGCTCGCCCGCACGTGCCGCCGCCTCTGCACATCGCCGTCGTGGCCACAACCACGCTGGCTCGATTCTGAGCATGCCATCGTGTTCGTCGCAGCCCAAGCAGCCCGTAGCACCGCTCCACGCGCCTCGCTGTGCCTCGTAGCCTCAAGTTTGACTTCGCCCGAACTCCGGCGACCGCCAAGGTCATCGCCGGCGTCGTTCCCGGCCACCCCGAGCTCCACCACTACCACCAAACGACGCGGCTTGCTCCCCGCGTCACGTAGCTGCTCTCCATCGTCGATTTGGTTGCTGGAGCATGAAACCCGCACCGCCCCGCCGCGTCTGGCCTCGCCGGCGGCTAAACGCCGGCGAGTTTGACCCCATTTGACCATGTTTGACCTGTGTGGGCCTAGGTAGACTTCCCCCCTGAGCCTATGACAGGTGGGCCCGACCTGTTAATTAGGTTAGGATTAGTGCTAACTAATTTTAGTTAGTTTAGGTCACTGACATGCGGGCCCAGGCCCCACTCATAGTTAGTTAGTATTAACTTGACCCTGTTAATTAGCTGTTTCACTGACGTGTGGGTCCCAGCCGTCAGGTTTGACCTGGGCTGGCGCCTTTGACTCGCTAACATCACAGTGACGCAGTGCTGATGCAATTATTCATTTTCTGGATTTATTCTTATATAGGAAATTCCAGAAAATATCCAAAACTTCTAAAAATCATAGAAAATCAACCTTAGCTCCAAATCAAACAAATTATATATGAAAAATGATCCGAAAAATTCAATATTTCCATCTGTAATGATTTCATGCATGAAAAAACACTTTAACATTGCTGTTTAGGTGAAACAAGCTAATACACTTATTATGCATAAGAACTTAAGTTTCCATTTGAATCTTTGATTCAAATGGACCCATTTCAACTTGTTTCACATTGCATTAGGCAGGACACATCATTTTGCCATGTCATAGAATGCATCATATTGTTGCATATTGCCATGTGTTGATTATATTCTGTGTGTCTTTCGTGGTAGGTTCTGCCTCTGAGGATATCTCCGAGTATCCAACTGAAGGGCAGTACCCTACTACCACTCCATCAGGCAAGCAGCCCCATTGATCATGTCGATACAATCCCATGTTCTCGCCTCTGCTCTCATTTACTACATTAAGACAACAACGTTTCAAACTGCTGTGTGCTACAGTAGTTGAACCCTTATCCTCTGCATGACCTGTCATTGCCACAGTAACTACATGAAACCCACTAGCATGTGTAGGAGTTGATTGAGCCATGTTTGTGTTTCCTACCTTGCTATGCCTGCTATGCTTAGAGTTGTGTCAGGTCTGGTTCATCTGGGCGATAGGCTAGAGTGAAATGATTATGTCGGTAATGTGAGAGATGTGTTGAACATGATTTGGTAAAGGTATCGATGAGAGGCCATGTAGGAGTACATGGTGGGTTGTTTCATTGAGGCTGTCCCTAAGAACTGAGATCTGTATGTGTGAGTTTAAGAATCAGCTACTACCATGCATTGGGATCCTTAATTGACCCTCTCGGCTTCTTAATCACCCTAGTACTCTGTCCAGGAGTTGCAAATAGTTTTTGGTGTTTCTAGGTTATGTGTTGGCGGCCGTGCGTAGCGCTGACCCTTGGGGTGGGCTATGATGCAGTAGATACACCGTGGCACGGTGTACCGAGTCACCCGTTTGGTGTCTCAGGAACCCTGTTCACATCGTTCGGGCCGTATGTGGAAACCTCGGCCGGACTCCCTGCGGATGGAACCTGGATAGGCGATAAATCTGGACTAGAGACTTGAGTGTTTAGGTAGGCCGCGGCCAACACCCTCGTTGGGCTTCCGCTTGAAGGTTGCCGAGTACATGTCGTGTAAACGACGGTAAGTGGTAAGAGCGTGTATGAAGAAGTACACCCCTGCAGGGTTAACATCATCTATTCGAATAGCCGCGTCCGCGGTAAAGGACTACTTGGTTGCCTATACAGTTCATAGACAAGTTAATGGTTACTACTAAAAGACTCAAGATAAGTGTCAGTGCCGAGGATGGCCCTCTCGTAGGATGACGAGGGAGATTCCCCAGTGGAGTATTGTGTTGGTGATTAGTGGACTCATGTGCGAAAACTATTTTACTAGTGGTGTCTCGTAGGATAGCTTAGCCAAGAGTCAAAGCTGGCTTGCTGCAATAACTCCACCACCTTCTTGAGAATGAGCATGTATAGTAGGTTCTGTTGTAAGACTTGTTGAGTACCTTTGTACTCATGTTTGCTTAATTACTGTTTTCACATGATAACACCGCCCCCTCCGATGGGTTTTATGTAGACCTCGATGTTGATGAGTAACTTGCCACTCAGGTGGTGATCCTGACCATGGAGGGGCCTATGTAGATAGACAGGCTTCGAGAAGCCTTCTTTCTTTCTAGTGTCTGTACTCAGACTATTTGCTTCCGCATGTGCTTGTATGCTTGTATGACTTGAGTGTCGGGTCATGTGACCCCTACCTGTATGAACATGTTATGTATGGCTCTCTGGAGCCTTTAAATAAAGTACTTGAGTTGTAGAGTTTTGTTGTGATGCCATGTTGTATTTGCACATATCGAGCATATTGTGTGTATGATTGAAATGCTTGGTATGTGTGGGATCCGACAATCTAGTTGTTTATCCTTGGCAGCCTCTCTTATGGGGAAATGTAGTCTAGTGATCCTTGAGCCATAGTAGTCCGCTACAGCCAGGTTCACCGGAGTCCTGCTAGCCCAGCACTACTGCTCAGGTCACTTGAGTGGCCGACATGTGTTTCACTCCATTCCTATGTCTGTCCCTTCGGGGAAATGTCACACGGTGACATCCGGAGTCCTGCCTAGCCTGCTACAGCCCGGGTTACCCGGAGTCCTGTTAGCCCAGTGCTACAGCCCGGATTCACACGCTGATGACCGACATGTTCGATGTGATTCATGTATGCATGTCCCCATAGGCCTGTGCCGCTTTGGGTTCACGACTAGCCATGTCGGCCCGGGTTCTCTGTTATATGGATGCTAGCGACACTATCATATACGTGAGCCAAAAGGCGCAAACGGTCCCGGGCCATGGTAAGGTGACACCCGTGGGGATACCGTGCGTGAGGCCGCAATGTGATATGAGGTGTTACCGGCTAGATCGATGTGACTTGGAATCGGGGTCCTGACAATGGTGGGCCGTGAGGCCCTCGCCGCCTTCGAGCTCTAAGCCCGCAGGCTGCTGCGGATTGCCTATGGGGAGGGGTTCGAAGAGCCGCTGGCCACCCCGGAGGATGGCGCCACCGGGCTCCTAGCTGCACTCGTGATGGCCCTCTGCCTTGGCGCAGGTGTGCGGCCATTTCTTCCTTCGGGACCACAACTTCGACCTGGCCACGCTATCGCAGCCGCTGGCTACAAGCCTAGAGGGCACGGCTGCTGAGTGTGTGGCGGAGAAGGTCAAAGAGCTGGTGGAGGCGTTCCTTCCGGCTGCTCCTGATGCGTCTGAAGAGGCGGAAGCTGATGCCGGTGCGTCCGGCGATGCCTGACCTGTTCCTGCTGAGGAGAATGCGAGTGCCTCGAGGAGGCGTGAGACTTGTTTGAATTTGAGCAATTTGAGCTTTATTGTAATACCTAGGCTTTGAATTCTGTGATTTCCGTGCTTGCTTCCATTCATGTTTGCTTAAGTGCTCTGCGTCGGCAGGGCCCAGCCCCGCGCATACCTCGATCGCCATTGAGCCCTCCGGGTCACCAGGGCAGGCTCAAGGAATGAGGGACTACATGACTGGTGAGGCCCCTGGGTCGCGATGCCCAGGGGTCCCCCTTGACGTTCAAGCGACCTGTTTGCGTTCTGCGTCGGCAGGGCCCAGCCCCGCGCATACCTCGACCGCCGTTGAGCATCGGGCCCAAGGAGTGAGGGGCTACGTGACTAGTGAGGCCCCTTGGTCGCGATGGCCAGGGGTCCCCTTGACGTACGAACGGCTCTCACGAGGGAGAACGAGCACCATACCTTGCTCACGAGCCTTCGCCTAGGATGGGGGCGCGAGAAAGCCAGGTGTCTGAGCACTTGGTAGGGTGGCGTCTGCCAAGCGTGACCTGAGCATAGCCCCCGTGCCTAGCCCCCCTCGCGATACCCTTCCAAGGAGAAGTTGTGAGCATCGTGAGATGAAAAGCTCCCTGAGGTTGGTGCGACCGCTGGGGGCCGCCCTCAGTTGTTTATAACTAGCGCGGAGCATAGAGCTACCACACTTGCGTGGAGTGTGGGCATAACCGCTCCTCGGTCGTATCGGCCAGCGCAGAGCTTGATGCTTCCACTGGTTCGTGGGCACAACCACTCCTCAGTCTTGCCAGTGCGGAGCTAAGCACTTCCACTGGATCATGGGAGGGGAGCCTCCCAACGGGAGAGACTCCCGGGCGTGTACAGCCCGTCCGGACACATGGCTTGCATGGGGGGACAACCAGGGTGTATATGGGCCCTCCTCAGGCCGAGCTAAACGACTCGCGAGCTTACACATCACTCACGAGACCCTACCCTGAGGCAGGTTGCGCCTGAGGCGGGTTGCGCCTAAGTCTTCTTCTGCAAAACGTGAAAAGAGATGGGTTGCCTAGACCTGGGCCGAATGCATCTCCAGAGGGCATTGCATGAGAAGGCCGCAGCACCAACAACCCCAGGAGGTGACGTTAGCGGGACCGGACCCTAAGACAGAGCTCAGCCGTTGGATTTATTGATGCTGCAGGGACAGACCCGAGCACAGACGTCGTGCCCTGTCTTCTCATGCTATAGTCCAAACGATAAACAACTGACGCGCGGTTCCCGCGGGAGCGAGGCACCTGCCACGGGCCCCTACTTACCCACCAACGATTAGCCCATGCGAGAACAAGGCACCAAGGACCACGGGAGGTGACATCATAGGAATGGCTCACGAGACAGAGCTCAGCCCTTGGGTTTCACGACGCTGCAGGGACGGACCCGAGCACAGACGCCGTGCCAGTCCTTAATCATGGGGCGGTCGCGGAGGGCTCACAAGGGCTCATGACCTTAGTGGTGGTGAGGGTGCCAACCATATGGATAATGCAGAAGGAGGCAACCAGTTCTGATTCATGCGCAAAAAGAGACAGCTATGGGGGGTAAGCCCCCAGCAGCTCGAGGATGATGCAGCCCGAGGGGCGCCCTCGATGAAATACCTGAGACATCACCTGGTACTTGCCGTTGAAGAGGAGTTGGGGTAGCTGGAGATGCGAGCCTTGCAGGTTGCTCCTGAGGAGAGCCGAGCTCCCAAGGCCCAGGGGCTCCGGAGGCCCTCAGCGGTCGCGGGGGTCCTGGTCCTGATCCGTCAGGACCGCCTGCCGCTGAGCCTCCTGGGCCCCTGCGGCCTATTGTACGAAGTGCTGGTATGTGGCAGTCGCGTTGCGGAGGCCAGAGGGGAAGGCCCTCCTCCAGCCGATCGCCATCGGCGGGAAGAGGCCCTGGGCGGCAGCCCTGTTGAGGCTTGGGATGTCGATGCAGACGCGAAACTGGTTGCTTGGGTTTTGAGTAGGTGGGTAAGGTTCCTTGGTATCTTGGTCGATATTTTCCTGAGCCCCCAGTGTTATGAGGCTCACGGTGGGCTCATGAAAACGCACGGCGGGGCGCGCCCGTGGGTGGTGCCCGGGCACCTCCCTCACGACCAGGTCCAGGGTCCCCCTGAGGGGAGCCCCCGAGCCCGTCCTGAAAGGGGTGCCGGGCACGCCTCCTTATGCGATGGCGGAGGGCGCCTCATCAGCAGGCGCGAGCTTGAAGTGGTGCCGTCGGGAGCCCCCGAGGCCTGAGAGTCGGGCAATTGCTTCTTCTTCTTAGGGGCGGTCATCATGGCGATGGCGGCTCCGTCTCCGTCGGAGCTCTCGATCGCTGCGGTCTGGTAGGCGCGCTCCAGAGAGTGTACTGCTTCCTTCTCGTCGCAGGCGATCGTGATGACTCTGCCGCTTCCAGGCATCTTGAGGACAATGTAGCCATGATGGGTCGCCGCCATAAACTTAGAGAGGGCCGGGTACCCTAGGATGGCGTTGTACGGGAGGTTGATGTTGGCGACATCGAAGTCGATGAGCTTGGTGTGGTAGTTGTCGCGGTCGCCGAAGGTGACGGGGAGGCAGACCTGCCCCATCGGGAGGGTGGAGCCATCTGTGACTCCGTAAAATGGCTTGGTCGGGTGTAGCTGATCGTAGGGTACTTGTAGAGTCTCGAAGATCTGGATGGAGAGGACGTTGAGCCCTGCCCCACCGTCGATGAGGGTGTTGGTCACGCGGACGTTACTGATGGTCGGGGTGCAGAGCATCGGGAGAGTGCCCGGCGCGGCGGTGCATCTGAGCTGATCCTTGGGGTCGAAGGCGATGATCTGCTTGGCCCACCTGAGGTTGCGCGCGGCGTCGGGCCTGGGGAGCGCCGCGTTCACCTCACGAGCGAACTTCTTGAAGATGCGGTGAGAAGCCCGAGCGTGGGCTCCTCCCAGGATGCACGCGACCCCCCGCGGCTCCTGGAAGCCCCGGCTTCATCTCCCTGGCGGTCGTCGTCATTCCTTCTTGGCGGTGGCGGCAGCGGAGGCAGGCCCGCGTTGCCCTGAGGGCGACCCTCACGAGGCTGGTCACGCCAGGGGGCGTCACGAGGCTGCTCCTGCCAACGGTCTTCACGAGGCTGATCACGCCATCCTTGGTGCGAGTTCCTGCCATCCCAGCATCCTCCGCCAGGGCCTCCTCCGCGGCCGTAGCCACGGTTGTCGCACTCATGGCGTTGCACGACGCGCCCGCCGCGCATCGCCCTGAGCTCTTGGCAGTCGTTAGTGTTATGGCTATGGACATCATGAAAGACGCAGTATGGACGGTTATCTCTTGGAGGGTCGCTGTGGCCGCAGCCGCGCTTCACTTCTGGCTCCACGGCCAGCACGGCTGGTCCCTTGCGCTTTGCTTCCTTGGCATTGGTCTTCTTGTCGTCGGCCTCCGACTCAGGCAGTTCCATGAGGGAGAGGCGGCCTTCCTCTGCCCTGGCGCACTTCGCCGCGAGGTTGAACATCTCGAGGGCCGTGCATAGGTCCTCATGGATGGCAAGCTCCTCCTTCATCCTGACATCACAGACACCATCGGATAATGCCAAGATGATGGCCTCGTCGGAGACCCTGGGGATCTTGAGGCGCACGGTGTTGAAGCATTGGATGTACTTCTGCAGGGCCTCCCCAGGCTGCTACTTCACGCGGTGCAGGTTTGCGGCCGCCAGAGCTCGGTCGCGGGTACCTTGGAAGTTGGCGATGAAGCACTCGCGAAGCTCCTCCCAGGAGGAGATGGATCCTGGAGGAAGGTTCAGGAGCCAGGAGCGCGCACCGTCCTTGAGGGCCATGGGGAACCAATTCGCCATGACCTGCTTGGTGCCGTTCGCCGCCTCGATGCTGAGCTCGTAGAGCTGGAGGAACTCCACCGGGTCGGCGGTGCCATCGTAACGTGGAGGCAGATCTGGCTTGAACTTGCCGGGCCAGACTAGGTGCCGTAGCTCAGGAGCTAGGGCACGGCATCCAGCCACGCTCATGATTGCTGGCGCTCCCTGCGCCTGCGGTGCTGGATCTCGGGGTGCGGGTGCCACCACCTCTTGTGGGGCGCGGTTCTGGTGCTGCTGAGCGGGGAGCACGCGCGCTTCTGCCTGGGGGCACGGGCCTGATACGTCTCCAACGTATCTATAATTTTTGATTGCTCCATGCTATATTATCTACTGTTTTGGGCAATATTGGGCCTTATTATCCACTTTTATATTATTTTTGGGACTAACCTATTAACCGGAGGCCCAGCCCAGATTTGTTGTTTTATGCCTATTTCAGTGTTTTGAAGAAAAGGAATATCAGACGGAGTCGAAACGGAACGAAATCAACTGGAGAAGTTTTTTTGGAAGGAAACACACCTGATGGACTTGGACTCCACGTCAGAAGATACAGGAGCTGCCCACGAGGGTGGGGGGCGCGCCCACCCCCCTAGGGCGCGCCCCCTGCCTCATGGGGCCCCTGTGGCTCCCGTGACGTGCTTCTTCTGCCTATATAACTCCATATACCCTAAAACTTCCAAAACGCAACATAGATCGGTAGTTCCGCCGCCAGAAGCCTCTGTAGCCACCGAAAACCAATCTAGACCCGTTCTGGCACCCTGCTGGAGGGGGCAATCCTTCTCCGGTGCCCATCTTCATCATCCCGGTGCTCTCCATGACGAGAAGGGAGTAGTTCTCCCTCGGGGCTGAGGGTATGTACCAGTAGCTTTGTGTTTGATCTCTCTCTCTGTCGTGTTCTTGATTTGGCATGATCTTGATGTATCGCGAGCTTTGCTATTATAGTTGGATCTTATGTTTCTCCTCCCCCTCTACTCTCTTGTAATGAATTGAGTTTCCCCTTTGGAGTTATCTTATCGGATTGAGTCTTTAAAGACTTGAGAACACTTGATGTATGTCTTGCCGTGGATATCTATGGTGACAATGGGATACCGCGTGCCACTTGATGTATGTTTTGGTGACCAACTTGCGGGTTCATGAACCTATGCATAGGGGTTGGCACACGTTTTCGTCGTGATTCTCCGGTAGAACTTTGGGGCCCTCTTTGAGGTCCTATGTGTTGGTTGAATAGGTGAATCTGAGATTGTGTGATGCATATCGTATAATCATACCCACGGATACTTGAGGTGACATTGGAGTATCTAGGTGACATTAGGGTTTTGGTTGATTTGTGTCTTAAGGTGTTATTCTAGTACAAACTCTAGGGCTGTTTGTGACACCTATAGGAATAGCCCAACGGATTGATTGGAAAGAATAACTTTGAGGTGGTTTCGTACCCTACGATAATCTCTTCGTTCATTCTCCGCTATTAGTGACTTTGGAGTGACTCTTTGTTGCATGTTGAGGGATAGTTATGTGATCCAATTATGTTAGTATTGTTGAGGGAACTTACACTAGCGAAAGTATGAACCCTAGGCCTTGTTTCCTAGCATTGCAATACCATTTACGCTCACTTTTATCACTTGTTACCTTGCTGTTTTTATAATTTCAGATTACAAATACCTTTATCTACTATCCATATACCACTTGTATCACCATGTCTTCGCCGAACTAGTGCACCTATACAATTTACCATTGTATTGGGTGTGTTGGGGACACAAGAGACTCTTTGTTATTTGGTTGCAGGGTTGCTTGAGAGAGACCATCTTCATCCTACGCCTCCTACGGATTGATAAACCTTAGGTCATCCACTTGAGGGAAATTTGCTACTGTCCTACAAACCTCTGCACTTGGAGGCCCAACAACGTCTACAAGAAGAAGGTTGTGTAGTAGACATCAAGCTCTTTTCTGGCGCCATTGCCGGGGAGGTTAGCGCTTGAAGGTATATCTTTAGATCTTGCAATCGAGTCTTTTAGTTTCTTGTTTTATCACTAGTTTAGTCTATAAAAGAAAATTACAAAAAAAATGGAATTAAGTTTGCCTCATACGCTTCATCTTTTGAATATCTTTCATGAGTATGGTGGAAAGGATAATTGTGCTCAAGTGCTAGAAGAAGAAATATATAAAATGTTTGGCACTAAATATTTGAATGATGAGCATGATTGCAATGTTGTTAGTATGAATTCCTTAAATATCCATGATGCTAATGATATGCAAAGCCACAAGCTTGGGGAAGCTATGTTTGATGAAGATGATATTTTTTGTCCCCCAAGTTTTGATGAGCAAATTTATTATGATGAAAGCATGCCTCCTATCTATGATGATTATTGTGATGACACGTATGCTTTAAAGAATAATGATAACAATGAAACTTGTCATCTTGATTTCAATTTTCAATCACATGATAGTTATTTTGTTGAGTTTGCTCCCACTATTATTTATGAGAAGAATTTTGCTTGTGTGGAGAGTAGTAAATTTTCTATGCTTGTAGATCATAAAAAGAATTCTTTAGGTGCTGGTTATATTGTTGAATTCATTCATGATGCTACTGAAAATTATTATGAGGGAGGAATATATGCTTGTAGGAATTGCAATAATATCAAGTTTCCTCTCTATGTGCTTAAAGTTTTGAAGTTATGCTTGTTTTGCTTTCCTATGCTAGTTGATTATTGTTCCCATAATTTGTTTTCTCACAAAATCCCTACGCATAGGAAGTATGTTAGACTTAAATTTGCTAGTCATATTCTTCATGATGCTCTCTTTATGTTACAATTCTTATCCTTTATGTGAGCATCATTGAAATCATCATGCCTAGCTAGGGGCATTAAACGATAGCGCTTGTTGGGAGGCAACACAAATTTATTTGTATTCCTTGCTTTTTGTTCCTGTTTAGTAATAAATAATTCATCTAGCCTCTTCTTATATGTGGTTTTATGCTTTTAATTAGTGTTTGTGCCAAGTAGAACCTTTGGGAAGACTTTGGGAAAGTCTTGTTGATCATGCTGTCAAAAACAGAAACTTAACGCTCACGAGAATTGCTGCCATTGTTATTTGGAGAGTGCTATTTAGTTAATTCTTTTTTAAGATGATTAATAGATAAATTTCTCACGACCAGAAATTTATTTTAGAATTTTATGAGTTCCATAATTATACGTTTGATCCAGATTACTACAGACTGTTCTGTTTTTGACAGATTCTGTTTTTCATGTGTTGTTTGCTTATTTTGATGAATCTATGGCTAGTAAAATAGTTTATAAACCATAGATAAGTTGGAATACAGTAGGTTTAAAACCAATATAAATAAATAATGAGTTCATTACAGTACCTTGAAGTGGTGATTTATTTTCTTATACTAACGGAGCTTACGAGTTTTCTACTTTAAGTTTTGTGTTGTGAAGTTTTCAAGTTTTGGGTAAGGATTCGATGGACTATGGAACAAGGAGTGGTAAGAGCCTAAGCTTGGGAATGCCCAAGTCACCCCAAGGTAATATTCAAGGACAACCAAGAGCCTAAGCTTGGGGATGCCCCGGAAGGCATCCCCTCCTTCGTCTTCATTCATCGGTAACTTTACTTGGAGCTATATTTTTATTCGCCACATGATATGTGTTTTGCTTGGAGCGTCAATTTATTTTGTTAGGATTTGCTTGATGTTATTTAGAATAATGTTTTGCATCTTTTATTTCAATAAAAGTGGCATTGATAGCCTTTACTATGCCTATGTTACAAGTATACATGTTGCTGTTTGAAAACAGAAAGTTTACCGCTGTTGCAATAATTCCCTAGAAAATTCATAATGTGATAAAATGTTGAAACCTTTTGAATATTAAGATCTGATAAATTTACTACAGTGGGAATTTTATTTCATAAATTTTGGAGCTAGGGAAGTATGGATGTTGCAGCATTCTTTACAGACTATCCTGTTTAGGCAGATTGCTGTTATGTTTGCATTGTTTGCATATGTTTGCTTCTTTAATGATTCTATTTGAGGATAGAACTATTAAATATGCAGAGGAATTTAGTATGCAATGTTGAATAATAATTTTAGTGATTTTCTACAGTAGAGTATGATAAGGTTTTTGCAATGGTTTATGCTAACTTATCTCACGAGTCCTTGTTGAGTTTTGTGTGGATGAAGCTTTTGACATTTAGGGACACCGTGATATGAGCAGAATTAAGGAGACACAAAAGCTCAAGCTTGGGGATGCCCTAGTTGGCATCCCACCTTTCTTCTTCAACAATTATCGGTTAGTATCGGTTGATCCTAAGTTTTTGCTTCTTCACATGATGTTTGCTATTCTTAGAATGTCACTTTATTTTGCTTTGCTTGCTGTTTGAATAGAATACCAAGGTCTGAAATTATTAAATGTTAGAGAGTCTTCACATAGTTGCATAATTATTCTACTACTCATTAATCTTCACCTATATCTTTCGGAATAGTTTGTCATTTGCTCTAGTGCTTCACTTATATCTTTTAGAGCATGGTGGTAGTTTTATTTTGAAGAAATAGATGAACTCTCATGCTTCACTTAGATTATTTTGAGAGTCTTAAATAGCATGGTAATTTTCTTAAAATCCTAATATGCTAGGTATTCAAGAATAATAAAATTCTCTTATGAGTGTGTTGAATACTATGAGAAGTTTGATACTTGATAATTGTTTTGAGATATGGAGATGGTGATATTAGAGTCATGCTAGTTGAGTGGTTATGAATTTGAGAGATACTTGTGTTGAAGTTTGTGATTCCCGTAGCATGCACGTATGGTGAACCGTTATGTAATGAAGTCGGAGCATGATTTATTTATTGATTGTCTTCCTTATGAGTGGCGGTTGGGGACGAGCGATGGTCTTTTCCTACCAATCTATCCCCCTAGGAGCATGCGCGTAGTACTTTGTTTCGATAACTAATAGATTTTTGCAATAAGTATGTGAGTTCTTTATGACTAATGTTGAGTCCATGGATTATACGCACTCTCACCCTTCCACCTTTGCTAGCCTCTCTAGTACCGTGCAACTTTCGCCGGTACCATAAACCCACCATATACCTTCCTCAAAACAGCCACCATACCTACCTATTATGGTATTTCCATAGCCATTCTGAGATATATTGCCATACAACTTTCCACCGTCTCATTATTATGACACGCATCATCATTGTCATATTGCTTTGCATGATCATGTAGTTGACATCGTATTTGTGGCAAAGCCACCATTCATAATTCTTTCATACATGTCACTCATGAGTCATTGCACATCCCGGTACACCGCCGGAGGCATTCATATAGAGTCATATCTTGTTCTAAGTATCGAGTTGTAATTCTTGAGTTGTAAGTAAATAAAAGTGTGATGATCATCATTATTAGAGGAATGTCCCAGTGAGAAAAGGATGATGGAGACTATGATTCCCGCACAAGTCGGGATGAGACTCCAGACGAAAATAAAAAAATAAGATGCCAAAGAAGCCCAAATAAAAAAAGAGAAAAGAGGGCATTAAAAAAAAGAGAAGGCCCAAATAAAAATATAAAATAAAAATAAAAATGAGAGAAAAAGAGAGAAGGGGAAATGCTACTATCCTTTTACCACACTTGTGCTTCAAAGTAGCACCATGATCTTCATGATAGAAAGTCTCCTATGTTGTCACTTTCATATACTAGTGGGAATCTTTCATTATAGAACTTGGCTTGTATATTCCACTGATGGGCTTCCTCAAATTGCCCTAGGTCTTCATGAGCAAGCAAGTTGGATGCACACCCACTTAGTTTCTTTTTGAGCTTTCATACACTTATAGCTCTAGTGCATCCATTGCATGGCAATCCCTACTCACTCGCATTGATATCTATTGATGGGCATCTCCATAGCCCGTTGATACGCCTAGTTGACGTGAGACTATCTTCTCCCTTTTTGTCTTCTCCACATCCACCATTCTATTACACCTATAGTGCTATATCCATGGCTCACGCTCATGTATTGCATGAAGATTGAAAAAGTTTGAGAACATCAAAAGTATGAAACAATTGCTTGGCTTGTCATCGGGGTTGTGCACGATTTAAATATGTTGTGTGGTGAAGATGGAGCATAGCCAGACTATATTATTTTGTAGGGATAGCTTTCTTTGGCCATGTTATTTTGAGAAGACATAATTGCTTTGTTAGTATGCTTGAAGTATTATCATTTTATGTCAATATGAACTTTTGTCTTGAATCTTATGGTTCTGAATATTCGTGCCACAATTAAGAAGAATCACATTGAAATTATGCTTTTATCATTTACCTACTCGAGGACGAGCAGGAATTAAGCTTGGGGATGCTTGATACGTCTCCAACGTATCTATAATTTTTGATTGCTCCATGCTATATTATATACTGTTTTGGGCAATATTGGGCTTTATTATCCACTTTTATATTATTTTTGGGACTAACCTATTAACCGGAGGCCCAGCCCAGATTTGTTGTTTTATGCCTATTTCAGTGTTTTAAAGAAAAGGAATATCAGACGGAGTCGAAACAGAACGAAATCAACTGGAGAAGTTTTTTTTGGAAGGAAACACACCTGATGGACTTGGACCCCACGTCCGAAGATACGGGAGCTTCCCACGAGGGTGGGGGCGCGCCCACCCCCTAGGGCGCACCCCCTACCTCGTGGGGCCCCCGTGGCTCCCCTGACGTGCTTCTTCTGCCTATATAACTCCATATACCCTAAAACTTCCAGAACGCAACATAGATCGGGAGTTCCGCCGCCAGAAGCCGCCGTAGCCACCGAAAACCAATCTAGACCTGTTCCGGCACCCTGTCGGAGGGGGCAATCCTTCTCCGGTGGCCATCTTCATCATCCCGGTGCTCTCCATGACGAGGAGGGAGTAGTTCTCCCTCGGGGCTGAGGGTATGTACCAGTAGTTATGTGTTTCATCTCTCTCTCTCGTGTTCTTGATTTGGCACGATCTTGATGTATCGCGAGCTTTGCTATTATATTTGGATCTTATGTTTCTCCTCCCCATCTGCTCTCTTGTAATGAATTGAGTTTCCCCTTTGGAGTTATCTTATCGGATTGAGTCTTTAAAGACTTGAGAACACTTGATGTATGTCTTGCCGTGGATATCTGTGGTGACAATGGGATACCGCGTGCCACTTGATGTATGTTTTGGTGACCAACATGTGGGTTCATGAACCTATGCATAGGGGTTGGCACGCGTTTTTGTCGTGATTCTCCGGTAGAACTTTGGGGAACTCTTTGAGCTCCTATGTGTTGGTTGAATAGATGAATCTAAGATTGTGTGATGCATATCGTATAATCATACCCACGGATACTTGAGGTGACATTGGAGTATCTAGGTGACATTAGGGTTTTGGTTGATTTGTGTCTTAAGGTGTTATTCTAGTACGAACTCTAGGGTTGTTTGTGACACCTATAGGAATAGCCCAACGGATTGATTGGAAAGAATAACTTTGAGGTGGTTTTGTACCCTACCATAATCTCTTCGTTCGTTCTCCGCTATTAGTGACTTTGGAGTGACTCTTTGTTGCATGTTGAGGGATAGTTATGTGATCCAATTATGTTAGTATTGTTGACGGAACTTACACTAGCGAAAGTATGAACCATAGGCCTTGTTTCCTAGCATTGTAATACCATTTACGCTCACTTTTATCACTTGTTACCTTGCTGTTTTTATAATTTCAGATTACAAATACCTTTATCTACTATCCATATACCACTTGTATCACCATATCTTCGCCGAATTAGTGCACCTATACAATTTACCATTGTATTGGGTGTGTTGGGGACACAAGAGACTCTTTGTTATTTGGTTGCAGGGTTGCTTGAGAGAGACCATCTTCATCCTACACCTTTTACGGATTGATAAACCTTAGGTCATCCACTTGCGGGAAATTTGCTACTGTCCTAGAAACCTCTGCACTTGGAGGCCCAACAACGTCTACAAGAAGAAGGTTGTGTAGTAGACATCAGGGCCCACCTGGCAGCTCTCCTCGTCGTGCGCGAGGGCCCTGTGGGGCTGTTCGCGCCGTTGAGCCTCGCCCCTGAGCCCCTGGCCAGCGCCGCGCGGTAGAGGTGGGGGTGGAGCGCCGTGGTCCTCGTTCCCCTCCATGGGCGACGGAGGGCGAGAGGAATGGGTCGGTGAGGGCGCCTCTCCAGTGGCGTTGACGAGCTCGGTAATGCGGTGGATCCACTCGTCGTAGAGGTCGTCCGCCGGACGGTAGCGTAGGAGCTCCCGCGCCATCAGTAGTGCAGGCTGCTGGTAGACCGGCCCGCGGAGGACTAGCGAGGACGACGCCGCGGCCGGCAAAGGTGACGGGGTCGCCGTGCGGCCTTCGCACCGCACGGACAGCGGCAGCTACGAGTCCTGCTACTCGTGAAGGGCTGGGTCCGTGGCCGCGTTGGCGACCGGCGAGTTGGGGCGGAGCGGTGCGCCGTTACCCGCGGGTGCCGTCTGAGCGACGTTGGCGGCGCGGCGGGCGGCGCGTGCTCGGCGAGTGTCCACCATGGCGGTGAAACGAGGTCGACGGAGAGGAGCGGAGCGAGGTCGTCAGAGAAGCAAGATTTCGACACCCCCCTACCTGGCGCGCCAACTGTCGCATTTCGGGCTCCGCAAAACCCTTAAGATTCGAACACAGGGGCGTGACGAAGATCTCTCCCACTACACGTCTACCTAGCACCACACTCTTCTCCTAGTGGTGGGAATGTAATGCAAGCAAGCAAACAAGTAGAGCACACAAGAGTTTACCCAGGTTCAGGCCACCTTGCGGTGTAAAACCATACGTCCTGCTTCAGTGGATTGGCCTCGCGAGGGCTCGAGTATGAACCAGTACAGTGGTTTCCAGAGCTCAGGAGGTGAGTTCAAGAAGGGTGAGGAGGTAGATGTTCTTGCTCCTTTCCTAGTCTAAGTCTCAAATGGTCTGATCCCCCTCTATGATGGAACCCTAGCTACTTATATAGGCGGCCAGGGTCCTCTTCCCCCGAAATGTTTAGGCGGGAAGGGAATCCCACAACGGCCATTTGAGCGGGAACACAAGGACGCTCCTATCCTAACAAAAGGTGGTCTTCGCCTGCAAAGAGGGCAGTTGGTGACGCGGTGGTGGGCTCGGCGATGACATCCTTCCTGCCGTCCTTGCGGTCTTCGGTCTTGTTGCACCAAAGGGGAAACCTTTGTCTTGCCCCTCAGGAACCTGCGCCTGTGCGATCTCCTTTGCACCGATATGGAAACTGCGCCCGCTGGCACGGTTCGTCATGGCTTGCGTCACTGCCTCCTCCTGAAGCAGCCCTTCCCTTGAGATCTCCGCCTTCCCGAAGTAGCCTAGCCGAGGCCACTCTAGGGAGAGGTATTGGTCGCCCCTCCGGAGCAGCCTAGGTGAGGCCGCTCCCTGAGGAGGTCTTGGTCGTTCTCCTCGCGAGGGATGGCCCCCTCGCGAGGGTCTTGAGCAGACGGTCGATCAGCTGGGCCCTACCGGGCCGTACCAGGGACGCGACGTGGGCCGTAGACAGGCAAGTCTGGGTACCCTGGTTCCCAGTACGCCGACAGTGGCACCAACCGGGACTAAAGGGCTGCATTGGTCCCGGTTGCTGCCACGAACCGGGACCAATGCTTCGTCTATATAAGAAAACACTTAGGAAATTCCCCACCTCCCATTCTCCTCTCGACACCGACGCCGCCAGGCTGCTGATGTGCCGCCCTGCCCCGACACCGATCGACGTTGCCAGGCTGCTGCGCCGCCCTCCCGACACCGACACCCTGCCCCGACGCCTGCAGTGAGCTCCGCCCCATCTTCCTCTGCCCTGCGCCGCCGCCCCTGACCTGCGCTGCCGTCGCCGCCCCTGCCCTGCGCACTGCCGTCGCCGCTGCCCCTTCCAATGTGCGCTGCTGCCGCCGCCCCTCCCGTGTGCGCTGCATTTTGATGGATGGATGGATTGATGTGTATACATATTTTTTATGTTCATATGCAAAGAATTATTTTTGGATGAGATGAGATGAGATGTGTTTTGTGGAGACGAGATGAGAATATGCATAGAATTGTTATGAATTTTTTCTGTTGTAATTTTGTTTTTAGAATTTTTATGATTTTTTTGTTCATAGAATTTTCTTTGTCAATTTATGTATATGTTCATATTGTGTATGTAATTAGTTATGTATATGTTCATATTTAGAAGAAAAAGAAGGAGAGGAAAAAATAAAATAAGAAGAGGAAGAAGGAGAAGAAGAAGGAGAAGAAGAGGAGAGGAAGAGGAGAGGAAGAAGTGGAGAAATAAATAAGAAGAGGAAAAAAGAAGAAGAAAAATAGGAGAAGAAGAAAGGAACAGAGGAGAAGACTCTATTCCTTTGTTCTTCTCCTATTTTTTTCTTTGATCTTCTCCTCTATTCCTTTCTTCTTCTCCTCTTTTTTTCTTCTTCTTCCTCTTCTTATGTTTTATCGGGAGATCTGGAAAGAACAAAATGCGAGAGTATTCACTAATTCATCCTGCAGCGCAAGACCTTTGCTCCAGAAGATTCAAGTTGAAGCCAAGGAATGGATTGATGCTGGCCGTAGGAGAGTTCTACACCTTGTTGAGCGACCCTAAAAACATGATTGACGTAACTTCTCGAGCTAAACCCCTCTCCCTGCCTCCCTGTTCATCTCTTGTAATTTGTAAACCTTTATACCTTCTAAGCGCAATGAAAAGCAGTGTTCCTGCCTTTTTGTCGAAAAAATAAGATCGTGGGAATTGCTTAATCAGATGTGACGTCCCAGATCGATTCGAGGAAACTAGGGCACGTGTTAATGAAGTCTGCTGGTACTAACCTACTGAGTGCAAACAACCTCAATGAAGCAAAGCAGTATTGAATATCGTCATATTCAAAGTACTCCTTATCTTGATGAAATTTCAAACTGACTATTGTTCCATGTTGAACATGATGTATTCTACTATTTCTAAAGTATTCAGTTTTCATGATTTCTCAAATTAATGATTGGGGCTCCTAAATAATCACTTCGTCCCAAAATAAGTGTCCTTGATTTAGTACAACTCTGTATACTAAATCAACGACACTTATTTTAGGACAGGGGGTATATCAGTATTCCAAACTACCCAATTGCATGTATTCTGATCTACTGGTATGAAGAGTTAATCTAGAAAAGGCATGACATGTCTCACTATGCTTGTCTCTTGGATGTTATGGAATGAAAGGAGTGCTCGGAGGTGTTCCAGCACAAGAGGGCGCTGCCACCGACAATCCTCAACATGTCGTGTTCTAAGGGATGATTGTAGAACTCTATTCTTCTCTTTATTAATAGATGTGGCAAATCTTTTGTCTCTGTTTCAAAAAAATCCCTTAACTATGCATATAGACATAGTCACATAGATATCTGGGTTCTCAATACAATGTTACACAATTCTGGATCCGCTAGCCAGCATTTCGAACCCACATGCATCAACTAGGCCTAATCGGAGAGCAACACCGAATTATGAGAGGCCATGGGCCCTCTTCTCCCTAAAAGACCAGCCTAATAGGAGGGGACACCCCCGCCTTTATAAGTCGTGTTTTCCCCCACGCCCACCCGCACCCGCACCCCACAACCAATGTGGGACTAAACCCCACAACCTTCCCCCACCCTTACAAGTCTTTATTTGCTTCCCCAACAGCCGATGTGGGACTAAACCCAATAATTTTCCCCTCACACACCGGTCACCATGGGTCTATTAACATCAGTGTTTCTAGCCCACTAACCATGAACAACCACTCGTAAGTCCATTGAAATTTGTTCCAGGCACCTAGGCTCCAACACCACTTGTTTCGCAATCGGGGTCCACTAACCAGCATTTCCAACCCACATGCGTCAACCATGCCCAACCAGAGAGCAATGCCGACTTATGAGGGGCCTTGAACCCTCTCCTCCAGAAGACAAGCCTGATAGGAGGGTACACCCCCATCCTTATAACTCGTGTTCTGCCTGCCCCTGCAGCTAATGTGAGACTAAACCCAACATTGACGAAATATGATTTCCCCCTGCTTTGTATTATAAAGCAACCATCACCGATTACATCCAAGAGACTGATACAAACACACACCACCCCTGCACATAACACACACACACACACACACCCAGGACAAGATACAAAGGGGTCGGGCACCAAAACACCACCCCACCGACACCAAGCAAACTATGGAGACTGCTTGGCGTTGATGGATACCTCCACCATGAGCATACACAATAGAGAGGTGAGACGGACCCCAACAAAGCCAGGCCTCCAGCACGGTGCCTCCTAGAAGGGTACGACCATTGGTAGCCGCCACCGCCTGATCCCAAAGATCAGGTGTTCACCTAGCACGATGATAGGAGTGGGAACGCCGTGACGAAGCCTTTGGGAAGGGTAAAACGCCAACAACCGCCGCCACCGTCGGCCAGTATAGGGAATGGGCAACTGGTGTACCTCGGCGCTCACACCCCACCGTCGCACCCAAGCTCCGTCAACCACCCGCAACCATGCCACACGCATAGCCATGGTTGCCCGCCCGCACCTGAGACACCCGCTCCGCCCATAAACGCCACGCCTCCCACCGCCAGGGCCGCCGCCCTACAATCCAACATCCCCACGACCAGCCAAGGCAACACACAATATATTTCTTTTTGTTTTTCTCTTGCTAAGTCGGTACATACTTGCTATTTATTATTTTGTAAATAAGTAATGCTATGATCTTTGTTCAAAGCCAAGATTACTGCCCAAGATGTTAAATACATTGCAAGATTGATACATGCAAGACCACTAAGACCCTATTTAGCTGGCTTATGGCTTCAGCCAAATGCGGGTGAGCAATTTATTTCAAAGCTTGTATCCTTCAAATTGAAACAATTTAACATTTCCTCACTCCCATCCATCTATGGTAATGATGCACCTCCATCTTCCACTACTAGGGAAAAGCTTATACACAGGATCTTACCAGCAGCGAGTTTTAAAATAAGGTGCTGCTGCAATGTAGCAATAGCGCGCTCCGTCAATATGCGTTGCTGAAATAGACATATCAGCAGCGCGCCTCCTCTAAGCCGCGCTACTGCTATAATTCCCACGACCCCGCCGTGAAGCTAGTTCTAGCAGCAGCGCGTTTACTAGGACCGCGCTACTGATAGGTAGTTCAGCAGTAGCGCCTTTGCCTTTAGAGCGCTACTGCTAAAACTAGCTATCTCCACCCCCATGTACGCTCCTCTCCGCAATCCACACTCACACACTCAGACTCACTCCCCCTCAACCCCCACACGTGTCGGTCCTCCCCCGCCGGCCACCGTCGCCCCGGCCAGCCGCCGTCGCCTACCCCTCTTCCCTCTATGCTGCCGTCAACTCCTCCTCCTCGCTGGACTCGGTATCGCCCTCCTCCTCCGTCCACCCTCGACTCGCCGCCGGCCGGCCCCTCCTCGCTCCGCCTTCCTCCTCCGTCCTACTCTCTTCTCCCTCCTCGAGTCACCCCTCCTTCTTCCTCCTCCCTGCTACATTTTGATTTAGTAGGCTAGTTCATATGCAACATTTTGATTTAGTTGATTTAGTAGGCTAGTTGATTTAGTTGATTTAGAACATTTTGATTTAGTAGATTTAGTAGGCTAGTTGATTTAGTTGATTTAGAACATTTTGATTTAGTTGATTTAGTAGGCTAGTTGATTTAGTAGGCTAGTTGATTTAGTATGCACCATTTTATTATTATTTTTTCTGTACATGGATATGTAGATGTTTTTTTTGTAATAAGTTATTTTTTGGCAAAATGTAGGTGCCAATTTAGTTAAAATCACATGCTACTATTTTTCTTTCCTGTGAAGTGGATCGTTAATCCTTTGCTCATATTGCTTTAGGAAAATGGCGCCGCCACCACCACCACTATGTCGACTGTGCAAGTCAAGGTGCGCCAGCAGCCTTCCAACTGGCAAGCTGTTCGGCATCTACTTCCAGCCAAGTTTTCGTCATGTGGCGGTAAGAAATTAGATGAAATGTAACAACTATTTTATTTTTAGTGTTGACATTACTGCATTGTGTCATTTTGCTTTTTTTACACAGATCGTCCCATGCAATGTGAGGTTGAAATTCAACAAGTTGACAGGAGAGACTGTGACATTTGAGGCTCCTGGGGGGCCGTACACTATGAAGGTCGAGAAAGGAAGCAATATGTTGCAGATTGGAGGAGATGGATGGGCCCGTTTCGTCGCCCACATGCGTCTTACTGGTGGTGAGTTGATCAGGTTCTCCTTCAGAGCAGAAAGACCCAAGCTAGATGTCATTTATCTCAACCTGGTGGAAGATGATGAAGATGACGAAGATGATGAAGATGATGAGAACCCACTTCATGAAGCCATCGTAGCTCAAAGAATGAGGCTAAGCGAGGAGGAGGTGCGCAACCTATGGGACATAATTCCGCCACGTGATGACTTTGTCGGGGTGCCATTCGTGACCCGCCTGGCAAGTACCATGGTCGATCGGCATGAAATGGTATGTTATACTAACTGTAGTAAGTTGATGATATATATATATATGGTTTATTGTTATACTTACAAATGCAAATTATCCGATGATATGCTTAGTGTAGAGTCCAATGATATGATATGTGGAATCTAGTCGATGATATGCTATGTGGAATCTAGTAGATAATCCATATATACTTATTAGTAGAATTCATGATTAAATAGTACAAATGCGTAGTACTGTGTCTTTTGATAGTGTAGAAATATAGACTTAATAGAAAAATATTTGTAAGAGTATGTGCGAAGCTATTTATTAATTGATATGTTTTTCTTATTCAGAAATTGCCAAAGAACCTATCTGCGAGTTGTGGTATCGAGCCTGATGAAGAAGGCTCGGCTGGACTACGCCTTACCGCAAGGGGCTCCATCACCACATGTACTTACCACATGGACACAGACGACGGTCGCACACACTTAAACTCGGTTGAGTGGAAGAGATTGCTCGTTGGCAAGAATCTTCGTGTTGGACAGGCCATCCTAATTACTATCAGGAACACCCGCCGCCCAGGCTTGAGGATGATGATCGTCGTCGATATCATCTAGAACTACATGTGTGTGTGTGTGGCTATATCATCTAGAACTACATATGATGATTGTCGTCGATATCATGTAGAACTACATATGATGATCGTCGTCGATATCATCTAAAACTACATATGATGATCGTCGTCGATATCACCTAGTACTGCTTGAGGATGCATGTTGAGTATATATGAAATTGTTATCTAGTACTCCCTCCATTTCAAATTACTCATCGTGGTTTTAGTTCAAATTTGAAATAAAACCACGACAAGTAATTTGGAACCGAGGGAATACTACCTAGTACCTATAATGCTTTATGGCTTTATGAAATTGATATCTAGTAGTACCTAGTATCTCGAAATTGTAGTTTATTGAAGCTGAAACGGGGTTGAAATGATGAAAGATATAGCAGTAGCGCGGGTCTAGGAAATCACTACAGCTAACTATAGTAGCGCGTTCTGTAAAAGCGCTGCTACTATAGTCAATAGTAGTAGCGCGGGTACATATAGCGCTACTACTAAGAGTTAGCTGTAGCGCCTTATTGGTAGCACGGCCACCCGCGCTGCTGATAGTCTAAAAACCCGCGCTACTACTAGGGTTTTCCCTAGTAGTGTTCTGTTCTTGATTGGCCACATGGATGTACAGTCCTACAGCTCGAGTTTAGGTTCACATATAACTGAATTTGGTTCCTATTCCATCTGTTAATTCCACATGTAGTTTATGCATGGAACATGTTTTTTTCAGAAGAATATATCATCTTCCGACACTATACTGATCTATTTTCATAAGATAACAGATAATTATCTGCCTGAAACTTTCACTGTTTATGTGTTCTGTTTTTAGCAACTAGCCCATGCAACCGCACGGGTTTATGACTAGTTAACACTAATAACATATCCTCCGGAATCTAAATGATTTGGATTTGTGTTTGTGACGCCCCCTATTCGATCGTACACTAATCATACACGTAAACTTGTACGATCAAGATCAGGGACTCACGGGAAGATATCACAACACAACTCTACAAATAAAATAGGTCATACAAGCATCATATTACAAGCCAGGGGCCTCGAGGGCTCGAATACAAGGGCTCGATCATAGACGAGTCAGCGGAAGAAAGAATATCTGAGTACAGACATAGGTAAACAAGTTGCCATAAGATGGATAGCACAAACTGGGATAAAGATCGAAAGAGGCACAGGCCTCCTGCCTGGGATCCTCCTAAACTACTCCTGGTCATCGTCAGCGGCCTCCACGTAGTAGTAGGCACCTCCATTGTAGTAGGAGTCGTCGTCGACGGTGGCATCTGGCTCCTGGACTCCATCGTCGGGTCGCAACAATCGGGTATAGAAAGGGGGAAAGGGGGACCAAAGCAACCATGAGTACTCATCCAAAGTACTCGCAAGCAAGGAGCTACACTACATATGTATGCATTGGTATCAAATGGAAAAGGGGTAGCATATGTGGACTGAACTGCAAAATGCCGGAATAAGAGGGGGATAGCTAGTCCTATCAAAGACTACGCTTCTGGCAACCTCCATCTTGCAGCATGTAGAAGAGAGTAGATGGTAAGTTCACCAAGTATCATCTCATAGCATAATCCTACCCGGTGATCCTCCCCTGCGAGAGAGCGATCACCGGTCGTATCTCGCACTTGGAAGGGTGTGTTTTATTAAGTATCCGGTTCTAGTTGTCATAAGGTCAAGGTACAACTCCGGGTCATCCTTTTACCGAGGGACACGGCTATTCGAATAGATCAACTTCCCTGCAGGGGTGCACCAGATTTCCCAACACGCTCGATCCCCTTTGGCCGGACACACTTTCCTGGGTCATACCCGGCCTCGGAAGATCAACACGTCGCAGCCCTACCTAGGCACAACAGAGAGGTCATCATGCCGGTCTAAATCCTATGGCGCAGGGGTCTGGGCCCATCGCTCATTGCACACCTGCACGTTGCGAACGCGGCCGACAAGTAGACCTAGCTCCCTTATACAAGAGCAGGCGTTCCAGTCCAACCCGCCACGCGCCGCCCAGTCGCTGACGTCAAGAAGGCTTCGGCTGATACCACGACGTCAAGTGCCCATAATTGTTCCCGCGTAGTTGGTTAGTGCGTATAGGCCAATGGCCAGACTTAGATCAAATACCCAGATCTTGTTAAGCGTGTTATTTTGAAATAACCGTGAACACCGACCAGGGCCAGGCCCACCTCTCTCCTAGGTGGTCTCAACCTACTGATAACCCACAAGTATAGGGGATCGCAACAGCTTTCGAGGGTAGAGTATTCAACCCAAATTTATTGATTCGACACAAGGGGAGCCAAAGAATATTCTCAAGTATTAGCAGCTGAGTTGTCAATTCAACCACACCTGGAAACTTAGTATCTGCAGCAAAGTGTTTAGTAGCAAGGTAATATGATAGTGGTGGTAGCGGCAACAAAAGTAAAGACAGCAAAAGTAATGTTTTGTATTTTGTAGTGATTGTAACAGTACCAGCGGGAAAGTAAATAAGCGTAAACCAGTATATGGAAAACTCGTAGGCACCGGATCAGTGATGGATAATTATGCCGGATGCGGTTCATCATGTAACAGTCATAACATAGGGTGACACAGAACTAGCTCCAATTCATCAATATAATGTAGGCATGTATTCCGTATATAGTCATACGTGCTTATGGAAAAGAACTTGCATGACATCTTTTGTCCTACCCTCCCGTGGGAGCGGGTTCCTATTGGAAACTAAGGGATATTAAGGCCTCCTTTTAATAGAGAACCGGAACAAAGCATTAGCACATAGTGAATACATGAAAACCTCAAACTATGTTCATCACCGGGAGTGGTCCCGATTATTGTCACTTTGGGGTTGCCGGATCGTAACACATAGTAGGTGACTATAGACATGCAAGATAGGATCAAGAACTCACATATACTCATGAAAACATAATAGGTTCAGATCTGAAATCATGGCACTCGGGCCCT
Source organism: Triticum aestivum (assembly GCF_018294505.1). Lineage (NCBI taxonomy): Eukaryota > Viridiplantae > Streptophyta > Magnoliopsida > Poales > Poaceae > Triticum > Triticum aestivum. Next base: position 634,315,959 of record NC_057806.1, read on the forward strand.
AGTGACAAGCATTAAGCATAGCAAAGTCATAGCAACATCAATCTCAGAACATAATGGATACTAGGGATCAAACCCTAACAAAACTAACTCGATTACATGATAATCTCGTCCAACCCATCACCGTCCAGCAAGCCTACGATGGAATTACTCACGCACGGTGGTGAGCAACATGAAATTGGTGATGGAGGATGGTTGATGATGATGACGGCGACGAATCCCCCTCTCCGGAGCCCTGAACGGACTCCATATCAGCCCTCCCGAGAGGTTTTAGGGCTTGGCGGCGGCTCCGTATCGTAAAACGCGATGATTTCTTCTCTCTGATTTTTTTTCTCATCGAAACTCAATATATGGAGGTGGAGTTGGAGTCGGAGACGCAACAGGGGGCCCACGAGGTAGGGGCGCGCCCTAGGGGGGGGCGCCCCCCACCCTCGTGAAAAGGGTGTGGTCCCCCTGGTCTTCATCTTTGGCGAGAATTTTTTATTGTTTTTTTCTAAGATGTTCCGTGGAGTTTCAGGTCATTCCGAGAATATTTGTTTTCTGCACATAAAACAACACCATGGTAATTCTGTTGAAAAAAGCGTTAGTCCGGGTTAGTTCCATTCAAATCATACAAGTTAGAGTCCAAAACAAGGGCAAAAGTGTTTGGAAAAGTAGATAGGACGGAGACGTATCAACTCCCCCAAGCTTAAACCCTTGCTTGTCGTCAAGCAATTCAGTGAACAAACTGAAAGAAAGAAAGAAAAATTTTACAAAGTCTGTTTGCTCTTGTTGTTGTAACTATGTCAAGCTAGCATTCAAGTTTTCAGCATAGATCATAACTAACCACATTTGCAATAATTCTCAGGTCTCACAATTACTCGTATTAATAGCATAATCAACTAGCAAGTCATAATAATAAATCTCGGATGACAACACTTTCTCAAAACAATCATAATATGATATAACAAGATGGTATCTGGCTAGCCCTTTCTAAGACCGCAAAACATAAATGCAGAGCACCTTTAAAGATCAAGGACTGACTAGACATTGTAACTCATGGTAAAAGAGATCCAATCATAGTCATACCCAATATAAATTAACAGTGATGAATACAAATGACGACTGTGCTCTCCAGCTAGTGCTTTTTAATAAGAGGGTGATGACTCAACATAAAAGTAAATGGATAGGCCCTTCGCAGAGGGAAGCAGGGATTTGTAGAGGTGCCAGAGCTCGGTTTTGAAATAGAGATAAATTGTATTTTGAGCGGTATACTTTCATTGTCAATGTAACAACTAAGAGATGGCGATATCTTCCATGCTAAACGCATTATAGGCAGTTCCCAAATAGAATGGTAAAGTTTATACTCCCCCTCCACCAACAAGCATCAATCCATGGCTTGCTCGAAACAACGAGTGCCTCCAACATACATCAGGTCCTAGGGGGAGTTTTGTTTGCAATTAATTTTGATTTAGTTTGCATAAACATGGGACTGGGCGTCCCGGTGACCAACCATTTTCTCGTGAGTAAGGAGCGGAGTCCACTCCTCTTGAGAATAACCCGCCTAACACGGAAGATAAGGACAACCTTTGTTGATACATGGGTTATTCGAGCATACAAAACAGAATGTTTATTTGAAGGTTTAGAGTTTGGCACATACAAATTTACTTGGAACGGCAGGTAGATACCACATATTGGAAGGTATGGTGGACTCATGTGGAATAACTTTGGGGTTTAAGGGATTGGATACATAAGCAGTATTCCCGTTTAGCACAAGTGAAGGGTAGCAAAAGACTGGGAAGCGACCAACTAGAGAGCGACAACAACCATGTACATGCATTAAAATTAATAAACATTGGATGCAAGCATGAGTAGGATATAATCCACCATGAACATAAATATCGTGAAGGCTATGTTGATTTTGTTTCAACTAAATGCGTGAACATGTGCCAAGTCAAGTCACTTAAATCATTCAAAAGAGGATACCACCCCATCATACCACATCATAATCATCTCAATAGCATGTTGGCATACAAGGTAAATCATTATAACTCATAGCTAATCAAGCATGGCACAAGAAACTGGAGGAGACAAGGCAATATGGGCTCTTGGTTAAATCAACAATAATGCATATAAGAGCCACTTCAACAATTTAATTATGGTCTTCTCCTATTGACCCCCAAATAAAAGAAAAGAAATAAAACTGTTTACACGGGAAAACTCCCAACAAGCAAAAGAAGAACGGGAAATATTTTTGGGTTTTCTTTTTAATTATTACTACTACAGCAGAAAAATAAACTACCACTGTTTTTTTGGGTTTTTCTTAAGGTTTAACAAACACACAAGAAGAAAGCAGGAAAAAGAAAATAAACTAGCGTGGATATTAAAGTGAAAAAGTATGAGCACTGACATCTAGCAATGAGTGTGTGTGAACATAAATGTAATGTCGGTGAGAAATATGTACTCCCCCAAGATTAGGTTTTTAGCCTAAGTTCGTCTATGGCCACGGCTGTCCTGGCGGATATCCATAATAATAGTTGTTGGGGTCGTATTGTGATGAGGAAGAATAGTTGGGATCATACTGATGTGCAGCGGTTATTGCCTGCTGAGCTGCAGCATGGAGTCGGGCTGCCTCCGCTCTCCTCTCGTACTCTTCTGCCTCCTCTCTGGTAATAACATATCTTCCTTTTATCTATGAATCAAAGAAGGCAGGAGCAGGGAGAGTAATACGGAAAACACGTCGTTTATCAAAAATTAGGCGATATAAGAGAGGTGATTCAGGCCTCTCGACAAACTGGTGCTATGCCATAGAGTTATAATCTAAATATGCAGGAGGCAACTCCATATCACCCTCACGAATGTCTATTTCAAGAAAATGAGCTAAGCGGTTTGCATAAATTCCTCCAAAGAAATCTCCATTATGTCTATTATGATGCAACCTACGAGCTACAATGGCTCCCATATGATAAGATTGGTCTCCTAACACAGCACTCCTAAGAATGCTAAGATCAGGGAAACACATGTGACATGCTTCATCCTTAGCATTTATGCATCTACCGATGAAGAGAGCAAAATAATGTATAGCAGGAAATTGAATGCTCTCTATGGTAGCCTGCGTTATGTCTCTGGATTCCCCCACAGTTATACTAGCAAAAAGTTTCTAAATTCAGATTTAGGTGGATCCCTAATACTGCCCTATGATGGAAGTTCGCAAGCAGAAGCGAAATCCTCTAGGTCCATGGTATAAGATTTGCAATAAAGATCAAACATGACTGAAGGAGAATTACGCGAAGATGAATACTCAAACCTCCTCACAAATGAACTTGTGAGATCATGATACTGGGGGTATTTGTTAGCCTCAAAATCCTCAAGACCGGCATTGCGCAAATATGCTTTGAATTCTTCTTTAATTCCTGCACGGTCCATAAAATTTTCCGACGGCCATTCACAAGGCCGTACTAGAGCGTCTCTTGGTGGATCCTCGTCAGCATCGCGCATAGCAATCCTGGGTCCTTGCTTCTTAGAGGAACCACCTTGGAACATCTTCCTAAACATATTGTTTTTCTTTGAAAAATTCTGAAATTTTTAGTAACTTCAAAATAAAAGTGAACCAACTTCAATAATATTGATAGTAACTACTCCTACAAGTGCCTAGAGCCTATATCAAGCATTAGAACTACTTGGAACCATATAAATTTGACATGCAAGCTCAAGAACATGGTCACCTATGCAGCACAAATTTGCAAAGAATAAAGCACTAGAACAAAAACTAATTGGACCAATGGAGGAGTCACATACCAAGTAACAATCTCCCCAAGCAGTTTTGCGAGAGGTGCTTTGAGCAAGGAGATCAAAAATCACAGCAAAAGTGGTTGGAACTCGTGCTTGAGTTGGTTTTTCAGGTTTGTGTGAGATAGAGGAAGAAGATGGGTGCTGGGATAAGTGGAGGAGGGCCACCGTGGGCCCACGAGGCAGGGGGCGCGCCCTATAGGGGGGGCACGCCCACCAACCTCATGGCTAGGTGGCAGCTCCTCCCGCGGTAATTTTTGCACAGTAAATCCTCAAATATTCCCGAAAAAATAATATTAAATTAGCATGTCATTCTGAGGACTTTTATTTTTGGGATATTTTTATATTGCACAGATAAGTCAGGAAACAGACAGAAAATACTATTTTTACTTTATTTAATATAAATAATAGAAAGTATAGAGAGGGTACAGAAGATTTTGTGCTTCTAGTTTCATCTATCTCATGCTCATCAAAAAGAATCCAATAACAAGGTTGATCAAGTCTTGTTAACAAACTCATTCCGATAATCATGAAACCGGAGAAATTTCAAGTAACACTAAGTTACCTCAACGGGGATATGCACATCCCCAATAATAAGAATATCATATTTCTTCTTGAAAGTAGGAAGAGGAAATTCAAAACCTCCAAATATAATCGATGGAATTTTTCCAATAGAGTTGATACTATGAACTTGAGGTTGTTTCCTCAGAAAGTGTACCGTATGCTCATTACCATTAACATGAAAAGTGACATTGCCTTTGTTGCAATCAATAACAGCCCCTGCAGTATTAAGAAAAGGTCTTCCAAGAATAATAGACATACTATCATCCTCGGTAATATCAAGTATAACAAAGTCCATTAAAATAGTAACGTTTGCAACCACAACAGGCACATCCTCACAGATACCGACAGGTATAGCAGTTGATTTATCAGCCATTTGCAAAGATATTTCAGTAGGTGTCAGCTTATTCAAGTCAAGTCTACGATATAAAGAGAGAGGCATAACACTAACACCGGCTCCAAGATCACATAAAGCAGTTTTAATATAATTCTTTTAATGGAGCAAGGTATAGTAGGTACTCCGGGGTCTCCAAGTTTCTTTGGTATTCCACCCTTAAAAGTGTAATTAGCAAGCATGGTGGAAATTTCAGCTTCCGGTATCTTTCTTTTATTAGTAATGATATCCTTCATATATTTAGCATAAGGATTTGTTTTGAGCACATCAGTTAATCTCATACGCAAAAAGATAGGCCTAATCATTTCAGCAAAGCGCTCAAAATCCTCATCATCCTTTTTCTTGGATGGTTTCGGAGGAAAAGGCATGGGTTTCTGAACCCAAGATTCCCTTTCCTTACCATGTTTCCTAGCAACAAAGTCTCTTTTATCATAACATTGATTCTTTGATTGTGGGTTATCAAGATCAACAGCAGGTTCAAATTCTACATCATTATCATTACTAGGTTGAGCATCATCATGAACATCATCATTAATATTTTTACTAGGTTCATGTTCATTACCAGATTGTGTTTCAGCATCAGACATAGAAATATCATTTGGATTATCAGGTGGTTCAGCAATAGGTTCACTACAAGTTTGCACAGTTCTATCATTTTTCTTCTTCTTCTTTTTAGAAGAACTAGGAACATCAATATTATTTCTCTGAGAATCTTGCTCGATTCTCTAAGGGTGGCCTTCAGGATACAAAGGTTCCTGAGTCATTCTACCAGTTCTAGTAGCCACTCTAACAGCATAATCATTTTTCTTTCTATTCATTTCATCAAGCACTTCTTTTTGAGCCTTAAGTACTTGTTCTACTTGAGTGGTAACCATAGAAGCATGTTTGCTAACAAGTTTAAGTTCACCTTTAATATCAGCCATATAATCACCCAAGTGTCTAATCATATAAGCATTTTCTTTTAATTGTCTACCAAAATAAGCATTGAAGTTGTCTTGCTTATACATAAAGTTATCAAACTCATCCAAGCATTGACTAGCAATTTTAGTAGGAGGGACTTCAGCTTTATCATATCTATAGAGAGAATTTACCTTTACTACCTGTGTCAGGATATCGGGATCAGGAGGTTCTTCAGTAAATAAAGAATTAAGATCATATGTTTCTTCAACAGGCGGTATATTAAGACCATGTATTTCTTCAATAGGAGGTAAATTCTTAACGTCTTCAGCTTTAATACCTTTTTCTTTCATAGATTTCTTTGCCTCTTGCATATCTTCGGGACTGAGAAATAGAACACCTCTCTTCTTCGGAGTTGGTTTAGGAATAGGCTCAGTAATTGGAGCAGGAGATGGCTCAGGAGCTGGCTCAGGAGGTGTCCAGTTATTTTCATTTGTCAACATATTATTCAATAGAATTTTAGCTTCATCCGGTGTTCTTTCCCTGAAAAGAGAACCAGCACAACTATCCAGGTAATCTCTGGAAGCATCGGTTAGTCCATTATAAAAGATATCAAATATTTTAGGTTTCTTAAGAGGATGATCAGGCAAAGCATTAAGTAACTTGAGAAGACTCCCCCAAGCTTGTGGGAGACTCTCTTCTTCAATTTGCACAAAGTTGTATATTTCCCTCAAAGCAGCTTGTTTCTTATGAGCAGGGAAATATTTAGCAGAGAAGTAATAAATCATATCCTAGGGACTACGCACACAACCAGGATCAAGAGAATTAAACCATATCTTAGCATATCCCTTTAATGAGAATAGAAATATTTTGAGTATATAAAAGTAACGCGATCTCTCATCATTAGTGAATAGGGCAGCTATATCATTTAACTTAGTAAGATGTGCCACAACAGTTTCAGATTCATAGCCATAAAACTGATCAGATTCAGCCAAACTAATTATATCAGGATCAACAGAGAATTCATAATCCTTATCAGGAACGCATATAGATGAAGTAGCAAAAGCAGCGTCAAGTCTCATTTTATCTCTAAGTGATTCTTTGTTCCATTTAATTAATAACCTCTTAAGCTCATATCTATCTTTGCAAGCAAAAATAGCGGCAGAAGATTCCATATGAAAAAGATAACCCTCAGGAATAACAGGCATACTTTCATCATCACTATTATCATCGTATTCAAATTCAATAATTTCTTTTTCTCTAGCCCTAGCAATTTGTTCATCAAGAAATTCACTAAGGGGCACAGTAGTATCATGCATAGAAGCAGTTTCATCATAAGTATCATGCATAGCAGAAGTGGCATCATCAATAACATGCGACATATCAGAACAAATAGCAGAAGCAGATGTAGGTGTCGCAAACTTACTCATAATAGAAGGTGAATCAAGTGCAGAGCTAGATGGAAGTTCCTTACCTCCCCTCGTAGTTGAGGGATAGATCTTGGTTTTTGGATCTCTCAAGTTCTTCATAGTGTCCAGCAGATATAAATCCCAAGTAACTCAAAGAATAGAGCTATGCTCCCCGGCAACGGTGCCAGAAATTTGTCTTGATAACCCACAAGTATAGGGGATCGCAACCACTTTCGAGGGTAGAGTATTCAACCCAAATTTATTGATTAGACACAAGGGGAGTCAAAGAATATTCTCAAGTATTAGCAGCTGAGTTGTCAATTTAACCACACCTGGAAACTTAGTATCTGCAGCAAAGTGTTTAGTAGCAAGGTAATATGATAGTGGTGGTAGCCGCAACAAAAGTAAAGACAACAAAAGTAATGTTTTTGGTATTTTGTAGTGATTGTAACAGTAGCAGCGGGAAAGTAAATAAGCGTAAACCAGTATATATGGAAAACTCGTAGGCACCAGATCAGTGATGGATAATTATGCCGGATGCGTTCATCATGTAACAGTCATAACATAGGGTGACACAGAACTAGCTCCAATTCATCAATGTAATGTAGGCATGTATTCCGTATATAGTCATACGCGCTTATGGAAAAGAACTTGCATGACATCTTTTGTCCTACCCTCCCGTGGCAGCGGGGTCCTATTGGAAACTAAGGGATATTAAGGCCTCCTTTTAATAGAGAACCGAAACAAAGCATTAGCACATAGTGAATACATGAACTCCTCAAACTATGGTCATCACCGGGAGTGGTCCCGATTATTGTCACTTCGGGGTTGTCGGATCATAACACATAGTAGGTGACTATAGACTTGCAAGATAGGATCAAGAACTCACATATATTCATGAAAACAAAATAGGTTCAGATCTGAAATCATGGCACTCGGGTCCTAGTGACAAGCATTAAGCATAGCAAAGTCATAGCAACATCAATCTCAGAACATAATGGATACTAGGGATCAAACCCTAACAAAACTAACTCGATTACATGATAAATCTCATCCAACCCATCACCATCCAGCAAGCCTACGATGGAATTACTCACGCACGGCGGTGAGCATCATGAAATTGGTGATGGAGGATGGTTGATGATGACGACGGTGACGAATCCCCCTCTCTAGAGCCCCGAACGGACTCCAGATCAGCCCTCCCAATAGGTTTTAGGGCTTGGCGGCGGCTCCGTATCGTAAAACATGATGATATCTTCTCTCTGATTTTTTTCTCATCGAAACTCAATATATGGAGGTGGAGTTGGAGTCGGAGATGCAACAGGGGCCCACGAGGTAGGGGCGCGCCCTAGGGGGGTGCCCCCCACCCTCGTGAGAAGGGTGGGGGCCCCCTGGTCTTCACCTTTGGCAAGGATTTTTTATTGTTTTTTTCTAAGATGTTCCGTGGAGTTTCAGGTCATTCGAGAATATTTGTTTTCTGCACATAAAACAACACCATGGTAATTCTGCTGAAAACCGAATTTATATGAGTTTTTGAAATTTAATTGATTTACTGAATTTATTTACTTATTTAAATTCAAATTATCCAGAATAGTAAATGATGACGTAAGCATGACATCAGGGTGACGTCAACAGGTCAACTGGTCGGTTGACCAATCAAACTAGACAGGTGGGTCTAGTGCGACCCACATGTCATTGTCAGGGGCACTAACAGGGGGGTTTAGACTAACTAAATGGGTTAATTAGTAGGTGGGGCCCAGTTGTCAGTGTGAGATTAAGGTTTTATTAACTAATTTAATTAATTAGCAATTTATCTATTTATTTTTATTCATTTATGTCATGGGCCCCGCATGTCAGTGCCACTGGGCTGCCCGGTCAGCACGTTGACTAGGCCAACCCAGTCAACGGGACCCCCATGGCCCACTGGCAGTGACCAAGGGGTGGGGCCCGCCTAGCCACATCGGCGGACGGCGCCGGAGCAACGCCGGCGAGTCTAAACGCGGCGGCGCGGCTCAAGAGGTGGTCGGAAAACACCTACAGGGCACCGTTTCGATCGCGGTCGGGCACGTTAGAACGGCAAGACGATGATGCGTCAGTTGGTGGTGGTCTCGCGGGCTGCGGTGGACGGAGATGAGCAGTACGACGTCGCCGGCGGTGGGGTGTTTTGGGGGAGCAACGACAATGGCGATGCGGCGCACTATTGGGCAAACAGAAGGGCAGGGCGAGTGCTATGTGCGCGCGCAAGCAAAACGACACGAGCCCGGGACCAAAAGGTCACCGGACGGTTGCTAGTGACGAGCGCGTGCGGCGACGCGTTCGGGCGCTCAACGAGCTAAGGGCTAGGGGCCATAGGGGAGCACGTGCGCAAGTGTGTTGGATTCCTGGAAGCACCAGGAACATGATTTCGTGCTCAGGCGAGCACGACGGAGAGCATCGCAACGGCAGCGAGGCGGTCCGCGGGGACGGGCTCATGGCAACGGCGACGGGGTAGCTATGGTGGGCGAGTGGCTTAACGAGGAGGAGCAGGATGCGGAGGAGCTCACCGTGCGGCATGCAGGATGGCCTGTGGTGGTTTAGTAGCAGCAGGGGCGTCGCCGGAGTTGGTGAAGAACGGCGGCGATCGGAGATGTGGAAGAAGGGGACCGTTGCAGCAGCGCCTTCGAGCTCCAGCTGCGGCTACCAGTCGACGAGGAGGACGATGGAGGAGAGGACGGACACGTTGGCGAGGCGAGGCAGTGGCTGTGGCCGCATGATTTATGGCGGCATGTCCATGGCGGCGCTCGGATGCGGTAGGAGAGGAGGAGTGGCGAGGTGGATCTGAGGGGAGAGGGAGAGGCCGAGAAGGAGTGTGAGGTGGAGTGGGGAGGAGACCCGAGGAGGCGCGGCGCTGGCGATCTTATCCCCTCCCGGCACTGGTGCCGGCGAGGTGGTTGGGCGGGAGCGTGCCCCTGTTCCGACCCAGGTCGGGGGAACAGGGGAGGGAGACGAGGCAGGGGGGCCGGGCCGGCTGGCCTTTGCCCAGTTGGGCTGGCCATCTATTACTAGCTGGGCCATGTGGCCCAGGGGTTTGGGTTTTCTTTTATATTTCTCTTTTGTTTTGTTTTTCTGTTTTTATTCTTTTTCTTTTATTTATTTTCTTTTTTGTTTTAAATCATTTTAAAATATTTAGGCAACTTCTAAAAACGGGTTTTCTCCACAATAATTACCAGTGCAATATTTGGCACCGACCGAACATTTTTGTTTCAATGTTTGAAAAAATTTATCGTTCGACTCGATTTTGAATTTGAATTTTGTATCGGTTTCGAATCAACGCGAGTTTATCAACAGTAACCGAAGTGACATGTCATCATTAGCAAAGTTTTACTATAGCTTAATTATCCGGGCGTTACAAAACTCCTCCACTATAAGAAATCTCGTCCCGAGATTTTAGGAGGTTGAAGGAAACAGTGTGGGGTATTCATCACGCAGGCGATCCTCGCGTTCCCAAGTGGCTTCTTCTTCAGAGTGATGAGACCAGTGGACTTTGAGGAATTTGATCGCCTTCTGACGTGTGCGGCATTCAGCTTGGTCGAGAATGCAGACCGGATGCTCTTTATAGGGGAGGTCCTGTTGCAATACAAGCACTTCATGATCCACTGCTCGGATTGGGTCCTTGAAGCAACGGCGGAGCTGTGACACGTGGAACACATCGTGAACCTGAGAAAGGTTCGGCGGAAGCTCTAGTTGATATGCCACTTTTCCACGCATTTCGAGAATAGTGAAGGGACCGATATAGCGAGGAGCTAGCTTGCCCTTGATCCCGAAGCGGTGAGCACCCTTCATTGGTGTAACACGAAGATAAGCCTTTTCGCCAGATTGATAGACCATGTCTTTGTGATGACAGTCATACTGACTTTTCTGACGTGACTGAGCAGTCTTGAGATTCTTGCGAATAATGCGGACTTGTTCTTTGGCCTGTTGGATAATATCTGGACCGAAGAGTGGACGTTCCCTAGTTTTTGACCAATTCAGCGGGGTTCGACACTTTCGTCCATATAACACTTCGAAGGGGGCCATCTTCAGACTAGCTTGATAGCTATTACTATAAGAGAACTCGGCATACGGAAGAGATTCCTCCCATTTCTCGCCGAAGAAAATTACACAAGCTCGAAGCATGTCTTCGAGAACTTGGTTGACACGTTCAACTTGTCCTTGCGACTGAGGATGAAACGCAGTACTGAACGACAAATGAGTTCCCATAGCTTCTTGGAAACTTGCCCAGAATCTTGAAGTGAACAAGCTGCCACGGTCTGAACTGATAACCAGTGGAATATCGTGAAGTGAAACAATTCTGGACATGTAGAGAGTTGCAAGCTGACTAGCAGGATTGTTTCTTTGACCGCCAGAAAATGTGCAACTTTGGAAAGCTGGTCAATGACGACAAGAATAGCATCACTACCTTTCTGCGATTTGGGAAATCCAGTGACGAAGTCCATCTCGATATGGTCCCATTTCCATTCACGAATAGAGATAGGTTGCAGAGTTCCAGCAGGCCTTTGATGTTCTACTTTGATACGATGGCAAACATCACACTCAGTAACATATCGAGCAATGTCTTGCTTCATATTAGACCACCAGAATCTCTGTCGAATATCGAGGTACATCTTTGTACTACCAGGGTGGATGGACAGAAGCGTATCATGAGCTTCTTTCATAACCTTTTTAGTCTGATCCAGGTTTTTCCTCGAACATGGTACCACTAGGCGGCCTTTGAAGTACAAGGTGTCATCATCGGCGATAGTGAAGAATGAGGGCTTTCCTTCTGCGAGATGGCGTTTAATCTTCTGGACTTCGGAGTCATAACCTTGAATAGTCTTTATACCGTCTACGAGATCTGGTACGACAGCCAGGGTATTTAGAGAACCCTTAGTAACAACACGAAGATTCATCTTTTGGAACTCTGGGGGAGGGGGAGCAAGTGCACCAGGGGCAACAATATGAAGGTTCAGCTTTCTAAATTCTTCGACAAGCGAGGGCTAAACTTTGTGAACCTGGAGGTGGTTGCAATAAGACTTGCAGCTCAAGGCATCAGCCATTACATTAGCCTTGCCTAGGGTATAGGATATACCCACGTCAAAGTCTGCAACAGTCTCCATCCATCTCTACTTATGGAGGTTCAGGTCTGGTTGAGTAAACAGGTACTTCAGACTTTGGTGGTCGGTGAAGATCTCGCAACGATTACCGAGAAGGTAATGTCGCCACTGCTTTAGTGCATGAATGACAGTAGAAAGCTTGAGATCGTGAACTGGGTAGTTTTCTTCGTGAGGGCACAGTTGACGAGAGGCATAAGCAATCACTCTGCGCTCTTGCATTAGGACACAGCCTAACCCTTGACAGGAAGCGTCGTAGTAAATGACGAAGTCCTTCTTAGTATCAGGTGGAGCAACCACTTGGGCAGAAGTCAACTTGTCTTTGAGCACCTGGAAACTTTCCTGGCACTTGTCTGTCCATTGGAACTTGACGCCCTTATGAAACAGGTTAGTCAGAGGCCTGGCGATCTTGGAGAAGTTCTTGATGAATCGACGGCAATAGCTGGCGAGACCGAGAAAACTTCTGACTTGCTTGACATTCTTCGGAGGAGTCCAATCGAGAATAGCCTGGGCTCGTTCAGGGTTGACGGCAATACCACCCTTGGAGATGACATGCCCAAGATAGGTTAATTCGGGTAGCCAGAATTCACACTTGGAATACTTAGCATAGAGTTGATGCTCTCGAAGCTTTTCCAGCACAAGAAGAAGATGCTCAGCATGTTCTTCTTTGTTCTTGGAAAATATAAGGACATCATCCAAATAAACCACGACAAACTTGTCGAGGTAATCCATGAATATATAGTTCATCAGACAAGAGAAGGTGGCTGGAGCATTCGTTAAGCCGAATGACATGACAGTGTACTCGTATGATCCATACCGAGTCACGAAGGCGGTCTTTGGGATATCCTCTTCACGAACACGGATCTGGTGGTAACCCAACCTCAAGTCAGGTTTGGAGAACACTGATGAACCAGCCAGTTGATCATAAAGATCATTGATCCGAGGGAGGGGATATTTGTTCTGAATAGTGGCTTAGTTAATAGGACGATAGTCTTGGACTAATCGGTTCATCCCATCCTTCTTCTTAACAAAGAGAGAAGTTGCTCCCCAAGGAGAGCAACTAGGGCGAATGAAACCTTTGCTAAGAGATTTGTCGATTTCCTCCTTAAGCTCAATGAGTTCATGCAGCGGCATCTTGTAGGGTCGTTTGGCTATAGGGGTGGTGCCTGGTTTCAAGTCGATGATGAATTCGACAGCTCTAGCAGGGGAATCCCTGGAAGTTCTTCCGCAAAGACGTCTTGGAATTCGCGAACGACACGAATGTTTTCATTTTTCAATGCCCTCGAGTGGTGCAGCGTTCAATGCATTCAAGGCATAAAGCCTTGCCTCAGCATTCTGAACCAGATGAGCCTGGTAAGTGATTATTTCATCAGAAGGGTGTAGCAGATGGACGGTCTTAGTGGTGCAAACTATAGAACTAGTATGCGCTTTCAACCAATCCATTCCCAAAATGAGGTCAATGCTACAGGACTTCAGTACGATGGGAGAGACAAGGAATTCCAGTCCTTCAATTTCAACGGGAATGTTGTGACTAACCATAGAGGTTTGACATTGGCCCACAGGAGTGTGTACCACTATCGCAGTGTTCATCTTTTCCTATTTAATGCCATGCATGAATGCAAACTCAGCTGATATGAATGAATGCGATGCTCCTGTATAAAATAAAACGGATGCTGGTGTAGAATTTACGAGGAGTGTACCCATCACAGTAGCAGGCTAGTCTAGAACTTCAGTCAGATCAATGTGGTTGGCATGAACACAATCATAAGACTTGGCATTGTTGTTGCGGGGCTGGTTGCTTCCACGACCAGCTACAGGGAGGGCCAGTTGATTCTGGTTCTAGTTGCATTCCCTAGCACGGTGTCCTGGTTGACCACACCTGAAGCACAGAACATTATTAGGAGTGGGGACAGGAGCTCGGGGTGGTGGAGTTGGAAGCCTTGGCTGCCTAGTTGGTAGGGGAGGCAGACGGGTGCAGCATAGGACTGCCTTGGAGCAGGTCCAGTTGGCTGATACATGTTGTTGGGAATCCATATCCCATGCTTCTGCGAGGATGGGCCCGAAGATGAGCCTGTGTCACGGTTGCGCCTGTGAGAGCTCTGGTTTTCCTGCAGACCAGTTTCGACATTGATGGCCTTGTTCTCCAAGGTGGCGAAATCAACAAAGTCATGCACTAGAAGTGCGAGCTTGATGTCAGCTTGAAGGCCATCATGGAACTTCTCATGTCTGCGTGTATCAGTTGCAATGTCTTCTTCAGCATAGCGAGATAAGTCCAGAAACTCCCGCTGATAAGCATCCACGGTTTTGTTGCCCTGGGTGAGGTTGCGGAACTCGCGCTTCTTCCGGTCCATGACTTCCTAAGGAATGAAGCGGGCACGGAAAGCAGCTTGGAAGTCTGGCCAGGTGATGATTGTTCCAACCAGCAGGGTACGCTTGTGGCTGTCCCACCATTGAGCAGCGGGTCCTTTCAGGAAGAAGGGAGCAAAAGTGACATAGCTGGCAGGGGCTACATCAGCAGACTCCATCTCAAAGGTGATGTCACGGAGCTAGTCATCATCATCCAGAGGCTGAGTTGAGCTGCGGTACACAGTTGGGTTGAGGCGCATGAAATCCTGCAGAGTCACTTGGGCTGGCTGCTAGTTCATATTAGGGCGAGGAAACTGAGCCATCATATTTTCCATGAACTGGTGGTTCAGCTCGAACTGTTGGATCATACCAACCATGTACTCAGGCGGTGGTGGGGCATAGCCACCACGACCATGACCACCTGGTCTAACCATCCTGCTAATATATAACAGGGGTAGTTCAGAAGTGAGAAATTTGCAAGGACAAGAATCATTCATGATGAAACATGCATAATGAAAGGAACACGATAGTTACTACATAGTAGTTGGCATATCTTACAAAAGGGATCATGCATAGAGTTCGGTACACAGAGTTCAGTACACAGACTAAAGACAACATAGGTGGCACGCAGCCTCATCGCGAACGCATCTAACACTAACAAGAAAGCCTACATCAGTCCCTGGAGGAACTGTGGAGGTAGGTGTAGCCTGACAGCTGGTAGTGACGCGACGGGAAGTCCTCCACGTCAGTAGCCTGGGGTCCGTGGATACTCTGGTGTAGAACCCGACGAGCAGGTGACAGAGGAGGACCAAGTGCGGGAGAGTAGCCTCCTACATCTGGCCAGCCGACATCCTGGGGCATCACGGTCCTGGCAGGGTAGATCAGAGAACACGACAGATCACCAGACCAGACAAATGGGAGCAACAGCGTCAGATCATGGTAAAGGTACTGACGGGTGGTGTACAACTCGTGGCGAAGAGCTCGGTTAGCTCTATCCAGCCCATCAGCAAGCAGAACCAGGTTCTGATGGTAGAAGGGTTCTCGGGTGACAGTGGAGTAGGCAGCAGTGTAGTACCCCTCTACACCAACATCGGATGCGATAGCGATATGCATGAAAGGGGAGGTGTCCAACTCCCGATACTCTCCACGAAGACGTGTCAGAGCAGCATAAGTAGCATCATGGACTGCCATATCAATAGTCACTCCAACACCATGAGCAGTGTGCAGCACGGTAGTGGAGTCATACTCCCGAGAGTAGAGGTGGACGATGGCACGGTACTGCTCCTGGTTAAAGTCCTGGTACTCCTCGTAGACAGTGTACTCGGGGTGCCAGTGATAACCCAGATAGGTCATCATCTCAACCAACACAGCAGGTGATCC
Organism: Triticum aestivum; assembly: GCF_018294505.1. Taxonomy (NCBI): domain Eukaryota; kingdom Viridiplantae; phylum Streptophyta; class Magnoliopsida; order Poales; family Poaceae; genus Triticum; species Triticum aestivum. The sequence continues at coordinate 634,331,840 of NC_057806.1, forward strand.
TGAGGCACCAATGGCCATCGTGTGGCGCACAACCTATCTCGTGGGTTCCAACTGAAAACAAAGATGTTTCAAAGGAGTCAAATTACAGTGTGGATAATGTTCAATATACTACTCTAAGGAATAGCTAGGGCTTATCCAACTTTGGGGTGAACGTGGTCACGGGATCCTAATGTTAGAGTTAGTAAATTCGTTTAACCCGAGTAGAAGAGAGTTCAAAGTCCCAGAGTAAGGATCGAGGAGTAAAAGATCCTAATACCACCCAAATGGCGACGTGGGCCCGTAAGACACACAGCCATGTTAGTAAAAAGTTTTGTAATGTATAGAACTTCGGCCAAGGAGTGTGGAAGGGGGATTCCTATAGGCAGTCGGCTCTGATACCAACTTGTGACGCCCCCTATTCGGTCGTACACTAATCATACACGCAAACGTGTATGATCAAGATCAGGGACACACGGGAAGATATCACAACACAACTCTACAAATAAAATAAGTCATACAAGCATCATATTACAAGCCAGGGGCCTCGAGGGCTCGAATACAAGGGCTCAATCATAGACGAGTCAGTGGAAGCAACAATATCTGAGTACAGACATAGGTAAACAAGTTGCCATAATATGGCTAGCACAAACTGGGATACAGATCGAATGAGGCACAGGCCTCCTGCCTGGGATCCTCCTAAACTACTCCTGGTCGTCATCAACGGCCTGCACGTAGTAGTAGGCACCTCCATTGTAGTAGGAGTCATCGTCGACGATGGCATCTGGCTCTTGGACTCCATCGTCTGGTCGCAACAATCAGGTATAGAAAGGGGGAAAAGGGGCAGCAAAGCAACCGTGAGTACTCATCCAAAGTACTCCCAAGCAAGGAGCTACACGACATATGTATGCATTGGTATCAAATGGAAAAGGGTAGCATATGTGGACTGAACTGCAGAATGCCAGAATAAGAGGGGGATAGCAAGTCCTATCAAAGACTACGCTTCTGGCAACCTCCATCTTGCAGCATGTAGAAGAGAGTAGATGGTAAGTTCACCAAGTATCATCGCATAGCATAATCCTACCCGGTGATCCTCCCCTGTGAGAGAGCGATCACCGGTTGTATCTCGCACTTGGAAGGGTGTGTTTTATTAAGTATCCGGTTCTAGTTGTCATAAGGTCAAGGTACAACTCCGGGTCGTCCTTTTACTGAGGGACACGGCTATTCAAATAGATCGACTTCCCTGCAGGGGTGCACCAGATTTCCCAACACGCTCGATCCCCTTTGGCCAGACACACTTTCCTGGGTCATACCCGGCCTCGAAAGATCAACACGTCACAGCCCTACCTAGGCACAACAGAGAGGTCAGCACGCCGGTCTAAATCCTATGGCGCAGGGGTCTGGGCCCATCGCCCATTGCACACCTGCACGTTGCGAACGCGGCCGGCGAGCAGACCTAGCCTCCCTTATACAAGAGCAGGCCTTCCAGTCCAACCCGGTGCGTGCCGCCCAGTCGCTGACGTCGAGAAGGCTTCGACTGATACCACGACGTCGAGTGCACATAACTGTTCCTGCGTAGTTGGTTAGTGCGTATAGGCCAATGGCCAGACTCAGATCAAATACCCAGATCTCGTTAAGCGTGTTATTTTGAAATAACCGCGAACGCCGACCAGGGCCAGGCCCCTTTCTCCTAGGTGGTCTCAACCTACCCTGTCACTCCGCCACAAAGATCCACTCAGAGGGCCATCGGGACAAACGCCCTTTCGGACCCAATTCGTGAATCACTCGCGGGTACTCGACGAGCCGACCGGACTTTAGTCACCACAGGTATCATATAATATGTATATAAGTATATACCCGTGATCACCTCCCGAGTGATCACGGTCCAATAGTATAGCATGGCAGACAGACAAGAATGTAGGGCCATTGATGATAATCTAGCATCCTATACTAAGCATTTAGGATTGCAGGTAAGGTATCAATAACTGTAGCAACAATGCTAGGCTATGCATTAGGATAGGATTATAACATGCTACACTACTCTAATGCAAGCAGTAGAGATAAGAATAGGCGATACCTGGTGATCAAGGGGGGGCTTGCTTGGTTGCTCTGGCAAGTAGGGGTCGTCAACAACGTAGTCGACCAGGGCACCAGCAGCGGCGTCAGTATCGTAGTCTACCGGAGAGAAGAGGGGGAAGAAACAATGAATACAATGCAAATAGATGCATAACTATGCATGACATGACAAGTAGTGATGCTAGGTGTGCCCTAACACAGTATGAGGTGATACCGGCAAAGGGGGAAAACATCCGGAAAAATATCCCCGGTGTTTCGCGTTTTCGGACAGATGAACCGGAGGGGGAAAGTTGTGCGTTTGCTATGCTAGGGATGTGTGGCGGACGAACGGTCTGCGTATTTGGATTCGTCTCGTCGTTCTGAGCAACTTTCATGTACAAAGTATTTTCATCCGAGTTACGGATTATTTTTTATGATTTTTTCAAATTTAAATGATTAACTGAATTTATTTACTTATTTAAATTCGAATTATCCAGAATAGTAAATGATGATGTAAGCATGACATCAGGGTGACGTCAACAGGTCAACTGGTCGGTTGACCAGTCAAACTAGACAGGTGGGTCTAGTGGGACCCACATGTCATTGTCAGGGGCACTAACAGGGGGTTTAGACTAACTAAATGGGTTAATTAGCAGGTGAGGCCCAGTAGTCAGTGAGAGATTAAGGTTTTAATTAATTAGCAATTTATCTATTTATTTTTATTCACTTATGGCGTGGGCCCCGCGTGTCAGTGCCATTGGGCTGCCCAGTCAGCAAGTTGACTAGGCCAACCCAGTCAACAGGGCCCCCATGGCCCACTGGCAGTGACCCAGGGGTGGGGCCCACCTAGCCACGTCGGTGGACGGCGCCGGAGTGACGCCGGCGAGTCAAAACTCGGCGGCGCGGCTCAGGAGGTGGTCGGAAAACACCTACAGGGCACCATTTTGATCGTGGTCAGGCGCGTTAGAACGGCAAGACGACGACGCGTCAGTTGGTGGTGGTCTCGCGGGCTGTGGTGGCTGGAGACGAGCAGTACGACGTCGCCGGTGGTGGGTTGTTTCGGACGAGAAACGGCAATGGCGATGCAGCGCGCTATTGGGTAAACAGAAGGGCGGGGTGAGGCCTACGTGCACGCGCGAGCACAACGGCACGAGCCCGAGACCAAAAGGTCACCGGACGTTTGCCGGCGACGAGCGCGTGCGGCGACGCGTTCGGGCGCTCAAGGAGCTAGGGGCTAGGGGCCACGGGGGAGTGCGTGCGCGGGTGTGTTGGGTTCCTGGAAGCACCAGGAACACGATGCCATGCTCAAGCGAGCACGACGGAGAACATGGCCACGACATCGAGGCGATCCGCAGCGAAGGGCTCACGGCAATGGTGACGGGGTAGCTACGGTGCGCGAGGGGCTTAACGAGGAGGAGCAAGAGGCGGAGGAGCTCACCGTGCGGCACACAAGATGGCCCGTGGTGGTTTAGTAGCAGCAGGGGCGTCGCCGGAGTTGGTGAAGAACGGCGGCGACCGGAGATGTGGAAGAAGGGGACCATTGCAGCAGCGCCTCCGAGCTCCAGCTGCGGCCACCGGTCGACGAGGGGGATGACGGCGGAGAGGATGGAAACGTTGGCGTGGCGAGGTGGTGGCTGTGTCCGCGCAATTTACGGCGGCGAATCCGTGGCGGCGCTCAGATGCGGTGGGAGAGGACGAGTGGTGCGGTGGATCTGAGGGGCATAGGATAGGAATTTTATAGAAATAAAAAAATCATAGGAAGTGAGATGACATGCATCTTAATTCCTATAGAGGAAGAGATGCCATTTGGTGCATAAGATAGGAATTTTTCCATTGAGTCTAGGCTAACATTTTTTTCCTTCAAAATGTGAAGGATTGGTTCCTATCCTACATGGGAATATGAATCCATTCCTAGAAACCAAAGGGATTGAAAGGAATTTTTCCTTTGCAAATCCTATTTTATATAATTTGTATGAAATTCCTACAAACCAAAGGAGGCCTAAAAATACATTTTGCATCTATACAAGACCACTAACAGTAATCAAGACAAAAATTAATGATGTTTCCTCATACTATTGACTTGTTTAATACTTGCATGCATGCTATCATAATGACGCATTGCTACTTCCTTCCCTTTCCTTCCTTGCATGAAAGCGGCGTATTAATGATCCCGGTTAACGAAAAGAAAGTTGATTTGCAAAGAAGTCGGTAAAGTTTACCTTGCTACATGTAATATGAGTTTGTCGCCTTGTATAAGGGAATGGAGGGGTAGTAACGTGGGACACTGATACACTATAATATGACACAGATAAAGATGTTGCTCTGAACTTGTACCTCAGCAACCAAAACTGGGGCTATCAATTACTCCCTCCGTCCTTAAAAGAGTGTACTTTCAACTTTGTTGGAAAGTCGAACTTTTTAATTTTGACCGTATTTATATAATAATACACCAACATTTATGCCATCAAATTAGTGGCATTACGTTCATGATAAAACATATTTTCATCATATACCTTTTTGATTTCACAAGCATTGATATATTTCTATGCAAACTTGGTCAAACTTTGAGATAATTTGACCCTCCAACTTTGTTAGTAGTGCACTCTTTCAAGGACAGAGGGACTAATCGAATAAGTAATGTCTTGAAGCCACCCAAAAGCAAGGCAATGAAACTGCATTTGTATGGACTGGATGCTGGCCTATCCGAGAAAAGGGAGGCCTAGTTGGAAATGAAAATTAAGGCCCTCCATTTACTTATATAAGGCCACTATGGAAAGTACACTTTACATCTATACAAGGACACCAACGCAAAAGTTAATGATATTTTCTCGAACTAGCGACCTATTTAATACTTGCATGCACACAGTCATAATGACACTCCAATCAGCTTTATATCCCTTTTGTGTATACATGATGCGTATTAATGATCCCACTAAACGAAAAGAAAAGCCGATTTACAAAGCAATGCATTAAATTTTACCTTGGTACCTATAATATGAGTTTGCCGCCTTGTATATAAAAATGAAGGGAGTAACAAATTGAAAACAAGGCTTTCAAGATTAAACATAGGCTTTGAATGTGATCGCCACGAACCTCATCAGCAGTGGTATTTAAATCCTGATTTTTAGAAGAAACATTCGACTCTTTTACTGAAAGCTTATAAGGAACGTCTTTTTGATGCGAGTGAGTTTTCCAATATTTTCCTTTTCTTGTGTTTTCATAACCCGACTCAAATTTCATAATTCTAGAACTGGAGGAAATTTCAGAAAATAAAAAACAAGAAGCAGATATCATGCACTAAAAGCTGATCATAGAAACAAAGACGGAGGAAATAGCCTTTCATTAATTTTGGAAGAAAACCATGTGGCGGGACCGCGTGTGGCTTTGATAGTCCGCTTGATCTTCTTGATGAATTAGTGACCTAGCACTCTTGCCCTCACATGTCCAACAACAAGGGATTGAAAGAAGTAGTGTTGAAATTGAGTGAAGAAGACACCGAGTAAATAGATGTACGATGATGGAGCTGGGATACTACTAAAAGTAGAGATTGAAGAAGACACTGAATAAATTGCATTAGAAGACTATTTTGGGGAGAATGTGAATGAATTAATCCATACGAATAATATCGGGAGCTGCCATAGTATGATTGGATCATGGGAGGACGCTAGAAGAGAAAGAGATCAGAGAGAGAAGAGGAGGAGCTAGCTGTGTGTGAGATACGGTCTTGGGAGTAATTTGCTGCAGATTGCTAGGTGCTTAGTGTTTACTCGATGCATTGATTAGTAATGGCTTTTCTATTGGTGTAACATCCCAAATTTCCAATTTGGAATGTTATGCATTAGATCATCATTGCATATCATATTTTATTGTATTTTGGCTTGATCCTAGAAATTCCACGCCACTCAAGGACCAACGTAAAGAGTTGGAGATTTCGTTATTTTCATATTTGAGTTTTCTCAAATTTTGAAAAGAAGATCGTTTGATTTTAATTATTTTTATTCGAATATTTATTTTACGAGAATAAAAGAGAGGGGATAAAATGACTTCCCCAAAGTAAAGAAATATTGGCGATTTAATATTAAAATCAAATAAGATTTTATTCGGCGTTTTTATCGCTATTTTATTTGAATTAGGGCAAATATGCGTTTTTCAAAATTGCATTAGAGGCCCAAACATATGTTCACCTTGTCCGTTAGATTTTTAGAGGATGGAAAAATTTTATTTCAGGATTTTTGAGTCCGTTTAGTATTTCTTTTCTTTGTTTTCCTGAGCGGAATTATTTAAAAAAAACAACCGACCTAACCGGGCCGTGTCCGCATGGGACACTAGCCCGGCCGGCCCTTTAAAGCCGTGGAGGCCCGAGCTGCCACCCCGCCCGAAAACCCTAGCGCCGCCCCAGCCACCCCGCCGCCGCCATCGTCGCGTCGCCGTCCCGAGCTGCCGCCGCACCGTCCGCGCCTTCCCGCAGCGCCGTTGTCACCCCGGAGCCGCCGCCGCCCCGTTCCACGCCCCGCCGCCGCCGGATCCCCTCGCTGCCGTCTCCGTTAGTCGCCGAAGCCGCCGCCGGTTTTCTCCGGAAAACCGATCGTTTTTTTTTGAAACCTTACTTTTAGATCGGTTTTATTTTTTTCCCGGTTTATTTATTCAGCGAACGCCCGTTCGTACATTCGTTTTAACGAACGGTTTTCACCTGTTAAACCACAGACAGCGGACGTTCGTTCGTTAGCCTGTTCGTCAGTTTTTTTCCAGGGTTTTTCCGTGATTATTTTCGGTCGCGATTTCTGCCCTAATCTTCGTTCTAGTATAACTTTTCGCTCGTTTATCGGAATCAGGCGATTCAAGCGCCTAAATCTTCATCTCAAAGTCCTCTTTCTGTTTAACCAACTTGAACAAGATTTTACTATTGTAAAATTTGACTTTAGTCCAGATTAGTAAATGGATCTTGTTTCTTTCGCAGTTTGAGTTTTGTTGCTTCATTTGATTTGATTCTTTTTGCATACCGGAGTTCGTAAGTTGAACTTTTTGGTTAGATATATTATTTGAGTTTTACATGTGCATCTAGTGAGTGCTTATTGTATTCTTGTTTGTTTGCGATAGAGTACCCGGAGTGCGAAGCGTGCTACTACGAGTCTCTAGGTTTCACGGATCATCAGCAAGGCAAATAACACTTTGATCATACCTCTTTACTACCCAGTTTTATTGCATTAGATCAATCCTCAAACACTTGCATGGTTATGATATGATTAAGTTGTGGGTTTTGGGAAGTAGTTGAGGTAGTACATATTCACCTGTTTATTTTCAAACCTTGGGAGTTACTTCTACGTTGCTTATATTGCTATGCTATGTTCGTAGATGTGGATTGGGTTTGAGTGTATTCATGACAGATGTGAGTTGTTAATTAATGGTTCAACTTAAGATGGCAACTTAAATACACATCTGGGTGGATTGCTTGTGATCATCCTACGGCCCACCATCCAGGCTCAAAGGGATCATAAGATTATTCATGCTAGAAACTTCTGTGTGCAGCCACAAGCTATTATGGGCTCTAGCATAGTTTAGTAAGTTGCGTGAAGCTCTTGAAGAGGTAGACTAGCATATGTAGTGGGTTGTAGGTGGTACTGTCTACCTAGAGTAGAGAGTTAATGCTTCAGAAAGACTGTGTCTCGAATCTCCGACCATGGATGTATTCGAGTCTTGTGGGGAAAAGTGTGCAAACCTCTGCAGAGTGTATAAACTAATCATGGTTAGCCATGTCCCCAGTTATGGACATCTTAAGTATCTGGTTCTTGGATTATCATGATTGATCTCATCACTCTTAACATAATTTGATTGGGTTTAATGATGATGTTTAATTGGGATTGAGTTGGAGGAACCTTCTCAATGTTTAACAACTACCATGATAGTTAAATAAATTATTCCTTTATTGTAGGGAAAAATTGGCTTGATGCAAATCTGTAAACCCTAAAGCTTACCACCAGCCAAATATGCATGTAGTGATAGCAATTATTCTGTTCATTATTCTCTTCTGTTACCTTGCCAGCATATTCCATGTGCTGACCCGTTTCGGGCTGCAACGTTCATGTTGCAGACTTTTCAGACAACGAGTAAGGAGCCATAGATCGTTGTCTTTCACTCAGTGATGCCGTTGGAGTTGATGGACTCACTTTACCTTCCAAGCCTTCCGCTGTTATCGATTTTAGACGGCCTTGAGCCATATTTATTGTTTTAAGTTCTCTTTTGAGACATTTGATGTAATAAGTGTGTGATTGCTACTCTGTTATAAATCCTCAAGTACTGTGCGTGTCAGCATTACCGATCCGGGGATGACACTGATGCACAGAGATCAGACTGTTTGTGGTCTGGTCGCTACAAGATGGTATCAAAGCACACGCTAACTATAGGACACGACCACTAAGCTAAAACCCTAGATCACTACTCTCTTCTCATTTCTGACTCCTCTCCCTTTTCTACTCTTTAGGATGATGGACATGAGGGACAAGTTTGCACAGCCGGATAAAGACACACCCTTTGGACGACACTTGAAGGAAGTCACTAAGTACCTGAACATCAGAATACCAAGCTTCACCGGGACCTACAATGCCACTTTACCAGAAGAGGAGCGTTGGATGATCCAAGTTCAGGTTCCAGGAAGGACGTTCATGCCAGTCACTGAGCCCATAGAGTTTTCCTTTGATGCACCCACCTGGAGTTTAGGCAAGAGCATGGCAGCCCACATCACTATGGGACGTATTGGAGAAGTTTACCACAAGGATCTCAAGGATACTATCTACCAGATTTGTGGGCGCCGAGATGAACAATGGGAGATGATCAGCACCAGGAAGGATAGAGCTATTGCAGCTTTCATCCAGGAGTTAAACCATCACATTCATCGTCAGGAGAACCAGATGTGCGCAGGCATGATAGATCTGAAGAAGGCAATGACCAGGATCACAGAGCTGGAGGAAGAACTCAAGTCTACACGCGATGGATACGAGGAGGAAATGATGATACTCGTAGAGAAGAATGATGATCTGACAAGGAAGCTAGGAGTATTCATGGGAGACCCTGCGCCAGGAGGAGAAGATGACGATTCCACTTGCCCGGAGAACTACATCATCATCGACGACACTGACTCGGACCCTAATGATAGCGATGATGACCTGGTTGATGAAGCGGGAGCAGATATTATGGAGTCTTCCACCGACCAATTTTTCTAGTCGACCACCATATCAGTAGTAGAATTCCACCATGTAAATAGTATGGTCCGAGCACTTTTGTAACGATAGTTAGACCGATTGTATTCCCTTGTTTGAATTGATTGAAGTGATATGATTCTGTTTGTCTCATGTGCATATGGGTAGTGTTTTCCCACTAGACCCCATTCTATTCTGTTTTCTCATCTTTTCTAAACCCATCAAATGCCTCCGAGACGCGACAATGGATTTGCTTTCCCACCGGAGCTCACCCAGTTGATCCAGCAGCAGAATGCTTTGATGTAGATACTAGTCTAGAATCAGAATCAGGGGAACAACAACAACAACAACAACCCACCACCACCACCTGTTGATCACTTAGCCCGTTTTCTAAGGCCGAATCCACCGGTGTTCTCAAGTAGCACCGAGCCGATAGTTGCAGATGATTGGCTCCGCAAGATTGGAAGGGAATTGACAACTGCAGGATGCACAGATGCGGAAAGAGTGTGTTTTGCCACACATCAACTTGATGGACCCGCAGCAGCATGGTGGGAGAATTACACAGTCACCTATCCCACCGACACTGTTACATGGGACCAGTTTCAGCAGGCCTTTCGCACTGCCCATCTATTAGCAGGAGCTATGGCCATGAAGAAGCGCGAGTTTCGCAACTTACGCCAAGGAGGACGCACCATTGGCCAGTATGTGGATGACTTTAGTAAGCTAGCATATTATGCCCCAAATGATGTTGCTACGGATGCAGCTAAACAGGAGAAGTTTCCGAAAGGACTGAATGATGAGCTGAGCATGCAGTTGATGGTAGCAACTTTTAATAACTACCAACAGTTGGTGGATAGAGCTCTCATGATTGAAGGGAAGCAGCAGCAGATTGAAAAGCGCAAGAGAAAGTATGGACACAGGAAGTATAATTCTGGAGCTCAGCAGAGACCTCGTTTTACCCCAAACTCGGGAGGACTCCTTAAACATAACCATGGAGGTCACAATAACAATGAAGGGATTTCTCACAACCATAGTGGCCCCAGGAATGAAAATGGTAATGGAGGAAGCAACGGCCAAAACCGTACCAACCCAGCAACGCCCGCCAAGAAGGATCTAAGTCACATTACTTGCTTCAAGTGCGGGAAGAATGGACATTATGCCACAGAATGTTCTGAAGCAAACAATGGAAATGGCAATGTAAGCTCTGGGAAGAAGCCCAACCCTTTCAACAGGGGACAAGTGAACCACGTTAGCGTGGAGGAGGTTGAAGCGCAACCAGATGCGGTAATAGGTAAGTTTATGATTAAGTCATTTACTGCAATCGTTCTTTTTTATACTGGTGCATCGCATTCATACATATCAAAGGGATTTGTGGATAAGTTTAAACTGTCAACCCAAGCCCTTCGGACACCCATGTTAGTAACCTCGCCAGGAGCACAATATATGGCTAGCCTATGGTGTGATCGGTTACCATTAAGGATTGGTAACTACCTGTTTCCCTCAGACCTAATAGTATTGGAGTCGCAAGGACTGGATGTGATATTAGGCATGGATTGGTTATCAAAGTACGGAGGGAACATTGACTACGCCAGTAAGTCGATTTTGCTTACCACCCCAGAAGGAAGAAGGATCAAGTATGTATCCCGGCATGTGCCGAATAGGACTCAAGTGAATTCCTTATTAGGAGTTGTATAGGAGGAAGTATCAGTGGTGAAGAATTTCCCGGATGTATTTCTAGAAGAGTTGCCAGGCATGCCACCGGATAGAGACATTGAGTTTTTGATCGAGCTTTTGCCAGGCACAGGGCCAATATCTAAGAGACCGTACCGGATGCCCGCTAAGGATTTAGAGGAAATTAAGAAGCAGGTTAAGGAGTTACTAGATAAAGGATATATTCGGCCAAGCTCGTCACCTTGGGGATCACCAGTACTTCTAGTGGAGAAGAAGGATGGATCGTTGAGGATGGTTGTTGATTATCGAGGATTGAATGAGGTGACGATCAAGAACAAGTACCCACTGCCGATGATCAATGATTTGTTTGACCAGCTGCAAGGAGCTAAGGTGTTTTCCAAGATCGATCTGCGATTAGGGTACCACCAGCTGAAGATTCGAGAGTAGGATATACCTAAGACAGCTTTTACCACAAGGTACGGGCTATATGAGTATACCGTTATGTCATTTGGTTTGACTAAGCACCTGCCTATTTTATGAACATGGTGAACAAGGTGTTTATGGAGTTTTTGGATAAGTTCATCATAGTGTTCATTGATAATATTTTGGTCTACTCAAAGAATGAAGACGAGCATAAGGAGCATTTGCGACTGGTACTTCGGAAACTCAGAGAACATCAGCTATATGCCAAGTTCAGCAAGTGTTTGTTTTGGTTGAAGGAAGTTGGATTCCTCGGACATGTTATATCCGGAGAAGGAATAGCCGTAGACCCTACCAAGGTCATCACCGTGACAAATTGGGAAGCACCCACGTTAGTTGGAGAGATCCGTAGTTTTCTTGGACTCGCAGGATACTACCGAAGGTTCATTGAGAATTTCTCGAAGATTGCAAAGCCCATGACGGAGTTGTTGAAGAAGGACACTAAGTTTAAATGGACTGAGGAATGTGAGGCCAGTTTTCAGGAGTTGAAGAAAAGCTTGGTTACAGCTGCAGTGTTGATTCTTCCAGACCAATGCAAGGATTACCAGGTGTATTGCAACGCTTCTCGTCGAGGACTTGGAGCAGTGCTTATGCAGGAGGGAAGAGTTGTATCTTATGCCTCACGACAGCTTAAACCCCATGAGTTGAATTATGCTACCCATGATTTGGACTTAGCAGCCATAGTGCATGCGTTGAAGACTTGGAGACATTTTCTCATCGGAAACCATTGTGAGGTGTACACAGATCACAAGAGTTTGAAGTACATCTTCACGTAGAAGGAGTTGAATCTCAGGCAAAGGAGATGGTTGGAGCTCATCAAGGATTATGATATGAAGTTGCATTATCATCCCGGAAAGGCTAACGTAAGTAGCAGATGCGTTGAGCCGCAAGATTCATGTCAATACGCTCATGACCGGAGAGTTACCCAAGGAGTTAGCAGAGTATCTTCGTGAGCTATGTTTGGAAATAGTTCCGAGGGGTTCTGTAATAGCATTGGAGATTCAGTCTACTTTGATGGACAAGATCAGGGAAGCTCAGAAGACGGACAAGGAGATTGCTGAGATAAAAGAGAGGATGAGAAAAGGAAAAGCTAAGGGATTTCATGAGGATGAGCACGATACCCTATGGTTTGAAGACCGCGTATATGTGCCAATTGATCCAGAGATCAGGAAGTTGATTCTGCAAGAGGCCCACGATTCGCCGTATTCGATTCACCCAGGAAATACCAAGATGTATCTGGATTTAAAAGATAGTTTCTGGTATACTGGAATGAAGAAGGATATTGCGGAGTATATAGTAGTTTGTGATGTATGTCAGAGACTGAAGGCAGAACATCAGAAGCCAGCAAGATTGTTACAGCCATTGCCGATACACGAATGGAAGTGGGATAAATTAGGCATGGACTTTATCATGGGATTGCCCAGGACTTGTTCAGGCTATGACTCAATATGGGTTGTAGTCGATCGTTTGACGAAGGTAGCTCATTTCATCCCAGTGAAGACCACTTACACCAGTGCTAAGTTGGCAAAGATTTACATGACCAGGATCGTATGTCTGCATGGAGTTCCGAGGACCATCGTATCAGATAGAGGAACCCAGTTTACCTCAAAGTTTTGGAATCAGTTGCATGAGACTTTGGGAACCAGGCTAGAGTTCAGTACAACTTTTCACCCGCAGACAGATGGACAGACTGAGAGAGTCAATCAGATTCTGGAGGACATGTTGAGAGCTTGTGCGCTATACTATGGATCTAGTTGGGACGACAATTTGCTTTACGCAGAGTTCTCTTACAACAACAGCTATCAAGCTAGTTTGAAGATGGCCCCTTTCGAAGCATTGTACGGAAGGAGGTGCAGGATACCGTTGTTGTGGGACGAAGTTGGAGACCGCCAGTTATTTGGACTGGATTTTATTAAAGAGTCAGAAGAGAAGGTTAAGCTGATACGTGATAGACTCAAGGTAGCCTAGTCCAGGTAGAAGAGTTATGCGGATTCCAAACGCAAGGATACAGTTTACGAAGTCAGAGACAGAGTGTATCTTCGTGTATCACCACTTCAAGGAGTGAAGCGTTTTGTAGTCAAGGGAAAGTTAGCACCATGTTTTTTGGGACCATACAAAGTTTTGGAACGTATGGGAGAAGTTGCATACAAGTTGGAATTGCCCGAAGGATTGTGAGGAGTTCACGATGTGTTCCACGTTTCTCAGTTGAAGAAGTGCCACGCAGAGATGGCTGATATTCCTCTAAGAGACACAGTACCATTGGAAGCGATTCAGTTGGATAGTGATTTGACCTACGAGGAAAACCAGTCAAGATTCTCGATTTTGCCAGCCGAGTCACACACAACAAGGTTATCAACTTCTATAAAGTTCAGTGGAGCCACCATACTGAGGATGAAGCCACCTGGGAATGAGAGGAAGACCTACGGAAGGATCACCCTCACTTATTTTCTAGCCAGCCCGAATCTCGATGGCGAGATTCATCTTAAGGGGGGTAGGTTTGTAACATCCCAAATTTCCAATTTGGAATGTTATGCATTAGATCATCATTGCATATCATATTTTATTGCATTTTGCCTTGATCCTAGAAATTCTACGCAACTCAAGGACCCAAGGAGAGAGTTGGGGATTTAATTATTTTCATATTTGAGTTTTCTCAAATTTTGGAAAGAGAATCGTTTGATTTTAATTATTTTCTCTTTGAATATTTCTTTTATCAAAATAAAAGAGAGGGGATAAAATGACTTCCCCAAAGTAAAGAAATATTGGAGATTTAATATTAAAATCAAATAAGGTTTTATTCGGAGTTTTTATCGCTATTTTATTTGAATTGGGATAAATATGTGTTTTTAAAAATTGCATTAGAGGCCCAAATAAATGTTCACCTTGTCCATTAGATTTTTAGAGGACGGGGAAAATTTATTTCAGGATTTTTGAAGTCCGTTTAGTATTTATTTTCTTTATTTTCCTAAGCGGAATTATTTAAAAAAAAGTCAACCGACCTAACCGGGTCCTGTCTGTCTGGGACACTAGCCCGGTCGGCACTTTAAAGTCGCGGAGGCTCGAGCCGCCACCCCGCCCTAAAACCCTAGCGTTGCCCGAGCCACCCCACCGCCGCCTTGCCGTCCCGAGCCGCCGCCGCACCGCCCGCGCCTCCCCGCAGCGCCGCCGTCCCCCCGGAGCCGCCGTCGCCCTGTTCCGCGCCTGTTAGAATAAATTCGAGGCACACCGTCGATCATCCGAGGACCAAGCAATCATACGAGCACGACACCGAGATTTGTTAACGAGGTTCACCGATATGGCTACATCCCCGGGGCTTGACTATGGGCGCTCCTCCCCGTGACACCGTCACAATACCGCACCCGGTCGCCCTGGATACCGGCACATGCTGCCGGCTTCCCCTGCGTTCCGGTGCTATTATGTTGGCATAGGTTACATCCTGTGTCTACCCCCGCTATATATGAGAGGCCTAGGGTACAAGTGTCCTATTAGGACACGACTCCATATTCTATGTAAACACAATACAACTCCTAGTCCAACTGTAACCTACCTTGTACACAATATTCGACACAACTCTAAGAGCGCCCCCCCCCCCCTGCCGCCTGATCCCCTCGCCGTCGTCGCCGTTAGTCGCCGGAGCTGCCACCGACTTCGCCGGACCTCGCCGAGGTAGTTCGCCCCCGCCGCCGGTTTTCTCCGGAAAACCGATCATTTTTTTCGAAACCCTAGTTTTAGATCGGTTTTATTTTTTTCTCAGTTTATTTATTTAGCGAACGCCCGTTCATACGTTCATTTTAACGAACGGTTTTCACCCGTTAAACGGCAGACAGTGAACGTTCATTTGTTATCCTGTTCGTCAGTTTTCTTTTTCCAAGGTTTTTCCACGATTATTTTCGGTCGCGATTTCTGCCCTAATCTTCGTTCTAGTATAACTTTTCGCTTGTTTATCGGAATCAGGTGACTCAAGCGCCTAGATCTTCGTCTCGAAGTCCTCTTTGTGTTTAACCAACTTGAACAAGATTTTGCTACTGTAAAATTTGACTTTAGTCCAGATTAGTAAACGGATCTTGTTTCTTTCGCAGTTTGAGTTTTGTTGCTTCGTTTGATTTGATTCTTTTTGCATACCGGAGTTCGTAAGTTGAACTTTCTAGTTACTCCCTCCGTCCATGAATAAGTGTACTTCTAGCTTTTGTCTTAAGTCAAAGTTTTAAAACTTTGACCAACTTTATAGGGAAAAGTAGCAGCATTTATGACACTAAATTAGTATCACTAGATTTGTTTTGAATTGTAATTTCATAATATATCAATTTTATGTCATATATGTTACTACTCTTTTGTATATATTTGGTCAAAATTTTAAAACTTTGACTTAGAACAAAGTCTAGAAGTACACTCATTCGCGGACGGAGGGAGTAGATCTTTTATTGGAGTTTTACATGTGCATCTAGTAAGTGCTTATTGTATGCTTGTTTGTTTGTGATAGAGTACGCGGAGTGCGAAACGTGCTACTACGAGTCTCTAGGTTTCACGGATCATCAGCAAGGCAAGTAACACTTTGATCATACCTCTTTACTACCTAGTTTTATTGCATTAGATCAATCCTCAAACACTTGTATGGTTAGGATCTGATTAAATTATGGGTTTTGGGACGTAGTTGAGGTAGTACATATTCACTTGTTTATTTTCAAACCTTGGGAGTTACTTCTACGTTGCTTATATTGCTATGCTATGTTCATAGACGTGGATTGGGTTTGAGTGTATTCATGACAGATGTGAGTTGTTCATTAATGCTTCAACTTAAGGTGGCAACTTAAATACACATCTGGATGGATTGCTTGTGGGCACCTGGAGAACCCAGTGTTGTCCTAGGATATCCCGGAGGACCCGTGTGATCATTCTATGGCCCGCCACCCAGGCTCAAAGGGATCGTAAGATTATTCATGCTAGAAACTTCCGTGTGCAGCCACAAGCTATTATGGGTTCTAGCATAGTTGAGTAAGTTGTGTCAAGCTCTTGAAGAGGTAGACTAGCAGATGTAGTGGGTTGTAGGTGGTACTGTCTACCCAGAGTAGAGAGTTTATGCTTCAGAAAGACTGTGTCTCAAATCTCCGACCATGGATGTATTCGAGTCTTGTGGGGAAAAGTGTGCAAACCTCTGTAGAGTGTATAAACTAATCATGGTTAGCCGTGTCCCCGGTTATGGACATCTTGAGTATCTGGCTCTTGGATTATCATGATTGATCTCATCATTCTTAATATAATTTGATTGGGTTTAATGATGATGTTTAATTGGGATTGAGTTGGAGGAACCTTCTCAATGTTTAACAACTACCATGATAGTTAAATAAATTATTCCTTTGTTGTAGGGAAAAATTGGCTTTATGCAAAATTGTAAACCCTAGAGCTTACCACCAGCCAAATATGCATGTAGTGATAGCAACTATTCTGTTCATTATTCTCTTGTGTTACCTTGCCAGCATATTCCATGTGCATGTTGCAGACTTTTCAGACGACGAGTAAGGAGCCATAGGTCATTGTCTTTCACTCAGTGATGCCGTTGGAGTTTATGGACTCACTTTATCTTTCAAGCCTTCCGCTGTTATCGATTTTAGATCGCCTTAAGCCATATTTATTGTTTTAAGTTCTCTTTTGAGACATTTGATGTAATAAGTGTGTGATTGCTACTCTGTTATAAATTCCTAAGTACTATGCTTGTCAGCATTACCGATCCAGGGATGACAGTGATGCACGGAGATCAGACTGTTTGAGGTCTGGTCGCTACAATTGGAGATTATTCACGGCTAAACTGGTCATTAGTTTGAAATTTGGGGCCCTGCTAAAGTGGGGGCCCTCTTCAGTCGAACTGCAGGCACATGTGTGTGGTACGGGCCTGACTGGATGCATGTTTGCACAAAACATATATAGCTATCCATAAATAACAATCATGACAATGTGTGCATTCGTAATCAACAAATGCATCGAAACTAGTTAAGGAAGGGATCAATGAGCCATGTGTGTATTCACACCAACAAATATAAGTTGGTCAGATGAATAGGGAAGAGGAACCATCGAACCCTCAGGCGCACTATCAATGAGGATTGATAGTAGGCCAGTATTAGATAACCTAGAGGTGGCATGGAAACCGGCTTGTTAACCAACAAGCATCCTAATTAATTCAATGAGGATTGATAGCAGGCCAGTATTAGATCACCTAGAGGTGGCATGGAAACCGGCATGTGAACCACGTGGGATTAGGAGTTATTAGGAATTACGTTCACACATTGCATAAACTTTACCGGACAAAATCACGGAGTGATACACACAACGGTTTCACATCGTTGATTGTGAGTGAGCCTGTAGTCTTCCTTTCAGTGTCCATAGGAAAGTCTCTTGTCAGGTCTGGCACACATGCTTCTTCCTTACATGCTCCAGCGATTCACGCCTACGCAGCCCGTGCAAATCAGCTACTCATGGCCCCAGGTGAAGGCCGTCGTGCCCAGGGATAATCGCGCGGAGATATTGACGATCATCGCAGTTGGCTTGCGCTCTATATTTGGCTAGAGAAAAATAGGAGAGTCTTTGATCTTGTCGCCTCCAAAGCGGAGAATATAGTGTGACGGGCTAAAGATGGATTTGATCTCTCAAGAGTGTGTTCTGGATAAAAAGAGCACGCAGCATACGGTACTTTTTTTCAGCTAGCGGTGCCGGTAGATGGTGGCATCCCACCAATCGGCTAGTGCTATTTTGGTGTGCGACTTTTGAATGATCCCTCACCAGGATGTTGATCAAAACACTGCTTCATGTCCGAAGTGAACATCTTTCCCTGGCGTTTATTGGTCAGGCTCAGCAACGACGAATTTGGGTTGCTACCTTGAAGGCGTTGTCTAGTTGTTGTTGCACTGGTCTTCATTGGCTGGTCTCGGCAACCATGATGAAAATCCTTGTCTAGGCCATTCCTACCTGACGTGATCACGAGGGTGTGAAGCCGTTTATCCTTTGTTGAAGGCATTGTTGTGGAAGAAATTGACTTAGTCGTAGGTGTTAATTTCATATCTTGTAATGGTTCGGTAGTGTTTGTCTTTGTCTTGTACTCTACTTAATAATTAATAAAAATGACTGCGCGCATCACATTGATGCACGGGCTGGGATCTTAGCCTCTTTTTCAAAAAAAGATGGTTTCTCGGCAATCTTAAGAAGGGAATAAATTTTTCGAAAAAGGTGGGGTAGGCGACAAAGTGGGCTCTAATGGGCGAAATGTTGTCTTTAGAGAGAAGACGAAGCCATTGCCGAATGCCTCATTTATGGCGCGCATGTAACTCGCTTATAGCGAAATCACTAGTTAACGGTTACCCCTTGCAAAGGTCACTCCGCAATTTCTCAGGGGCTGACAAGTGGCGCATTGCATGTATGTCACTTGTCGCAACCTATCAATTTCCCTCTTTCATAGATTCGTCTACTCATAATGTTTTATCTCTTGAATCATGCCTTCAAATACTGGATTGTTTTCACCATTGGATTTCTCACGTCGATATGTTCGAAACTAGATCTCATGTTAGTAGTTTTTGATGTAAAAAAATGCACGAAAAAATGGAAAAGGGTGGAAACAAAAAAACGAGAAAAAGGAAGAAAAAACCGATGTCCGGAAGCATGATTATGATTTTTCACTTTTTCCCTTTTTTAGAGAAGGACATCTATGCTTCTTGTGAAAGAAAATATGTGTTTTCATGAAAAGCAAATTTATACTTCTCGTGAAAGCATAATTGATATTTCCTTTTTGAGACGCACAATTTTGCATCGCAAAAATATCTTTTTTTATCCAAAATCTAGGGAAAACTATGTGAAAAACGAAAAGCAAAATAAAAAACTTTCAAAGACCCCAAACGTCTATAAAAAAATCCAGAGAGGAGCGCCTAGCATGTGACATGTGGCGGAGGCTGGAAGCACCACTTACCGCGCTTATAGGCCCAAAAATTGACCCTTAAGGGAGGCCCCAAGTGTAACCGTTGGTTAGTTACTCCCTGCTTATAGCGAGCTATAGGTCTACCTCGCCTCAAGAGAGATAGTAATTGGCCGGTCCTGATAGTTCTTCATTGCATTTGTTCGTTCGTTATGGTCTTTCATCTTCCGTTATTTTTTTAACTTTTTTATAATTTATATTTATATTTTCGAAATGAAAAATATCATATTTACTTCAAAAAAGTAAAATAATAAATTTGAAAATGTTAATGCAGTGTAAGTTTTTGTTCTTTTGCGGGATAATTTATCTTAGCATAACTTTCAGAAAATTATTGTGACATTTAAAAAATGTTCATGCATTTCAAAAAATTGTAAATAAAATTATAAAAACTGGTTATACAATGTAAAAAACGTTTGTGTAAATCAAAAAAATGTAAAATGTATGTAAAATGTTTCTGGTTTATAAGAAAAATGCATACAAAATATTTATTTGAAACAATATTAACCATGTATACGAGGAATGTTAAACATGTATAAGAAATTCTTTATATGTATACTTTGTATGAAAACAATAGACATACAAACATATATCTGAAAACCAGTGTTAATAATATATTTTAAAATGTGAAACGTGTGTCAAAAAGTGTTCTGAACACACACCAAAAATGTACAATGTGTATGAAAACAGTGGACATCAAAACATATATTTGAAATAAAAATGTTAATGATGTATGGAAACGAGGACTGAAAACTGTGATGATTTGTGAATCGCTCAAAAGCATACAAATCTAGAGACGGTTTAAGATGCCTCAAATGCCTAAATAGAGAACTATTGTTTTGAAATTATAAACAGAAAATACATGTCGAGTCGCTTTACGGTGTATCTAATGACTGTCTCTACGTGCTAGCTAGACATGGTTGCAGCTAAAATCTCTTAATCATTGAGGTGAGGGTTACATCAGCGAGTCCAAGATTGGTGCTAAAGTCATCTTTACCCTATGTACATATAGGTAAAATTTTGTCTACGAGACAACAAATATGTTTCCACATGTTGATTTTACTACACTGGTGCAAAAACTCTTTACACTTGTGGTATAAAGTTTTTTGCTGAGTTAAGTGATATATGATCTATAGTGTAATAAAATCCAATATGTGCCATTTAGCCTACTTACATGGCATTTTCTACCATGTGGAGGAGAGACAGAAAAGCAAAAAAAAATCACTTTCAAATATTTCTAGTGATGTCCTAAGCACCATCATAATGTTGATGTGCATATGTAGCAACTTGGGATTGTATTCCATCCCTTCCGGTTTATAGGGCTCAATTGAGAAATACCAACGTAGATGTTGAGTTATAGAACTATTTTTGTAGTTTGAAGAAGTATTCGATTAATGTGCTCGTTTTCCTCAAAAAAATTGTGTTTACCGTTGAATTAATTGCAATGCATGCGTGTGTGACCAATAAATGACCAAGAAATTTCACATGCATTTGTGAATTTACTTTTAAATCTTGCATGCAATGATTTAATGCACCTTAAAATCTAAACATGTGATGGGAAGCAATAAAATTGAGACTTATAAAATGGGAAAACAAAATTTTAAGATAAGCCCTATAAATCGGAAGGGATGGAGTAATATAACAAGGCAAACTGGTAAAGATCTTGCTCTGAATTGAACTTGTACCTGGACAACCAAAAATGAGACTATCAATTAAGCGAGTAAGTAATGTCTTGAAACCACCTAGAAGCAACGCAATGAATGAACAAGATTCGTACAAACTCGGTGCATGTTTGCACTAAACATAGTTGTCCGTAAATAACAATCATGACCAACCATTCATCAAATGCATCGAAACTAGTTAAGGAGCGGACCAACGAGCCATGTGTGCATCCACACCGACAAATATAAGTTTCTCACATGAATACGGTGGAGATGAACCATCGAGCCCTCAGGCACACCCCATGCACATTTAATTCAACAAGGATTCTTAGCAGACCAGTATTTGATCACCTACGGGTGTCATAGAAACCGGTCGGTGAACCACATGGGATTAGGAGGTATTGGGAATCATGTTCTACCATTGCATAAGCCCTCCCCTGTTAAGCAATGCATAAATGTGCCTGGTCGTGACAGGTTGATGGCACATGGTCCAAGGGTGGGTCGGCTAGGATAGTCTAGGTTGTTAGCATGTAGTTTATCTTTGTAACAACTCTATCTCTCTATCCTCTTATCCCTTGTATCTCAAGTTGTAATCTCAACCATGTACGCGATCTGGTGAGTTGCGCCCCAGTATATTAACACGAAGCCGTCGGTCAGAGAAAGGCACGACGTTAAACCTAAGTTTTCACATGGTATCAGCCTAACTCTTCCACATCGCATCTACCATCCCCATCCACCACCTCCGCTTCCGCCCTGGATGCCTCCTCCAGCACCGCACCGGCCAACCTCTCTGTCAGGTCACCGAGAAGCTGACTCGCACCAACTACATCCTCTGGCGGACTCAAGTCACGCCGCAGCTACGTGGTGCGGGATTCTTCGGCTACGTGGACGGCTCCATGCCTGAGCCGGCCAAACTCGTCGTCACCAAGGACAAGGACGGGAATGAGGACAATTCACTGAATCCCCTTCATCCAGTCTGGATCCGTGAGGAACAGCAGTTACTCGGATACCTTCTGAATAATCTCTCCAAGGAGGTACTTGTGCAGGTCACCACGATCGATCACGCGCAAGACCTCTGGACAACACTGGAGAACATGTTTTCATCCCAGTCCCTGTCTCGCGTCAACAACATCCGTGTCACCCTCGCCAATGCGCAGAAGGGGACGCAGCCCATGGCAAGCTTCTTCTGGCACATGCGCTCACTGTCAGATGAGCTCGCGGCGGCTGGCAAGCCGCTCGGAGACGATGAACTCGTCTCCTACATCATCGCCGCCCTCGACATGGAGTACCAGCCTCTCGTCTCTGCGGTCGACGCCCGCACCACGCCAGTCTCGCTCGACGACCTTTTCGCCATGATCAGCAACTTCGACCAGCGGGTTGCCCTCTACCAAGGGGGTCACTCCGGCGGCGGCTTCAAGTCCTCCGCCAACGCGGCCATGCGCGGTCGTGGTGGCGGTTCACATCATAGGGGGCGCGGCAGGGGCAGGCACAACGGTGGCCCCAACACCAGCAACAGCAACCCCCATGGCAACAACGGTGGTGGCGGACGACCCTCCTTCAACAACAACCAGGGCCACTGTTGGGTTTCGTAGTAATTTCAAAAAATTTCCTACGCACACGCAAGATCATGTGATGCATAGCAATGAGAGGGGAGAGCGTTGTCTACGTACCCAACGCAGACCGACTGCGGAAGCGCTGACACAACATAGAGGAAGTAGTCGTACGTCTTCACGATCCAACCGATCAAGCACCGAAATTACGGCACCTCCGAGTTCGAGCACACGTTCAGCGCGATGACGATCCCCGGACTCCGATCCAGCAAAGTGTCGGGGAAGAGTTCCGTCAGCACGACGGCGTGGTGACGATCTTGATGTACTACAGCAGCAAGGCTTCGCCTAAACTCCGCTAGAGTATTATCGAGGATTATGGTGGCTGGGGCACCGCACACGGCTAAGGAATAGATCACGTGGATCAACTTGTGTGTTCTAGGGTGCCTCTACCTTAGTATATAAAGGACCAAAGGGGGGAGGCTGGCCGGCCACAAGGGGCGCGCCAGGAGAGTCCTACTCCCTCTGGGAGTAGGATTCCCCCCCAATCCTAGTTGGAATAGGATTCCTCGAGGGGGAAAGAGAGAGAGGGGGCCGGCCACCTCTCCTAGTCCTAATAGGACTAGGGGAAGGGGGGAGGCGCGCGGCCACCGTGGGATGCCCCTTTCTCCTTTCCACTAAGGCCCACTAAGGCCCATATGGTTCCCGGGGGGTTCCGGTAACCTCCAGGTACTCCGATAAAATCCCAATTTCACCCGGAACACTTCCGATATCCAAACATAGGCTTCCAATATATCAATATTTATGTCTCAACCATTTCGAGACTCCTCGTCATGTCCGTGATCACATCCGGGACTCCGAACTAACTTCGGTACATCAAAATGCATAAACTCATAATATAACTGTCATCGTAACCTTAAGCGTGCGGACCCTACGGGTTCGAGAATAATGTAGACATGACCGAGACATGTCTCCGGTCAATAACCAATAGCGAGACCTGGATGCCCATATTGGCTCCTACATATTCTACGAAGATCTTTATCGGTCAGACCGCATAACAACATACGTTATTCCCTTTGTCATCGGTATGTTACTTGCCCGAGATTCGATCGTCGGTATCCGATACCTAGTTCAATCTCGTTACCGGCAAGTCTCTTTACTCGTTCCGTAATACATCATCTCACAACTAACATCTTAGTTACAATGCTTGCAAGGCTTATGTGATGTGTATTACCGAGAGGGCCCCAGAGATACCTCTCCGACAATCGGAGTGACAAATCCTAGTCTCGGAATACGCCAACCCAACATGTACCTTTGGAGACACCTGTAATGCTCCTTTATAATCACCCAGTTACGTTGTGACGTTTGGTAGCACCCAAAGTGTTCCTCCGGTAAACGGGAGTTGCATAATCTCATAGTTATAGGAACATGTATAAGTCATGAAGAAAGCAATAGCAACATACTAAACGATCGGGTGCTAAGCTAATGGAATGGGTCATGTCAATCAGATCATTCAACTAATGATGTGACCTCGTTAATCAAATAACAACTCTTTGTCCATGGTTAGGAAACATAACCATCTTTGATTAACGAGCTAGTCAAGTAGAGGCATACTAGTGACACTCTGTTTGTCTATGTATTCACACATGTATTATGTTTCCAGTTAATACAATTCTAGCATGAATAATAAACATTTATCATGAAATAAGGAAATAAATAATAACTTTATTATTGCCACTAGGGCATATTTCCTTCAGTCTCCCACTTGCACTAGATTAAATAATCTAGATCACATCACCATGTGATTAACATCGATAGTTCACATCATCATGTGATTAACATCCATAGTTCACATCGCCATGTGACCAACACCCAAAGGGTTTACTAGATTCAGTAATCTAGTTCACATCGCTATGTGATTAACACCCAAGGAGTACTAAGGTGTGATCATGTTTTGCTTGTGAGAGAATCTTAGTCAACGGGTCTGCCACATTCAGATCCGCATGTATTTTGCAAATTTCTATGTCAACGATGCTCTGCATGGAGCTACTCTAGCTAATTGCTCCCACTTTCAATATGTATCTAGACCGAGACTTAGAGTCATCTAGATTAGTGTCAAAACTTGCATCGGCGTAACCCTTTACGACGAACCTTTTTTTTCACTTCCATAATTGAGAAACATATCCTTATTCCACTAAGGATAATTTTGACCGCTGTCCAGTGATCTACTCCTAGATCACTATCGTACTCCCTTGCCAAACTCAGTGGTAGGGCATACAATAGATCTGGTATACAGCATGGCATACTTTATAGAACCTATGACTGAGGCATAGGGAATGACTTTCATTCTCTTTCTATCTTCTGCCGTGGTCGGGCTTTGAGTCTTACTCAACTTCACACCTTGTAACACAGGCAAGAAACCTTTTCTTTGACTGTTCCATTTTGAACTACTTCAAAATCTTGTCAAGGTATGTACTCATTGAAAAAACTTATCAAGTGTCTTGATCTATCTCTATAGATCTTGATACTCAATATGTAAGCAACTTCACCGAGGTCTTTCTTTGAAAAACTCCTTTCAAACACTCCTTTATGCTTTGCAGAATAATTCTACATTATTTCCGATCAACAATATGTCATTCACATATACTTATCAGAAATGTTGTAGTGCTCCCACTCACTTTCTTGTAAATACAGGTTTCACCACAAGTCTGTATAAAACTATATGCTTTGATCAACTTATCAAAGCGTATATTCCAACTCCGAGATTCTTGCACCAGTCCATAGATGGATCGCTGGAGCTTGCATATTTAGTTAACACCTTTAGGATCGACAAAACCTTCTAGTTGCATCGTATACAACTCTTCTTTACTAAATCCATTAAGGAATGCAGTTTTGTTTATCCATTTGCCAGATTTCATAAAATGCGGCAATTGCTAACATGATTCGGACAGACTTAAGCATAGATACGAGTGAGAAAATCTCATCGTAGTCAACACCTTGAACTTGTCAAAAACCTTTTGCGACAATTCTAGATTTGTAGATAGTAACACTACTATCAGCGTCCGTCTTCCTCTTGAAGATCCATTTATTTTCTATGGCTTGCCGATCATCGGGCAAGTCAACCAAAGTCCATACTTTGTTCTCATACATGGATCATATCTCAGATTTCATGGCTTCAAGCCACTTTGCGGAATCTGGGCTCACCATCGCTTCTTCATAGTTCGTAGGTTCATCATGACAGGATTACCGTACCACTCTGGCGTGGATCTTACTCTGGTTGATCTACGAGGTTCAGTAGTATCTTGTTCTGAAGTTTCATGATCATCATCATTAGCTTCCTCACTAACTGGTGTAGGTGTCACAGAAACAGTTTTCTGTGATGTACTACTTTCCAATAAGGGAGCAGGTACAGTTACCTCGTCAAGTTCTACTTTCCTCCCACTCACTTCTTTCGAGAGAAACTCCTTCTCCAGAAAGTTTCCGAATTTAGCAACAAAAGTCTTGCCTTCGGATCTGTGATAGAAGGTGTATCCAATAGTTTCCTTTGGATATCCTATGAAGACGCACTTCTCCGATTTGAGTTTGAGCTTATCAGGATGAAACTTTTTCATATAAGTATCGCAACCCCAAACTTTAAGAAACGACAACTTTGGTTTCTTGTCAAACCACAGTTCACACGGTGTCGTCTCAACGGATTTAGATGGTGCCCTATTTAACGTGAATGCAGTTGTCTCTAATGCATAATCCCAAAACGATAGTGGTAGATCGGTAAGAGACATCATAGATTGCACTATATCCAATAAAGTACGGTTATGACGTTCGGACACACCATTATGCTGTGGTGTTCCATGTGGCACGAGTTTGTGAAACTATTCCACATTGTTTTAATTGAAGACCAAACTCGTAACTCAAATATTTGTCTCCGCGATCAGATCATAGAAACTTTATTTTTTTTCACGATGATTTTCCACTTCACTCTGAAATTCTTTGAACTTTTCAAATGTTTTAGACTTATGTTTCATCAAGTAGATATACCCATATCTGCTCAAATCATCTGTGAAGTTCAGAAAATAACGATACTTGCCGTGAGCCTTAACACTCATCGGACCGCATACATCAGTATGTATTATTTCCAATAAGTTAGTTGCTCGCTCCGGAGAACGGAGTCTTAGTCATCTTGCCCATGAGGCATGGTTCGCAAGCATCAAGTGATTCATAATCAAGTGATTCCAAAATCCCATCAGCATGGAGTTTCTTCATGCGCTTTACACCAATATGACCTAAACGGCAGTGCTACAAATAAGTTGCACTATCATTATTAACTTCGCATCTTTTGGTTTCAATATTATGAATATGTGTATCACTATGATCGAGATCCAATGAACTTGTTTCATTGGGTATGTAACCATATAAGGTTTTATTCATGTAAACAGAATAACAATTTATTCTCTTACTTAAATGAATAACCGTACTACAATAAACATGATCAAATCATATTCATGCTTAACGCAAAAACCAAATAACACTTATTTAGGTTCAACACTAATCCCGAAAGTATAGGGGAGTGTGCGATGATGATCATATCAATCTTGGAACCACTTCCAACACACATCATCACTTCACCCTTAACTAGTCTCTGTTTATTCTGCAACTCCCGTTTCGAGTTACTAATCTTAGCAACTGAACTAGTATCAAATACTGAGGGGTTGCTATAAACACTAGTAAAGTACACATCAATAACATGTATATCAAATATACTTATGTTCACTTTGCCATCCTTCTTATCTGCCAATCACTTGGGGTAGTTCCGCTTCCAGTGACCAGTCCCTTTGCAGTAGAAACACTTAGTCTCAGGCTTAGGACCAGACTTGGGCTTCTTCACTTGAGCAGCAACTTGCTTGCCATTCTTCTTGAAGTTCCCCTTCTTCCCTTTGCCCTTTTATTGAAACTAGTGGTCTTGTCTACCATCAACACTTGATGCTCTTTCTTGATTTCTACCTTCGTCGATTTCAACATCACGAAGAGCTTGGGAATCACTTTAGTCATCCCTTGCATATTATAGTTCATCACGAAATTCTACTAACTTGGTGATCGTGACTAGAGAATTCTGTCAATCACTATTTTATCTGGAAGATTAACTCCCACTTGATTCAAGCGATTGTAGTACCCAGACAATCTGAGCACATGCTCACTAGTTGAGCGATTCTCCTCCATCTTTTAGCTATAGAACTTGTTGGAGACTTCATATCTCTCAACTCGGGTATTTGCTTGAAATATTAACTTCAATTCCTGGAACATCTCATATGGTCCATGACGTTCAAAACGTCTTTTGAAGTCCCGATTCTAAGCCGTTAAGCATGGTGCACTAAACTATCAAGTAGTCATCATATTGAGCTAGCCAAACGTTCATAACATCTGCATCTGCTCCTGCAATAGGTCTGTCACCTAGCGGTGCATCAAGGACATAATTCTTCTGTGCAGCAATGAGGATAAACCTCATATCACGGATCCAATCTGCATCATTGCTACTAACATCTTTCAACACAATTTTTTTCTCTTAGGAACATATCAAAATAAACATATGAAAGCAACAACGCAAGCTATTGATCTACAACATAATTTGCAAAATACTATCAGGACTAAGTTCATGATAAATTTAAGTTCAATTAATCATATTACATAAGAATTCCCACTTAGATAGACATCCCTCTAATCTTCTAAGTGATTACGTGATCCATATCAACTAAACCATAACCGATCATCACGTGAGATGGAGTAGTTTTCAATGGTGAACATCACTATGTTGATCATATCTACTATATGATTCACGCTCGACCTTTCGGTCTCCATGTTCCGAGGCCATGTCTGCATATGCTAGGCTCGTCAAGTTTAACCTGAGTATTCTGCGTGTGCAAAACTGGCTTGCACCCGTTGTAGATGGACGTAGAGCTTATCACACCCGATCATCACGTGGTGTCTGGGCACGACGAACTTTGGCAACGGTGCATACTCAGGGAGAACACTTCTTGATAATTTAGTGAGAGATCATCTTATAATGCTACCGTCAATCAAAGCAAGATAAGATGCATAAAAGGATAAACATCACATGCAATCAATATAAGTGATATGATATGGCCATCATCATCTTGTGCTTGTGATCTCCATCTTCGATGCACCGTCATGATCACCATTGTCACCGGCGCGACACCTTGATCTCCATCGCAGCATCGTTGTCGTCTCGCCAATCTTATGCTTCCACGACTATCACTACCGCTTAGTAATAAAGTAAAGCATTACATCGCGATTTCATTGCATACAATAAAGCGACAACCATATGGCTCCTGCCAGTTGCCGATAACTCGGTTACAAAACATGATCATCTCATACAATAAAATTCAACATCATGTCTTGACCATATCACATCACAACATGCCCTGCAAAAACAAGTTAGACGTCCTCTACTTTGTTGTTGCAAGTTTTACGTGGCTGCTACGGGCTTAAGTAAGATCCAATCTCACCTACGCATCAAAAGCACAACGATAGTTTGTCAAATAGACTCCGTTTTAACCTTCGCAAGGACTGGGCGTAGCCACACTCGGTTCAGCTAAAATTGGAGAGACAGTCGCCCGCAAGCCACCTGTGTGCAAAGCACGTCGGGGAAACCGGTCTCGCATAAGCGTACACGTAATGTTGGTCCGGGTCGTCTTGTCCAACAATACCGCCGAACCAAAGTATGGCATGCTGGTAGGCAGTATGACTTATATCGCCCACAACTCACTTGTGTTCTACTCGTGCATATAACATCAACATAAATAACCTAGGCTCGGATGCCACTGTTGGGTTTCATAGTAATTTCAAAAAATTTCCTACGCACACGCAAGATCATGTGATGCATAGCAACGAGAGGGGAGAGTGTTGTCTACGTACCCAACGCAGACCGACTGCGGAAGCGCTGACACAACGTAGAGGAAGTAGTCGTACGTCTTCACGATCCAACCGGTCAAGCACCAAAATTACGGCACCTCCAAGTTCGAGCACACGTTCGCTCGATGACGATCCCCGGACTCCGATCCAGCAAAGTGTCGGGGAAGAGTTCCATCAGCACAACGGCGTGGTGACGATCTTGATGTACTACAGCAGCAGGGCTTCGCCTAAACTCCGCTACAGTATTATCGAGGACTATGGTGGCTGGGGCACCGCACACGGCTAAGGAATAGATCACGTGGATCAATTTGTGTGTTCTAGGGTGCCTCTACCTCAGTATATAAAGGACCAAAGGGGGGAGGCTGGCCGGCCACAAGGGGCGCGCCAGGAGAGTCCTACTCCCTCCGGGAGTAGGATTCCCCCCCCCCCAATCCTAGTTGGAATAGGATTCCTCGGGGGGAAAGAGAGAGAGGGGGCCGGCCACCTCTCCTAGTCCTAATAGGACTAGGGGAAGGGGGGAGGCGCGCGGCCACCCTGGGCTGCCCCTTTCTCCTTTCCACTAAGGCCCACTAAGGCCCATATGGTTCCCGGGGGGTTCCGGTAACCTCCCGGTACTCCGGTAAAATCCCGATTTCACCCGGAACACTTCCGATATCCAAACATAGGCTTCCAATATATCAATCTTTATGTCTCGACCATTTCGAGACTCCTCGTCATGTCCATGATCACATCCGGGACTCCGAACTAACTTCGGTACATCAAAATGCATAAACTCATAATATAACTGTCATCGTAACCTTAAGCGTGCGGACCCTACGGGTTCGAGAACAATGTAGACATGACCGAGACATGTCTCCGGTCAATAACCAATAGCGGGACCTGGATGCCCATATTGGCTCCTACATATTCTACGAAGATCTTTATCGGTCAGACCGCATAACAACATACGTTGTTCCCTTTGTCATCGGTATGTTACTTGCCCGAGATTCGATCGTCGGTATCCAATACCTAGTTCAATCTCGTTACCGGCAAGTCTCTTTACTCGTTCCGTAATACATCATCTCACAACTAACATCTTAGTTACAATGCTTGCAAGGCTTATGTGATGTGTATTACCGAGAGGGCCCCAGAGATACCTCTTCGACAATCGGAGTGACAAATCCTAGTCTCGAAATACGCCAACCCAACATGTACCTTTGGAGACACCTGTAATGCTCCTTTATAATCACCCAGTTACGTTGTGACGTTTGGTAGCACCCAAAGTGTTCCTCCAGTAAACAGGAGTTGCATAATCTCATAGTTATAGGAACATGTATAAGTCATGAAGAAAGCAATAGCAACATACTAAACGATCGGGTGCTAAGCTAATGGAATGGGTCATGTCAATCAGATCATTCAACTAATGATGTGACCTCGTTAATCAAATAACAACTCTTTGTCCATGGTTAGGAAACATAACCATCTTTGATTAACGAGCTAGTCAAGTAGAGGCATACTAGTGACACTCTGTTTGTCTATGTATTCACACATGTATTATGTTTCCGGTTAATACAATTCTAGCATGAATAATAAACATTTATCATGAAATAAGGAAATAAATAATAACTTTATTATTGCCTCTAGGGCATATTTCCTTCAGCCACCGCAACAACTCCAACCGGTCGCGCCCCGATGTCGTCCGGTGTCAGATCTGCAGCAAACCTGACCACTCGGCCAAGGATTGCTGGTACAGATTCGACGATGATGCTGACTCCTCTCAGGATGAGAAGGTGGCTGCCGCGGCTGATGGATCGTAATGGACAGCGGCGCTATGAACCACATCACCGGCGAACTCGAGAAGGTGACCATGCGGGAGAAGTACCGCGGCCAAGACCACATCCACACCGCCAGTGGAGAAGGTATGAAGATCCGTCATGTTGGTCACTCAATTATTAAAACCCATCATCATCCAATTCATCTTCGGAAAATTTTGCATGTCCCTAGTGCATCTAAAAATCTTCTCTCCGTTCACCGCATTGCCATTGATAATCATGTCTTCCTCGAGTTTCACGCTTTCTTCTTTTTGATCAAGGATCAGGTAACGAGGAAGGTACTATATAGAGGTAGATGCGTTCGCGGGCTCTACCCCTTGATTCCGGAGCTTCAAAGAAGATTCAATAAACAAGTTTTTAGTGCCACCAAGCTATCTTCTACACGGTGGCATGATCGTTTAGGACATGCAGCTTTTCCTTTAGTTGAATGAGTGCTTAGGAAAAATAAGCTCCCATATGTTGGAGAGCGTGATATTGAAACTATTTGTGATTCGTGCCAAAGAGCAAAAAGTCATCAGTTGCCATATCCAATTTCTACTAGTGTTTCTACCAAACCGTTGCAACTTATCTTTTCTGGTGTGTGGGGGCCTACCCCGTCCTCTGTCGGTAGACACACGTACTATGTGAGCTTCATAGATGACTATAGCAAATATTCGTGGATTTATCTTCTTAAGAAACGCTCCGAAGTATTCCAAGTTTTTCGTAACTTTCAAGCACTCGTTGAACGTAAGTTTGGTAGCAAAATACTTGCCCTCCAATATGATTGGGGAGGTGAGTATGAGAAGCTCAACTCATTCTTTAAAGAACTTGGTATCTCTCATCACGTGTCTTGCCCACACGCCCATCAGCAAAATGGGTCAGCAGAACGCAAACATCGTCACATTGTAGAAGTTGGTCTAGCCCTTCTTGCTGGCGCCTCCATGCCTCTAAAGTTTTGGGATGAGGCGTTCCTCACCACTGTCCATCTCATTAATATGCTTCCAACTCGTGTCATCAACAATGAAACACCTACAGAAAAACTTCTCCATACCAAACCTGACTACACTTCTCTCCGTGTGTTTGGCTGCGCTTGTTGGCCCAATCTTAGAACATACAACAACCACAAACTAATGTTTCGATCTAAGCAGTGTGTTTTCATTGGCTACAGTGCTATTCATAAAGGTGTCAAATGCCTAGATGTTTCTACTGGCCGTGTCTATATTTCACGTGATGTAGTCTGTGATGAAACCAGGTTCCCCTTTGTTGATCTCCATCCAAACGCCGGTGCCTTACTTCGTCAAGAAATTTTGCTTCTGCCCTCTCATCTCACCGGTCTTGATCAAAGGGGGAATAATAATTATGTTGATTCATCATTGACTAATCCTCATAACCATGTGCATGAGCTCTGTGTTGATGCAGCAGAAGGAAGCATGAGCAAAACTGGTGAAGAAATCATCTAAAATGATCAAGAAATCAGCTCCAATGGGCAATATTTGATGTGTCCATATTTGGG
This sequence comes from Triticum aestivum, assembly GCF_018294505.1. Classification (NCBI taxonomy): domain Eukaryota; kingdom Viridiplantae; phylum Streptophyta; class Magnoliopsida; order Poales; family Poaceae; genus Triticum; species Triticum aestivum. Next base: position 634,364,601 of record NC_057806.1, read on the forward strand.
AGGCAAATCCTCCTCGGGATCGCTGCTGCAGCGCCTGCCCAGGCCATCCGCCTCGGAATATGTGCAGCTGCATGGCGCCGGCGCATCAGAAACCGCGTCACCCACCAGGCGTGGCGGCGCCGTCTCTCCAGGCGACACGCGGGCTCCAGCGACTCGTCCACCCGAAGATATCGGGCCACACCAATCCGAGGCGACCACGTGTTTGCCTGAGAGGCGCTGGCCGGCAGATGGACCATGCTGCTATGCGCTTCGACAGCCGTCAGCGGGCACGCAACCCCACACATATTTGATGGGGCCTACGGGCCCGGGATCCGGTGCTGATTCCCAACAATCATTGCAGAATGATGCGGCGGCAGCACACATGGGATCTTCTGTGTCGCCCGCAGCCGGCTCCTCGCGCGCTGAAGCCACAGACGATCCTGGCGCGGGGAACGTTGCAGGGACAGCGCCAGGCGCATCCACCTTGGGATCCGATGCGGGATCTCCTGTGCCTCGGACTAATGTAGCTTCGCCTGTACAGCCACGCACCCGTCTCCAAAAAGGGGTAATTCAACCTATTAACTATAAAACAAAATTTGGCTTGGCTTGTTGCTCTATAGGTGAACCTAGTTCGGTTGAAGAGGCGCTGAATGATGCACGTTGGAGGAAGGCCATGGAAGAAGAATATTCGGCACTGAAGAAAAATAAAACATGGCATCTGGTGCCTCCACGACGAGGTACAAATATAATTGATTGCAAATGGGTGTTTCACATCAAAAGGAAGTCTGACGGGTCAATAGATCGTTACAGAGCAAGACTTGTTGCAAAGGGTTTCAAACAGCGGTACGACATAGACTATGAGGACACATTTAGTCGTGTTGTTAAAGCTGCCACTATTCGCCCTGTTTTCTCTGTTGCTGTTTCCAGGGGATGGAGTCTCAGACAATTGGATGTGCAGAATGCGTTCCTTCATGGCATTCTGGAAGACGAAGTATACATGAAGCAACCTCCTGGATTTGTGAACAGAAACTCACCACTACATGTGTGCAAACTTGATAAAGCTTTATATGGATTAAAGCAAGCTCCCAGGGCGTGGTACTCACGCCTAAGTCAGAAACTGCAAACACTTGGATTTGTCCCTTCAAAGTCTGATACATCACTGTTTATTTACAATAGATCAAATATCTCCATATTTTTTCTTATTTATGTTGATGATATAATTGTCACAAGTTCCTCTGATGAAGCAATAACAGGACTTCTGAAGGATCTAAGTGCTGAGTTTGCTCTGAAGGATCTAGGAGACTTGCATTTCTTCCTAGGGATTGAGGTAAAGAAACATGAAAATGGCATTCATCTCTCTCAAGAAAAATATGCCACTGATCTGGTAAGAAGAGTTGGTCTTCAAGGATGTAAACCCTCACCAACACCCTTGTCCAGTTCAGAGAAACTCTCACTTACAGAAGGGGATCTCTTGAATCAAGAGGACAGTACAAACTACAGAAGTCTGGTAGGGGCACTTCAGTACTTGACTCTGACAAGACTTGATATCTCATTTGCTGTTAACAAAGTATGCCAATTTTTTCATGCACCCACTATAGCTCATTGGACTGCTGTGAAAAATACTATGAACCTTGGCCTTACTTTCAGCAAATCTTCATCTACTCTAGTCAGTGCTTTCTCAGACTCTGATTGGGCAGGATGCATAGATGACAGATGCTCCATTGGTGGGTTCGCAGTATTTTTTGGACCTAATCTAATATCATGGTGTGCAAAAAACATGCTACTGTATCCAGGTCAAGTACAGAAGCTGAGTACAAGGCACTTGCAAATGCTACGGCAGAAATTATTTGGGTAGAGTCTATGTTGAAGGAACTTGGTATAAAGAGCACCAAAGCTCCATGTCTATGGTGTGATAATCTTGGTGCTACCTACCTATCTGCAAATCCAGTGTTTCATGCAAGGGCGAAGCATATTGAAATTGATTTCCACTTTGTCAGAGAACGAGTTGCAAATCAGCAGTTAGAGATTCGTTTTGTGCATTCCAGAGATCAAGTTGCAGATGGCTTCACAATACCGTTACCCACAAGAAGTTTTGAAGAATTCAAGCGTAATCTCAACTTGACGAAGTTATGATTAAGGGAGGATGTTAAGCAACGCATAAATGTGCCTGGTCGTGATAGGTTGATGGCGCATGGTCCAAGGGTGGTTCGGCTAGGATAGTCCAGGTTGTTAGCATGTACTTTATCTTTGTAACAACTCTATCTCTCTATCCTCTTATCCCTTGTACCTCAAATTATAATCTCAACCATGTACGCGATCTGGTGAGTTGCGCCCTAGTATATAACACGAAGCTGTGGTCAGAGAAAGGCACGACGTTAAACCTAAGTTTTCACATCCCCAACAAAATCAGCTTGTGTTACACACTATGGTTTCACAACGTTGATTGTGAGAGCAACATGGGTTAGTCTTCATTTGGAAGTTGGTAGCATGGGTTACTTTTTAGGCAACAAAGTGGGGTCCATCAGATGTGTTGGTTGTATTTTTTAAGACAAGACAAACCCACTGTTGGAAGACTGAGTGCGGCTGAGCGCCTCCTTTTTAGGGCATGTACAATGGTTCTATCTTAGCAATGCCACGTAGGATAAATGATGAGGTGGAGGAGAGAGAAATCATAAGAGAAGGCTTGTCTTCTCTTAATTAAGAGAAGGCAAGAGATGATCTCTTAGCACAATATGTCTCACCATATTTTTAGGAATAACTAGTTATTGAAGATAAGGCTAAGAGATAACCCATTGTAGACATGTTTTTTTGTCATCTCTAAATTACATGCAAGATTTAAGATAAGACCGCTTTATCAACCATTGTACATGCCCTTACTAGTGTTTTGGAAGACCGAGCTCGGCTGCTGTTGCCGGAAGAGGGCACATCCTTCCTCACTGGCGTGTGCACGTTTGTTTGCACACGTAGCAACTCGCCAACTCCCACGAAAAATTCAAGAAAGATGTAAGCGCATGTGCGGCCCAGTGTGAAATTACGGTGGAGGGGTCAGGTGTGCGATCAGGGCAAATTGAATATTTGTGCTCAGTCCACCGAATGCTTGGAATAGCATAAGGATAGTGACCCATCTTTGCAATTTGATTTGATCAAACAAAGACTCTCTCTAAATTTCTCCTTTCCTTTCCAGTTGTCTATCATGTAGATAGATATAAATCCAATCACAACATTCAGCATCTTATAAACATAGAGTTGGGCAGCATGCAGTATGATATTGTACATACATGATTAATTCCAGGTTTCTACTCTGTACATAAATGCAAAAGATCGCAGATCATGATTGGACATCAAGCCAATCACATGGGACCATATTTTTCCTACTTGTACATCTTCTTAACCATAAGGTGCAGGTCACAAATAAATAATGACCAGCAACTTATTTGTCCATGTAGGTGTAGAGAGCATATCACAAATAAAAAGCAAACCAGAAAGAGCCACATGTGTGAGAATCGCAAAGACACATAACCATATAATCTGATAATAAATGGAATGAATTGGGCAAAGCGTCTTCACATCAACAATATGCATGTCCTAGCTTTCCAAGCCTCCTCCGTGCTCCCGGTTCCTCTAGTGACGTTCAACATAGATCATATATACATCCAAAGAGAAGACATCAAGCATCCGTTGTGTTGGCTAGGACTGGAAGGTACCGGGAATTATTTTGGGGCCTCAACCTGGTGTTCCATGAGAATTCGGTCATGTGCATGTGTCCGCCGCATGAATGTAGTCCAGTCAAGACCGCAGAGTCGCACCGATTCTTCTAAGAACCCCAGCCATGTGTCTTGGCCCAAAGGCCACCACTCAACTCCCGCCTGACCTTCTGTAATGTGTTCTCTGCTCTCCACCAAGGCCCGCCGATGCCGCCAGCGAATCTGCGACCGTGAAATCCCCCGTCAATTCGCACCCCACATGGATTTGTAGCGTGCACCAGTAACAGTATACAGAAAAGGAAGAGGCAGGATTCGATTTCAATCTGCTAGTTTTCGAAACTAACCGGCCCCCGCGTCGCTCCGCTCGGGGCGACTCGGGTGGCGACGAAAACCCTAGCCGCCGCCCCCCTCCCCCCCTCCTCCCTCCCTCGCCGCTGCCCGAGGAGGCCTCCGGCGAAGCCCACATGGTCACCCAAGACGGCGGCGGCGAGGATCTGGCTGCTTCGCTCCTCGCGGAGGGCTTCGGGCGCCGAGGCAGCGGCCTCGGGTGGTGCGGCGGCGCTGTTTCTGCGGCGAGCGGCGTCGCGGGTGTTGCCCCCCGTCTCCTTGGTCGCGAGGGCGGCGAGTGACGGCGGGCGCTGGTGCTGGTCGCAGCGGGGGCGCGGCCCCCCTGTTCGCGCCAGGATCTGAAGGCGGCTCCCACTTCCCCTTAGAGTGCTCCTCCTCGCCGGATCTGGTCGCCGGCGGCCTCAAGACGCCAGATCCGTGGCTGGTGAGGTTGCCTGGAGCTTCGGAACTGGACCGGGAGAAATCCTTGGCTGGGTCTCCAGCCACGGCGTCGGCGACACAGGCAGGTGCCGTTTTCCTCCTCGGAGGCTTCGTCGAGGTCCGTTTCCTCTCCCTCCTGCTCCATGACCCGGGTGAAAACCCTTGTCTTTCCAAGACTGGACGGCAACGGCGCAACTTGCGTCGCCACCTTCTTGAAGGTGTCGTCTTGGGCATGGTAGGAGTGTGCAGAGTGCTGTGAGGTGGGTGTCGGGTTGGCTGCGTCAGCAGCGAGGGAGATGAAGCTTGGTGCTCTGTTTATGTAGCAGTGTTGCTCTGCTCTGGCTTGCTCGCCGGATCCTTGCTTGCTTGCTCGCCGGTTGGCGCCATTCTTGGGCAGGGAGGGGAGAGGGCTCCCCTCTTTTGCTAGCAGCAACTTGATGTGGTGGCGTGGGCATGGAGCCTAGCCATACGAGTTTGATCTGCTTCCTGTAAGGTTGCTTCATCTTGCTTGCTGTTCGTTTGTTCAGTGTCAGTGCCTTTGCGCAGTTTTTTCTCTCCTTGGTGGTGGTAGCGGTGACCTGCGGTGTGGCAATTCGTCTAGTTATCCTCGTGCAGCGCTGTGTCGGGTTGAGTACCTCCCATGGTGGTCGGCATCGTGTCCAATCCTGGCTCTAGGGTGAGCTTCTCCATCTTCCAGCGGTCCGGCGCCTTTCGAGCCAAGGCGAGGGGCAGGGGTCCCTTCTGGATTTGGAGAGGAGCGGACCGAACAAGGTGTCACCTTCGGTGTAGATGAGGATGCGACCATCGCTGGACTTTGTCTCCGTATGAAGAACCCCTCCGTTTTGTTCAGCTTGATCTACTTCTCTTAGGGGACTCCATCGACTTCTAGCTAGTGCTTATTTTGCTTATCCCTATAGGGCTTGTAGTCTTTGGTGTTAGCTGCTTCGGCAACACTATGTACCCGCTGTTTTTTTCTTTTTCTTTTCCTTTTCGCAGCTGTCTAGTGGTTGTAACGATGGCCTTGTGCAATCCCTGGCCGGTTGATGGCTTTGTTAATTCAAAGTCGGGCTCCCCTTGAGACTTCGTTCTAAAAAAACAGTATACAGAAATGCATGGCTGCATTTTTTTTAAAAATGACTGCATGTAGTTGTTGCCGTAGATTTTTTTTTTTAAGAAATTGTTGCCGTAGATGATATAATAGCTTGATTTTTTTATGAAATATGAAATTTCATTTCAATTAACCACTGTGCCCACCAATATCGCCGGCAATCAAGTCTCGGATAAAATTAGGAGCAGCGCCCGGCCATACGGCTTGGGACACATGCACCATCTTCTACCCGTGCGTCGCTAGAGCATCCACAACATTATTACAAACCCGTGGGCAAAAAGAGATAGAAAAAGAACTAAAATGCAACATAGCAAGGGCATTAATTTCCCTAAAAAGGACTCCATTTGGCGCTAGATCGTAGTTCTTCGAGTCAGTGATAGTTTGTACCAAAATCTGCGCATCCGTCTCTACCAAGACGTTGGTCATTCCCCACTCCTGGGCATAGTTCAAAGCATGCACACACACTTTAGCCTCCACCTGTAGGACATCTTGGGCATACTCCACCCTTCCGGCACCTGCACCCGTCACATCTCCCATGTGGTCTCGGATCACAAACCCCCAGCCACCACACTTCTTGTCACTATGGAAACTTCCATCAACGTTAATCTTTAGAATATCTTGTGGCGGGGGCTTCCACCTTTGCACCTTTTTTGGATTTGAATCTTTGTGCTGTGCAAAGAACTCTAAATACTCTTTTGCATCAGAACCAGCCTGAAAAGCAAATTGCTGAATAGCTTGATTGCTGCTTGAAGCCCCAAACTGTGCGGCTCTGCGCTCGGGCATAACAATACAGCCTGTTATTTTTCTCAGAAAAAAACAATACAGCCTGTTAAGCCATTGATAGGCCTTTCAGTCCATTGTACGCCCAGGACGAGCGTTACCTGTTGTACGTCCATCTTCTCACCCCAAAAAAAACCTGTTGTATGTCCAGCATCTGTACGCCCAGATCGATTCGGGGCAACTTGGCCACCTGCTGGTACTGACCTACTGAGTGCAAACAACCTCAGTGAAGCAAAGCTTTATTAAAAAAAACTCAATGAAGCAAAGTAGTATTGAATATCGTAATATTTAATAGTATTCTTTACCTTGAACAAATTTCAAACTGACTATTGTTCCATGTTGATCATGATGTATTCTACAATTTCTTAAAGTATTCAATTTTCATGATTTCTAATGATGATTGGGGCTGATAAATATATCAGTATGTCACAAGTCACAACTACCCAATGGCATGTATTCTGAAGATTGCCAAATTCCTTAACTGCGCATATGGACATAGACATCTGGAGTTCTCAATACAATATGTTTCTATATATTTTTCTTCTTGCTAAGTCGGTACACATATATTGCTATTTATTACACCCTCTGTTCCTAAATGTAAGTCGTTTTCGCAGTTCAAATTATAATGCTCTTATGTTTAGGAACCGAGGTTGCATTTTATAAATAAGTAATGCTACGATGTTTGTTCAAAGCCAAGATTACTAACCAGGATGTTAGATAGATTGCGAGATTGATAAATGCAAGATGATTTAGACCCTATTTTGTTGGCTTATGGCTTCACCCAAAGCCAAAGCGGGTGAGCAATTTATTCCAAAGCTCTGTATCCTTCAAACTGAAACAAGGGAACGCTTCTCACTGCCATCCGTATGATAATCATGCACCTCCATCTTCTGTTCTTAATTGGCCACATGCTACATTGCGCGGATACTTCAGAAAGTGCACGTATCCAGCCGGATACTGCCCCGATACTCGGATACTGCCCCGAAACTTCCCGATATGTATCCCGTAAGTATCCCTTGATATTTTGATTTAAAGAAAAAGAAAATAATGTTCGATACTCCTAGGATACTTCTGCGATACGTTTTGGATACCTGAAACCCCTCGTTCGACGTGAAATCTCCTCGATAATAAAGGTGCACCTTTGAAAATTCCTAACATGGGCGTGAGTTCATGTGAAAACATATATGTCAATGTTTTTTATTCAATTAAAAGGTGAACAAGAGAGAGTCGATGCATTGATTGGAACAGCAAACCTAGTCAAATCTCACTGCCAACTAATGGAAGTGGACTAAGTGCAAGAAAAGAAAGGGGTAATCGTATTGAGGCATGCTTTGACCTAGAAGCTCCTTAATTTTTTTTCTTCATATTTATAATAATTAATATATGTAACATCTATACATAAACATATCCCTGTATCCATGTTTTTAGAAAATTGATGTATCGGGCGTATCCCCGTATCGCGTATCCGATATGTATCCAAGTATCCGTGCAACGTAGGCCACATGGATCGTACAGTCCTACAGCTCCAGTTCAGGTTCTCATATACCTGAATTTGGTTCCTATTCCATGTCTGTTAATTCCATAGGTCAGTACCAGACTTCATCAAGCTTGCACTGTCAAATAATTCCGTTGCCATGCGGAGGCTGGTTGGGTATATCTGAGACGAAATAATGTATTTTTGAACAAACAGAGACGCGTGGCAGGGGACGCAGGTGTGGGTGTCTCCTACAATGGAGGCTCTTACCCAGACTCGAGGACTAATGCCAGGCTAAGAATAGATGGAGTATCGTCACACTTCCTACCGTGGTTGAGTGCGCTGTGATGTGAGCGGCATACGCTATCTAGCAACAGGAATGCCAAGGTGGCGGCTCCGGATTGTGGTCCGCGTAGTTGCTCTCCGGCGGGTATCATTGCGGTGGTGATGGTTCTCCTCTCGGGTTGTGTGGACAACAGAAGGTGTTGCGGCAGGTAGCTCGGACGTGCCCACTTCTCGGAGGGGCGGTGTCCTGATCCGGATCTGGGGATCTAGCATCGACGTGTTCTTCCTAGTGACCTTGCAGTGACACGTGTGACATGCCGAGCGAAAGCTTTATGCCTTGGAGTCGACGACGGCCACACCCATGGGTGATGCTTTCTTTGAATATGTTGTCGTGATTATTCTCTCCGTGTCAGGGCTCCGGGTGAAGACCTTTGTCTCGTGTGGACTCGGTAACGGTGACGCTCTGCGCCGGTTTCCCTCTGTGGGCGTTGTTATGGAGTTTAGGTATGCTAGGTCGTAGCATGGGGTGTGATTAGTTTTCCTGGTGTTCGTTGTAGGTAACGTAGTCGCATGTGCTATCTGTGTGTCATCTATCTCAAAATTGACTTTGTAAGAGGGCTACGTGACCATCTTGTATCGTTCGCCGCCCGTGTACTTCTTCATGTGTTACTTTATATGGCATGTTTAGAGAACGGAGACACCTCTCTCTCTACCTCTGTCTCTATCTCTCTCTGCAAAATATTCTAAAAACTGAATTGATTTTGCATATAGGGAAATCAGCATTGAACAAGTCCAACAAAATGTGATTGCATCCAACGAATCTTCTATATAGTCCTCAGTCAAGAAGACACATGCAATCTTCTGAAACGCATGCGAGTCTATGACACAACAAAATGCGGTTAGGTGTAGAAGGAGTGATGGTTTAATGCGTGTCGGATGGGTCTGTATTGACTATATATTGGTTGTGAATTTCACATTTTCTTAGTACTCCCTTCATCTAGGTGTATAAATCACCTAACAAAAATCAAATAATCTCAAAACACTTAGATGCGATGTATTAACTTTCACCTCGTTTCTTGTTTCTTGATATAAATATAGGAATGAACCAATAAGAGATATGAGGCATGTATGCTTTCAGTGACTTAAGACTACCAAATACGACATGCACTGGTTAGCTCCTTGCATGCAATGCTATTAATTAGCAAATAAATATTAAATTCTCTCACTTTCCTTTCTGCCTTGGTCGCGATGCACCTGGATGGCAGGAGTAACCATTAGATGCATCTCATATAGTTAATGTCACACAACAACTTGAGCCATAGGAGAACCTAGCGTTCCTGAATAAAAGCGAACCAAAATAAAGCGACATATTTGAGAATCCATGTGGCCTACAGCATGGATCACACATATGCAGACATGTTGCCTGGGACTGGAAGGCACCGGGAATTATTTTGGGGCCTCCGCATGCTGCTCGACGAGCAAAAGGAGGTGGATCTACTCGCACCACCGCCAGTACCCGTACCGATGGGTGTCCGCCAAAAGGATACCGACGTGAGAAGCCAAATGGCTATATCGCGCACCCCTCCTTCAATGTCACACCGGTAGGAGTCCGAGACAAGGAAACCGACCTCATCAAATCAGGTCGCACTAGATGAATGTGGGTTTCTTGAGCGTACGCACCCGGGCCACGTTATCCCAGCTGTTGGTTTCAGATGCTGTACCTCGAGATGCCCAGCAGTTAGAATTGTTTATCTGGATCCATTACGGTGGAAGTCAGGGGTTCCTGTTCGAACTAGGCTCTGCGTATGTTTGTTTTCTTGTGCACCAAAAAAAAAATACCGACGCACACCCGTGACCCCGACCACCAAGGGTGCACCGCATCCCTGAATTCACTCTCATTCTACTCGTTCAATGGAGGAGGTCCCAGTGGCCATTCCCATGACGACGGAGCACGGCCCGATCGATACGGCACAAATTGACGCCAATGGGTACGCATCAAATAGTTCTTCCCGATCTACACATCGCATGCTGTACCGGAGCTGAAATCCGATCGCTGATTATTTCTTCCAGAAGCATACTGAATCTGTTCTTCTTTGACTTTTTTCGCCGCTGGTCTTTCGAAGTTCCGATAGCCATGGACGAACAGCTTCCAGGACGGGCAGGGCCAGATAAAATCGAAACTAGTAGGCGGTGGAGCACGCCCAATACCTAAATCCCATCCGCATAAGGGGCTCAGCCCAAATCGATGGGGACTCTGATTTACCTCCTCACACCGGCCAACACCCGATGGCGCCGGAGACTTCTCATACGATGCAAGTCCAGGAGACTTCTCACCACGATGCAAGTCCAGGTCTGTGTGCGCAGACCTCCTCTGCCCTCTCCAGCAACTGATGTGGCCTCACAGATCCGTTTCTCCTCTGGATCTCAAAAGAATCCGCTACCCCCGCCGCCGAGCATGCTCCTAGAGAGAGCGGCAGAAAATTTGTCACGGGACAACTGTAGATGCTGTCCCTGTTTCCCCTGTAGCTGTCCTTTTCTGCGGGTGGCCGGATCATTACGTCTGCAATCCTTGCGAGAAAACGTGCCAGCTGATCCTTTTCGTTCCATGTGACACAAATCTCGATGAGTATGGACGTTCAGGATAGAGGTACCCGGGTGCGTAAGCTCAAAGGAATGTTTTCGCGCACTAGATCCACCTCACCACTGCCCACAGAAGACATGATGTGAGCCAGATGCTCCCGAAGAGCAAGATGCAAAAAGCATCATCCCGACCGTTGGCTAGATCGCCGCCAGCAGTTGTCGACTTGTCGTCGGCCAATGCAGGGTCAGATATGTTGCCAGCGCCACAATAACCCTGCAGCATAGCAGCACGGCCGCCGCCCTGGCGCTTGGACTCCGCCGAAGCGTGCTGCGTTTAGGGCTGCCGCTGCGCTCGAGCCGAAGGGCTCCTAGCAACGTGAGGAGATGAGCCCGCCGCAACCATCAGGCAGAGAGACTTCTCTTGAAAGTTTCCTTTGGCGACTGCTAGTGCTAGGTAGGCTGGAGGAGATGAGATCGGGGCGGTCCGAGCGGCCTATGTGTCTCATTCATATAATAAAAGTCTTCCAAGTTACAAGCCACATTTACATTGGCATGACAACACCAAAATGACAGCTCTAATCTTTGTTGACAACCAACCAAGAAGTAAAAATTCAAGCGAGGCCGAAGAATTCCCTGAGCTTGGCGGTAACATACATCACCTGTCTCCGGCACCACCGTAGGCCGTAGCAGTCACCAAATGACATTTTGAGGGTGAATTCCAATACTAAACTGGGCTCCGTCACCAACTCCTCTTCGGCCTGTTCATATACTGCTCTCCACTATTTCCTCTATGAAAAATGAGGTGGTGCTAACACTTTGAGGCTCTAGACATGCATTGCTTGGAGTTGTGTTCAAGGGTGCCATATATATACCCATGCAGGTGATTGGCTATCTCGTCTTTCTCCATGCAAATGGTGACCCCGTGGTTAGCGTTTTACTGATGTGGAATTCAATTATTAAAGTGTCATGCTAGCCGTGGCAGGCAACTACTCCCTTTGTTATCTAAATACTCATATATTTCTTTACAAAAGGAGTATGTGTTTCCACTTTATTTTTGTTGTTGTTGTCCTGCTTCACAGTGGATCTCAGAACAGCAAATGTGTCGGCCTATTTCAGAAAGAACCAACTAGTTTGGCCCTTTGCTTCACTCAGGCTCTTTGAAGTTTAAAATCAGTAGGCCAGTACCCTGACTTTCTCAATCTTGCACTGTCAAAGAATTTTGTTACAACCCAGGGGGCAGTTGAGAAAGAAAGAAACCTATAAGGAGAGTTTGTTTTTGGTCCTGAATAACAAAACAGAGATGATCAGCTGCAGTAATGAGCTCCTAAATCGCCTCTCTCTCTCTCTCTCTCTCTGTGTGTGTGTGTGCGCGCGCGCGCGCGCGCTTTCCTAGAGTTACTCCAAAGATGAAATTATTTCCTGTTTCTTTCGCCACACAACATTGTGCCTGAAAAAATTTACCCCCTGAGAGGGAACTTAATAGTACTTGATGGAGAACAGCAGCCAAAGTTCAAAAAGAGAACAAGAGAAAACATAAAGATAGGGAGCAAGTACAGCCTTACTTTTTAATGAGTTCTCAAAACAATTTAAAATTCGTAAATCTACAATATGCTATAGTACAGGTTGCGCTGATAAATTTTGTGATTCTCAAAAAATATGAAAATTCATAAATGTACAATGTGCTATAGTACGAGCATTCTATAAAATCGCACTTGTGGTAAAATCATCTTTACCCTAAGTAGATATTCTACAAAAAATATGAAAATTCATAAATGTACAATAAGCTATAGTAGAAATTCATAAATGTACAATGTGGGTCAGAGGTTGGTGCTAAAGTCATCTTTACCCTATGTAGATATACGCAAAATCGTGCCTACGAGACAACAAATCCATTTCGCCATGCTGATTTTGCTATGGTGATACAAAAAGTATTTACACTTGTGGTATGAAGTTTTTGCTGAATTAAGTGATGTCTGATCTCTAGAGTAATTAAACCCAATATGAGCCACTTAGCCTTATGGTTAGATGATGTACAAGTGAATTTACCCAAAAGGAAATTCTAGATCACTTTGGAATATTATTTCTAGCGATGTCCTAGGCACTACGTAAAGTTGGTGTGAATAAGTAGTAACATGGGACACTGATACACTGTAATATGACACAGATAAAGGTGTTGCTCCTAATTCGTACCTCAGCGACCAAAACTGGGACTATCAATAAAGCGAGTAAGTAATGTCTTGAAGCCACCCAGAAGCAAGGCAATGAATAAACTGCATTCGCGTGAGCTGGATGCATGTTTGCACCAAACATACTGTCCATAAATAACAATCATGACCAACGATTCAACAAATGCATGAAACTAGCACTACAACACGTATGTCATTAGGAGGCATTTTTTTGCCAGCGTTTTTGCTAAACACCTCAAAATCATGGTATTGACGGCACTTTTCAAAAGTGCCTCCGAAGCTCACAGCCTTCAAGGGCAGTTTTAGAAAATGCCTTCTAAACAGGGGAAAACAAGGCATTCTACATATGTGCCGCGGAGGGTAGCCAGCGTTTTGGTGTGAAACAGCCCTGCCCATTACGTTCCAAGGTAAAAAAATAGAGGTCCTCCAAAAACAAAAAACAGAGAAACACCACGGTCACTGCAGCTTCTCCGTGTTGGGCGCCTCTTCGTCTTCGCCGCCGGCGCCTGCTCCGCCACCGGCTCTCCACGCCGGAGCCTCTGCATCCGCCGCGACCTGCACCGCCAACCCCACTCCGTGCCTTCCCTCTCTCGTCCCCAATCTCGGGGTGGGATTTGTAGTGCGCGGTGAAGAAGAAGGGGAGATCCAGGCTCGGAGAGGAGGAGGAAGATCAAGTGGTCCAGGACACGAACTCATCAGCGGTGACCCCCCCCCCCCCAACCCACGCCAGAGAAGCCAATGTCATGTTGTTGTTGATCCGACGCTCTGCTGCGCACAAGGTGTTCGAGGTAATGCCTCTTCATTTTTGTAGTTCATTTTTCTTCCAGCTTTTGTTGGTGCTAGACTTATGAATGAAGAATCATTATGCTATGACATCTAGGATCAACTTGTATTGTGTGTCATGTTCTTTTTGTAATTATACTAGGAGTGTGGCAACTTGTCCTGTTGAAATTGGAGCTTGTTTGTTGTTGCCTTGTGTGCATGGTGGCCTTCTGTTCATGTTAGAAAACTGCACACAAGCAGTAAGCTATATAGATAGACTGATAATCAAACTGCAGGTGCATTTGGAATTTCTATATAGAACATCCCTACGTGTTATCTAGTGTACTATGTTGCTTCTAATCTTGTTGCATCAGGTTTCAGCTAAACTATTTTCTTGCTACACGTGAGGTCTTCTATATAGAACATCCCTTTGATTCCGCTAATAGTAAACTGATATTGCTTTTAGAAATTTCTCTTTGATGCATTCAAATATTTATTGTAGAATTTTATGTGGTCTCTGCTTTAACATGTCGTAGAACTTGGGTCTGTTCAGTTGAGAATGGACAAGAGTTGGATGCGAGCAGCAAGGTCTTCCGCTGAGTATTCTAAAGGAACTATCAACTTCATACAATTTGCTTTTCGCGAGTCGGCAAAAAATAGTAGGATTCTCTGCCCTTGCAAGATATGTGTAAACTCTCATTGGTTAGGTGAACATGAAGTCTATGATCATTTGATTTGTGATGGATTCATGTCCGGATATACCACATTGATTCACCATGGAGAAAGTACGCGGCCCTCCGAAGCAACTACTGGTCCTAGTTCACAGTTTGAAGAATATGCTGATAGTGATGAGATGGATGAGATGCTACTAGAAGGATTTGGGATGTACGGTACTCGTACTTTAGGAGAGGAGCAAGAATCTGAAGATGATTTGGACGATGATGTTGAGGCATACTATAGATTAGTTGATGATGGACGCCAAGAGTTGTACCCAGGTTGCAAAAGATTCTCGAAGCTGCAATTTTTGGTGAGGTTGCTTCATATCAAGAATATGAGGGGAATGAGCAATGTCTGCTTTGATGAGGTATTGACGCTAATTAAGGAGGCACTTCCAGAAGGTCAGGCGTTGCCCAAAAAAATTCATGGGGCCAAAAAGTTTGCGAGAGCCATTGGTATTGGATATGATAGTATAGATGCATGCAAAAACGATTGCATTCTATTTAGGAAGGAACATGCTGATGACATATCATGTCCAGTGTGTGGCACAAGTAGATGGAAGAGCATAAATACTGGAGTTGATGGAAGGCGTGTCCACAAGGTGCCTCAAAAGGTGGTTCTTCATTTCCCGCTAAAGAAGATACTCCAAAGGTTGTTCGCTTCTACAAATACGGCATCAGATGTGAGGTGGCACAGCGAAGGCCGCACAAAGGACGACTTGATACGACACCCAGATGATTCACCTGCATGGAAACACTTTGATGCTATTCACAAAGACTTCAGTTCAGAAGTTTGCAATGTTAGATTTGGATTGGGAGTATATGGTTTCAACCCTTTTGGAAATATGAATCTCTCATATAGCATATGGCCTATCGTCTTGATCCCCTACAACCTTCCTCCATGGATTTGTATGAAGCAATCAAACTTTATCCTCTCTGTCATCATTCCTGGTAAAAAATCTCGAGGGAAAGACATGGATGTTTACATGCAGCTGACCATAGATGATCTTCTAGAGCTTTGGAATGATGGAGTCTGGACTTATGATGCCTCTCGATCTAAGAAGTTTCTCTTACGTGCCGCACTACTATGGACAATAAGTGATTGGCCTAGGCATGGATCTTTGTCTGGAGAAAATATAGTAGTTTGCTCCCATTGTCTATCAAAGACATGATCTCTTTGATTAAAGAATGGACACAAGAAATGCTATATGGGACATCGCAGATTCTTGGAACCTAATCACGAGTTTTGATTTGATGCTGAGTCATTTGATGGTTTTGAGGAACATCGAGAGCCTCCCGTTCCCCTTTCATCACATGACATTTCAATATTGACAAAGGATATGAAAACTACGTATGGGAAACTGCAGCAGAAGAGCAGCAGGAAGCAACATTGTAATCAGGTAGATGAGAATGATACAAGCGTGCAGCAAGACACTTCAATATTCAGAAAGAGAAGTTACTTCTTTCAGCTGCCATACTGGGAAACACTTCTATTGCGTCATAATCTGGATCCTATGCACATAGAGAAGAATGTGTTTGAGAATATTGCCCATGCCCTTCTGAATGTTAGTAAAAGATCAAAGGATAATCTAAATGCACGTCTTGACCTACAAAAATTGAATATACGCCAAGACCAACATCCAGATTTAACTAGGAGCAGGGGCGAATCTACTAGGGGGGCTTTGACAAGCTTGAGCCCCCCCTCTAGAACTGAAAAAGGTTTTTTTACTACTAGTCTCAAGGCCCAAATCAGCCACATGCCAGCCCAACCCAACATACATTTGCATGATACAGACTTGCATAAACTTTGAGCCCACTCTCTATTTTCTGTCTATATTCGCCACTGACTGGGAGTAAACCATACCTACCTCCAGCATTATACTACTTGGATTCACACGGTGCTAAGATGTTTTGCCAGGTTCTAAAGGATGCTAGGTTTCCTGAGGGCTATGCATCCAACTTGCACAACAAAGTGGATATAGTGAGAACGAGATTAAATGGACTAAAGAGCCATGACTGTCATATTATAATGCGTGATCTGTTGCCCTTAGCCATTAGGAGAACTTTGCCTAAAGATGTTTGTATTCCATTGATGCGTTTGTGCAACTACTTCAAGCAATTATACTCTAAGGTTATCACTGTGAGTGAGATACAAAAGTTGGAGGATGAGATTACTGAAATCATGTGCCAATTGGAGAAAGTATTTCCTCATGCCTTTTTGACATCATGGAACACTTGACCCTTCATCTTGCAACTGAAGTACGGATTGCTGGACCGATGCTACTGAAGCATGAGGGCTGTTGAGAGGTTTTTGGGCAAGTTAAAGAGTATGATCCATACGCTAAGTCACCTAGAGGGATCAATAGCAGAGGGATATGTTTTGGATGATACTCTTACATTTTGCTCAAGATGTACTTGTGTTACATTGTTGGCCCTTTGTTGCTGATTGATACTTTGATGTTGTTTTCGAATTTGTGGAGATGTTCTAATGCTTTACATTATTCGCTTGCAAGATGGTACTTCTAGTCCATGCAAGCCTCTCAATCTTGTTGTACTGTTGTATATATGTGTTTGTACAGTGGTTCCAAATTAGTGAGCTTGCTATAACAGTGTCTTTAATTCACATTATTATATGCCTGTGTAAAATTTATGGCATTCTTATGTGCCTCGGAAACATTTTGGAGGCAAGTTGAAAGACGCCACAAAATGGTTTTCGAGGCGATCTTAAGAAATGCCACAAAAATGTTTTGAAGGCAGTATGAGTTATGCCACACAAAAATTTTAGAGGCAGTATAAGAAATGCTACAAATAGTCTTTGGAGGCATTCCTAAAGATGCCTCAAATTGAGCTTGCTCGCATTTTAAAAAATGCCTTTGTGTTTCTTTTGAGGCATTATTGAAAAATGCCTCACACTGAGTTTGCTGGAATTTTAAAAATGCCTCTGTGTTGATCTTTTGAGGCATTCTGGAAAAGTGCCTTCAAAGACCTTTCCCTTCTTGACCATCTCTAGCATATTTTAAAAATGCCTTCTATTCTCTAGGCTAGCATTATATGGCCCTTTCGAGGCATTTTAAAGTGCCTCCTATTGATGTCCGTGGTGTAGTATAGTTAAGGAGGACATCAATGAGCCATGTGTGTATCCACACCGGTAAATATAAGCTGCTCAAATGAATAGGGGAGAGGAACCATCGAGCCCTCAGGCACACTGCATCCTAGTTAATTTAACGAGGATTAATAGCAGGCAAGTATTAGATCACCTAGAGGTGGCATGGAAACCGGCCCGTGAACTACATGGGATTAAGAGGTATTAGGAATTACGTGTTGGAAATATGCCCTAGAGGCAATAATAAAATGGTTATTGTTGTATTTCCTTGTTCATGATAATTGTCTATTGTTCATGCTATAATTGTATTAACTGGAAACCGTAATACATGTGTGAATACATAGACCACAACATGTCCCTAGTAAGCCTCTAGTTGACTAGCTCGTTGATCAATAGATGGTTATGGTTTCCTGACCATGGACATTGGATGTCATTGATAACGGGATCACATCATTAGGAGAATGATGTGATGGACAAGACCCAATCCTAAGCATAGCACAAGATCGTGTAGTTCGTTTGCTAAGAGCTTTTCTAATGTCAAGTATCATTTCCTTAGACCATGAGATTGTGCAACTCCCGGATACCGTAGGAATGCTTTGGGTGTACCAAACGTCACAACGTAACTGGGTGGTTATAAAGGTGCACTACAGGTATCTCCGAAAGTGTCTGTTGGGTTGGCACGAATCGAGACTGGGATTTGTCACTCCGTATGACAGAGAGGTATCTCAGGGCCCACTCAGTAATGCATCATCATAATGAGCTCAATGTGACTAAGGAGTTAGCCACGGGATCATGCGTTACGAAATGAGTAAAGAGACTTGCCGGTAACGAGATTGAACGAGGTATGGGGATACCGACGATCGAATCTCGGGCAAGTAACATACCGATAGACAAAGGGAATTGTATACGGGATTGATTGAATCCCCGACACCGTGGTTCATCCGATGAGATCGTCGTGGAACATGTGGGAGCCAATATGGGTATCCAGATCCCGCTATTGGTTATTGGCCGAAGAGATGTCTCGGTCATGTCTGCATGGTTTCCGAACCCGTAGGGTCTACACACTTAAGGTTCGGTGACGCTAGAGTTGTTATGGGAAATAGTATGTGGTTACCGAAGGTTGTTCGGAGTCACGGATGAGATCCCGGATGTGACGAGGAACTCCGGAATGGTCCGGAGGAAGATCAATATATTGGACGAAGGGTATTGGAGTCCGGAATTGTTTCGGGGGTATCGGGTGACAACCAGCATGTCCGAAAGTGGTTTCGGAGGCCCCGACAAGCGTTGGGGGGCCTTATGGGCCAAGGGGAGGGGGCACATCAGCCCACTAAGGGGCTGAGAGCCCCTCCCACCCCATCTCATGTAACTTGGAGAGGTGGGGGCGCCTCCCCTAGGGCATCCACCCCTCCCGGCTTGGGGGGCAAGTTTCCTAGGGGTGGGGGCGCCCAAACCCATCTAGGGTTTTCCCTATGACCGCCGCCCCTCCCCTAGGGAACCCTAGGGCGCCTCCTCCACCCCCTTCCCCCTATATATAGTGAGGGAGAGAGAGGGCAGCCGCACCCCTTCCCTGGCGCAGCCCCTCCCTCCTCCAACTCTTCCTTCTCCTCCGTAGAGCTTGGCGAAGCCTTGCAGGAATACCACAAACTCCACCACCACGCCGTCGTGCTGCTGGAGTTCTCCCTCAACTTCTCCTCTCCTCTTGCTGGATCAAGAAGGAGGAGACGTCCCCGGGCTGTATGTGTGTTGAACGCGGAGGCGCCGTCCGTTCGGCGCTAGATCGGATCTTCCGCGATTTGAATCGCCGCGAGTACGACTCCATCAACCGCGTTCTTGTAACGCTTCCGCTTAGCGATCTTCAAGGGTATGAAGATGCACTCCCTCTCTCGTTGCTAGCATCTCCTAGATTGATCTTGGTGACACATAGGAAAATTTTAAATTATTGCTACGTTCCCCAACATTACGTTCACCCATTACATAAACTTTGTTGAACAAAATCACGGAGTGAAACACAAAACGGTTTCACACCTTTGATTGTGAGTGCATCATTTCAGAGCCCGTGGTCTTCCTTTCAGAGCCCATAGGGATGTCTCTCGTTAGGTCTGGTACCCCTGCTTCTTCCTTACAGGCTCCAGCGGTTCACGCCAATGCAGGCTGTGCAAATCAGCGACTCGTGGCCCCGGGTGGTGGCGGCAGTGCCCTAGGATAATCGCGCGAAGATATTGTGACTAAGGATGGCAATGGGTTGGATTTGGATCGGGTTGAACAATATCAAATTCATATCCATATCCATAAACACAGTCTTTGCCCGCCCATGAAAAAATCCACGGGTGCAAAATTGTATCCATGTCCAAACCCGATAGGTATCCATATCCACTGGATATCCATTGGTCCTCTCGATACATATAAATAAGACATAACACAATGTTAACATAAGCACTTCCATTCCTAACTTCGTGGCAGGCTAGGCTTCACTTATGATAAACATCAACTTGTGGTAAATGAATGTCCGCTAACAACCTAGGATCATTTAGTATTTTTCTAACAGATGAGAATGACGAGTAATTTAACAATGAGATAAAAATGAGGGCAGGGCGTTGGAGTACGTTACGAAGAGGATTAAATGTCAACTAATAAAAATTAGAATAGGGATTGCGTAATTTGTTTTGCAATGTTTTAGATAACAAAGTGTAAAATTGTAGTGGGACATGTGGCTGTGAAGTAGGGATAGCAGATTTTTGCCCATTAACTCATACTATCGGGGCGGGTTTGGGTATATCCATGGGTACAAGATTATATCCATGCCCTACCCATGAGTAATCGGATTAGGTTTGGGCGCCGCCCATGGACACAAAAGCATATCCAAATCCTATCCATTCGGATCGGATATCCATGTCCATAGGTAAAATTGCCATCCTTAATTGTGACGATTGTCGCAGTTGGGTTTCCCTATATTTGGCTAGAGAGAAATAGCAAAGCCTACGATTGTGTCACCTCCTGAGCGGAGAACGTAGTATGACAGGCTAAAGATGAATTTCATTTCTAGAAGCAGGATAGAAGCGGCGGGCAACGCTGCTAGTAATTCACCCCCAAGTATTTTATTTGGCGGGCCCATCTGCTGCCCAAGTAATCTGTTCTTGAGGCAAGCACATTGTAACTGACATTGTAACACATTCTTCTCCTTAATACAAAGATGCGCAAATCTCATGCGTGTTTTGGAAAAAAGAGCCCGTAGCATAGGGTACCTTTTTTCAGCTAGCGGTGCTGGTAGATGGTGACATCCCACCTATCGGCTAGTGCTTTTTGGCGTGCGACTTTCAAATAATCCGTCATCAGGATGTTGATCGAAACACCGCTTCATGTCCAGAGTGAAAACTCTTGGTCTGGCCTTTATTGTTCAGGCTCAACAACGACGAACTTATCTTGCTACCTTGAAGACGGTGTCTAGTTGTTTTTGCACTGGTCTTCATTGGCCGGTCTCCGCAACCAAGATGAAAATCCTTGCCCATGCCATTCCGGTACGATGTGATGACGATGGCGCGAGGTCATTTATCCTTTGTTGAAGATGTTGCTGCGGAAGAAGTTGACTTAGTTGTAGGTGTTAGTTTCATATCTTGTAAAAGTTTGGCAGTGTTTGTCTTTGTTTTTGGCATCCTAGGAACGGGGGTATCCAGACTTGTCAACCTGCGGCCCACGGCATGGCTCCACCAGCGGCCTGGTACGGCCCATCGTCTGCAGCAACAACTCAAGACCCTCGCGAGGGGCCAAGCTTCGCGAGGCGGACGACGCCAAGACCTCCCTGGGGGCAGCCTCACTAGGCTGGCTCCTGAGGAGCGGAGATATCTATGCAAGGGGCACCTCGCGAAGTTCACGTGATGTGAGCCATGACGACCAAGGTCAGGCGGGCGCCAGCGGACGCAGTGTACTAGTTTCCTTTTTGATGCTAAAGAGGCAGGCACAGGCGAGGAGTCCCAAGGCATCAGGCAAAGATTTTCTTATCAGTGCAACAAGACCAAGGCCGGCAGGACGGCAGGACGGAGGTCACCGCGGAGCCCACAGCAGCGCCACCGCCAGAGTCTTTGGCAGGCGAAGACCACATTTTGTCAGGATAGCTTGTACTAGTTGTCCCCTTTTAAACTTGGCCGTTGTTAGATCCCTTCCTGCCTAACATTTGGGAAGAGGACCAAGACCTCTATAAATAGGGCTAGCCACAATCATAGCAAGGGACGGATCATTTGGACCATCCTCACGCACGCCAGCTCATCGAGCTTAGGAACACCTCTCCTCAGGAGGCAGTTCATACATTATACTAGTTCATCCCTAGCCCTCGAGGCAATCCATCACCACCACACTGGAGTAGGGTATTATATCACAACGGTGGCCCGAAGCAGTATAAACCTCTGTGTCCCATGTTCCTTGGGTTCATTGAGCTTGGTCGTGAGATCGACGAGCGAGTGAGCTAGAGAGGAGGAATACTTCGTGCGCACACCAGTGTTCGAACCTCAAGGGTTAGCCGGAACCCACGGTCCGACATTTGTCTTGTACTATGCTTAATAATTAATAAAAATGGTTGTGTGCATCACATTGATGCAGAGACCAGGGTTCTCAATATCCTTTTTGAAAAAAGATGGCTGTTTAGAAATCTTAAGGAGGGAATAAATTTCCGCGAAAGGGTAAGATAGACGACAAAGTGGGATCTAATGGACGAAATCTTTTCTTTAGACAGAAGACGAACTTCTTGCTGCATGCCTCATTTATGGGCGCGTCTATAGCTTGCTTATAGCAAAATCACTAATTAAAGGTTACCCCTTGCAAAGTTCACTCACCGTCCTCTCAAGGTCTCATAACTGACACACTTTATGTACGCCATTTGCCGCAACATGTGAGTTTCTTTTTTTTCGTAGATTCATTTATTCAGAATGTTTTATCTCTAGAATTGTGCGTCAAAATACCGAACCATTATCCCTGTTGAATTTCTTGCGTCGAGATTTTTGAAACTAGATCTCATGTTAGTAGGTTTTCACACAAAAAAACACGAAAAAATGGAAAAGCTGGAAACCAAAAGAGTAATGTCAAAAAAAAGAAGAAAAAGCTGGTGTCCGAAAGCACAATTGTGTTTTTCTTTTTTTCGAGAAGCACATATATGCTGCTCATGGAAGCAATTTTGTGCTTCCATGAGAAACAAATTTATACTTCTCATGAAATCATAATTGTTTTTCCCTTTTCAAGAAGCACAATTGTGCTTCGCAAAAAAATTCTCCAAAATCTAGAGAAAGTCGAGATAGATATTAGACAATTTGGTTACACTCACACAAAAATTGGCAAGTCACTCAGGAATATTTTGTAACTTAATCACACATCTACCCCAAATAACACTACCATTAAACACAATGAAAGCTTTGTGCCTGCCTAGTTGAACAAATTCAAAGTAGATTCACCAGTCATGATAATTTAGAGTGAACCATTGTAGGTTGAAAACTCTAAAAACCATAATCGTGATGTTTTTGTAGATCGATCTATGTCCATCTGTCACAGTGTTTACATTATCCATGGTGCCCTATGCCCATCTTAGATTTATTCAAACAAAGCCCTCCAAATTTCTTAAGTTTTTTTCAATTGCATATTGTGCATAGAGTAAATATCACAATATTGAACATATCTTGTCAATATTAACTAAGCAGAACTACAATCCAGCGATAAACCATTTTCAAAAGAACCACACTATGTAGAACATAACGTTCACAACACCTCACCTTTGATTTTCGCGATGACCCCTTATGGTCTCATGATCAACCCTAAGCTCCATATGCTAACCACACTGACCTAGTGGCTCCAATAACATCTCATTCCATGAAGTAGATTGCTAGTTGGATAACTCGAAACAGTGCTTGTGTCTGCTTCCTTCATTTATACAAATATTTAGTATGCTGATAATACTATTTTATTTATCAAAGGAGATCTTTTCGTTTGGCAATATGCCAATGATATGATTCTATTTACAGAACATAACCTAGATAAATCTACAAAAATGAAACTTTTCCTTTTAACGTTCTACTAGATGTGAGGGCTTAAAATTCATTTCCATAAAAGTGAATAATTCTGTTTAGGAGAAGCTTCTGAAGCAGCCGCCCAATATGTTGACATGTTTGGTGGTGCGCTGATAACCCACAAGTATAGGGGATCGCAACAGTTTTCGAGGATAGAGTATTCAACCCAAATTTATTGATTCCACACAAGGGGAGCCAAAGAATATTTTCAAGTATTAGCAGCTGAGTTGTCAATTCAACCACACCTGGAAACTTAATATCTGCAGTAAAGTGTTTAGTAGCAAAGTAATATGATAGTAGTGGTAACGATAGTAAAAGTAATATTTTTGGTATTTTGTAGTGATGATAACAGTAACAACGAAAAAGTAAATAAGCGAAGATCAATATATGGAAAGCTCGTAGGAAATGGATCTGTGATGGAAAATTATGCCGGATGCGGTTCATCATGTAACAGTCATAACCTAGGGTGAAACAGAACTAGCTCCAATTCATCAATGTAATGTAGGCATGTATTTCGAATATAGTCATACGTGCTTATGGAAGAGAACTTGCATGACATCTTTTGTCCTACCCTCCCGTGGCAGCGGGGTCCTAGTGGAAACTAAGGGATATTAAGGCCTCCTTTTAATAGAGTACCGAACCAAAGCATTAACACATAGTGAATACATGAACTCCGCAAACTACGGTCATCATCGGGAGTGGTCCCGATTATTGTTACTTTGGGGTTGCCGGATCATAACACATAGTAGGTGACTATAGACTTGCAAGATAGGATCAAGAACTCACATATATTGATGAAAACATAATAAGTTTAGATCTGAAATCATGGCACTCGGGCCCTAGTGACAAGCATTAAGCATAACAAAGTCATAGCCACATCAATCTCAGAACATAGTGGATACAAGGGATCAAACCCTATCAAACTCGATTACATGATAAATCTCATCCAACCCATCACCGTCCAGCAAGCCTACGGTGGAATTACTCACACATGGCGGTGAGCATCATGAAATTGGTGACGGAGGATGGTTGATGATGACGAGGGCGACGGATTCCCCTCTTCGGAGCCCCGAACGGACTCCAGATCAGCGCCCCCCCCCCCCGAGAGAGTTTAGGGCTTGGCGGCGGCTCCGTATAGTAAAATGCGATGAATCCTTGTCCCTTATTTTTTTTCTCCCCACACACGAATATATGGAGTCAGGGTTGAGGTCGGTGGAGCTCCAGGGGGCCACGAGGCAGGGGGCGCGCCCAGGGGGGCAGGCGCGCCCCCACCCTCGTGGCTAGGGTGTGGGCCCCCTGGCCTTGATTCTTTGCCAGTATTTTTTATTATTTCCAAAAATAATCTCCATAGAGTTTTAGGTCATTCCGAGAACTTTTGTTTCTGCACATAAATAACACCATGGCAATTCTGCTGAAAACAGCGTCAGTCCGGGTTAGTTCCATTCAAATCATGCAAGTTAGAGTCCAAAATAAGGGCAAAAGTGTTTGGAAAAGTAGATACGACGGAGACATATCAACTACCCCAAGCTTAAACATTTGCTTGTCCTCAAGCAATTCAGTTGACAAACTGAAAGTGATAAGGAAAAACTTTTACAAACTCTGTTTGCTCTTATTGTTGTAAATATGTAAAGCCAGCATTCAAGTTTTCAGCAAAGATTATGAACTAACCATATTCACAATAACTCTTAGGTCCCATGTTTACTCATATCAATGGCATAATCAACTAGCGAGCAATAATAATAAATCTAGGATGACAACACTTTCTCAAAATAATCATAATATGATATAACAAGATGGTATCTCGCTAGCCCTTTCTGAGACCACAAAACATAAATGCAGAGCACTTTTAAAGATCAAGGACTGACTAGACATTGTAATTCATGGTAAAAGAGATCCAGTCAAGTCATACTCAATGTAAACTAACAGTAATGAATGCAAATGACAGCGGTGCTCTCCAACTGGTACTTTTTAATAAGAGGGTGATGACTCAACATAAAATTAAAGTAAATAGATATGACCTTCGCGGAGGGAAGCAGGGATTTATAGAGGTGCCAGAGCTCGATTTTGAAATAGAGGTGAATAATATTTTGAGCGGTATACTTTCATTGTCAACATAAAAATCAAGAGATGGCGATATCTTCCATGCTACACACATTATAGGCGGTTCTCAAATAGAATGGTAAAGTTTATACCCCCCCTCCACCAACAAGCGTCAATCCATGGCTTGCTTGAAACAGCGAGTGCCTCCAACTAACAATAGTCCCAGGGAGAGTTTTGTTTGCAATTATTTTGATTGATTTGCATAAAGCATGGGACTGGGCATCCCGGTGACCAGCCATTTTCTCATGAGTGAGGAGCAGAGTCCACTCCTCTTGAGAATAACCCGCCTAACATGGAAGATACGGACAACCCTAGTTGATACATGAGCTATTCGAGCATACAAAACAGAATGTTTATTTGAAGGTTTAGAGTTTGGAACATACAAATTTACTTGGAACGGTAGGTAGATATCGTATATAGGTAGGTATGGTGGACTCATATGGAACAACTTTGGGGTTTATGGGATTGGATGCACAAGCAGTATTCTCGCTTAGTACAGGTGAAGACTAGAAAAAGACTGGGAAGCGACCAGCTAGAGAGCGACAACAGTCATGAACATGCATTAAAATTAATCAACACCGAATGCAAGCATGACTAGGATATAATGCACCATGAACATAAATATCGTAGAGGTTATATTGATTTTGTTTCAACTACATGCGTGAACATGTGCCAAGTCAAGCCACTCGAATCGTTCAAAAGAGGATACCACCCTATCATACCACATCACAACCATTTTAATAGCATGTTGGCACGCAAGGTAAACCATTATAAGCTCCTAGCTAATTAGGCATGGCATAAGCAACTATAATATCTAATTGTCATTACAAACATGTTTATTCATAATAGGCTGAATCAGGAACGATGAACTAATCATATTTACAAAAACAAGAGAGGTCGAGTTCATACCAGCTTCTCCCATCTTAATCAGTCCATCATATATCATCATAATTGCCTTTCACTTGCACGACCGAATGATGTGAATAATAATAATAATAGTGCACGTGCATTGGAAGATGGAATCTGCAAGCATTCAATAAATAGGAGAAGACAAGGCAATATGGACTCTTGGTTAAATCAACAATAATGCATATAGGAGTCACTTCAACAATTTAATTATGGTCTTCTCCTATCGACCCCCAAAGAAAAGAACAGAAGTAAAACTATTTACACGGGAAAGCTCCCAACAAGCAAAAAAAGAACATGAAATCTTTTTGGGTTTTCTTTTTAATTACTACTACAAGCATGGAAATTAAAACTAGCTAAAAGTTACAACTAAATTTTTTTTGGTTTTTCTTAATGTTTATTAAACACACAAGAAGAAAGCATAAAAAGAAATAAACTAGCATAGATATTACAATGAAAAAGTATGAGCATCGACATCTAGCAATGAGTGTGTGAACATAAATGTAATGTCGGTGGGAAATACGTACTCCCCCAAGCTTAGGCTTTTGGCCTAAGTTGGTTTATGGCCATGGCTGGCCTGGCGGATATCTAAAGTAATAGTTGGGGTCGTACTGAGATGCAATAGTCATTGCATCGTGGGCTGCAGCTTGGAGGCGAGCTATATCAGCCCTCCTCTTATACTCTTCAGCCTCCTCTCTGGTTATAAAATGTCTCCCTTTTGCGTGAGAGTCAAAGAAAGTAGAAGCAGGGAGAGCGACGTGATAGGTGTGTCGTCTGTCAAAAATTAGTCGGTACTGGAGGAACTGATCGTTCCTCTCAACAAAATGATGACGAACCATAGCCTCGTAATCCAAATAAGCAGAGGCAACTCAATATCATCCTCACGTATGGTTATACCAAGAAAATTAGCTATACGGGTTGCATAAATTCCATCAAAGAAATCTCCATTAAATCTATTATGATGCAACCTACGTGCAACAATGGCTTCCAAATTATAAGATTTATCTCCTAACACAGCACTCTTAAGAATACTAAGGTCAGGGACACACATGTGACATGCTTCATTTTTACCATTAATGCATCTACCTATGAAGAGAGCAAAATAATGTATAGCAGGAAAATGAATGCTTCCTATGATAACTTGTGTTATATCTCTAGATCCCCCCACAGTTATACTAGCAAGAAAATCTCTAAACTCAGATTTGCGAGGTTCACTAGTACTACCCCATTCTGGAAGTTTGCAAGCAATGGTAAAATCCTCTAAGTACATAGTATAAGAATTTTCATAAAGATCAAACATGACAGTTTGAGAATTGCGTGAAGATGAAAATTCAAACCTCCTCACAAAGGAACTAGTGAGATAGTGGTACTGGCGGCACTTTTCTGCCTCGAAGCTCACAAGATCAGCGTTACGCAAATATGCGTTAAATTCTTCCTTAATTCCTGCTCGATCCATGAAGTCCTCTGAAGGCCATTCGAAAGGCCGCACTGGATCGTCCCTTGGTGGCTCATCATTAGCATCACGCATTGCAAGCCTGGGCCTTGCTTCCTTGAAGAACCACCTTGGTACATTTTCCTAAACATATTTCTTCTTCTGAAAAGTTTCTGAAATTTTTAGTAACTTCAAATAAAAGTGAACCAAGCTCAACAAAATTGATAGCAACTACTCCTACAAGTGCCTAGGACCTATATCATGCATTAGAAGTACTTGGAACCATATAAATTTGATATGCAAGCTCAAGAACATGGTCACCTAGGCAGCACAAATTTGCAATGAATAAAGTACTAGAACAAAAACTAATTGGACCAATGGAGGAGTCACATACCAAGGAACAATCCCCCAAAGCAGTTTTGTGAGAGGTGCTTTGAGCAAGGAGATCGAAAATCGCAGCAAAATGAGCTAGAACTCGTGCTTGAGCTGGATGGTGATTTTTTTGGGAGGAAGAAGAAGTGTGTGGGTGCAAGAATAAGTGTAGGGGATCCACCATGGGCTCACGATGCAGGGGGCACACCCAGGGGGGTGGGCGCGCCGTGGACCCTCGTGGCCAGGTGCTTGCTCCCCCTGCTGTGTTCTCAGTGCCAGATATTCTCAAATATTTCAGAAAAAATCATATTCAAATTTCAGGGCGTTTGGAGAACTTTTATTTTCGAGGTATTTTTATATTGCACGGATAAATCAAAAACAGACAGAGAATACTATTTTTTTTCTTTATTTAATATAAATAACAGAAAGTAAAAAAGAGGATACATAAGGTTGTGCTTTCTAACTTCATCCATCTCATGCTCATCAAAAGGGATCCATTAACAAGGTTGATCAAGTCTTGTTAACAAACTCATTTCGAGTAACATGAAACTGGAGAAATTTCGAATGACACTATGTTACCTCAACGGGGATATGCACATCCCCAATAATAAGAATATCATATTTCTTCTTGACAGTAGGAAGAGGAAATTCAAAACCTCCAAAAATAATCGATGGAATTTTTCCAATAGAATTGATACTGTGGACTTGAGGTTGTTTCCTTGGAAAGTGTACCATATGCTCATTACCATTAACATGAAAAGTGACATTGCCTTTGTTGCAATCAATAACAGCCCCTGCAATATTCAAAAAGGGTCTTCCAAGAATAATAGACATACTATCGTCCTCAGGAATATCAAGAATAACAAAGTCCGTTAAAATAGTAACGTTTGCAACCACAACAGGCACATCCTCACAAATACCGACAGGTATAGCAGTTGATTTATCAGCCATTTGCAAAGATATTTCAGTAGGTGTCAACTTATTCAAATCAAGTCTATGATATAAAGAGAGAGGCATAACACTAACGCTGGCTCCAAGATCACATAAAGCAGTTTTAACATAGTTTCTTTTAATGGAGCATGGTATAGTTGGTACTCCGGGATCTCCTACTTTCTTTGGTATTCCACCCTTAAAAGTATAATTAGCAAGCATGGTGGAAATTTCAACTTCCGGTATCTTTCTTTTATTAGTAACAATATCTTTCATGTACTTAGCATAAGGATTCAGTTTAAGCATATCAGTCAAACGCATACGCAAAAAGATAGGTCTAATCATTTCAGCAAAGCGCTCAAAATTCTCATCATCCTTTTTCTTGGATGGTTTTGGAGGAAAAGGCATGGGTTTATGAACCCATGGTTCTCTTTCTTTACCATGTTTTCTAGCAACAAAGTTTCTCTTATCATAACGTTGATTCCTTGATTGTGGGTTATCAAGATCAACAGCAGGTTTAATTTCTATATCATTATCATTACTAGGTTGAGCATCAACATGAACATCATCATTAATATTATCACTAATTTCATGTTCATTACCAGATTGTGTTTCAGCATCAGAAACAGAGATATCATTGGGATTCTCAGGTGTGTCAATAACAGGTTCACTAGAAGCATGCAAAGTCCTATCATTTTTCGTTTTCTTCTTTTTAGAAGGACTAAGTGCATCTATATTATTTCTCTGAGAATCTTGCTCAATTCTCTTAGGATGGCCCTCAGGATACAAAGGTTCCTGGGTCATTTTACCACCTCTAGTCATAACTCTAACAGCATTATCATTTTTCTTACTATTTAATTCATTGAGCAAATCATTCTGAGCTTTTAGTACTTGTTCTACTTGACTGATAACCATAGAAGAATGTTTACTAATGGGTTTAAGTTCACCTTTAACTCTAGACATATAATCACCCAAGTGTTCAATCATATAAGCATTTTGTTTCAATTGTTTACTAAAATAAGCATTGAAGTCTTCTTGCTTAGCCATAAAGTTATCAAACTCATCCAAACATTGGCTAACAAACTTAGTAGGAGGGATTTCAGCTTTATCATATCTATAGAGAGAATTTACCTTTACTACCTGTGTCGGGTTATCAAGACCGTGTGTTTCTTCAATAGGTGATGGGGTTATACCATATATTTCTTCAACAGGCGGTAAATTAATTCCATGTATTTCTTCAATAGGAGGTAAATTCTTAACATCTTCAGCTTTAATACCCTTTTCTTTCATGGATTTCTTTGCCTCTTGCATATCTTTAGGACTGAGAAATAGAACACCCCTTTTCTTCGGAGTTGGTTTAGGAATAGGCTCAGGAGCTGGCTCAGGAAGTGTCCAATTATTTTCATTTGTCAACATATTATTCAATAGAATTTCAGCTTCATCTGGTGTTCTTTCCCTGAAAACAGAACCAACACAACTATCCAGGTAATCTCTGGAAGCATCGGTTAGTCCATTATAAAAGATATCAAGTATTTCATTTTTCTTAAGAGGGTGATCAGGCAAAGCATTAAGTAATTGGGGAATCCTCCCCCAAGCTTGTGGGATCCTCTCTTCTTCAATTTGTGTCGGAGTAATGGGCCACGGGTAGCCTAACCCGAGCCCCTGAACCTTTCAAGACAACGGGGCCGGCTGCGCCCCTCAAGACATCAAGATAGATCTCCGCCTCCTGGCGGCCGGTTGACTGAGCGGCCGAGTTCCAGAAGACGACATCACGACACGCCGACTCCTAGTGAGCGGCCTCCAAAGAGGCCGGCCCCTAGCAGTCGGCTCGTGGCGCCCTCAAAGTCTGCACCCTCATCAAGGAGACAAGACAGAGTATGGCCGCGGTGTAGCCCATCCCCCCTGAATCCAGGGCCGGGCGTGGCCACAGTGCCTCGTACCAGTGGAGATCTCCGCCTGGCGCGGCACTGTTGCCACTCTGCCCTTGACGTCACTCCTGTCAGGAGAAGTACTGTCCCCACTACCGCCTGTTGGTACGGCCCGAAGATGATGGGCCCTGCCGGTCAGCGATAGCCCGAAAGACGGCTGGGAACACACCAGTCGGACCCGAGGGAGGCTGGCTCCCAGCAGCCGGCCTGACCCTTCCTTGGGAGCCCACGCGCCATTAACCAGACCAGATGCAGAGTGGCTACAGTGATCTCCCACCAGGAGGCAGGACTGTAGCCACGCCTCCCTGACCAAGCACGCGTCATTAGCAACACGGCTACAGTAATCCGTAGCTGGCAAGACCCGCGAGCGGCGGAGGCGGCCTGTCGGCTCCATACTAGACCAGCCGGCGGGGCCCACCAGGCGACAGGCCCTAGCAGTCGGTGGAGAAGCTGGCGACCAGAGAGACTGACAGCCGGGCCCTATGCCCGGCTGGAATTACCATTGTACCCCTGGGGGTAGGCCTATATAAACCCCCCAGGGCACCGATGCAAAGGGTTCGGACCTGTTAGGACTAGACTCATACCTAGAGGAGGAGAGAGCGTGCATGCCTTCTTCCACCTCTAGCAAACAGCTCAAGGAGCACCATTGTACCACTTGCGCCTTAGTGGTCATGCGGAGACCCCGTAGAGCAGGACTAGGGGTGTTATCTCCTAGGAGAGCCCCGAACCTGGGTAAAGTACGCCGGCGTTCGTGTCTACGCCTCATCCCGCTTTCAGGCACCGGCGACGTTCTACTTGCTCCCACCATGATAAGCCATCCATTGGCATATGTCGTACCCAACCCCCGACATTTTGCACAAAATTATATATATCCCTTAAGGCAGCTTGTTTCTTATGATCAGGGAAATATTTAGCAGAGAAGTAATAAATCATATCCTAGGGACTACGCACACAACCAGGATCAAGAGAATTAAACCATATTTTAGCATCACCCTTTAATGAGAACGAAAATATTTTAAGGATATAAAAGTAGCGAGTTCTCTCATCATTAGTGAACATGGTGGTTATATCATTTAATTTAGTAAGCTGTGCCACAACAGTTTCAGATTCATAACTATAAAAAGGATCAGATTCAACCAAAGTAATTATATCAGGATCAATAGAGAATTCATAATCCTTATCAGTAACAAAGATAGGTGAAGTAGCATAAGCAGGATCATATTTCATTCTAGCATTCAGAGCTTTTTGTTTAAGCTTAGCTAATAATTTCTTAAGATCACTTCTATCATTGCATGCAAGAAAGTCTCTTTTAGTTTCTTCATCCATAACATAGCCCTCAGACACAACATGCAATTCATATTTATTAGGAGAGCCTTCATCATCACTTTCATCAATATTATCAGTTTCAATAATTTCATTCTCTCTAGCCCTAGCAAGTTGTTCATCAAAAAATTCACCAAGTGGCACAGTAGTATCAAGCATAGAAGTAGTTTCATCATAAGTATCATGCATAGTAGAAGTGGCATCATCAATAATATAAGACATATCAGCATTAATAGCAGAAGTAGGTTTAGGTGTCGCAAACTTACTCAAAACAGAAGATGAATCAAGTGCAGAGCTAGATGGCAATTCCTTACCTCCCCTCGTAGTTGAGGGATAAATCTTGGTTCTTGGATCTTTCAAGTTCTTCATAATGATCAACAGATATAAATCCCAAGTGACTCAAAGAATAGATCTATGCTCCCCGGCAACGGCGCCAGAAAATAGTCTTGATAACCCACAAGTATAGGGGATCGCAACAGTTTTCGAGGGTAGAGTATTCAACCCAAATTTATTGATTCCACACAAGGGGAGCCAAATAATATTCTCAAGTATTAGCAGCTGAGTTGTCAATTCAACCACACCTAGAAACTTAATATCAGTAGCAAAGTGTTTACTAGCAAAGTAATATGATAGTAGTGGTAACGATAGCAAAAGGTAACGATAGCAAAAGTAATATTTTTGGTATTTGTAGTGATGATAACAATAACAAGGAAAAGTAAATAAGCGAAGATCAATATATGGAAAGCTCGTAGGCAATGGATCAGTGATGGAGAATTATGCCGGATGCGGTTCATCATGTAACAGTCATAACCTATGGTGACACAGAACTAGCTCCAATTCATCAATGTAATGTAGGCATGTATTCCGAATATAGTCATACGTGCTTATGGAAGAGAACTTGCATGACATCTTTTGTCCTACCCTCCCGTGGCAGCGGGGTCCTAGTGGATGTTGGGGAACGTTGCAGAAAACAAAAATTTTCCTACTCGTTTCACCAAGATCATCTAGGAGTTCATCTAGCAACGAGTGATTAGATGCATCTACATACCTTTGTAGATCGCGCACGGAAGCGTTCAAAAGAACGGTGATGATGTAGTCGTACTCGACGTGATCCAAATCACCGATGACCAGTGCCGAACGGACGGCACCTCCGCGTTCAACACACGTACGGAACAGCCACGTCTCCTCCTTCTTGATCCAGCAAGGGAGGGAGGAGAGGTTGAGGGAGATGGCACCAGCAGCAGCACGACGGCGTGGTGTTGATGGAGCTGCAGTACTCCGGCAGAGCTTCGCTAAGCACTATGGAGGTGGAGGAGGTGTTGGGGAGGGAGAAGGAGGCAACCAAAGGCCAAGGCGTTCAGGTATGAAGTCCCTCCTCTCCCCCACTATATATAGGGGTGCCAAGGGGGGGTGGCCGGCCCTAGGAGATCCAATCTCCTAGGGGGTGCGGCGGCCAAGGGGGGTTTCCCTCCCCCCCAAGGCACCTAGGAGGTGCCTTACCCTCCTAGGACTCTTGCCCCCTTAAACCCTAGGCGCATGGGCCTATGTGGGGCTGGTGCCCTTGGCCCATTAGGCCAAGGCGCACCCCCTTACAGCCCATGTGGCCCCCCGGGACAGGTGGACCCACCCGGTGGACCCCCGGGACCCTTCCGGTGGTCCCGGTACAATACCGATAACCCCGAAACTTGTCCCGATGCCCGAAACAGGACTTCCTATATATAAATCTTTACCTCCGGACCATTCCGGAACTCCTCGTGACGTCCGGGATCTCATCCGGGACTCCGAACAACATTCGGGTTACTGCATATACATATCCCTACAACCCTAGCGTAACCGAACCTTAAGTGTGTAGACCCTACGGGTTCGGGAGACAAGCAGACATGACCGAGACGACTCTCCGGTCAATAACCAACAGCGGGATCTGGATACCCATGTTGGCTCCCACATGCTCCACGATGATCTCATCGGATGAACCACGATGTCGAGGATTCAATCAACCCCGTACGCTATTCCCTTTGTCTATCGATATGTTACTTGCCCGAGATTCGATCGTCGGTATCCCAATACCTCGTTCAATCTCGTTACCGGCAAGTCACTTTACTCGTACCGTAATGCATGATCCCGTGACCAGACACTTGGTCACTCTGAGCTCATTATGATGATGCATTACCGAGTGGGCCCAGTGATACCTCTCCGTCATACGGAGTGACAAATCCCAGTCTTGATCCATGTCACCCAACAGACACTTTCGGAGATACCCGTAGTCTACCTTTATAGTCACCCAGTTACGTTGTGACGTTTGGCATACCCAAAGCACTCCTACGGTATCCGGGAGTTACACGATCTCATGGTCTAAGGAAAAGATATTTGACATTGGAAAACTCTAGCAAACGAACTATACGATCTTGTGCTATGTTTAGGATTGGGTCTTGTCCATCACATCATTCTCCTAATGATGTGATCTCGTTATCAATGACATCTAGTGTCCATAGTCAGGAAACCATGACTATCTGTTGATCAACGAGGTAGTCAACTAGAGGCTCACTAGGGACATGTTGATGTCTGTTATTCACACATGCATTACGATTTCCGGATAACACAATTATAGCATGAATAAAGACAATTATCATGAACAAGGAAATATAATAATAATGCTTTTATTATTGCCTCTAGGGCATATTTCCAACAGTCTCCCACTTGCACTAGAGTCAATAATCTAGTTACATTGTGATGAATCGAACACCCATGGAATTCTGGTGTTGATCATGTTTTGCTCTAGGGAGAGGTTTAGTCAACGGATCTGCTACATTCAGGTCCGTATGTACTTTACAAATCTCTATGTCTCCATCTTGAACATTTTCACGAATGGAGTTGAAGCGACGCTTGATGTGCCTTGTCTTCTTGTGAAACCTGGGCTCCTTGGCAAGTGCAATAGCTCCAGTGTTGTCACATAAGAGCTTGATCGGCCCCGACGCATTGGGTATGACTCCTAGGTCGGTGATGAACTCCTTCACCCATATTGCTTCATGTGCTGCCTCCGAGGCTGCCATGTACTCCGCTTCACATGTAGATCCTGCCACGACGCTTTGCTTGCAACTGCACCAGCTTACTGCCCCACCATTCAAAATATACACGTATCCGGTTTGTGACTTAGAGTCATCCAGATCTGTGTTGAAGCTAGCGTCGACGTAACCCTATACGACGAGCTCTTCGTCACCTCCATAAACGAGAAACATTTCCTTAGTCCTTTTCAGGTACTTCAGGATATTCTTGACCGCTGTCCAGTGTTCCTTGCTGGGATTACTTTGGTACCTTCCTACCAAACTTACGGCAAGGTTAACATCAGGTCTGGTACACAGCATGGCATACATAATAGAACCTATGGCTGAGGCATAGGGGATGACGCTCATCTCTTCTATATCTTCTGCCGTGGTCGGACATTGAGCTGAGCTCAATTTCATACCTTGTAACACAGGCAAGAACCCCTTCTTGGATTGATCCATATTGAACTTCTTCAATATCTTATCAAGGTATGTGCTTTGTGAAAGACCTATGAGGCGTCTCGATCTATCTCTATAGATTTTGATGCCTAATATATAAGCAGCTTCTCCAAGGTCCTTCATTGAAAAACTTTTATTCAAGTAGGCCTTCATGCTGTCCAAGAGTTCTATATCATTTCCCATCAAAAGTATGTCATCTACATATAATATGAGAAATGCTACAGAGCTCCCACTCACTTTCTTGTAAACGCAGGCTTCTCCATAAGTCTGTGTAAACCCAAACGCTTTGATCATCTCATCAAAGCGAATGTTCCAACTCCGAGATGCTTGCACCAGCCCATAAATCGAGCGTTGGAGCTTGCACACTTTGTCAGCACTCTTAGGATCGACAAAACCTTCCGGCTGCATCATATACAATTCTTCCTTAAGGAAACCGTTAAGGAATGCCGTTTTGACGTCCATTTGCCATATTTCGTAATCATAGAATGCGGCAATTGCTAACATGATTCGGACGGACTTCAGCTTCGCTACCGGTGAGAAAGTCTCATCGTAGTCAACCCCTTGAACTTGTCGATAACCCTTAGCGACAAGCCGAGCTTTATAGATGGTCACATTACCATCCGCGTCTGTCTTCTTCTTAAAGATCCATTTATTTTCTATGGCTCGCCGTTCAACGGGCAAGTCAGTCAAAGTCCATACTTCGTTTTCATACATGGATCCTATCTCGGATTTCATGGCTTCTAGCCATTTGTCGGAATCTGGTCCCGCCATCGCTTCTTCATAGTTCGAAGGTTCACCGTTGTCTAACAGCATGATTTCTAAGACAGGGTTGCCGTACCACTCTGGTGCGGAACGTGTCCTTGTGGACCTTCGAATTTCAGTAGGAGCTTGATCAGAAGTATCTTGATCATTATCATTAACTTCCTCTCTAGTCGGTGCTGGCACCTCAGGAACATTTTCTTGAGTTGCGCCATTTTCCGGTTCAAGAGGTGATACTTCATCAAGCTCTACTTTCCTCCCACTTACTTCTTTCGAGAGAAACTCTTTCTCCAGAAAGGACCCATTCTTGGCAACAAAGATCTTGCCTTCGGATCTGAGGTAGAAGGTGTACCCAATAGTTTCTTTTGGGTATCCTATGAAGACACATTTTTCCGATTTGGGTTCGAGCTTTTCAGGTTGAAGTTTCTTGACATAAGCATCGCATCCCCAAACTTTTAGAAACGACAGCTTAGGTTTCTTCCCAAACCATAATTCATACGGTGTCGTCTCAACGGATTTCGACGGAGCCCTATTTAAAGTGAATGCGGCAGTCTCTAAAGCATAGCCCCAAAAGGAAAGCGGTAAATCGGTAAGAGACATCATAGATCGCACCATATCTAACAGAGTGCGATTACGACGTTCGGACACACCATTACGCTGAGGTGTTCCAGGCGGCGTGAGTTGTGAAACTATTCCACATTTTCTTAAGTGTGCCCCAAACTCGTGACTCAAGTATTCTCCTCCACGATCTGATCGCAGAAACTTGATTTTCCTGTCACGTTGATTTTCAACCTCACTCTGAAATTCCTTGAACTTTTCAAAGGTTTCAGACTTGTGTTTCATTAAGTAGATATACCCATACCTACTTAAATCATCAGTGAGGGTGAGAACATAACGATAGCCACCGCGAGCCTCAACACTCATTGGACCGCACACATCAGTATGTATGATTTCCAATAAGTCGGTTGCTCGCTCCATTGTTCCTGAGAACGGAGTCTTGGTCATTTTACCCATAAGGCATGGTTCGCACGTGTCAAATGATTCATAATCAAGAGACTCTAAAAGTCCATCAGCATGGAGCTTCTTCATGCGTTTAACACCTATGTGACCAAGGCGGCAGTGCCACAGGTATGTGGGACTATCATTATCAACCTTACTTCTTTTGGTACTCACATTATGAACATGTGTAGCATCACGTTCGAGATTCATAAAGAATAAACCATTCACCATAGGAGCATGACCATAAAACATATCTCTCATAAAAATGGAACAACCATTATTCTCAGATTTAAAAGAGTAGCCATCTCGAATTAAACGAGATCCCGATACAATGTTCATGCTCAAAGCTGGCACTAAATAACAATTATTAAGGTTTAAAACTAATCCCGAAGGGAGATGCAGAGGTAGCGTGCCGACGGCGATCACATTGACCTTGGAACCATTCCCGACGCGCATCGTCACCTCGTCCTTTGCCAGTTTCCGTTTATTCCGCAGCCCCTGCTTTGAGTTACAAATGTGAGCAACTGCACCGGTATCAAATACCCAGGAGCCACTACGGGCACTAGTAAGGTACACATCAATTACATGTATATCACATATACCTTTGTTTTGCCGGCCTTCTTATCCGCTAAGTACTTAGGGCAGTTCCGCTTCCAGTGACCGCTTCCCTTGCAATAAAAGCACTCAGTCTCGGGCTTGGGTCCATTCTTTGGCTTCTTCCCGGCAGCTTGCTTGCCGGGCGCGGCAACCTCCTTGCCGTCCTTCTTGAAGCTCTTTTTACCCTTGCCTTTCTTGAACTTAGTGGTTTTATTGATCATCAACACTTGATGTTCCTTCCTGACTTCTACCTCTGCTGATTTCAGCATAGCAAATACTTCAGGAATGGTCTTTTCCATCCCCTGCATATTGAAGTTCATCACAAAGCTCTTGTAGCTTGGTGGAAGCGACTGGAGGATTCTGTCAATGACTGCATCATCCGGGAGATTAACTCCCAGTTGAGTCAAGCGGTTATGCAACCCAGACATAGTGAGTATGTGCTCACTGACAGAACTGTTTTCCTCCATCTTACAGCTGAAGAATTTGTCGGAGACTTCATATCTCTCGACCCGGGCATGAGCTTGGAAAACCATTTTCAGCTCTTCGAACATCTCATATGCTCCATGTCTCTCAAAACGCTTTTGGAGCCCCGGCTCTAGGCTATAAAGCATGCCGCACTGAACGAGGGAGTAGTCATCGAAACGTGCCTACCAAGCGTTCATAACGTCTTGTTCCGCAGGGAGAACGGGTGCGTCACCAAGCGGTGCTTGTAGGACATAATCTTTCTTGGCAGCTATGAGGATGATCCTCAGGTTCCGGACCCAGTCCGTATAGTTGCTGCCATCGTCTTTCAGCTTGGTTTTCTCTAGGAACGCGTTGAAGTTGAGGACTACGTTGGCCATTTAATCTACAAGACATATTGCAAAGATTTTAGACTAAGTTCATGATAATTAAGTTCAACTAATCAAATTATTAGTGAACTCCCACTTAGATTAGACATCCCTCTATCCATCTAAGTATTACATGATCCGAGTTAAACTAGACCGTGTCCGATCATCACGTGAGACGGACTAGTCAACATCGGTGAACATCTTCATGTTGATCGTATCTTCTATACGACTCATGCTCGACCTTTCGGTCTTCCGTGTTCCGAGGCCATGTCTGTACATGCTAGGCTCGTCAAGTCAACCTAAGTGTTTGCATGTGTAAATCTGTCTTACACCCGTTGTATGTGAACGTCTGAATAAAACACCCGATCATCACGTGATGTTTTGAAACAGCGAACTGTCGCAACGGTGCACAGTTAGGGGGAACACTTCTTGAAATTAGTATGAGGGATCATCTTATTTACTACCGTCGTTCTAAGTAAACAAGATGCAAAACATGATAAACATCACATGCAATCAAATAATAAACGTGACATGATATGGCCAATATCACATAGCTCCTTTGATCTCCATCTTGGGGCTCCATGATCATCTTGTCACCGGCTAGACACCATGATCTCCATCATCATGATCTCCATCATCGTGTCTCCATGAAGTTGCTCGCCAATTATTACTTCTACTACTATGGCTAACGCGTTTAGCAATAAAGTAAAGTAATTACATGGCGTTTCTTGATGACACGCAGGTCATATAAAAGAATAAAGACAACTCCTATGGCTCCTGCCGGTTGTCATACTCATCGACATGCAAGTCGTGATTCCTATTACAATAGCATGAACATCTCATACATCACATATAGATCATTCATCATTCATCACAACTTTGGCCATATCATATCACAAACCACTTGCTGCAAAAACAAGTTAGACGTCCTCTAATTGTTGTTGCAAGTTTTACGTGGCTGAATTAGGGTTCTAGCAAGAACGTTTTCTTACCTACGTTAAAGCCACAACGTGATTTGTCAACTTCTATTTACCCTTCATAAGGACCCTGTTCATCGATTCCGCTCCAACTAAAGTAGGAGAGACAGACACCCGCCAGCCACCTTATGCAACTAGTGCATGTTAGTCGGTGGAACCGGTCTCACGTAAGCGTACGTGTAAGGTTGGTCCGGACCGCTTCATCCCACAATACCGCTGAAGCAAGAAAGGACTAGTAACGGCAAGAAGGTTGACAAATCCACGCCCACAACTAATTGTGTTCTACTCGCGCAAGAAGAACTACGCATAGACCTAGCTCATGATGCCACTGTTGGGGAACGTTGCAGAAAACAAAAATTTTCCTACTCGTTTCACCAAGATCATCTAGGAGTTCATCTAGCAACGAGTGATTAGATGCATCTACATACCTTTGTAGATCGCGCACGGAAGCGTTCAAAAGAACGGTGATGATGTAGTCGTACTCGACGTGATCCAAATCACCGATGACCAGTGCCGAACGGACGGCACCTCCGCGTTCAACACACGTACGGAACAGCCACGTCTCCTCCTTCTTGATCCAGCAAGGGAGGGAGGAGAGGTTGAGGGAGATGGCACCAGCAGCAGCACGACGGCGTGGTGTTGATGGAGCTGCAGTACTCCGGCAGAGCTTCGCTAAGCACTATGGAGGTGGAGGAGGTGTTGGGGAGGGAGAAGGAGGCAACCAAAGGCCAAGGCGTTCAGGTATGAAGTCCCTCCTCTCCCCCACTATATATAGGGGTGCCAAGGGGGGGTGGCCGGCCCTAGGAGATCCAATCTCCTAGGGGGTGCGGCGGCCAAGGGGGGTTTCCCTCCCCCCCAAGGCACCTAGGAGGTGCCTTACCCTCCTAGGACTCTTGCCCCCTTAAACCCTAGGCGCATGGGCCTATGTGGGGCTGGTGCCCTTGGCCCATTAGGCCAAGGCGCACCCCCTTACAGCCCATGTGGCCCCCCGGGACAGGTGGACCCACCCGGTGGTCCCGGTACAATACCGATAACCCCGAAACTTGTCCCGATGCCCGAAACAGGACTTCCTATATATAAATCTTTACCTCCGGACCATTCCGGAACTCCTCGTGACGTCCGGGATCTCATCCGGGACTCCGAACAACATTCGGGTTACTGCATATACATATCCCTACAACCCTAGCGTAACTGAACCTTAAGTGTGTAGACCCTACGGGTTCGGGAGACAAGCAGACATGACCGAGACGACTCTCCGGTCAATAACCAACAGCGGGATCTGGATACCCATGTTGGCTCCCACATGCTCCACGATGATCTCATCGGATGAACCACGATGTCGAGGATTCAATCAACCCCGTACGCTATTCCCTTTGTCTATCGATATGTTACTTGCCCGAGATTCGATCGTCGGTATCCCAATACCTCGTTCAATCTCGTTACCGGCAAGTCACTTTACTCGTACCGTAATGCATGATCCCGTGACCAGACACTTGGTCACTCTGAGCTCATTATGATGATGCATTACCGAGTGGGCCCAGTGATACCTCTCCGTCATACGGAGTGACAAATCCCAGTCTTGATCCATGTCACCCAACAGACACTTTCGGAGATACCCGTAGTCTACCTTTATAGTCACCCAGTTACGTTGTGACGTTTGGCATACCCAAAGCACTCCTACAGTATCCGGGAGTTACACGATCTCATGGTCTAAGGAAAAGATACTTGACATTGGAAAACTCTAGCAAACGAACTATACGATCTTGTGCTATGTTTAGGATTGGGTATTGTCCATCACATCATTCTCCTAATGATGTGATCTCGTTATCAATGACATCTAGTGTCCATAGTCAGGAAACCATGACTATCTGTTGATCAACGAGCTAGTCAACTAGAGGCTCACTAGGGACATGTTGATGTCTGTTATTCACACATGCATTACGATTTCCGGATAACACAATTATAGCATGAAGAAAGACAATT
Source organism: Triticum aestivum (assembly GCF_018294505.1). Lineage (NCBI taxonomy): Eukaryota > Viridiplantae > Streptophyta > Magnoliopsida > Poales > Poaceae > Triticum > Triticum aestivum. Next base: position 634,406,726 of record NC_057806.1, read on the forward strand.
ATCATGAACAAGGAAATATAATAATAATGCTTTTATTATTGCCTCTAGGGCATATTTCCAACAGTGGAAACTAAGGGATATTAAGGCGTCCTTTTAATAGAGTACCGGACTAATGCATTAACACATAGTGAATACATGAACTCCTCAAACTACAGTCATCACCGGGAGTGGTCCTGATTATTGTCACTTCGGGGTTGCCGGATCATAACACATAGTAGGTGACTATAGACTTGCAAGATAGGATCAAGAACTCACATATATTGATGAAACATAATAGGTTCAGATCTGAAATCATGGCACTCGGGCCCTAGTGACAAGCATTAAGCATAACAAAGTCATAGAAACATCAATCTCAGAACATAGTGGATACAAGGGATCAAACCCTATCAAACTCGATTACATGATAAATCTCATCCAACCCATCACCGTCCAGCAAGCCTACGGTGGAATTACTCACACATGGCGGTGAGCATCATGAAATTGGTGATGGAGGATGGTTGATGATGACGATGGCAACGGATTCCCCTCTCTGGAGCCCCGAACGGACTCCAGATCAGCCCTCCCAAGAGAGTTTAGGGCTTGGCAGCGGCTCCGTATCGTAAAACGTGATAAATCCTTCTCCCTTATTTTTTTCACCCCGAACACGAATATATGGAGTCAAGGTTGAGGTCGGTGGAGCTCCAGGGGGGCCACGAGGCAGGGGCGCACCCCCACCCTCGTGGCTAGGGTGTGGGCCCCTAGCCTTGATTCTTTGCCAGTATTTTTTTATTATTTCCAAAAATAATCTCCATAGATTTTCATGTCATTCCGAGAACTTTTGTTTCTGCACATAAATAACACCATGGCAATTCTGCTGAAAACAGCGCCAGTCCGGGTTAGTTCCATTCAAATCATGCAAGTTAGAGTCCAAAACAATGGCAAACGTGTTTGGAAAATTAGATACGATGGAGACGTATCATGCGCATGGGAAATTACCAATTAAGTACTTGAGATTACTGATACCTTATCTACGCCTCACTATGTGGAATGGAAACAAGTCGCAGACGACTTAGAGAAATGTTTTAGTACTTGGAAAGGCAAGCCCCTCCCTGTTGGAGCGAGACTTGTCTTGATAATTTTGTGCTCACCGACATGGTTCTCTAGATTCTATCTTTCTTCCTACTTTCCTAAGGATCGTACATAGACTTGCTTACTATTGTTTCATGTTCTTCTGGCAAGGAGAAAGAGAAAAGAAGAAATATCGGCTAATAAAACAAATCATGGTTTGCAGATCAAAAGATCGGGGAGGTCTGGGTGTATAAGATCTCAAGGTCAAAAATGTTGCCTTACTTAGTAAATGGCTATATAAGCTTCGAACTGAGAATGATGTCTCGCGAACCCTCTAGCGTAATAAGTACTTAGCCTCTAAAGCATTGGCTCATTTATGTTGAAAACCTAGGGTCTCGCATTTTTGTGTCGGTACTATGGCGACAAGGAAGCATAATTCCCCCTTTGATCCTTTATGATAAAGGAGATGCGATGATGGCGGTGCGCCTTCGGCTCGCAGTGCTTGTAGTCATCAGTAGGTGGTCCATGTATCTGGTTGTAATTTTTCTTACCTCTGGTGTTTTTTGTATTGCCATGATTAAAGATGAATAGCTTGCAAGTTTCTCACGCAAAAAAAGGGCGGCTCAATGGAAGACACCCCCCCCCCCCCTCCCAAGCGCTTGATGGTTGTGACCGTCGAGGCAACGATGAATACATTTATAATGGCAGCGGCCCTGAAAATGGACAAATGGATAATGACTACTCACCTACCCCAGAGCAGCAGCCACCGTCGTTGCTCTACGTGGAATCACTGGTAGTAAAAGGCCCATTTGTCCCGGTTCCAAAGGGCCTTTAGTCCGTTCTGGAACCGGGACTGAAGGGTCGTTACTAAAGCCCCCCCCCCTTTAGTCTCGGTTCTGTTACGAACAGGGATTAAAGGCCCTCCACGTGGCCGCTGTCTGGAGCTCCACCTTCAGTGACTAAAGGAAATTTTACGTTTTCCTTTTGGCTTTTTAAAAAAATCCTGATTTTCAAATTTCTGAATTTTTTTTACAATTTAATCTCTAATCATCCCTCGTCACTGCTCAATTTAACCTGTAATCTCTAATCATCCCTCATCATTCACTATAGTTGTATGTCGTTCATTCTTTTTTTAATATTTTGTTTTATAACTTATACTTATATTTTTGGAATAATATGGTATTTACTTCAAAAAAAGAATTTGAAAAATGTTAACGCGGTGTAATTTTTTTCTTTTGCGAGAAAATCTTTTGTTAGCATAACTTTCAAAAAAATGAATTTCAAAAACATGTAAATGAAATTAAAAGTCTAATTATACAAAGTACAAAAATGTTTGTGTAAATCTAAAAAATGTTAAATGTACATAAGAAATGTTTTGGGTGTATACGAAAAATGTACGATGCGTACGAAAAAAGTAGACATCAAAACATATATTTGAAAACATATTAACCATATATGAAAAATGCTAAAAATGTATAAAAAATGTTTTAGATGTATACTTTGTATGAAAACAATAGACAAAAAAACATATATATTTGAAACCAATGTTAATAATATGTTTAAAAAATGTTAAATGTGTATAGAAAAGTGTTTCGAATGCATACCAAAAATGTACAATGTGTATGAAAACAATGGACATCAAAACATATATTTGAAGAAAAAAATATTAATGATGTATCGAAACGAGGATTGAAGTTTTGTGAATCGCTCAAAAGCATACAAATCTAGGGACGGTTTAAGATGCCTCAAATGCCTAAATAAAGAGCTATTGTTTCAAAACTATAAATGGAAAATATATGTTGAAATGCTTTATGTTGTATCTAATGATTGTCTCTACATGCTAGCTAGACATGGTTGCATCTAAAATCTCTTAATCATTGAGACGGGGGTTACAACAGCGAGTCCAAGATTGGTGCTCAAGTCATCTTTACCCTATGTACATATAGGTAAAACCGTGTCTACGAGACAATAAATCTGTTTCCACATGCTGATTTTAGTATAGTGGTGCAAAAACTCCTTGCACTTGTGGTATAAAGTTTTTGCTGAATTAAGTGATATATGATCAATAGTGTAATTAACCCAATATGTGTCATAGCCATAGAGCAAGTACAATAGTGTGCTACAAACCAAAGGAGGATTTGTGGCTCTCGGGTGTCACACACCCCTATATGAATATAGCACTAAAAATATATCAGTAAATTTTAAAAAATTCTGAAATTTTGGAGTAACAAACTTGGGTGCCCATTGTACGCTCATGTTCAGTTTCATAGGGAATGGATGCCCATGGTAATATCAGTAAAAAAAGTTTTAAAATTCCTAAATATAAGGAAAAAATGTGGATGGGTCATATGTTGGACCGTATTTCCTTCGCCACGGATACCATCGGCACCCATTCCCCCACGAAACTGAATACGTGTGTACAATGGGCATCTAGGTTTGATATCTCAAAATTTCAGAATTTGTTGAAATTTTCTGTATATACTACTATAGGGGTGTGTGGCACATGAGAGCTGCAATGCATTTTCCGCTATAAACCTACTTACATGTTATTTTTTACTATGTGGAGGAGAGAGACAAGCAAAAAAATATCACTTTGGAATATTTCTAGTGATGCCCTAGGCACCATCATAACATTGATGTGGATATGTAGCAACTTCGGACACAGATACACTATACTCTCTCCCTTCCAGTTTATAGTGCTCAACTGAGAAATCTCACCAACCAATGTAGATGGTGAGTGGTAGAATTATTTTTGTAGTTTGCAGAAGTACTCAATTAATGCGATTGTTTTTAAAAAAATGTGTTTACCAATACATTAATTGCAGTGCATGCATGCGTGAGCAATAAATGACCAAGAACTTTTACATGCATTGATGAGTTTTTTTAATCTCGCATGCAACGATTTAATGCACCTTAAAATCTGAACATGTGATGGGAAGCAATAAAATTGAGACATATAAGATGGAAAGAAAAATCAAATTTTATAAACAAGGGAGTAATATAACACGGGTATGTTGCTCTTAATTTTTTTGAAATATGTTGCTCTGAATTGAACCTGTACCTCGGCAACCAAAACTGAGACTATCAATTAAGAGGGTAAGCAAGGCAATGAATGAACTTGATTCGTATGAACTGGTGCATGTTTGCACCAAACATAGATGTCCATAAATAACAATCACGACCAACCACCAAATGCATCGAAACTAGTTAAGGAGCGGACCAACGAGCCATGTGTGTATTCACACCAACAAATGTTAGTTGCTCACATGAATACATGGGAGAGGAACCATAGAGCCCTCAGGCACACCCTATCCGCAGTTACTTCAACAAGGATTGTTAGGAGCCTAGTGTTAGATCATCTACGGGTGTCATGGAAACCATTCGGTAAACTACATGGATTAGGAGGTATTTGGAATCATGTTCAACCATTGCATAAACTCTGCCCAACGAAATCAGCTTGTGTTAGGCACAACGGTTTTCACAACATTGATTGCAAGAGCAACATGGGTTAGTCTTCATTTCGAAGCTGGTAGCATGGGTTACTTTTTTCAGCTAGTAGTGTCGGTAATGGATCCTAAAGGGAGAGGTCTGTTTGCGGGTCACGACAATGGAGTAAATGTCCTGGAAGTGGGGACACGAGTGGCACTTGGCAGCAAAGTCGGATCCATCAGATTGATTGTGTTGCTTTTTCTGAGAGAAGACAAACCCGTTGTTGTATTGCATGCCTCCTTTTTAATGGTGTTTTGGAAGACTGAGCTTCGGCTGAGGGCCTCATTGCCGATGTAAGAACTGTTGGCTCAGGGCCCACGCTTTCGATCGGTGTAGCCCAATATCAATAGAAGATGATCGTTTTGCTTCTTGGGAAAGAGCATTTCATAGGCATACCCTATTTGGTGCTTCAAGTGTCGGTTGTAGTTCAACTTGCAAACCGGCGCACAGTACGCCTCAATTCTTAGTCGGCCCATTTTAACATTTTTTTTCTGTAATAAAACTCAAAAATGGTTCAGGAGTGAGAGTGACAGTGTTCGAACCCGCAATCTCCTCGCTTCAAGTCAACTACCCTATTCACTATGCCATCTTCGCGCTTATCGGCTTATGCATATGTGCTTCTTTTATTTCATTTCTACATAAATGCCACCCCCCCTATGGTTTCTTTTTTTCCTATTTGTTTTTTTATTTTCTTAAATACGTGAACTTATTTTCCAACTCATGTTTTGTTTCAAAAAAGATGAAAATTTTCCATTTTGATGATTTTTTTATAAATTCTATGCACTTTTTTTAAATTGGATGAACTTTTTCAAATTTGAACTTTTGAATTTATTTTGATGTTTTTTATGAGTTTTGGTGAACTTTTATGTAAACTCAACAGTCAACAACCTCGTCGGTGGTGCATGGTAGTGGTCAAAGGTCAACCAACCACTTTTTTTATCCAGCAATTGAGCGAAGGAGGAACATGCCTGCGATCGAGCGAAGCCCTCAAGTATAATGTGCCGGTCCAAATTTCCATCAGCATGGGCGCCAAAACCCTGTTTCGGGCGCTTGCAACGAACATGAGCTCCCCCTTTTATATGCATGTTTTAACGTGACAACCTTCATGTTTACTGCCCTTACATGGTCTGGTCAAGGCGAAGTAATGATAAGAAGTCTACGGGGACAAGTTAAGCAAGGGTTTTTTCATTGTCCTACTTGCAACCTGAGCACGATGAACTTGTGGATAAACTGCATATTGTTGGATCCAGGAGCAGAGTTTCAAGTGCAAACAGAGAAAGTCAAGATAGATATTAGACAATTTGGTTACAGTCACACAAAAATTGGCAAGACACTCAGGAATATTTTGTAACTTAATCACACATCTACCCCAAATAACACTACCATTAAACACAATGAAAGCTTTGTGCCTGCCTAGTTGAACAAATTCAAAGTAGATTCGCCAGACATGATAATTTAGAGTGAACCATTGTAGGTTGAAAACTCTAAAAACCGTAATGGTGATGTTTTTGTAGATCGATCTATGTCCATCTGTCACAGTGCTTACATTATCCATAGTGCCCTATGCCCATCTTAGATTTATTCAAACAAAGCCCTCCAAATTTCTTAAGTTTTTTTCAATTGCATATTGTGCATAGAGTAAATATCACAATATCGAACATATCTTGTCAATATTAACTAAGCAGAACTACAATCCAGCGAGAAACCATTTTCAAAAGAACCACACTATGTAGAACATAACGTTCACAACACCTCACCTTTGATTTTCGTGATGAACCCTTATGGTCTCATGATCAACCCTAAGCTCCATATGCTAACCACACTGACCTAGTGGCTCCAATAATATCTCATTCCATTAAGTAGATTGCTAGTTGGATAACTCCAAACAGTGCTTGTGTCTGCTTCCTTCATTTATACAAATATTTAGTATGTTGATAATACTATTTTATTTATGAAAGGAGGTCTTTTCGTTTTGCAATATGCCGATGATATGATTCTATTTACAGAACATAACCTAGATAAATCTACAAACCTGAAACTTTTCCTTTTAACGTTTGACCTGATGTCAGGGCTTAAAATTCATTTCCATAAAAGTGAATAATTCTATTTAGGAGAAGCTTCTGAAGCGGCCGCCCAATATATTGACATGTTTGGTGGTGCGCATGGGAAATTACCAATTAAGTACTTGGGATTTCCGATACCTTATCTACGCCTCACTATGTGGAATGGAAACAAGTCGCAGAGGACTTAGAGAAATGTTTCAGTACTTGGAAAGGCAAGCCCCTCCCTGTTGGAGCGAGACTTGTCTTGATAATTTCGTGCTCACCGACATGGTTCTCTATATTCTATCTTTCTTCCTACTTTCCTAAGGATCGTACATAGACTTGCTTACTATTGTTTCATGTTCTTCTGGCAAGGAGAAAGTGAAAAGAAGAAATATCGGCTAACAAAACAAATCATGGTTTGCAGATCAAAAGATCGGGGAGGTCTGGGTGTATAAGATCTCAAGGTCAAAAATGTTGCCTTACTTAGTAAATGGCTATATAAGCTTCGAACTGAGAATGATGTCTCACGAACCCTCTAGCGTAATAAGTACTTAGCCTTAAAGCATTAGCTCATTTATGTTGAAAACCTAGGGTCTCGCATTTTTGTGTCGGTACTATGGCGGCAAGGAAGCATATTTCCCCCTTTGATCCTTTATGATAAAGGAGATGCGATGATGGCGGCCCGCCTTCGGCTCGCAGTGCTTGTAGTCATCACTAGGTGGTCCATGGACCTGGTTGTAATTTTTATTACTTCTCGTGTTTTTGTACTGCCATGATTGAAGATGAATAGCTTGCGAGTTCCTCATGCAAAAAAGGATGGCTCAATGGCAGACCCCCCCCCCCAAGCGCTCGATGGTTGTGACCGTCGAGGCAACGATGAATACATTTATAATGGCAGCGGCCCTGAAAATGGACAAATGGATAATGACTACTCACCTACCCCAGAGCAGCAGCCACCGTCGGTGGTCTACGTGGAATCACTAGTAGTAAAAGGCCCATTTGTCCCGGTTTCAGCGGGCCTTTAGTCCCGGTTCTCGAACCGGGACTAAAGGGTCGTTACTAAAGCCCCCCCCCCCTTTAGTCTCGGTTCTGTTACGAACCGGAATTAAAGGCCCTCCACATGGCCACTGTCTGGAGCTCCACCTTTAGTCCCGTAACACCAACCGGGACTAAAGAAAATTTTACGATTTTTTTAAATCCTGATTTTCAAATTTCTAAATTATTTTACAATTTAATCTCTAATCACCCTCATCAGTGCTCAGTTTAACCTCTAATCTCTAATCACCCCCTCATCATTTCAAATCATCTAACTTCCCGGCCGGTCACCCATCCTCTCACTACTCCAGCCTGAGCATGCTTAACTTCCGGGTTCTATTCCTCCTCGTTTCCAAGTCTGCACTTGTTGTTTTCCTAACAATAGTAAGATGTCAATCCTATTAACCCTCAGGAGTTTAGCTTGAGCATGAAGTCACACGTTTCACTATTTGAATTTGAAACTATTATTCTAAAAAAATAATGATTATTTAGTAACACAAATATTTCTTGAATAAGTAGTTTGACCAGATTTGACCAAAATTCAAAAAAACTAAAATAATTATTTAGTAACACTAATATTCTTGAATAGTTATTTAGTAACACCAATACTTCTTGAATAAGTAGTTTGACCATAGTTTGACCAAATCTAACCAAAATTCAAAAAAAAACTAAAATTTGAGCATAATTTTTTTCATTTTAGAATTTGAGGATTCTAAAGATTTGCAAACAGGCCTACGGCCGTCAAAATCGGATGCGGATTTTCATGCTGAACATTTTGATATACTATACGGTTTTTCCCGACATTGTATGCAAAAGTTATAGCCGTTTTACTTTTTCATAGCACTTTTTTGCAAAACATGTTCAAATTTAAGTTTTTTTTAATTTTCCTAACTAGTAGATATAGTAATATAACTACATCTCGAAGGATTTTATTTTTTGAAGTTTTTATCATTTTCTTTTGTTTTTTTCAAAACTAAAATGGCGATACATGGGGGGGTAGAGTTTGAGACACGAACCCCTTTAGTCCTAGTTCGAGACATGAACCAGGACTAAAGGGCATCGCACCCTTTAGTCCTGGTTCGTGTCTCAAACCGGGACTAAAGGTCTAATCTTTAGTCCCGGTTTGAGATATGAACCGGGACTAAAGGGCATCGCACCCTTTTGTCCCGGTTCGTGTCTCAAACCGGGACTAAAGGTCTTATTTGAACTAGGAGTAATACTCACATTAGTCCCGGTTTGTAATGCAACTGGGACTAATGTGTATATTAAGCTGTGACCAAAGCTCTGTTTTCTACTAGTGAATCAATGAAAAAGAGGGGTTTATGCTACTCGAACCGCGGGGACAAATTGTTGTCCTTGGCATGGTTGGGCACAAGTGTGGACCTATTTAACGGTGCGGAGAAAAAGGACTCGGTATTTTGGAGGAGGTTTCATGAGAACTTGCACTACTCACCTTATGACAAGGAAAAGATTGGTGATCGGTATGAGAGCTCACTAAGCCATCGATGGTCCACCATAAAAGAGGTCGTCAACAAGTTTTTCGGTGCATATGCACAAACGCAAAATCAGTGGCCAAGTGGCGTGGGAATCCATGAGCTCATATATTTTCCATTCCTGTTGGTCATGAGATTTTTTTTGCTCTACGTTGCAATTTGTTGCTCATGTGATTGTATTGCTTTCCTAGCTTGGCCTCACGGCGGTGTTGTACAACAAGAACATGGGCAAGCCATTCAAGATGCTCCATAGTTTGAGCAAGTTGAATGGGTAAAACAAGTAGAGTGATATTGCCAATTCCCCCAAAAGCGCTGACCCCAAAGGAGATGAAGTCGACGCTCCAAGCTGTGGAGTTGGAGGAGGGCTTGCACCGACCACCCTTGTGGCAAGGTCGAGGGGGATAAATGGGAGAATGAGAAGGAAAAGTGAGAAAGGGTGGCGGCCAAGATGATGGGACAAGCAGGAGGACATCATGGCAAAGGAGGAGGCAAGTGCCAAGTGCAACGGGCTCAAGGAGGAAAAGAAGGAAGAGAGGCTTAACATGTTCATGGATACTCAAATAAAGAAGGTGGATCTCGAGGAGAAGAAGCTTGTATTCCAGCAAGCGTGTGAGAAGTCCAAGGTCCTGTACATGAAGGCCGACTACTTGGATCTTGATGTGGCGAAGTTCGTCCACCAATTGTGTAGCAGCATCTTTGCACGCTATGTGGAAAAGGAGGGGCAAAATTGAGTCATTCGGTTCGGACATCCGGTCCTTTTGTTTGTTTGATGGATGTGGTTTGTGAAACTTGTCGAACATCTGGTGCTTGTGCTTGTAGTTGCATTTGCTTGCAAGTACATAATGTATCGTCGAAGCTATTAATAGAGGAAATTTGACAAAGTAAAGAAAGAAGGGGGGGGGAGGCGGACATATAGGGGACGTTTGAGAGAAGTGTTGGATGGTCGTCACCCGGCCAAATTTCCATGGATATGTCAAGACCCATTTGTGAATATTCGAGGGCGTCCATGTTGCAGACACCCTAAGGAATTTGGGTTGCAGATACCCACGTCCAATACATTTTCGTTGATATATATCATCAAGAATCTACGCTGGGTTCCATCACCCACTCCTCTTTTGGCGTGCACATATACTCTCGACTATTTATTGTATTAGTCAATGTGTACGTGCAATGCACGTTAATTTGGAAGTATATTAAGTGCATGCGGATATTAAGTAGGATATTATTTGCTTGTTATTATGTGATTAGCATTATTTTTGACATGAAATTAACTGCACGCTAAACGTGTTGAGTGCTCGACATTGAAGCAGTCTAGGTCGTTGGATTGACATGATTTGATGGCCGAGATTAATTGGATTTGTTTTTTTAGGTCTTTTTATATTGGTATAGATATAGACGAGAAATGAGGTGGTATTAACACTTTCAGGGTGTAGACTTGCATGGCACGGAGTTGTGTTCAGGGGTGCCACTGCCACATATATAGCCATGCATGTGATTGGCTATCTCGTCCTTCTCACTGCAAATGGTGACCACGTGATTAGCATTTTACTGCTGTGGAATTCCATTGTTAAAGTGTTATGCTAACAGTGGCAGGCAGAGGCAGCCACCTGTTTCCACTTTAGTTTTTGCTGTTCTTGTCCTGCTTCACAGTTGATTTCAGGACAGAAGAAACTGTGTCGGCCTGTTTCAGAAATAACCAACTAGTTTGGCCCTTTGCTTCAAAGAGGCTATTTTTTTTTGAAACAGAGGCAAAAGATTTTCCCCATTCATTAAATAAGAAGGAGGTTTAACAAGGTTTTCAGGCACCGGCCAAAGGCCGAAAAGAAAATACAAGTCGTTACTCTCCCGGCATCAGAGGACCCAAATGTTTTGCCCCTGCCAGGACCCATAGCGTCGCCTCGTGCTTGATTGCTTGGAGGGTGGTAAACGTTGGAGCGGAGCGGCCTCGAAAAACCCGTGCGTTCCTCTCATCCCAAATTGCTTTCGAAACGAGCATGAAGATAGACGGCATCACTTTTTTTGTGAGCACTGTGGGCGGAAGCCGATTCACACCACCACTCATGGATGCTCCTGTAAGCCGCCCAACCTGAAGTATCCAAATCAATGAGTTGAAGCCAAGCTCTGACCATCTCCCAAACTCTCAAGGTGTATCTACATTGAAAGAAAATGTGCTCAACGGTCTCTTGCTCACGCCTACAGAAGGTGCATGGGCCACTGTTTGGCCACCCTCGCTTGGCCAAGCGAACGGATGTCCATAACCTGTCTTGGATGGCAAGCCATGCAAGAAATTTTACTTTCGGGGGGGGCCCAGGCTGTCCAGACCACCTTGTACATGGCAGAACGGGTGATTGTCAAGTAGGGCACGTTATAAGCCGAAGACGCCGAGTAGCTCCTACAGGCCGTGTGTTTCCACAAAATGGTATCCTCCACGCCCACTTGTAGCTGCACTCCGCGAAGGAGGATCCAAAGATCCAGGAATTGCCGAATGTGCTCGAGTGTGAATATTATCGTCATATTGATCTTGGTGATCCAGACAATCTGTGATAATGCCTCCCTGGCCTTCCAGGTTTTCCTCTTGGAGGCGTCAAAAATAAGCGGGGCAATATCTTTTGGTTTCCTCCCATTGAGCCATGGGGACTCCCAAAAAGGGGCGCGCGCCCCATCCCCAATCGTGATAGTAGTGGAGGCGTAGAAAAAAGCTTTGTCGTCCTTGTCGCATGGATTTCCAAGCCCAACCCACAAGCGAGAAGGGTCCGTCCACTCGAGCCACAACCAGCGGAGTCTGAGTGCTTGGCAAAAATTCGCAAGATTGAGCACACCAAGGCCGCCACACTCCTTAGGCCTACAGACGCTTTCCCAGTTGACTTTACATTTGGCCCCGGTCGTTTTGCTAGACCCCGACCAGAAGAAGGCACACTCCAGCCTGGTGATGTTGCTTAAAATGCCGGGAGGGATGACGAGGGCCGTGGCAGTGTAGACCACCAAGGAGGTCATGACCGACATGACCAAGACCCCACGACCCGGAGCAGCAATATATCTTCCCTCCCAAGGAATAAGCTTGGTAGCCACTTTATCTTCGAGATATTGGAAGTCCACACGCTTGAGCCTCCGAACTGACATAGGAAGGCCCAAGTACTTCAGGGGGAAGGAAGCCCGCGCCGTCGGGAGCCCCTGGAGGATGTTGTCAAGATCGTAGTTCTGACAGCGGATAGGGACGACTGAGCTTTTGTGAAGATTAGTGTAGAGACCGGTGACCTCTCCAAAGCAATGCAGAATGGTGGCAAGGTTGGTTACATCGTCTTTTATTGGCTTAACAAAAACAACCGCATCATCAGCGTAAAGGGAGGTACGAAAGGAGGAGCCACGACCCCTAATCTTGTGCAGTAGCCCTTTAGTCGTGGCCAGATCTAGCAATTGCTGAAGCGGGTCAATGGCGAGGACAAATAGTAGCGGGGATACCGGGTCACCCTGCCGTAGGCCCTGGCCATGCTTTATCGGTTGTCCCGACACCCCGTTCAGCAAGACTCTGGAAGAGGAGGTACGAAGAAGTGTAGCGATCCAATCCCGGGAAATGCTTGGAAAACCCCGTCGTTGTAGAAGATCAAGAATGTAGTCCCAGCACACGGAATCAAAGGCTTTCCGGATATCTAGCTTGAACAACAAGGATGGTGTTTTGCCTCGGTTGAGACGGCGAGCCATATTCCACACATACATGAAGTTATCATGAATACTCCTCTTTTTTATGAAAGCGCTCTGGGCGTTGGAAACGAGTCTATTCATGTGCGGGCTGAGCCTCATTGCAAGCATCTTGGCTATAATCTTCGCGATGGCATGAATCAAACTAATTGGTCTGTAGTCAGCGATGCCCTCCGCCCCCTCCTTCTTTGGGAGAAGAACCACATTTGCTGAATTTAGCCACTGCAAGTTGGAGGTTTGCAAATTCCCAAAGGAGTGAATTACGTGCATCACATCCCCCTTGATGATCTCCCAACAACTTTTGAAAAAAGCTCCAGTGAAACCATCTGGTCCGGGAGCCTTGTCGCTCGGCATTTCGTTAATGGCTGATTTGACCTCATCCTCAGTGAATGGGGCACCAAGCTCCTGTAGCTCCAGCTCCGGAAAGTTTAGGTTGTCCCAGCTGGGTCTTTTTCTCTCCGGGCGCCTCGCCCAAGGGCATTGGAGAAGTGATCAAAGATAATCTCCTCCTTGCGCTCATGCTCGGTTGCCCACCTGTTGTTGTGCTTGACTCGCAGAATGTGATTTTTACGCCTCCTAGCATTCACCCGCAGGTGAAAAAAAATTCGTATTGGCATCGCCCTCTTTCAGGCTGGTGATACGTGCACATTGCTTTTTCCGAGAGCGCTCGAGCACCGACAAACTGATCACCCTCCTCTTGAGTCTGGCACGGAGGTCTTGCTCCCCGGCGGAGAGCAGCCTAGATTCTTGCGCTACATCCAATTTGAGAATAATCAAGAGGGCAGCATGTAGGTGGATTTTGGCTTTGGAGAAAAGGGATCTGCTCCAGACCGACAAACGGGAACCCGTCCTCTGTAGCTTATTGAACAAGACCTGGTAGGGGTCAGAGTGTCCCACATCAATCTGCCAAGCTCTCTTGACCACCTCCTGGAACCCGGGGATGGATGTCCAAAAGTTTTTGAATTTGAAAATGCGTGGTCGCCGCGGGCCATGGTCATCAGCAAGGAGCAACGGGCAATGGTCAGAAAGCGACGAGGACAGGGCGTGTAGTACATGGGTGCCAAAACAAAGATCCCACTCATCGTTACAGAAGAAGGAGTCTAACTTGCAAAGCATCGGGTTTTGACGCTCATTACTCCATGTGAAGCGCCTATTCTGCATGTGGATCTCCCTAAGCTCACACGAGTTGAGCGTTGTCCGAAAACGGTTGATACGGCTAGAGTTCACATTACGCTTGTTCTTATCCCGGGCCTTACAAATTTGGTTGAAATCACCAAGCGCCAACCACTTAGTGCCTGGCAGCGGCTTTAGGTCGATCAACTCGGCGAAGAAATCATTCTTCCTGGAGGAGGAGGTTGGCCCATACACGGATGTCAGCTTGAAGGAGATGTCGTTGGCGTGTATTTTTATATCAGCGGAGAGGCAAAATTCAGAGGCGACAATATTGGAGACCCCTACAGCATTGTCGTCCCACAACATGAGTATGCCGCCTCTGGTGCCTGTTGCCGGTCTCTGGACAAAGCTGCACAAGCGATGACCCCCCAGGAAGGCCGCAAGGAACTGATCAACCAGGTCAAGCTTAGTCTCCTGAAGGCATACAATATGACATGATGTAGCTGCAATTGTTTCATGAACTGTAGAGCGTCGGTCAGGGCAGTTCAGACCACAGACATTCCACGACAGAAAATTGATTGGTTGTGCTAACATGATAGAACCAGATGAACATCAAGGTTGGAATGGCAGAGTAGCACAAACACAGGAAGTAAGTGCAGACGCCCATCAGGGGCACAACACACAGAAATACAAGATAAACTATGATACATGCTCCACGTAGGGAAGCCCTCATTGTAGGATGGAACTAGCATGACAACCAGGGGAAGCCCAGGTGCATAACTACAAGCTAGGCCTTCAGGCATTGGTCACCAGCTGCTCCTCATCAATGTCTAGCGCTGCAGATCCTCCACGGGCAAGAAGGGCTTCCTCGGCCGCCACGGCAGAAGCATCATCAAGATGGAAAATCTGACGCAGGGCACCTATCACCTCATCGGATAACTGGTCCTTGAACTTGAGCTCGAGGGCGGAGATTGCAGCTTCCGTGATGTCTTCCCCATCTTGAACTATGCCCAGGCCACGGCAAACAATCTTCTGGGCAGCAGCTTCCACCGGAGCCGCGCGTGCCCTCCCAGCGGCCCGAAGACGCGCACTTGAGCGACGTAAGGTGTAGCCGATGGAGACGCCAGCCAGGGTGTTGCGACGATTTGCCAACATCCTGCGCGGCGAAGGAGCAGGTGCCTCCAGGAGGCCTCCCTGCAGCGGCTAAAAAAGGTGCTGCAAACCATCAGGTTGAGACTGACCCTCGTTCTCGGCATGTGGGGAGCAAATCGGTGTTCCCCCGGAGATCAGTGGTGATGCTAGGGAGCTCTGGAGACCAGGAGGGAGCGAAAGCAACTGCAGGGGCGGAACCAGCCGAGCTAGGGAGCAGATGAGCAACGCCTCTTGCAGGTGCGTGCTAAGAGCGCCCACCGAAACCGCGTGCCTGTCCTTAGAGTTGGAAGCCGCCGAAAGGACCGAGCTAGGCGAGCCTGGCGGCGTCAGGCTGTCTCGTGAGCACCTCCTATCCAAGCCCGGAGACCGTGAACGGAGCAGGCTGCGACCCCTAGATGGCACAGCGCGATCAGGCGGTGCCATATCTCCCAGCGGCTGCGGGATACGGTGCCACACCAAGGCGCCAATCCGGTCTCGACGTAGCTGGGCTAGAGGAGTGCGCTCAGCATGGTCACCCGTGGGCATGACACCCCCATCTGCCACCATGGCTTGCCCCTCGCGTCGGCGATTACGCCGGTCCTCCTGGCAACGGTCATCACGGCGCTCCCCGCGCTCACCGCCCGCACGCGAACGACTGCGGAAAAAGCGGTCGCCCCAGGATCTTTGCCGCTCGGAATCGCGGCCACGCCTGTCGTCGCTGCCACCTCTGTCGTGGCGACGCCTCTCGTCATCATCGTCGCTGCATCGCCTGTCGTTGTCGTCATTGCGTCCGGCCTCGACCACGGGCTGACCCCGATCGCGGACAGCAGCCTCGCCATCCACCACACCATATTGCCAGTCAAATCTGTGCTGAAAATGTGACGTTGACACGCCTTGAGTGAAGTCTTCATGAATGTCGAGGTGGATGATGACCCTGTAGGTGAGCCCCTTCCGTCCTTGCTGTGTCGCCGAGGAGCTGCTAGCGATGGCGCTGAAGCCAGGGAGGGGGCCCAAGCTGGAGACGACGATGTTGTCGCCGGACGCGCAGCCGCCGATGATGGTGAGCCACATGACCTTTGGGATGGTAGAAGGATTCATCGTCCAGGCCCAAAGGTTGAGGGAGGACGCGTCTGCCTTCTGAGTTGTGGCAGCGTCGAAGTAGTGAGGCACCGCTGCACCCTCAAGCATCTTCGCAACGACCTCCTCGTTCGAGGCGTTGAGGGGCACGTTCTCCAGGCAGAGGTGGACGTGGTGGCGCAGCTCGACGGCGTCGGCGTGCACGCGGGGCGGCCAGTTGGAGACCCGGATGTCCAGCTCGCCGACGACGAACTTGCCTGGAGCTGCGGTGACGGTGTCGCGGTGGTGCTGGTGACGGAAGGTGACGAAGAAGTCTTCTAGGTAGTGAGGGATGACATCGAAGAACTCCTTGCTGATTCGGGTGTGGGTGTGGATGGCATCCGCGATAGCAGCGGCAGAAACACGCGGGCGACGACCACCGAGCCACACCAAGGCCGCATTGCTCATCAGGAAGCCGGCCTGCTGCTCGAGGGCTGGGGTGGTGGCCATGATCACCACGCCTTCGGCCGGCCGCGTCTCCGGATCCCCCATGCGAGGCATGCTTGACGACGACACCGGGGGAAGCTGAGCCGGCGCTTGGACCGCAGGTGGTGGAGGAGGCGCAATAGGGGGTGCAGGTGCCGCTGCAGGTGGAGGTGGAGCCACAGCAGCCGGACGGGGCGGAGCGGGAGGGGCAAAGCGCAGCTCACAATTCCTCGCTTTGTGTCCGTTGCGGGAGCAGAGGTTGCACTGGATGGGGTCCCTGCAGTCGATGGCGATGTGGCCTTTAGTATTGCACCGGAAGCAGCGACGCCGCTCCCTCCATTGCCTTGAATGCGGGCCTGCAGCCCGGCTGTTGGCAGCTGGACATAGGTTCCGTCTTGAATGCCGGTGGGTGGGAGGGGTGGATTTCCTCCACCGGTATGGGGGTTTGACCTCCTCCCAACGCACGTTGAGCCGTGGATCCGGCGTACGGCCAGTCCCAGCCGCAGGAACACCCCAACGAACATTAAGAGCGGACGCAGCGGCAGGAGCCTGCCCAGATACAAATTGCCGGCTTTCGGGGGGAGCAGAGCTCAGAGCCCCGCGCACGGCATCGGCGAAGGATGGGGCGCCGCGCCCCTTAATGCCGCGCAGAGCAGCGGTCGTCTCAACCCCAGCTGGAGCGCAGTTGCCGTCTTGAATGCGGCTGGTGGAGGCTTCCCGTGAGCTGAAGGAGCGCAGCGGGGTTTCCGGGACAAAGGACGACCCTGACGGCGCCGGCCGGCGCGCGTCAGAAGGGGGCTTGCGAATCTGGATCTGGTAGGAGGGTGGGGGCGGGGTGGGGAAACCTGGCGGTCTTGGGGGGTAACCGACGCAGGGAAGGCAGGAGAGCCGGGGGACGCGGGCGACTCAGCTGCCATGGGGCTGGTGGCTGCGGCCACCGGAGCGGCGGGGCGCAGGGAGAGCACGGCGCGGTCGCCTGAGCCGACGCAGGAGTACCGGCCTATTGATTATAATAGAGTGAATTCCATTTTTTACCTTGTAGTTGTACATTTGTGACACATATTACCCTATTTAGCCGAACTTCTATTGAAATGTCAGATTTTGGAGACTTTTAACACGGTTTTACCCCAGTTTTACATTTTGTCTGTTTATGGTCGATAGGATCGGCATGTTTGTCATTGATTTGTAAAAAAAACTGTAAAGATCGGAGGGCATCATTGGCGATCTTGTCCAAGCTTCTCTTGTCTATCTGTTCCACTCCTTGTGGCCATCCACATGTTTTTGGATACAGAGCGTCACCTCACACCTTACCTGATGGACACGCATCAAAAAATAAGGGTCCAAAGATTTCAAAAGGGGTATTCTAGATGAATTTTCACTCGAAGGGGTAATTAGTGTCACAAATGTATAAATATGGGGTAAAAAGTGGAATTCACTCATTATAATATATAGTGATTTAGAGGCTCTTTTTGAACTCGGTAGGCCACTTGGCCGGTACCCTGACTTGTTCAAGCATGCAACGTAAAAGAATTTTGCTATGTAGGAGTACTACACAGAGGCCGGCTGATAAAGATGAACATTCTAAAAGAAACAATTTATTTTTGCTCCTGACCTGAATAACAAAACAGAGATGATCTAGCCACAGCATTAAGCTATTTTTCTTTTTTTTTCCTCCTTTCTGTTCATGCAGCTTCCCTGTAAATTTTGCGCATGATTCGGCGAATCAGAAGTGAAGTTTCCATGTTTCTGTAGGTTTCATGAAGCTTGGAGCTGCTGGCTTGAAATCTGAACATTGCTAGTTGGTTTCAGGTGTGCCATTGTTGCAGTGCTTGAAATAATAATGCAGTCCTAGTGCCTGTGATGCTTGTCTCTCTCTGTCTCTCTTTCTTGTTGCAAAATATTCTGAAATCGCTGAGCCGATTTTCGCATGCAGGGGGGCACCAGCATGAAGCGATAAATCCAACAGATTCGAAATGGATAGACTTCATTTGATCAACACATTGTAATCCGGACCCCCAAAACAAAAAAAGGATGGTTACACAAGGCCTGAAAGCGGCGCTTAGAGGGTGCTTGAATCCAAAAAACTTATTTTAGTCTGACTAAAAATAATCTCTTTAAGAGGCTAAAGTTTCGAGCACCTCTGACTAAAGAGGGGCTAAAACTAGTCTTGAGACTAAAAAAATTTAGTCAGAGGTACCCCTACTAAAATATGGATTAGTCTTTTCTTTCCTTATTTAACTCTTTTTTTTAACACATGCGAGTTCTGGATTGGAGAGTTTGAAGGATAATAAATGCTCATTAACTTGATTTTAGTCTTTTTAGTATTTGGATTCAAGCATGGATGAGGCTAGCAAGTTTTAGTCCCACTATTTTTAATCATGAAACTAAAATGTATCCAGACACCCTCTTATTTCTTCAGATGGTTGTTTGGCAATCTCAAGGAAGGAATAAATTTTCTGGAAAAGGTATGATAGGCTACAGAGTGGGATCAATGAACGGAATTTTTCTTTAGAGAGAAGACGAACCCGTTGCCGCATGCCTCATTTACGAGCACGCCTATAGCTTGCAAAGGTCACTTCCCATCGTGTCAGGTGCTCATAAATGACGCACTGCATATACATCATTTGCTGCAATCTATGAGTTTTTCTTCATAGATTCTTTTATTCAAAATGTTTTATCTTGTTAATCTTGCGTCTAAATATTGAACCGTTCTCACCGTTGAATTTCTCGCGTAGAGATTTTGCCGAAAAAGGATTTCCCTCCGCTTTGTATTACAAAGCAACCAACACTGATTACACAGAAATGCTCGGGCGAGAAACACAACAAGCCCAAAGAAAAGAGAAAGAAGAAAGAAGAAGAAAGAAATGCCAACAACGACAGCTCGACAAAGCGCGGATGACCCGCCATCGTCGCGCCCTCCGAAATTGACCCACCACAGACCCAGGCTCCGATCCGCCGCGTACCAAGCAGCACCTCCAACAAGGGATGCGACGTCGACGACACTGCTGCCCGGGCGTGTCCTAGGGTTTCCCCCGACACGCGCAAGAAAGCGGGGGATGGATACATCCGACACCCTCCAAGAAGGGATGATGGCTACCGCAGGTGTCACCGCATCGAAGCCGGAAGAGAGCCGGCAAGGGATTTCTCCCGCACTCCAAACCCCACCGTTCAACCAGGCCGAAGCCAACCAGCCACCTCACCGCCCACCAGCATGCGCCACCACGGTCTTGACGCCACCCACCCACGCTGCCTCATCGAGATCACCACCACGAGGCCAAGAAGATGGAGAGAGACGCACGAGGCGACAGGAGCAGCAGCACCGGAGCCACGCGGGAGGGAACTACCTCCACCGCCGTCGTGCGGGAGGCCCGAGTCTCCCGCACCGTCGCGGTCGCTGTCCGAACGCAGCAGCAGGGCATACCAGGCCACCCCTGGCCCGGCCAGGCCTGATTTGGGCCCGTAAAGCCCCGCCGGCCAGCATCCACCTGCCCATCGCCGCTCCCCTGCCTCCCGAAAGTCACACCGATGACCCTCCCTGCCGACGGCCCACCCAGACCCAGATGGGGCCCGAAGGGCCCAGATCTAGGTTGAGCGGGCGCGCCAGATCGCACCGCCGCGCCGCCGCCAACGGCAGCGCCGCCGCCCAGAAGATCCCCCGCCACCACGCCAGAGAGCACCGCCGCCGCCTGGGAGCACCCCGCGGCGCCGCAGCGCCCCGCGTCAGAGCGACCCGCAAGGGGAAAGGCCAGTGGCTGCCGCCGCCAGCGCCGCCCGGGCCAGGCCCGGCGCCAGACGCCAGCGACGGCGGCAAGGAGAGAGGGGAGGGGGAGAGCTCGGGGAGGAGGCGCTGGAGGCACGACCGGTCGCCCGCGGGGGCGACACGGTCGCGAGAGGGTCTCTGTATCCACATAGAGATTTTCGAAACTAGATCCCACGTTAGTAGGTTTTGACGCAAAAAAATTCACCAGAAAAATGGAAAAGCTGGAAACTAAAAAAAGAATATCAAAAAAGGAAAAAAAAGAAGGGTGTTGAGAAGCACTATTGTGGTTTTTCACCTTTTTCTCTTTTTTGAAAAGCACGTCTATGGTTCTTGTGGAAGCAAATTTGTGCTTCCATGAAAAGCAAATTTATACTTCTTATGAAAGTATAATTGTTTTTCCCTTTTCAAGAAGCAAAATTGTGCTTTGCAAAAACAAAAAAAACTTTTCTCCAAAATCTGGGGAAAACCATGCGAAAATCGAAAAGCAAGAGAAAAAACCATCAAAAACCCCAAAACACATACAGAAAAATAAAAAAATCGAAATCCAGAGGAAGCACCTAGCTCGCGGCATGTGGCGGGGGCTGGACACACCACTTGGCGTGCTTGGGGGGGGGGGGGGGGTAACCATTGGTTAGTTACTCCCCGCTTATGGCGAGTTGTAGGTCACGATCGTCTAAAGAGAGCTAGTAATTGGCCGGCCCAGTTATTTCTTCCTTGCATACGCTCGTACGCTATGGATGTTTGCCATTCGTCTTTTTATTATTTTGTTTTATTACTTTTATCTATATTTTTTGAATGAAAAATATCGTATTTATTCTAAAAAATAAAATCAAGAATTAAAAAATGGTAACGCGGTGTATTCTTTTGTTCTTTTGCGAGTTAATGTAGTGTTAGAATAACTTTAAAAAAAGTGAGATTTTAAAAATGTTCATGTGTTTCAAAAACATGTAAAGGAAATTCAAAAACTAGTTATACAATGTACAAAAATGTTTGTGTAAATTGAAAATTGTTAAATGTATGTGAAGTTTCGGGTATATAAGAAAAATGTACGATGCATACGAAAAACTAGACATCAAAACATATATTTGAAAAAAATATTAACCACGTAGATGAAAAATGTAAACATGTATAAAAATTGTTTTAGATTTATACTTTGTATTGAAATAGTAGACACAAAAAACATATATTTGAAAACCAATGTTAATAGTATATTTAAAAATGTTAAACGTGTATATAAAAGTGTGTGCATACCAAAAATGTACAATGTGTATGAAAACAATGGACATCAAAACATATATTTGAAGAAAAAAAATGTTAATGATGTATGAAAACGAGGATTGAAAAGTGTGATGATTTGTGAATCGCTCGAAAGCATACAAATCCAGAGAAGGTTTAAGACGCCTCAAATGCATAAATAAAGAACTATTGTTGTATCTAATGATTGTCTCTACGCGCTAACTAGACATGGTTGCAGCTAAAATCTCTTAATCATTGAGATGGCGGTTACAACGAGTCCGAGATTGGTGCTAAAGTCATCTTTACCCTATGTACATAGAGGTAAAATCGTGTATACGAGACAATAAATCCGTTTGCACATGCTGATTTTACTATAGTGGTGCAAAACCTCTTTACACTTGTGGTATAAAGTTTTGCTGAATTGAGTGATATATGCTATGCTTCCTCCTTTCGAGTTTATAGGGCTCAATTGGGAAATCTCACCAGCCAACCTAAATGGTGAGTGGTACAATTATTTTTGTAATTTGCAGTAGTACTCAATTAATGTGCTCATTTTTCTAAAAAAGTGTTACCAATGCATTAATGGCAATGCATGCACGTGTGACCAATAAATGACCAAGAACTTTTACATGCAGTGATGAGTTTTCTTTTAAACCTTGAATGCAACGATTTAATGCACCTCAAAATCTGAACATGTGATGGGAAGCAATAAATTGACACTTCTGAAATGAAAAATATTGTTTTAGATAAGCCCTATAAACCAGAAGGCAGGGAGTAATATAACACAGGTATGTTGCTCTGAATTGAACGTGTACCTCGGTGACCAAAATTGTGACTATCAATTAAGCGAGTAAGTAATGTCTTGAAGCCACCCAGACGCAAGGCAATGAATGAACTGCATTCGTATGAATTGGGTGCATGTTTGCACCAAACATAGCTGTCCATAGATAACAATCACGACCAACCATTCACCAAATGCATCGAAACTAGTTAAGGAGCGAACCAGCGAGCCATGTGTGTATCCACACTGGCAAATATAAGTTGTCACATGAATACAGGGGAGAGGAACCATCGAGCCCTCAGGCACACCCCATCCGCAGTTAATTCAACAAGGATTGTTAGCAGGCCAGTATTAGATCACCTATTGGTGTCATGGAAACCGTCCGATGAACCACACGGATTAGGAGGTATTGGGAGTCATGTTCAACCATTGCATAAGCTCTACCCAACGAAATCGGCTAATGTTACACACGACGGTTTCACAACGTTGATTGTGAGAGCAACATGGGTTAGTCTTCATTTGGGAGTGTTGGGATATCCTCCTCATGTGGGCTGTGAGGAGATGACCATTTGAGGCCTTTTAGGCAGCCCAAAGAGGTGCAGAAGCCCACTACCCATTAGGGTTATGACCTAGGGTCATTTTGGACTTTGCACAGGAGTGGATGGGGATGCTTTACCCATCCAGCAGCCACCACCAAGTCTGACGAAAATTAGTTCATCCTCCAAGAGAGAAGAAGAGAGAAAAAAACCAAGAGAGCAAGGGAAGAAGAGAAAGATTGAAGGAAGAAGCAAAGGGAGCTCCTCCCCAAGGTTGTGATGGTCCAGATCCACTACCTTGCCTCCTTCAAGCTTCGGTTCCACCATCTTTGGTGATATTGTTCCAATCCCTAGTTCTTGAGCCCCAAATCTTATTGTGTTCATCCAAGATTCAGAAATATTGATGTATGAGATCCACTAGTGCTGTCTAGAGAAGAACTTGTTGCATCCCATATTTGATAATAGTGGAAGAGGATTTGGGTGGCTTCGGCCCGTTGTTTTTCCTCTCAAGTTGAGGGGTTTTCCACGTAAATATGGTGTCTCTTTGTTGATGCTTGGTGCTGTCTAGGAACTTACTCCTACCACAAGACACTAGGCTGAGGAGTGTCTTGCCTGCTGCTTAACATTTTCTGCCTCCATATATGCTGCTGCATATGTTTCCTTCCATGCTAAGCAATAATCCTTGAGTTAGTACATGATGTGGTGTTGAGATTACTTTGTTTCCGTTGTAGTTATCAGTTAACCACAAGTGCATTTGTGTGCTAATTCCCAACAGAGTGGCATCAGAGCCTTGGTTGCTTAGAAGGTTACAAATCTGAGTTGCTTGATTGTTGCTGGGAGTGCTGCTCACAATGGCTTTGGAAGAAAGTGCTACTACAAGTGGCATGATAAAACTTGATTCTTCCAATTACTCATTATGTAAGCCCATGATGAAAGACATCAATGAACAAGGATTTGTATGAGCCAATTGTGAAAGACAAGATACCCACAGGTGTCACGAAAGAAGAATGGAGAGTGTTGCACAGAAAGGCAGTAGGTATGATTCGGTTGTACATCAACCACAATATTTTCCACCATGTTGCAAATGACACAAATGCATATGAGATGTGGCAGAAGTTGGAGTCCATGTATGAGAGGAAGACATCAATGAACAAGGCCTCGGTGATCAAAAGACTTGCAAAGCTTGGGTACCGAGATGGCACAAGTGTGATTGAGCACTTGAATGTCTTCCAATGCCATATAAATCAACTTTCAGCCATGAAGATCAACTTTGAGGATGAGGTGCAAGCATTGTTGCTGCTGAGTTCCATGCCTGATAGTTGGAACACGCTTGTTCTGTCACTTAGCAATTCAGCTCCGGATGGGAAGCTGACTTTAGAGATGGTGAAGAACAATATGCTGAATGAAGAAGACAGAAAGAAGGAAAAGGGTGATGCCTCTTCTTCTAATGCGTATGTGGCTGAAACCCATGGGAAGGATGAAAACCGTGGACGCAGCAATACAAGATTTCAACAAGGCAAAAGCAAATCCAGGGGAAGATCAAAGTCAAAACAGAGAAAAGATATTACTTGCTTTCATTGTGGCAATCCAGAACACATAAAGAGCGAGTGCAGGAAGTACAAAAGAAAGCTTGCAGAGGGGAAACTCACAAAGAAAACCGAGCAAAAGGCTGAGACCAGTTCAGCCATGACTGCAACAGATGAGGACTATCTAGTCATTGAAGATGAAGATTGCTATAGTGTTGTTCGTGATGAGGCCATGAGTTGGGTTGTGGATTCAGGTGCGTCCTTCTACATCACATCACACAAGGAGTATTTCACATCTTACAATAGTGGTGTTACTGGCCAAGTGAGGATGGGAAATAGTGGTTCGTCAGCAATTGTTGGCAAGGGCTCTATATGCATTGAAACAAACACAGGTTGCAGACTAGTTCTCGATGATGTGAGGCATGTTCCCGACATAAGGCTGAATTTGTTGTCAATGGGCAAGCTTGATGATATCAAACATCCTAGTTATTTTGGTAAAGAAAAGTGGAAACTCACCAAAGGCTCTTTGATTGTGGCTCGAGGAAGTAAGCAAGGTAATCTCTATGTGACTAAAACCAAGTTGTGCAATGAGGTGTTGAATGTTGCTGAAAAAGACACTTCAGTTGAATTGTGGCACAAGAGGCTTGGGCATATGAGTGAGAAGGGCATGCATGCTCTTGCTCGCATGGAGTACCTCCCTGAGTTGAAAGGTATATCCTTGAAACCCTGTGCACATTGTTTTGCTGGCAAACAACATAGGGTTGCATTTCGTACACTCCCTCCACATCGTGCAGAAAATGTTCTTGATATTATGCACACTGATGTTTGCTCCATGACTAAAAATCTCATGGTGGAGCATTATACTTTGTGGCTTTTATTGATGACCATTCTAGAAAGGTTTTTGTGTATGTGCTGAAACACAAATACCAAACGTTTGAAGCCTTCAAGGAGTTCCATGCCAAAGTTGAAAGAGAAACTGGGAGGAAATTGAAGTGTGTGAGATCAGACAATGGTGGTGAATACAGAGGTCCTTTTGAAAGGTATTGCAGAAATGTTGGCATCAGGCTTGAGAAGAGTCCACTAAAGACACCCCGGCTCAATGGTCTTGCAGAGAGAATGAATAGGACACTCACAGAGAGGGTCATAGCTATGCTCTCTCATGCCCATTTACCTAATTCATTTTGGGCTGAAGCATTGATGAATGCTATGTATGTGGTTAACCTATCTCCCGCAGTTCCTCTTGTAGGTGATATTCCTCAGAGAATTTGGTCAGGGAAGGAGGTATCATACAAGCACTTGAAGGTCTTTTGGTTGCAGGTCATTTGTACATGTTCCAAGGGATGAGAGATCCAAGCTTGATAGCAAGACAAAGTAGCGCATCTACCTCAGCCAACCAAGTGAAGAGTTTGGCTACAGGTTGTGGGATCCAACAAATAAGAAGATTGTGAGAAGCCGAGATGTGGTGTTCATTGAAGATGAAACAATAAAAGATATTGGGAAACCAGAGAAGCCAATGACCAGCACACCTCAGGTTGATATGGATCCAATCCGTCCTCCTCTCGTGCATGACAATCATGGGAGAGATGATGACACTGAAGACAGTGGAGATGCAACTGATCAAGGCAGTACAAGTCAAAGTGACGAGCAACCATCAAGTGATGACGATGATGAAGTTGGTAATGATGATGCCAACGAAAATCCACCTGATTCACCACCAGTGCAGCAACAATGAAGAAGTGAAAGAGGTCACATTCCTTCTTCTAAATATTCACCACATCAATATGTGTTGATGACAGATGCAGGTGAGCCCTCATGCTATGACGAGACAATGTCTGATGGGAACAAAGAAGAATGGTCAGAAGCCATGCAGGATGAGATGAATTCCCTGTATGAGAATGATACTTTTGAGTTGGTGAGTCTGCCAAAGGGCAAGAAAGCACTCAAGAACAAGTGGGTGTACAGAGTGAAGGCTGAAGAAAACACCTCACATCCAAGGTACAAGGCCAGATTGGTTGTGAAAGGATTCAATCAGAAAAAGGGCATTGATTATGGTGAGATATTCTCTCCAGTGGTCAAGATGTATTCAGTCCGGGTTGTGCTTGGCATGGCTGCCACCATGGACTTGGAAATTAAACAACTTGATGTGAAGACAGCATTCTTACATGGTGACCTAGAGGAGGAGATATACATGGAGCAGCCAGAGGGATTCATGGTTGCAGGCAAGGAGCACTTAGTTTGCAAATTGAAGAAGAGCTTGTATGACTTGAAGCAAGCTCCTCGGCAGTGGTACAAGAAGTTTGAGTCTTTTATGACTGGGCTTGGTTACCATAAAGCACAACCCTGATCATTGTGTCTTTATGAAGAGGTACGCCGAGGGTGACTTCATTATTCTCTTGTTGTATGTTGATGATATGCTGATTGTTGGAAATGGCACAAAGAGGATTGCTCTCCTCAAGAAGGCATTGAGTAAATCATTTGCCATGAAGGATTTAGGACCAGCTAAGCAAATACTTGGCATGAAGATCTCCCGTGATAGATCAAAGAAGTTGCTTTGGCTCTCACACGAAAGATACATTGAGAAGGTACTTGAAAGGTTCAATATAAAAGATGCAAAATCTGTTATCTCTTCGCTTGCAGGCCATCACAAACTGAATTCAAAACAATGTCCTACAAGCAAGAAGGAGAAAGAAGAAATGAGGAAAGTACCTTACCAATCTGCTATGGGCAGTTTGATGTATGCCATGGTATGCACTAGGCATGACATTGCCTATGCAGTCGGAGTTGTTAGCCGGTTCATGACAAATCCAGGTAAAGCTCACTGGGAAGCAGTGAAGTGGATTCTCAGGTATCTCAAGGGTACTTCTACATCTTGTTTATGCTTTGGAAGCGGTGATCCTGTATTGCAGAGCTATACAGATGCAGATTACACAGGTGACAAGGATCGTAGGAAGTCCACATCTGGATACCTGATGACTTATGTCAGGGGAGCAGTGTCATGGCAATCAAGATTGCAGAAATGTGTTTCTACATCAACTACAGAAGCTGGGTACATTGCAGCAGTTGATGCTGGCAAGAAAGTTTTGTGGAAGAAGAACTTCTTGCAAGAGCTCGGCATGAAGCAAGACAAGTATGTTCTGTTTTGTGATAGTCAGAATGCTATTCATCTTGCCAAGAATTCGAGCTATCACTCTCGAACCAAGCACATTGATGTGAGGTACTATTGGATTCGAGATGTCGTGAGTTCCAAGTTGCTGAAACTTGAGAAGATCCATACCGACGAAAATGGTTCAGATATGATGACTAAGATATTGCCAAATGAGAAGCTACAAGTATGTTGCAAGGTAGCGGGCATGGCGGTGCCCCCCTCATGAGTCGGAGGGGGAGATTTGTTGGGATATCCTCCTCATGTAGGCTGTGAAGAGATGACCATTTGAGGCCTTTTAGGCAGCCCAAAGAGGTGCAGAAGCCCACTACCCATTAGGGTTATGACCTAGGGTCATTTTGGACTTTGCACATGAGTGGATGGGGATGCTTTACCCATCCAGCAGTCACCACCAAGTGTGACGAAAATTAGTTCATCCTCCAAGAGAGAAGAAGAGAGAAAAAAACCAAGAGAGCAAGGGAAGAAGAGGAAGATTGAAGGAAGAAGCAAAGGGAGCTCCTCCCCAAGGTTGTGATGGTCCAGATCCATTATCTTGCCTCCTTCAAACTTCGGTTCCACCATCTTTGGTGAGATTGTTCCAATCCCTAATTCTTGAGCCCCAAATCTTGTTGTGTTCATCCATGATTCAGAAATCTTGATGTATGAGATCCTCTAGTGCTGTCTAGAGAAGAACTTGTTGTATCCCACATTTGATAATAATGGAAGAGGATTTGGGTGGCTTAGGCCCGTGGTTTTTCCCCTCAAGTTGAGGGGTTTTCCACGTAAATCTAGTGTCTCTTTGTTGATGCTTGGTGTTGTCCAGAAACTTACTCCTACCACAAAACACTAGGCTGAGGAGTGTCTTGCCTGCTGCTTAACATTTTTTGTCTCCATATATGCTGCTGCAATGTTTCCTTCCGTGCTAAGCAACGATCATTGAGTTAGTACATGATGTGGTGCTGAGATTACTTTGTTTCCGCTGCAGTTATATCAGTTAACCACAAGTGCATTTGTGTGCTAATTCCCAACAGGGAGCTAGTAGCATGGGTTACTGTTTATCAGCTGGTGGTGTCAGTAATCGATAATGTAGGGAGAGGTCTATTCGCGGACCACAACGAGCGAGTAAATTTCCGGGAAGTGGGGATACGAGAGGTAACACAGTGGGATCCATCAGATGGGCTGGGTTTTTTGGAGAGAAGACAAACCCGTAGTGTTTTGGAAGACCGAGCTCGGCTGAGCGCCTCATTGCCCATGTAAGAACTAGCTCAGGGCCCACGCTTTTTTGGTGTAGCCGAAGATCAACATAAGATTATCCTTTTGTTTCTGGGGAGAGAGCCTTTCAGGGGGGAGGGGGGCATATAGGGAATATTTGAGAAAAGTGTTGGATGGTCGCCACCCGGCCAAATGCCCATGGACATGTCAAGACGCGTTTGCGAATATTTGAGGGCGTCCGTTTAAGCGTCCATGACTCCGCGTTGAAGATACACTAACGAATTTGCTGGCTATAGGTACGTCTGCAATACATTTTCGTTCATGTGTATCATCCATAATTTACATTGGGCTCCATCACCAACTCCTCTTGGGCATATACATATAATCTGAATTTATTGCAATGAATATTGAGGTGGTACGAACATTTTCAGACTGGTGACTTGCATGCTTTGGAGTTGTGTTCAATGGTGCCACATATATATATAGCCATGCAGGTGACTGGCTATCTCGTCCACGTGATTAGCATTTTACTGCTGTGGAATTCAATTACTAAAGTGTCATGCTAACCGTGGCAGGCAGAGGCAGCTACCTGTTTCCACTTTAGTTTTTGCTGTTCTTGTCGTTCTTCACAGTTGATTTCAGGACACAAGAAACTATGTCGGCCTGTTTCAGAAATAACCAACTAGTTTGGCCCTTTGCTTCATAGAGTAGAGCCTCTTTTTGAAGTCGGTAGGCCACTTGGCCGGTACCCTGACTTGTTCAAGCTTGCACTGTAAAAGAATTTGCTGTTTCTCAAAAAAAAATGTAAAGAATTTTGCTATACTACACAGAGGCCGGCTGAGAAAGATGAGCAATCTAAAAGAGGCGATTTATTTTTGCTCCTGAATAACAAAACAGAGATGATCTAGCAACAGCATTGAGCTATCTTTCCTTCTTTCCCTCCTCTTTCTGTTCATGCAGCTTCCCTGTAAAATTTGCGCATGACTCGGCGAATCAGAAGCGAAGTTTCCATGTTTCTGTAGGTTTCTTGAAGCTTGGAGCTGCTGGCTTGAAATCTGAACGTTGTTAGTTGGTTTCAGGTGTGCCATTGTTGCAGTGCTTTTCTGCATGCTAGGGGCGACCGACGACTGTACTCTGAAGATCTTGGCTAAATCTGAAATAAATAATGCAGCCATAGTGCCTGTGATGCTTGTCTCTCTTTCTTGTTGCAAAATATTCTGAAACCAATGAGCTGATTTTCACATGCAGGGGGGCACCAGGATGAAGCGATAATCCAACAGATTCGAAATGGATGGACTCCATTTGATCAACGCATTGTAATCCGGACCCCCAAAACGAAAAAGGATGGTGACACAAGGCCTGAAAGCGGCGCTTATTTCTTCAGGGCGCTGTTCACTTTGGGGCTTGCTTTGCTCACTTTTACCATGCCCCCGCCCTCTCCCCTAGAGTTACCCCAAAGATGAAATTCTTTCCCGTCTCTTTCGCCACCCACATGACAACATGCAGCCCCAAAAATTTTACCCCTCCCGAGAGAGAGGGAATCTACATCTACGTAGCCCGAGCTCAAAAAAAGGAAAAGAGGGAAAATAAAGACGGAGCGCAAGTACAGCCTTAGGGATCAGGATCCAGAGTTTCGGACAGCAATGGCTCATACTACAACTTTACTTTCTTCCTCCCCCTCTCACTCTCACTCTCACTCTCTCACTCAATAATGTCTTTTTTGCTCGCAGGAAGAAACCAGAGATTGTTGGAAAGAAAAAGGAAACAGCGCCAACTCAGAGAAGAGGAAAAAAGCAGGGGCGCCATGGCCATGGCGATGGCGATGGCAAAAGAAAAGCGGGCATGGCGATGGGTCGCTCGCTTTGGCGCTCCTCGCCACCATGGCTCGAGTCCTTGAAAAGCACGGCAGAATCAGGCTAAAGCAAAAGAAGCCCAGAAGAAAACAAGAAGCCGGAATACTACCGCTCGCAACAGCGACTGACACAAGCCCCTGCTGCTTCTACTTCCCCCTCCCCCTTCCCCTCTCCCCCGCATTATAATATGCAGCCACGCCGCAGCAGCAGCGGCAGCAGCCAGCAAGCCAGCGTCGTCACCCCCACCTCCACCGGGGAAAGAAGAAACAGAGGAGGGGACAGGGAGGAGGAGGCGAGCGGCGGCGGGGAGCGCGTGCCTGGTTGGTGGTGCTATGAGAGGGCCGGCCGCGTCCGGGGGGCGGGCATCGGCGGCGGCCGTCTTGTTCGGAGTTCTTGTTTTGGTGTCGTTGGTCGTCGTGGTGGCGGAGAGGCCGTCCACGCCGGCGATCCGAGGGCGG
This sequence comes from Triticum aestivum, assembly GCF_018294505.1. Lineage (NCBI taxonomy): Eukaryota > Viridiplantae > Streptophyta > Magnoliopsida > Poales > Poaceae > Triticum > Triticum aestivum. The sequence goes on from NC_057806.1 coordinate 634,437,821, forward strand.
AGGATGCTGCTGGCTGGAGACGGAGGAGAGACCAGGATGACTCTGGAGGATTTCCGGGCTGATGATCCTTTCCAGGACAGCGCGAGGAGGGTGCCCAATGGCCCTGATCCCATCCACAACAGGTACTTCACCTCACTTTTTTCTCTGTTCGTTGCATTGCAAGATTGGCTCTGAATTTTGCGGGCTGCTTTCCCCTCCTCTTTCTGTTCATCCAACTTCAGTTCGAATGTTAGTTTCTGAGTCATGTGGCCCTGTAAATTCTGCAAATTGATTTGCCAGATCAGAATATAAGTTCCTATGTTCTTGGCCATGAATATTGTCTAGGTTTCTTGAAGTTTGGTTCTGTTGCTTTGAAATCTGAAAATGTTAGCCGGTTGGTTGGTCTGAGGTGTGCCATTGTTACAGTGCTTTTTTGCAGTGGGGTGACAGACTCTATTGAATTTTTTTTTCACCAAATTTGAAATAAAGCACTCTTACTGCCTGGGATGGCTCTTTACCAAGAACAAGTTCTTGGTTTATGACATGTTTAATGTCCCATGAAATAGGTCTAGTGTATAATGTGCCATCTGATAGACTACACCAGTTCACTCTGTAGCATTCCATATCCTCTGTTTTCCTGAAATTTCTTATGCTGAGCAAAAAGAGAAATATATAAGAATTCAGGAACTCAACATGCTTTAAGACATAATTTTGTTTGACCATAAAGGGGTGATAAGAACAAAGAGATGAGAATGTAAACAAAGATGGCACAGCTCTTTTTCCTCCTGCCTCACACCCACATTCCACAATAATATTGTTCAAAAAAAAAGCATATGATATTTTTGGTCTTGTCGCCGGGACACATTTCCCTATGATGATATGCTATTCTTTCAGCTATAGCAAGTTGATTACTCTTATTCCTCTTTTCTGTTCAAGAAATTATTATCATACTCAGTAGCAAAGGATGCACATACGAGACTTGGAATGATTAATTATTTGCATGAAAGCAGTCAAACAAAGCACACCCCATGATTAACTATCAACACAACAGATCCTAACGGTTCAGTGTAGGGTCACCTGAAAGAAACACAGACTGCCAAATGCTGCTCCAATCCCTTCATCGCCCTCTAATCTGATGATTTCTTCTTCAGGGGCGCTGGCAAGTCCGGAAGATCGCCGGGGCGAGAGTAGGGGCGCGGAAGCTTCCGACGGTTATGGTGGGGCAGAGAGATGGTGCATTGCATTGCATTGCATCTCAAGAAGGAACAAACAAGAGCTACTACAATATATTATGCTGGGTCTGGATGGATGTTGTGGTGTAACTAGGGAGGGGGAGGGTGGCCTGGACTTGGGACTATCTTGTTCTAAGCACTGCTATTTAAGAAGGTTTTAAGCATAAAAACTTTAGCTTTTTTGCGGAAACAGAGGCTGTGTTCTGGTGGTGTGGTGGGGGGGTTCAGTTTTGTAAAGTGACCAAGCTTCCCTCTCAAGCACCAAAGATTCTTGGCAATGGGGGCAAGAGCTGCTTTCCCTTTCTTTTTTTTTGGCAGAAATGACTTTAGTCATGTTAGTGCTCCTACTACTATTAGCACATTGTTTGGTTTTGATGCCCACTTTCTTTTCCCCCTTGTCACTGTATCAGTTTCAGAACCACACAGTAGGTTTTGCCACAGGGGAAACCAACAAACAAACAAACAACAGGTCAGCAAACAAGGACCAATACACAATCTGCAGGTTCTCACCTAATAAAGTAACCCTGCTCACTAGAGAGTAGAGAGGCTTTTGCCAGTTCCCCATCTTGCTTTGCCGATTGTACATGTCCACTTGTTTTTTCCCCTCCAAAATTTCAAAACTTGTGCTAATTTGAACTTACTTTAAACACACGGAATAACACATTTGCATCCAACATGGCACCAAAGAACAATAAGCAATTTGCCAAAATGAAAACAAAAAAGAAGCAGGTGAAAATTAAAGCAGTGGCAAAGAGAAAGCAGAGGAACACCAGCCAGGCTGCCAGCCAAAGCAGCCAAGCAAGCAAGCAATGCTTTTCCTCCCCCCACACACCCTTCTGATTCCCTCCTGCTCTCTTTAACTTCTTTTTTTGTGGCTTAGTAGTAGCTTTGAACAGCTAAAGCGAGCCCCCAAAGCAAGCGCTGGGGTGGTGAGAGCACGCTGTTGCTGTGGGACTGAAACATGTTCTCTTCTTCTTGACCGGTCAGTCATGCTGCTGCTGTGCGTGTCCTGGAGGTGGAGGTGAGGTGTGGTGTGGTACTGCATCATGTGCTGCAATGGATATATGGATCAGCGTATGGATGCTTGGATGAGGCTGCTTTGCGCAGTGCAACAGATGCAGACCAAAGTGGGGACAGAGATGTGCCCTGTTTATCGTGCAGATGTGTGCGTCCCCGTCGGCCCCCGCCGGGTCCCGGCGTACGCCCAGCGTTTGTACTCTTGCTTCTGATCCCACAAGCAGCAGCGCACAGACCACAGAGCTGCAAGCCCATGTACTTGTTGTAGCTCCAGTTTTTTTTCCAAGTTAAATGTCAATTTCAGGTGGTAAGAGGCATTCAACAAGCAATGGCAGTTTTTCTCCTCAAAAGTAGAAAACAGAGTCCACTTTACCTCCTCAACATTTAGAGAGTGATGTGGAGCATCCTACGGACATCACCATGTCAAGAGACACGTGGAACATCTACTTCAAACATGTAAAGGTCAATCTTCTCCTTTACACGTGTCTTCTTGTGCCCTTCGAGGATGGTATACTACTTGACCCTCCCACCTCGTGCATACATAGGTTCGAGCGGAGCATCGTAGATGTCGAGGAGGGGTTCAAGCGCATGAGAACAACTACACCATCCAAGACGGAAGCCTGTAAGCGGAGAAGGAACCATGAAGACGCAAGAGAAGCATTAGGACCCGGAGTTCCGGGAGGCTCCCAGGACACCCTGGGTGCCTGGACATTGGGCGCCGGGCCCTGGACACCCCGGGTGCCCGGACTTTGGCACCAACCCCCTGGACACCCCTGGTGCCCGGACCCCCCAGCACCTCGACTCCGGGTGCCCGGCCCCCTTTACCTCGAGTGCCTGGACTTGCTTGTGTGCATTTTTTTCGAAAAGGAGGATGACCCCCGGTCTCTGCATCAAGGCGTGCATGTGTTGGGCATTGCCCATGTATCTTCCCATTTTACCCACCACTTACCCCCTTCATGGACTAGCCTATAAATACTCCTCCCCCACCTCATACTCCTCCCCCACCTCATTTCTAGGGTTAGCTAAGATTAGAACAAACACTAGAGCTTAGCTCATGTATCTCCCCTCGTGGGCTACCTTCTATGGGAGATGAACCATCTATGTATGGTTGCCAAGGCCTCCTAAGGGAGAAAGATTCCCCAAGTGAATCAACAAGACCTCCTAAAGGAGAAGGATTCCCCAAGTGAATCATCAAGACCCATCTCTCCTAGAGATTTGGATGAACTACCCTTGTATCTTTATTTCCCTTATTGTTCTTGGATCTTGATCCATCCCATGTATTGCTTGTGTGGATCTTGTCCAATAGTGTTTTCCCCTTTAATTTCTCCATGTTTTTCTCTGTGTTCTTTGTCTTCCTCCTCAAATCCACCCCCAATTTGTGAAGATCGGACCACCATAGGGTTTGCACTACATCAGAGAGTCTAAATTGCAAGGTTTACATAGAGAGGGCAATTACTGGACAACTGGAAATCTATACCTAATTTGCAACAGGAGAAAAAAAACAAATTTTCATAGCTCCAAATATGTCAGATATTTTTGTAAATTAGTTACGAAAAGTATGAGACCGGAGACCGAAGATGGACCAGAGGGGAGCCACAAGGGGGGCTCACACGGCCTGGCATGGCCACGCCCCATAGGCCACGTGGTGGGGCCGTCTAGTGGCCTGGAGCCTCCTCTCCCGATGCTTGGATCCCTGGATTGCATCCATATGCTCTACAAGGGAAATATCACGGCCACTACAAGAACCCCGCCCTCATTCTTGAAGCAGTTGCATCACAAGACCTCTGCATTTGGCATTCTTTCTTTGGGATGCCCGGATCTTACAATAACATCAACATGTTGTAGTGTCTCTATTGTTTGCAAGGTTGTGTGAGGGAGAAGTTCCTCCATGCAACTATACTATCAATGGTCATGACTACAACATGGGCTATTATCTTTACGATGGCATCTACCCTTCGTGGGCAACTTTGGTCAAGACCATCTCTAAACCAAGGGGTGAGAAAGGATCTTACTTTTCCTAAAGACAAGAAGAAGTTAGAGAGGATGTCGAGAAAGCATTTGGAGTGTTCTAAGCCCGTTTTGCAGTTGTTCGATTACCTGCAAAATATGGGTCTAGAGACTTTATGGGAGGTGATGACAGTTTGTGTGATTATGCACAACATTTATGGAGGGTGATGGTGATAGAGTTCGCCATGATCTGGAATTTGAACGCATGGGACTTTCAGAGCAGAATTTGACGATGTTTGAGGATTTTAGTGAAATGCGTCAACAGATTTGCCATCGAGCAAGTCATAAGCAGCTTCAGAACGATCTGGTTGAGCATTTGTGGGTGCTCCGAGGGGAGAACTAAAAAATATGTCCAGATAAGTTGAATTAAAATTTGAACTATTTTATTGAAAAACTTCATGTTTTGATCGTAATATTTATATTTGAATTATTATTGCACTGAAATATTTGCACAACATGATTATGGACGAAGGATGATATTCATCTATAATTATTAATGCTTCGGATATAGGGAAAAGACTGGGACGGATATTCGGTGCATATGGTTGGATGACCGCCCGCTGTCCGTGGACGTTTGGGCTGTCTGTTTTGATGTACTACTAAGAACCTACTCAGTTTTGTAATTTACATATCAGTAACCACGCAAATCCAGTTAGGTTTTGTGGGGCTGCTTTGAAATTCAGTTAAGGGTGGTGGGGCTGCTTTGTGCAGTGCAACAGATGCAGACCAAAGTGGGGACAGAGATGCGTCCTGTTTATCCTCTACCTCCGGGTCCCGGCATACGCCCAGCGTTTGTACTCTTGCTTCTGATCCCACAAGCAGCAGCGCACAGAGCTTCAGTCCCATGTATGTACTCGCGGCTCTAGCTAGTACTCCGTGTTACTATTCAGCAAGAGTACCATTTATGTGTCAACACTTCAGTCTTCAGTTCATCTTAATAGCTTCAACAATGGAGGATCAAGTTGATACATGGAATGGGGAGCATCTGACTTCGCAGAGTGGATTTGGAAGGTTAGATCAGTAAAATTTTGTTCCGGGCTATCGTCTTTGAAGACATCAGTCAGAATTGAACGAAATTTGTGCAAGACATTGTTGGAAATACTTGATACCATCAGGTTATATCCAGATTCTTCCGAAACAAAGTCAATTCCCTTTTTTGCTTTATATCAAAGATGCTCAGAGGTCAAACTGCATGACAAGAAGAGTAAACATCTAATGCCATGCTACTAAGAACCTATTTGGTTTTGTAATCTACATCTCAGTAACCATGCAAATTCAGTTAAGATTGGTGTGTGTGTGTGTGGGGGGGGGGGGGGGGGGGGGGGGGGGTCAAGCATCGCAGACCCCGCAACTTTTGCGGCAAGACCCAAGGGTGTCTTTCGTGCCCACCATGTATTTTGCATTCTTGTAACACTCCCCAATAGCAGCCCATCTAGGGCATTGCTCATTGTCATCAGAACACCGTGCGTCCGTCATAACATCTGGAGGGTTGTCGAATGACCGGACATGAATCCATTTTGTGGCAGACCACTTCTCGCCCTCGACTACTGGGCAGCTCTCGTGAAGACTGCTCGGATCTGTTGTCGCGTTAACGTGGAGACTGAAGAACAGTAGTGCATCGCCTTTTCTTGGCTTCACTGCAAGAGAAGAGTAAACCCTTGTTTCAGGATAAGAGTTATGTAAATAGTGGTTGCCACTACTGCACATTGCCAGTAAAATGGAACACCCTTCCATTTGACATGCGAGAGGCTGAAGGCTACCTGCCAGGCCATGTCTCGTGCACTCCGACCACGTTTCATCCTTATGTTGTAAATCTCTTCCCTGAATAATGCATCGGATAACTAATAACGTTTTTGTCACAGAAAAGGCTAAGTAAATCTGAGAAGCAACGGCATACCTCAGCAATTGGGAACACGGTCTCTCCACCCTTCTTCACATCTGTCAGGTACATAAGAACAGTGGCAACTCGATGACCACCACGCTTCACGTTCTTTTTGTCACTAAAATAATCGAAGTGGGCATCATACTTCTGACCAACTTCATAATGCAGAACCTGCATTGACTCGGCATTTTCTGATACACAAACAGGCTAGTCAGATACAGAATGCCTTCTAGTATCTCTGAAACGGCCAACAGAGAAATAAGGTTGCATGTATTACCTTCAGGCAGAAACGTCCAAGCAGCTACACGCTTTTCAATTCCAGAGATAATTTCATCCTTGAATAGGTCAAAGAAAATGAAACAAATTAGTAATCTTGAGATATTTCTAGTTGTTTGTTGCATATGCTACGAGGAACAGCAGGAACATGTTTTGCAAGGGTCATTTCATCGAGTGCGCTAGGCAAATATGAATGTGCAATTGCCAAAATGATTAACTCATCAAGATTGATTTTCACAAATGGCAAGAACCATTAGCTACTCTATTTGCTCACATATTTTCAACAGGAGGGCTTGTACCCATTCACAGGTTGTGGTGCCTTCCAGCACAGCTAATATTCACTCTCATTTCATCTCATGAAAGAAGGTGCAAATAACAACTATCCATAGAGCTATCTCCTTCGGCAGTACCGTAAGCCTGATCTAGCGAAAGTTTCTACATGTTGTCCGACCGATCCACAACGCAGATAGACTTAACAACACAATTGATCGACATGAACTAATATAATCCCGAAGGCATGTAAACAACTGAAACTGAAGGAGAGAACAAGGGCGCTTCTTCCAATCACATACCTCGCGCTTGGACAAGAAGGTGCCGGAGCTTGTGCGCACCTGGCTCATGACACTCTTCCCGGACTCGTTGTCCGCCACCATCGACTTCTCCAGCCTCCCCTTGGCCTGAACCCCACAACAGCGCAACAAAAGCACAAAGATCACAACTCAAGGCACAAGGCCCTCTGCATCGCCGCCGCCACTACGCAGCACTAAGTAAGAAACCGTCAGGGGAGCGGCAGCTCACCAGCTTGATGAGGTGGTCGCACTCAGCGTGCGAGAGGAAGCCGCTGTAGAGAAACGCCCTGCGCGCACAAACAAACAAACAAATCGGCACTGTCAAGACGCAAATCGACAAACAGGTGGCGCGCGCGGGAGCCCGAGCTGACCTGGGGCGCCAGGAGATCTGGGTGACGCGCGCCGGGTCGTAGAACCCGCCGCCCTCTCCGGCGGCGGCGTGGGGGAGGGCCGGGGCGAGCGCGAGCGCGAGGGCGGCGAGGAGGAGCAGGAGGAGCGGCGGCATGATGGGGGCGACGGTGGGGTCATGGCTCGTTGTGGGGGCGTCGGTGCGTTGCTTATAGTGGACGCGACGGAGGGGAGGTCTCCCTCCCGGGTCTGCGCTGGGCTGGGATTCCGGCCGGCGCCCACCGGAATGGGGAAACCGGGGCGAGCCGCCGGTGTCTCCGCGTTTCCTTTTTTCTGAAAAAAAATTTGTCACTTTTTGAGGGTTTCCTTGCGCGCTCCCGGCCGAGGGTTTACTCTGGCTCCGGTCGCTCGGTGCGTTCGGTCGGTCGGCGCCGCTGGTTTTCCAACATGGCCTTGCGCACGCGCGTCGTCCGTGTCAACTGTCAAGCACTGTGTAAACTACCGAAGATGGCGATCCTCAAAAAAAAAAAAAGTACCGAAGAGGGTGGTTCCCTTCCCACTCCACCGGTTGGACAATCTCGCGGGAAACATATAGTCGAGAAATTTGGATATTTGCCATCCTCAAAATCTGGCTTTGCCAAATCATGATTGGTTTCACAAAATTGTCACCCAGCTTGTCGATTTGCCATTTTTTTTCTTTCGTTGTTTTCCTTTCTCATTTTCCATTCTAGGTCCCTGAAGACTCCCGGTGCGAGGGTCATCGGGCTGAAGCAAATGTAGCTAAATCCAACTTTGTTGGTTCTGCGACCAAGTGTGCAAGCGTTATGATGTTCTGCATTCGGTTTTGGATATGCGTAGGTATTATTGCGGATATTTGATCGTATTTTGTTACATATATTAGTATAGTGGTCCACCGAATTCTGGTCGTCTCAATGCTAATAATGCAGCCGGACCAAAGTTTCAAATGATCAGTGATAGGTTATTTCCCTCCATAAATTTCACAACATCGAATGATACAGTTCTCATGCAAAACGGTTTAAACAAGTTACAAATTACATACCCCAAGCTACAGCTTACATAATGCTTCCAAGATATGGGGGCGGGAGGAGAAAGACAACAGAGGGGAAGAAGAAGGGTGTGGGTCCGTTAGATGCAGATCGGATAAATGAGGGAAAAGTGAACGGTGAGAAAAATATAGCAGATGACTGCAAAATAATCGCTTCCTCAAGCTTACACGGTCAAAAAAAAAATTGTTACGACTCAGAGGCCGGCTGACAAAGATATCTGAAGAACAAATAGAGATAATCGAGCCGCAATGTTGACGTCTTAAAGTCTCTCTCTCTCTCTCTCCACAACGTTCAGGTATTTTGAAATCACTGAGTTGATTTTGCATCTAGGGAAACTAGATAACGCCTCGCGCAATGCTACGGAAATTTCTAGCGGTGAACTTATCAAAAGTAAAATTAGAATATATGAGAATAGTACCACACCACATTAAATCCGGGGGCAAATGGAGGGTGTATGCATGTTATACTGTCTTATGACACTCAAGTTTGATTTCAATTATTTATTATTGGAAAATAAAAATTAATGATGTTGTGGGCTTTCATGTCTTTGATGATGTGGAGGGCTTGCATGTTGTGGAAAGTTGAATGGTTGCATGGGCATCGATGATGTGGAGGGCGTGCATGTTGTGGAAAGTGAAAAGTTGATTGATTGCATATGCTTGAAGACTTGGACAACTTGCATGTACGTTTGAATGGGAGGTGACATGTGTGGGATATATGTGATGAGGTGGATATGTTGCGTGTTATGATAAATAAGATAGCGGGGAACTTGTTAGGTATATAGGATCAACATGGAATAGTACAAAAGATTCAACTACGTTCAATGAATCTCCCCATTTAATACATCAACATATAGAGTCGACATTCAAGACATATGCAATCTTATGAAATACATTTGAGTCTATAACACAATAAGATTTAGTTAGGTGTAAAAGGAATGACGGTCTAACACACTAGTTAGGTGATAGAGAATTTGGTAAAGCAAGTTGGACTGAGATTTTAAGTCGAACATGGATATCTGTGGCATGTGTGTGGTCTCTCTATTTACTATATCGATTATGAAGTGTACACGGTATTCTAAACCATGAGGTGCAGGTCTCATATAATTAATGACACGTAAAGTCATGTGCCACATGTGGATCTAGAGTTCACGAATAAAAGGTAGCCAGAAAAGAGCAACATGTGTGTTGAAATTTGAGAATCGTATAGCCTCGTGGTCATATAATGTGATAAATAAGGTGAATCGAGCAGAGTGTCTTCACATAAACAATCCACGCATAGATCTTACCTTCCCAAGCCTCATTTTTATCCCACTTTCTCTAGTGACAACAACCATAGGTCATCTACGTAACCAAAGAGAAGAGAAAACACATGTGGATGGGTTTCCTGGGATTAGAAGGCATCGGGAAATTTTTTGGTGCAACCAAGAAATCTTCCACAGGCAATTTGGCTCCTTCGGCTACAAGGGTTTATGTTTCACTAACTGTGATTTTCCTTTTCATTTCGATGAGTTGTGATGATCATTCTCGATGACAATATTCTAGGGCATAATTGCCCAAATGGATTAGGAGATGCATGCATTATGTTAGCACATGATAGATGGCTTGGATTACCATTTTAAACTTTTAATGAAGTTCACATGAATTCTCTAGTTCAACCTTCGACATGCTAAATTTAACTTAATTTGACAAAGTAGCTCACTTTGATTGAGAAGTAGATGTATAATCTTGATGTCCCCACATATAGAAACAACAAGCTAAACTATTAGTGGCAACATATATACCATCTATATGTATAAACTCCTCTTAAAGACAAAAGTGAAGATAGGAAATCAAAACTCACGTAAGATTCACCCTACGACAATTAACTTGTGTGATATACGCTCTTTGGCCATCAAGCCATAAAAGTGCACATTTAGCCAATAGAATTAGACATGTGTTAAATATAGTCCAAAACATGAGCAATTGGTCATATCGCACCACATGGCATTTTATTCATGGTGTTATCCTCTCTCTCTCTCTACCCATCAACCAAGCCAACCTAGAGAGCAACACAACATTTTAATCAAGATTAGTGTGTGTTGCTCTCTATAGATGGCTTGGCTTACCACTTTAACTTTCAATGAAGTTCACGTGAATTCTCTTGATCAACCTTCGACGTGCTAAATTTAAATTCATTAACCAAGTAGCTCAATTTGTTTATTGAGAAGTAGATGTGCAATACCACAAACCTGGCTAATATTGACTTTATCATCATCCAAAAAGTACAAACTAAACTCTTCGTGGCAACACATCTACCACTACGTATAAGATCCTCTTTACCACAAAGTGAAGATAGTACATTAAACTCATGTAAAATACACTCGACGCCAATTAACTAACGTGGTATGCTTTGTTTGGTCATCAGGCCTGAAAAAGTGCATGTCTAGCAAACTGAATTAGACAATAATGTTAAATATAGTCCAAAACACAACATGCTGGCCATATTTTCCCACATGGCATATTGAAATAACATGCGGTGCCCCCATGTTTGGTTTTGGTAATTGATGACAATCTCTATGGATTAATGGTTGCCTTAAGTTATATTTGCAGGTTTTGTCCATAGGCTTTTCTTGGAGTACATGTGTTGGTTTCAAGGAGAGTTTGTGTCGACCAAGGTGCTATTCAAGGAATTACCTAAAGATTGGTCTTGTGAGAGGTTGATCAAGACTAAGTCAAAGAGTGAATCAAGTTGATCGACACACAAAGCATAGAAGATGTACCGAGAGGGATCAAGTGATCCCACGATATGGTAAGCATTGTCAATTACGCTTTGTGTACTAACCCATGGTCTTCATGAGAGTTCTTTGTGGGGTTACGTTGCCGTGTGCAAGTTCAAGTGATGCATCACGAAGAGATCAAGTGCTTGAAGCTTGCTGTCCATTGTGGTGACAATGGACTTGTGAAGATGTGCCGAAGAGTGGCTCACCCATAGTGGAGTATGGGGGAGCAATCTACTAGTCTTCACCAAGCCAACACAATCAAGAAAGGTGGTCCAACTTGAGGAAGTCAAGATCGTCTACATCTACCTCAATTGGACTTTGTGCAAGACAAAGGTTTGACCTTGATAGGTTTCCTATTTTACCGGTCTCATGGTGGTAGTTGGGAGGCCAGGTTATAGGATTGATTGCCATACTATCAAGGGGGGCTCTTGATGAGTAGCTTGATCGTATCGTTCGCAGAGAGCTCAAACCATTGCATCCTTCCATCATATTTCTTGGTTCTTGTTTGGTTCTCTTTGAGAGTCTTAGAGCTTATGGTCATCTTGATGACAAGCTCGAGTTCATCGAAAATGGAGTTCTCATGCTTCTTCTATTGCGTTTTCGGTGTTGGAGATTTTACCGGTCTTATTCAAGGAAGGGTTCTCACCATTTTCTCTTGGAACTTTTATAATTTCCTTCTTGTTGTTATTTCTATCACGGTTGTGTTAGCTCTTGTCGCTAGCTTTCCAACAAACTTGGTTTCGTTGAATTCAGAGTCCGTTTGCAGAAGTTGTGTCAGTTTTGGTGTCCTTAAAAAGGCTGCAACAGTACTACCGCCCATGGGAGCGGTACTACCGCGACTACTTCCGCTCCGGACCAAAAACTTGTCATAAGTCCAGCAGTGGTAGGCACGGATGTATTTTTTTAGTACCGCTCGCAAGCAGTAGTACCACTACCCTTATGTAACACCCTCGATGCGACTATAGCTCCCACGTGTCGAGGCACGACTTAGAGACATAATCGCATTGAAGGCATATGTCGCAAGTTAGGCAATCTTCAGAAACATCCCATGTAATGTAATAATAAACGGGAAGATAACATAGTTGGCTTACACTCGCCACGTCAATCAAGTACACAAATAACATTACATCATCCAAACACTCATGGCCCGACTACGGCGCCATAATAAAAGAGAACCCAACATGCGACAACGGTCCCAATCACCCCCAACTGGGCACCACTACTGATCATCGGGAAAGGAAACATAGTATCATTGAGAGTCTTCGTCGAACTCCCACTTGAGCTCATACGCGTCTCCTGGAGCGGAATCATCAGGCCCTGCATCTGGTGTAATAGTAATCTATGAGCCACAGGGACTCAGCAAACTCGCACCCTCGCGATCAAGACTAAAGCTTATAGGAATGGCAAGGTAAAATATGAGTGGAGCTGCAGCAAGCGACTAGCAAGTATGGTGGCTAACTTATTCGCAAGGAGAGCGAGAAGAGGAGGCAAAGCGCGAGCGAGAAACTAGTGAGCAACCTGCGCAAACATTACTCCAACACCGTGTCCACTTCCCGGACTCCACCGAGAAGAGGCCATCACGGTAACACACTCAGTTGATTCATTTTAATTAATTAAGGTTCAAGTTATCTACAACCGGACATTAACAAATTCCCATCTGCCCATAATCGCGGGCACGACTTTCGAAAGTTTAATCCCTGCAGGGGAGTCCCAACTTAGCCCATGACAAGCTCTCACGGTCAACGAAGGAATAGACCTCCTCCCAAGACGTTCCGATCAGACTCGGCATCTCGGTAACTCAAGACACTTCGACAGGTTAAAACAAGACCAGCAACACCGCCCGAATGTGCCGACAAATCCCGATAGGAGCTGCACATATCTCTTTCTCAGGGCACACTCAGATAAGCAATCCGTACAACTAAAACCAGCCCTCGAGTTTCCCCGAGGTGGCGCTGCAAGGGGCTCTAGTTTGGACCGACACTCAGAGGAGCACTGGCCCGGGGGGGGGGGTTAAAATAAGATGACCCTTGAGTCTGCAGAACCCAAGGGAAAGAAAAGGGTAGGTGGCAAATGGTAAGACCAATGTTGGGCATTGCTGGAAAAGCTTTAAACAAGGTGAAATATCAAGGGGTTCCCATTATAACCCAACCGCGTAAGGAACGCAAAATCCGGGAACATAACACCGATATGACGGAACCTAGGGCGGCAAGAGTGGAACAAAACACTAGGCGAGAGGCCGAGCCTTCCACCCTTTACCAACTATATAGATGCATTTAAGATAACATAGCAATATAATGATATCCCAACAATTAAATAAAAGATGTTCCAACAAGGAACGGCCTCCAATCTTCACCTGTAACTAGCAACGCTATAAGAGAGGCTGAGCAAAGCGGTAACATAGCCAATCAACGGTTTGCTAGGACAATGGTGGGTTAGAGGTTTGACATGGCAATTTGGGAGGCTTTCAAGCAAGTGGTAGGCATCGTAGCATTGGCATAGCAAAAGAGCGAGCAAACTAGCATAGCAAAGATAGTAGTGATTTCGAGGGTATGATCATCTTGCCTGCACAGTTGTCAGAGTTGACTGGATCCTCAAGAGCAAACTCAACGGGCTCCTTGTTAGCGAACTCGTCTCCCGGTTCTACCAAAACAAGACAAACAAGCAACAAGGACACAATCAACCACGTGCAAACTCAAGCAACACGATGCAAAGATGATATGCTATGCGGGATGCGATGCGGGATGCAACATGCAAGATATGACAGGAAATGCATGAACCTGGCCTCAACTTGGAATTCCAAGGGTGCCACTGGAAAGATGAGATGAAATCGCTTGATAACGATATAAAGAACGCCGGAATCGGAGTTACGGTTTGGAAATGGCAAGCGATTCAAATATGACACCGGTCTGCGATTTACAGCAAGTAGACATCTAAATGCAATGAGATGAACATGCTACAGCACCCAAACATGACAACAAAATACATGGCAGGGATGCACACAAGATGCTTAACAAAAGTCTAGCACTGAGCTACGGCCAATTCATCCATTAACAGGTTCAAACAAGCATGGCAAAAACGCAAATGGTAAAACAGATCTCAGACTTAGTGAAATTAACACTTGTCTGGAATTTCAGATCATATAGCCCTCTTCGGAGCAACAAAACAACATGCTACAGGTCCTGAACATGACAAAGAAAGACATGGCATGGAGCTACTCAACAAGCTTAACAAAAGTCTCTTAGTGACCTTGAGCCAAAAGGGATCACAAAATATACTAACAAGCACACGAACATAGCAAAAACATAATCAGTTTTCAGACTTAGTGAAAACTGGGACTTGCTGAAACATAACTCACGAAGGCATGTTTACGAGCTCGATGCACTCACCACGGTGCAAGTCATGGCAAGAAAAGTATACATACCTTTAGAAGGCACAAAATACAAGCTAGACATGGCAAGAACAATGGCATAGCATGCACGGAACAACTACAATAACATCGGTAAAATCGCAAACAAGTTGACAATCTGCCCAGATTCACAACGAAGCAAACATAGAGCTCGATTGACTCAGCTAGGGTGCTCCATAATTGCAAACAAAGACATGGATGGATAGAGCACTACAATATTAACAAAACTCCCTTACTGATCATCCTCAAAAGAGGCACGAATCACTAGGAAACAACATGAACATATGGCATCGTGAGATAAACAATCCCAGGACTTAGTGAATTCACTAAGTCCCTGAAAACAGAATTATCAAGTGCACCACTTTGCAAGCTTGCACAAGTCACCACACACATCCTAAAAATACATGGGTCGCCCCTCTGCAGAGATGACAAAACCCTTAACAAAACATATGAAGAACTCACGGGCATAGCATGCACACATTAACCATGGCAAAAATGACAAAAGTGCTAAACGGAGTAACACATCTGACAATTAACTCAAGTAGCCCTCTTCTAACAGCATTTCGGGCATCAAGATAAGCTCAAATGAAAATGATGCAATGGAATGAAATGATGTACTCTCTGGGTTGAACATTTTGATATGCTATATGCGTGAATCGGAGCTACGGATGCAAAGTTACGGAGCCGTGAACATGGCAACTTGGATCAAGAATTTCAGGACTTAGCAAAAAAACAACCTCACGAAAATTAGGGTTTACTGTAGCTGCGAACCGGATCCAGATCGGGGCGCGCCTCCCGAGGAACCCGGCAAGGCACTACAGCTCCGGCGAGGCCGGCTCGTCACCGGCGAGACGAGGGAGAGGCGAAGCCGGGCGGCGCGGGGCAGCGTGACGGGGCGGCGGCCGGCGACGCGTCGGGCGGCGGGGCGGCGCTGCGGGGCGTCGGGCGGAGAGGCGGCGGTGGCCGGGCAGCGAGCGGCGGTGGGGAGCGACCGGGCGGCAAGGAGCTTTGGCCGGGCGGCGGGGAGCTCCGGCCGGGCGCGAGGAGCCGGGTGGCGGCGGCTGGGCCCGGGGGCCGGGGCCGGGCCGAGCGGGCCCGCGCGGGGTACGGCGGCGATGTGGGCACGCGGCGCCACATGGCGGTCCGTGGATGGTTGGCGGCGGAGCGGACAATGTCCGGCCGTCCGGATTTTTGTCCGGCGGTCGGAGGAGGAGAGGGGCTAGGGTTTGATCCGGAATTTTCGGGGAGGACCTATATATAGGCATAGAGGGAGCTAGGAGAGTCCAAATGATGTGCGGTTTTCGTCCACGCGATCGTGATCGAACGCTCTAGGAAATGGAGCAGAGTTTGGTGGGTTTTGGGCCAAATTGGAGGGGTGTTGGGCTGCAACACACACGAGGCCTTTTCGGTCCCTCGGTTAACCGTTGGAGTATCAAACGAAGTCCAAATGACACGAAACTTGACAGGCGGTCTACCGGTAGTAAACCAAGGCCGCTTGGCAAGTCTCGGTCCAATCTGGAAATGTTTAATCCCCACACACGAAAGAAAGCTAGAAATGGCCACCGGAGGAGAACGAAGCGCCGGAATGCAAAACGGACAACGGGGAAAATGCTCAAATGCATGAGACGAACACGTATGCAAATGCAATGCACATGATGACATGATATGAGATGCATGACAACAACAACAACACACGGAGACAAAACCCGAACCCAAGAAAATAAAATAACTTAACGCCGGAAACGGCAAGAGTTGGAGTACAAATTGGAAAAGTTACATCCGGGGTGTTACACCTTAGAAGTAGTACCGCTACCCCTAGCAGTAGTACCGCTACCCCTAGCAGTAGTACTGTGAGGACGAGCAGTAGTACCGCTCTGTGAGCATAACGGTTGGATTTTCCCCCTCCTATAAAAAGGGGTCTTCTTTCCCAATGAACCTTATCCTTAGAGCTCATGTTCTTCCCCCATTGTTGACCTTCTTCGAGCTTGCTAACTCTCAATCCCTCCATGGATTCTTGCTAGTTTTTGATGGAAAAGAGAGAGGAGATCTAGATCCATATTTCCACCAATCACTTTCTCCTCTATGTGAGGGGAACCCCTTGGATCTAGATCTTGGAGTTATTAGTGTTCTCCTTCTTGTTCTTCCTCTCATTTTCCTCCCTAGCATTAGTTACTTCGATGGTATTTGAGAGAGAAGGACTTGGGCACTCCGTGTGCTCTTGCCATTGCATTTGATGCATCGGTTTGAGTTCTCCACGTGATACGTGGAAGTTACAAGTTGAGAAGCTTATTACTCTTGGGTGCTTGGTACCGTTGAGCTTGTTCCTCTTGGGTGCTTGGGTGCCCTAGAAGGTTGGTGGTGTTCGGAGCTCAATCATTGTGGTGTAAAGCTCCGGGCAAGCGTCGGAGTCTCCAATTAGGTTGTGGAGATCGCCCCGAGCAATTTAACTGGTACCGGTGACTGCCCCTAAGGGTTACCAAAGTGTACGTGTTCAGTGACCGCCCCCAAGGCTTGCCATTTGTACGGGTTCGGTGACCGCCCTCAAGGGTCCCTTGGTGGAATCACGGCATCTTGCATTGTGCGAGGGCGTGAGGAGATTACAGTGGCCCTAGTGGCTTCTTGGGGAGCATGTTCCTCCACACCGTTCCAAACGAAGATTAGCATCCGTAAGAGTGTGAACTTCGGGATACATCGTCATCTCCGCGTGCCTCGGTTATCTCTTACCCGATCCCTTTACTTATGCACTTTACTTTGTGATAGCCATAGCGTTCTTGGTCATATATCTTGCTATCACATAGTTGCTTATCTTGCTTAGCATAAGTTGTTGGTGCACATAGGTGAGCCTAGTTGTTTTAGGTTTTGTGCTTGTCAAATTAACCGCTAGGTTTATTCCGCATTTGTTCAAGCCTAAACCATAATTATTTTAAAGCGCCTATTCACCCCCACTCAAGGCGACATCCACGATCTTTCAATTGGTATCAGAGCATGATGTCTACTACACAACCTTCTTCTTGTAGACGTTGTTGGGCCTCCAAGTGCAGAGGTTTGTAGGACATTAGCAAATTTCCCTCAAGTGGATGACCTAAGGTTTATCAATCTATAGGAGGCGTAGGATGGAGATGGTCTTTCTCAAGAAACCCTGCAACCAAATAACAAAGAGTCTCTTGTGTCCCCAACACACCCAATACAATGGTAAATTATATAGGTGCACTAGTTCGGCGAAGAGATGGTGATACAAGTGGTATATGGATAGTAGAGATAAAGGTTTTTGTAATCTAAAAATATAAAAACAACAAGGTAACTAATGATAAAAGTGAGCACAAACGGTATTGCAATGCGTTGAAACAAGGCTAAGGTTCATACTTTCACTAGTGCAAGTCCTCTGAACAATAATATCATAATTGGATCACATAACTATCCCTCAACATGCAATAAAGAGTCACTCCAAAGTCACTAATAGCGGAGAACAAACGAAGAGATTATGGTAGGGTACGAAACCACCTCAAAGTTATTCTTTCCAATCAATCCGTTGGGCTATTCCTATAAGTGTCACAAACAGCCCTAGAGTTCGTACTAGAATAACACCTTAAGACACAAATCAACCAAAACCCTAATGTCACCTAGATACTCCAATGTCACCTCAAGTATCCGTGGGTATGGTTATACGATATGCGTCACACAATCTCAGATTCATCTATTCAACCAACACAAAGGACCTCAAAGAGTGCCCCAAAGTTTCTACCGAAGAATCACGACGAAAATGTGTGCCAACCCCTATGCATAGGTTCATGGGCGGAACCCGCAAGTTGATCACCAAAACATACATCAAGTGAATCACGTGGTATCCCATTGTCACCACAGATACGCACGGCAAGACATACATCAAGTGTTCTCAAATCTTTAAAGACTCAATCCGACAAGATAACTTCAAAGGGAAACTCAATCCATTACAAGAGAGTAGAGGGGGTAGAAAACAACATAGGATCCAAATATAATAGCAAAGCTCGCGATACATCAAGATCGTACAACCTCAAGAACACGAGAGAGAGAGAGGGAGAGATCAAACATATAGCTACTGGTACATACCCTCAGCCCCGAGGGAGAACTACTCCCTCCTCGTCATGGAGAGCACCGGGATGATGAAGATGGCCACCGGAGAAGGATTCCCCCTTCGGCAGGGTGCCGGAACGGGCCTAGATTGGCTTTCGGTGGCTACAGAGGCTTCTGGCGGCGGAACTCCCGATCTATTGTGCTCCCGGATGTTTTTAGGGTATATGGAGATATATAGGTGGAAGAAGTACGTTAGGGGAGCCACAAGGGGCCCACGAGGGTGGAGGGCGCGCCCAGGGGGGTGGGCGCGCCCCCTACCTCGTGGCCTCCTTGAAGCTTCCCTTACGTGGACTCCAAGTCTCCCGGGCTTCTTCTGATCCAAAAATAAGTTCCGTGAAGTTTCAGGTCAATTGGACTCCATTTGATTTTCCTTTTCTGCGATACTCTAAAACAAGGAAAAACCAGAAATTGGCACTGGGCTCTGGGTTAATAGGTTAGTCCCAAAAATCATACAAAATAGCATAAAAATGCATATAAAACATCCAAGGTTGATAATATAATAGCATGGAACAATAAAAAATTATAGATACGTTGGAGACGTATCAGAGCCTCGTCTCTCGTGTTTAGGCTTAACCGCCTAGAGAGTAAAGATGTCGACTAGGGGATTAGGATTCTCTGACACTCTTAGTTTCGATGGCACAAATTTTGATGTTTGGGTATTTCGCATGCTTAATCTCTTTAGAGTCATGGACCCAAATTTAGAGCGAATTGTAGTTATGGGGTTTTCTTCTCCAAAGGATACCCAAAGATTATCTTTAGAGGATGAGAAAAACTCTTATCTCAATGCTCAAGCTTCTAATGTGCTTTTCGATGCTTTGAGAAATGTAGTTATATTTCAACTCATGTCGTTCCGGGATGCTCATGAGTTGTGGACAAAGCTTCAAGATAAATATGGCGTGTCCAAGGTTTGTGGGGATGATTGTTCTCCCTCCACCTCCAGCCATGTTGTGTTCTCAACTTCTTCTACTTCACCTACATGTGGTTTGCCACAAGGTAATGACATGGTGAGTAGTGGTGTTCATTGCAATAATGATAGTGGGCTTATTGTTGATAATCCTTCATCACTTTCTTATTGCAATGATTCATCTTTGGACTTTAGCACTTCGAGCAATCCAAATGTTTTACATGCTTGTGTTAATAGTTCTTGCATATCATGTAGAAATTGCTTGACTAAATCTCATGATGATGCTTGCTATGTTTTGTTGCCATGATAAAATTGCATCTATTTCCTCGAATTGTTGTGTTAATGATGTAGAGGAAATCAAACACCCCATGGAACAAGATGTGGCCTTGAATGGTGCTTCGAGGGATCCAACATCATCATCTATTGCATATTGCCTTATGGCTAAGGCTTCAAAGGTATCTCCCACTTTGAATCCAATATATCTTGTGATGATAGTGATGACAAGAATGATGATGATGTTGATAGTGATGAAGAGAATGATAGTGTTGCCTCCTTAAAAATTAAGGGGGAAATGATTTTAAAGCTCTTCCTAAGAATAAAATTGCTCGTTCCAACTGGATATCATGTCTATTGCCATTGAGGGCAAGAAATATATAGAGGAGTTGGAATCTCATCTAGAGGAGAATGAGATCACCATTGAGAAAATGGAAGGTCATGAGCATGATTACGCTAATGAGATCACGGACCTCTCTCAAGCTCTTGAAATTGAACAAACCACCAAGGAATCTCTTTAGGAGACTTTTGCTCTAGAATTATCTAGAGTGAGGAAATCTCGTGATGGAGCTCTTGAGGTGGCCAATGATTTTGAAACTAAAAATGAGAAGCTTGAAGTTGCGCATGCTAAACTCCTTGAGGACTTTGAGCACCTCGAAAATGGCTCAAGGGTCATTAAGAGTGAGCTCATCAAACTCACCGAGTCTCATGCCCAACTTAAAGCTTCATATTCAAAAGAGCTTGCCAAGTTGTCTTCTCCTCTTGTTGTTAATGATGATGCTTGTGCTACTAACTCTACATCTTGTGAAGCATCCATTTTGAAGGAGAATGTTGAGCTAAGGGCTCAACTTGAGTTGATATCTAGCACTTATGGGAAATTGGAAGAAAGTCATGTAAAGCTCACAAGCTCTCATGATGATCTTCTAGTATCCCATAATGTGCTAAAAATAGCTCATGAGGATATGATTATAAAGGTAACATTTAGTGATCCTTATGTGGATACTAGCACTACTTCAAGTCAAAATGCCATATTGCCATGTGCTAGTCCTCGTAATTCATCTACTCATAACATTGGTACATCTTGTGATGAATTACTTTCCTTGCCTTGTTGCTCTAACAATGAAGCTTATACTTCCTCTAGTACTTGTGTTGCTAATAACCGTGTAGAGGAAATCAAAGAGCTTAAGGACCAAGTCATTTCTTTGAAGAAAGACTTGGAAAAGTGTCATGAAGGGAAGTCCACACTCAACAATATCTTGAGTGTGCAAAAACCCCCCAATGACAAAGGTGGACTTGGATTCAACTCCAATAAGAAGAAGAAGTCCGAGAGCAACAAGAAAAAGGGCCAAAAACAAGTCAAGAATTCGGCCAAGATTATTTGCTTCAAGTGCAAGATTGAAGGGCATCATGTTAGATCTTGCCCATTGAATAAGAAGGCCATTAGTGACAAGCAACAAGGGAAGCAGCCACAAGTTCATTCTCATGCTCAACCTCAAGTTTAAGAAAGGCCTCTTCCCAAGAAAACTCAAGCTAATGCTTCTCAAGTTGAGAAATCAAGTGAGAAGAAAGTGAAGAGTAGATGTTGCTACCTATGTCATGAGAAAGGTCACCTTGCTTCCTCATGCATTAGTGGTAACTTATCCAACCCAATTATTATTGATGATATCTATTCTCTTGGGAAGGATAAGGTTGGCAATGTGTTTTCCAAGTTTCTTGGTACTCAAAGTGGTTTCAAGCAAAGAAGCATTTGGGTTGCCAAGCCTATTGTGACTAACCTCTTAGGACCCTACTTGGTTGGGGACCAACAAGCTCAAACTTGATCAATAGGTGTTGATGGAGGGCATTGGAGACTTGGCTACATTATGAAGAATTAAGGGGACTTCATCATTCTTATTGTCTCAATCCAAGTCAATTGGGTTATCAAGTTTCTATACTATATCCAATGTGCTTCCTTCTGGTAACTTGTACTTAAATTGTTTACATTGAAAGTTACTAGCCCCTTTGCATGTTTGGTTTTGTTCCTTGCATGTGTTTGTACATGTTGTGCTTCCAACTTGATTATCTTGAGCAATCAAGTTTGTGTGTGTTGGTTTGCACATCATGTACGCGTGTGTGTCGTGCGAAGAGCCTTTATGCCTCTTATTTGTATCTTAGTTGGCTCTTGTGAGAGATTAATGGAATATCCCATTATGGGGGAGTGATGTGCTTCGTGCACCTCACAATCCTATAAATGTGTGTACATGAGGAATACCATCTAGTATTGATACTACAAGATTATCTAGTCGCTATCTGGTATGTCTTCTCATGAGAAATTCAAATTCTAAATAGTCCATTAATTATCTCTTGATTGGATCCTCTTATTGCCTCTTGTTAAGTTTTTATTGGTATCACAATATGGGGGAGTAATATGCTATGTGCATATTACAAGCCTAGAAAATGTGTTTATTTGAGATATTGTCACCTAGAATTGATATTGTAAATTATCTTGTTCCAAGGTGGCATGTTAGCTCTATAAGTTGCAATTTGCTTGTGTTTGGTGTGAAGATGATGTTGGATATCCTTGCTATCTGCCAACGGGAATTATTTCCAATTACTTCTTGTCTTTTGACAATTGGTACTCTCTTGTGTGGTAGAAATTTTTGATCATCTCCACGTTGGTGTTTGCTTCTTATTGCCTTTTCTCTTGCCTAGGTTTGTGTCAACTCCCTTTGTATTCCATACCACTTGTGGATCTTGTTATTACCTTGAGCTTGTGTAGTGTTTGTATAGATATAGTGAAAGTGGTGATCCCATCTTGTGCCTTTTTTATTCAAATGCAAATTCTCTATAATGCATAATGCTTAGGGGAGCTATCCTATTTCTCTTAGAATGCTCATCTTGTGGTCCTTATCAAGTGTGTTGGTGGAAGGCAATCCGTTTCTTTTGGTACTTTGTGCCATCATGAATCTTTGTAGAGAGCTTGGTTTGTTTGGAACCAACCTCTCTTTTGGGGGTTTGCCATCTTTCTTTTTGCGTGTGTCAGTGGATATATCATTCCTTGATGTATATTTCATTTGATATCTTCCAAGTGATGATTTATTCTTTTGGTATCTTTTATTCACTTGGTATTTCTTTATCATTTGGTATTGGTTCTTTATAGTATTGAGCATGCATATTAACTTCATGTAGTATCTTTGGCATGCTTTCTTTATTTGACCCAATATATAGGGGAAACTCCACCAAGTCTCAAATTGGATGAGATGTGCATCAAATTCATTTTCTTATCTATATGCACATATTTATGTGGAGTTTGTCCGGTATAATGTTGGTTCTCTAACTCTTTGGTCCCAATGAGTTTGGGTACCATTTTTTTGTGTTGTTGTTCTAGGAACAATTGGAGATGCATTGGATGCTCGGCTCCCTCAGAAGAAAGGTGGTGTCACCATGAGCTTATTGGAGTCGAGCTAGGATGCTCAATGAACTACTATCTACTACCTTCAATTGGCTTCTTATACATCCTTCCATTGATTTCTCGGTAACAAGTATCTATTCATTCATTATTTTCTTGCATTCAACCTTGTGTAGGTTGCATCTTGGCATGCTATTCATTCCATCTTGTGATACATGTTCCCTTTCTCAAAGAATCTCAACGATGATCTCATGTTGCTAGTTGTGATGTCTTTGATCGATGGTTGTGTGGTAGGAATTCATTTATATACAATAAGACCGTATCTAGCCATGTGCTATGCTTCCAAGCAAATATCTTATTGGTATATGTATGACTTCCTTTTGGATATCTTGTTCCTCCGTGTTGTAACTATTTCGGGTGTACATCCTTCTTTGTAGATGTATTTCATCATGATTTCATCTACCTAGAATCTATACACTTGAGAGAAGTTGCATATCTAGATGATATGCTTTATTTCACGTCCACCTTGTCTTTCTTATGTTATTTCTTTGGTGGCTCCGTGAATGACGAAGCTATGTACCTAGGGTAGGGTCATGGACCTGTCCAAACTGCCCTACCCAAGGACATCTCTAGAAGAAATCACCTTTCAATCGACTTGGAGGTGTTCCACTCGATAGACTCGAAGACACTCGACCAAGAAGCGATCACTCGACCAAGACCAAACCACTCGACGGCCAGGAGACCTAAAGGCACTCCGCATGCTAACGGTCGGTTATTAAGTAGCCTTTATGATCATCATAGCACTTTATTAGGGGCGTTACCAGTAATGCCCGACCTTAATGTATTTAAAACCCTGCATAACTGAGGGCCGGAGGGGTCCAGCGAACTCTATATAAGCCACCCCCCTCCTCAGTGTAAAGGGTTCGCACCCCTGTAAACCATATACGCATAATCTAGTCGACCGCCTCCGGGCTCCGAGACGTAGGGCTATTACTTCCTCTGAGAAGGGCCTGAACTCGTAAACCTTGTGTGCTTACAACTTCTCCATAGCTAAGATCTTTCCTCTCCAAACTTACCCCCTTACATAACTGTCAGACTTAGAACCACGACAGTTGGCGCCCACCGTGGGGCAGGTGTTTTAGCGATTTGTTGGAGGAGTTGCGATCTTTTCCGACCCAAATCATCATGGTTTCCGACGGAGTTTTGGTGGAGGGCCACGAGATCCGTCTTGGCGCGCTCACGTTCATCGCCGACGACTCCGCTTGTCTTCAGGAGGCTCCGCTCGACGTGGACGCACTCCCTGTCCACGGGGCAACACACTTTAGCGCGTGCGTCCGTGGCGTTCTCTTGCGGCAACCGCCGACCCCCTACCGGTCGGCTCCTGTGCTGTCCTCCCTCCCTGTTTCCCGCCGGCGCAAGTGCTCCGGTCGGTCGAGACTTCAGCGGTGGGTGAGACACGCTGTGGCACGCCAGTCGGCCACCCCTCAAGTCGCGGTGATTGAGCCCGACAAATCTCTCTACGGCCTGTTTGATCTGTCGACTGGCTCCGCAGAGACCGCATCCGAGTGCGACAGCAGCGATCCGGCGGCGGAGGTTCTGATGGTCGATGGACCACCCAGTCCTCCCGGTTTTCCCCGCACCGACGGAGGCGCGGGTGGAGGCGACCCGTCGCGTCCCCATGAGGAATATCTCCCCGAGCCTCTCACGTCACTGCAGAGAGAAGAACTTCGTCGCCGGAACATGGATGCATTGCACACTCCTATCGTCGGAGAAACCCCCGAGGCTCGTGCCTTGGAGGACGTGTGCCTGGCAAACTTGGACGAGCGCGCTCGACTGGAGAACCTCCAGCGAGCACTCGACGAGCGTGCGCGACAACGGGTTCCCGAATCTAGTCGACGTCAGCTCTTTCCGCCCCCGCAGGTATATCAAACTCCGATTCAAAATTTAGCAGCTGCAGCCTGTATAGCAGAGTCGATTCAGCCTTCCCAGTCGGAGGCTGGCAGAGGCTTGCTGTAGATCAGAGCGTTACCCCGGGCAGCAGGAGACCAGAATTCCACTGTTTCTCAGTCGCGGAACAGGATTCACAGCAGATCCGTTTCCGCAGACACAGTCCAGTCGGCTCATAGCGCAAGATCGCCCCCGAGGCGTGAGGGACGTGGGACCGGCATAATCAGTACGGGAACCGTGAGCAATATGACCACCGATTCGATCGTGACGATCGACGTCGAGTGCCCACCCTTCCCCCGAGGAGCGGGTCATATGCGCCTCGACAGCAGGATGACAGGCGCCCTCATAGTGTTGGGCGAAGGATTCCAGTCGACTCTAGGGAGCCAGGCTTTGATGCGAGATCCATTCTCGTTCAAGGTTTGGTCGACAGGAACAGAGCTCACGGAGAAGGTCATGACAGAGATGCACCTACCAGCAGCAGAGCACATGCTTCAGGGCCAGAGTGCTTTAGTAGAGCCATCAGGGCCGCTGTGATTCCTCCCAACTTCAGGTTGGCGACTGGAGTCAGTAAGTTCACTGGTGAGTCCAAGCCCGATACTTGGCTTGAAGACTATCAACTGGCCGTCCAGATTGGCGGCGGCAATGACGAAGTGTCTATGAAGCACCTGCCTCTCATGTTAGAGGGCTCGGCCAGAGCGTGGCTGAACCAGTTAGCACCCAGCAGCATTTACACTTGGGAAGATCTCGCTCGAGTGTTTGTCACCACATTCGAAGGAACATGCAAGCAACCGGCAGGGCTGACGGAACAACGGTCTTGCGTGCAAAAGCCGAATGAAACTTTGAGGGATTACATCCAGAGATGGATCACGTTACATCACACGGTGGAGAATGTGCCTGACCACCAAGCAGTCTGTGCCTTCAAAGAAGGTGTCAAGTACAAAGAGCTGAATCTTAAATTCGGTCGGACCAGAGATATGTCTCTGAATCGAATGATGGAGATTGCCGCCAAGTACGCTAATGGTGAAGATGAGGATCGACTCAGGAGTGGCAAGCTCAAGTCAGTCACCCAAGAAACCGGAGGAAATTCCAATTGGAAACAGAAGCGGAAAGCAGAGCCAGCTGCTCCTGGGGAAGCCTTGGCTGTAACCCAAGGAAAGTTTAAAGGGAAACCCAAAGGACCTTGGAACCCCAAGAAAGTTAAAGACCAGGAAGGAAATGATGTGTTGGATTTGCCATGTCTCGTCCACACCAAGAAAGATGAAGAGGGTAATTTCATTTACCCGAAACATACCACTCGGCAGTGTCGACTCTTGATCCAGCAGTTCCAGGGCAAGCAGCCCAAAGATAAGGAAAAGGAGTCGGACAAAGTTGAGGACAAGGAAGATAGTGACGATGGATACCCCCAGGTCAATTCCACCCTGATGATTTTTGCTGATGTTGAAAGCAAAAGTCGACTGAAAGTTATCAACCGAGAGGTGAATATGGTTGCTCCGGCGACACCCAGTTATCTGAAGTGGTCTCAGACTGCCATAACATTCGACCGGTCCGATCACCCAACACACATCGCCACCCCTGGGAGGCAAGCTTTGGTGGTCGACCCAGTTGTTGAAGGCACTCGACTGACCAAAGTCTTGATGGATGGTGGCAGTGGTTTGAACATATTATATGCTAAGACGTTGAAAGGCGTGGGCATTCCGTTGTCCAGACTCAGTACCAGCAACATGAGTTTCCATGGAGTCATTCCTGGGAAGAAGGCTGACTCACTCGGCCAGATTGCTCTTGATATGGTTTTCGGTGATTCCAAGAATTACCGCAAAGAAAAGTTGACGTTTGAAGTTGTAGACTTCCAGAGTGCCTATCACGCTATTCTGGGCAGGCCGGCTTATGCACGCTTCATGGGCCGACCATGTTATGTGTATCTCAAGTTGAAGATGCCTGGCCCCAAAGGTGTGATCACTATTACGGGTAATCGGAAGAAAGCGGAAGAATGTTTTCAGAAAGGTTCAAAGATCGATGATGCTCAGATGGCGGTGGTGGAGCTGCAAGAATACCATAAGACTGCAGACCCGAGTGATTTGTTGCGAGCCAAGAAGCCCGCCACAGAATCAGCTTTTCAGTCGTCTGGCGAAACGAAGACAGCTCACATCCACCCGACCGATCCCAGCGCTGCTCCAACTCACCTCTCAACAACACTCGACTCCAAATAGGAAGAAGCGCTCATCCAGTTCCTCCGTGAGAACTGGGACATTTTCGCATGGAAGCCTTCTGACATGCCGGGTGTTCCCAGGGAGCTGGCTGAGCACCGCCTAAGAGTCGACTCAAAGGTAAAACCCGTCAAGGAACATCTCCGACGGTCCGCCGTCCAGAAGAGAAAGGCTATTGGCGAAGAGGCGGCTCGGCTCTTAGCAGCGGAGTTCATCCGAGAAATCTACCACTCCAAGTGGCTCGCCAACGTTGTCATGGTCCCCGAGAAGGACAAGTCACTTCGCATGTGCATTAACTTTAAACATATCAATCGGGCCTGCCCGAAAGATCATTTTCCTCTCCCCCGCATTGATCAGATAGTCGACTCGACTGCGGGGTGTGAGCGACTGTCTTTTTTAGACGCTTATTCCGGGTACCATTAGATCCGTCTGTATGGACCTGACGAGATCAAAACAGCTTTCATCACTCCATTCGGGTGCTTCTGTTATGTTACCATGCCATTCGGCCTCAAGAATGCCGGAGCCACATTCATGAGGATGATTCAGAAGTGTTTGCTCACTGAAATCAGTTAGAATGTGGAAGCATACATGGATGAAATTGTGGTCAAGTCACGGAAGGGTTCCGACCTGCTGACTGACCTTGCTGAAACCTTTGCCAACCTCAGGAGGTATGATATCAAGCTTAATCCATCAAAGTGCACATTCGGAGTTCCTGGCGGAAAGTTACTCGGTTTTCTCGTTTCCGAATGGGGAATCGACGCCAATCCAAAAAAAGTTGGTACTATACTCCGAATGAAAAGTCCTGTGCGAGTGCATGACGTCCAGAAGCTTACTGGTTGCTTGGCCGCTTTAAGTCGATTATCTCGTCTCGGTGAAAAGGCATTGCCTCTTTACCGATTGATGAAGAAGTCTGACAAGTTCGAGTGGACTCCCGAAGCTGATGCAGCGTTTGCAGAGCTCAAAGCTCTGCTCTCCACCCAGCCGGTGCTTGCTGCCCCAATCAGCAAGGAGCCTTTGCTGCTTTACATCGCAGCCACGGGACAAGTCCTCAATACGGTACTTACGGTCGAGCGGGAAGAAGAAGGAAAAGCCTTCAAAGTTCAGCGCCCAGTATATTATATTTCTGAAGTTTTGACCCTGTCGAAGCAAAAGTATCCTCATTATCAGAAGCTTGTATATGGGATTTACATGACCACAAAGAAAGTTGCTCACTACTTCTCTGATCATTCCATTACAGTCGTCAGCGACGCTCCATTGTCAGAGATCCTGCACAACAAAGATGCAACTGGTTGAGTGGCAAAATGGGCGATTGAACTCCTTCCCCTAGATATCAAGTTCGAGGCAAAGAAAGCTATCAAGTCCCAGGCAATAGCAGATTTCATCGCCGAGTGGATTGAATAGCAACTGCCGACTCAGGTTCACTCGGAGCATTGGACCATGTTCTTCGATGGTTCCAAAATGCTGAATGGTTCCGGTGCCGGGGTGGTGTTGGTCTCCCCCCGAGGAGATAAGGTCAGATATGTTCTTCAAATCCACTTTGATTCCTCCAATAACGAGGCGGAATATGAAGCACTTTTATATGGGTTGCACATGGCCATTTCACTCGGCGTCCGTCGCCTCATGGTCTATGGCGACTCAGATTTGGTGGTTAATCAGGTGATGAAGGAATGGGACGTCAGAAGTCCAGCCATGACTGGTTATTGCAATGCAGTAAGAAAGCTGGAGAAGAAATTCGAGGGGTTAGAGCTTCATCACATACCCCGACTGAAAAATCAAGCAGCTGATGATTTGGCGAAAATAGGTTCCAAAAGAGAAGCCATTCCCAGCAATGTGTTTTTGGAACACATCCACACACCATCAGTTCAGGAGGATCCCTTCACTGAAGAAGCCCCGCAGCCAAAAAGTGCCACGGATCCGACTGAAGTTGAAGTTCCAGCTGTGGTCGACCTGATCATGGAAGTCTTGGTCATCACTCCCAACTGGACAGTACCTTACATCGCGTACATCCTAAGGAAAGAACTCCCAGAGGAGGAAGAAGAGGCTTGACAGATCGTCCGTCGATCCAAGGCCTTTACAGTCATAAAGGGACAGTTGTATAGAGAAAGCGCGATTGGAGTCAGTCAGAAGTGTATAACACCAGAAGAAGGTCAGATGATCCTTGACGATATCCACTCGGGGACCTGTGGTCATCATGCGTCCTCTCGGACCATTGTGGCTAAAGCATACCGAGCGGGATTTTACTGGCCAAGGGCCAATGAAATGGCAAAAGAGATAGTCGACAAATGTGAAGGATGTCAGTATTACTCCAATATGTCGCACAAGCCCGCGTCAGCTCTGAAAACCATTCCACTCGTCTGGACCTTCGCTGTTTGGGGGCTAGACATGGTTGGACCACTGAAAACAGGCAGGAGCGGCTTCACTCATGTGCTAGTAGCAGTCGACAAGTTCACCAAATGGATTGAAGCTAAGCCTATCAAGAATCTTGATGCTTGCAGTGCTATCAGTTTCATCAGAGAGTTGATATTCAGATATGGAGTTCCACACAGCATCATCACTGACAATGGGTCAAACTTCGATTCCTACAAATTCAGGGCCTTTTGCGCCTCTCAGGGCACACGAGTCGACTATGCTTCGGTCGCTCACCCTCAGTCGAATGGACAGGCGGAAAGAGCAAACGGCCTAATTCTCAAAGGACTGAAACCTCGATTGATGCCCGATCTCAAGCACGCAGCAGGTGCATGGGTCGACGAGCTTCCATTAGTTCTTTGGGGATTGAGGACGACCCCGAACTGATCGACCGGAAGAACCCCATTCTTTCTGGTCTACGGAGCCGAAGCAGTCTCGCCGAGTGACATGCTTCACAACGCCCCTCGAGTCGAGCTCTACTCTGAAGAAGATGCAGAACAAGCCCGGCAGGACGTAGTCGACCTCCTGGAAGAAGAAAGAGAAATGGCCATGATCCGATCGACCATCTATCAGCAAGACTTGCGTCGATTCCATGCCAGAAATGTGAAGAGTCGAGCCTTCCAAGAAGGAGACTTAGTCCTCCGAGTGGATCAGCAGAAACCACACAAACTCGCTCCTACTTGGGAAGGCCCCTTCATAGTCACGAGAGTCCTCCACAATGGAGCGTATCACCTCTATAATGTCGATCGCCAGATTGATGAGCCACGAGCCTGGAATGCGGAGCTACTCCGTCCCTTTTATACTTGAGTTCTCACTCGGATGAGATGTAATAAGAAAAAACTCCTGTAATTTATTTATCAAAGACAAGAGCGTTATAATTTTCTCAGTGATTGTTATTGTTTTTATTTGCGTAAGAAATCCCCCAGTGGCTGGCTTAGCTGCGAATCCGCTTCGCCTAAGTTTGTAAAAATAATTCCCTATCGAGTGGTGAGCCAGCCTTCCACTCAGGGGCTTAGCTGCGAACCCGTTTCGCCTAAGTTTAAAAAAAATCCTACCGAGTGGAGAGCAACCCTCCCACTCGGGGGCTTAGCTGCAGTCCAGTACTCGCCTAAGTCTTCTCACTCGGAGACTTAGCTGCAGTCTGGCACTCGCCTAAGTTTGAAAAAATCCTACCGAGCGGAGAGCAATCCTCCCACTCGGGGGCTTAGCTGCAGTCCAGTACTCGCCTAAGTATTCTCACTCGGAGACTTAGCTGCAGTCCGGCACTCGCCTAAGTTTGAAAAAATCCTACCGAGTGGAGAGCAATCCCCCCACTCGGGGGCTTAGCTGTAGTCCAGTACTCGCCTAAGTCTCCTCACTCGGAGACTTAGCCGCTGTCCGGCACTCGCCTAAGTTTGAAAAAATCCTACCGAGTGGAGAGCAATCCTCCCACTCGGGGGCTTAGCTGCAGTCCAGTACTCGCTTAAGTCTTCTCACTCGGAGACTTAGCCACTGTCCGGCACTCGCCTAAGTTTGAAAAAATCATATCGAGTGGAGAGCAATCCTCCCACTCGGGGGCTTAGCTGCAGTCCAGTACTCGCCTAAGTCTTCTCACTCGGAGACTTAGCTGCAGTCCGGCACTCGCCTAAGTTTGAAAAAAATCCTACCGAGTGGAGAGCAATCCTCCCACTCGGGGGCTTAGCTGCAGTCCAGTACTCGCCTAAGTTTTCTCACTCGGAGACTTAGCTGCAGTCCGGTACTCGCCTAAGTATTTAAAAAAAATCCCATCGAGTGGAGAGCAAACCTCCCACTCGGAGGCTTAGCTGCAGTCTAGTACTCGCCTAAGTACGAAACACATCTCAACCCTCAAGGACGACGAGGTGCAGGTCGACTGCCACCTTCTCCTGGGGAGCCTCGCCACAAATACAATGTGCGCTCCATCCTGCTCTACTGTAACGAGGTGCGGGTCGACTGCCACCTTCTCCTGGGGAGCTTCGCCACAAATACAATGTGTGCTCCATCCCGCTCTGCAGTAACGAGGTGCGGGTCGACTGCCACCTTCTCCTGGGGAGCTTCGCCACAAATACAATGTGCGCTCCATCCCGCTCTGCAGTAGCGAGGTGCGGGTCGACTGCCACCTTCTCTCGAGGAGCTTCGCCACAAATAGAATGCGCACTCCATCGCCGACCCGCAAGGACAACAAGGCGCGGGTCGACTGCTTCCTCCTCCTTCAGAGCTGCGCTACAAATACAAAAGTTATCTCGAATAAAGAACGGGCTCACTCAGCAGGGGATTCATGAAGATATTCAACGATAAACCAAGTTCAGATAAATCCTAAAGGTTCCGGACCACAGATCGAAGTGCTCGGGCGTTCAGCCCGAAAGAGTTTAACGGTTACAAAAACCACTCGGCATTCCGAGGCAAATTCAAGGTGAGGCATAAAAGTTTGTTCACTCTGCGGGAGGAGGACTAGCAGGCTCGATGAACTCGTCTAAGTCGACGCCGTCGGTGATCCGAGTGGCTGCAGCGATGAAAGTCTCCATAAAAGATCGGAAGTCATACTTCTGAGTGTTGGCGACCTTGATTGCTGCTAGCTTATCTTGTCGCACCTCCTTGCAATGGACACGAACCAAAGACAGATCCACATCAGCGCCACACCTGGCAGAAGACTTCTTCCACTCCTGCACTCGGTCAGGGATTTCGTTAAGTCGAGTCATCAGGGACACAAAATTATTTTGGAGCGTAGCCTCTGGCCAAAGTGCCGGGTCGATCCGTGACATGGCGACCTTCAGTCGAGCCAAGTAATCCACTACACCGTCGATGCGGGATTCCAGTCGGAGCAGATTCATGGCAGTTTCATCTTTCACGGGAGAATTTATTGGATCCAAACCTGGTTCGATCCGCCCAGTCTCCTCCTCGAAGTTCTGGCAAAACTCTGCATTCACGATCCAAGAATAAGTCAATTTTCATACGCTGAGTCGACACAAAAAAAATCAGTCGGAACAAAATGTGTACCTTCAAGCTTGATGAACAACTTCTTGGCAAGGCTCCTTAGATAGCTCTCCAGATCGTCCCTCCTGCGAGCGATGCCTTCCATCTTCTCGCCCAGGTTGAGGTTCTCCTTCTTCTAGCGCGAACACTCCTTGTTGGCTTCGTTCAGAGCAGATTTTAGCTTAATATTCTCTTCTTCCAACTGGCCGACCGAAGCCAGCTTCTGTTCAGCCAGAGCGGTCCTGTCGTCAGCCTCCTTTCGAGCAGCAGCCAAATCCTGATCCCTCTTTGCCAGAGCTTCTCTCAGTTTTTCTGCAAAGAAATGATGATTGATTCAGAAATAGCAGAAGGGTACTCAAGCCTAAGACAGTCCAGTCGACGAACTCGTCTTACCAGTGGTGTCGTCCTTGACCTTTTGCAGCTCTGTCTTGGCCAGCTCCAAGTCAAGGTTCAGTTGAATCTGCTGTTTCTCCAAGTCAGCAAAGCAAGCTCCAAGATCACAAGATTTCTGAAATCAAAAGGGGAAATGTTATTTTACAGCGAAAAACGACAAAGACAATAAGTACTAAGACTACGGTCGACTGCCCGCAGTCCACCATAATCTCGGGGACTACACCCAGTGGGTGCACTTTGCGTGCCCCCACCGGTTCTGATCCCACTCGACCGGCCCGCCGGAGTCGAGTGCAGGGAGTAAAAAGAAGAGAAGTAGAACTCAGACCACAGTCGACTGCCAGCAGTCGACCGCGGTCTCGGGGACTACACCCAGTGGGTGTACTTTGCGTGCCCCCACCGGTTCTGATCCCACTCGACCAGATCGAGTGGAAGAGACAAACTAACAGTTCAGTTTACACTCGACAAAATGCAAAGACTACAGTCGACTGCCAGCAGTCCACTGTAGTCTCGGGGACTACACCTAGTGGGTGCACTCAGCGTGCCCCCACTAGTTCAAAAATTCAATCGACGCACCTAGTGGGTGTACAGATGCAAAGATTTTCGGAAAGAGTCTTCAGATAGTGTATCCTAACAGAACAAGCGGCGACCAACTAACCTGAATGTTGCTCTAGAGAGCCGAGCAGGCATCGTAGGCGGCTTGGCTGGCGTCCCGCACCGTCTTCATCTTCTCCATCATAATGCCCGACCGGCGTATGGCTTCCCTGGCAGCATTCACCTCGTCCTCTGGGACATGATGGGTTGCAAAAACTAAAGGTGGGTCGACAGGGGCCTGAGCAGTCGACGAGGAAGGCAAGGCACTCGACAATGGCACGACGAAGGTAATAGAACCCCGATTGGCATCGCCAGCATCCTGAACGACTGGCTCCGCCCTCGGCGTCGATTATGGCACCTCGCTCGCAGGAGCTTGCCTATTTTTCCTCGTCAAAGGCCTCTCGGGCTCTTCATCATCATCATCATCAGGGAGGTCAATAATGTTAGGGGCTGTTCAAAGTTCAATCGACAAAATCACATCACCCAATGGTACACATTGCAGTTGAATCGACCAAAATAAAGACAGTATGGAAGAAATCATACCCAGATTAGAAGTGACCGCATCCTCCATCACCTCATCATCGTCCCTGTAAGCTGAGGTCCCGGAAGTAGCAGCGCTGACAGTTCCAAAGTTCGTCCGGTTAAAACAAGAAAAACAAACAACACAGAGCGTCGAGTAAATATGAAGGGAGACACTCACGCGGAAGCGATGGGGATGTCAATCTTAATCTTCGGCAACGCCTTTCGAAGCTTCGGCTCTACGACTTTGGGATGCTTTGACGCTTTTTCAGTCGGAGTTGGCGAAGAGGTCCGAGGACGCTTTGAATACTGACCAGCTTGAGCAATCGCCTTTTCAAGGGCGCTCGGTCGTTCTTGGTCAAGTCTGGATCGCCTCTCCCTGCGAGGAGGCGACTTGACTTCTTCTTCGTCACTTGGATCGTCGTTTTCTTCGTCTCCTCTACCGTCAGACTCCGATTCGCCACTGTCGCCGCCGCTCGCTTCTCCTTCCGGGTCCTACTCTTGCTCTCCGTTGGGCATTGAATACATTTCAATAATGGCCTGAAAGAAAGCAGGAAGAACAAAGTCAGTCGACTCAGTACAGGCAGCTGCACGAGTGAATTCAGATTACAAACAAAAACTCAGAATCGGACCTTCTCTGGTACATGAGACTGGTCGAGTGGAGGAACTCTCCTGGCTCCCCTGGGGTTGTCCTTGTTTCCGGTCATGCCCGACAGCCACTTCTCCAGTGTGTTGTCGTCGACCTCCTCCGGGTGAATCCGAGTGGAGTCTTCAAGACCCGAATACATCCACATCGGATGGTCTCGGGCTTGAAGAGGCTGGATGCGCCGCTGAAGGAAGACCTCCAAGAGATCCATACCAGTGACCCCGTCACGGATAAGCTGGACCACTCGCTCTACCAGCACCCTTACCTGCGCCTTCTCCTCTGGGAGCACCTTCAAAGGGGAGGGTTTCCTCACTCGGTCCATGGTGAAAGAAGGGAGGCCAGTCGACTGCCCTGGCGTCGACTGGTCTTTGCAGTAAAACCAGGTCGACTGCCATCCGCGAACTGAGTCGGGAAGAATCATGGCCGGAAAGGAGCTTTTCCCTCTCATCTGGACGCCAAGACCCCCACACATCTGAATCACCTGAGTCCTCTCGTCACTCATATTAGCTTTTTTCACCGTCTGGGAGCGACAAGTGAAAATGTGCTTGAAAAGGCCCCAGCGAGGCCGACAACCCAGGAAATTCTCACACAAAGAAACAAAAGCGGCGAGATAAACGATTGTGTTGGGAGTGAAGTGGTGGAGTTGTGCCCGAAAGAAGTTCAGAAATCCCCGAAAGAAAGGGTGAGGAGGTGTAACACCCTCGATGCGACTATAGCGCCCACGTGTCGAGGCACGACTTAGAGACATAATCGCATTGAAGGCATATGTCGCAAGTTAGGCAATCTTCACAACATCCCATGTAATATAAATAATAAAGGGGAGATAACATAGTTGGCTTACACTCGCCACGTCAATCAAGTACATAAATAACATTACATCATCCAAACACTCATGGCCCGACTACGGCGCCAAAATAAAAGATAACCCAACATGCGACAACGGTCCCAATCACCCCCAACTGGCACCACTACTGATCATCGGGAAAGGAAACATAGTAACGTTGAGAGTCCTCATCGAACTCCCACTTGAGCTCAAGCGCGTCTCCTGGAGTGGAATCATCAGGCCCTGCATCTGGTGTAATAGTAATCTGTGAGCCACAGGGACTCAGCAATCTCACACCCTCGCGATCAAGACTATTTAAGCTTATAGGTAGGGGAAGGTAAATATGTGGAGCTGCAGCAAGCGACTAGCAAGTATGGTGGCTAACTTATTCGCAAAAGAGAGCGAGAAGAGGAGGCAAAGCACGAGCGAGAAACTAGAGAGCAACATGCGCAAACATTACTCCAACACCGTGTCCACTTCCCGGACTCCGCCGAGAAGAGGCCATCACGGTAACACACTCAGTTGATTCATTTTAATTAAATTAAGGTTCAAGTTATCTACAACCGGACATTAACAAATTCCCATCTGCCCATAACCACGGGCATGGCTTTCGAAAGTTCAAATCCCTACAGGGGAGTCCCAACTTAGCCCATGACAAGCTCTCACGGTCAACGAAGGAATAGACCTCCTCCCAAGACGTTCCGATCAGACTCGGTATCTCGGTAATTCAAGACACTTCGACAGGTTAAAACAAGACCAGCAATACCGCCCGAATGTGCCGACAAATCCCGATAGGAGCTGCACATATCTCTTCCTCAGGGCACACTCAGATTATCTAAACTTCCAGTAGGCCAGCCCAGAGTTGCCCCTGGTAGCCACCGGCGGCTGACAGTTTGGACCAACACTCAGAGGAGCACTGGCCCGGGGGGGTTAAAATAATGATGACCCTTGAGTCTGCAGAACCCAAGGGAAAGAAAAGGCTAGGTGGCAAATGGTAAAACCAAGGTTGGGCATTGCTGGAAAAGCTTTAGTCAAGGCGAACTATCAAGGGGTTCCCATTATAACCCAACTGCGTAAGGAATGCAAAATCCGGGAACATAACACCGATATGACGGAAACTAGGGCGGCAAGAGTGGAACAAAACACTAGGCGAGAGGCCGAGCCTTCCACCCTTTACCAAGTGTATAGATGCATTCAGATAACATAGCAATATAATGATATCCCAACAAGTAAATAAATGTTCCAACAAGGAACGGCCTCCGATCTTCACCTGCAACTAGCAACGCTATAAGAGGGGCCGAGCAAAGCGGTAACATAGCCAGTCAACGGTTTGCTAGGACATGGTGGGTTAGAGGTTTGACATGGCAATTTGGGAGGCTTGAAAGCAAGTGGTAGGCATCGTAGCATTGGCATAGCAAAAGAGCGAGCAAACTAGCATAGCAAAGATAGTAGTGATTTCGAGGGTATGATCATCTTGCCTGCATAGTTGTCAGAGTTGACTGGATCCTCGAAAGCAAACTCAACGGGCTCCTCGTTAGCGAACTCGTCTCCCGGCTCTACCCAAACAAGACAAACAAACAACAAGGATATAATCAACCATGTGCAAACTCAAACAACACAATGCAAAGATGGTATGCTATGCGGGATGCGATGTGGGATGCAAAATGCAAGATATGACAGGAAATGCATGAAACTGGCCTCAACTTGGAAATCCAAGGGTGCCACTGGAAAGATGAGATGAAATCGCTTGAAAATTATATAAAGAACGCCGGAATCGGAGTTACGGTTCGGAAATGGCAAGCGATTCAAATATGACACCGGTCTGTGATTTACAGCAAGTAGCCATCTAAATGCAATGAGATGAACATGCTACAGCACCCAAACATGACAACAAAATACATGGCAGGGATGCATTCAAGATGCTTAACAAAAGTCTAGCACTAAGCTACGGCCAATTCTTCCATTAACAGGTTCAAACAAGCATGGCAAAAATGCATATGGAAAACAGATCTCAGACTTAGTGAAATTAACACTTGTCTAGAATTTCAGATCAGGTAGCACTCTTCAGAGCAACAAAACTATATGCTACAGGACCTGAACATGGCAAAGTAAAGCATGGCATGGAGCTACTCAAAGAGCTTAACAAAAGTCCCTTAGTGACCTTGAGCCAAAAGGGATCAGAAAATACAATTGCAAGCATGTGAACATGGCAAAAACATAATCAGTTTTCAGACTTAGTGAAAACTGGCACATGCTGAAACATAACTCAAGTAGGCATGTTTACGAGCTTGGTGCACTCAATACGGAGCAATTCATGATAATCTAAGCATACACCTATCAAGAACACACAAAATTCAAGCTAGACATGGCAAGAACAATAACATAGCATGCACGGATCAACTACAACATCATCGGCAAAATTGCAAACAAGTTGACAATCTGCCCAGATTCACGAAGTAGCAAAAGTAGAGCTCGATTGACTCAAGCTAGGTTGGTCCATAATTGCAAACAAAGACATGGATAGATAGAGCACTACAAGATTAACAAAACATCCTTACTGATCATCCTCAAAAGAGGCACGGATCACTAGGAAACAACATGAACATATGGCATCATGAGATAAACAGCTCAAGGACTTAGTGGAATTGCTAAGTCCCTGAAAACAGAATTAGCAAGTGCACCACTTTGCAAGCTCGTGCTAGTCACCACACACATCACAAAAATACATGGTTGCACCTGTGGAAAGATGACAAAACCCTTAACAAAACATATGTAGAGCATCAGGGCATAACATGCACACATTAATCATGGCAAAATGACAAAAAACCTAAACGGAGCAGCAGATCTCACAATTAACTCAAGTAGCCCTCTTCTAACAGCATTTCGGGCATCAAGATGAACTCAAATGGAAATGATGCAATGGAATGAAATGATGTACTCTCTGAGATGAACATTTTGATGTGCTATATGGAAGAATCGGAGCTACGGATTCAAAGTTACGGGGCTATGAACATGAGCACTTGGATCGGAATTTTTAGGGACTTAGACGAAAAACAACCTCCGGTTTAGGGTTTCCAGATCTGCACGCTTCCCGAGGCGTTCGCCGGAGTACTCGCCGGAACGGCGTCGTGCGGCGGCCGGAGATGGTGAGGAAGAGGCCGGGGCGGGGGGGGGGGGGGGAGACGGCCAGAGATGGTGGAGCTCGCCGGCCTCCTCCTTGGGGCCGGAGCGGGCGGCTGCGGCAGGGCGGCGCCAGAGCGGGCGGCGATGCGGCGGCGGGGAGCGGCGGAGCGGCTCGGCGGCGGACGGCGCGGGCAGGTGGGAGGCGGCGGCGGGCGAGGGAGCCGGGCGGCGGCGGCGCGTGGGCCGGGAGGGCCTCGGCCGGGCCGCGCGGGCTTCAGGCGGTGGCGGCGGCGGCTTGCCACGTGGCAGCGTGGGAGTGGGCGCGGGCGGTGGAGTGGACGCGTCCGGCCGGGGCGGACGTGTCCGGCCGGCGCGGATCTGGGATTTAGGGTTTGAGGACGAGGGTGATCCAGAATTTCGGAGGAGGGGCTAGTTTTATAGGTAGAGGGAGCTAGGAGAGTCCAAATGAGGTGCGGTTTTCGGCCACGCGATCGTGATCGAACGCTCTAGAAGATGGAGCAGAGTTAGGTGGGTTTGGGACAAATTGGAGGGGTGTTGGGCTGCAACACACACGAGGCCTTTTCAGTCCCTCGGTTAACCGTTGGAGTACCAAACGAAGTCCAAATGATACGAAACTTGACAGGCGGTCTACCGGTAGTAAACCAAGGCCGCTTGGCAAGTCTCGGTTCAATTCGGAAATGTTTAATCCCCACACACGAAAGAAAGGTAGAATTGACCACCGGAGGAGAATGAAGCGCCGGAATGCAAAACGGACAACGGGGAAAATGCTCTAATGCATGAGATGAACACGTATGCAAATGCAATGCACAAGATGACATGATATAAGATGCATGAAAACGATACAACACACGGAGACAAAGAACCCGAACCCGAGAAAATAAAATAACTTAACGCCGGAAACGGCAAGAGTTGGAGTACAAATTGGGAAAGTTACATCCGGGGTGTTACAACACTCCACCACTACGAAAGGATCTCGTCCCGAGATCTAGGATTGAAAGAACGCCGGGTACTCAGAACGGAGATGATCCTCGCGTTCCCAGGTAGCTTCACGATCAGAATGGTGTGACCACTTGACTTTGAGAAATTTTATTGACTTGTTGCGAGTCTTGCGTTCAGTCTCTTCAAGAATAGCAACTGGGTGCTCACGATAAGAGAGATCTTCTTGGAGCTCAATGTCCTCGAAGTTGATAGTGCGGTCAGGAGTCTTGAAGCACTTTCCAAGCTGAGAGACATGGAACACGTCATGAACATTTGCAAAGTTTGAAGGAAGCTCGAGTTGATAGGCGAGGTCGCCTCTCTTGCTGACAATCTTGAAAGGTCCCACGTATCTAGGGGCAAGCTTCCCTTTGATACCGAAGCAACGAGTACCTTTCATAGGAGAGACGCGGAGGTAAACATGATCTCCGATCTCGAAAGCCAAATCACGGTGCTTACTATCATAGTAGCTCTTCTGGCGGGATTGGGCTGCTTTGAGGTTATCACGAATGACTTTGCACATTTCCTCTGCCTCTGTGATTAAGTCATTACCCAAAAGCTGACATTCACCGGTTTCAGACCAGTTGAGAGGGGTACGGCACTTCCTGCCATACAGAATTTCAAAAGGGGCCTTGCCCGAACTTGCTTGAAAACTGTTGTTGTAGGAGAATTCAGCATAAGGAAGACAATCCTCCCATTTCATGCCGAAGGAGATCACACAAGCCCTGAGCATATCTTCAAGAATCTGGTTGACACGCTCGACTTGACCGCTAGTTTGAGGGTGGAAAGCTGTGATGAAGCGGATGTTGGTGCCCATGGCCTTCTGGAAAGAATCCCAAAACTTGGATGTAAAGATGCTGCCACGGTCTGAAGAGATCACTTGAGGAATACCGTGCAGAGAGATAATACGAGAGGTATAGAGTTCCGCCAATTGAGCTGCAGTGATCAACTCTTTGATAGGCAGAAAGTGAGCCACTTTGGTGAGTTTGTCGATGACAATGAATATAGCATCATTGCCACGCTTGGACTTTGGAAACCCAGTCACGAAGTCCATTTCAATGTGGTCAAACTTCCATTCTGGAATGGCAAGAGGTTGGAGGAGACCAGCTGGCCTTTGGTGTTCTGCCTTCACTCTTCTACAGACATCACATTCATTCACGAATTGAGCAATCTCGTGCTTCATTCGAGTCCACCAATAAGCTTGCTTAAGGTCCTGATACATCTTCGTGCTCCCAGGGTGGATGGAGAGGAGAGAATTGTGAGCCTCATTCATGATCACTTTACGGAGGTCACCTTTGGGTACAACAATACGATCCTCAAAGAAGAGAGTGTCCTTGTCATCAAGGCGGTAACACTTGTACTTGGGTCGACTCTTGGCAATCCCAATCTTCACCTTTTTCACCATAGCATCAAGAAGCTGGGCTTGGCGAATCTGGTCTTCCAAGGTAGGAGAGACTTGAAGGTTGGCGAGGAAACCTTGGGGAACAACTTGCAGATTAAGTTTGCGGAAAGCTTCACAAAGATCGGGTTGATAACGCTTGAGAATCAGACTGTTGCAGTAAGCTTTCCTGCTCAATGCATCAGCAAGCACATTGGCCTTGCCTGGAGTATACTCGATACTCGGATTATACTCTTGAATCATTTCGACCCATCGAGTTTGCCTGAGGTTGAGATTAGGCTGAGTGAAGATATACTTGAGACTCTTGTGATCAGTGAAAATGTCCACTTTTCTTCCCAATAGAAGATGTCTCCAAGTCAAAAGAGCATGCACAACTGCCGCCAACTCGAGATCATGAGTGGGGTAGTTCTTCTCATTAGGCTTCAACTGGCGAGAGGTATAAGCAACAACTTTCTTCTCTTGCATCAATACTGCGCCAAGACCTTGGAGAGAGGCATCACAAAAGACCTCGTACGGCTTGGATTCATCAGGCGGAGTCAGAACTGGAGTAGTGATCAATTTCTCTTTCAAAGTGTTGAAAGCAATGTCACACTCCGGAGACCAAACGTACTTGACGTGCTTCTGAAGAAGATTTGAGAGAGGCTTCGCGATCTTGAAAAAGTTTTCAATGAATCTTCGGCAATAGCTTGCGAGACCGAGGAAGCTACGGAGTTGCTTCACGTTCTGAGGAGGTTCCCAATTCACAATTGCAGACACCTTCTCAGGATTCATGGCAATGCCCTTGGCAGAGATGATATGACTAAGATAAAGAACCTCATCGAGCCAAAATTCACACTTGGAGAACTTGGCGTAGAACTGGTGTTCCCTCAACTTATCGAGAACCAAACACAAGTGCTTGGCATGATCTTCCTTGTTCTTGGAGAAAACCAGAATGTCGTCGAGATAGACCAAAACGAAGTCATTGGTGTAGGCGTTGAAGTTAAAGTTCATCATGCGAGAGAACGTCGGAGGAGCGTTGACGAGGCCAAAAGACATGACAGTGTATTCATATGAACCAAAGCTTGTCCTGAATGCCGTCTTGGGAATATCTTGCTCACGGATACGAATCTGATGATAACCCATACGGAGATCAAGCTTGGAGAATACTTGGGCACCTTTGAGTTGTTCGAACAGCTCATTGATGTTGGGAAGTGGGTATTTGTTCTTGATGGTCTTCTTGTTCACTGGACGGTAATCAACACAGAGTCGGTCTGTTCCATCCTTCTTCTTCACAAAAAGAACACCACAACCCCACGGAGAAGAACTAGGCCGGATGAGACCCAATTTCTCTTGAATATCGAGTTGCTTCTTTAGTTCCTTCAACTCTTCAGGTCTGAGCTTGTAAGGACATTTGCACACAGGTTCCGTGCCAGGCTCAAGATCAATAACGAATTCAACTGGCCGGTGCAGAGGCATTCCTGGAAGCTCTTCTGGAAAGACGTCTTGATAATCGCAAATGACTGGAATTTGAGAGATGGCATTTGAATCTGCCTGGCTGCACAATCAAGCTGAGCCTTGTGCTTAGAAAGCCAATCCATCCCGAGAATAAGATCAATATCCGAGTTACCAAGGATCATTGGAGAAGCCAGAAACTTGAAATCACCCATCAAGATAGAAATATCCGGAACTTCGTAGTTAGCGAGCAAACATTTACCCGGAGAGACAACTGCTAATGGCTTATGCATAACTTGAGAAAACCACCCATGCTTAGA
Organism: Triticum aestivum; assembly: GCF_018294505.1. NCBI lineage: Eukaryota > Viridiplantae > Streptophyta > Magnoliopsida > Poales > Poaceae > Triticum > Triticum aestivum. The sequence continues at coordinate 634,480,808 of NC_057806.1, forward strand.
TGCAAAAGGTCTCGAGATAAAGCAATGCGATGCACCAGTGTCAAAAAGAACTTTTGCAGGAACATCGTTAACAGGAAGGTTACCCATGATGACATCTGATGAATCCTCTGCCTGAGCTGCATTCACCATATTGACTTTGGCGTACTTGGGGTTATGCTTGACCACAGCTGTACTTGCCGATCTGACAGGAGGAGGAGGAGGAAGACGCCTCTGGTTGAAACACTTGTTGGCATAGTGACCCTTCTATTGGCACTTGTTGCACGTGACCTCTGAAAGCGGACGGTGATACGGAACACTCGATCTTGGAGCTTGAGACGAAGTCTTGTTCTGAAAGCCAGGGTTGGGTGGGTGGGAAGAACCACTGCCACCTTTGCTCTTCTGCTGATATGGCTGACGGAACGGAGGAGGAGGAAGCCAATACTTCTGCTGCTTGGCCACTTGAGTAGAGGAAGAAGGAGTAACATCTCTGACTCGCTTCTTGGAAGCATCACACCTCAACTGAGCAGCCTCTTGCTTCAATGCCATGTTGTAGAACTCATCGTATCTCAAGGGCTCGAAGAGAACAAGAGCTAGCTGAATTTCTTCTCTGAGACCACCCCTGAACTGATATATCATGCTCTTCTCATTAGGGATGTCTTGCTTGGCAAAGCGGGCGAGCTTCTGAAACAACTTGTTGTAGTCATAGACAGACAAAGAGCCTTGTTTTAGGTTGCGGAATTCGTCACACTTGCTTTCAACCACGCTCTGGGGAATATGATGAGCTCGGAAATCTCGACGGAAATCATCCCAAGTGATAACACGTCCACCTCTGGAGTCCTTGTACTGCTGGAACCATTCTGCAGCTTGATCTTTGAGTTGGAAGGAAGCGAACTTGACAAAGTCCTCAGGCTTGACGTTACTGCACTCGAAATGCTTGCACAGATCCACTAGCCATCATCAGCATCGGTTGCCTCAACACAATTGCTGAAAGTCTTTGGCCCGTTAGCAAGGAACTGGTTGAGTGTAGCAAAGTGATTCTGATTGCTGCCTTGATTCCCTTGGTGGCCTTGATTGCGCTCTTGAAGAATTTGCATGATCAACTGTGTATTTGCATTGGTTGCAGCCATCACAGCTTGCCATGCCTCCGGAGGAGGTGGTGGTGGTGGCGGATTAGGATTCGGAGTCGTGCGCGTTGGAGGAGCCATCCTGAAGAGGTTGACCACCATTAGCACATAGGCAGACAATTATTGAAGCTGAATCCAAAGGAATGAAAATTGCAACTTATAGTCTTCACATCCGAACAAAATGAACGAATGCATTCCTCTTGAAATGGTCACATATCCATAAATAGAGAAGCCACTTAGAATTAAGGTAGAGAAATAAATCAACAAGGTACAGATCAAGAACGAATAATCGATATGAAAGCCCAATCTCAAACCAATATTCATGGAAGAAGGACTAGAGCTACTAGAATTCCCACCTATGAAACTCCTGAACCTTTCTGGTTATGCAATCAGGTGTTGGGGATACAGGGGAAGCATAATATCTCACCCAAATCTAGCAAATCCTACATCCAGCTGTATCCATCCTTCAACACATAACCAAGAAACCTTCGGAAACCATCTACCTCAACCTTCGAAAAGCATCCGTTATACAAGTTATGGCGATATTCCCGAACTCCCGCCCCAGTACTGGGTGGCGTCGAGGTTATCTCACCAACGAACTGCATAAAAGAGATTTTCGATGTCAGCGTACTAAACTCAGGTACTCTAGAACTGCAATGATAAAATTATGATGACAACACCTCAGAGCTCAACTCCCCGTGACACTTCCACTAAACCCCTGACAGGAGGCACCAAGACAGTGTTCTCATCATAAAACCATCGGAACGATTCCAAGATACCCGCGTGATCCTAAAATTTTTTTTAGTGAAATTTGAGAAGAGAAGAGTCAAAACTCTATGTCAGGATGCCTTACCAGAGCGAAGAGGAGACTGGGAAGTAAAAAAGCATTCCTAACTCTCCGATATATAATTCCTAAATGACTCAAAACATTTTTCTAGACACAACTCGGCCGCTAAAAACGATCAAGCAATGGGGCTCCTAAGGTCGGGGAAGGCTCTGATATCAACTTGTAACACCCTCGATGCGACTATAGCTCCCACGTATCGAGGCACGACTTAGAGACATAATCGCATTGAAGGCATATGTCGCAAGTTAGGCAATCCTCACAACATCCCATGTAATATAAATAATAAAGGGGAGATAACATAGTTGGCTTACACTCGCCATGTTAATCAAGTACATAAATAACATTACATCATCCAAACACTCATGGCCCGACTACGGCGCCAAAATAAAAGATAATCCAACATGCGACAACGGTCCCAATCACCCCCAACTGGCACCACTACTGATCATCGGGAAAGGAAACATAGTAACGTTGAGAGTCCTCGTCGAACTCCCACTTGAGCTCAAGCGCGTCTCCTGGAGCGGAATCATCAGGCCCTGCATCTGGTGTAATAGTAATCTGTGAGCCACAGGGACTCAGCAATCTCACACCCTCGCGATCAAGACTATTTAAGCTTATAGGTAGGGGAAGGTAAATATGTGGAGCTGCAGCAAGCGACTAGCAAGTATGGTGGCTAACTTATTCGCAAAAGAGAGCGAGAAGAGGAGGCAAAGCACGAGCGAGAAACTAGAGAGCAACCTGCGCAAACATTACTCCAACATCGTGTCCACTTCCCGGACTCCGCCGAGAAGAGGCCATCACGGTAACACACTCAGTTGATTCATTTTAATTAAATTAAGGTTCAAGTTATCTACAACCGGACATTAACAAATTCCCATCTGCCCATAACCACGGGCACGGCTTTCAAAAGTTCAAATCCCTGCAGGGGAGTCCCAACTTAGCCCATGACAAGCTCTCACGGTCAACGAAGGAATAGACCTCCTCCCAAGACGTTCCGATCAGACTCGGTATCTCGGTAATTCAAGACACTTCGACAGGTTAAAACAAGACCAGCAACACCGCCCGAATGTGCCGACAAATCCCGATAGGAGCTGCACATATCTCTTTCTCAGGGCACACTCAGATTGTCTAAACTTCCGGTAGGCCAGCCCAGAGTTGCCCCTGGTAGCCACCAGCGGCTGACAATTTGGACCAACACTCAGAGGAGCACTGGCCCGGGGGGGTTAAAATAATGATGACCCTTGAGTCTGCAGAACCCAAGGGAAAGAAAAGGCTAGGTGGCAAATGGTAAAACCAAGGTTGGGCATTGCTGGAAAAGCTTTAGTCAAGGCGAACTATCAAGGGGTTCCCATTATAACCCAACCGCGTAAGGAATGCAAAATCCGGGAACATAACACCAATATGACGGAAACTAGGGCGGCAAGAGTGGAACAAAACACTAGGCGAGAGGCCGAGCCTTCCACCCTTTACCAAGTGTATATATGCATTAAGATAACATAGAAATATAATGATATCCCAACAAGTAAATAAATGTTCCAACAAGGAACGGCCTCCGATCTTCACCTGCAACTAGCAACGCTATAAGAGGGGCTGAGCAAAGCGGTAACATAGCGAGTCAACGGTTTGCTAGGACATGGTGGGTTAGAGGTTTGACATGGCAATTTGGGAGGCTTGAAAGCAAGTGGTAGGCATCGTAGCATTGGCATAGCAAAAGAGCGAGCAAACTAGAATAGCAAAGATAGTAGTGATTTCGAGGGTATGATCATCTTGCCTGCATAGTTGTCAGAGTTGACTGGATCCTCGAAAGCAAACTCAACGGGCTCCTCGTTAGCGAACTCGTCTCCTGGCTCTACCCAAACAAGACAAGCAAACAACAAGGATATAATCAACCACGTGCGAACTCAAACAACACAATGCAAAGATGGTATGCTATGCGGGATGCGATGTGGGATGCAAAATGCAAGATATGACAGGAAATGCATGAAACTGGCCTCAACTTGGAAATCCAAGGGTGCCACTGGAAAGATGAGATGAAATCGCTTGAAAACGATATAAAGAACGCCGGAATCGGAGTTATGGTTCGAAAATGGCAAGCGATTCAAATATGACACTGGTCTGCGATTTACAGCAAGTAGCCATCTAAATGCAATGAGATGAACATGCTACAGCACCCAAACATGACAACAAAATACATGGCAGGGATGCATTCAAGATGCTTAACAAAAGTCTAGCACTGAGGTACGGCCAATTCATCCATTAACAGGTTCAAACAAGCATGGCAAAAATGCATATGGAAAACAGATCTCAGACTTAGTGAAATTAACACTTGTCTGGAATTTCAGATCAGGTAGCACTCTTCGGAGCAACAAAACTATATGCTATAGGACCTGAACATGGCAAAGTAAAGCATGGCATGGATCTACTCAAAGAGCTTAACAAAAGTCCCTTAGTGACCTTGAGCCAAAAGGGATCAGAAAATACAATTGCAAGCATGTGAACATGGCAAAAACATAATCAGTTTTCAGACTTAGTGAAAACTGGCACATGCTGAAACATAACTCAAGTAGACATGTTTACGAGCTTGATGCACTCAATACGGAGCAAGTCATGATAAGCTAAGCATACACCTATCAAGAACACAGAAAATTCAAGCTAGACATGGCAAGAACAATAACATAGCATGCACGGATCAACTACAACATCATCGGCAAAATTGCAAACAAGTTGACAACCTGCCCAGATTCACGAAGTAGCAAAAGTAGAGCTCGATTGACTCAAGCTAGGTTGCTCCATAATTGCAAACAAAGACATGGATGGATAGAGCACTACAAGATTAACAAAATATCCTTATTGATCATCCTCAAAAGAGGCAGGGATCACTAGGAAACAACATGAACATATGGCATCATGAGATAAACAGCTCAAGGACTTAGTGGAATTGCTAAGTCCCTGAAAATAGAATTAGCAAGTGCACCACTTTGCAAGCTCGTGCTAGTCACCACACACATCACAAAAATACATGGGTTGCACCTCTGGAAAGATGACAAAACCCTTAACAAAACATATGTAGAGCATCAGGGCATAACATGCACACATTAATCATGGCAAAATTACAAAAAACCTAAACGGAGTAGCAGATCTGATAATTAACTCAAATAGCCCTCTTCTAACAGCATTTCGGGCATCAAGATGAACTCAAATGAAAATGATGCAATGGAATGAAATGATGTACTCTCTGAGGTGAACATTTTGATATGCTATATGCAAGAATCGGAGCTACGGATGCAAAGTTACGGGGCTATGAACATGAGAACTTGGATCGGAATTTTTAGGGACTTAGACGAAAAACAACCTCCGGTTTAGGGTTTCCAGATCTACACGCTTCCCGAGGCGTTCACCAGAGTACTCGCCGGAACAGCGCCGTGCGGCGGCCGGAGATGGTGAGGAAGAGGCCGGGGCGAGGGGAGGAGACGGCCGGAGATGGTGGAGCTCGCCGGCCTCCTCCTCGGGGCCGGAGCGGGCGGCTGCGGCAGGGCGGCGCCGGAGCGGGCGGCGATGCGGCGGCGGGGAGCGGCGGAGCGGCTCGACGGCGGACGGCGCGGGCAGGCGGGAGGCGGCGGCGGGCGAGGGAGCCGGGCGGCGGCGGCGCGTGGGCCGGGAGGGCCTCGGCCGGGCCGTGTGGGCTTCGGGCGGTGGCGGCGGCGGCTTGCCACGTGGCAGCGTGGGAGTGGGCGCGGGCGGTGGAGCGGACGCGTCCGGCCGGGGCGGACGTGTCCGGCCGGCCCGGATCTGGGATTTAGGGTTTGAGGACGAGGGGGATCCGGAATTTCGGAGGAGGGGCTAGTTTTATAGGTAGAGGGAGCTAGGAGAGTCCAAATGAGGTGCGGTTTTCGGCCACGCGATCGTGATCGAACGCACTAGAAGATGGAGCAGAGTTAGGTGGGTTTTGTCCAAATTGGGGGGGGGGTGTTGGGCTGCAACACACACGAGGCCTTTTCGGTCCCTCGGTTAACCGTTGGAGTACCAAACGAAGTCCAAATGATATGAAACTTGACAGGCGGTCTACCGGTAGTAAACCAAGGCCGCTTGGCAAGTCTCGATTCAATCCAGAAATGTTTAATCCCCACACACGAAAGAAAAGTAAAATTGACCACCGGAGGAGAACGAAGCGCCGGAATGCAAAATGGACAACGGGGAAAATGCTCGAATGCATGAGATGAACACGTATGCAAATGCAATGCACAAGATGACATGATATGAGATGCATGACAATGATACAACACACGGAGACAAAGAACCCAAACCCGAGAAAATAAAATAACTTAACACCGGAAACGGCAAGAGTTGGAGTACAAATTGGGAAAGTTACATCCGGGGTGTTACAAGAGGCAAGGAACATACACGGTCGACGTGGGTGGCAAGGAGAACGCGCTCACCCTCCCGAGGTTGAGGCTTGGATTCCTTCCCCGGGAGCCGCGCCGATTCATAGGGGATCAACCCTCCTTCGGTTAGGTCGTCGAGGTCTTCTTGGGTGATCGTTGAGCGGATCCAGTCGTCCTGGATCCAGCCCTTCGGCAGGCCGGTTCACGAGGAGGATCCGCCCCGACTGGTCGCCTTCCCCTTCGACCTCGCCGTCGCCTTCTTCGCTCGCTCTAGAGCCGCCGTCTTCTCCTTCCCCATCATCGCCGGCGAAACGCGCACGGAGCGGTGGCACTGGGGCGAGAGCGAGCGCGGCTAGGGAGCGTGGAGAGGAGAAGAGATAATGGGGACGCACCATTTGAGGAGACCCCGGTCCGACGCCTTATATGAGGCCGCTTCCGAGTGGCTGACGGGTAGGCAAGGGCGGCCCTGTCAAATCCTGTAGCGATCGCACGCGTGATACGTGGCGAAAAAGGTGGCGCGGGGATCGAGGCGGCTCCGCTCTATCCCATCCAATTACTGCGGCTTCCCCCGTCTCCCGCGCTTCCCAAAATTTGGATCCCGCGAAATCTGCGGGCGGCAGAACAACTTGTCAGACCGAAGATCTCCTCCGCACCGTCACTCGGAGCCTGTCAAGTAAAGAAACTCACTCGACAAAAAGCTAAGAATGGATCAAGGCGACTGAAAAGGAAGTTGATGTCATCACTCAGGATTCATTGATCCGAAACCAGATATGCTAATGGCATGAAAAATGAGTCGGGAAAATTCTCAACTCCTTCCCCACTCAAACCTCGATCCATTCGGGGGCTACTGACGAAGCTATGTACCTAGGGTAGGGTCATGGACCTGTCCAAACTGCCCTACCCAAGGACATCTCTAGAAGAAATCACCTTTCAATCGACTTGGAGGTGTTCCACTCGACAGACTCGAAGACACTCGACCAAGAAGCGATCACTCGACCAAGACCAAACCACTCGACGGCCAGGAGACCTAAAGGCACTCCGCATGCTAACGGTCGGTTATTAAGTAGCCTTTATGATCATCATAGCACTTTATTAGGGGCGTTACCAGTAACGCCTAACCTTAATGTATTTAAAACCCTGCATAACTGAGGGCCGGAGGGGTCCGACGAACTCTATATAAGCCACCCCCTCCTCAGTGTAAAGGGTTCGCACCCCTGTAAACCATATACGCATAATCCAGTCGACCGCCTCCGGGCTCTGAGACGTAGGGCTATTACTTCCTCCGAGAAGGGCCTGAACTCGTAAACCTCGTGTGCTTACAACTTCTCCATAGCTAAGATCTTGCCTCTCCATACTTACCCCCTTACATAACTGTCAGACTTAGAACCACGATAGTGAAAGCTTTTGCCTTGAGTGCGGGTCTTATCTCGTTGCATCTTGATGCACTCTTTTGTGGTGAATATTATTTTCCTCTTGCTTGTCTCTACGAGGCTTTTGCCATCTTAATTGGTATCCCTCGTCTTGATGAGGATTTGATCTTCTATCTTCACCATGGGTGGTCGCAAGCCTTGTTGTTAATTCACTTTTTAGTGAGCTTGTGAACCCAGTTGCCTGTTGGGTGTGTGTGGGGAGGACATGTCATGCACCGTGCATCTCATTTATTCTAGACTATGTTGATGCTTAATGCTCATCCTTACATTAGTCTTCTCAAGTGCTTTGCCATGACTCACACACATCATTTTGGTTGAGCCTACTCTTAAGTTGCCTCTTTTATAAGTTGCTCAACCATTTGCCTGTTGCAAGTGCTAGGCTTTGTTTACTACTTGTCCACTTGCACTTGTTGTGAGTTTCTATTGATTTTCGGGGAGTGATGATCCTATTTTGTGCACTTGGTATCCTAATGCAAATATTCTAAGGAGTGCACAAATCATGGGGAGCTTCACTAGTGTCTTTAGAACACTCTATTGCTCTCTTGCATTTGTCGTGAGGTTCTATTGATCTTCGGGGAGTGATGATCCTATTTTGTGCTTGCTGTATCCAATTAAATTATGCACAAATCATGGGGAGCTTCTCTAGTTTCTCTAGAACAATCCTTTGCTCATATCATAATACCTTTTATTCATGTGGCTCGTAGGATCTTTGGTCTAGTTGGTTCAATTGGTAACTTTTGATAGCTTGCTTCAATTGGTATCTTTTGATTGCTTGATTTCTTGTTTCTCTCTTTGTTATGTCTTTGTGGCATATCTTTCTTTTGCAATCTTTGGGCCTCAATATAGTTTGTCTTCCTCCAAGTATTTACCGTTGGATATGTGTATTGCATTCCACTCTCTTGTGGAGAAATACACAATTTATGGAGAAACACAATGTATATTGGCCTTTTAAGCTTTTCTCCCATTTTGGAAATCGATGCCAATGGGGGAGAAGTTTCAGAGAGTTTTGTGGAGAAGTTTAGAGAGTCATCTTTTCTTGCTTTGGTTGTGTTCCTAAGCGTTTGCACCTCATATGCATGCATTATTGGTTGTTGCATTGCATCGTGATGCATAATTCCTTGTATAAACTCTCTTGAAAGTGATTGTCATCAATTACCAAAATGGGGGAGATTGAGAGAACATGCGGTGCCCCCATGTTTGGTTTTGGTAATTGATGACAATCTCTATGGACTAATGGTTGCCTTGAGTTATATTTGAAGGTTTTGTCCATAGGCTTTTCTTGGATTACATGTGTTGGTTTCAAGGAGAGTTTGTGTCTTCCAAGGTGCTATTCAAGGAATTACCTAAAGATTGGTCTTGTGAGAGGTTGATCAAGACTAAGTCAAAGAGTGAATCAAGTTGATCGACACACAAAGCATAGAAGATGTACCGAGAGGGATCAAGTGATCCCATGGTATGGTAAGCATTGTCAATTACGCTTTGTGTACTAACCCATGGTTTTCGTGAGAGTTCTCTGTGGGGTTACGTTGCCATGTGCAAGTTCAAGTGATGCATCATGAATAGATCAAGTGCTTGAAGCTTGCCATCCATTGAGGTGACAATGGACTTGTGAAGATGTGCCAAAGAGTGGCTCGCCCATAGTGGAGTATGGGGGAGCAATCTACTAGTCTTCACTAAGCCAACGCAATCAAGAAAGGTGGTCCAACTTGAGGAAGTCAAGATCGTCTACATCTAGCTCAAGTGGACTTTGTGCAAGGCAAAGGTTTGACCTTGATAGGTTTTCTATTTTACCGATCTCATGGTGCTAGTTGGGAGACCAGGTTATAGGATGGATTGCCGTACTATCAAGGGGGGCTCTTGATGAGTAGCTTGATCGTATTGTTTGCAAAGAGCTCAAACCATTGCATCCTTCCATCATCTTTCTTGGTTCTTGTTTGGTTCTCTTTGAGATTCTTAGATCTTATGTTCATCTTAATGACAAGCTTGAGTTCATCAAAAACGGAGTTCTCATGCTTCTTCTATTGCATTTTCGGTGTTGGAGATTTTATCGGTCTTATTCAAGGAACGGTTCTCACCATTTTCTCTTGGTACTTTTCTATTTTCCTTCTTATTTTTATTTCTATCAAGTTTGTGTTAGCTCTTGTCTCTACCTTTCCAACACACTTGGTTTCGTTGAATTCGGAGTCCATTTGCAGAAGTTGTGTCAGTTTTGGTGTCCTTAAAAAGGCTACAGCGGTACTACTGCCCATGGGAGCGGTACTACCACTTGGAGCGGTACTACCGCGGCTACTTCCGTGGCTACTTTCACTCCGGACCAAAAACTCGTCATAAGTCCAGCGGTGGTAGGCACGGATGTATTTTTTAGTACCGCTCGCAAGCAGTAGTACCCTTAGCAGTAGTACTGCTACCCCTAGCGGTAGTACCGCTCTGTGCAAGCTGTGAGCATAACGGTTGGATTTTTCCCCTCCTATAAAAGGGGTTCTTCTTCCCCAATGAACCTTATCCTTGGAGCTCGTGTTCTTCCCCCATTGTTGACCTTCTTCGATCTTGCTAACTCTCAATCCCTCCATGGATTCTTGCTAGTTTTTGAGGGAAAAGAGAGAGGAGATCTAGATCCACATTTCCACCAATCACTTTCTCCTCTATGTGAGGGGAACCCCTTGGATCTAGATCTTGGAGTTCTTGGTGTTCTCCTTCTTGTTCTTCCTCTCATTTTCCTCCCTAGCATTAGTTGCTTCGGTGGGATTTGAGAGAGAAGGACTTGGGCACTCCGTGTGCTCTTGCCATTGCATTTGGTGCATCGGTTTGAGTTCTCCACATGATACGTGGAAGTTACAAGTTGAGAAGCTTATTACTCTTGAGTGCTTGGTACCCTTGAGCTTGTTCCTCTTGGGTGCTTGGGCGCCCTAGACGGTTGGTGGTGTTCAGAGCTCAATCATTATGGTGTAAAGCTCCGGGCAAGCGTCGGGGTCTCCAATTAGGTTGTGGAGATCGCCCTGAGCAATTTGATGAGTACCGGTGACCGCCCCCAAGGGTTGCCAAAGTGTACGGGTTCGGTGACCGCCCCCAAGGGTTGCCATTTGTACGGGTTCGGTGACTGTCGGTGTCAAAACTGGCGGATTTCGGGTAGGGGGTACCGAACTGTGCGTCTAGGATCGATGGTAACAGGAGACGGGGGACACGATGTTTACCCAGGTTCGGGCCCTCTCTATGGAGGTAATACCCTACTTCCTGCTTGATTGATCTTGATGAATATGAGTATTACAAGAGTTGATCTACCATGAGATCATAATGGCTAAACCCTAGAAGTCTAGCCTATGAGTATATGGTAATGAATCTGTCTTATTCGGACTATGCTCTCCGGTTTATATAGACATCGAGAGATCTAGGGTTACATGAGGTCGGTTACATAAGAGGGAATCTTCATAATCAGTCGCCTAGCTTGCCTTCCACGCCAAGTAGAGTCCAATCCGGACATGGGTATAGTCTTCGGTCCTCGTGTCTTCACAGCCCATCAGTCCGGCCCACGGATAACAGGCCGGACGCTCGAGGACCCCTTAGTCCAGGACTCCCTCAGTAGCCCATGAACCTGGCTTCAATGACGAGGAGTCCGGTGTGCAGATTGTCTTCGGCATTGCAAGGCGGGTTCCCCTTCGTCCGAACTACAATATAGTCTTCGGAGATGATGATTGTATCCGGACCTGTGTATATAATTGCAAGAAATACAATACTCCACGAGGCCAATCTGCACGCAATTGTTTATGGCACTGTATTATGCTTACCCGATTATTATTTCCAACCGTTGGCTAGAATGTCGCCCCACGTCTCGGGAAGTGGTTTTATTGGCATGTCTTGTCAAAGCAGAGATCGTGCCCCCTTATTCACGGGATTTTCAATAATGCTGGCATGGGTAACCCAACCGTCCTCTGGGTACAACTCCTTGAGGATAGGTAAGTTTCGAGACCCAGGAGGGGACGCTCGATATTCTGGGCCTTTATATAGGGACCCGGACTTGTCTTTCTCTTCTGCGCTTGCTTCTTCCTCAACCCCAGCCACCTTGAGTTCTATCCCTCGAGTCCCAATCACCACCAGCCCCAATCATATCTTGGCCCAGCCGTTCAGGCCGGTGGGTGGCCTCTTCCGTCACGGAGGAGGATATTGCGAAGCTCCGCGTAGCGAGGTACCTGACCCCAGAAATTTTTCATCGGCTTCCTGCCGAGGGGCAGATTATTCCCACCCCCAAATCCGGCGAGAGGGTAGTATTTGTGTCCCACTTCCTTCGTGGGCTAGGGTTCGCGCTTAGCCCCTTTGACCGGGGTCTCATGTTCTACTATGGGCTAGATTTTCACGATCTGGCCCCGGACGCCATTCTTCTCATCTCGGCATTTATCGTCACGTGTGAGGCCTTCCTCCGGACCCCTCCGCACTTTGGTTTGTGGCTCAAGACTTTTGATGTGAGGCCGCGAGTGACAGAGGGGGAGCAGGCAGAGTGCGGCAGCATTGTAATAAACAAGCTTGCCAGCGCAGTTTGGTTTGAAGGATCCTTCGCCGAGTCTTCCGAACTATGGCAGCAGAGGTGGTTTTATGTTAACGAGCCGCAGGGCTCCAAGTGGGCGGCAACGCCTGCATTCCATCCCGGCCCTCCGACTCAGCTTGCCTCATGGATCAACAAGGGGTTGGACTGGGGATCCGCTAATGAGGTGCAGACTCTGCAAGGTTGCATCCGAAGCCTTACCGAGAAGGGCGTCGATCTTGTGAACGTCGTTTAAGTAATGCTGGTCCGCCGGATCCTGCCGTGTCAACGGCGGCCTCTCCATATGTGGGAGTTCAATCTAGAAGGGCGGCAGACTCTTTGGCACTTCTTGGTACTACGCACGAAGGAATGTGGAAATTACATTTCAGGGAGCGAGAGCAATGGCCGGACACCAACGAAGATGTTGGCCTCGACTGCAATCATCCGGGCACTTCGGTAAGTATTCAACACCTTTTATTCCAACATCTTTTGACAAGATACTGAGCAATCCGTCCCTACAGGACTGGATAAAGAAAGCGGTATTAATCTGGAGTCCGGCACCCCTTCCCAAAGATCTCGCGTCCCCCTGCTGACGCGGATGTTAGTTCCGACACCATACCGGGTGTCTGCAGAGTGGGGTGAGAGCGGGGAGCCCAAAGGAGATGCATACCACGGCAAGAAGCGGGCTGCTTCTAGAGGCCAGGAGGGGAAACTTTCCAAGAAAGGAAAAATGCCATCGTCGATCGGCTTGAGCCGGACAAGCGATGCCGATGTAGAGCTTGATGCTGAGGACGAACCTCCGGCCAGACCGTAAGTGAAGCAGGGTACTTTAACCATACCTCATTCTTTTCTTATTACTGAAGTAGTTCTGTGACATGTGCACGTCCTCGCAGGTTAACGCCTGGTGTTTCTCAATCGTCCTCCTCCTCGGGGGGCCTTCTTCCAGAGATGATGGAGAGTGACACGCCTTCTCCGGCCTCCTTGCCCAATAGGGAGGATGATCTTGAGGTGTCGTCCCAGAGGGCCCCTCCCATCCGGCAAGTAGCATAGGAAACGAGGAAGGAGTTACCCGAAGGTGGTGCCTCTGTCACTCTGGGTTCGGGGGTCAAGAATGGCGGCCCCAAACTGTCCGGCTTACAATCGGAGATGATTCTGGAGGCAGGTAGGCGGATTCCTTTAAAGGAATGTCGTGCTCCGGCAATGGCTTCCAAAGACCCAGGAGTGCCGGAGACACTAACGGACATGCTACGACAGGCGTCCGTTTTAGAGGAGCACCGTGCCTTAATGGCTACAGTGGCCGAAAAGGTTCTCTCCGCGAAGAGCGGGTGGAATGAGGCCTTCATGAGCCTTCTAAGGGGTTTTGAGGTTTGTGATGTAATTTTTTCAATGGAATAATGTTGACAGAATGCACCTGTTGTGTATGCAGTAGCCCCTGAGACTCGGATCGCCTTCAAAGGAAGTGATCAGAGGATCGAAAAGAGATCTTCAAGTGCTAACCTTGGTTTAACTTGGAATGCAGGGTGTCTCCCCTCCTGCCACTGCCCGGAATTCGGAGGTTACCGAGCTAAAGCGAAAGCTCGATATTGCGGAGGATGACATTGCTTTGATCAACAGGCGTCTTGACGACTCGCAAGGTATATATTTCAAGTATTCCTTACACCCATGTGCTTGTAATTGAAGCCTGACTCTGAGAAAGAGTTTTATATGAAATGTGCATGAATGCAGATGGTGCCGCCGCCGTGGAAGCTCTTCGGGCGGAGCTGGCCTGGGTCAAGGAGAAGGCCCGGTTTAGTGATGCAGCAGCCGAAAAGGCATCGGCTGAGTTGAAGGCCGAGCAAGTTGCGCGTCGCCAAGACAAGGAGAAGATGTCCACCATGGTGCACAAGTTAGAGAATGCGGCTAGCCGCTGTACACTTCTTGAGAAGGAGAATGAAGCCAAAATGGCTGATCTTGACAAGGCCTTACGAGAGGCGAAAATGGCGCAGTCTAAATCCAGAGCAGCCCATGAGGAGATTCGGCAAGCTGGGGAGATTGTGGCTGGCAAACCCTTTTTTCTACAAGCTAAATTCGGCGATCCAAAATATGCTCAGCTTAACCAAGTATGGAGTTCTCCAGACAATGTTTTAGACTTGCTGAAGAGTTCTTCCGATGCGGCGCGGTTTCATCAGGCGCAAGAGGGGTGTGCAACGGAGAAGCTTTTCTGGTCGCAATTCGGCGCGTCGAAGCGCCCTCTGTTGCTGAATGAACAGATGTCCTAGTGGGCCGAGCTGCATAGGATATTCGGTGCTGCCATGAAGAATGTCGTAGTCCATTTGTGGCCGACTGAACCTGTTCCGAGTAGTTACTTCGGCCTGGTGCAGCGGCTTGCTGACGCAGTGCCGCATATCGACACTGTGAAGCGATCAGCGTGCATTGAAGGTGCACGGATGGCCTTCGCCCGAGTCAAGACATTCTGGGGGAAGATGAAGGCCATCAATATTGCGACGAAGAGTCCACCCAAAGGCAAGGACCGTCCGGAACCAGAGCATTATTTTGGAGACGTCCTAGAGGCCGCCCGCTTGATAGGGGGTCAGTGCTTGAAAGACATAATATTCGAGTGATGTGTATAAGGGTTGTAACAGACAACTTTATAGTTAATCTATATTTTTTCAAAAGCTTGTATTCCTCCTGTGCGGGTGTTTTAACATAATTTGAAAGTTTTCCAGTCGTTGGCTTCAGCCCCCTCGTAAGAAATACGGGGGTGTTCGGAAAAGCATTGAATCACTCTTTATCCAACGTCTTGGTCCATAAAGGAGGTGATAATGCGGCGAACCAGGCAATCAGACTATAGGGCATTAACACTTTCACTTAGCCATAGGAGTTTTATGGTGGGGCTATGACATAGCCCCTGGTATGTATGCGGCGTATCGTAATATTGTGCCTTACATGTTTTGATCTAAAAAGATCCTTTGTGTGCCACGGAGAATCACTAAAGATTCGGATAAGTCGTCAAGTGGTTGACCAGCTCTTGCCGCATCATGATAGTCAGTTTTCGGCTGTCTCTACTGAGGTGCTCATCCGGTCAAAGCCAGGGCACAATCACAGTAGTTCTCCCTTTACTACCTGAGCCGATAGAGCGGAACATAGGGTAGCAAGCACAGGAGTCGGGCAACCCAACTATTGACCAAAGACAATGATTCGGAGCTGATGCATATAAGGCCAAACTTGCGACATCGAAGTACGCTATAGAGCTGTTCGGACTTTTATTGGCGACTCATTTGTTCCCATACCGAGCCCCTAGCGGGTTATGCAGAGGTGCATCTTGTAACACCACCGTTACGGCCGTACTCAGTTAAAAAAGAGTATAGGAGATTAGTTCGAATGAAGTTTACTGGGAGTGGAGCAACAAGCCAATGATAAATTCATATATATATATATATATATATATATATATATATATAAAGAAGAGAAAAACCACAACCCGGCTATTTGACATGCTCGGGGTCGGGAACGGAGGAAAAAGGCATAGTACAGTCTCAAAATAAAGAGTGTGGTCTACAAAAAAGTTGTTTTGGACCTCCTCTCGCATGTCTGCGCCGCCCATCCTCGGGGAGGGGGGTTCTTAACGGAAGTGGCCCCTTAGGTGAGTGTGCGGATCCGAACTCCGACGGAGTCCGTTCTATATGAAGTCCCGTCGGTCACCTGTTTATAGTAAAGAAAAATAACGAAAAATGGATAAAAACGTTACGGGAATGCTTGCAGGGTTGTCTGTATTGTGCTTCCGCTGATGCCCATGGTATCTTGAGCGCGTAGTGATGTACGCGTGGTGTAAATCCTGCCATCATAGTGGGTTGGTGATGGAAGCCGAACTGCTATTTCCGCTCCGGTAGTGGTCGAACATCGGAGGGAAACTGCTTCTGGCCCCCGGTGTTCGGCTGGCGAGCCTTGCCGTCATCTTTATCTCTTGGTGGCCTTCTCCCTTTGTATTCGGCATTAAGCTTGCCTGCCTGCTTGAAAACCCAACATTTTCTGTTGGTATGATTAGCTGGCTTATCAGGGTGGCCGTGAATCTGACAGGGTCGGTCCAATATCCTGTTAAGGGCGGATGGTTCATCCTGTTTAGCCTTAGATGGCTTCTTCCATTGACCGGGTTTCGGATTGTGAAATCCAGTGTTGACCGTCGTGTCACGCAACCTTTCGTTATGGCTGCTGTCGTGGTTCTAAGCCTGACAGTAGAGTGGGGGTAGGTATGGAGAGGCAAGGTCCTAGCTATGGAGAGGTTGTAAGCACAAAGGATGTACGAGTTCAGGCCCTTCTCGGAAGAAGTAACAGCCCTACGTCTCGGAGCCCGGAGGCGGTCGAGTGGATTATGAGTGTATGAACTACAAGGTGCCGAACCCCTCTGCCTGTGGAGGGGGGTGGCTTATATAGAGTGCACCAGGACCCCAGCCAGCCCACGTAGGAGAGGGTTTAAGGTGAGTTAAGTCTGGGGCGTTACTGGTAACGCCCCACATAAAGGCCTTTACTATCATAAAGTCTACTTGATTACAGGCCGTTGCAGTGCAGAGTGCCTCTTGACCTCCTGGTGGTCGAGTGGGTCTTCGTGGTCGAGTCCTTCAGGCCAGTCGAGTGAATCCTCGTTGGTCGACTGGAAGGCGACCTCTTCTAAGGATGTCCTAGGGTAAGTTACTTGGATCAGGTCCATGACCCTACCCTAGGTACATAACCCCATCATTAGCCCCCGAATGGATTGAGGCTTCGAGTGAAGAAGGAGTTGATGTCGTTTCCGATTAACCTTTGCGCTCCGGTTGTGCGCTGTTCTGGACCAAAGAATCCCTTTGTCGACAGGAAACAACTTGCCTTCAGTCGACTTGATCCATTCTGTTTTTGCGTCGAGTGATCTTTCAGGCTTCGACGATCTCCGAGCGACGGATCGCCGGAAACACCGCGCCTGACAGACTGATTTGTTGCTCGCGGATTCCGCGGGATGCGAAATTTTGGGGCGCGCGCGAAGCGGGGCGGACCGCGGCGTTCGGATGGGACGGGGCATGGACGCCTCGATCTCCGCGCCGCCTTTTTCGCCACGTATCCCGTCTGCATAACTGTTCCAGATATGATTAGATCGACCGGGCCCACCTGTCATCCACTCGGAAGGGACCTTATAAATGTGCCCGGCGAGGATTTCTGTGCTGCGCCTTAGCATTCTCCCCCTCTCTCTGCTTCCTTCCTCCCTGCTCAGCGTGCTCGCTCTCGCCCCCGCACCACTTCCCTTCGCGCATCTCGCCGGCGACCATGGCCAAGGAGAAGACGGCGGCGCTGGAGCGTGCAAAGAAGGCGTCGGCGTCGGAGAAGGCGAAGGGGAGATCCACCAGCCGCGGAGGGTCCTCGTCCAGATCCCGCCTGCCGAAAGGCTGGGTCCAAGGAGACTGGATCCAGTCGACCATCACTGAGAATGACATTCTCGACATGGCCAACGAGGGCTTGATCCCCCACGGAGCTGCGAGGCTTCCGGGGAAGGAGTGGCAGCCTCAGCCAGAAGAGGGTGAGTGTGTGCTTTTGGCCACCCATGTGGATCGTGGGTTTTCCTTGCCGCCGAGTGTTTTCTTTCGTGGCTTCTTGAATTTCTTCGGAGCGCAGCTCCACCATTTTACCCCAAACTCCATTGCCTATCTTGCTGCGTTCGTGTCCATGTGTGAGGGTTTCTTGGGCTGTCGACCGCACTGGGGTTTGTTCAAGCATATATTCACGTGTCGCTCTCAGACCGTGAAGAAGGCGAGTCCAGGCGACGAAAAGACCCGAGTCGTCCAAATGTGTGGGGGTTTGGGCATCCAGGTGAGGAACAAGAGCACCTTTCCGCCCATGACCTTTCCCGAGTCAGTCAGAGGCTGGCAGTCGACCTGGTTCTACTGCCGGGACCAGTCGACGCCGGGACAGTCGAGTGGACTCCCACAGTTTACCATGGACCGAGTGAACAAGCCCTCCTCTCTGAAGTTGATCCCGGAGGAGAAAGCTGATGTGAAGATGTTGATGGAGCGCGTGGTGCAGTTGGTTCGGGAGGGAGTGACGGGCATGGATCTCCTGGAGGTCTTCCTCAGGCGTCGCATCCAGCCCCTCCAGTTCCGGAGCCACTGCATGTGGTTGTACTGTGGGACCGAAGACGAGACTAGAGTCCATCCAGAAGCAGTCGACGATGTCACTCTGGAAAGATGGATGGCAGCCGTCACCGGAAACAAGGACAACCCACGCGGAGCCAGAAGGATTCCTCCACTCGACCACAACAGTGATCCAAATAAGGTACACTTGCCCTGCTCTCCACTGCATTCTTGTCGCATTCATCTCTGTCTACTCTGCCGACTGGTCGACTGATCATTGTCTTGATATCTGCTAGGCCCTCACCGAGCTGTACTCGATGCCCAATGGGGCACAAACTCCGACTGAGGAGGGTGAGGCGAGTGGGGGCGAGAGCCAGGACGAGGAGGAATGGGACTCGGACGTTGCAGGGGACGACGACGACGATGATGATGACGACGGCGATGATGATGACGCCGAAGACGAGGAGGAAGAGGAGGAGGTCGTGCCACCGCGCTCGGAAAGGCGGTCGAAGCTCGTCCACGACCCTTCGACTGAACGTGGCAAGGGGGTTGCGACGCAGTCGACCAAGCGCCCTAGGACCACTTCTCCAGCGCCGACTGAAAAGGCGCCGAAGCAGCCTAGGGGGGCTCCGCCAAAGCCGACCAAGCTCCTGCCGAAGATGAAGGTGTCCATCCCCACCATATCAGGGTAATTGTGTCGTTTGAGTCTTCTCATTTTGTGTGAACTTTATCTCTGGTCGACGCTGAAGTTAGTCGACTGATCCTTTGGAGTTGCAGTGCTGCTACTTCTGAGACCTCGGCCCGGGCTGATGACCACGAGATGGAGGATGCAGCAACTTCGAACCCAGGTACTGTATTCTTAACACCGTTCTTAGTCGACTGACTCGCGATCTCTGATCCTGATTCTTCTCCGCAGCTCCACCCAACACTGTTATCAATCTCCCTGACGACGACGAGGATGAAGAACCACTGGCACGCAGGAGGAGTCGGAAAGCGTCCGCCAGTAAGGTGCTTCAGGATGTGACGGCGCCTGAGATTCTGACTGTGGAGGAAGAGAACACCACTCGACACACGGTGTCCTTCGCAAATCCACTGACGAGTGCCCAGCAGCCCTCTCTCTTCACGACGCACCACGTCCCAGAGGACCAAGCTGGCGCAGCGAAGGAGGCAATACGCCAGGCGGGACTCATGATGGAGCAGCTGAAGACCATCCGGGACGCGAGCCAGGCAGCTTATGACGCCAGTTCTGCCCTCCAAAGCAATGTCCAGGTCAGTCGACCGCTGTTTGTTCTGTTGGATATGCTACCAAAAACTTTTCTTTTCCGGAATTCATAGTAGTCACCCACTGGGTGTGTCGAATAAACTCCGTGTTAGCGGGGGCACGCTGAGTGCACCCGCTGGGTGTAGTCCCCAAGGCTAAGGTCGACTGCTGGCAGTCGGCCTTAGGCTTTATGATGTCGATCTTTCTGTCAGTCGACTGGTCGACTGGATTTCACAAACCGGTGGGGGCACGCTGAGTGCACCCACTGGGTGTAGTCCCCGAGACTGTGGTCGACTGCTTGCAGTTGATCACAGTCTTAGAGAATGCACCTCGCACTTTTTTTTTGGGGTCGACTGGTCGACTTTGTCTTCATCGGGATTAGTGGGGGCACGCTGAGTGCACCCACTGGGTGTAGTCCCCGAGACTACGGTCGAATGCTTGTATTCGGCTGTAGTCTTAGAAACGTGTGTTTTTCGCTTTTTCACTCGGAAGTGAATTATTTTTGACATTTAGTCGATTGGTTCTTCGCAGAACTCTTGTGATCTTGTGGCTCGCTACTCAGAGCTGGAACAAAAACATACTCAAGTCGAGCTGAGCTTGAAGCTGGTTCAAGAGAAACTGACAAAGGCAAAGGAGGAGACCGAAGGTATGTTTGGTGAGACCCTGACGACTGCTTTTCCCCTTGCTTGTTTCAAAATCTGATCTTGCTGTAACTTGCAGGTAAGGTAAGGGAGGCCCAGCAGAAGAAAGACCTTGAGCTAGCTGAGAAGATCAAGCTTGCTGACGAGAAGTTAGCTTCAGTCACCAAGCTCGAACAAGACAATACCAATCTGAAAGCTGCTCTTGGGATTGCCAACAAGGAGGTCAGTCGACTGAAAACTGATAAAGCTGCCCTGACCGACCAAGTCAGCAAATTGACTGAGAAGAAAACTGAACTGGAGGTCTTCCTGAGTGGCCTTGCCAAGAAGCTGTTTCTTATGCTTGAAGGTAAACCTCCATGTTTGGCAAATATTTCCAATTGTGGCTTTTTCCATTCGACTATCCCCTTGACTTAGTGATCATCCTTGCAGAATTTTGTCAAAACTTTGAAGAAGAAACCAGCCGACTGGAGCCAAACCTCGACCCCGTCAATTCTCCGGTGAACGACGAAGTTGCCATGGATGTTTTCCGACTGGAGTCTCGTGTTGCAGCTGTCGTGGACTATCTCGCAAGGCTGAAGGCCGCCACATCTCGCATCGACTCGACGCTCTGGCCTGAGGAGACACTTCAGAATGACCTTGAGTCGCTGATGGCCCGCTTGAACACGATCCCTGGTCGAGTGCAGGAGTGGAAGAAGTCCTCGGCTCGGTGTGGTGCAGATGTCGCTCTGTGTCTGGCCCGAGTCCACTGCAAAGATGCGCGAGAAGAGAAGCTGGCGGCCCTTCGGGTGGCCAATACCAAGAAGCACGACTTCAGGTCCTTTATGGAAACTTTCCTTGCAGCTGCCACTCGGATCGCCGACGGGATTGACCTTGATGAATTTGTTGCACCTTCCAGCCCTCCACAGGAGGGGTAAAAAACTTCTTCTGGCTCGACGCTTTAAATTTGCCTCGGTATGCCGAGTGGAATTGTAACCGACAAACCTTAACAGGCTTGACGCCTGAGCACTTTCGGTTCCTTTAGATGTCGATTCAAACTTGGATTTGGTGCTTGAATACGATTGCCTTCGGCTCGGAATGTCTTTTGCAGGTTCAAAGCAAGGTGCCTGTACTGCAATCGACTTATTCTTTAGTCCACTTAGGCGAGCACTGGGCTGCAGCTAAGCCCTCGAGTGAGAGGGTTGCTCTTCACTCGGTAGGATTTTATAACCTTAGGCGAGCACAGGGCTGCAGCTAAGCCCCGAGTGAGAGGGATTGCTCTTCACTCGGTAGGATTTTGATAACTTAGGCGAGCACGAGGCTGCAGCTAAGCCTCCGAGTGAGAGGGTTGCTCTTCATTCGGTAGGATTTTATAACTTAGGCGAGTGCTTGGACTGCAGCTAAGCCCCCGAGTGAGAGGGTTGCTCTTCACTGGTAGGATTTTTATAACTTAGGCGAGCACGAGGCTGCAGCTAAGCCTCCGAGTGAGAGGGTTGCTCTTCACTCGGTAGGATTTTTATAACTTAGGCGAGTGCTTGGACTGCAGCTAAGCCCCCGAGTGAGAGGGTTGCTCTTCACTTGGTAGGATTTTTATAACTTAGGCGAGCACAAGGCTGCAGCTAAGCCTCCGAGTGAGAGGATTGCTCTTCACTCGGTAGGATTTTGATAACTTAGGCGAGCACGAGGCTGCAGCTAAGCCTCCGAGTGAGAGGGTTGCTCTTCATTCGGTAGGATTTTTATAACTTAGGCGAGTGCTTGGACTGCAGCTAAGCCCCGAGTGAGAGGGTTGCTCTTCACTCGGTAGGATTTTTATAACTTAGGCGAGCACGAGGCTGCAGCTAAGCCTCCGAGTGAGAGGGTTGCTCTTCACTCGGTAGGATTTTTATAACTTAGGCGAGTGCTTGGACTGCAGCTAAGCCCCCGAGTGAGAGGGTTGCTCTTCACTTGGTAGGATTTTTATAACTTAGGCGAGCACGAGGCTGCAGCTAAGCCTCCGAGTGAGAGGGTTGCTCTTCACTCGGTAGGATTTTTATAACTTAGGCGAGTGCTTGGACTGCAGCTAAGCCCCCGAGTGAGAGGGTTGCTCTTCACTCGGTAGGATTTTTATAACTTAGGCGAGCACGAGGCTGCAGCTAAGCCTCCGAGTGAGAGGGTTGCTCTTCACTCGGTAGGATTTTTATAACTTAGGCGAGTGCTTGGACTGCAGCTAAGCCCCCGAGTGAGAGGGTTGCTCTTCACTCGGTAGGATTTTTATAACTTAGGCGAGCACGAGGCTGCAGCTAAGCCTCCGAGTGGAAGGCTGGCTTACCACTCGGTAGGATTTTTATAACTTAGGCGAGCACGAGGCTGCAGCTAAGCCTCCGAGTGGAAGGCTGGCTTACCACTCGGTAGGATTTTGATAACTTAGGCGAAACGGATTCGCAGCTAAGCCTCCGAGTGGGAGTCTGGCTCACCACTCGGTAGGATTTTTACAAACTTAGGCGAAACGGATTCGCAGCTAAGTCACCCACTGAGGGGAATTTCATTGGACAAAAATAAAAAGTGACAGATATTATGGAGGAACTATGACACTATTATTTTGAGGTCCATGAACTACAAAAGTACTTTATTGCAACTCATCCGAATGATAAAACTTAAGTGTAGAATGGGCGGAGTAGCTCCGCGTTCCAAGCTCGGGGCTCGTCGAAATTATGCTCGACGTTGTAAAGACGGTACGCCCCATTGTGGAGGACCTTGGTGACTATGAAGGGGCCTTCCCAAGAAGGAGCAAGCTTGTGTGGTTTGTGCTGATCCACTCGGAGAACCAAATCTCCTTCCTGGAAGGCTCGACCTCTCACATTTCGGGCGTGGAAACGGCGCAGATCTTGTTGGTAGATGGTCGACCGGATCAGAGCCATCTCCCTTTCTTCCTCTAAAAGGTCGACTGCGTCCTGCCGCGCTTGTTCAGCTTCTGCTTCGTTGTAGATTTCGACTCGGGGAGCATTATGCAGAAGATCACTTGGTAAGACCGCTTCGGCTCCGTAGACCAAGAAGAATGGAGTTCTTCCGGTCGACCGATTAGGTGTGGTCCGCAGTCCCCAGAGTACAGAGGGAAGTTCATCGACCCAAGCTCCAGCCGCGTGTTTGAGATCACGCATCAGTCGAGGCTTCAATCCCTTAAGAATCAGTCCATTAGCTCGTTCTGCTTGTCCATTCGACTGCGGATGGGCGACTGAAGCGTAGTCGACCCGTGTGCCCTGGGAGTCGCAGAAAGCTCTGAATTCCTCTGAGTCAAAGTTCGACCCATTATCCGTAATGATGCTGTGCGGGACTCCATATCTGAATATTAGTTCCCTGATGAAGCTAACAGCAGTACCGGTGTCAAGGCTCTTGATTGGTTTAGCCTCGATCCACTTGGTGAACTTGTCGACTGCCACCAGTACATGCGTGAAACCGCTTCGTCCTGTTCTCAAAGGACCGACCATGTCCAGCCCCCAAACTGCAAAAGGCCAGACGAGTGGGATGGTCTTCAAAGCTGACGCAGGCTTGTGCGACATATTCGAGTAGAACTGACATCCCTCGCACTTATCCACTATCTCTTTTGCCATCTCATTCGCCTTGGGCCAGTAAAATCCGGCTCGGTATGCTTTGGCCACGATGGTCCGAGAGGACGCATGATGACCACAGGTCCCCGAGTGAATATCATTGAGGATGAGTCGACCTTCTTCTGGTGTTATGCACTTCTGACCGACTCCAGTCGCGCTTTCTCTGTATAATTGTCCTTTGATTACGGTAAAGGCCTTAGATCGACGGACGATCTGTCGAGCCTCTTCCTCATCCTCCGGAAGCTCTTTCCTCAAGATATATGCGACATACGGAATCGTCCAGTCGGGAATGACCACCAAAACCTCCATGATCAAGTCGACCACCGCTGGGATTTCAACTTCAGTCGGATCTGTGGCGCTCTTGGGCTGCGGAGTTTCTTCGGTGAAAGGATCTTCTTTGACTGACGGAGTGTGTATATGCTCCAAGAACACACCACTCGGAATGGCTTCTCTCTTGGAACCTATCTTTGCTAGATCATCAGCTGCTTGATTTTTCAGTCGGGGTATATGATGGAGCTCCAACCCCTCGAACTTCTTTTCCAGCTTCCTCACTGCACTGCAGTATCCAGTCATGGCTGGGCTTCTCACGTCCCACTCTTTCATCACCTGATTGACCACTAAATCCGAGTCGCCATAGACCATTAGGCGACGGACGCCGAGTGAAATGGCCATGCGCAACCCATATAGGAGGGCCTCATATTCTGCCTCATTGTTGGAGGAATCAAAGTGAATCTGGAGCACATATCTGAGCTTATCTCCTCTGGGGGAAACCAGGACAACCCCAGCACCGGAACCATTCAACATCTTAGAGCCATCAAAAAACATGGTCCAATGCTCCGAGTGAACTTCAGTCGGCTGCTGTTGTTCAATCCACTCGGCGAGGAAATCTGCTATCGCCTGGGACTTAATGGCTTTCTTTGCCTCAAACTTGATATCAAGGGGAAGAAGTTCAATCGCCCATTTGGCCACTCGACCAGTTGCATCTCTGTTGTGCAAAATCTCTGATAGTGGAGCGTCGCTGACGACTGTGATGGAATGGTCAGAGAAATAATGAGCAACCTTCTTTGTGGTCATGTATATTCCATACACAAGCTTCTGATAATGAGGATATCTCTGCTTGGATGGAGTCAAGACTTCAGACAAATAATACACTGGGCGCTGAACTTTGAGAGCTTTTCCTTCTTCTTCCCGCTCGACCGTTAGCACAGTACTGACGACTTGTCCTGTGGCTGCGATGTAGAGCAACAGAGGCTCTTTGCTGATTGGAGCAGCAAGCACCGGCTGGGTGGAGAGCAGAGCTTTTAGCTCGGCAAACGCTGCATCAGCTTCTGGAGTCCACTCGAACTTGTCAGCCTTCTTCATCAGTCGGTAAAGAGGCAGTGCCTTTTCACCGAGTCGTGAGATGAATCGACTTAATGCGGCCAAGCATCCAGTAAGCTTCTGGACATCGTGCACTCGCACAGGGCGTTTCATTCGGAGAATAGTGCCAATCTTCTCTGGGTTAGCGTCGATTCCCCGTTCGGAAACGAGAAAACCGAGTAACTTGCCACCAGGAACTCCAAATGTGCACTTTGATGGATTGAGCTTGATATCATACCTTCTGAGGTTGGCAAATGTTTCGGCGAGGTCAGCGAGCAGGTCGGAACCTTTTCGTGACTTGACAACAATATCATCCATATAAGCTTCCACATTCCGACTGATTTGAGTGAGTAGACACTTCTGAATCATTCGCATAAATGTGGCTCCGGCATTCTTGAGGCCGAATGGCATGGTGATATAGCAGAAGCACCCGAATGGAGTGATGAAAGCTGTTTTTACCTCATCGGGCCCGTACAGACGGATCTGGTGGTACCCGGAGTAAGCATCTAAAAAAGACAACCTCTCGCATCCCGCGGTCGAGTCAACAATTTGATCTATGCGAGGGAGAGGAAAGTGATCTTTCGGGCAGGCCCGGTTGATGTGCTTGAAATCAATGCACATTCGGAGCGACTTGTCCTTCTTAGGAACCATGACGACATTAGCGAGCCACTCGGAGTGGTATATCTCTCGGATAAATCCTGCCGCCAACAGTCGAGCCACTTCTTCACCGATGGCCTTTCTCTTCTGGACGGCGGACCGCCGAAGATGCTCTTTGACTGGTTTTGCAGACGAGTCGACTCTTAGGCGATGCTCAGCCAGTCCCCTGGGAACACCTGGCATGTCAGCGGGCTTCCATGCAAAAATGTCCCAGTTCTCACGGAGGAACTGGATGAGCGCTTCTTCCTATTTTGGGTCGAGTGTTGTGGAGATGCGGGTTGGAGCTGCTTCGGGGTCGGTCGGGTGAATGTGAACAGGCTTCGTCTCACCGGACGACTGGAATGCAGACTCTGTGGCGGGCTTCTTGGATCGCAGCAAGTCACTCGGATCTGCGTTTTGCTTGTATTCTTCGAACTCGACCGCTGTCACTTGGGAATCGGCAATCTTGGAGCCCTTCTGAAAGCACTCCTCTGCCTTTTTCCTATCACCGGTGACAGTGATCACACCTTTGGGACCGGGCATCTTCAATTTGAGGTACACGTAACATGGTCGAGCCATGAACCGTGCATAGGCTGGTCTCCCCAAAATGGCATGATATGCACTTTGAAAATCCACGACCTCAAACGTCAACTTTTCTTTGCGAAAATGCTTCGAATCACCAAACACTACGTCCAAAGCTATCTGGCCGAGTGACTCGGCCTTCTTCCCTGGTATAACTCCATGAAAGCTCATGTTACTAGTGCTCAGTCGGGACATCGGAATGCCCATACCTTTCAATGTGTCTGCATATAACAGATTCAGCCCACTTCCACCATCCATCAGCACCTTTGTCAGTCGAGTGCCTTCGACAACTGGATCGACCACCAAAGCTTGCCTCCCAGGGGTGGCAATATGAGTCGGGTGATCAGATTGGTCGAATGTGATGGGTGTTTGAGACCACTTCAGATAATTTGCCTTTGCTGGGGCAACCATGTTCACCTCTCGGTTAATCACTTTCAGTCGACTTCTGCTTTCCACATCTGCAAAGATCATCAGAGTGGAGTTGATATGCGGATATCCTCCCTCACTGTCCTCTTTGTCTTCGGCCTTGTCCGACTCCTTCTCCTTGTCCTTAGACTGTTTTCCCTGAAACTGCTGGATCAGGAGTCGACATTGGCGAGTGGTGTGCTTTGGGTAAATGATATTCCCCTCTTCGTCTTTCTTCGTGTGAATGTGACATGGCATATCCAACACGTCGTTCCCTTCTTTATCCTTTACCTTCTTGGGGTTCCAGGATCCTTTTGGTTTCCCCTTAAACTTTCCTTGAGTCACGGCCAGAGCCTCTCCAGGAGCTGCCGGTTCAGCCTTCCGCTTCTGTTTCCGACTGGTGTTTCCCTTTTCCGACTGACTCGGCTTGTGCTTGCCGCTTCGGAGTCGGTCTTCTTCTTCGCCATTGGCGTACTTGGTAGCAATCTCCATCATCCGACTCAAGGTCATGTCACCGGTTCGACCAAATTTCAAACTCAGTTCTCTGTTCTTGACGCCGTCTTTGAAGGCGCAGACTGCCTGATGATCGGACACATTCTCTACAGTGTGGTGCAAAGTGATCCACCTCTGAATATACTCTCTGAGAGTCTCATTAGCTTTCTGCACGCAGACTTGCAACTCTGTCAATCCAGCTGGTCGCTTGCAAGTCCCTTCAAACGTTCTGACGAACACTCGGGACAGATCTTCCCAAGTGTAAATGCTGCTAGGAGGTAATTGAGTCAACCATGCCCTGGCAGAACCTTCCAACATGAGGGGCAAATGCTTCATGGCCACCTCGTCGTTCCCACCACCAATCTGAACTGCCACTCGGTAGTATTCAAGCCAAGTTTCAGGCTTAGACTCACCAGTGAACTTGCTGACTCCTGTTGCCAACCTGAAATTGGGGGGGATAACTGCGGCTCTGATAGCTCTGCTGAAACATTCAGGACCAGAAACATGCACTCGACTGCTTGTGGGTACATCTCTGTCGAGTGCGCCTCGATGGGCTCTGTTCCGGTCGACCAACCCTTGCACGATAATGGACCGCGCGTCGAAGCCTGGTTCTCTAGGGTCAACTGGAACCCTACGTCCTGTACTGTACTGACGCCTATCATCTGGCTGCCGAGAAGCGTAAGACCCACCCCTCGGAGGGGAATAGGGCACTCGACGCATATCATCTCGGTCGAATCTGTCGCCATATTGATCTTGCCGATTCTCGCGCCCTTCGTGCCGTGGAGGCGATCTGGGGCTGTGAGCCGACTGAACCGTATTCACAGTGACGGATCGACTGTGAATTCTGTTGCGCGACTGAGACACGGCTGAATTCTGATCTCCTGCTGCCCGGAGTAGATCCCTGATCTGCAGCAAACCTCTGCCAGCTTCCGACTGCGAAGGCTGGATGGACTCTGCTATACGGGCCGCAGCTGCTAAATTCTGAACTGGGGTTCGATATACCTGAGTCGGCGGGAAGAGTTGACGTCGACTGGTGTCGGGAACTCGTTGCCGCGCGCGCTCGTCGAGTGCTCGCTGAAGGTTCTCCAGTCGAGTGCGCTCGGCCAAATTGGCCAGACGCGCCTCCTCCAAGGCACGAGCCTCGGGGGTTTCTCCTGCGATGGGAATACGCAGGGGATCCTCGTTCCTGCGGTGAAGTTCCTCTCTTTGCAGAGAGTCGAGTGGCTCGGGCTGGTACTCTTCGTAGCCTCGTGCAGGGTCGCCGCCGTCACCTGCTCCACCACCACGGGCGAAGCCAGGAGGGCTGTGGGGCCCGTCGACCATCAAGATTTCCGCCGCTGGATCACTGCTTCCACACTCGGATGTAGTCTCTACGGAGCCAGTCGACTGATCGAACAAGCCGTAGAGAGATTCGTTGGGCTCGATTGCCGCAACTTTGGTAGTGGCCGATTGGCGAGCCACCGCGTGACTCACCCATCGCTGAAGCCTCGACCGGCCTGAGCGCTTGCGCTGGCGGGAGACCGGGAGGGTGGACGATGGAGGAGCCGACCGATACTGGGTCGACGGTTGCCGCAGCAGAACGCCGCGGACACATGCGCGAAAATGCGTCGCACCGCGGACGGGGAGCGCATCTACGTCGAGTGGAGCCTCCTGGAGCCATGCGGAGTCGTCGGCGATGAAGGTGAGAGTGCCGAGACGGATCTCTTGACCCTCGACCAAAACTCCAGCAGACACCATGATGAAAGTACTCGGAAGAATCGCAACTTCTCCACAAAATCGCTAAAACACCTGCCCCACGGTGGGCGCCAACTGTCGTGGTTCTAAGCCTGACAGTAGAGTGGGGGTAGGTATGGAGAGGCAAGGTCCTAGCTATGGAGAGGTTGTAAGCACAAAGGATGTACGAGTTCAGGCCCTTCTCGGAAGAAGTAACAGCCCTACGTCTCGGAGCCCGGAGGCGGTCGAGTGGATTATGAGTGTATGAACTACAAGGTGCCGAACCCCTCTGCCTGTGGAGGGGGTGGCTTATATAGAGTGCGCCAGGACCCCAGCCAGCCCACGTAGGAGAGGGTTTAAGGTGAGTTAAGTCTGGGGCGTTACTGGTAACGCCCCACATAAAGGCCTTTACTATCATAAAGTCTACTTGATTACAGGCCGTTGCAGTGCAGAGTGCCTCTTGACCTCCTGGTGGTCGAGTGGGTCTTCGTGGTCGAGTCCTTCAGGCCAGTCGAGTGAATCCTCATTGGTCGACTGGAAGGCGACCTCTTCTAAGGATGTCCTAGGGTAAGTTACTTGGATCAGGTCCATGACCCTACCCTAGGTACATAACCCCATCAGCTGCGACTGTTACGCTCGTTGAGTCATGGCTTGCCGTTGCCATCTTGGACTTCGGAAGTGCCCGGGTCACTGGCGTTGTTGCTTTTACGAGCGAGTCAGTTGTCTTCTCCCGCACAAAAGCGGGTCATTAGAGTGGTAAGGGCTGTCATGGATTTAGGTCCTTCCTGGCCGAGGTGACGTGCTAGCCATTCGTCCCGGACGCTATGTTTGAAGGCCGCTAGGGCTTCCGCGTCTGGACAGTCGATAATTTGGTTCTTTTTGACTAAGAACCTGGTCCAGAGTTCCCTGGCTGACTCGCCGGGCTGTTGGACAATATGACTTAAGTCATCATCATCTGGTGGCCGGACATATGTTCCTTGGAAGTTGTCATGAAAGGCGTCTTCCAGATCTCCCCAGCTGCCAATAGATTTTTCTGGCAAACTGTTTAGCCAGTACCGTGCTGGCCCCTTAAGCTTGAGAGGTAGGTATTTAATGGCATGAAGGTTGTCTCCGCGAGCCAAGTGGATATGGAGGAGGAATTCATCAATCCATACCGCGGGATCTGTTGTTCCATCATATGATTCGATGTTGATGGGTTTAAACCCGTTTGGAAATTCCTGCTCCATTACCTCGTTGGTGAAGCAAAGAGGGTGTGCTGCTCCTCTATGTTGGGCCACACTGTGAAGCACCTCTGGCGGACTCCGCTTACGATTTTTGGACCGAACGTGCTCGGGTCTGTTGTGTCCGAATAGATAACCGTTATTACTGGCTGGGGCATGTCTCCGCATCTGTTTATCGATTTTGTGTGTCCTGTTCTACCCTCCGGGTCTTGTTGGATGTCGCGAGTGTTCCCCCAAGCTTCTTTATTCTTGCTTGGACGGCCGGATGGGTTGGAATGGTGCTCTGCTGGGGCTGCTGCATTGCCCGAACCGAACTGTGGTCGACCTACCGGCTTAGTCGATGGTGATGTGGGCTCCAAAGCCTTGCCATCGTATTAAGGGAGCCACCTGCTGTTGTGGTGGATTTTGTCTGTGATGCTAAGGCCGTATTCTTCAGTGGCCAGGACCTCGGTCCATCTATCGTTGAGCAAATCTTGGCTCACTTGGAGCTGCAGTTGTTAACTCCTTAGGCTCCTTGCAGTGGCTATGAGCCGGCGTTTACAGCGCTCCTATTCTAGAGGTTCCTTGGGCACGATGAATTCCTCATTGCTGAGGCTCTCTTCTTTCTTGAAAAGTGGAAGATAATTACTATCCTACGATCCTCCGTATGTGGCCTGTTCATCAGGGCTATCCTGCCTGCTTTCCTGGTCCTCCTGTTCGGATCCTGTCTCAACAGGGTCTTCATTGTCCGGAGTATTATCACCCCCGATGCTAGTATTGCTTTCTCTTGAGTGACGTAGCTGAGGGTGGTGCCGGGGGTGCCAGTGTTCGGGCTGTGTACCAGGAGGCTTATCCTCGACTGGATCCTCCTTTTCATATTCGAGATCGTCGTTGGGTGTGTCCACCATGCACACGTCATACCAGGAAGTGGTCGCCCCGTTCTAGCGGATAGTAAGCTCTGGCTTTGCCCTTCATCATTGTCCAGACCGTCGATGTCTTCGAAGCAGGGGTCAGGCGTGTTGGTTGGGTCATCGACGGTGGCTATGAAGTGGGTGGCGGGTGGGGAGCAAAATTCTCCATTATCCGCCGTAAGGTCGAACCAAACATAGTTCGGCGACGAACCGTCTGCCAGGGATAGGTTTTTTAGTGAGATTAGTAGGTCGCCTGATGACCCATAAGTATAGAGGATCTATCCTAGTCCTTTCGATAAGTAAGAGTGTCGAACCCAACGAGGAGCAGAAGGAAATGATAAGCGGTTTCCAACAAGGTATTCTCTACAAGTACTGAAATAAGTGGTAACAGATAGTTTTGTGATAAGATAATTTGTAACGAGCAACAAGTAACAAAAGTAAATAAGGTGCAGCAAGGTGGCCCAATCCTTTTTGTAGAAAAGGACAAGCCTGGACAAACTCTTATAAGATGTAAAGCGCTCCCGAGGACACATGGGAATACCGTCAAGCTAGTTTTCATCACGTTCATATTATTCGCGTTCGGTACTTTGATAATTTGGTATGTGGGTGGACCGGTGCTTGGGTGCTGCCCTTACTTGGACAAGCATCCCACTTATGATTAACCTCTATTGCAAGCATCCGCAAATACAACAAAAGTATTAAGGTAAACCTAACCATAGCATGAAACATATGGATCCAAATCAGCCCCTTACGAAGCAACGCATAAACTAGGGTTTAAGCTTCTGTCACTCTAGCAACCCATCATCTACTTATTACTTCCCAATGCCTTCCTCTATGCCCAAATAATGGTGAAGTGTCATGTAGTCGACGTTCACATAACACCACTAGAGGAGAGACAACACACATCTCATCAAAATATCGAACGAATACCAAATTCACATGACTACTAATAGCAATACTTCTCCCATGTCCTCAGGAACAAAAGTAACTACTCACAAAGCATAAACATGTTCATAATCAGAGGGGATAATATGCATATAGGATCTGAACATATGATCTTCCACAAATTAAACCAACTAGCATCAACTACAAGGAGTAATTAACACTGCTAGCAACCTACTAGCACCAATCCCGGACTTGGAGACAAGAATTGGATACAAGAGATGAACTAGGGTTTTGAGATG
This sequence comes from Triticum aestivum, assembly GCF_018294505.1. Taxonomy (NCBI): domain Eukaryota; kingdom Viridiplantae; phylum Streptophyta; class Magnoliopsida; order Poales; family Poaceae; genus Triticum; species Triticum aestivum. The sequence continues at coordinate 634,513,097 of NC_057806.1, forward strand.
AGATGGTGCTGATGAAGATGTTGATGGAGATTGCCCTGTCCCCATGAGAGGAGCGTTGGTGATGACAATGGCGATAATTTCCCCCTCCGGGAGGGAAGTTTCCCCGGCAGAACAGCTCCGCCAGAGCCCTAGATTGATTCCGCCAAGGTTCCGCCTCGTGGCGGCGGAGTTTCGTCCGAGAAGATGGCTTATGATTTTTTTTCCCATCGAAAGACTCCATATAGCAGAAGATGGCCACCGGTGGGCCACCAGGGGGCCCACGAGGTAGGGGGGCGCGCCCAGGGGGTAGGGCGCGCCCCAAACCTTGTGGGAAGGGTGTGGCCCCCTGGTGAGGTTCTTGCACTCAGTATTTTTTATATATTTGGAAAACATCATCCGTGAAGTTTCAGGACTTTTGGAGCAGTGCAGAATAGGTCTCTAATATTTGCTCCTTTTCCAGCCCAGAATCCCAGCTGCCGACATTCTCCCTCTTTATGTAAACCTTGTAAAATAAGAGAGAATGGGCATAAGTATTGTGACATAATGTGTAATAACAGCCCATAATGCAATAAATATTGATATAAAAGCATGATGCAAAATGGACGTATCAAATCTCCCAAGCTTAGACCTCGCTTGTCCTCAAGCAAAAAGCCGAAATCGAAAAATATGTCCACATGTTTAGAGATGGAGGTGTTGATAAAAATAAAATACGGACATGAGGGCATCATGATCATTCTTAGAACATCAACTTACATAATTCTTTGCCATATAATATCTGATGCTAGAGTAATAATTCAATCACAATATCTAGTATGAATCGTAAACTTCATTGAAAACTAACAAACTACAATCTCATTCATTGAAGCAATTGCAATTTATCATAACATAGGAAAGATTCAATGTATAAGAGCTTTTCAGCAAGTCCACATACTCAACTATCATATAATCTTTCACAATTGCTGACACTCACGCAATACTTATGGGTATGGAGTTTTAATCGGACACAGAGAAAGATAGGGGCTTATAGTTTTGCCTCCCAACGTTTTACCTCAAGGGTAATGTCAGCAGTAATAGTTCATGAAAACTCACATCCAATTAGCCATATATACCAGGATCTTTCCCAACATATTGTGCTTGCCAAAGGATAAAGTGTAAAAAGGAAGGGTGAAAATCACCATGACTCTTATGCAATGTAGGAGATAAAAGTAAAAGATAGGCCCTTCGCAGAGGGAAGCAGAGGTTGTCATCCGCTTTTATGGGTTGGATGCAAAAAATCTTAATGCGAAAGAACGTCACTTTATATTGCCACTTGTGATATGGACCTTTATTATGCAGTATGTCACTTTTATTACTTCCATATCACACACTCATATAAAGCTTATTTCCTCCACACCAATCAATCATACATATTTAGAGAGCAATTTTTATTGCTTGCACCGATGACAACTTACTTGATGGATCTTACTCAATCCATAGGTAGGTATGGTGGACTCTTATGGCAAAACTGGTTTAAGGGTATTTGGAAGCACAACTAGTATCTCTACTTGGTGCAATGAATTTGTCTATCATGAGGGGGAAAGGCAAGCTCATCATGTTGGAAGATCCAAGACAATATAATTTATCTCAGATGTAAGAAAACATAACCCATTATGTTGTCTTCCTTGTCCAATGTCAACTCTTTAGCATGTCATATTTTAATGAGTGCTCACAATCATAAAAGATGTCCAAGATAGTATATTTATATGTGAAGACCTCTCTTTCTTTATTACTTCCTATTAATTGCAACGATGACCAAAACTGTGTTTGTCAACCCTCAATAACTTTTATTCATCATACTCTTTCTATGTGAGCTCATTACTCTCCATAAGACTCACATGATCTCTTTGTTTATTTTTATTTCTTTCTCTTTTCTTTTATTCACTTAGGATCATGGCAAAATAATCAAGCCCTTGACTCAACACTAATCTTTATTATATAGCTCATGGACTCGATTACATAGAAGGATAATAAAGCAAAACTCACAACTAAATCATACTAAGAACTTTTATTCTACTAGATCAAGATATTATCAAAAGGATCGAACTAAGGAAAACGATAAATATAAAGGTGATGATGACACGATACCGGGGCACTCCCCCAAGCTTGGCAGTTGCCAAGTGGAGTGCCCATACCCATGTGATTATGTCTCTCTTTTCGGGGATGGTGATGTGATATTCTTGGCGATGATGCCCCTCAGGATACGGTTCTCCTCCTCAAGCTTGTTTACTTGCTGCTTGAGGTCCATTATTTCCTTTCGGAGTTTTCCTGTAACAGCCAAAGCTCCCTGCACCCAAGGGTGCTGCATAGCTGCGGGAGAACCAGTGACACTCTTTTTCATATTCTCATAAGAAAGAAATCTAACATTGGAAGGGATAACCGAGTTTGGAATACCTAAGCTCTGCAGTTCTCCCATTATGAATCCAGCTTGGAGGCGGGAAGTGACTTCTTGATCCTCTTCCATGGCATCTATCCTCTTCAAACCAGCCTCCATCTCTTCCTCTGTTGCTGGCCCAAAGGGGTCAACATGATCGTTTGTCGTTGATCTCGGTGCCGGATAAGATACCCGGCTCTCCCCGACTGACTCTTGCAAAGACATCCTGCTCGAATCTGCAGCAGCAACAGCTCGAAACACAAACAGGAGATAATTGCGTGATACGGGAGTCAAAACCTTTGGGAGATTATATAATGAATTTTTACCGACCAAAATACGTGTCGTGTATGAAAACGGAGTCCGGAGACCACACGAGGTGCCCATGAGGTAGGGGGGCGCCCAGTAGGGTAGGGCGTGCCCTCCACCCTCGTGGAGCCCTCGTGTCCTTCCCGGACTGCTACTTATTTTTCTATTTTTCTAAATATTCAAAACGGAGAAATATTACCTTAAAAACTGTTTTGGAGTCGGTTTACTTACTGTACCACATACCTATTCCTTTTCGGAGTCTGAAACGTTCCGAAAAGTGTCCCTTATGAATTCCTCCGGGGTTACGGTTTCAATAACATTGGTTTCAACATTTATGGGCTTACCTGAGATATAGTGTTTGATTCTTTGACCGTTTACCACCTTCGGATTTGTGCCTTCGAAGTTGTTAATTTTTATGGCACCGGAACGGTAGACCTCCTCGATAATGTAAGGACCTTCCCATTTAGAGAGAAGTTTTCCTGCAAAAAATCTTAAACGAGAGTTGTATAGCAATACATAATCACCTACATTAAACTCACGCTTTTGTATCCTTTTCATGCCATCTTTTAACTTTTTCTTTAAAAAACTTGGCATTTTCGTAGGCTTGGGTTCTCCATTCATCAAGTGAGCTAATATCAAATAACCTCTTCTCACCGGCAAGTTTAAAATCATAATTAAGTTCTTTAATAGCCCAATAAGCCTTGTGTTCTAGTTCGAGAGGTAAGTGACATGCTTTTCCATAGACCATTTTATACGGAGACATACCCATAGGATTTTTATATGCAGTTCTATAGGCCCATAATGCATCATCAAGTTTCTTGAACCAATTCTTTCTAGACCTATTAACAGTCTTTTGCAAAATTAATTTGAGCTCTTTATTACTCAACTCTACTTGACCACTAGACTGAGGGTGATAAGGAGATGCAATTCTATGATTAACATCATATTTAGCAAGCATTTTACGGAAAGCACCATGAATAAAATGTGAACCACCATCAGTCATTAAATATCTAGGGACTCCAAATCTTGGAAAAATAACTTCTTTAAGCATTTTAATAGAAGTGTTGTGATCAGCACTACTAGTTGGAATAGCTTCTACCCACTTAGTAACGTAATCAACATCAACTAAAATATGTGTATAACCATTAGAGGAAGGAAAAGGTCCCATATAGTCAAAGCCCCAAACATCAAATGGTTCAATAACAAGTGAATAATTCATAGGCATTTCTTGACGTCTACTAATATTACCAATTCTTTGACATTCATCACAAGATAAGACAAACTTACGGGCATCCTTGAAGAGAGTAGGCCAATAAAAACCAGATTGTAGTACCTTATGTGCAGTCCTATCTCCAGCATGGTGTCCTCCATAAGCTTCGGAGTGACACTTGCGTAGGATCTGTGCCTGTTCATGCTCAGGTACACAACGTCTAATAACACCATCTACTCCTTCTTTATAAAGATGTGGGTCATCCCAAAAGTAATGCCTCAAATCATAGAAGAACTTTTTCTTTTGCTGGTATGTGAAACTAGGTGGTATAAACTTAGCAACAATGTAATTAGCATAATCAGCATACCATGGAGCAGTATGAGAAGCATTTATGACATTTAATTGCTCATTGGGAAAGCTATCATCAAAAGGTAGTGGGTCATCAAGCGCATTTTCTAACCTAGACAAGTTATCTGCAACGGGGTTCTCAGCTCCTTTTCTATCAACAATATGCAAATCAAATTTTTGTAGCAAGAGAACCCATCTAATAAGTCTAGGTTTAGCATCTTTCTTTTCCATAAGATATTTAATAGCAGCATGATCAGTGTGAATAGTTACTTTAGAATCAACAATATAAGGTCTAAACTTATCACAAGCAAATACAACTGCTAAGAATTCTTTTTCAGTAGTAGCATAATTTCTTTGAGCGTTGTCTAGGGTTTTACTAGCATATTGAATAACATTTAATTTTTTATCAACTCTTTGTCCTAGAATAGCACCTACATCATAATCACTAGCATTACACATAATTTCAAAGGGTAAATTCTAATCAGGTGGCTGAACAATAGGTTCCGAGATCAATGCTTTCTTAACTATTTCAAATGCTTCTACACAATCATCATCAAAGACAAATGGTATATCTTTTTGTAATAAATTAGTCAGAGGCCGAGAGATTTTTGAGAAGTCCTTAATGAACCTCCTATAAAAACCGGCATGACCAAGGAAACTTCTTATACCTTTGATGTCCTTGGGACATGGCATCTTTTCAATAGCATCAACCTTGGCTTCATCAACTTCAATACCTCTCTCAGAAAATTTATGCCCTAACACTATACCTTCATTAATCATAAAGTGACACTTTTCCCAATTCAAGACAAGATTATTTTCTTCACATCTCTGCAAAACTCAATCAAGGTTGCTCAAGCAATCATCAAAAGAAGATCCATAGACGGAAAAATCGTCCATGAAAACCTCACAAATCTTTTCACAAAAGTCAGAGAATATAGCCATCATGCATCTTTGAAAGGTAGCAGGTGCATTACATAAACCAAAAGGCATACGTCTATAAGCAAAAGTACCAAAAGGGCATGTAAAAGTAGTCTTTGATTGATCTTTGGCTGACACAGGTATTTGAGAGAAACCAGAATAACCATCTAGAAAGCAAAAATGTGTATGTTTAGATAATCTTTCTAGCATTTGATCGATAAAAGGTAAGGGGTAATGATCTTTTTAGTGGCCTTATTTAATTTGCGGAAATCAATTACCATCCTATAACCTGTAATAATTCTTTGAGGAATCAATTCATCTTTATCATTAGGAACAACAGTAATACCTCCCTTCTTAGGGACACAATGGACAGGGCTTACCCACTGACTATCAGCAACGTGATAAATTATACCTGCCTCAAGGAGCTTTAGTATCTCCTTTCTTACCACTTCTTTCATTTTAGGATTCAGCCGGCGTTGATGATCATGAACTGGTTTAGCATCTTCTTCCAAATTAATTTTATGTTGACATAGAGTGGGACTAATGCCCTTAAGATCATCAAGAGTAGACCCAATAGCAGCACGGTGCTTCTTCAGAGTTTTCAATAATCTCTCTTCTTCATGTTCTGAAAGGTTAGCAATAATAATAACATGATATATCTTTTTTCTCATCAAGATAAGCATATTTAAGAGTATCAGGTAACTGTTTAAGCTCAAACATGGGATCACCCTTGGGTGGAGGAGGATCCCCTAGGATTTCAACAGGTAAATTGTTTTTCAGCATAGGTTCCTGTTTAAAGAATACTTCATCTAATTCCGTTCTTTCATTCATAAACATATCATTTTCATGGTCTAGCAAATATTGTTCTAAAGGATCACTAGGAGGTACGGCAATAGAAGCAAGACCCATAATTTCATCCTTACTAGGTAATTCTTCTTCACGGTGTTGTCTAATAAATTTAGAAAAATTAAATTCATGAGTCATATCATCTAAACCGACAGTAACAACATCTCTTTTGCAATCTATCTTGTGGGGAACCGAGAACAAAAAAATCAACAGGATATTTAGCTTTCCCACACAAGACTTCAACATCTCTAGCAATTCCCATTGGTGAAATAGTATCTCTATTGGCAAGTTTAATTGTGACATCAATATCTTCTATCTCAGCAGGTGCAATATCATGCATAATTTCTTTGTATAAGGAATGAGGTATTGCGCTAGCACTAGCACCCATATCACATAAGCCATGATAACAATGATCTCCTATTTTAACAGAAATAACAGGCATGCCTACCACAGGTCTAGGTTTATCTTTATCACGGGGTTTAGCAATTCTAGCTGTTTCATTACAGAAGTAAATAACATGCCCATCAATATTATTAGACAAGAGATCTTTAACAATAGCAATATTAGGTTCAACTTTAACTTGCTCAGGAGGTGTATATGTTTTAATATTGCTTTTACGAACCACAGTTGAAGCTTTAGCATGATCCTTTATCCTCACAGGGAAAGGGGGTTTCTCAACATAAGAAGTAGGAACAATAGGATCATTATAAGTGATAGTCTTTTCTTTAACTTTAATAGGTGCAGCTACTTTTACTTCTATGGGAGGATGATATTTAAACCACTTCTCCTTGGGGAGATCAACATAAGTAGCAAAAGATTCACAGAAAGAAGCTACTATCTCAGAGTCAAGTCCATATTTAGTGCTAAATTTATGAAAAATATCGGTATCCATAAAAGATTTTACACACTCAAAACTAGGTGTCATACCTGACTCCTTACCATTGTTGAGGTCCCAATCTTCAGAGTTGCGTTTAATACTTTCCAATAAATTCCATTTGAATTCAATAGTCTTCATCATAAAAGAGCCAACACAAGAAGTATCAAGCATGGTGCGATTGTTACCAGAAAGCCGAGCATAAATTTTTTGGATAATCATTTCTCTTGAGAGCTCATAATTGGGGCATGAATATAACATTGACTTAAGCCTTCCCCAAGCTTGAGCGATGCTTTCTCCTTCGCGAGGCCAAAAATTATATATATAATTGCGATCACGATGAATAAGATGCATAGGATAAAACTTCTGATGAAATTCCAATTTCAATCGTTTGTAATTCCAAGACCTCATATCATCAGATAGCCTATACAATGTCGATGCGTCTCCCCTCAAAGATAAGGGAAAGACCTTCTTCTTAACAACATCTCTGGGTACACCTGCAAGCTTAAATAATCCACAAACTTGATCCACATATATCATATGTTCATCAGGATGTTTTGTTCCATCTCCTAGAAAAGGAGTAGCTAGCAGTTTTTCTATCATACTCGAAGGAACTTCAAAGCAAGCATTTTCATTTTCATTTGCAGTAGGTTCAGTAGGTTGAGGAGCAACTCTTTGCTCTACTGGTCGGGGTGAAGATACCCCGAACAAGCCCCTCAGAGAATTACTTTCCATAGTAACAAGTGACAGTAAATTTCAGCACACTATATAAATTTTTCCCTACCAAATTCCACCTACCAAAGGCGCTTCACTCCCCGGAAACGGCGCCAGAAAAGAGTCTTGATGACGCACAAGTATAGGGGATCTATCGTAGTCCTTTCAATAAGTAAGAGTGTCGAACCCAACGAGGAGCAGAAGGAAATGATAAGCGGTTTCCAACAAGGTATTCTCTGCAAGTACTGAAATAAGTGGTAATAGATAGTTTTGTGATAAGATAATTTGTAACGAGCAACAGGTAACAAAAGTAAATAAGGTGCAGTAAGGTGGCCCAATCCTTTTTGTAGCAAAGGACAAGCCTGGACAAACTCTTATAAGATGTAAAGCACTCCCGAGGACACATGGGAATATCGTCAAGCTAGTTTTCATCACGTTCATATGATTCGCGTTCAGTACTTTGATAATTTGGTATGTGGGTGGACCGGTGCTTGGGTGCTGCCCTTACTTGGACAAGCATCCCACTTATGATTAACCTTTATTGCAAGAATCCACAAATACAACAAAAGTATTAAGGTAAACCTAACCATAGCATGAAACATATGGATCCAAGTCAGCCCCTTACGAAGCAACGCATAAACTAGGGTTTAAGCTTCTGTCACTCTAGCAACCCATCATCTACTTATTACTTCCCAATGCCTTCCTCTAGGCCCAAATAATGGTGAAGTGTCATGTAGTCGATGTTCACATAACACCACTAGAGGAGAGACAACACACATCTCATCAAAATATCGAACGAATACCAAATTCACATGACTACTAATAGCAAGACTTCTCCCATGTCCTCAGGAACAAAAGTAACTACTCACAAAGCATAAACATGTTCATAATCAGAGGGGTATTAATATGCATATAGGATCTGAACATATGATCTTCCACCAATTAAACCAACTAGCATCAACTACAAGGAGTAATTAACACTGCTAGCAACCTACTAGCACCAATCCCGGACTTGGAGACAAGAATTGGATACAAGAGATGAACTAGGATTTTGAGATGAGATGGTGCTGATGAAGATGTTGATGGAGATTGCCCTCTCCCGATGAGAGGAGCGTTGGTGATGACGATGGCGATGATTTCCCCCTCCGGGAGGGAAGTTTCCCCGGCAGAACAGCTCCGCCAGAGCCCTAGATTGATTCCGCCAAGGTTCCGCCTCGTGGCGGCGGAGTTTCGTCCGAGAAGATGGCTTATGATTTTTTTCCCATCGAAAGACTCCATATAGCAGAAGATGGCCACCGGTGGGCCACCAGGGGGCCCACGAGGTAGGGGGGCGCGCCCAGGGGGTAGGGCGCGCCCCCACCCTTGTGGGAAGGGTGTGGCCCCCTGGTGAGGTTCTTGCACTCAATATTTTTTATATATTTGGAAAACATCATCCGTGAAGTTTCAGGACTTTTGGAGCAGTGCAGAATAGGTCTCTAATATTTGCTCCTTTTCCAGCCCAGAATCCTAGCTGCAGGCATTCTCCCTCTTTATGTAAACCTTGTAAAATAAGAGAGAATAGGCATAAGTATTGTGACATAATGTGTAATAACAGCCCATAATGCAATAAATATTGATATAAAAGCATGATGCAAAATGGACGTATCATCGCCCATGGGCGAGTGTCGGAAGATATCCACGGCGCTGAACTTGGAGATCGATAGCCGATCGAGTTCGGTATCCGCGAGCTCGCAGGGTTTGGAACTCGATGCCGGAAACAAGTCCGGGGTTCCGTTGATGCAAGTATCATACGAAGTGGAATCTGCATGCGGCTCCAATGCCACCGAATTGGTAGCCCTTGCAATGGGGTTGAGTTTCCCATCTTCGGACGACTTGGTATGCTCCGAATCTAAGGCCAGAGTGGTTACAGGAGCTATCTTCTGGATGCGGCCCGATGACAGGTTTAAGCCATGTTCATTGGGGCGAAGGGGAGTGGTTGCCGCGGTCTCGAATCCATCGAAGATCAAGTCTCCATGGATGTCCGCGACGTAGTTCAGGCTTCCGAATCTGAGCTGATGGCCAGGGGCGTAGCTATCGATCTGCTCCAGATGATCGAGCGAGTTGGCCCGCAGTACGAAGCCGCCGAATACAAAGATCTGTTTGGGGAGGAAGATTTCTCCCTGGGCCACGTCATAACTGAAGATTGAAGGGGGCATCAAACCTTTCATCGATGGCGTGGAACTCTCAATGAAAGCACCAATGTCGGTGTCAAAGCCGGCGGATCTCGTGTAGGGGGTCCCGAACTGTGCGTCTAGGATCGATGGTAACGGGGGACACGATGTTTACCCAGGTTCGGGCCCTCACTATGGAGGTAATACCCTACTTCCTGCTTGATTGATCTTGATGAATATGAGTATTACAAGAGTTGATCTACCACGAGATCGTAATGGCTAAACCCTAGAAGTCTAGCCTATGAGTATATGGTAATGAATATGTCTTATCCGGACTATGCTCTCCGGTTTATATAGACACCGGAGAGATCTAGGGTTACATGAGGTTGGTTACATAAGAGGGAATCTTCATAATCAGTCGCCTAGCTTGCCTTCCAGGCCAAGTAGAGTCCAATCCGGACACGGGTATAGTCTTCAGTCTTCGTGTCTTCACAGCCCATCAGTCCGGCCCACGGATAACAGGCCAGACGCTCGAGGACCCCTTAGTCCAGGACTCCCTCAGTGACCGCCCTCAAGGGTCCCTTAGTGGAATCATGGCATCTTGCATTATGCGAGGGCGTGAGGAGATTACTGTGGCCCTAGTGGCTTCTTGGGGAGCATTGTGCCTCCACACCGCTCCAAACAGAGATTAGCATCCGCAAGGGTGTGAACTTCGGGATACATCGTCATCTCCGCGTGCCTCGGTTATCTCTTACCCGAGCCCTTTACTTATGCACTTTACTTTGTGATAGCCATAGTGTTCTTGGTCATATATCTTGCTATCACATAGTTGCTTATCTTGCTTAGCATAAGTTGTTGGTGCACATAGGTGAGCCTAGTTTTTTTAGGTTTTGTGCTTGTCAAATTAATCACTAGGTTTATTCCGCATTTGTTCAAGCCTAAACCGTAATTATTTTAAAGCGCCTATTCACCCCCCCCTCTCTAGGCGACATCCACGACCTTTCACATATTATTCATTGTGTTATCCTCTCTCTCTCTCTATCTCTCTCTACCAAGGCAACCTAGAGAACAAAATGACATTATAATAGGTTATGGGCCATTGTTTGGGCCATCTCCACTAAAAATATTAGCCTAGTAGGATGGGACACTTTCACCTTTATAAGCTATGATCTCCTCCTTTCCACAACCAAAACATGATTAAACCTAACAAATCTCTCCCTTTGGCATCAATCACTATGGGCCCATAAACACGAGAATTCCAAATTAAAAAGCACAAGTGTTTCAACCCACCAACCATGAACAGCCACCAGTCAGTCCACTTAGATTTGTATCCACACATGCAGGCTCTAGTACCACTTATTACGCAATCTGAAATACATCATGCCATTGTCTCTGACCCACGTGCGTCTGGCCCCGCTACACAAGTGTTTTGGTTACCCAACCAGAGAGCAACATACCCTTATAGGAGGTCTCCGTCCCTCTCCCCACAAAGGAATAGTCTAATAGGAGGAACAACCCTAAACTTTGTATAAGACTATAATTTGTGTTCTAACCTCTCCTTTAATAACCGGTGTGGAGACAAACTCAAATGCATAATTATATTATACATCACAAGGAATTTGCTGGCTAGTGGGAATGTCTCCAATACAGTTGATATATATCATCCAGAATCCAAATTGGGCTCCATCGCCAACTCCACTTTAGCGTGTACATATCCTCGAATTATTCTTGCACGGAAAATGAGGTGGTACTAACACTTTCAGGTTGTACACTTGCATGGTTTGAAATTGTGTTCGAGGGTGCCACATATACAGAACTCATACAGATGATCTAGGTGTTAATCCTCGCAATAGAATTATCCTATGCAGTTCAGGGAGTTGGGAAGCTTCATGGTGGTGGTGGTCGAGGGTGTTCCTCTTCTGATTGGATGGATCGAACGGTCTCACGAGGAATATAGAGTCAAGAAATTTGGATATTTGTCATCCACAAAATCCGACTCCGCAAAATCAAGATTGGCTCTAGAAAATTGCCAACCGTCTTGTGGGCTTGCCATTTTCTCTTCTCTTGACTTCCTTTTCGTTTTTCCTTCCTACTTCCCTGAAAGGACCAAACTGCCCCTTTCGTTATGTGGTTGTTATTTCCACCAAAGGAGGGTCACCTGGGCTGAGGGAGAAGCGGTTGCATCTAAGTTTGTTGGTTCTACGACAATGTGTGTATGCATTATGGTGTTATGCAGTAGTGTCCAACATATTCAGAGCTTGAATATTGAGGTAATGTTGCCGGTATTTGATGGTATTTTGATACATATACTAGGATAGAATTGTCGCCGTGTTAGTACTTAATAATGCAGATGTCAAATCAAAATTTAAAATGACCATTAATAGCATTTCCCTCTATATAAGTTCACAACATCGAATGACGGGGTTCTCGTGCAAAAAGGTTAGAAACTTTGCAACTCCGAGCTACGGGCTTGCATAATGCTTTCCATATCTCATAACTCATAACTAAGAGTTTGGGAGATTTTAACAAAACCTATACAAGTTCCAGTGTTCCACCACTAGTAATTTAGCCTCAGTTATACATATTATCCATTCAAGCATACTGAAAATTTCAAACACACATAAGATTACTAGCTCTATCGCCCATCCCACGCATGTCGCCTGCACATGCCCTGTGACCGGGTCAAGCGAGGCGAGCGCATGCGTGTCATGCTCTATTTCTCCCCTCATGTTGATCACTTAGTGTAGCGGGGAACCCACTATTTAAAGAGGTGTCACACATCCTCCACCAGTGGTATGGTACTAAACAGTTGCACCAGCTTTTACCATTTATTCATGGACTTTTTAGATTAGTTTAGGAATTTCAGAAAATATTCATGGAACAAGCCCATTTATCTAAGAAAAGTGGCTACATCTAACTTTGTTAGTTATGTGACAAGGTATATGCATTATGGTGTTGTGCGGCAGCAGCCAACGTATTACTAGCATTTAATAGTTTTTTGATACATATTACGATATTAGTGCACCAATTGTGGTTGTGTCAGTGCTAAATGATGCAGATTTCAAACCAAAATTTAAAATGATCATTGATAGGCCTTTGTAGAAGATCACCACATAGAATGATGGGGTTCTCAATCAAAAAAGTTAGAAACTTTGCAAGTCCCGGCTACAGCTTGCATAATGATTCCAAGCTACAGGGGCGAGTGAGGATGATGCGCCCTTCGACAAAAAAACTACAGTGCGAATAACTTTTCCTGATCTTTCACGGCACAATTCAGTTGCAATCAGTATTTCTCCTTAATCTTCAATCGTTCCCCTATCCGAATAAGCGGCAGCAAATCAATCTGTAAACCGGCGTAACAACGATCCAGACTACTCCAGAACTAGACTTACTAGATGCAAATCTAATTAAACAACATGCAAACCCTGCGAGACGCCGGAATCACATGGACGAGCCCTTTGGACTCACGTAGCAGATTAGAAGTCACAGGCTCCAATCCTCCACGCCAAGCAAACACGAATCCTAGATAGATTCTCCAAAAAAACAAGCAGAACTTGGCCACAAAAACATAGCGAGTTTCTGGTTTATCTTATGTAAAACTAACTCCCCTGATACACGGCCGGTTCGGCCCTATAAATAGTGCGCGCAGGCACTTGACTCGGCTAGACTTGTACGAATAGGACTCTTATTACTAATTGGACTCTCAAGCTGACCGTAGCTTGTACTACTACTACTTTGACTTTTGTAACTAGCACATGCACGTACTAGTACTAGATAAAACACTTGACAGTAGATGGCACGCATCTACTAGTACTGAACCTAGAAATAAAAAGGACACACAATACTTGTATGTTAAAATTCAGTTCAATTCAGTTTCAGTTGAATTTTCCCCACTGTCAAAAATTGGCATGGAGTCCTGAATGTGGGCTTCACTTTCTTTGCTGGTATGATCTGCATTGTGTCAGTTGTGCCGGTGTCATTCACCCGACGCCTAGCTGGTACCACATACTTTGCTACATCATCAACCTCAATCATGGCCGCATCATCCTCCCTCCTTTCATAGGAAACTGTCCTCGGTTTCGACCTATACCTTGCAGATTTTTTCTTAAACACTTCAACAGTACACCTTATATCCTTTGCATCTTGGGTAAGCATAGCATGAAACACACCCCTGTGCATAAAAGTGTACCTATTTGTTCGTCCATGATGAAGAGCGTTAACATCATGCTGCCACGGACGCCCCAAAATAAGGTGACAAACATGTAGTGGCATAACGTCGCATTCCACCTTATCAACATAGCCATCAACAGAAAAAGGAACCTTCACCCTGTGAGTTACCTTCACTTTACCAACATCATTTATCCACTTCATATAGTATGGCCTTGGGTGCTCCCATGTTGGCAACACAAGAGACTCCACCACATCCTTCCTAATCATGTTGCTAGCACTGCCACCATCAATTATCAGTTTGCAAACTTCTCCCTTGATGGTACATGCAGTTTGAAAAATACTCCGTCGTTGTCCTTGTTCAATAATGGTCTTATCATCTCGCTGGACCTTATGTGCTAGCAAACTCTCCATATCAGGATCATCTTGAGGATAACATAATATGGTATCACCATGACCTCTTTCAATTCCATCCTTTAACTTAGGTGTCTCATCTTCAGATTCTGAAATATATTCCGCATCAACTAGCAGAACCCTTCGTTGATTGGAACATTCATGCTTCATGTGTCCACGCCCTCCACACTTGTGGCAAATAATATTGCGATGATGAGATGACGTCGCACTAGATGAAACCTGAGAAACCTCCTTAGGCGCAGCCGCCACTTTGCTCTGTTCAATGCTTCCCGACTTATAAGAAGGAGTCGGTTTAGCACTAAACCCACCATCAATAGAAGAAGAACCACATCGCGCATTGTTGTAAGTTGGACGAGTCTCTGAAGCTTGCTTCTCCAATACCCAATGTTCAGCATGCTCCGCTTGATGAAGCAACTCATGAATATCATTATATTGCATTAAATCAACACGATCACAAATCTTTTCTTCTAACCCCTCAAAGAAACGTACCATGGTTGCCTCCACAGACTCACGCACAGCTGTACGGATCATCAAAACTTGCATCTCCTTGTAGTATTCATCAACTGATTTTGTACCTTGCACTAGACGACGCAGTCTACTATGAAGCTGGCGAGTGTAGTAAGCAGGCACAAAATGTTCCCTCATAATTCGCTTCATGTCAGCCCATGTCGCTGGTCGCTCGTGAGTACGGTTCTTATTATCCCACCATACAAGAGCATACTTTGTAAATTCCATAGATGCAACACGAACCTTTTTCTCTTCGGAGTAGTTGTGACTGTCAAAAATCTGATTTACGCACATCTCCCACTCCAAATATTTCTCCGGGTCAGCACAACGTCCAGAGAATTCAGGTATGGTTATCTTGATTCGACCCAAACCATCATCGTCGTAGGCACCATTGCCGCCATAGTCACGGCGCCGCCCAGCATGGTGGTGAGCCTCAGCATCATGCCGTGGTCGGTGAGGTAAGCCTCCACGGGTATCAGAATCCTCAGAAAAATCACCATCATCATCGTTGTCGCGGTCACGACGTTGTCGAGGTGAGCGGGACTGTCAGGGTGCCACATCTCTCGCCTGAAGGCGCTGAACTGCTGCGGTGAGCCGATTAAGACTCTCAGTCACCACCTGTAGACTATCAGTGTGTTGTCGGTCGCTGGCAGTCAAACGTTCGTTCAACCTGTCCTCGACGCCTACAATATTTGCAGACAATTCCTCAACCCTTGTCCCAAGCTTCTTGTTGGCTCCCTTGATCGCCATCAGATGGATACGCAAATCATCACTTATCTCCAAACCCTCTGGAAGTTCATCGACCTCCTCATGATCAGATTTGTCATGCTGCGAGTTCATCATCTTTCAAACAGTTGAATCAAATAGCAAGAAAAAAATTGTACCGTGATCAACCTTGCTCTGAATACCACTTGATGCGTCTTTCAACAGAAAAACTACAGTGCGAATAACTTTTCCTGATCTTTCGCGGCACAATTCAGTTGCAATCAGTATTTCTCCTTAATCTTCAATCGTTCCCCTATCCGAATAAGCGGCAGCAAATCAATCTGCAAACCGGCGTAACAACGATCCAGACTACTCCAGAACTAGACTTACTAGATGCAAATCTAATTAAACAACATGCAAACCCTGCGAGACGCCGGAATCACATGGATGAGCCCTTTGGACTCACGTAGCAGATTAGAAGTCACAGGCTCCAATCCTCCACGCCAAGCAAACACGAACCCTAGATGGATTCTCCAAAAAAAACAAGCAGAACTTGGCCACAGGAACATAGCGAGTTTCTGGTTTATCTTACGTAAAACTAACTCCCCTGATACACGGCCGGTTCGGCCCTATAAATAGTGCGCGCAGGCACTTGACTCGGCTAGACTTGTATGAATAGGACTCTTATTACTAATTGGACTCTCAAGCTGACCGTAGCTTGTACTACTACTACTTTGACTTTTGTAACTAGCACATGCACGTACTAGTTCTAGATAAAACACTTGACAGTAGATGGCACGCATCTACTAGTACTGAACCTAGAAATAAAAAGGACACACAATACTTGTATGTTGAAATTCAGTTCAATTAAGTTTCAGTTGAATTTTCCCCACTGTCAAAAATTGGCATGGAGTCCTGAATGTGGGCTTCACTTTCTTTGCTGGTATGATCTGCATTGTGTCAGTTGCGCCGGTGTCATTCACCCGACGCCTAGCTGGTACCACATACTTTGCTACATCATCAACCTCAATCATGGCCGCATCATCCTCCCTCCCTTCATAGGAAACTGTCCTCGGTTTCGACCTATACCTTGCAGATTTTTTCTTAAACACTTCAACAGTACACCTTATATCCTTTGTATCTTTGGGAAGCATAGCATGAAACACACCCCTGTGCATAAAAGTGTACCTATTTGTTCGTCCATGATGAAAAGCGTTAACATCATGCTGCCACGGACGCCCCAAAATAAGGTGACAAACATGTAGTGGCATAACGTCGCATTCCACCTTATCAACATAGCCATCAACAGAAAAAGGAACCTTCACCCTGTGAGTTACCTTCACTTTACCAACATCATTTATCCACTTCATATAGTATGGCCTTGGGTGCTCCCATGTTGGCAACACAAGAGACTCCACCACATCCTTCCTAATCATGTTGCTAGCACTGCCACCATCAATTACCAGTTTGCAAACTTCTCCCTTGATGGTACATGCAGTTTGAAAAATACTCCGTCGTTGTCCTTGTTCAACAATGGTCTTGTCATCTCGCTGGACCTTATGTGCTAGCAAACTCTCCATATCAGGATCATCTTGAGGATAACATAATATGGTATCACCATGACCTCTTTCAATTCCATCCTCTAACTTAGGTGTCTCATCTTCAGATTCTGAAATATATTCCGCATCAACTAGCAGAACCCTTCGTTGATTGGAACATTCATGCTTCATGTGTCCACGCCCTCCACACTTGTGGCAAATAATATTGCGATGATGAGATGACGTCGCACTAGATGAAACCTGAGAAACCTCCTTAGGCGCAGCCGCCATTTTGCTCTGTTCAATGCTTCCCGACTTATAAGAAAGAGTCGGTTTAGCACTAAACCCATCATCAATAGGAGAAGAACCATGTCGCCCACTGTTGTAAGTTGGACGAGTCTCTCAAGCTTGCTTCTCCAATACCCAATGTTCAGCACGCTCCGCTTGATGAAGCAACTCATGAATATCATTATATTGCATTAAATCAACACGGTCACGAATCTTTTCTTCTAACCCCTCAAAGAAACGTACCATGGTCGCCTCCGCAGACTCACGCACAGTTGTATGGATCATCAAAACTTGCATCTCCTTGTAGTATCCAGCAACTGATTTTGTACCTTGCACTAGACGACGCAGTCTACTATGAAGCTGGCGAGTGTAGTAAGCAGGCACAAAACGTTCCCTTATAATTCGCTTCATGTCAGCCCATGTCGCTGGTCGCTCGTGAGTACGGTTCTTATTATCCCACCATACAAGAGCATACTCTGTAAATTCCATAGATGCAACACGAACCTTTTTCTCTTCGGAGTAGTTGTGACTGTCAAAAATCTGATTTACGCGCATCTCCCACTCCAAATATTTCTCCGGGTCAGCACAACATCCAGAGAATTCAGGTATGGTTATCTTGATTCGACCCAAACCATCATCGTCGTGGGCACCATTGCCGCCATAGTCACGGCGCCGCCCAGCATGGCGGTGAGCCTCAGCATCATGCCGTGGTCGGTGAGGTAAGCCTCCACGGGCATCAGAATCCTCAGAAAAATCACCATCATCATCGTTGTCGCGGTCACGACGTTGTCGAGGTGAGTGGGACTGTCAGGGTGCCACATCTCTCACCTGAAGGCGCTGAACTGCTGCGGTGAGCCGATTAAGACTCTCAGTCACCACCTGTAGACTATCAGTGCGCTGTCGATCGCTGGCGGTCAAACATTCGTTCAACCTGTCCTCGACGCCTACAATATTTGCAGACAATTCCTCAACACTTGTCCCAAGCTTCTTGTTGGCTCCCTTGATCGCCATCAGATGGATACGCAAATCATCACTTATCTCCAAACCCTCTGGAAGCTCATCGACCTCCTCATGATCAGATTTGTCATGCTGCGAGTTCACCATCTTTCAAACAGTTCAATCAAATAGCAAGAAAATAATTGTACCGTGATCAACCTTGCTCTGAATACCACTTGATGCGCCCTTCGACAGAAAAACTACAGCGCGAATAACTTTTCCTGATCTTTCACGGCACAATTCAGCTGCAATCAGTATTTCTCCTTAATCTTCAATCGTTCCCCTATCCGAATAAGCGGCAGCAAATCAATCTGTAAACCGGCGTAACAACGATCCAGACTACTCCAGAACTAGACTTACTAGATGCAAATCTAATTAAACAACATGCAAACCCTTCGAGACACCGGAATCACATGGACGAGCCCTTTGGACTCACGTAGCAGATTAGAAGTCACAGGCTCCAATCCTCCACGCCAAGCAAACACGAACCCTAGATGGATTCTCCAAAAAAACAAGCAGAACTTGGCCACAGGAACATAGCGAGTTTCTGGTTTATCTTACGTAAAACTAACTCCCCTGATACACGGCCGGTTCGGCCCTATAAATAGTGCGCGCAGGCACTTGACTCGGCTAGACTTGTACGACTAGGACTCTTATTACTAATTGGACTCTCAAGCTGACCGTAGCTTGTACTACTACTACTTTGACTTTTGTAACTAGCACATGCACGTACTAGTACTAGATAAAACACTTTACAGTAGATGGCACGCATCTACTAGTTCTGAACCTAGAAATAAAAAGGACACACAATACTTGTATGTTGAAATTCAGTTCAATTCAGTTTCAGTTGAATTTTCCCCACTGTCAAAAATTGGCATGGAGTCCTGAATGTGGGCTTCACTTTCTTTGCTGGTATGATCTGCATTGTGTCAGTTGCGCCGGTGTCATTCACCCGACGCCTAGCTGGTACCACATACTTTGCTACATCATCAACCTCAATCATGGCCGCATCAGAGGAGGAAGAGGGTGTGGTTCCATTAGATGTAGGTCGGGTGAAGGAGGGAAAAGTGATCGTCGAGAAAGAAAAAATATATCAACTGACTGCAAAATAATCACTTTCTCAAGCTTGCATTATCAAAGAATTTTATTACGATCAAAGGTCGGTTGAGAAAGATATATAAAGAACACATACAGATGATCTCTCTATAGCATTGAGGTCCTCTCTCTCTGTCTCGCTCGCTCTTTGTCTCAAGATTCAATGAATCTCCTAATTTAATAAAAATAGAGTCAGCATTCAAGACATATGCAACCTTATGAAATGCATGCGAGTCTATGACACAACAAAATTTGGTTAGGTGCGGAAGGACTGGCGATATAATACAAAAGTTAGGTAAAAGAGGATTTGGTCACGCCGGGTGGGCTAAGATTTTGAGTCGACCATGGTTATCCATGCCATGTGCATGATCTCTTTATTATTATGAAGTGTGCACAGTTTTCCTAACCAGGTGGTGCTAATCTCATATAATTAATGACACATGACTTCTTGAGCCATAGGTGGATGTAGAGTTCAGAATAAAAGCTAACCAGAAAAGAGCAATGTGTGTGTTGAAATTGGAGAATCTGATAGCTTCATGACCATACAATATGATAAATATGGTGAATCGGGCAGAGCTTGTTCACATCAGTAGCGCTAGCATTAACGCCTAGATCCTAGCTTCTCAAGCTTCTTTTTATCCCACTTTCTCTAGTGATAACCACTATAGGTCATCTATGTGTACATCCAAAGAGAAGAGATCACGTATGTGGATGGGTTGCCTAGGATTAGAAGGCACAGGGAAATATTTTGGAACCTCCCTCGTCTGTTCGACGAGCAATTTGGCTCCTTCGGATCCAAGAGCGGATGATTCGGCAACTACGATTTCCTTTCTCATTTCACCGAGTTGTGATGATTATTGTTGATGGCCACATTTTAATAGGTTATGAGCCCTCATTTGGATGGATTAGCATGATAGGATGATAGGACGGGCCATTTTCGCCCTTGCAAGTTATGATGTCCTCCATCCCACAACCAAAGTAGCACTAAACCCAACAAATCTATCAGTCGAACATCAAGCATTATGTCCCTGCTAACACCAACATTCCAAATCTAAAAGAAAGGCAAGTGTTTCAATCCACCAACTATGACCGACCACCAGTGAGTCCACTAAGATTTGTATCCGGGCATCTAGGCTCTAGTATCACGTGTTACACAATATGAAGTGTCTCCTGCTTTTTTTCTCCAACCCACATGTGTCCTAGACTGCTACACGAGTGCTTCGGCCCACCTCCCATGCTTTAAAGTGGTGTTCAAGGGTGCCACACATAGAGATTCCTATAGAGGTTCAACATGTTAACACACCCAATAGTATTGTCCTATGCAATTTGGGGATGATAAGTTGTGTGGCGATGGAGATCGAGGGTGGTGGACTTGTCATCCACAATATCTGATTTTGCAAAATCAAGATTGACTTCGAAATATTGCCACCCAGCTTGTGTGCTTATTTTCTCTTTTCTTGATTTTCTTCTTCGTTTCCGTTCTAGGTACTTGAAAGGACCAAACTGCCCTTTAGGATATGTGATTAGCTCTGCGACAGTGTGTGTATGGATTAGAGCATCTCTAGCAGACCCCGTATATCCGACCCGCAAAACTCGTTTACAGTTCGCGGAAAAACGATTTTGCGGGCTGGTGCGGGTGCCGGCAGAGCAGACACCGCATAGCGGAACTGTAAAACAGAATATCCGCCCGCGTCGGCCCTCATATCAGATGGGTTTTTATCTGAATTTGACACATATGCCACATATTTAGAATTACTAATTCGATATAAGAAAAAATATCAATATTACAATACAACAATCATCCAAATTACAATAATTATTGAAATCACCAAAGCAAACTAAATAATTCAATACAAAACTTGTCCTGGATACAAATCACACATGAATTAAATGAAATGAATGGAAAACTGGATTGTGTTGTTGCCCAGCCCTTTGCTAATGGTGCTCAATGAAATCCTCCTGAAGCTGAAAGTGGGTGTTTGCATTTTCAATCTCCTTGTAGGTGTGAAGAAATGCTCTAATGTGGTTAGGGTCTCTAGCTGGTTTGACACGGCTACCCACATTGTCGTAGAAGAACTCCAAGTTCATGCCCCTTTCATCTTTGAGAATCATATTGTGAAGAATAACGCAGCATGTTATGATGTTTTCAAGGATCGTCTGTCCCAAAAACAAGCAGGACCACGAACAATGGCAAACCTAGATTGCAAAACCCCTAATGCTCTTTCAATGTCTTTTCGGGCTGCCTCTTGTACCCTTGCAAATTTACATTGTTTCCTAGTTTGGGGGTCTTTGATGCTCTTGAAAAATGTGCACCAAGAAGGATAGATATCATCTGCAAGATAGTACCCCTTTGTGTATTTAGGTCCATTGATAGTGTAGTTGCAAGCAGGAGCATCACCACTAGAAAGCCTAACAAACAAATGAGACCGTTGCAACACATTGATATCATTGAGAGTACCTGGCATTACCCAAAAAGCAATGTCAAATCCATAAATCCTCGGATGCTACGGCCTCTAGCACAATTGCTGCATCACGAGACTTGCCACAATACATTCCCTGCCATGCCTTCGGGCAGTTTTTCCAAGTCCAATGCATACAATCAATGCTTCCTAGCATGCCAGGCCAACCTCTTCTCTCACTTTATGCAATCAACTTTTTTGTATCTTCCTCATTGGGTGCCCGAAGATATTCAGGACCAAACACACGGATGATCACTTTGGCAAATCTACACACTGACTCAATTGTAGTATCTTCACCGATGCGAAGGTACTCATCGGCGTAGTCAGCCGGAATGCCATATGCAATTACCTGCATAGCTGCCGAGATTTTTTGATATGCACTAAATTCCTTCAAGCCCGCGGCATTTCTTCTTTGAGTAAAATACCGACAATTGGTCTCGCAAGCTTGCACTATTTTTACAAAGAGGGATCGGCGCATTCGGTACCTTCTTCGGAAGAGGTGCGGCGGATATGTTGGATTGTCCGCGAAGTAGTCTTGCATCAACATCTCGTTCCCGAGATGGCGATTTCGAGGAATGCAAAGATGGCCGATGGTCGATCCTTGCCGTCTCTTTCGGTTCTCATCTTCGTGCTCCTTCACGGTGAGGGCCATCACCAACGTCTGCTGCCAATAGTTCACAAGCAGCGTCTCAACATCCGAGCCGTTCGAATCGGACGAATCCTCGAACAAAAACTTCTCACAGGGGCTCAATTCCATCTAAATTCACAAATACGAACGCTACATGAACCAACTATGCATAGCGCATCCCAAAGCACAAGCACAAGTACTCACCGGCGGCTTGGGCGGTAGCTCTACGGCGGTGGATCCCGGGGCGGCGACGGCGACTAGGGGCAGCTCGGCTCGGCGGATCCGGAAGCCAATGAATTGGCTAGGTGGAACAGGGTGAGGGGCGCCCCCACGGCGGGATTCCGCCCTGCGGATTTGGCCGGAATCGCCGGCGGCAGACGGGCGGAACCAATGGCTGGCGGCTGCGGAAGGGGTGGGAAAAGGGCGCGGGTTGAAATGTCCCTCCCGCCAACCGCTTTTCTGGGATACGGGGCACCGTCGGGTCGAGGGAGAAACCTGTGTTTTAGTTGGTTGGAGGTGAGATTTTACCGCACCCCTCAAAATTTTTTGCGGGTCCGATGTGTTTACAGTGTTTGATCGGGCAGCATTTTACGCACGGACTGATGGTTATTTTGCGGGTGGTGGCATTATACAGGGTCTAGTGCTCTTACGGTGCTATGCAGCAGCAACCAACGTATTCAGAGCTTCAGTATTGGGGGTACTATTACTGGTATTTGATGGTATTTTAAATACATGTACAGTACTAGGATAGAAGTGTTGCGGTGTCAGTGCTTAAGGTTGTGAACGTAGAGGGAATTACTATCAGTGATCACTCAAATTAAGGTTGTGAACTTAGAGGGAATTACTAGCAGTGATCACTCAAATTTTGTGAACTGAAGTGGTTCCTATGCAAAAAAAAAAGGTTAACTTTGCAACTCCAAGCTACGGGCTTGCGTAATGCTTTCCATATCTCATAAGAGTTCGGGTGATTATAACGAAGCCTAGATGAGTTCCACCACTGGGAATTTAGCCTCGGTTCTGCATAATTATCCATTCAACTGAGAATGTTCAGAGATTTGGATTGTCCTGTGGCACAGTGGCAGCTGGTTCACTCGGAACAAATTCTTGAATAAGGCTTCGGGCTGCATGCAGTTTTCATGAAGCTCAGATAACCGGCTGGCACAAACATCCAATATTTGCATATTCTCTTTTTTTTCCTCAAGTTCATATTTTCAACAGAAAAATGCAAATGTCAGGTTTCTACCTTCCAAATAAATTTTCAGACCAACAGAAACTGAAAAATGCCTGACGAAAAATGACAAAATAAACATGGCACACAAGCGTGTTCGGAAGGAGTGAAAAGTAATAGTCTACAGCCTTGAACATCCAATTTGCTTCCATCCACAATTTTACCAACACATACAGTTTCACACTTTGCAACTGCATCCTGTTTCTAGTTACCTTCCTCATCATGCTTGTGACATGCGCCGCAGATGAGGTATGTGGTAGATGTTTCATTCAGGGACCACGTCACTCTCTTCATTCGAGACAGCTTGATCTGAAGATACAGGTGTGTTCCCTACATCTACAATTGTAGCATCAGGAGCGGCAGGAACATTGTTTCCCTCTTCCTGGCTACCAGCATCAACATCCATGCTACCATTGGTATTGTCTTGACCATCTAATTTGGACGAATCAACCTTGTCAACAGCTCCCTCATTCATGGCAACGTTCTCACCACTCTTAGCGTTAGAAGTACTCTGTTCAACTGAAGCTCCATCATTATCCACTTGAGCATCCGGCAGAGGAGGAATCGGACCTACAAGTTCTCCAGCTGCATCTGCGTTGTCCACATCCATCTGATCCCCGATGATTTCTTTGCTTCCTGCAGCTTCTTCATTGGCAACCCTGGTCTGTCCTGATTCCTCTTCAATGCCGTGATTCTTCCTCTCATTTTCTTCCTCAGCAGCACCATCTTGAGCTGAAGCTTCCTCCACCTTGCCGCAATTTAAAGCTGCAGCTTCCTCCTCCTTGGCGCGATTTTGAGCTGCAGCTTCCTCCTTGGCACGACTTTGAGCTGCAGCTTCCTCTTCCTTGGCGCGATTTTGAGCTGCAGCTTCCTCCTCCTTGGCACGGTTTTCTGCCTCTATTGCCTCCTTCTGTAGGTTAAGTAGCCTCTTGTGCTCCTCAAGTTGTCCTTGGATGCTCTGGTAACCAGACAACAGATCACCATAGCGGCTTTGGAGAGTCTGTTCCAGTGCCTTCTGTTTATTCACTTCTTCAGCCAAATTTCTCACACGATAGGCACCAGCCATCTGTTCTTGTTTCTGCAACTCTTGGAAGCATTCAAGTTCTGTTGCCGCAGTATTCATCTGCTTGAAGGTGTCCTGGATCTGTGACCCCAATTTTGCAGCCCGCGCCTAACAAATCAAATAGGAAGTGAAGCAAACCATCAGCATTGCAAATCAACATGGAAAAGCAAGAAACAATATAAAATCGTCACCATACAGTACTCTTTTTCAGTATATATCAAATGAAAAGCAAAATCAGAAGCTACCACTACAGTGGTGTATCTCTTTGCAAATTATGCAAGTTCGGTTTCAGGCAACAGGATAATCTTTCAAATTCTGGGCTGGCTTCCACATAATGAATTTTTAAATGACAGCGAACATCAATGAGGCAAATGTTAAAGAGGCGTCCTTAAACCAACTAAAGAGAAGCATTTAGCATAGCCAGACTGTATAAAATGATTGCCTGAATAGAAGTTAAAATTGATATAGACATGCCAGAAAGAAGATGACACATCATCCCCAACTAACCTGGTAACCTTGTGTCAGCAGCTTGATCTTCTGCTCAAGCCGAGAAGCCTTCTTTGCTTCGTCATCCATTCTCTTCTTCACCATTTCAAACTCATGTTGCAAGGCAGAAATTTTATCAGCATTTCCAGCAACACTAGCAAGACCATAGCTGTTGTTAGTAGGGAAAA
Organism: Triticum aestivum; assembly: GCF_018294505.1. Classification (NCBI taxonomy): domain Eukaryota; kingdom Viridiplantae; phylum Streptophyta; class Magnoliopsida; order Poales; family Poaceae; genus Triticum; species Triticum aestivum. The sequence continues at coordinate 634,538,614 of NC_057806.1, forward strand.
ACATAAGGTCCTCTTGGCATGCATCATGTGACTTTACAAAATCCTCAAAAGATTCATTTTCATGGCCCATGGCCACACGAAGATACTGAATCTCCTCCTCAACCATAGAACTTGCCTGTCGACAGAGAAATTAAGCGATTTAAAGAACTTCTCCAGTACATTAAACTAAACGATGCAAATAGGATTGACACAAAGAACAGTAATAACAAACATAAACGTGTAAATAAAGATTTGGCAAGAAATGAACTCTGTATACGGTTAAACAAAAAGGAACAGATGGCTATAAGTGATTACTACATTGAGAAAGTGTTTCATCAGTAATCCAATAAATGCATATCTGACTAGAAAGAATACACATCTCAAACTTTGTCAATACTATTGTGAAGAAATACTGCACAGATCTCTACAGTGCGTGTGTGGCCATGTGCCCGTGTGCCCCTGAGCATAACATAACAATTCTAACTAACACATTACTTGTAGATGATAACATCCTTTACACTCTCAGAGGGGCACTATAAAAATATATGTTCCCCTCCCTTGCCATCCCCAGGATAGTATTCAATGCCAGTGGATTAGCTATAGCAAACATGGGCAATCAGAAGTGACTCATATGGTTGGTACAGGAATAGTTTAGACCTGCTGCACTCATATGGGTGCTATATACCATATAACTGTGTTATGCTCACGAGTATATACGATTATGAACCCACAGCAAGTAAATATTAATGCACCTGATGCTATACGAAATTCAGAATATACGTTATCAGCAAATGGATATACAGTTCAACATCAAATACCAATAATAAAATAAGGGCGGAAAAGAAGCATACCTCTTTTAGTTCATGCTCATCGAAACCTTCGATTTCAGAGACGAAAGCTGCTGTGTTTGCCTGACGCTTGCTTCCTTTCTTTTTATCTCTCTGAATCTGTTCATCAAGCGGATATTTAGCATTATCATGCTCAAGGAGCCTAAGGAGCTCCTCATTTATTAGCTCAACAGCTTGTTCAAGTGATGTAGGAGGCACAAAGGTACTTCTGCTTTCACCACCTTTAATCAGAGACTGCCGGAGAATCTCCACTGAAGCCGCAGGTGGCCTAGGCAAACTCCTCTGCAACACTTTGGACCTCTTTCTGAGCAATGCCTCCTGCCTTGCTTGTTCCTCGGCCCTTTCTCGTGCTAACCTGTCTGACATATCTTCCTCAATTTTCTCTTCAGATTCTTCGTTCTCCTCTGTGATAGGTGGCATAACTATCTGGTACTCATTCTTAGGCTGTGGAATAGAAGCAAAACCAGATCGCAGACCTTTTCTTAACTCTGCTTGCCGACGAAGCTCAAGCTGTGCGCTGTCTTGCATTTCCACCTCTTCATTTATGTGAAGCTCATCCCTGAAGGGGGTCCCTTTTGGAGTTAACCCAAAGGAATTTCCATCTCTGGACGGTGTCATACCAATCCTTGGGGTAACACCAGGGCCAGGGCTAGCCAGAGGTGTTGCCATGGGATTTGGAGTCTGCATCTCTTTCTTACGTGGTGTAACGCCAGAGAAATCTGATGGATGAAGCTCTGGGTTATCGCCTCCTAAAAGAGGTGTTTGTGATTCCCTTAGACGTGCAAGATTCTCTGCCTCCATCATAATAGCATCACCTTTCCCACCTGGCGTTCGTTGCGGGGTTCGCAATGGTGTCATACCAAGCCTTGGAGTCTGGGAATAATTTGCAAGCAGTGTCCTAGTAGCAGTACTTCCTTCACCAAGCTCCTCGGCTAGAGCAGGATCGCCAGCATTGCCCATCTTAGCAATCTCCTCCAATTCAATATCAGAAATTTGGGGTGGTGGAAGCATTAGTTTGGACCTTCTTGTGACAGCTTCTGGGTCATTGAGTTTATTTGCTTGCATTATTGCGGCAGGGGCATCCTGCCTCTGCAGAATCTTGTTCTTGGCAATGTCTTGCTTTCTTAACTGAGCCTCTACATCCACTCGTCTCCTCCCTTCAAGCTCCTCGATGGTAGTTGGAAACTGCACATGCTCAAGTGGCCTGTCCTCACCCACTGTATCATAAAAGCCTGGAGGGGGTCTCTTTTCAAAAGGGATCTCAGCATTATAGTCAATTCCCTTTCTCTTCCTTTTCTTGTGCCGGTTGTCAATACCAGCTGCCTTCAGTTCTCTCCTTTTTTGCAGTGATGCAAGCCGCCTCGCCTCTTCAAGCTGTTTCTCTCTTGCCTTCCGTTTTGCCTTTTTACCCCTGGTGTTAGCCAAGCGAGCCCTTGCCTCAGAAAGCATTTCCTTTTCATCTTCATCCATGTCAACAGGATCCGGACGTGCAGGTTTTGACTCGGGGTTTGGATCAATCTCCCCAGGTCGCAACTTTCTTGGGTCATCATTAGGCTCATAATTCTCATCCTTTGCACAGGCAGCATCGAGCAATTTTTCATAACGCTCGAGGCACTGGGATGGTGTTCGACCCACGATAGGTGCAATAGTCCTCCATTGAGTAGGCATGAGCTTAGCAAGATGGAGCAGCTTCTCATCCTCTTCCCTTGTCCACTCAGTCTAGAATCAATACACATAGGGTTAGTTAAGTGATATAAACAACAAATATATTATTCCAAAGATAACTGAAAACAGAAAATGGGGCATATCTATGTCATAATAGAGCAGATAACCAACTAAAAGAAGTATGCAGCATCATATGACAGGTAAAGATTGACGGTGATTTTGGACAAGTCAATTCAATTAGCATGTAAATCACACAAACTAGAATACAGTTCAGTTAGGTTTACTTGGTTTTTATTAATGAAGCATTAAACATCCAATTCAGAGTTCTCAACAAAGGTTTATTAAAATCTGTTCTATAGATCTTTTTCTTTGTGGGAAATCTGTTTTATAGCTTTAACAAGCTAGGTTCATATTTCAATGACATCATACAAAAGGCGTGAACAGCATAACATCATGCAAGGCATAAAATATTCATAACCAGAAAATAAGTAAATGACGCCAACACGAAGATGACATTATGTGTTCATTATATTACTTTTTTTTTTAATGAAAGGGGTTTCCCCCCGCCCCAACTTTTATTAAAGCCAAGGCAAAACCATAAGTTCATTATATTACTTTTTCTAACAAAAAAGAATACACTGCACAAAGACAATAACGTACATGTCACAGTCAGTGCATAGGATTTTAGCATGGTATGACAGGAAGAGAGATAATATAACCTAAAAACCAATCTGTAGGTTGTTAAATATGAGGCATTTCAAAAACATGTGCAGCAATTTACAGGAAATATGTACACTAGATAGTACTCCATCCGTCCCATGATATGGGATGGAGGGAGTACAAACCAAATAGCATTCCCTCAAAACAGTACACAGTGTAGCATCTCAAAAACGCCACATGATAATCACGGATCCTCTAATTTCTACTCACTGCACTATCACAATTACAGATCATCTATCATAACCCATGCATAACAGCATCCAATTGCTAACCAAACACTAAGCTATCGCAAAATTTACGAGGGTTAGGGTGGGGCATTACCTTCTTGATGGAGGGGTCGAGCCACTCGTACCAGCGGGCCTTGCACTGCTTGGCGGACTTGCGGACGAGCAGCGAGGAGATGCGCGCCCACTGGTTCTTGCCGTACTTCATCACGGCCGCCTTGAGGATCTCGTCCTCGGTGTTCTTCCACACCCCGCCCTTGATCATGATCCTCATCTTGCCTCCCCCTCGTCGCCTCGCTCGGCCTCCTAGATCTCTTCTCCTCCGCAGAGGGCCTCCCGGGTTCCGCTTCCGCGCCGCCCCCGCCGGCGGCTCCGGCGAGGCCTCCTGGTCCCTCCTAGGGTTTGAGGGGGGGCAGGTCTAGGGTTTGGTAGGAGGAGGAGGGGCGGCCGGACGGGGCGACGCCGACAAAGGGGTGTGCGGCGCTGCGGGGCGAAGGCGAGGTGCGGGGTGCGGCGGCTGGCAGCGAAGGCGAGGGCGGACCCGGCGGTGAGGGCGAAGGCGAGGGGGCGGAGACGGTGCCTGGTCGCTGCCGCGCCGGGGATGGTGAGTGGCCGGCTGGCTGGGATAGGAGGTCGATGCGCGCCGGCAAGGCCGCGAGGTGTGCGGCAGAGGACCGGGCTCGGGCGCCGGCGAGCGGCGATGCGGTGTTGTGGCGGCGTGGCGCACTGGTGGTGGCCTGCGGCGGCGGGGAGGGGAGGAGGGGTGAGGTGAGATTGAAGGGTTAGCAGGCCAAGTAGATGGGCTGGGCTGAGGCGGTGCGGGACTAGGTCGGTTTTCCGGTTAACGGAACCAACCTATGGTTGGATGATTACCGTGATATCATCAGCTCGTCAGGATTTAAATCCTGATGCTCGCATTTATTTTTAGATTTATTTTAGAATTTTCAGCGATGCGTATTTAATGGAAGGAGATGTTTTTGTCGATGACGAGGCGCTTACGGTGACTTCGTAAATCTAAGATGATATGCCGGCTCAATCTTTCAAAAGTACTCATAGGGGTACAGTGTGCGTGTGTGCATTTATAGGGATGAGTGTATGTGCGTGTATATAAGCGCTTGTGTATGTACTAATATTAAAAAAAAACTCAATTCACTCAAAAAAAGACTTTCAAGTCAAAAAACATTAAAAACAGACTGACAATAAAATTCTGCTTTTTCTAAATAGAAAAATATGTTACGAGTTTTTTATTTTTTTTAAATATCAGATCTATATTATAAAGGTTCAGCGAAAGTACAAAACGCGCCAAACATAATAAAAAGTACATCAAGGTTCATGACCACCAAACGAGCATTGTCGCCGCCGGAACGAGCCGCTATCGCCGGTCCCATACTGGAGCCGACCTGACCTTGTTGATGAGAGTTGGGAAGTCTTCGTGCACGTTTCTCTAAGGACCAGCATCCCAGAGCCGCAGTCATCGTTGTTGAATCCTTAAATCGGTCTGAAGAATTTGACATCAAATATCACCATTGTGTACGCACGACGAGAAACTCTAATCTCGCCGCCCTGAGGAGCTGATAAGAATCTACGCCGGAGCATCATCTAGTCCGTCCCAGAGGATGAACTTGAGAAGGCTTCTCGACTAGAAGAAACCTAAATACAAATGTATAACAAGTCAAAAAAAACTAAATATAAGCTCTATGAACTTCTAAATCTAGGCCAATAGATAAAGTATAATATTTCGTGCAATTCATTTTTATACATATGAGCCGATCTCGGCTGAGCTTTACACCAGATGATGGTGATGAATCTTTCTGAGTACAACATCATCCAATTATCAAAGTGATACAAAACGATTAGTGAATACACATGCGATGTACCTTTTATTCTAACGTGAAGGATTCGTTAGTATTTATTGATTTATTGCTTAATTAGCTAGTTTTTTTCTAATATGGTACAAATGCATAGCCATAGACATCTTTGTAGTCGACGGAAACGTCTGCTCTAACTGAACACAGATCGCCGAAAGGTCTAAAATAAATCCAGTAAAATGCGAGCATCAATTTCAAGTTTAGGACCAGAACTCTAGTGAATCGGGGATAACACTGTCCTCCTAACCATCCAACCACACGTTGATTCATCTTAATTAATACTCCCTCTGTACAAAAATGTAAGAGCGTTTTAGATCACTAGAGTGTTGTAGACCACTACTTTAGTGATCTAAGAGCATTTACAACCGGACCCCCTATTTCTTTCCTAAACGTTTGAAATGTCTGCCGGTCAGTGTTCGGTCAAAAAGGTTGACCCAATCGGATCCCCCAATTTGCCCCTAAACGTCTGAATTGACCGGCGTACCTCAAACTCATCTCAAATATAGGGTCAATATGAGGCTGCCCGGTCACGCCCGCTCGGTCCCACCTGCAGCGACCCAGTACTTCTTCCTTTCGTCTCTCTCGCAGGAAGCATACAACGACGCCAACAGGGGTGGGCGTAGGAGGCCGCCTGCGGGGCGCTGGCGTGTGTGCTGGTCGCCAAAGTTGCTGCCTCGTTCTGGTCAATGCCGCCGCGTGCAGCCGGCGCGGGCGTGCGGGCTGGCATCATGGGCGGGCACGTGTGCTGCCTAGCACTGCAGGCGAGGGCAGGCGAGCGTGCTGGCTGCCGCCGCAGGAGCGGGTGAGCCGCCGCGGGAGAGCGAGCGTGTTGGCTGTGCGGATCGCCGTGCGTGCAGCCGCAGCGGGAGAGCGGGCGTACGTGCTGACTGGCGTCGGGGGCACACAGGTGCGGGCTAGCTGACGCGGCCGTGCTGGTTGCCGTCGTAGGCGCGGGCGAGCCATCGCGAGCGGCGTGTTGGTGGGCATCATGGGCGTGCGGTGCTGGTGCGGGTGGGCGGACGGGCTGACCGCCGTGCGCGCAGCCAGGGCCGGTCCTGAGATTTCGGGGGCCCGGGGCAAGAAAACACAAAGGGGCCCTAAGGTCACATTTTTCTGATTTGAAGTGCAAATAAGAACTCTTTTCACTCTTGTGGTTTCTTATCACCTCAACTATCTAAAAAACCGGGGCCACATTGTGAAACTTGGCCGCATTTGTCAATCTACACATATTTCCTTTGTATTAGGTGAATTAGTAACACTTTCGTGCCTACTCAAATTATTATCATCGTATAATTTTTCAATATAGGTTGTTCTTCAACACTGGAATTCCTAGCAGTAAAAATATTTATATATAGGTTTGAAGAGAAATATTTGGGACTGCCCACTCCGGATGGCCGTATGTCAAAAGGAAAATTTCAGAACCTGCAAGTAAAACTTTCAAATCGATTGTTTGCTTATGATGGGCACCCTACTCAAGCGGGAAAGGAAGTGTTAATCCGTGCTGTTGCTCAATCTATCCCTACTTATATTATGAGTGTGTTCAAGCTCCCGCTGGAGGTATGTGATGATCTAAACCGCATGGTTAGGAACTACTTTTGGGTGCAGAGAAAGGGAAGAGGAAAACACATTGGTACGCATGGGAGAAAATGACTAGGCCAAGGAAACAAGGCGGCCTTGGTTTTAAAGACTTTCGTCTATTTAACCAAGCGCTCCTTGCTCGTCAGGCGTGGCGAATATTAGAGTTCCCAAACAGTTTATGCTCAAGGCTCTTTAAAGCGAAGTATTTCCCAAATGGGCGCCTACTGGATACGGTGTTCACTAGTAACCCATTACCTACATGGCAGGCCATTGCCTATGGTCTCGAACTTCTGAAAAAAGGCGTGGTCTGGAGAATCGGAAATGGTCAGAGTGTACATATATGGAGAGATCGATGGATAGCACGCGAGCCAACCGGAGGCTTGATTTCACAGCGTGGTAGGTGCCGCCTAAAGTGGGTCTTGGAGCTTCTGAATATCCATGGTAATTGGGACTTTGACAAAATAAATCAGTTCTTTCTCCCGGTCGACATTGTTGAAATTCAGAAAATAAAACCATCTGCTCGGCTAGAGGAAGACTTTGTTGCTTGGGGGCCTGAAAAAAGTGGAGTTTTTACTGTACATAGTGCGTATAAACTGGCTGGTGATGAATGCTCAAATCCTAATGAGGTCTCTACAAGTTCCCGGCCGGATGGAACAAGAGAAGCATGGAAATTTATATGGCAAAGTTCTGTACCACCAAAGGTTCAGTCTTTTGCTTGGAGGTTAGCTACAGATTCGCTAGCAAATTGGACAAATAAAGTGAAAAGGAACTTGGAAGTCTCAGGTACATGCCCTGTGTGTGGTATGGAGGAGGAGGACTCGTTCCATGTGTTTTGCACCTGTAATCATGCTGTGTTCCTATGGAAGGCCATGGCGAAGGAATGGACATTGCCGGACCGTCTAAGCATCGTACATGTTGGGCGTGATTGGTTCCTTCATCTCCTGTCGAAACTGCATGAAGAGGAGAGAGCTAGGATTATGATGTTATTCTGGCGAATCTGGTATGTGCGTAACGAAATTGTTCATGCAAAACAGCCACCGCCCGTGGATGTTTCTGTGCGCTTCCTGTCCAGCTATCTGTCATCCCTAAACTCTATTCATATATGCTCAAGTGATACTTTAGTGAAAGGAAAAATGTCAGCTGCATGTCTTCAGATTCCCGATCAGGACATATACAGAGTTGATGAAGTGAGTGGTTCTTGGTCCGCTCCAGCAGTGGGCAGAGTCAAACTCAACACGGATGCCTCGGTCCTGGGCTCTACGGCGGGAGCCGGAATGATCTTAAGGGATCACGAAGGAGAAATTGTTTTTAGTGCTTGCAGACTTCTCTATGCATGTGATGATGTGCTGGAGGCAGAGTTACTTGCAATAAGGGAGAGAATTTCTTTGGCCCTTCAGTGGAGCATCTTACCAATAGATGTAGAATCTGATTGTTTAGAGGTTGTCAATATGATTAAGACAGGGAATAGCAACAAATCTAAATATGCTTTCATTATCAGGGAGATCATTAGTAGTTTGGGAGAAAGGAATTCTTGCATTACTCATATTCGTCGGAGCTGTAATAGGGTTAGTCATGCCTTGGCAAATTTTGGTAGGGTGCAACGCCGAACTTTGGTTTGGCTAGGCTCTGGTCCGGATGATGTTTTGGCACTTGTGGGACGAATTGTATTCTCTGATACTTGAGTAATGAAAGAATTCATTCGCAAAAAAAAAGAAATACTTATATATGTTTAAGAAAAATATCAATATCTCCTTTCTGGAAATCAATCAATTCGTACATATGTTTTCCTTTTTTATGGATAATTTCTAGCTAACTTGTTTCTCAATTAACAATAATTTTGCTAATTAGAACACACACATATGATACAAGAAATTAAGAACAGTGGTGCTTAAACTAAGAAAAGAACGGTGCTAATGAAATAAAAAAATGCCAAGAAAGGCATGTAACAATGCTAATGAAATAAAAAAATATGGCTAGAAAATTAGAAATTGTTCTAATTTTGCTGCTGCTTGCGAGTCATCCGCAAAAATCCAAGTTCCTATTTTCTAATCCCAAATCAAAACAAGAAATCTGAGTGCGAGGAAGAGATATATACGAGGATGAACTTCACAAATGAATGAATGATCTGACGAGACTACAGAAAGAGGGGGGTTTCGTTGAAGATGAAGTTGATTGGAATCAGAATAATGGCAAGGTGTCCTCATTATGACACTAGGGTTTCAGGAGTATGGCGACCATGGGGCCCCGCCCCCGCCGCCACCGCCGCCGCCGCCGTCCGGCTTCGGCCTGCCAGTGGCCGGCACCGTTGCCGCATGTGCGCCTCCGCGCCATGGTGGCCCTGTTGCGGCTGCGTCCGCTCCCGCATCGCTCGGCCCTCAGGGCGGAAGCGATCCCGCTGTCTACTGCTATGGAACGACTCAGTCTAGATTTCCACCTGGTTCAGGCTACGAGTCCGGGATGGATTCGCTCTACAGCTCCTCCGCCAAGATACTTCATGTAGATGGATTCAAATCAAGCCCAAGGGGCTGTCCGGGGAGGCACCTGAAATTATGTGATCCACCTGATCGATCCCTTCCCCAGATGCTGCAGACGCCGCTGCGCTCCACAGCCTCCACTGCACGGCTGATCTCGAAGGGCGGTGGGGGCGATCATGGGGCTCCCTTCGTGGATGCTGCCCGCCCGAAGCCGTCCGGTGAGGGAACCGAAGCACTCCTGGCGGCAAACCCCGACGCGCGCGCGCTCGTCGTTGCGAACATGAGGATACTGTCAGATTGTCCTAAGGCACAAGAAGAAGTGTTGATATTTGCAGAAGGGGCTACTGGAGGTGATATGAAGAGGGGAAGGGTGGAGGAGAACATGCATGCAGATGGACGCAGAGTTTAGGGACCAGCAGACACCTATGGAAGCGACCTGCCACGGGGCTGCCGGCAACCTGACGGGGACGCGTGTTGCGCCCCGTCAGGAGCAATGATAGGCCTGAGTTGGAATTGCCGAGGAATCGGAGGCGCCTCGACAGTTCGTGATCTCACCGGCCTCGTTCAAACTCACCGCCCGCAGTTCGTGTTTTTGTGTTAAACTAGGCAAAAGTCTGAAAGAGTTTGTCGTTTGTGTCACCGCTTAGGTCTGCGTGGCTTTTGCGGTGTCAACAGTGAAGGTCAGAATGGTGGTTTAGCTCTGTTCTGAAATGATCAGTTATCAGTTGAGATTAAAGATAAGAACAATAGAATGATTGATGCTTATGTTCGTGCCTCCCCGTCTAATCCAGAGTGGCATCTTACTTGTGTTTATGGGGAACCCCGTACTGAAAACCGGCATCGGATGCGGTCCATAATCTCATACCTGCGGGCGAACAGTAACCTTCCATGGATGCTCATGGGTATACCTGGCCATGGGAAGGCCGGCCCGGCCAGCCCGGCCCAAAAAAGCCCGACCCGGCCCGGCCCGACGCTGCTCCCGGGCCGGGCTCGGGCCTGGATTTTGAGCCCGATGGCCGGGCCGGGACGGGCCTGGGCCCATCATTTTTGCATTTTCCTGAAGGTCGGGCCGGGCCGGCCCGAAGCCCGACGGGCTTTTACGTGTTCGGGCCGGGCTCGGGCCCAGAAAACATGCCCGATGGCCGGGCCGGGCCTGGGCCTGGGTTTTTTGCATCGGGCTTGGCTAGGCCCGGCCCGAGGTATGGCCAGGTATACTCATGGGGGATTTTAATGAGGCCTTATGGCAATGTGAGCATTTGTCTACAACTCCTCGACCGGCCAATCAGATAACTGCTTTTCGGGAAAGGGTTCAAGATTGTGAACTGCATGACCTTGGTTTTTCTGGGGCACCGTTCACATATGATAATAAGAGGAGAGGTGGAGCAAATGTGAAAGTAAGATTGGACAGGGCCTTGGCTGATGAGAGATGGCGAGATATCTTCTCTGATGCTCATGTGGTACACCTAGTATCGCCGTGCTTGGATCACTTGCCAATTTTAGTGCATATGCAAAGGGAAGAGCGCACCCCGGTGCGTCGGCGAACAAGCCGATATGAGATACTCTGGGAACATGCTGGAGAGCTACCTGAGCTAGTGGAGAAAGCGTGGGCAGCCACCCAGACTAGTGGCAATCTAGCATCTGTTACGGCTGGTCTGCATGCGGTCATGCAAAATCTATAAGGTTGGAGCCGAAGGAGATTTGGTAATGTAATGTGTGAGCTTGAGAAAACACGTAGGAAACTGGATCATCTGTTGCAAACTGATGGTGACCAACATGAAATAAGAAAATTCTCTGATAACATGAACGAGCTGCTCTACCAGGAAGAACTCCTCTGGCTACAACGTTCACGCATAGATTGGCTAAAAGAGGGGGGCCGTAACACCAAGTTCTTCCATAACAGATCGGTTTGGCGAGCACGCAGAAATAAAATCTCAAAACTGAAAAATGACGATGGTGTTTGGCAGTCTACTCCGTCAGTTATGGAACTAATGGCTTCATCCTTTTTTTAAGGAATTATTCACACATGACCCCTCTCTAAATGCTGATGAGATTGTTGGTCTCATAGAGAAGAAGGTGACAGATGAGATGAATGAGACATTATGCAAGGAGTTCTCGGAGACGGAAATCGCAGATGCACTGTTCCAAATAGGACCACTGAAGGCCCCAGGACCAGATGGGTTCCCAGGTAGGTTTTATCAAAGAAATTGGGCTGTTTTGAAGGATTCTGTGGTTGCTGCAGTAAGGCTATTTTTCACAACTGGACACATGCCATCCGAAACAAATGCAACCGCTATTGTCTTGATCCCCAAGTCGGATCAACCAGAGACATTGAAGGACTTCCGGCCCATCAGTTTGTGCTTGGTGTTGTACAAGATCGTCGCCAAATGCCTGGTGAACAGACTGCGTCCATTGTTGGGTGGGATTGTCTCCTTAAACCAGAGTGCCTTCGTTCCGGGATGTATGATGACTGATAATGCACTGGTGGCATTTGAATGTTTTCACACTATTGAACACTGCAAGAAACAACAAGACTCCTTCTGTGCGTACAAGCTGGATCTATCAAAGGCGTATGACAGAGTTGACTAGGATTTTCTTAGAAGAATGATGCAAAGCTTGGGTTTTGCTCCCCGATGGGTAGATTGTTGGGTAACGTAGCAGAAATTCAAAATTTTCCTACGCGTCACCAAGATCTATCTATGGAGAAACCAGCTACGAGTAGAATGTGAGTGCATCTACATACCCTTGTAGATCGCTAAGCGGAAGCGTTCAAGTGAACGGGGTTGATGGAGTCGTACTCGTCGTGATTCAGATCACCGATGATCCTAGTGCCGAACGGACGGCACCTCCGCGTTCAACACACGTACAGCCCGGTGACGTCTCCCACGCCTTGATCCAGCAAGGAGAGAGGGAGAGGTTGAGGAAGACTCCATCCAACAGCAGCACAACGGCGTGGTGGTGGTGGAGGAGCGTGGCAATCCCGCAGGGCTTCGCCAAGCACCATGGGAGAAGAGGAGGAGGGAGAGGGGCAGGGCTGCACCAACGAGAGATCAAATCGCGTGTTATGGGCAGCCCTATGCCTCACTATTTATAGGGGGAGAGGGGGCTGCGCCCCCCTCTAGGGTTTCCCACCCCCAAGGGGCGGCGGCCAACCCTAGATGGGTTTTGGGGTGCGGCCAAGAGGGGAGGGGAGAGGGAGGCGCACCAATATGGGCCCTAAGGCCCATATCCCCTTAGGATTTGCCCCTTCTCCCCCTCTAGCCGCATGGGCCATGGTGGGAGGCGCCCTAGCCCACCTAGGGGCTGGTGCTCTCTCATACTTGGCCCATGTATGCCTCTGGAGCATGTGGCCCCACTTGGTGGACCCCCGGGACCCTCCCGGTGGTCCCGGTACATTACCGATATCGCCCGAAACTTTTCCGGTGACCAAAACAGGACTTCCCATATATAAATCTTTACCTCCGGACCATTCCGGAACTCCTCGTGACGTCCGGGATCTCATCCGGGACTCCGAACAACATTCAGTTACCACATACAAGCTTCCTTTATAACCCTAGCGTCATCGAACCTTAAGTGTGTAGACCCTACGGGTTCGGGAGACATGCAGACATGACCGAGACGTTCTCCGGTCAATAACCAACAGCGGGATCTGGATACCCATGTTGGCTCCCACATGTTCCACGATGATCTCATCGGATGAACCACGATGTCAAGGACTCAATCGATCCTGTATACAATTCCCTTTGTCTAGCGGTATTTTACTTGCCCGAGATTCGATCGTCGGTATACCGATACCTTGTTCAATCTCGTTACCGGCAAGTCACTTTACTCGTTCCGTAACACATCATCCCATGATCAACTCCTTGGTCACATTGCGCATATGATGATGTCCTACCGAGTGGGCCCAGAGATACCTCTCCGTTTACACGGAGTGACAAATCCCAGTCTCGATCCGCATAAAACAATAGATACTTTCGGAGATACCTGTAGTGCACCTTTATAGTCACCCAGTTACGTTGTGACGTTTGATACACCCAAAGCACTCCTACGGTATCCAGGAGTTACACGATCTCATGGTCAAAGGAAGAGATACTTGACATTGGCAAAGCTCTAGCAAATGAACTACACGATATTTGTGCTATGCTTAGGATTGGGTCTTGTCCATCACATCATTCTCCTAATGATGTGATCCCGTTATCAACGACATCCAATGTCCATAGCCAGGAAACCATGACTATCTGTTGATCACAACGAGCTAGTCAACTAGAGGCTCACTAGGGATATATTGTGGTCTATGTATTCACACGTGTATTACGATTTCCGGATAATACAGTTATAGCATGAATAAAAGACTATTATCATGAACAAAGAAATATAATAATAACTTATTTATTATTGCCTCTAGGGCATATTTCCAACAGTCTCCCACTTGCACTAGAGTCAATAATCTAGTTCACATCTCCATGTGATTAACACTCACAGGTCACATCGCCATGTGACTAAAACCCAAGAGTTTACTAGAGTCAGTAGTCTAGTTCACATCACTATGTGATTAACACTCAATGAGTTTTATGTTTGATCATGTTGCTTGTGAGAGAGGTTTTAGTCAACGGGCCTGAACCTTTCAGATCCGTGTGTGCTTTACAAATCTTCATGTCATCTCCTAGATGCAGCTACCACGCTCTATTTGGAGCTATTCCAAACAACTGTTCTACTTGGAGCTATTCTAAATTATTGCTCCATTATATGTATCCGATATCTCTACTTAGAGCTATCTGGATAGGTGTTAAGCTTGCATCGACGTAACCTTTACGACGAACTCTTTTACCACCTCCATAATCGAGAAAATTCCTTAGTCCACTTGTTACTAAGGATAACTTTGACCGCTGTCCTATGATCCATTCATGGATCACTCTTGTACCCCTTGACTGACTCATGGCAAGGCACACTTTCGGTGCGGTACACAGCATAGCATACTGTAGAGCCTACGTCTAAAGCATAGGGGACGACCTTCGTCCTTTCTCTGTTTTCTGCCGTGGTCGAGCTTTAAGTCTTAACTTCGTACCTTACAACTCAGGCAAGAACTCCTTCTTTGACTGGTCCATCTTGAACACCTTCAAGATCATGTCAAGGTATGTGCTCATTTGAAAGTATTATTAAGCATTTTGATCTATCCTTATAGATCTTGATGCTCAATGTTCAAGTAGCTTAATCCAGGTTTTCCATTGAAAAACACTTTCAAAATAATCCTATATGCTTTCCAGAAATTCTACGTCATTTCTGATCAACAATATGTCAACAACATATACTCATCAGAAATTCTATAGTGCTCCCACTCACTTCTTTGGAAATACAAGTTTCTCATAAACTTTGTACAAACCCAAAAATTTTGATCATCATCAAAGCATACATTCCAACTCCGAGATGCTCACTCCAGTCCTTAGAAGGATTGCTGGAGCTTTGCATACTTATTAGCATCTTTCGGGATTGACAAAACCTTCCGGTTGTATCACATACAACCTTTCCTCATTAAAATCGTCGAGGAAACAATGTTTTGACATCCTATCTGCAAGATTTCATAAATAATGCAGTAATCGCTAATATAATTCCAACAGACTCTTAGCATCGCTACGAGTGAGAAAATCTCATCGTAGTCAACTCCTTGAACTTGTCGGAAAACATCTTAACGACAAGTCGAGCTTTCTTAATGGTGACATTTACCATCATTGTCCGTCTTCCTTTTGAAATCCATCCGTACCCAATGGCCTTACGACCATCAAGTATTTCTTCCAAAGTCATGGATCCGTTCTCGGATTTTATGGCCTCGAGCCATTTATCGGAATCCGGGCCCACCATTGCTTCTCCATAGCTCGTAGGTTCATTGTTGTCTAGCAACATGACTTCCAAGACAGGATTACGTGCCACTCTGAAGTAGTACGCATCCTTGTCATCCTACGAGGTTTGGGAGTGACTTGATCCGAAGTTTCATGATCAATATCATAAGCTTCCACTTCAATTGGTGTAGGTGCCACAGGAACAACTTCCTGTGCCCTGTCACACACTAGTTGAAGAGACGGTTCAATAACCTCATCAAGTCTCCACCATCCTCCCACTCAATTCTTTCGAGAGAAACTTTTCCTCGAGAAAGGACCCGATTCTAGAAAAAATCCATATTGCTTTCGGATCTGAATTAGGAGGTATACCCAACTGTTTTGGGTTTCCTATGAAGATGCATTTTATCCGCTTTGGGTTCAAGCTTATCAACCTGAAACTTTTTCATATAAGCGTCGCAGCCCCAAACTTTTAAGAAACGACAACTTAGGTTTCTCTAAACCATAATTCATACGGTGTCATCTCGTCGGAATTACGTGGTGCCCTATTTTAAAGTGAATGTGGTTGTCTCTAATGCCTAACCCATGAACGATAGTGGTAATTCGATAAGAGACATCATGGTACGCACCATATCCAATAGGGTGCAACTATGATGTTCGGACACACCATCACATTATGGTGTTCCAGGCGGTATTAATTGCGAAACAATTTCCACAATGTCTTAATTGTGTGCCAAAACTCATAACTCAGATATTCATCTCTATGATCATATCATAGACATTTTATCCTCTTGTCACAATGATCTGCTACTTCACTCTGAAATTACTTGAACCATTCAATAATTCAGACTTGTGTTTCATCAAGTAAATATACTCAACATTTACTCAAATCATCTGTGAAGTAAGAACATAATGATATTCACTGCATGCCTCAGCACTCATTCGACTGCACACATCAAAATGTGTTACTTCCAACAAGTTGCTATCTTGTTCCATCTTACTGAAAATGAGGCTTTTCAGTCATCTTGCCCATGTGGTATGATTTGCATATCTCAAGTGATTCAAAATCAAGTGAGTCCGAACGATCCATTTGCATGGAGTTTCTTCATGCATATACACCAATAGACATGGTTCGCATGTCTCAAACTTTTCAAAAACGAGTGAGTCCAAAGATCCATCAACATGGAGCTTCTTCATGCGTTTTATACCATTATGACTTACATGGCATTGCCACAAGTAAGTGGTACTATCATTACTATCTTATATCTTTTGGCATGAAAATGTGTATTACTACGACCGAGATTCAATAAACCATTCCTTTAGGTGCAAGACCATTGAAGGTATTATTCAAAAATAGAGTAACCATTATTCTCCTTAAATGAATAACCGTATTGCGATAGACATAATCCAATCATGTCTATGCTCAACGCAAACACCAATCTCGGTGGTAGAGGGAGCGTGCGATGCTTGATCATATCAACCTTGGAAACACTTCCAACATATATCGTCAGCTCACCTTTAGCTAGTCTCCGTTTATTCCGTAGCTTTTATTTCGAGTTACTAACACTTAGCAACCGAACCGGTATCCAATACCCTGGTGCTACTAGGAGTACTAGTAAAGTACACATTAACATAATGTATATCCAATATACTTCTATCGACCTCGCCAGCCTTCTCATCTACCAAGTATCTAGGGTAATGCTGCTCCAGTGGTTGTTCCCCTTATTACAGAAGCACTTAGTCTCGGGTTTGGGTTCAACCTTGGGTTTCTTCACTAGAGCAGCAGCTGAATTGCCGTTTCATGAAGTATCCCTTTGTTCCCTTGCCCTTCTTGAAACTAGTGGTTTCACCAACCATCAACAATTGATGCTCCTTCTTGATTTCTACTTTCGCGGTGTCAAACATCATGAATATTTCAAGGATCATCATATCTATCCCTGATATGTTATAGTTAATCACGAAGCTCTAGCAGCTTGGTGGCAATGACTTTGGGGAAACATCACTATCTCATCTGGAGGATCAACTCCCGCTCGATTCAAGTGATTGTTGTGCTCAGACAATCTGAGCACAAGCTCAACGATTGAGCTTTTCTCCCTTAGTTTGCAGGCTAAGAAAATCGTCGGAGGTCTTATACCTCTTGACGTGGGCACGAGCCTGAAATCCCAATTTCAGCCCTCGAAACATCTCATATGTTCCGCGACGTTTCGAAAACGTCTTTGGTGCCCCTACTTAAACCATTTAATTGAACTATCACGTAGTTATCAAAACGTGTATGTCCGATGTTCGCAACATCGACAAACGACGTTGGGGTTCAGCACACTGAGCGGTGCATTAAGGACATAAGCTTTCTACTGATCGCATAATCGCTACTATCAACTTTCAACTATATTTTCTCTAGGAACATATCTAAAATAGTAGAACTAAAGCGCGAGCTACGACATAATTTGCAAAAGGTCTTTTGACTATGTTCGGGATAATTAAGTTCATCTTATGAACTCCCACTCAGATAGACATCCCTCTGGTCATCTAAGTGATTACATGATCCGAGTCAACTAGGCCGTGTCCGATCATCACGTGAGACGGACTAGTCATCATCGGTGAACATCTTCATGTTGATCGTATCTACTATACGACTCATGCTCGACCTTTCGGTCTCCGTGTTCCGAGGCCATGTCTGCACATGCTAGGCTCGTCAAGTTAACCCTAAGTGTTTTCGCTGTGTAAAACTGTCTTACACCCGTTGTATGTGAACGTAAGAATCCATCACACCCGATCATCACGTGGTGCTTAGAAGCGACGAACTGTAGCAACGGTGCACAGTTAGGGGGGAACACTTCTTGAAATTTTGTAAGGGATCATCTTATTTACTACCGTCGTCCTAAGTAAACAAGATGCATAAACATGATAAACATCACATGCAATCAAATAGAGTAGTGACATGATATGGCCAATATCATATAGCTCCTTTGATCTTCATCTTCGGGGCTCCATGATCATCTTGTCACCGGCTTGACACCATGATCTCCATCATCATGATCTCCATCATCGTGTCTTCATGAAGTTGTCACGCCAACGACTACTTCTACTTCTATGACTAACGCGTTTAGCAATAAAGTAAAGTAGTTTACATGGCGTTCTTGAATGACACGCAGGTCATACAAAAAATAAAGACAACTCCTATGGCTCCTGCCGGTTGTCATACTCATCGACATGCAAGTCGTGAATCCTATTACAAGAACATGATCAATCTCATACATCACATATATCATTCATCACATCCTTTTGGCCATATCACATCACATAGCATACCCTGCAAAAACAAGTTAGACGTCCTCTAATTGTTGTTGCATGTTTTACGTGGCTGCTATGGGTTTCTAGCAAGAACGTTTCTTACCTACGCAAGACCACAACGTGATATGCCAATTGCTATTTACCCTTCATAAGGACCCTTTTCATCGAATCCGTTCCGACTAAAGTGGGAGAGACTGGCACCCGCTAGCCACCTTATGCACCAAGTGCATGTCAATCGGTGGAACCTGTCTCACGTAAGAGTACGTGTAAGGTCGGTCCGGGCCGCTTCATCCCACAATACCGTCGAAACAAGATTGGACTAGTAACGGTAAGCATATTGAACAACATCAACGCCCACAACTACTTTGTGTTCTACTCGTGCAAAGAATCTACGCAATAGACCTAGCTCATGATGCCACTTTTGGGGAACGTAGCAGAAATTCAAAATTTTCCTACGTAACACCAAGATCTATCTATGGAGAGACCAGCAACGAGTAGAAAGGGGAGTGCATCTACATACCCTTGTAGATCGCTAAGCGGAAGCGTTCAAGTGAACGGGGTTGATGGAGTCGTACTCGTCGTGATTCAGATCACCGATGATCCTAGTGCCGAACGGACGGCACCTCCGCGTTCAACACACGTACAGCTCGACGATGTCTCCCACGCCTTGATCCAGCAAGGAGAGAGGGAGAGGTTGAGGAAGACTCCATCCAGCAGCAGCACAACGGCGTGGTGGTGATGGAGGAGCGTGGCAATCCTGCAGGGCTTCGCCAAGCACCTACGGGAGAGGAGGAGGTGTCACGGGAGGGAGGGAGGCGCCAAGGGCTCAGGTATGGATGCCCTTAACTTCGTACCTTACAACTCAGGCAAGAACTCCTTTTTTGACTGATCCATCTTGAACACCTTCAAGATCACGTCAAGGCATGTGCTCATTTGAAAGTACCATTAAGCGTTTTGATCTATCCTTATAGATCTTGATGCTCAATGTTCAAGTAGCTTAATCCAGGTTTTCCATTGAAAACACTTTCCAAATAACCCTATATGCTTTCCAGAAATTCTACGTCATTTCTGATCATTAATATGTCAACAACATATACTCATCAGAAATTCTATAGTGCTCCCACTCACTTCTTTGGAAATACAAGTTTCTCATAAACTTTGTATACACCCTAAATCTTTGATCATCATCAAAGCATACATTCCAACTCCGAGATGCTCACTCCAGTCCTCAGAAGGATTGCTGGAGCTTTGCATACTTATTAGCATATTTCAGGATAGACAAAACCTTCCGGTTGTATCACATACAACCTTTCCTCAAGAATCGTCGAGGAAACAATGTTTTGACATCCTATCTGCAAGATTTCATAAATAATGCAGTAATTGCTAATATAATTCCAACATACTCTTAGCATCGCTACGAGTGAGAAAGTCTCATCGTAGTCAACTCCTTGAACTTGTCGAAAAACATCTCAACGACAAGTCGACCTTTCTCAATGGTGACACTTACCATCATTGTCTGTCTTCCTTTCAAAATCCATATGTACCTAACAGCCTTATGACCATCAAGTAGTTCTTCCAAAGTCTACACTTTGTTTTCATACATGGATCCTCTCTCGGGTTTTATGGCCTTGAGCCATTTATCGGAATCCAGGCCCACCATCGCTTCTCCATAGCTCGTAGGTTCATTGTTGTCTAGCAACATGACTTCCAAGACAGGATTACTGTACCACTCTGAAGTAGTACGTATCCTTGTCACCCTACGAGGTTTGGGAGTGACTTGATCTGAAGTTTCATGATCACTATCATAAGCTTCTACTTCAATTGGTGTAGGTGCCACAGGAACAACTTCCTGTGCCCTGCTACACACTGGTTGAAGTGATGGTTCAGTAACCTCATCAAGTCTCCACCATCCTCCCACTCAATTCTTTCGAGAGAAACCTTTCCTCGAGAAAGGACCCAATTCTAGAAACAATTCATATTGCCTTCGGATCTGAATTAGGAGGTATACCCAACTGTTTTGGGTGTCCTATGAAGATGTACTTTATCCGCTTTGGGTTCGAGCTTAATCCTGAAACTTTTTCACATAAGCGTCGCAGCCCCAAACCTTTAAGAAATGACAACTTAGGTTTCTCTAAACCATAATTCATACGGTGTCATCTCATCGGAATTACGTGGTGCCCTATTTAAAGTGAATGTGGTTGTCTTTAATGCCTAACCCATAAACTATCCTGGCAGTTCGATAAGAGACATCATGGTATGCATCATATCCAATAGGGTGCAACTATGATGTTCGGACACACCATCACACTATGGTGTTCCAGGCGGTATTAATTGTGAAACAATTTCCACAATGTCTTAATTGTGTGCCAAAACTCGTAACTCAGATACTCATCTCTATGATCATATCATAGACATTTTATCCTCTTGTCACAATCTTCTACTTCACTCTGAAATTACTTGAACCATTCAATAATTCAGACTTGTGTTTCATCAAGTAAATATTCTCAACATCTACTCGAATCATCTGTGAAGTAAGAACATAACGATATTCACTGCATGCCTCAGCACTCATTGGACTGCACGCATCAAAATGTGTTGCTTCCAACAAGTTGCTATCTTGTTACATCTTACTGAAAACGAGGCTTTTCAGTCATCTTGCCCATGTGGTATGATTTGCATGTCCCAAGTGATTCAAAATCAAGTGAGTCAAAACGGTCCATTTGCATGGAGTTTCTTCATGCATATACACCAATAGACATGGTTCGCATGTCTCAAACTTTTCAAAAACGAGTGAGCCCAAAGATCCATCAATATGGAGCTTCTTCATGCGTTTTATACCGATATGACTTACGTGGCAGTGCCACAAGTAGGTGGTTCTATCATTACTATCTTTTGGCATGAACATGTGTATCACTACGATCGAGATTTAATAAACCATTCATTTTAGGTGTAAGACCATTGAAGGTATTATTCAAATAAACAGAGTAACGATTATTCTCCTTAAATGAATAACCGTATTGCGATAGACGTAATCCAATCATGTCTATGCTCAACGCAAACACCAAACAACAATTATTTAGGTTTAACACCAATCTCTTTGGTAGAGGGAGCGTGCGATGCTTGATCATATGAAGCTTGGAAAAACTTCCAACACATATCGTCAGCTCACCTTTAGCTAGTCTCCGTTTATTCCGTAGCCTTTTGTTTCGAGTTACTAACACTTAGCAACCGAACCGGTATCTAATACCCTGGTGCTACTAGGAGTACTAGCAAAGTACACATTAACACAATGTATATCCAATATACTTCTATCGACCTTGCCAGCCTTCTTATCTACCAAGTATCTAGGGTAATTCTGCTCTAGTGGTTGTTCCCCTTATTACAGAAGCACTTAGTCTCGGGTTTGGGTTTTACCTTGGGTTTCTTCACTAGAGCAGCAGTTGATTTGCCGTTTCATGAAGTATCCCTTCTTGCCCTTGCCCTTCTTGAAACTAGTGGTTTCACCAACCATCAACAATTGATGCTCCTTCTTGATTTCTACTTTCGCGGTGTCAAACATCGCGAATACCTCAAGGATCATCATATCTATCCCTGATATGTTATAGTTCATCACGAAGCTCTAGCAGCTTGGTGGCAATGACTTTGGGGAAACATCACTATCTCATCTGGAGGATCAACTCCCACTCGATTCAAGTGATTGTTGTGCTCAGACAATCTGAGCACAAGCTCAACGATTGAGCTTTTCTCCCTTAGTTTGCAGGCTAAGAAAATCGTCGGAGGTCTTATACCTCTTGACGTGGGCACGAGCCTGAAATCCCAATTTCAGCCCTCGAAACATCTCATATGTTCCGCGACGTTTCGAAAACGTCTTTGGTGCCTCTACTTAAACCATTTAATTGAACTATCACGTAGTTATCAAAACGTGTATGTCCGATGTTTGCAACATCGACAAACGACGTTGGGGTTCAGCACACTGAGTGGTGCATTAAGGACATAAGCTTTCTACTGATCGCATAATCGCTACTATCAACTTTCAACTATATTTTCTCTAGGAACATATCTAAACAGTGGAACTAAAGCGCGAGCTTACGACATAATTTGCAAAAGGTCTTTTGACTATGTTCAGGATAATTAAGTTCATCTTATGAACTCCCACTTAGATAGACATCCCTCTGGTCATCTAAGTGATCACATGATCCGAGTCAACTAGGCCGTGTCCGATCATCACGTGAGACGGACTAGTCATCATCGGTGAACATCTTCATGTTGATCGTATCTACCATACGACTCATGCTCGACCTTTCGGTCTCCGTGTTCCGAGGCCATGTCTGCACATGCTAGGCTCGTCAAGTTAACCCTAAGTGTTTTCGTTGTGTAAAACTGTCTTACACCCGTTGTATGTGAACGTAAGAATCCATCACACCCGATCATCACGTGGTGCTTAGAAGCGACGAACTGTAGCAACGGTGCACAGTTAGGGGAGAACACTTCTTGAAATTTTGTAAGGGATCATCTTATTTACTACCGTCGTCCTAAGTAAACAAGATGCATAAACATGATAAACATCACATGCAATCAAATAGTGACATGATATGGCCAATATCATTTTGCTCCTTTTGATCTCCATCTTCGGGGCTCCATGATCATCATCGTCACCGGCATGACACCATGATCTCCATCATCATGATCTCCATCATCGTGTCTTCATGAAGTTGTCACGCCAACGACTACTTCTACTTCTATGGCTAACGCGTTTAGCAATAAAGTAAAGTAAGTTACATGGCATTCTTCAATGACACGCAGGTCATACAATAAATAAAGACAACTCCTATGGCTCCTGCCGGTTGTCATACTCATCGACATGCAAGTCGTGAATCCTATTACAAGAACATGGTCAATCTCATACATCACATATATCATTCATCACATCCTTTTGGCCATATCACATCACATAGCATACCCTGCAAAAACAAGTTAGACGTCCTCTAATTGTTGTTTGCATGTTTTACGTGGCTGCTATGGGTTTCTAGCAAGAACGTTTCTTACCTACGCAAAACCACAACGTGATATGCCAATTGCTATTTACCCTTCATAAGGACCCTTTTCATCGAATCCGTTCTGACTAAAGTGGGAGAGACTGGCACCCGCTAGCCACCTTATGCACCAAGTGCATGTCAATCGATGGAACCTGTCTCACGTAAGAGTACGTGTAAGGTCGGTCCGGGCCGCTTCATCCCACAATACCGTCGAAACAAGATTGGACTAGTAACGGTAAGCATATTGAACAACATCAACGCCCACAACTACTTTGTGTTCTACTCGTGCAAAGAATCTACGCAATAGACCTAGCTCATGATGCCACTGTTGGGTAACGTAGCAGAAATTCAAAATTTTCCTACGCGTCACCAAGATCTATCTATGGAGAAACCAGCTACGAGTAGAATGTGAGTGCATCTACATACCCTTGTAGATCGCTAAGCGGAAGCGTTCAAGTGAACGGGGTTGATGGAGTCGTACTCGTCGTGATTCAGATCACCGATGATCCTAGTGCCGAACGGACGGCACCTCCGCGTTCAACACACGTACAGCCCGGTGACGTCTCCCACGCCTTGATCCAGCAAGGAGAGAGGGAGAGGTTGAGGAAGACTCCATCCAACAGCAGCACAACGGCGTGGTGGTGGTGGAGGAGCGTGGCAATCCTGCAGGGCTTCGCCAAGCACCATGGGAGAAGAGGAGGAGGGAGAGGGGCAGGGCTGCACCAACGAGAGATCAAATCGCGTGTTATGGGCAGCCCTATGCCTCACTATTTATAGGGGGAGAGGGGGCTGCGCCCCCCTCTAGGGTTTCCCACCCCCAAGGGGCGGCGGCCAACCCTAGATGGGTTTTGGGGTGCGGCCAAGAGGGGAGGGGAGAGGGAGGCGCACCAATATGGGCCCTAAGGCCCATATCCCCTTAGGGTTTGCCCCTTCTCCCCCTCTAGCCGCATGGGCCATGGTGGGAGGCGCCCTAGCCCACCTAGGGGCTGGTGCTCTCTCATACTTGGCCCATGTATGCCTCTGGAGCATGTGGCCCCACTTGGTGGACCCCCGGGACCCTCCCGGTGGTCCCGGTACATTACCGATATCGCCCGAAACTTTTCCGGTGACCAAAACAGGACTTCCCATATATAAATCTTTACCTCCGGACCATTCCGGAACTCCTCGTGACGTCCGGGATCTCATCCGGGACTCCGAACAACATTCGGTTACCACATACAAGCTTCCTTTATAACCCTAGCGTCATCGAACCTTAAGTGTGTAGACCCTACGGGTTCGGGAGACATGCAGACATGACCGAGACGTTCTCCGGTCAATAACCAACGGCGGGATCTGGATACCCATGTTGGCTCCCACATGTTCCACGATGATCTCATCGGATGAACCACGATGTCAAGGACTCAATCGATCCTGTATACAATTCCCTTTGTCTAGCGGTATTTTACTTGCCCGAGATTCGATCGTCGGTATACCGATACCTTGTTCAATCTCGTTACCGGCAAGTCACTTTACTCGTTCCGTAACACATCATCCCGTGATCAACTCCTTGGTCACATTGCGCATATGATGATGTCCTACCGAGTGGGCCCAGAGATACCTCTCCGTTTACACGGAGTGACAAATCCCAGTCTCGATCCGCATAAAACAATAGATACTTTCGGAGATACCTGTAGTGCACCTTTATAGTCACCCAGTTACGTTGTGACGTTTGATACACCCAAAGCACTCCTACGGTATCCAGGAGTTACACGATCTCATGGTCAAAGGAAGAGATACTTGACATTGGCAAAGCTCTAGCAAACGAACTACGCGATCTTTGTGCTATGCTTAGGATTGGGTCTTGTCCATCACATCATTCTCCTAATGATGTGATCCCGTTATCAACGACATCCAATGTCCATAGCCAGGAAACCATGACTATCTGTTGATCACAACGAGCTAGTCAACTAGAGGCTCACTAGGGACATATTGTGGTCTATGTATTCACACGTGTATTACGATTTCCGGATAATACAGTTATAGCATGAATAAAAGACAATTATCATGAACAAGGAAATATAATAATAATACTTTTATTATTGCCTCTAGGGCATATTTCCAACATGGTGATGATGGAGTCGTACTCGAACGTGATTCGGATCACCGATGTCCATGCTGAACGGACAGCACCTCCGCGTTCAACACACGTACGGGACGGGAGACGTCTCCTCCTTCTTGATCCAGCAAGGGGGAAGGAGAGGTTGAGGAAGATTGCTCCAACGGCAGCACGACGGCATGGTGTAGTTGGTGCAGCAGTACTCCGACAGGGCTTCGCCAAGCATATACGGAGGAGGAGAGGTGTTGGGGAGGGGAGGGGCTGCGCCTTGGCTTGTGTTAAGCTCCCATGCGCCTCCCCACTATATATAGGGGTGGAGGGGCTGGTTTCTTGCCCTCCAAGTCCATTGGGGCGTTGGCCAAGGTGGGAGGAAAGAAATCCCATCATTTCCTTCCCCATCGATTGTTATCCCCCCTTTTTAGGGATCTTGATCTTATCCCTTCGGGATATGATCTTATTCCTTCTAAGGGGGGATCTTGGTGCGCCTTGACCAGGGGTGTGGGGCCTTTCCCCCACTACTCACGTTCATGTGGGTCCCCCCATGCAGGTGGGCCCCACTCCGGAACCTTCTAGAACCTTCCCGGTACAATACCGAAAAATCCCGAACATTTTTCGGTGGCCAAAATAGGACTTCCCATATATAAATCTTTACCTCCGGACCATTCCGGAACTCCTCGTGACGTCCGGGATCTCATCCGGGACTCCGAACAACATTCGGTAACCACATACAAACTTCCTTTATAACCCTAGCGTCATCGAACCTTAAGTGTGTAGACCCTACGGGTTCGGGAGACATGTAGACATGACCGAGACGTTCTCCGGTCAATAACCAACAGCGGGATCTGGATACCCATGTTGGCTCCCACATGTTCCACGATGATCTCATCGGATGAACCACGATGTCAAGGACTCAATCGATCCCGTATACAATTCCCTTTGTCTAGCGGTATTTTACTTGCCCGAGATTCGATCGTCGGTATACCGATACCTTGTTCAATCTCGTTACCGGCAAGTCACTTTACTCGTTCCGTAACACATCATCCCGTGATCAACTCCTTGGTCACATTGCGCATATGATGATGTCCTACCGAGTGGTCCCAGAGATACCTCTCCGTTTACACGGAGTGACAAATCCCAGTCTCGATCCGCATAAAACAATAGATACTTTCGGAGATACCTGTAGTGCACCTTTATAGTCACCCAGTTACGTTGTGACGTTTGATACACCCAAAGCACTCCTACGGTATCCAGGAGTTACACGATCTCATGGTCAAAGGAAGAGATACTTGACATTGGCAAAGCTCTAGCAAACGAACTACACGATCTTTGTGCTATGCTTAGGATTGGGTCTTGTCCATCACATCATTCTCCTAATGATGTGATCCCGTTATCAACGACATCCAATGTCCATAGCCAGGAAACCATGACTATCTGTTGATCACAACGAGCTAGTCAACTAGAGGCTCACTAGGGATATATTGTGGTCTATGTATTCACACGTGTATTACGATTTCCGGATAATACAGTTATAGCATGAATAAAAGACTATTATCATGAACAAAGAAATATAATAATAACTTATTTATTATTGCCTCTAGGGCATATTTCCAACATAGATTGGATCATGTCATGCGTGACCTCGGTGAGCTATTCCATAAAATTCAGTGGAACCCTGCTTGATTCGTTTTCCCCAACTCGAGGTCTTTGCCAAGGTGATCCACTGTCTCTGTTTTTGTTCTTGTTTGTTGCTGATGGTCTCTCTGCAATGATGTAACGTGAAGCAACACAAGGCACAATAACTCCTCTTAAGGTATGCCGGCGAGCACCAGGTATATCACACTTGCTTTTTGCCGATGACACACTTTTGTTCTTTAAAGCAGAAGTGGGGCAAGCACATAGAGTGAAGCATGTTCTGGAAGTGTATGCTAAAGGTACGGGACAAATGATAAATCCACAAAAGTGATCAATCTTGTTCAGCCCGGCATGTCGGCAAGGAATTCAGGAGGGTATTAGGAGCATCTTGCAAGTCACACAAACCGCCTTCGAAGCCAAATATCTTGGCGTACCAACACGCGATGGCAGGATGAGCAAAGGGAAACTAAAAAGCCTACAGGAGAAGCTAGCAAAGAGCCTAATGGAATGGGGTGATAATCATGTATCCATGGCCGGGAAGGAGATAAAAATCAAGGCTGTGGTGCAAGCACTACCGGTGTATATTATGAGTGTCTTCAAACTCCCAGTTGGCCTATGCGATGATTTAACACAGATGATCCGTCGGTATTGGTGGGGAGCAGAGAAAGGAAAACGCAAGACCCACTGGGTCAGTTGGGACAGCATGCTACGACCTAAAGGAAGAGGTGGTATGGGCTTCAAGGATCTTCGGTTGTTTAATCAATCTTTGTTAGCACGTCAAGCATGGCGTCTCATAGAATTTCCGGATAGCCTTTGTGCTCAGGTTCTCCGTGCGAAGTACTACCCGTCTGGCAATATTACAGATACAGTTTTTACAGGTAATGGGTCAAGCACTTGGCTGGCTATTGAACATGGCTTGGAACTGGTAAAGCAAGGGTATATATGGCGCGTCGGAAATGGAGCAAACATCAGAATATGGCGCGACCCCCGGATCCCAAATGGTGCACCTTTCAAACCGATCACGCCTAAGCGCCGCTGCAGACTCAAATGGGTGGCCGAACTTCTGAACACGGATGGCACATGGAATGTTCCAATCCTCAGGCAACACTTTTTCCCAATAGATGTCGCAAATATACTGAAAATCAAGGCATCTAAGCGGTTAGGGGATGATTTATCGCATGGCAACCAGACAAACATGGGTGCTTCTCAGTCCGCTCAGTGTATAACATGATCAGAGATAATATCATGGCCCGGCAGTGTGTCGGTGAGTCCAGCACAAGACCTGATGGATTCAGACCAGCATGGAACCTCCTGTGGAAATGTGGAGCACCACCTAAAGTACGTATCTTTGCTTGGAAAGCTGTGCGCGAAGCATTAGCCACTCGGAGCAACATGCAGCGTAGGCACATGGAACCTGATGGTATATGTACGATCTGTGGGCTAGAGGAAGAGACGACACACCATGCACTCCTACTATGTCCTCATGCTAGGCACCTATGGGATGCAATGAAATTTGTGTGGGATCTCCCATCAGATGAAGCACTATGGAACTTTGAACCTGATTGGTTGCTCATGCTAATCCAGCAGCTCAATGACACACAACGCATGCTCCTTCTCATGGTACTCTGGCGGGTGTGGCATGTGCACAATGAGCTAACACATGACAAGCCATTGATTCCTGTTGAAGCTTCCAAGAAATTCTTGTGTGGGTATGCAGACCATCTACTAATGATCACACACTATCCACACGCTGATTTCACTAAAGGCAAGGTTCCTGCTAACCTCAGTGCAAATACCACAACAGTAGTTCATACTGTGACCCATCCAAAACCTGAAGTTAAATGGGAACCCCCACCAGCAGGACATGTGAAGCTTAATTTTGATGGCTCATTTGTGGAAGAAAATGGTGTTGCGGGTGCCGGAATGATTCTACGGGACCATGAAGGGCAGGTTATCTTTGCTGCCTGCAGATGGTTGTTTGATTGCGAGGGACCCCTAGAAGCAGAACTAGCAGCTTGTGAGGAAGGTCTCCTTCTAGCTCTGCATTGGTCTCAAGCCCCACTTCAGGATGAGACGGATTGTGCCGAGATCATCACCCTTGTAAAAGCTGGGCGGGGTGATCGACCCAGAAATATGCACCAAGTTACTGAGATAGTGCATCCGCTCAACGAACGTCACACTGAAATCCATAAAATTAGTCGTGGGCAAAATAAAGCTGGGCATGCAATGGCGGCAATTGGTCGTGGACAACATCGCACAGCTTGTTGGCTTGCAAATGCTCCCCAGGAGATTAGCGTTATCATTACCGATGATTGTAAAACTGTATTGCTTAAGTAATTGATACGTCTCCAACGTATCTATAATTTTTGATTGCTCCATGCTACATTATCTACTATTTTGGACTATATTGGGCTTTATTTTCCATTTTTATATTATTTTTGGGACTAACCTATTAACCGGAGGCCCAACCCAGAATTGTTGTTTTTTGCCTATTTTAGTGTTTCGGAGAAACAGAATATCAAACCGAGTCCAAACGGAATAATGAAGGAAATAGGCCCTAGAGGCAATAATAAAGTTATTATTTATTTCTTTATATCATGATAAAAGTTTATTATTCATGCTAGAATTGTATTAACCAGAAACATAATACATGTGTGAATACATAGACAAACAGAGTGTCACTAGTATGCCTCTACTTGACTAGCTCGTTAATCAAAGATGGTTATGTTTCCTAACCATGGACAAAGAGTTGTCATTTGATTAACGGGATCACATCATTAGTTGAATGATCTGATTGACATGACCCATTCCATTAGCTTAGCACCCGATCGTTTAGTATGTTGCTATTGCTTTCTTCATGACTTATACATGTTCCTATGACTATGAGATTATGCAACTCCCGTTTGCCGGAGGAACACTTTGTGTGCTACCAAACGTCACAACGTAACTGG
The DNA here is from genome assembly GCF_018294505.1 of Triticum aestivum. Lineage (NCBI taxonomy): Eukaryota > Viridiplantae > Streptophyta > Magnoliopsida > Poales > Poaceae > Triticum > Triticum aestivum. The sequence goes on from NC_057806.1 coordinate 634,568,803, forward strand.
GTGATTATAAAGGTGCTCTACAGGTGTCTCCAAAGGTACATGTTGGGTTGGCGTATTTCGAGATTAGGATTTGTCACTCCGATTGTCGGAGAGGTATCTCTGGGCCCTCTCGGTAATGCACATCACTGAAGCCTTGCAAGCATTGCAACTAATGAGTTAGTTGCGGGATGATGTATTACGGAACGAGTAAAGAGACTTGCCGGTAATGAGATTGAACTAGGTATGGGATACCGACGATCGAATCTCGGGCAAGTAACATACCGATGACAAAGGGAACAACGTATGTTGTTATGCGGTCTGACCGATAAAAGATCTTCGTAGAATATGTAGGAGCCAATATGAGCATCCAGGTTCCACTATTGGTTATTGACCGGAGACGTGTCTCGGTCATGTCTACATTTTTCTCGAACCTATAGGGTCCGCACGCTAAGGTTACGATGACAGTTATATTATGAGTTTATGCATTTTGATGTACCGTAGGTTGTTCGGAGTCCCGGATGTGGTCACGGACATGATGAGGAGTCTCGAAATGGTCGAGACATAAAGATTGATATATTGGAAGTCTATGTTTGGATATCGGGAGTGTTTCGGGTGAAATCGGGATTTTACCGTTGTACCGGGAGGTTACCGGAACCCCCCGGGAGGTATATGGGCCTTAGTGGGCCTTAGTGGAAGAGAGGAGAGGTGGCCATAGATGGGCCGCGCGCCCCTCCCCCCTTGGTCCGAATAGGACAAGGAGAGGGGGCCGGCCCCCCTTCCTCCTCTCTCTCCTCTTCCTCCCTCCCCTCCGCGAATCCTATTCCAACTAGGAAAGGGGGGGAGTCCTACTCCCGGAGGGAGTAGGACTCCTCCTGGCGCGCCTCCTCTTGGCCGGCCAGCCCCCCCTTTGAGCCTTTATATACGGAGGCAAGGGACACCCCTAGAGACACAAGTTGATCCACGTGATCATATTCTTAGCCGTGTGCGGTGCCCCTTCCACCATAGTCCTCGATAATATTGTAGCGGTGCTTAGGCGAAGCCCTGCGACGATAGAACATCAAGATCGTCACCACGCCGTCGTGCTGACGGAACTCTTCCCCGACACTTTGCTAGATCGGAGTCCGGAGTTCGTCATCTAGCTGAACGTGTGCTAGAACTCGGAGGTGCCGTAGTTTCGGTGCTTGATCGGTCGGGCCGTGGAGACGTACGACTACATCAACCAAGTTAATGCTTCCGTTGTCGATCTACAAGGGTACATAGATCACACTCTCCCCCTCTCGTTGCTATGCATCACCATGATCTTGCGTGTGCGTAGGAATTTTTTTTTGAAATTACTACGAAACCCAACAGTGGTATCAGAACCTAGGTTTTATGTGTTGATGTTATATGCACGACTAGAACACAAGTGAGTTGTGGGTGATATAAGTCATACTGCTTACCAGCGTGTCAAACTTTGGTTCGGCGGTATTGTTGGACGAAGCGGCTCGGACCGACATTACGTGTACGCTTACGCGAGACCGGTTCTCCCGACGTGCTTTGCACAAAGGTGGCTAGTGGGTGACAGTTTCTCCAACTTTAGTTGAACCGAGTGTGGCTACGCCCGGTCCTTGCGAAGGTTAAAACAGCACCAACTTGACAAACTATCGTTGTGGTTTTGATGCGTAGGTAAGATTGGTTCTTGCTTAAGCCCGTAGCAGCCACGTAAAACTTGCAACAACAAAGTAGAGGACGTCTAACTTGTTTTTGCAGGGCATGTTGTGATGTGATATGGTCAAGACATGATGCTAAATTTTATTGTATGAGATGATCATGTTTTGTAACCAAGTTATCAGCAACTGGCAGGAGCCATATGGTTGTCGCTTTATTGTATGCAATGCAATCGCGCTGTAATGCTTTACTTTATCACTAAGCGGTAGCGATAGTCGTGGAAGCATGAGATTGGCGAGACGACAACGATGCTACGATGGAGATCAAGGTGTCGCGCCGGTGACGGTGGTGATCACAACGGTGCTTCGAGGATGGAGATCACAAGCACAAGATGATGATGGCCATATCATATCACTTAAATTGATTGCATGTGATGTTTATCTTTTATGCATCTTATCTTGCTTTGATTGACGGTAGCATTATAAGATGATCTCTCACTAATTATCAAGAAGTGTTCTCCCTGAGTATGCACCGTTGCGAAAGTTCTTCATGCTGAGACACCACGTGATGATCGGGTGTGATAGGCTCTACGTTCAAATACAACGGGTGCAAAACAGTTGCACACGCGGAATAATCGGGTTATACTTGACGAGCCAAGCATATACAGATATGGCCTCGGAACACGGAGACCGAAAGGTCGAGCGTGAATCATATAGTAGATATGATCAACATAGTGATGTTCACCAACGAAACTACTCCATCTCACGTGATGATCGGACATGGTTTAGTTGACTTGGATCACGTAATCACTTAGAGGATTAAAGGGATGTCTATCTAAGTGGGAGTTCTTTAAGTAATATGATTAATTGAACCTAAATTTATCATGAACTTAGTACCTGATAGTATCTTGCTTATGTATGTTTGATTGTAGATAGATGGCCCGTGTTGTTGTTCCGTTGAATTTTAATGCGTTCCTTGAGAAAGCAAAGTTGAAAGATGATGGTAGCAATTACACGGACTGGGTCCATAACTTGAGGATTATCCTCATTGCTGCACAGAAGAATTACGTCCTGGAAGCACCGCTAGGTGCCAGGCCTGCTGCTGGAGCAACACCAGATGTTATGAACGTCTGGCAGAGCAAAGCTGATGACTACTCGATAGTTCAATGTGCCATGCTTTACGGCTTAGAACCGGGACTTCAACGACGTTTTGAACGTCATGGGGCATATGAGATGTTCCAGGAGTTGAAGTTAATATTTCAAGCAAATGCCCGGACTGAGAGATATGAAGTCTCCAATAAGTTCTATAGCTGCAAGATGGAGGAGAACAGTTCTGTCAGTGAGCATATACTCAAGATGTCTGGGTATTGTAATCACTTGATTCAACTGGGAGTTAATCTTTCGGATGATAGCGTCATTGACAGAATTCTCCAGTCACTTCCACCAAGCTACAAGAGCTTCGTGATGAACTATAATATGCAAGGGATGAATAAGACTATTTCTGAGCTCTTCGCAATGCTGAAAGCTGCGGAGGTAGAAATCAAGAAGGAGCATCAAGTGTTGATGGTCAACAAGACCACTAGTTTCAAGAAAAAGGGCAAAGGGAAGAAGAAGGGGAACTTCAAGAAGAACAGCAAGCAAGTTGCTGCTCGAGAGAAGAAACCCAAGTCTGGACCGAAGCCTGAAACTGAGTGCTTCTACTGCAAGCAGACTGGTCACTGGAAGCGGAACTGCCCCAAGTATTTGGCGGATAAGGAGGATGGCAAGGTGAACAAAGGTATATGTGATATACATGTTATTGATGTGTACCTTACTAATGCTCGCAGTAGCACCTGGGTATTTGATACTGGTTCTGTTGCTAATATTTGTAACTCGAAATAGGGACTACGGATTAAGCGAAGATTGGCTAAGGACGAGGTGACGATGCGCGTGGGAAACGGTTCCAAAGTCGATGTGATCGCAGTCGGCGTGCTACCTCTACATCTACCTTCGGGATTAATATTAGACCTAAATAATTGTTATTTGGTGCCAGCGTTAAGCATGAACATTATATCTGGATCTTGTTTGATGCGAGATGGTTATTCATTTAAATCAAAGAATAATGGTTGTTCTATTTATATGAGTAATATCTTTTATGGTCATGCACCCTTGAAGAGTGGTCTATTCTTATTGAATCTCGATAGTAGTAACACACATATTCATAATGTTGAAGCCAAAAGATGCAGAGTTGATAATGATAGTGCAACTTATTTGTGGCACTGCCGTTTAGGTCATATCGTGTAAAGCGCATGAAGAAACTCCATACTGATGGACTTTTGGAATCACTTGATTATGAATCACTTGGTACTTGCGAACCGTGCCTCATGGGCAAGATGACTAAAACGCCGTTCTCCGGTACTATGGAGAGAGCAACAGATTTGTTGGAAATCATACATACAGATGTATGTGGTTCGATGAATATTGAGGCTCGTGGCGGATATCGTTATTTTCTCACCTTCACAGATGACTTAAGCAGATATGGTTATATCTACTTAATGAAACATAAGTCTGAAACGTTTGAAAAGTTCAAAGAATTTCAGAGTGAAGTTGAAAATCATCGTAACAAGAAAATAAAGTTTCTACGATCTGATCATGGAGGAGAATATTTGAGTTACGAGTTTGGTGTACATTTGAAACAATGCGGAATAGTTTCGCAACTCACGCCACCCGGAACACCACAGCGTAATGGTGTGTCCGAACATTGTAATCGTACTTTACTAGATATGGTGCGATCTATGATGTCTCTTACTGATTTACCGCTATCGTTTTGGGGTTATGCTTTGGAGACGGCCGCATTCACGTTAAATAGGGCACCATCAAAATCCGTTGAGACGACGCATTATGAACTATGGTTTGGCAAGAAACCAAAGTTGTCGTTTCTGAAAGTTTGGGGCTGCGATGCTTATGTGAAAAAGTTTCAACCTGATAAGCTCGAACCCAAATCGGAGAAATGTGTCTTCATAGGATATCCAAAGGAGACTATTGGATACACCTTCTATCACAGATCCGAAGGCAAGACTTTTGTTGCTAAGTTCGGAAACTTTCTGGAGAAGGAGTTTCTCTCGAAAGAAGTGAGTGGGAGGAAAGTAGAACTTGACGAGGTAACTGTACCTGCTCCCTTATTGGAAAGTAGTACATCACAGAAACCTATTTCTGAGACACCTACACCAATTAGTGAGGAAGCTAATGATAAAGATCATGAAACTTCAGAACAAGATACTACTGAACCTCGTAGATCAACCAGAGTGAGATCCGCACCAGAGTGGTACGGTAATCCTGTTCTGGAAATCATGCTACTAGATCATGATGAACCTACGAACTATGAAGAAGCGATGGTGAGCCCAGATTCCGCAAAATGGCTTGAAGCCATGAAATCTGAGATGGGATCCATGTATGAGAACAAAGTATGGACTTTGGTTGACTTGCCCAATGATCGGCAAGCAATTGAGAATAAATGGATCTTCAAGAAGAAGACTGACGCCGACGGTAATATTATTGTCTACAAAGCTCAACTTGTCGCAAAAGGTTTCGGCAAGTTCAAGGGATTGACTATGATGAGACCTTCTCACCCGTAGCGATGCTTAAGTCTGTCCGAATCATGTTAGCAATTGCCGCATTTTATGATTATGAAATTTGGCAGATGGATGTCAAAACTGCATTCCTGAATGGATTTCTGGAAGAAGAGTTGTATATGATGCAACCAGAAGGTTTTGTCGATCCAAAGGGAGCTAACAAAGTGTGCAAGCTCCAGCGATCCATTTATGGACTGGTGCAAGCCTCTCGGAGTTGGAATAAACGCTTTGATAGTGTGATCAAAGCATTTGGTTTTATACAGACTTTCGGAGAAGCCTGTATTTACAAGAAAGTGAGTGGGAGCTCTGTAGCATTTCTGATATTATATGTGGATGACATATTACTGATTGGAAATGATATAGAATTTCTGGGTAGCATAAATGGATACTTGAATAAGAGTTTTTCAATGAAAGACCTCGGTGAAGCTGCTTACATATTAGGCATTAAGATCTATAGAGATAGATCAAGATGCTTAATTGGACTTTCACAAAGCACATACCTTGACAAGATTTTGAAGAAGTTCAAAATGGATCAAGCAAAGAAAGGGTTCTTGCCTGTGTTACAAGGTGTGAAATTGAGTCAGACTCAATGCCCGACCACTGCAGAAGATAGAGAGAAAATGAAAGATGTTCCCTATGCTTCAGCCATAGGCTCTATCATGTATGCAATGCTGTGTACCAGACCTGATGTGTGCCTTGCTATAAGTCTAGCAGGGAGGTACCAAAGTAATCCAGGAGTGGATCACTGGACAGCGGTCAAGAACATCCTGAAGTACCTTAAAAGGACTAAGGATATGTTTCTTGTATATGGAGGTGACAAAGAGCTCATCGTAAACGGTTACGTTGATGCAAGCTTTGACACTGATCCGGACGATTCTAAATCGCAAACCGGATACGTGTTTACATTAATCGGTGGAGCTGTCAGTTGGTGCAGTTCTAAACAAAGCGTCGTGGCGGGATCTACATGTGAAGCGGAGTACATAGCTGCTTCGGAAGTAGCAAACGAAGGAGTCTGGATGAAGGTGTTCATATCCGATCTAGGTGTCATACCTAGTGCATCGGGTCCAATGAAAATCTTTTGTAACAATACTGGTGCAATTTCCTTGGCGAAGGAATCCAGATTTCACAAAAGAACCAAGCACATCAAAAGATGCTTCAATTCCATCCGGGATCTAGTCCAGGTGGGAGACATAGAGATTTGCAAGATACATACGGATCTGAATGTAGCAGACCCGTTGACTAAGCCTCTTCCACGAGCAAAACATGATCAGCACCAAGGCTCCATGGGTGTTAGAATCATTACAGTATAATCTAGATTATTGACTCTAGTGCAAGTGGGAGACTGAAGGAAATATGCCCTAGAGGCAATAATAAAGTTATTATTTATTTCCTTATATCATGATAAAAGTTTATTATTCATGCTAGAATTGTATTAACCGGAAACATAATACATGTGTGAATACATAGACAAACAGAGTGTCACTAGTATGCCTCTACTTGACTAGCTCGTTAATCAAAGATGGTTATGTTTCCTAACCATGGACAAAGAGTTGTCATTTGATTAACAGGACCACATCATTAGTTGAATGATCTGATTGACATGACCCATTCCATTAGCTTAGCACCCGATCGTTTAGTATGTTGATATTGCTTTCTTCATGACTTATACATGTTCCTATGACTATGAGATTATGCAACTCCCGTTTGCCGGAGGAACACTTTGTGTGCTACCAAACGTCACAACGTAACTGGGTGATTATAAAGGTGCTCTACAGGTGTCTCCAAAGGTACATGTTGGGTTGGCGTATTTCGAGATTAGGATTTGTCACTCCGATTGTCGGAGAGGTATCTCTGGGCCCTCTCGGTAATGCACATCAATGAAGCCTTGCAAGCATTGCAACTAATGAGTTAGTTACGGGATGATGTATTATGGAACGAGTAAAGAGACTTGCCAGTAACGAGATTGAACTAGGTATGGGATACCGACGATCGAATCTCGGGCAAGTAACATACCGATGACAAAGGGAACAACGTATGTTGTTATGCGGTCTGACCGATAAAAGATCTTCGTAGAACATGTAGGAGCAAATATGAGCATCCAGGTTCCGCTATTGGTCATTGACCGGAGACGTGTCTCGGTCATGTCTACATTGTTCTCGAACCCGTAGGGTCCGCACGCTTAAGGTTACGATGACAGTTATATTATGAGTTTATGCATTTTGATGTACCGAAGGTTGTTCGGAGTCCCGGATGTGATCACGGACATGACGATGAGTCTCAAAATGGTCGAGACATAAAGATTGGTATATTGGAAGCCTATGTTTGGATATCGGAAATGTTCCGGGTGAAATCGGGATTTTACCGGAGTACCGGGAGGTTACCAGAACCCCCGGGAGGTATATGGGCCTTAGTGGGCCTTAGTGGAAGAGAGGAGAGGTGGCCATAGATGGGCCGCGCCCCCCCCCTTTGGTTCGAATAGGACAAGGAGAGGGGGCCGGCCCCCCTTCCTCCTCTCTCTCCTCTTCCCCCCCCCCTCCGCGAATCCTATTCCAACTAGGAAAGGGGGGGAGTCCTACTCCCGGAGGGAGTAGGACTCCTCCTGGCGCGCCTCCTCTTGGCCGGCCAGCCCCCCCCTTTGAGCCTTTATATACGGAGGCAAGGGGCACCCCTAGAGACACAAGTTGATCCACGTGATCATATTCTTAGCCGTGTGCGGTGCCCCTTCCACCATAGTCCTCGATAATATTGTAGCGGTGCTTAGGCGAAGCCCTGCGACGATAGAACATCAAGATCGTCACCACGCCGTCGTGCTGACGGAACTATTCCCCGACACTTTGCTGGATCGGAGTCCGGGGATCGTCATCGAGCTGAACATGTGCCAGAACTCAGAGGTGTCGTAGTTTCGGTGCTTGATCGGTCGGGCCGTGGAGACGTACGACTACATCAACCAAGTTAACACTTCCATTGTCGATCTACAAGGGTACGTAGATCACACTCTCCCCCTCTCGTTGCTATGCATCACCATGATCTTGCGTGTGCGTAGGAATTTTTTTTGAAATTACTACAAAACCCAACAAATAAAACCTTCGGGAACGTGATTTTCTCACTGAACGTGATCCAGGAGACTTGGACCCTACTCCAAGGAGTCAAAGAGGAGGTCATGAGGGTGGGGGCGCTGTCGTGGTTCTAACTCTGACAGTGATGTAGGGGGGTATGTATGGAGAGGCTAGATCTTAGCTATGGAGGAGTTGTAAGCACACGAGGATTACGAGTTCAGGCCCTTCTCGGAGGAAGTAACAGCCCTACGTCTCGGTGCCCGGAGGCGGTCGACTGAATTATGTGTGTATAAATAACAGGGGTGCCAACCCTTGATACTGAGGAGGGGGGTGGCTTATATAGAGTTCGCCAGGCCCCTCCAGCCCTCAGTAATGCAAGGTTTGAAGTACATTAAGACTGGGGGTTACTGGTAACGCCCCTAATAAAGTGCTATGATGACCATAAAAGCTACTTAATGACCGACCGTTTGCGTGCAGGGTGACTTTAGATCTCCTAGCAGTCGAGTGGTTGGAATTTGGTCGAGTGATTGCTTCGTGGTCGAGTGTCTCGAATCTGTCGAGTGGGATACCTCCAAGTCGATTGAAAGGTGACTTCTTCTAGGGATGTCCTTGGGTAGGGTACTTAGGACAGGTCCATGCCCCTATCCTAGGTACATAGCTTCATCATTAGCCCCCGAATGGATCGAGGTTCGTGTGGGGAAGGAGTTGGGGATCTTTCCGACTGGTTCTTCATGTTATATGAACGTCTTGTTTTGGATCAATTGTCACAGATGACATCGTCAACTTATTTCAGTCGCCTTGATCCATTCTTGGCCTCTTGTCGAGTGAATTTCTTTACTTGTGAAGTCCCGAGTGACGGTGTGAAAGGGATCTTCTATTTGACGAGTTGTTCTGTGGCCCGCGGATTTTGCGGGATTTGAATTTCGGGAAGCGCGTGGGACGGGGGCGACCACAGTAATCGGATGGGATAGGATGGAAGCTCCTCGATCCCCGCGCCACCTTTTTCTCCACGTACCGTGCGCGCGCCTGTTGCGGGATTTGACGGGATTGCCTAGGCCTACCAGTCAGCCACTCGAAAGCGACCTCTTATAAGCTGCCGGCTCGGGACCCCCGAACAGTGCGCCTTCACTTTTCCCCCTTCCTTCACAAGATCCTCCGCCACCTCCGCTCCTACCTTGGTGCCGTAGGTCTGTTCGAGCTTCACCGGCGATGATGGTGAAGGAGAAGACGTCGGCTCTGGAGCGCGTGAAGAAGGCGGCGGTGCAGGGGAAGGGGAAGAAGTCCGCTCGGTGAGGATCTTCCTCGAGGACTGCTCTGCCCAAGGATTGGATCCAAGGCGACTGGATGCCGTCGGTGATTCGGCAGGATGATCTCGATGATCTGGTCGAGGGGGATTCATTCCCCACGAATCTGCGCGCCTCCCGGGGAAAGAAGTCGAACCCCAGCCTCTTGATGGTGAGTGCGTCCTCCTCGCCACCCATATCGATCGTGGATTCTCTCTGCCTCCTCATCCTTTTTTCCGGAGCTTCTTGAACTTCTTCAGAGCGCAGCTCCATCACTTTACTCCCAATTCTATTGTGTATCTTTCTGCTTTCGTTTCCTTGTGTGAAAACTTCTTGGGTTGCCGCCCCCATTGGGGACTCTTCAAGCACATCTTCACTTGCCGCTCTCAGTCGGTCAAGAAGGCCAAGTCGAGTGACGAACGGACGCAGGTGATCCAGCTGTGCGGGGGCCTGGCGATCCAGATGAGGGGAAAAAGTTCCTTTCCGTCTATCACTTTTCCTGAGTCAGTCCGTGGGTGGCAGTCGACTTGGTTTTACTGTAAAGACCAGGTGACCCCAGGACAGTCGACTGGGCTTCCCCCTTTTTCTCTGAATCGAGCACAAAAACCTGCCTCTCTGAAAGTGACGCCAGAGGAAAAGGCGCAAGTCAAGGTGCTGGTCGGTCGAGTGGTTCAGCTTGTCCGCGAGGGTGTGACTGGCATGGACTTGTTGGAAGTCTTCCTTCGGAGGCGCATCCAACCGCTTCAGGCTCGTGACCACCCGATGTGGCTGTACTCGGGTCTCGAAGACACCACTCGGATTCACCCAGAGGAGGTCACTGACGAGATGTTGGAAGGGTGGCTGTCGAGTATCACAGGGAACAAGGACAACCCTCGAGGAGCCAGGAGGATTCCTCCACTCGACCAAACATACAAAGTGGACAAGGTCTGACCTTGCGTTTCCGACTGTGATCTTGCTTTCTTTATTTGTTCCTTTTGGATCAGTCGATTGACTTTTGTCTCGTTTGTTTTCCTCTAGGCCACTACTGAGATGTACTCGACACCCAATGGAGCACAGGAGCAGGCCGAGGAAGGAGAGGCGAGCAGAGGCGAAAGTGGAGACAAGGGAGAAGAGTGGGAATTTGACGGCGAAGGAGAGGGGGATGACAACGACGACTCCAGTGAAGAGGAGGAGGAAGAAGTCGAACCTCCCCGCTCAAAACGGCGATCCAAGCTTACACACGACCCTGCGCGGGAACGTGGTAAGGCGACTGTCCCTGTTGGCAGTCGTCGAAGCGCCCTCGGACCTCATCTCTAGCACCGACAGAAAAAGCTCCCAAGCACCCACGCGCGACGCCGTCCAAGCCGCCCAAGGGTCTGCCCAAGATGAAGATGACTGTCCCCACCATTTCTGGGTAATAGTAGAATTTGTTTTCCTTTGTCGAACGTGACGGACTCTTGGTCGACTCATTGAATAAGCTGACTGACTTTCGAAATTTGCAGTGTTGCCACCTCGGAGATCTCCGCCAAGGACGATGATCAAGAGATGGAAGACACTGTTACCTCCAACCCCGGTACGAATACTGATGCTCTGCTTTTAGTCGACTGACGATTTCTTATAACTCCGGTCGATTGGATTTTTCTTGTAGCTCCTCCTCATGTCATTGACCTCCCTGATGATGACGATGAAGTGCCGCTGAGGGCGCGAAGGAACAGGAGGGCGCCGGCTGGCAAGACCCCACAAACTACTCTGGCGCCTGAGGCCGCAGTCCGGGAGGGTGGTGATACCACTCGGGTTTCTGTGACCTTCGCTGAACCTCTGACGAGTGTCCGGCCTTCGACGTCGACTGCAAATCCGCCTTTGCTTTTTGCCACACACCACGTCCTTGAGGACCAAGTGGGTGCTGCTAAAGAGGCTATACGTTAGGCGGGGATCATGATGGAGCAAGTGAAGGTGGTTCGGGAAGCCAGCCAAGCAGCTTATGACGCGAGCTCAGCTCTTCAGAGCAACGTCCAGGTCAGTCGATTCACCGCTTGTTCTGTTAGGATATGCTATCTGAAGAATCTCTTTTCCGAAGATCTTTATATCTGTACGCCCATTGGGTGTGTCTATTAATCTTTTTGACGAGTGGGGGCACGCTAAGTGCACCCACTGGGTGTAGTCCCTGAGACTACGGTGGACTGCTGGCAGTCGACTGTAGTCTTTATATTGTGTTGCTTTAGCTGAACTTCTTCGCTCGGTCTGGTCAGGCCATGTCGAATGGAACTGTACACGATCGGCTGCGGGTAGTCGATTTTTTGGTCGAACCAGTGGGGGCACGCTGAGTGCACCCACTGGGTGTAGTCTCCGAGACTACTGTCGAATGTTTTTGATTCGGCTAGTCTTAGAAACGCCATCATTGTCTCTTGGTTACTCGGAAGCAACTTATCTTGGATGTCTGTCGACTGATTTTTTGCAGAAATCCTGCGAACTTGTGGCTCGCTACACTGAGTTGGAGAACAAACAGATCCAGCTGAACCTTGACTTGAAGCTTGCTTAGGGGAACTTGCAGAAGGCGAGGGACGAAGCAAAAGGTATGGCTGGTGAGCTTTTGTCGACTGTCCTTTCTTTCTGGCCGTCCTCGATGTTGATCTCACTTGCTGTTTCACAGACAAAATGGAGGAGGCTCTAAAGAAGAAGGATCAAGACCTTGCCGAAGCGCAGAAGGAGGCCCTGAACAAAACGAAGCTTGCTGAAGAAAAACTGGCTTCAGTCGGTACTCTTGAAAAGGAAAACTCCAGGCTGAAAACTGCTCTCGACGCGGCTAATCGAGAGGTCAGCCGTCTGAAGAATGGCAATATAGCTCTGAATGACAAGGCAAGTGAACTGGCGAGGAAGAGGAACGATCTGGAGGCTTATCTCGGTGGACTCGCCAAGAAGCTGTTCGTCATGCTCGAGGGTAATTACTCCGGCCCGACTGACTTGCAGTTATCAAATCTGCGTAGAGCCACTGACTTATCCTTGAATTGTGTTTACAGAATTCTGCCAGAACTTCGAAGAGGAGACCAGTCGAGTGGAGACAGACTTGGACCCCATCAATTCTCCAGTGAAGGACGAGGCTGCTATGAACGTGCTCCGACTGGAATCTCGTGTTGCCGGCGTTGTTGACTATCTTGCTCGGTTGAAGGTTGCGATGTCATGGATCGACACGTCGCTCTGGCCTAGGACGACGCTTCAGAATGACCTCGAGTCCCTGATGACTCGACTGAATGAAGTCCCAGGTCGAGTGGTGGAATGGAAGAAATCTTCTGCTAGATGTGGCGCTGATGTCGCTCTGTCTCTGGTCCGCGTCCACTGCAAGGAGGCGCGAGAAGAAAAGTTGGCCGCCATCCAAGTTGCCAATACCAGGAAGCACAACTTTCAAGACTTCATGGAGACTTTCATTGCTGCTGCCACTCGCATTGCAGACGGGATCGACTTGGACGAGTTCGTCGCCCCTTCCAGTCCTCCGCATGAGGAATAAAAACTTTTATGCTTCACTTTAAATTTACCTCGGAATGCCGAGTGGATTTTGTAACCGTTAAACTCTGTCGAGCTGGAGGCTCGAGTACTTTGATCTGCGGTCTAGAACCTTTGGATCTTATCTGAACTTGATTTATCATTGAATATCTTCATGAATTATCTGTCGAGTGGAACTTGTTCTTCACTCGAAATAACTTTGTATTTGTGGTGCAACTCCGAAGGAGAAGGTAGCAGTCAATTTGCACCTCGTCGTCCTTGCGGATTGGGATGTGTTCCATACTTAGGCGAGCACTGGGCTGCAGCTAAGCCTCCGAGTGGAAGGTCTGCTCTCCACTCGGTAGGATTTTAAAAACTTAGGCGAGTACTGGATTGCAGCTAAGCCCCCGAGTGGGAGGTCTGCTCTCCACTCGGTAGGATTTTTTCAAACTTAGGCGAGTACTGGACTGCAGCTAAGCCCCCGAGTGGGAGGTCTGCTCTCCACTCGATAGGATTTTTTCAAACTTAGGCGAGTACTGGACTGCAGCTAAGCCCCCGAGTGGGAGGTCTGCTCTCCACTTGGTAGGATTTTTTCAAACTTAGGCGAGTACTGGACTGCAGCTAAGCCCCCCGAGTGGGAGGTCTGCTCATCCACTCGGTAGGATTTTTAAATACTTAGGCGAGCACTGGGCTGCAGCTAAGCCTCCGAGTGGGAGGTCTGGCTCACCACTCGGTAGGATTTTTAAACACTTAGGCGAGCACTGGGCTGCAGCTAAGCCTCCGAGTGGGAGTCTGGCTCACCACTCGGTAGGATTTTTAAACACTTAGGCGAGCACTGGGCTGCAGCTAAGCCTCCGAGTGGGAGTCTGGCTCACCACTCGGTAGGATTTTTAAACACTTAGGCGAGCACTGGGCTGCAGCTAAGCCTCCGAGTGGGAGTCTGCTCACCACTCGGTAGGATTTTTAAACACTTAGGCGAGCACTGGGCTGCAGCTAAGCCTCCGAGTGGGAGGTTGCTCTCCACTCGGTAGGATTTTTAAACACTTAGGCGAGCACTGGGCTGCAGCTAAGCCTCCGAGTGGGAGTTGGCTCACCACTCGGTAGGATTTTTAAACACTTAGGCGAGCACTGGGCTGCAGCTAAGCCTCCGAGTGGGAGTCTGGCTCACCACTCGGTAGGATTTTAAACACTTAGGCGAGCACTGGGCTGCAGCTAAGCCTCCGAGTGGGAGTTGCTCTCCACTCGGTAGGATTTTTAAACACTTAGGCGAGCACTGGGCTGCAGCTAAGCCTCCGAGTGGGAGTTGCTCTCCACTCGGTAGGATTTTTAAACACTTAGGCGAGCACTGGGCTGCAGCTAAGCCTCCGAGTGGGAGTCTGGCTCACCACTCGGTAGGATTTTTAAACACTTAGGCGAGCACTGGGCTGCAGCTAAGCCTCCGAGTGGGAGTCTGGCTCGCCACTCGGTAGGATTTTTAAACACTTAGGCGAGCACTGAGCTGCAGCTAAGCCTCCGAGTGGGAGTCTGGCTCACCACTCGGTAGGATTTTTTTACAAACTTAGGCGAAACGGATTCGCAGCTAAGCCACCCACTGGGGGATTTCACACGCAAACAAAAGCAACAACAATTATAGGAAAATTTGTAACACTCTTGTCTTTGATAAATAGACTACAGAAGTTTTTCTTATTACATCTCATCCGAGTGAGAATTCAAGTGTGAAAGGGGCGGAGCAGTTCTGCATTCCAAGCTCGTGGCTCATCGATCTGGCGATCGACATTGTAAAGGTGATACGCTCCATTGTGGAGGACTCTGGTGACGATGAAGGGACCTTCCCAAGTAGGAGCGAGCTTGTGTGGTTTCTGTTGATCCACTCGGAGGACCAAATCTCCTTCTTGGAAGGCTCGACTCTTCACATTTCTGGCATGGAATCGACGCAAGTCTTGCTGATAAATGGTCGATCGGATCATAGCCATTTCTCTTTCTTCTTCCAGGAGGTCGACTGCGTCTTGCCGGGCTTGTTCTGCTTCATCTTCGGTATAAAGCTCGACTCGGGGTGCATTGTGAAGTAGATCACTCGGCAGGACTGCTTCCGCTCCGTAAACCAGAAAGAACGGAGTTCTTCCAGTCGACCGATTCGGGGTGGTCCTCAATCCCCACAGAACTGACGGAAGCTCGTCGACCCAAGCGCCTGCTGCGTGCTTGAGATCACGCATCAGCCGAGGCTTTAGTCCTTTGAGAATCAGACCATTTGCCCTTTCTGCTTGTCCATTCGACTGGGGGTGGGCGACCGATGCGTAGTCGACTCGTGTGCCTTGAGAGGCGCAAAAAGCTCTGAACTTGTCTGAATCAAAGTTTGACCCATTGTCGGTGATGATGCTATGCGGGACTCCATATCTGAATGTTAACTCTCTGACGAAACTGATAGCAGTGCAAGCATCAAGATTCTTGATAGGCTTAGCTTCAATCCATTTGGTAAACTTGTCGACTGCCACAAGCACATGTGTGAAACCGCTCCTGCCTGTTCTCAATGGGCCAACCATGTCCAGTCCCCAAACAGCGAAGGGCCAGACGAGTGGAATGGTCTTCAGGGCTGATGCAGGCTTGTGCGACATGTTGGAGTAGAACTGGCACCCTTCACACTTGTCGACTATCTCTTTTGCCATTTCATTCGCTCTTGGCCAGTAAAATCCCGCTCGGTATGCTTTAGCCACAATGGTCCGAGAGGACGCATGATGACCACAGGTCCCCGAGTGGATATCATCAAGGATTATCTGACCTTCTTCTGGTGTTATACACTTCTGACCGACTCCAGTCGCGCTTTCTCTATACAACTGTCCCTTTATGACTGTAAAGGCCTTGGATCGACGGACGATCTGTCGAGCCTCTTCTTCGTCCTCCGGGAGTTCCTTTCTCAGGATATACGCGATGTACGGTATCGTCCAGTCAGGGGTGATTGCCAAAACTTCCATGATTAGGTCGACCACTGCCGGAATTTCAACTTCAGTCGGATCTGTGGCACTCTTTGGCTGCGGGGCTTCATCTGTAAAAGGATCTTCTTGGACTGATGGCGAGTGGATGTGTTCCAAAAACACATTGCTGGGGATGGCTTCTCTCTTGGAGCCTATCTTTGCCAAATCATCAGCCGCTTGATTTTTCAGTCGGGGGATGTGATGAAGCTCTAACCCCTCGAATTTCTTCTCTAACTTTCTCACTGCATTGCAATAACCAGTCATAGCTGGACTTCTGACGTCCCATTCTTTCATCACCTGATTAACCACCAAATCTGAGTCGCCATAGACCATGAGGCGACGGACGCCGAGTGAAATGGCCATGCGCAACCCATACAAAAGTGCTTCATATTCTGCTTCGTTATTGGAGGAATCGAAGTGAATCTGGAGAACATATCTGAGCTTATCTCCTCGGGGGGAAACCAATACTACCCCAGCACCGGAACCATTCAGCATCTTAGATCCATCGAAGAACATGGTCCAGTGCTCCGAGTGAACTTGAGTCGGAAGTTGCTGTTCGATCCACTCGGCGACGAAATCTGCAATTGCTTGGGACTTGATAGCTTTCTTTGCCTCAAACTTGATATCTAGGGGAAGAAGTTCAATCGCCCATTTGGCCACTCGACCAGTTGCATCTCTGTTGTGCAAAATCTCTGATAGTGGAGCGTCGCTGACGACTGTAATGGAATGATCAGAGAAGTAATGTGCAACCTTCTTCGTGGTCATATAAATCCCATATACAAGCTTCTGGTAATGAGGATATCTTTGCTTTGAAGGAGTCAAAACTTCAGAAACATAATATACTGGGCGCTGAACTTTGAAGGCCTTTCCTTCTTCTTCCCGCTCGACCGTAAGTACTGTACTGACAACTTGTCCTGTGGCTGCAATGTAAATCAGCAAAGGCTCCTTGCTGATTGGGGCAGCAAGCACCGGCTGGGTGGAGAGCAGAGCTTTGAGCTCTGTAAACGCTGCATCAGCTTCTGGAGTCCACTCGAACTTGTCGGACTTCTTCATCAGTCGGTAAAGAGGCAATGCCTTTTCACCGAGGCGAGAGATGAATCGACTTAAAGCGGCCAAGCATCCTGTAAGCTTCTGGACGTCATGCACACGCACAGGACGTTTCATCCGGAGTATAGTACCAATTTTTTCAGGATTGGCGTCGATTCCCCGTTCGGAAACGAGAAAACCGAGTAACTTCCCACCTGGAACTCCGAACGTGCACTTTGACGGATTGAGCTTGATATCATACCTCCTGAGGTTGGCAAAGGTTTCAGCAAGGTCAGTCAGCAGGTCGGAACCCTTCCGTGACTTGACCACAATATCATCCATGTATGCCTCCACATTCCGACTGATTTGAGTGAGCAAACACTTCTGAATCATCCTCATGAACGTGGCTCCGGCATTCTTGAGGCCGAACGGCATGGTGACATAACAGAAGCACCCGAATGGAGTGATGAAAGCTGTTTTGATCTCGTCGGGCCCGTACAGACGGATCTGATGGTACCCGGAATAGGCGTCTAGGAAAGACAAACGCTCACATCCCGCAGTCGAGTCGACTATCTGGTCGATGCGGGGGAGAGGAAAATGATCTTTCGGGCAGGCCCGATTGATATGCTTGAAATCAATGCACATGCGAAGTGACTTGTCCTTCTTGGGGACCATGACAACATTGGCGAGCCACTCGGAGTGGTAAATTTCTCGGATGAACTCCGCTGCTAAGAGCCGAGCCACCTCCTCGCCAATGGCCTTCCTCTTCTGGACGGCGGACCGTCGAAGATGTTCTTTCACAGGTTTAAATTTTGGGTCGACTCGTAGACGGTGCTCAGCCAGCCCCCTGGGAACTCCAGGCATGTCAGCAGGCTTCCATGCGAAGATGTCCCAGTTCTCACGGAGGAACTGGATGAGCGCTTCTTCCTATTTGGAGTCGACCGTCGTTGAGATGTGAGTCGGAGCAGCGTTTGGATCGGTCGGGTGAATGTGAACTGCCTTCGTTTCACCGGACGACTGAAAAGCTGATTCTGAAGCAGGCTTCTTAGCTCGTAGCAACTCACTCGGATCTGCAGTCTTCTGATACTCTTGCAGCTCGACCACCGCCATCTGAGCGTCAGCAATCTTTGAGCCTTTCTGAAAACACTCTTCTGCTTTCTTCCGATTGCCTGTAACAGTGATCACACCTTTGGGACCAGGCATCTTCAATTTGAGATACACATAACATGGTCGAGCCATGAAGCGTGCATAAGCTGGCCTGCCCAAAATAGCGTGATAAGCACTTTGGAAATCCACAACTTCGAATGTCAACTTTTCCTTGCGGTAATTCTTGGAATCACCGAAAACCACATCAAGAGCAATTTGGCCGAGTGACTCGGCTTTCTTCCCAGGAATGACTCCATGGAAACTCATGTTACTGGTGCTGAGCCTGGACATCGGAATGCCCATCCCTTTCAATGTTTCTGCATACAGTATGTTCAAACCGCTGCCTCCATCCATCAGGACTTTGGTCAGTCGAGTGCCTTCGACAACTGGGTCGACCACCAGAGCTTGCCTCCCAGGGGTGGCAATGTGCGTAGGGTGATCAGACTGGTCGAATGTGATGGCAGTCTGGGACCACTTCAGATAATTGGGTGTTGCCGGAGCAACCATATTTACCTCACGGTTAATAACCTTCAGTCGACTTTTGCTCTCAACATCAGCAAAAATCATCAGGGTGGAATTGACCTGGGGGTACCCATCGTCACTATCTTCCTTGTCCTCAACTTTGTCCGACTCCTTTTCCTTATCTTTGGACTGCTTGCCCTGAAACTGCTGGATCAGAAGCCGACACTGTCGAGTGGTATGCTTTGGGTAAATGAGTTTACCCTCTTCATCTTTCTTGGTGTGGATGTGACACGGTAGATCCAAAACATCATTTCCATCTTGGTCTTTAACTTTCTTGGGGTTCCAAGGTCCTTTGGGTTTTCCCTTAAATTTTCCCTGGGTTACGGCCAGGGCCTCCCCAGGAGCGGCTGGCTCGGCTTTCCGCTTCTGTTTCCGACTGGAATTTCCTCCGGTTTCCTGGGCGACTGCTTTATGCTTGCCACTCCGGAGTCGATCCTCATCTTCACCATTAGCGTATTTGGTGGCAATCTCCATCATCCGATTCAGAGACATCTCTCCGGTTCGACCGAACTTCAGATTCAATTCTCTGTACTTAACGCCTTCTTTAAAGGCACAAACTGCTTGATGATCTGGTACATTTTCAACTGTGTGATGCAATGTGATCCACCTCTGGATGTAATCCCTCAGAGTTTCATTCGGTTTCTGCACGCAAGACCGCAATTCCGTAAGGCCTGCAGGTCGCTTGCATGTTCCTTCAAATGTGGTGACAAACACTCGGGAGAGATCCTCCCAAGTGTAAATGCTGCTGGGTGCTAACTGATTCAGCCACGCTCTGGCCGAGCCTTCTAACATGAGAGGCAGGTGCTTCATGGCTACCTCATCGTTCCCACCGCCAATCTGGACAGCCACTCGGTAATCTTCGAGCCAAGTATCGGGCTTGGACTCACCGGTGAACTTACTAACTCCAGTCGCCAACCTGAAGTTGGGAGGAATTACAGCGGCTCTGATGGCTCGACTGAAACACTCCGGCCCTGAAACATGTACTCTGCTACTGGTAGGCGCATCTCTGTCGTGGCCTTCTCGGTGAGCTCTATTCCTGTCGACCAAACCTTGAACGAGAATGGATCTCGCATCAAAGCCTGGTTCCCTGGGGTCGACTGGAATTCTCCGCCCAACACTATGAGGGCGTCTGTCAACCTGCTGTCGAGGCACATATGATCCACTCCTCGGGGGAGGGGTTGGCACTCGACGTCGATCATCACGATCGAATCGGTGATCATACTGCTCATTCCTTCTGTACTGATCACGCCGGTCTCCACGTCCCTCACGCCTCGGAGGCGATCTTGGGCTGTGAGCCGACTGGACTGTATCCGCTGCAACGGATCGACTGTGGATCCTGTTCCGCGACTGAGAAACAGCGGAATTCTGGTCTCCCGCTGCCCGGAGCAACGCTCTGATTTGCAACAAGCCTCTGCCAGCCTCTGACTGGGAGGGCTGAATCGACTCTGCTATACGGGCCGCAGCCGCCAAATTCTGAATCGGAGTACGATATACCTGCGGGGGCGGAAAGAGTTGACGTCGACTGGATTCTGGAGCCCGTTGACGCGCTCGCTCGTCGAGTATTCGCTGGAGATTCTCCAGTCGAGTGCGCTCGGCCAAGTTAGCCAAGCGCGCGTCCTCCAAGGCTCGGGCCTCGGGGGTTTCTCCAACGATAGGAGTGTGGAGTGCATCCATGTTCCGGCGGCGAAGCTCCTCCCGCTGCAACGACGTGAGAGGCTCGGGGAGATACTCCTCGTGAGGACGCGACGGGTCGCCCCCATCCGCGCCTCCGTCAGCGCGGGGGAAACCGGGAGGACTGTGTGGCCCATCGATCACCAGAACCTCTGCAGCTGGGTCACTGCTGTCGCATTCGGATGCGGTCTCTGCGGAGCCAGTCGACAGGTCGAACAGGCCGTAGAGGGATTCGTCGGGCTCGATTGCCGCGACTTGTGGGGTGGCCGACTGGCGGGCCACCGCATGCCTCACCCACCTCTGAAGCCTCGACCGACCGGAGCGCTTGCGCCGGCGAGAAACAGGGCGGGGAGATGCCACGGGAGCCGACCGATACTGGGTCGACGGCTGCCGCAGGAGGACACCACGGACGCATGCGCGAAAGTGCGTCGCCCCGCGGACGGGGAGCGCGTCGACGTCGAGTGGAGCCTCCTGAAGCCAAGCGGAGTCGTCGGCGATGAACGTGAGCGCGCCGAGACGGATCTCGCGGCCCTCCACCAAAGCTCCGCCCGAAACCATGATCAAGGAGATCGGAAAAAATCGCAACTTCTCAAACTAGGCGCTAAGACTCCTAGCCCCACGGTGGGCGCCAACTGTCGTGGTTCTAACTCTGACAGTGATGTAGGGGGGTATGTATGGAGAGGCTAGGTCTTAACTATGGAGGAGTTGTAAGCACACGAGGATTACGAGTTCAGGCCCTTCTCGGAGGAAGTAACAGCCCTACGTCTCGGTGCCCGGAGGCGGTCGACTGAATTATGTGTGTATGAATAACAGGGGTGCCAACCCTTGATACTGAGGAGGGGGGTGGCTTCTATAGAGTTCGCCAGGCCCCTCCAGCCCTCAGTAATGCAAGGTTTAAAGTACATTAAGACTAGGGGTTACTGGTAACGCCCCTAATAAAGTGCTATGATGACCATAAAAGCTACTTAATGACCGACCGTTTGCGTGCAGGGTTACTTTAGATCTACTGGCAGTCGAGTGGTTGGAATTTGGTCGAGTGATTGCTTCGTGGTCGAGTGTCTCGAATCTGTCGAGTGGGATACCTCCAAGTCGATTGAAAGGTGACTTCTTCTAGGGATGTCCTTGGGTAGGGTACTTAGGACAGGTCCATGCCCCTATCCTAGGTACATAGCTTCATCAGGCGCCCCCCTAGGGCGCGCCCCCTGCCTCGTGGGCCCCTCGGTGCTCCACCGACGTACTCCTTCCTCCTATATATACCTACGTACCCCCAAACAATCAGAACAGGAGCCAAAAACCTAATTTCACCGCCGCAACTTTCTGTATCCACGAGATCCCATCTTGGGGCCTGTTCCGGAGCTCCGCCGGAAGAGGGCCGTCATCATGGAGGGCTTCTACATCATCATAGCCCCTCTGATGAAGTGTGAGTAGTTTACCTTAGACCTTCGGGTCCATAGTTAGTAGCTAGATGGCTTCTTCTCTCTCTTTGAATCTCAATACAAAGTTCTCCCCCTCTTTTGTGGAGATCTATTCGATGTAATCTTCTTTTT
The DNA here is from genome assembly GCF_018294505.1 of Triticum aestivum. Taxonomy (NCBI): domain Eukaryota; kingdom Viridiplantae; phylum Streptophyta; class Magnoliopsida; order Poales; family Poaceae; genus Triticum; species Triticum aestivum. Next base: position 634,590,715 of record NC_057806.1, read on the forward strand.
GCGGTGTGTTTGTTGAGACCGATGAATTATGGGTTTATGATCAAGTCTATCTATGAATAATATTTGAACCTTCTCTGAATTCGTTTATGTATGATTGGTTATCTTTGCAAGTCTCTTCCAATTATTCGTTGGTTTGGCCAACTAGATTGGTAGTTCTTGCCATGGGAGAAGTGCTTAGCTTTGGGTTCGATCTTGCGGTGTCCTTTCCCAGTGACGGAAGGGGCAGCAAGGCACGTATTGTATCATTGCCATCGAGGATAACAAGATGGGGTTAATTTCATATTGCATGAATTTATCTCTCTACATCATGTCATCTTGCTTAAGGCGTTACTCTGTTTTTAACTTAATACTCTAGATGCATGCTGGATAGCGGTCGATGAGTGGAGTAATAGTAGTAGATGCAGAATCGTTTCAGTCTATTTGTCACGGACGTGATGCCTATATACATGATCATGCCTAGATATTCTCATAACTATGCTCAATTCTGTCAATTGCTCAACAGTAATTTGTTCACCCATCGTAGAATACTTATGCTCTTGAGAGAAGCCACTAGTGAAATCTATGCCCCCCGGGTCTATTCTCATCATATCAATCTCCATTACTTTAATCTTGCTTTGCGTTTTACTTTGCTTTTGCTTTTTACTTTGCATCCTTATACCAAAAATACCAAAAATATTATATCTATCAGATCTCACTCTCGTAAGTGACCGTGAAGGGATTGACAACCCCTAATCGCGTTGGTTGCGAGTAGCTATCGTTTTGTGCAGGTACGAGGGACTTGAGCGTGACCTCCTACTGGATTGATACCTTAGTTCTCAAAAACTGAGGAAAATACTTACGCTACTCTGCTGCATCATCCCTTTCTCTTCGGGGAAAACCAACACAAACTCAAGACGTAGCAATAATGAAATGTTTTCTCCCCGCAAAAAAGAAGAAGAAGTTGATTGGAATCTGAAAAATCGCATTACCTACTTCCATTAATCACGCCAAACAGCCAAAACCACAATTAGAAGACGCGAACGGGGGCGCCGCCGACCTTGGCATGGCCAATTCGTTGCCGAAATTGGGGAAGAGGAGCAGTAGTCGAGAAGATTGCGACGTGCGGCAAGCCGGTAATTAGTCGATCTGTTAGGGTTTTTTTTCTTCTCTATAATCAAGCGATCTATTTATATGGCTAAACATCACGCATGTACCCCTAAAAATCACGCACGTACAGGGAACCAACATCCACCCATAAAGGGCCCCTTCGCGATTGGGGGCCCGGGGCAGCCGCCCCTCTCGCCCCCCCCCCCCCCCTAGGGCCGGCCCTGCACGCAGCCGCCGCGGGCGAGTGGGCGTGCTGGCAGGCGTGCGTGCGGGCTCACGTCATGGGCTTGCGGACGTGCTGCCTGGCGCTACAGCCGCGTGCTGTCCGCTATTGGTATCCTAGTTGGCCGTGTTGCCATCGTCATGTTGCTAGCCTAACTGGCCGTGTTGTCATCGTCGTGATACTAGCCCAGCTGGCCGTGGTGTCCGCGTGCGTGCGCTGAGACTACATGTTGTCAGTGTCGGGTGTTGTCGTCGCTGCGTGCTCTGGTTATGCCGCACGACATGTGTTTGATGAAATGACTGATTATAGGGAGGACAATTTGAGAGGCGTGGCTGTGAAAACGGGCAAATGAGGGTCAAAGCTGACGCGCCAGGTCACTGACCGGCGCGTCTACGGACGTCTAGGGGTCCATGTTAGAGCATCTCTAGCAGATCCTGTATAAGTGGTCAAACCTGTAAAATAACCGTTTTTTGTAGTTTTAGTCGAAAAAACGAGCCTGAACAGATCCTTTAAAATCGTTCGATCCTTAAAAAATTTCAAGGGGCCCTGCAAACGCAAACGCGAAACCCTCATTTTTATAGTTTTGAGGACAACTTTGCCAAGGCCCTGCATACCGGTCAACGTTGGTGGTTGAGGAATCTTTGCTCCCGCCAACGCCATGAAGCTCGTTCGGCTGTCGCGGCCGTCCGCCCCGGCCAGCGCGCTCACCCGCCGGCCGTCCGATAGACGGCTGGCCCTCCGTCCCGGCCGCCGCGCTCGCCCGTGGCTCCGTGGCTCTCGAACGGAGCTAGCTAGCTAGCTCAATCCATTCGAACGGAGCTAGCTAGCTAGCAGCTCAATCGATTCGAAGATCTAGCTAGCTAGCTCGATGTGCCGGCCGTTCGATCCGGCCACCGCTCGCGCCGCCCTGGTAGCCCTGACCTCCGCCCGTGCCGCGCTCTCCCTGGCCGCCCTGGCCTCCGCCCGCATCGCGCTCTCCCTGGCCTCCGCCCGCGACGCGCTCGCCTAGCGTTTTCTCTCGTCCGCCTGTCCGTCGGATTTATGCAAGGAAGAGGACGACTAAAAAAAAGCAAGTTGTGGGTTTGTTTGGTATATTTGGAGAATATTTCTTCTTACGGGTTGATTATGCGGGGTTTGAGTCTGACCTCGCCCGCGCCGGCCTGCATATTGTAACACCCCGGTAGTTAAGCTACAGTAACCACACACAAATGGTGCCATGTCATCCCAATTAATTTGCCAAACCACACCTTGGTCCAAACCGAGTTCAGATTCAAATTTTAAAGTAAAGTCAAATAAATAATTTCTTCAAACTGCAAAACAAAAGTGTTCATAATATTTCAAATAATCTACTGATATTTTTCATGAAGAAACCCCACTTGAGGGAGTTTCTAAAATGCCCCTAACTAATCATAGAATGTACCAACATCATTTAAAGTGGTCCAATTAAATGCAAACACAATTATAAACTTTTCCAGTTGGCCTCAAACTTTTTGAGAAACCTCAAAATATTCCAAAGAATTTATGTACCAAGTTTAATATTTAGCAAAAATTATTTGGACACTCATTCAATTAGAAAACAGTGGCAAAAAAATTGAAAAACAAATGCTAAAGACCTAGTGTACTAATGGGCCATAAGTGGCTGCAGTAACACGGCCCAGCCCACGAACGGCCTTCTCATTCTTCTGTACAGAGGAGGAGACTGGAGATGTGCGTGTCGCACATCCACGGCCGCCATGGCCATGGATGGCCGCCGCATATAACTGCGCCAACGAGAACCCTAGCTATCCATCGTCTGATCCCATCTCTTTCCCCATCGAGCCACCTCCTCCTCGGCTCGGAAACGAGCTCGAAAGCCCGTGTGTGTCGTCGCCGTTGCCGTGGCCAGTGTGCACCCCACCGGCTGAAAATACGTCTAGGAGAATCGTCATCGTCTTCTTCATCTTTCCCGTGCACCAAATCAAGTCGGTGCGGTCGATACGCTCGTCATCGACCTCGTCTTCACTGTGTACATCGCCGATTGCCGTTGCTCCGGCACACCCCCGGTCTTCTCGAGCTCGACTACAGCACCGCGGTGAGCCCCTCCTCCGAATCCCGGCCTTGCCCCTGTCGATCGGTCGCCGTAGTGTCGTCCCGCGAGCTCGCATCCGCCATGGCCGAAGCGCCACCATAACCGCACCGGGCTCGCTCCCGCGCGCGCTCGTCGCGCCCGTGGCTGTGCTCCCCCGCGTCCGGTTGCACCCTACGCCGCCTGCACCGCACGCTTTCGCCATCCGCCGCCGCTCGCCTCCTCTGCTGATGCTGCCCTACGCCGCCGCGGCCGCGCGCTGCTCTGCCTGCTGCTGCTTGCGGCGCTGCCACTGCCGCTGTTGCTGCCCCGCTATGCCAGTCCGCGTGCGCGCGCGCCGTGACCCCGCTCGCCTTCTGCTGATGCTGCCTTGCCGTGCCTGCTGCTGCTGACTGCTGTGGCTGCTGCCTCTGCCTGGTACTGCGTCGCTGCTGCTGCCTGTAGTTGCTACCGCCGCTAGCGTTGCTTTGCCGATGCTTCCTGCATGCTGCTTCTCCCGATAGCTGCTGCTCTGCACTTGCCGCGTCGTTGCTTCTGCTGCCATCGCTATTGCTGCTGTTGGTTGAGGCCGCAAGCACATTCAGGCCTCATGTGCCGTGGCCATGGCCGTGTGGTGGCCGGCTTGTTAGTTTAGTCTGGTTAGACTAATTAGTGATTAAGTATGGCCAAATGACATGTGGACCATGCTGATAATTAAAGGTTGAAACAAATAAAAATATATAAGCCTATGATATGTTGGACCCACTTCTATTGTTCACATGTTGACTGGGTCAACCCAGCCACTGGACCCACTTGTAAGCCATTGTAGCTAAGCTGTTGCTGTGTGTACTTAGCAATTTCCTTTTAAAATCGAATTAAAACAAATTCTAAAAATGCAATAAACTTCGTTAATTCATAGAAAATAATCTGTAACTCGGATGAAAATACTTTGTACATGAAAGTTGCTCAGAACGACGAGACGAATCCGAATTGGCAGTCCGTTTGTCAGCCACACGTCCCTAGCATAGCGAACATGCAACTTTTTCCCTTCGGTTCATCTGTCCGAAAACGCGAAACACCGGGAATACTTTCCCGGATGTTTCCTCCTTTCACCGGTATCACCTACTGCTGCGTCCCAGTACGACAACGGTGTTGATGACCCTTCCTTCTTGCAGAGCAACCAGGCAATCCCCCCCTTGTGTTGGAAATATGCCCTAGAGGCAATAATAAAATGGTTATTATTATATTATTTCCTTGTTCATGATAATTGTCTATTGTTCATGCTATAATTGTGTTATCCGGAAATCATAATACATGTGTGAATACATAGACCATAACATGTCCCTAGTAAGCCTCTAGTTAACTAGCTCGTTGATCAATAGATAGTCACGGTTTCCTGACTATGGACATTGGATGTCATTGATAACGGGATCACATCATTAGGAGAATGATGTGATGGACAAGACCCAATCCTAAGCATAGCACAAGATCGTGTAGTTTATTTGCTAGAGCTTTTCCAGTGTCAAGTATCATTTCCTTAGACCATGAGGTCGTGTAACTCCCGGATGACGTAGGAGTGCTTTGGGTGTACCAAACGTCACAACGTAACTGGGTGACTATAAAGGTATACTACAGGTATCCCCAAAAGTATCTGTTGGGTTGACACGGATCGAGACTGGAATTTGTCACTCCGTATGACGGAGAGGTATCTCTGGGCCCACTCGGTAATGCATCATCATAATGAGCTCAATGTGACCAAGTGTTTGGTCACGGGATCATGCATTACGGTACGAGTAAAGTGACTTGCCGGTAACGAGATTTAACGAGGTATTGGGATACCGAGGATCGAATCTCGGGCAAGTAACGTACCGATTGACAAAGGGAATTGTATACGGGATTGACTGAATCCTCGACATCGTGGTTCATCCGATGAAATCATCGTGGAACATGTGGGAGCCAACATGGGTATCCATATCCCGCTGTTGGTTATTGACCGGAGAGTCGTCTCGATCATGTCTATGTGTCTCCCGAACCCGTAGGGTCTACACACTTAAGGTTCAGTGACGCTAGGGTTGTAGAGATATTAGTATGCGGTAACCCGAAAGTTGTTCGGAGTCTCGGTTGAGATCCCGGACATCACAAGGAGTTCCGGAATGGTCAGGAGGTGAAGATTTATATATAGGAAGTCCAGTTTCTGCCATTGGGAAAGTTTCGGGGGTAATCAGTATTGTACCGGGACCACCGGAAGGGTCCCGGGGGTCCACCGGGTGGGGCCATCTATCTCGGAGGGCCCCATGGGCTGAAGTGGGAGGGGAACCAGCCCCTGGTGGGCTGGTGCGCCCCCCATGGGCCTCCCCCTGCGCCTAGGGTTGGAAACCCTAGGGGTGGGGGGTGCCCCACTTGGCTTGGGGGGCAAGCCCCCCCTTGGCCGCCCCCCTTGGAGATCCCATCTCCTAGCCCCCCCAGGGGCCCTATATATAGTGGGGGGGAGGGACGGCAGCCGCACCAAGTCCCTGGCCCCTCCCTCTCCCCACGTAACACCTCTCTCTCTCTCGTTGGAGCTTGGCGAAGCCCTGCCGAGATCACCGTTGCTTTCACCACCACCCCGTCGTGCTGCTGGATCTCCATCAACCTCTCCTTCCCCTTGCTGGATCAAGAAGGAGGAGACTTCTTCCCAACCGTACGTGTGTTGAACGCGGAGGTGCCGTCCTTTCGGCGCTAGGTCATCGGTGATTTGGATCACGACGAGTACGACTCCATCACCCCTGTTCTCTTGAACGCTTCCGCTCGCGATCTACAAGGGTATGTAGATGCACTCCCCTCTCCCTCGTTGCTAGATGACTCCATATATTGATCTTGGTGATGCGTAGAAAATCATTAAAATTCTGCTACGTTCCCTAACAGTGGCATCATGAGCTAGGTCTATGCGTAGTTTCTATGCACGAGTAGAACACAAGTTATTGTGGGCGTTGATTTTGTCAATTTACTTGCCGTTACTAGTCTTATCTTGATTCGGCGGCATCATGGGATGAAGCAGCCCGGACTGACCTTACACGTACGCTTACGTGAGACTGGTTCCACCGACTGACATGCACTAGTTGCATAAGGTGGTTGGCGGGTGTCTGTCTCTCCCACTTTAGTCGGATCGGATTCGATGAAAAGGGTCCTTGTGAAGGGTAAATAGAAATTGGCATATCACGTTGTGGTTTTGGCGTAGGTAAGAAACGTTCTTGTTAGAAACCTATAGCGGCCACGTAAAAACTTGCAACAACAATTAGAGGACGTCTAACTTGTTTTTGCAGCATGTGCCATGTGATGTGATATGGCCAAAAGGATGTGATGAATGATATATGTGATGTATGAGATTGATCATGTTCTTGTAATAGGAATCACGACTTGCATGTCGATGAGTATGACAACCGGCAGGAGCCATAGGAGTTGTCTTAATTTATTTATGACCTGCGTGTCAACATAAACGTCATGTAATTACTTTACTTTATTGCTAAATCATTAGCCATAGTAGTAGAAGTAATAGATGATGAGACTACTTCATGAAGACACGATGATGGAGATCATGATGATGGAGATCATGGTGTCATGCCGGTGACGGTGATGATCATGGCGCCCCGAAGATGGAGATCAAAAGGAGCAAATGATATTGGCCATATCATGTCACTTTTTGATTGCATGTGATGTTTATCATGTTCATTGCTTCTTATTTGCTTAGAACGATGGTAGTAAATAAGATGATCCCTCACAATAATTTCAAGAAAGTGTTCCCCCTAACTGTGCATTGTTGCTAAGGTCCATTGTTCCGAAGCACCACGTGATGATCGGGTGTGATAGGTTCTAACGTTCACATACAACGGGTGTAAGCCAGATTTACACACGCAATACACTTAGGTTGACTTGACGAGCCTAGCATGTACATACATGACCTCGGAACACGGAAGACCGAAAGGTCGAACATGAGTCATATAGAAGATACGATCAACATGAAGATGTTCACCGATGATGACTAGTCCGTCTCACGTGATGATCGGACACGGCCTAGTTGAATCGGATCATGTATCACTTAGATGACTAGAGGGATGTCTATCTGAGTGGGAGTTCATTAAATATTTTGATTAGATGAACTTAATTATCATGAACTTAGTCTAAAATCTTTGCAATATGTCTTGTAGATCAAATGGCCCACGCTAATGTTGCCCTCAACTTCAACGCGTTCCTAGAGAAAACCAAGCTGAAAGACGATGGCAGCAACTACACGGACTGGGTCCGTAACCTGAGGATTATCCTCATAGCTGCCAGGAAAGCATATGTCCTTGATGCACCGCTAGGTGAAGCACCTGTTTTCCCTGCAGAACAAGACGTTATGAACGCTTGGCAGACACGTAGTGATGATTACTCCCTGGTTTAGTGCGGCATGCTTTACAGCTTAGAACCGGGGCTCCAAAAGCGTTTTGAGCAACACGGAGCATATGAGATGTTCCAAGAGCTGAAAATGGTTTTCCAAGCTCACGCCCGGGTCGAGAGATATGAAGTCTCCGACAAGTTCTATAGTTGTAAGATGGAGGAGAACAGTTCTGTCAGCGAGCACATACTCAAAATGTCTGGGCTGCATAACCGCTTGTCTCAGCTAGGAGTTAATCTCCCGGATGATGCGGTCGTTGACAGAATCCTTCAGTCGCTCCCACCTAGCTACAAGAGCTTTGTGATGAACTTCAATATGCAGGGGATGGAAAAGACCATTCCCGAGGTATATTCAATGCTGAAATCAGCGGAGGTGGAAATCAAAAAGGAACATCAAGTGTTGATGGTGAATAAAACCACTAAGTTCAAGAAAGGCAAGGGTAAAAAGAACTTCAAGAAGGACGGCAAGGGAGTTGCCGCGCCCGGTAAGCAAGCTGCCGGGAAGAAGTCAAAGAATGGACCCAAGCCTGAGACTGAGTGCTTTTATTGCAAGGGAAACGGTCACTGGAAGCGGAATTGCCCCAAGTACTTAGCGGAAAAGAAGGCCGGCAATACCAAAGGTATATGTGATATACATGTTATTGATGTGTACCTTACCAGCGCTCGTAGTAGCTCCTGGGTATTTGATATCGGTGCAGTTGCTCATATTTGTAACTCAAAACAGGAACTGCGGAATAAACGGAGACTGGCGAAGGACGAGGTGACGATGCGCGTCGGGAATGGTTCCAAGGTCGATGTGATCGCCGTCGGCACGCTACCTCTGCATTTACCTACGGGATTAGTTTTAAACCTCAATAATTGTTATTTAGTACCAGCTTTGAGCATGAACATTGTATCTGGATCTCGTTTAATGCGAGATGGCTACTCATTTAAATCTGAGAATAATGGTTGTTCTATTTATATGAGAGACATGTTTTATGGTCATGCCCCGCTGGTCAATGGTTTATTCTTATTTAATCTCGAACGTGATGTTACACACATTCATAGTGTGAATGCCAAAAGATGTAAGGTTGATAATGATAGTCCCACATACTTGTGGCACTGCCGCCTTGGTCACATTGGTGTCAAACGCATGAAGAAACTCCATGCAGATGGACTTTTGGAGTCTCTTGATTATGAATCATTTGACACGTGCGAACCATGCCTCATGGGTAAAATGACCAAGACTCCGTTCTCCGGAACAATGGAGCGAGCAACCAACTTATTGGAAATCATACATACTGATGTGTGCGGTCCAATGAGCGTTGAGGCTCGCGGTGGCTATCGTTATGTCCTCACCCTCACTGATGACTTAAGTAGATATGGGTATGTCTACTTAATGAAACACAAGTCTGAGACCTTTGAAAAGTTCAAGGAATTTCAGAGTGAGGTTGAGAATCAACGTGACAGGAAAATCAAGTTCTTACGATCAGATCGTGGGGGAGAATATTTGAGTCACGAATTTGGCACGCACTTAAGGAAATGTGGAATAGTTTCACAACTCACGCCGCCTGGAACACCACAGCGTAATGGTGTGTCCGAACGTCGTAATCGCACCCTATTGGATATGGTACGATCTATGATGTCTCTTACCGATCTACCGCTATCATTTTGGGGTTATGCTATAGAGACTGCCGCATTCACTTTAAATAGGGCTCCGTCGAAATCCGTTGAGACGACACCGTATGAATTGTGGTTTGGCAAGAAACCTAAGCTGTCGTTTCTGAAAGTTTGGGGATGCGATGCTTATGTCAAGAAACTTCAACCTGAAAAGCTCGAACCCAAATCGGAAAAATGCGTCTTCATAGGATACCCTAAAGAAACTATTGGGTATACCTTCTATCTTAGATCCGAAGGCAAGACCTTTGTTGCCAAGAATGGATCCTTTCTAGAGAAAGAGTTTCTCTCGAAAGAAGTAAGTGGGAGGAAAGTAGAACTTGATGAAGTATTGCCTCTTGAACCGGAGAGTGGCGCAGCTCAAGAAATTGTTCCTGAGGTGTCTGCACCGACTAGGGAGGAAGTTAATGATGATGATCATGAAACTTCAGATCAAGTTGCTACTGAACTTCGAAGGTCCACAAGGACGCGTTCCGCACCAGAGTGGTACGGCAACCCTGTCCTGGAAATCATGTTGTTGGACAATGGTGAACCTTCGAACTATGAAGAAGCGATGGCGGGCCCAGATTCCGACAAATGGCTGGAAGCCATGAAATCCGAGATAGGATCCATGTATGAAAACGAAGTATGGACTTTGACTGACTTGCCCGTTGATCGGCGAGCCATAGAAAATAAATGGATCTTTAAGAAGAAGACAGACGCGGATGGTAATGTGACCATCTATAAAGCTCGGCTTGTCGCTAAGGGTTATCGACAAGTTCAAGGGGTTGACTACGATGAGACTTTCTCACCCGTAGCGAAGCTGAAGTCCGTCCGAATCATGTTAGCAATTGCCGCATTCTATGATTATGAGATATGGCAAATGGACGTCAAAACGGCATTCCTTAATGGTTTCCTTAAGGAAGAATTGTATATGATGCAGCCGGAAGGTTTTGTCGATCCTAAGAATGCTGACAAGGTGTGCAAGCTCCAACGCTCAATCTATGGGCTGGTGCAAGCATCTCGGAGTTGGAACATTCGTTTTGATGAGATGATCAAAGCGTTTGGGTTTACGCAGACTTATGGAGAAGCCTGTGTTTACAAGAAAGTGAGTGGGAGCTCCGTAGCATTTCTCATATTGTATGTGGATGACATACTATTGATGGGAAATGATATAGAATTCTTGGAAAGCATAAAGGCCTACTTGAACAAGTGTTTTTCAATGAAGGACCTTGGAGAAGCTGCTTATATATTAGGCATCAAGATCTATAGAGATAGATCGAGACGCCTCATTGGTCTTTCACAAAGTACATACCTTGACAAGATATTGAAGAAGTTCAATATGGATCAGTCCAAGAAGGGGTTCTTGCCTGTATTGCAAGGTGTGAGATTGAGCACAGCTCAATGCCCGACCATGGCAGAAGATAGAGAAAAGATGAGTGTCGTCCCCTATGCCTCGGCCATAGGGTCTATCATGTATGCCATGCTGTGTACCAGACCTGATGTAAACCTTGCCGTAAGTTTGGTAGGAAGGTACCAAAGTAATCCCGGCATGGAACACTGGACAGCGGTCAAGAATATCCTGAAGTACTTGAAAAGGACTAAGGATATGTTTCTCGTGTATGGAGGTGACGAAGAGCTCGTCGTAAAGGGTTACGTCGATGCTAGCTTCGACACAGATCTGGATGACTCTAAGTCACAAACCGGATACGTGTATATTTTGAATGGTGGGGCAATCAGCTGGTGCAGTTGCAAGCAAAGCGTCGTGGCGGGATCTACATGTGAAGCGGAGTACATGGCAGCCTCGGAGGCAGCACAAGAAGCAATCTGGGTGAAGGAGTTCATTACCGACCTAGGAGTTATTCCCAATGCGTCGGGCCCGATGACTCTCTTCTGTGACAACACTGGAGCTATTGCCCTTGCCAAGGAGCCCAGGTTTCACAGGAAGACCAGGCATATCAAGCGTCGCTTCAACTCCATTCGTGAAAATGTTCAAAATGGAGACATAGATATTTGCAAAGTGCATACGGACCTGAATGTCGCAGATCCGTTGACTAAACCTCTTCCTCGAGCAAAACATGATCAACACCAGAACTCTATGGGTGTTCGATTCATCACAATGTAACTAGATTATTGACTCTAGTGCAAGTGGGAGACTGTTGGAAATATGCCCTAGAGGCAATAATAAAATGGTTATTATTATATTTCCTTGTTCATGATAATTGTCTATTGTTCATGCTATAATTGTGTTATCCGGAAATCATAATACATGTGTGAATACATAGACCATAACATGTCCCTAGTAAGCCTCTAGTTAACTAGCTCATTGATCAATAGATAGTCACGGTTTCCTGACTATGGACATTGGATGTCATTGATAACGGGATCACATCATTAGGAGAATGATGTGATGGACAAGACCCAATCCTAAGCATAGCACAAGATCGTGTAGTTCGTTTGCTAGAGCTTTTCCAGTGTCAAGTATCATTTCCTTAGACCATGAGATCGTGTAACTCCCGGATGCCGTAGGAGTGCTTTGGGTGTACCAAACGTCACAACGTAACTGGGTGACTATAAAGGTATACTACAGGTATCCCCGAAAGTATCTGTTGGGTTGACACGGATCGAGACTGGAATTTGTCACTCCGTATGACGGAGAGGTATCTCTGGGCCCACTCGGTAATGCATCATCATAATGAGCTCAATGTGACCAAGTGTTTGGTCACGGGATCATGCATTACAGTACGAGTAAAGTGACTTGCCGGTAACGAGATTGAACGAGGTATTGGGATACCGACGATCGAATCTCGGGCAAGTAACGTACCGATTGACAAAGGGAATTGTATACGGGATTGATTGAATCCTCGACATCGTGGTTCATCCGATGAGATCATCATGGAACATGTGGGAGCCAACATGGGTATCCAGATCCCGCTGTTGGTTATTGACTGGAGAGTCGTCTCAGTCATGTCTACGTGTCTCCCGAACCCGTAGGGTCTACACACTTAAGGTTCGGTGACGCTAGGGTTGTAGAGATATTAGTATGCGGTAACCCGAAAGTTGTTCGGAGTCCCGTATGAGATCCCGGACGTCACGAGGAGTTCCGGAATGGTCCGGAGGTGAAGATTTATATATAGGAAGTCCAGTTTCGGCCATTGGGAAAGTTTCGGGGGTAATCGATATTGTACCGGGACCACCGGAAGGGTCCCGGGGGTCCACCGGGTGGGGCCACCTATCCAGGAGGGCTCCATGGGCTGAAGTGGGAGGGGAACCAGCCCCTGGTGGGCTGGTGCGCCCCCCATGGGCCTCTCCCTGCGCCTAGGGTTGGAAATCCCCCCTTGGCTTGGCTTGGGGGGCAAGCCCCCCCTTGGCCGCCGCCCCCCCTTGGAGATCCCATCTCTTAGGGCCGGCGCCCCCCTAGGGGCCCTATATATAGTGGGGGGAGGGAGGGAGCCGCACCAAGTCCCTGGCCCCTCCCTCTCCCCACGTAACACCTCTCTCTCTCGTTGGAGCTTGGCGAAGCCCTGTCGAGATCATCGTTGCTTCCACCACCACGCCGTCGTGCTGCTGGATCTCCATCAACCTCTACTTCCCCTTGCTGGATCAAGAAGGAGGATACGTCTTCCCAACCGTACGTGTGTTGAACGCGGAGGTGTTGTCCGTTCGGCGCTAGGTCATCGGTGATTTGGATCACGACGAGTACGACTCCATCAACCCCGTTCTCTTGAACGCTTCCGCTCGCGATCTACAAGGGTATGTAGATTCACTCCCCTCTCCCTCGTTGCTAGATGACTCCATAGATTGATCTTGGTGATGCGTAGAAAATTTTAAAATTTTGCTACGTTCCCCAACACCTTGATCACCAGATATCGCCTATTTTTCTCTCTACTACTTGCATTAGAGTAGTGTAGCATGTTACTGCTTTCGGTTAATCCTATTCTGTTGCATATCCTGTCATTGTTGCTACATTTGTTGATACCTTACCTGCAATCCTAAATGCTTAGTACAGGATACTAGTTTATCATCAGTGACCCTACATTCTTGTCCGTCTGCCATGCTATACTATCGGGCCATGATCACTAGGGAGGTGATCACGGGTATATGTTATATATCTTATACATGATACATATGATGACTAAAGACGGGTCGGCTCATAGAGTACCCGCGAGTGATTCACGGATTGGGGGCTGAAAGGACCTTTGTCCTGACGGCCCTCTGGGTGGATCTTTGTGGCGAAGCGACAGGGCAGGTTGAGACCACCTAGGGGAGAGGTGGGCCTGGCCCTGGTCGGCATTCACAGTTACTTCCAAATAACACGCTTAATGAGATCTTGGTTTTTGATCTGAGTCTGGCCACTGGCCTATACGCACTAACCAACTACGCGGGAACAGTTATGGGCACTCGACGTCGTGGTATCAGCCGAAGCCTTCTTGACGTCAGCGATTGAGCGGCGCGCCCGGGTTGGACTGGAACGCCTGCTCTTGTATAAGGGAGGCTAGGTCTGCTCGCCAGCCGCGTACGCAATGTGCAGGTGTGCAATGGGCGATGGGCCCAGACCCCTGCGTCATAGGATTTAGACCGGCATGCTGACCTCTCTGTTGTGCCTAGGTTGGGCTGCGACGTGTTGATCTTCCGAGGCCGGGCATGACCCATAAAAGTGTGTCCGGACAAAGGGGATCGAGCGTGTTGGGAAATGTGGTACACCCCTGCAGGGAAGTTGATCTATTCGAATAGCCGCGTCCCTCGGTAAAAGGACGACCCGGAGTTGTACCCCGACCTTATGACAACTAGAACCGGATACTTAATAAAATACACCCTTTCAAGTGCCAGATATAACTCGGTGATTGCTCTCTCATAGGGCGACGAGGGGAGGATCGCCCGGTAGGATTATGCTATGCGATGATACTTGGTTAACTTATCATCTACTCTCTTCTACTTCTTCAAGATGGAGGCTGCCAGAAGCGCAGTCTTCGATAGGACTAGCTATCCCCCTCTTATTCTGGCATTCTGCAGTTTAATCCACATATACTACCCCCTTTCATTGATACCAATGCATATGTAGTGTAGCTCCTTGCTTGCGAGTACTTTGGATGAGTACTCATGGTTGCTTTGCTCCCCCTTTTCCTCCTTTCTATATCTGGTTGTCGCAATCAGATGCTGGAGTCCAGGAGCCAGAGGATCCCAAGGATGATGCTACGTAGAGTTCGACTTTGAGGAGTAGTTAGGAGGTCCTAGGCAGGAGGCGTTGCCTTTTCGATCGTTACTACTTTTGTGCCAGCCTTCTTAAGGCAATCTTGTTTAACTTGTGTCTGTACTCATATATTATTGCTTCCGTTGACTCTTGTGTATTCAAGCTTATGTATTCGAGCCCTCGAGGCCCCTGGCTTGCAATATAAAGCTTGTGTCATTTTTAATTTGGGTCTAGAGTTGTGTTGTGATATCTTCCCGTGAGTCCTTGATCTTGATCGTACACATTTGCGTGTATGATTAGTGTACGGTCAAATCAAGGGCGTCACACATATGCACTTTTTCGCGAACTGTAAAACACTTATGTGGGTTGAGATTTTACGGGGTCTGCTAGAGATGCTCTTAGCAAGTTGCGGATGTAAATGGTCTAAACGGTCTTATGTTTCTTTACGGAGAGAGTAGTTAATAATCTTGTGATCATGTAGTATGTTTTATGCTCACACATTTGACAACATGTATTTCTTTGTGCTGAAAAGGCATGTTAGGAATAGCAATAACCAGCAAGGTTAGGACGTGCTTTGCTGCGTCGTGGTGTTATGAGATTATGAAGAGAAAAAAAATATTCATTCTGTTTTAAAATATAAGGTGTATTACTTTTTTGAAAAGTTTAACTTTTAAGTTTGATCAAATTGGTAAAGAAATATATATATATATATAATTCGTAATATCAAATTGGTGTTATTAGATTCATCGTCAGATGAGTTTTCATAAAAAAAATCTAAATATTATGGATATCGATATTTTTGGCTCTAAATTTGATCAAAGTTAAAGAAATTTGACTTTCTAAAGAACTGATACCCCTTGTATTTTGGACCTCTTTAGCTTGGCGGATGGGGGAGACGATGGAGTGTGTTTTGTATTTTTTTTATAATGCGGTTATTTAGTGGGCCTTTTATGGTGTGATTCTGTGTTATGCGCTAATCAACTTATATTTTCATGGGTAAATTTCTGCGTCGGTGGCCACATGTACTATATTGGTGCTATAATATCATCACATGGCGGTGCTTCTTTTTTTTAGGTGGTAAGAGGGTGCATGGAGTTGATATGTTTTTCTAGCGGTTGGTATTGATTGATTTGAAAAATTATTGGCCAGATCAAAATCGTAAACGAAATTCAAAATTGAATATCCCAGTCGAATAAAAGAGATTTAAAATTAGGGAATATGATGAATTAAAATAATTAAATGGGAGAGCTTCTTGAGAAATTATTGACCCGATCAAAATCAAGTGACCAAGTTCTAAACTGAAGACCTCAATGAATTGTGAGGACTTAAAAATTAGGAAGCATAGTGTATAGTATAGAAGAATTGAATGAGACCTTTCAGAAATTATTGACTTGGTCAAAATTGGATGACACAATTTTAATTGGACACCTCAATTGATTGTGAGGCCTTTTACCCCTAGAGAGCTTAGTGATATAGTAGATATAAAAAATGAAATCACGTAACATGCAAAAGCCAAACCAGCATGATGCTGAATTGCTGATATGTAACATGCGATCGTGGGTATGGTTTCTTCGTTCGCGACTATGCTTGGCAACTTTCAATTTGGAATGTGGTGTTCCATTGGTGGCGGTACCGTTCTTAGGGAGCTCCACTTGTGGTGGTTGTTTCTCTTTTCCATCTCCCCTTTTGTAGTTGTTTATCGTTGCTCTTTCGGATATGTTGTATGAATCACTCTGGTCTCCGTCAGTGGTGTGACCACTGCGGAGCGATGTCGAGGCCGAGGGAGCCGCTGCCCCCCTCCCCCCGGACCAAGCTTTGAAGGAACTTTTTGGGGAGAGCTTATATGAGAAACTTTTTAGCAATTTGCACCCCCTAATACTCATGTTTTGGTCTTGGCCCCCAGCAGTTTCTACCAAGCTCCGCCACTAGGTGTGACATCCTTCAGTCTTTGGTGAGAGGGTAGCGGGCAGTGACCAGGCGGAGGCGGGTGACTTGGTGATCATGCTTGGCCAACTGCGAGTGGCTCAGGGCTCGTTTTCCTTGGGTGGAGACCATTGCTTCCTCAATGTAAGTTGTATATGTCGTTTTCTATTTCCTCGTAAGTTGTTGATTGATGTAATTTCTGACTTGTTGATAACTCCGTTATTTCAAAGATGAGTTTGTCCTAAGCCTCTAATGTGGTGTACAATGTCAGATGCTTAGAGAGGTGCTTAAAAAATAAATCATTTTTTCTTTTCTGAATCACCAGTGCCCATTTATAGAGAAACGCCTAATTAACGTCTACCCTTGATATATAAGAACCGATGCTTAAAAAGCATTGATTTTATTTCTCTAAGCACCTCCTAAGCGCCTTGCATTGTGCGGGGAAGGACAAAAAAGTAAGGTTTGCCTCGTTTGTCCTAAAGTTTTACCCATTTTCTGGGAACAGGCCTCTGAATATTATTGGTCGGTCGGGGAGAAGAAGTGCCCCGCAAAAAAAAAACGTGTTACGCGTCCGTGCTAAACTTTTTTTCTTTTTGAGAACGGGTCAGTGCTAAACTCGATCATCGGAACTAACACACACAGACACAATTACACGAACAACCGACCGGCCGGCCGGCTGCGTTGACATCCTCTCTGCCGTTCTCTGTCGCCACGACCAGAATCCCATTCCATCGCCTTCGCCCCCTCCACGTCTCTTCCCTTCCTTCCATTGTTAAACCTTTCCTCCACATCCATCCATCAATCAATCTCCTGCCTCCTGTTGGTGGCAACCACGAACACCACCAGCTGAGACATACATGCCGACGCCCTTAACTCCACCAGCACCACCACCCAAACCGCCATCTCTGCTCTGCACGCCATCGACTTCCGTCTCCCTCTGCGACCTCCGTCCAACCGCCAACTGGTACGCTGCTTCAGTGCTTCGGTTTCGTCTCCCTTTTCCATTCCGCTGTTTGGTCCATCGGTTAGGAAATTCTCTTTGTCGGCGACCGATTGATTAGAGCGCGCCTAATCTGAGCAGCTTGCGCAGTGCGCCATGGAGTGACGTGCGCTGCTGGGTGAGCGGCATGGAGCGCATCAGGTTCAGGAGCGTCGACGCCGGCGCCGGCACGTACCCGACGACGCTGCCGAGCCCCAGGATGCTGGACGCCGCCGCCACGGAGCCGCCGGGCTTCAGGAAGAGCATGAACCCGATCTACGCGGACGGGACCGCCCGCTCCGCCTCCACCGCGGCGGTCTCGGCGGCCTCCCTCGACGCCCCCGGCCCGGACGGCTCCACACGAAGCCACGCCGACGTCGAGAGCGGGAACGGCAACAGCAGCAGCGTGGCCGCGGTGCTGGTGCGGCGTCACACCGGCGGGGACGGCCGCTGGGAGGCCATCCGGGCGGCGGACGCGCGCGAGTCGCCGCTCAGCCTGGGCCACTTCCGGCTGCTCAAGCGCCTGGGCTACGGCGACATCGGCAGCGTGTACCTGGTGGAGCTCCGCGGGGGCGGGGGCGCGCTCTTCGCCATGAAGGTGATGGACAAGGGGTCCCTGGTGAGCCGCAACAAGCTGCCCCGCGCGCAGACGGAGCGCGAGATCCTAGGCTTGCTCGACCACCCCTTCCTCCCCACCCTCTACTCCCACTTCGAGACCGACAAGTTCTTCTGCCTCCTCATGGAGTTCTGCAGCGGCGGCAACCTCCACTCCCTCCGCCAGAAGCAGCCCAACAAGCACTTCACCGAGCACGCCGCCAGGTCTCACCTCACCTCAACTCACCTCCTCCTCAAAGCCATCCATTAATTCTTGATGAGCTTTGTTTGTCACTGAGAATTTATCTCCGCCATGAATGATATAGGTTTTACGCGTCCGAGGTGCTGCTGGCGCTGGAGTACCTGCACATGCTGGGCGTGGTGTACCGGGACCTCAAGCCGGAGAACGTGCTGGTCCGGGAGGAAGGCCACATCATGCTCTCCGACTTCGACCTCTCGCTCCGCTGCGCCGTCAGCCCCACGCTCGTCCGCACCCCGTCCGGCAGCGTCGGCGTCGCCGCCGGCCTCGTCCAGGGCTGCAAGCTCCCGCGCATCCTCTCCTCCTCCAGCAAGGCCAAGGGCAAGAAGAAGCTGGCGACGGCCAAGGCCACCCAGCAGGAGCTGCTGGCCGTGCCCGGCGACGGCCACGGCAGGAAGCAGCCGTGGACGTCGCTGGAGTTCATGGCCGAGCCGACGGGCGCGCGCTCCATGTCCTTCGTCGGCACGCACGAGTACCTGGCGCCCGAGATCATCCGCGGCGACGGCCACGGCAGCGCCGTCGACTGGTGGACCTTCGGCGTCTTCCTCTACGAGCTGCTGCACGGCACCACGCCCTTCAAGGGCTCCGGCAACCGCGCCACGCTCTTCAACGTTGTCGGCCAGCCGCTGCGCTTCCCCGACGCGCCCGGCGTCAGCGCCGCCGCCAGGGACCTCATTCGGGGCCTGCTGGCCAAGGAGCCGCAGAAGCGCCTCGCGTACCGCCGCGGCGCCGCCGAGATCAAGCAGCACCCATTCTTCGAGGGCGTCAACTGGGCGCTCGTCAGGAGCGCCGCGCCGCCCTACATCCCCGACGCCGTGGACTGCGGCCCCGCCCCCGTGCGCCTCCCCAGCGAAGCCCCGTCGCAGGGCGGCACGCCGAGGAACGCCGCCGGTGGGAAGGCCGGCTCACCTCATGCCGATCCGGCGTCGTACGTCGATTTCGAGTACTTCTAGGAAGCAATCTTGTGCTAGGTCTCGCTTCACCACACAACACACACGTGCCCGAGATAGCCCCATGCATCTCTGTCCATGTTATTTTCTTCATCAAATATTTCTAGCAAAGCCTTCGTATGTTGCAGAATGCCAATGAAGTGCATTCTACGTGCTCGAACTATTTCAAGTTTGTACATGGGTCCTGAAACTATAAAAATCATCATCTAGGTTCTCAAAGTGCAATATGCGTGTTAGCCAGATCCTCAGAATATTTTAGAGATGTCACATAGGTCTTCAAACTATTTTAGAGGTGTCACGTATATACAAACTTGTTACACTTCAAGGACCTTCGAGGACCTAGTTGTCACTTTTCATAGTTTTAGGACCTACGTGGCATCTCTAAGAATAGTTGGAGGGCCTAGGATGCACTTCATTGTTGCATTGCCGGGTTGAAGTTTCTTTTTTCTTCTTTCTAAATCATCGGGGAAGATCTAATATATATATTGGTCAGAAGTGTTATGACAACAAGGCTTTCCCGTGATGTCACTTGCGGTGAGAATAACACAGAGTGATGCAAGCATCAAAGGCATCCCAACCGAAAAAGAAGCTCTTAAATATATTTGGCCCCAAAACAATTGTGGAAGTGTTTGCTAGTAATACTAGTAATTTCGCTAAAAGAGTTAGTACTTGTGGATACTGCATTCTTTTTTCATTCTAATACATATAAGATCATAGTACAACCCACTAGCAGAGGACTTCAGTGGGAAGGCGTGGCGGCCACTAGGGCTGCAAGAAAAACTCGAGGCTCGTGAGCTGTTCGAGATTACTTGTTTTTTGACTCGACTCGAGATCTACTCGAAAAGAAACAAGCTGAGTTTGAACACTTTATGTAGCTCGACCGAGAAACAAGCCGATCTTGGCACCTGGTAGAGTCTATCTCATTTACCATATTAGTTCACGAGTCGCCGTGAGTTTTTCATTGAGATCGAGTTGATCCGATCAGTTACAAGCTAATCTCTACCAGGTCGCATACCTACGTCTGGTTCTGGCTAGCCGTGCGTGCACTATTCCAAGGAAGATCAATCAAGCTAGCAATCAGGTTGCTTGCTTCTTCTAGCTTTGCACCTACACATACGTGTATAACTTCCGGTGGATTTGTTCTACGGTTCTACTCTCTCCGTTTTAAAATAGATGATTCAACTTTATATTAACTTTATACTAAAATTAGTATAAAGTTGAGTCATGTATTTTAAAACGATGCAGTGTTGTCCCCAACTGAAAATGGAGAGGGAAGGGAAGGGAGCTAGCAAAGCTAAAGGGACGGGGTATATGTCTAAATTTTAGTAGCATCTTTTAATAGCGTGTAATATGCAATATATTTTGAAGTACTTGGTAGTGGCAGTAGCTCCAAGGGTAGAGCCTTCATAAATTTGAGAAAGCTTCGTTACGGTATGTTTTAGATCCTTTTTCTATTAACTAGTAATAATGTATGTGTAATGCACGTTTATATTAGGTAGGATATTAGTTGCATCTTATATTAAGTAAGATATATCTGTTGCATGTTGGTATTTGCTAAAATATCAATTATTTTTTTCGCGAGAATGGTAGGATATTAATTACGTGACAGATTTCATGGGATGGCGTTGAGTCAAAACATGTTTATAACCAATGGCAGTGATGGGTAATTAGAGTGTTAAACGTGTTTGGTGATCAACATTGGAGCGATTTAAACTGTTAGATAATATGATTTGACGGTTAAGATGGTTTGAATCTGCCTCTTTGGATCTTTTTATATTGATATAGATATAAATATAGATATAAAAGATATAGATAAAAAAAATCTTCTTTGTACTACAACCTACCAGACACCTATATCACAAAACTAAGAATACAACATAATGCTAGCCTTTGCGCAAAGGACCACTAACCAACAAGAAAATTACAATCAAGATCGAAGAATCCTCGGAGCTTGACACCGACGCCCGTCACTTGCCTCTGGCATCACCCCAGCCACAAAAGTAATGTAACACCCTCGATGCGACTATAGCTCCCACGTGTCGAGGCACGACTTAGAGACATAATCGCATTGAAGACATATGTCACAAGTTAGGCAATCTTCACAACATCCCATGTAATATAAATAATAAAGGGGAGATAACATAGTTGGCTTACACTCGCCACGTCAATCAAGTACATAAATAACATTACATCATTCAAACACTCATGGCCCGACTACGGCGCCAAAATAAAAGATAACCCAACATGCGACAACGGTCCCAATCACCCCCAACTGGCACCACTACTGATCATCGGGAAAGGAAACATAGTAACGTTGAGAGTCCTCGTCGAACTCCCACTTGAGCTCAAGCGCGTCTCCTGGAGCGGAATCATCAGGCCCTGCATCTGGTGTAATAGTAATCTGTGAGCCACATGGACTCAGCAATCTCACACCCTCGCGATCAAGACTATTTAAGCTTATAGGTAGGGGAAGGTAAATATGTGGAGCTGCAGCAAGTGACTAGCAAGTATGGTGGCTAACTTATTCGCAAAAGAGAGCGAGAAGAGGAGGAAAAGCACGAGCGAGAAACTAGAGAGCAACCTGCGCAAACATTACTCCAACACCGTGTCCACTTCCCGGACTCCGCCGAGAAGAGGCCATCACGGTAACACACTCAGTTGATTCATTTTAATTAAATTAAGGTTCAAGTTATCTACAACCGGACATTAACAAATTCCCATCTGCCCATAACTGCGGGCACGGCTTTCGAAAGTTCAAATCCCTGCAGGGGAGTCCCAACTTAGCCCATGACAAGCTCTCACGGTCAACGAAGGAATAGACCTCCTCCCAAGATGTTCCGATCAGACTCGGTATCTCGGTAATTCAAGACACTTCGACAGGTTAAAACAAGACCAGCAACACCGCCCGAATGTGCCGACAAATCCCGATAGGAGCTGCACATATCTCTTTCTCAGGGCACACTCAGATTGTCTAAACTTCCGGTAGGCCAGCGCAGAGTTGCCCCTGGTAGCCACCGACGGCTGACAGTTTGGACCAACACTCAGAGGAGCACTGGCCCGGGGGGGTTAAAATAATGATGACCCTTGAGTCTGCAGAACCCAAGGGAAAGAAAAGGCTAGGTGGAAAATGGTAAAACCAAGGTTGGGCATTGCTGGAAAAGCTTTAATCAAGGCGAACTATCAAGGGGTTCCCATTATAACCCAACCGCGTAAGGAACGCAAAATCCGAGAACATAACACCGATATGATGGAAACTAGGGCGGCAAGAGTGGAACAAAACACTAGGCGAGAGGCTGAGCCTTCCACCCTTTACCAAGTGTATAGATGCATTAAGATAACATAGCAATATAATGATATCCCAACAAGTAAATAAATGTTCCAACAAGGAACGGCCTCCGATCTTCACCTGCAACTAGCAACGCTATAAGAGGGGCTGAGCAAAGCGGTAACATAGCCAGTCAACGGTTTGCTAGGATATGGTGGGTTAGATGTTTGACATGGCAATTTGGGAGGCTTGAAAGCAAGTGATAGGCATCGTAGCATTGGCATAGCAAAAGAGCGAGCAAACTAGCATAGCAAAGATAGTAGTGATTTCGAGGGTATGATCATCTTGCCTGCACAGTTGTCAGAGTTGACTGGATCCTCGAAAGCAAACTCAACGGGCTCCTCGTTAGCGAACTCGTCTCCCGGCTCTACCCAAACAAGACAAACAAACAACAGGGATACAATCAATCACGTGCAAACTCAAACAACACAATGCAAAGATGGTATGCTATGCGGGATGCGATGTGGGATGCAAAATGCAAGATATGACAGGAAATGCATGAACCTGGCCTCAACATGGAAATCCAAGGGTGCCACTGGAAAGATGAGATGAAATCGCTTGAAAACGATATAAAGAACGCCGGAATCGGAGTTATGGTTCGGAAATGGCAAGCGATTCAAATATGACACCGCTCTGCGATTTACAACAAGTAGCCATCTAAATGCAATGAGATGAACATGCTACAGCACCCAAACATGACAACAAAATACATGGTAGGGATGCATTCAAGATGCTTAATAAAAGTCTAGCATTAAGCTACGGCCAATTCATCCATTAACAAGTTCAAACAAGCATGGTAAAAATGCATATGGAAAACAGATCTCAGACTTAGTGAAATTAACACTTGTCTGGAATTTCAGATTAGGTAGCACTCTTCGGAGCAACAAAACTATATGCTACAGGACCTGAACATGGCAAAGTAAAGCATGGCATGGAGCTACTGAAAGAGCTTAACAAAAGTCCCTTAGTGACCTTGAGCCAAAAGGGATCAGAAAATACAATTGCAAGCATGCGAACATGGCAAAAACATAACCAGTTTTCAGACTTAGTGAAAAACTGGCACATGCTGAAACATAACTCAAGTAGGCATGTTTACAAGCTCGATGCACTCAATACGGAGCAAGTCATGATAAGCTAAGCATACACCTATCAATAACACACAAAATGCAAGCTAGACATGGCAAGAACAATAACATAGCATGCATGGATCAACTACAACATCATCGGCAAAATTGCAAACAAGTTGACAATCTGCCCAGATTCACGAAGTAGCAAAAGTAGAGCTCGATTGACTCAAGCTAGGTTGCTCCATAATTGCAAACAAAGACATGGATGGATAGAGCACTATAAGATTAACAAAACATCCTTACTGATCATCCTCAAAAGAGGCACGGATCACTAGGAAACAACATGAACATATGGCATCATGAGATAAACAACTCAAGGACTTAGTGGAATTGCTAAGTCCCTGAAAACAGAATTAGCAAGTGCACCACTTTGCAAGCTCGTGCTAGTCACCACACACATCACAAAAATACATGGGTTGCACCTCTGGAAAGATGACAAAACCCTTAACAAAACATATGTAGAGCATCAGGGCATAACATGCACACATTAATCATGGCAAAATGACAAAAAACCTAAACGGAGTAGCAGATCTGATAATTAACTCAAGTAGCCCTCTTCTCACAGCATTTCGGGCATCAATATGTACTCAAATGAAAATGATGCAATGGAATGAAATGATGTACTCTCTGAGATGAATATTTTGATATGCTATATGCAAGAATCGAAGCTACGGATGCAAAGTTACGGGGCTATGAACATGAGCACTTGGATCGGAATTTTTAGGGACTTAGACGAAAAACAACCTCCGGTTTACGGTTTCCAGATCTGCACGCTTCCCGAGGCGTTCGCCAGAGTACTCGCCGGAACGGCGCCGTGCAGCGGCCGGAGATGGTGAGGAAGAGGCCGGGGCGAGGGGAGGAGACGGCCGGAGATGGTGGAGCTCGCCGGCCTCCTCCTCGGGGCCGGGGCGGGCGGCTGCGGCAGGGCAGCGCTGGAGCGGGCAGCGATGCGGCGGCGGGG